>NC_071570.1:4468418-5685918 GCF_026979565.1 Vidua chalybeata | reverse complement strand
TAGTACAATGTTAGTAGCCACACAAAGGAACTGAATAATTCCTAGTAGAAGAAAAAGGATGATGTTTCTGCATTTCCTACCAATGTCTGTTTGGCTCTTTTTCACCTGGGCTCCCTAGAGCTTGCCCAGTTGTATGGGGATTTTTGACAGCCTTTCTAGGACAGACAGACCTGGAAGTGTGTACATGGAAGGTCTGCTTTTTCTTGCTGTCATGGATTGCATTGGTATTCAAGATTTTATGGCAAATACACCCAAACAGGACCACCCCCTATAGCCATTAGCATTGGCTTTGCCCTGGTGTTTAAAAAGGCATCTTTAGACATGTGATCAGTGGTTTTGATATCTGAGGACAGAGAGTTGAGCTTTCCTTTGCTAGGATGTAATTTCCCTAAACACATACTGGAGGCATGTTAGAATACCAATCGAAAAAAAATTCTGAATTTTCAGGAAACTTTTCCTGGAGTAGGGGGCAATTTATTCTATCTAACATGAGCCATTTAAAAGTTATGAGAATAGTCTCATAAATAAAAGGAGACGTGACAGAGTTTTTTGGAAGAGTTTCTTTTAAAGCAGCCTTTTTCCAAATAATTCACTGGTAGTACCACATATCCCACTAAACTACACATAAATTAACCTGGTTGTAAAAACCTTTGCACAATGAATTGAGCTCTAGATATAAGGAAGTTTATACAGCAAAAATTGCAGAGGTGACAAGGAAATTTAAGATCTAGCTGTGTAATACACAACCTGGGTGGCAAACATCTTGTGGTATCCCTATGACTTATTCATGAGACATGACTTGGATGGCAAACACAGATTCTAGAAACATATGCTTTAAAAGGAGAGAGGATTTTTTTTTTCCCAATTATTTATTTAATTATTACTTGATGTTTTAAATATAGAAGCATAAAGAGAATGAACTCATTTTAAGTCTTCAGGACATGATCGTGCATGGCCAGGGTAATGATTACTACTGAATCTGTGCAGCCTATCATGGATGCTTCAGCCCAAAACTCAGGTGATCATGATATCCATGGTATGGTGGTGAGGCTATCATATCATGAAGCTGTGTAGTCCTCCTTTTTCATCTTTCAATCAATTTTTCTATTTTTTCTTTCTTTTTTTTTTTTTTTTTTTCCTCCAACTTAAAGGAAAGATGCAAGAAAACAGTGAAAGGACTCAAGTTTGTATCTCAGACTAAGAATTCAAAACTGTGTTATACTGTCTTCACTGGGGATAGATGCAGCACATGGCATTGCATTGCATACTTGTCCTGTTTTTTTTTCTGCCTGGGAATTGGCTGTGTGGAGCAAAGCTTCCTGTCTATACCATGGCATCAAAGTTATTTTTGCTATGGAAAAAAGAAAAGTTGATGAGAGAGAGTAGGGCACATCATCATCTCTTTCTCAAATATATCTGGGATGTTCCTAGGACCAGCCTATATTCTTTCCAGGGTATCCTGTAATGTGATTTTCAGAGAGAGATGATGCACTAAATGGATCTTCCATTTGACTCATTACAGCTATTCTTACATTGTTATGGCAAAAGAGCAGAGTAATAGACAACCAGTGTGCTTAGGCTTGTTTGTGAAAACTATTTGGTGATAATTTACCAAAAGTAAATGTAGCTGTCATATATATATATATATATATATATATATATATAACCACAACCGCACAAAGGCAGCAGACTTTCATGTAGAAACAGCAACCTGGATTTGTAGCAAATACTGTTTGCAAAAGGGGTCAGGATTTGGACAATTTGTGTTTCAAATCACTGTTTTCCTTTTGTAGAAATATACTCATTTAGCTTAGCCCCAAAAATGAGAAAAATAAGAGAGTTTTATACATATTCCTTGTCTTTTCTGTATGCTAAGAAAACTCCATATATGCAGAAAAATTGCAATGGCCTTTAAAGTAAATGCATATTTTCTTATTATGTTCAAAATGCCCTCATTTCTGTTAAGTTGCATTTTACAACAGTGAAAACAATTAAACCTTCATTGTCCAAGCTTTCAAGTCAGTATGGCAATACTGTCATATACCCATTCCATTTGGGAATAAACTAATTCTCAGTCACATGGCTAAACAGATAAATGCAGCTCCTTAGGTTGATCTTGTTTTATTATTGAGTGACATTCAGATGTATGCTCTGTTCAGAGCTGTGGACTCTGCTTAGTTAAATATCTTTTGTATTATGGAAATAACCGTGACTTACCAAAGAGAAAAACAGTTAGAAAATTCTAAGAAACACAAAGGAAAAGAACAAAACAGCAATCATTAATTTTTCAGTTCTTGTGATTCAGAGGAGAAAAATCAGGATGTACTGCATGCTGTTTAATTTGTAGTTAATGACATTCATTATAATGACACATTAGACATTCAGAGCTTTGTCTTCTATTGTTTGGGGTTTTTTAGAGTGTTGATACATTCAGGTTTTGAAATGCAGTAGAGCTGCATTATGTTATATTATTTTATAATATAATAATTGTATTATTTTGGCAAAGGGAAGTCTATTTTTCTCAAAGCAAATTCCAGGCTCCAGTGAGGGAAGGGTTTGATCCTGGATCAATCCAGATTAGATAAAAATGGCAACCTCACTTATAGGGACACCACAAAGGCAGCTGTTTTCCTAGTTTTTCATTAGGTACAGACAATGTGCCCACGTCAGTGCTGAACAAAGGAGAACACAGCAAATTTAACCTTGGTACTTACTTTATCTCCTACAGACAATTTTGCCATTGAAAATGAAATTTGAGCCTTTTTTATAAGAATATTTCAGCAGTCTATTTTAGAAAACATCGTTTGCAGTGTTTCTTGTCTGTTTTGGACAGTGGTCTGATAGAAATAGATGTTTCAAACTCATTTCTAAAGTGGAAAGTGTAGAAGTTCTGGTACTTAAACCTTCAGAAATTATAATGGAGTTGAATACTTTCTTAAAAGCTTTTTTTTTCTAATTCAAATAATAGGGATTTTTCAGAATATCCACAGCAGGAAAAGTCAGAGAAGTGGAAATTCAGCAAACTTCTGTCATATTTGAGTAATGAATCAGAGGTGGTAAACGCAGTGATTCTGTAAGTAGATGAGGCATCCCAAAAAAAATTGCATACCACAAGAAAAAGAAACAGTGGATTGGAGTACTGTCGTGATACCGGAAAGGAATCTTTTGAAACAGAGGTTTTCAGTTACACAGAAACCATTTGTTTGTAAGTTTAGCTTTGGTTTGTTTTGCCTAACAAGAGAGCTGAAAACAGAGACACTGAAAGGAAGAATTAGAAAAGGTTTTACAAAGATTTCTTAAAAGGTAATATCTGTTTGGAACTGCATCTTCTCATTTTCTCTACATGATGCACAGGAGTGTGAAAATTAGTATTTTTATACCCAAATACTCTAAAAATGGGTACAGGAAATCCAGTTAACAGAAATTTACAAAACACCCTAGATTTTCAAGTTTGTGTACAGATTCATTCAACATAATAGATTTACAGAGGTTCTGCCATAGTTTCCATTTCAATAATTTGATTTGCCTGTGATATCAGTCAGCCGTGATATCAGTCAGATCAACTGCATTCAGAATGAAAACCTGGTAACACTTGCCTATGGCAAGAACCTCTGATTTCACTACACCTGACGATTCTTTCCAGCAGTTCTGACTCTGCCTGCACTGGCAGCTCCCAGGTGAAGAGATGGAGAAGGACAAGCTAACACACTGGCAAGAGAAGAGGTCTAAAATAAACAGTCTTCCTCCAATTCTCCTCTGGCTACAGTTACCCCATAGGGACTCTGGCAAAATGTACCTGAATTATCTCCCCATCAGCTACTGCTGGAGAATAAATGCCAATATGGCTCATGAGAGAGACCAGACTTCCTCTTTTTTTTTCTTTTTTTTTTTTTTTTTTTTTTTTTTTCTTGAAATCAAGGCATAAACTGCTTTAAGAAATAGCAACTCTTGTCTGACACTCAGTGTGGCAAACTGCCATGATTTTCAATATTGATTTACAACTATATCCCAGTGCATAAACCTAGTGACTTCTGCTGTCACATTATATGTGTGTAGTGAAGAAAAAGTGTTTTTAATTCATAAAATAATACTTCAGGAAATGGAAATGTTAGAAATCATCAATGTGTTGAACTAAACTACATAAGCATTAAATTTCTGACTGATGTATGTTTTTAGTATTGTCAGTACTAAAACAGTAGCTGCACACCATGCAATTTCTAATAAAAATATTTAGAGAAGTGAATATTAATCAAGAGATTTCACTCTATTCTCTCTGGATTAGACCTTTTTAAAAGATTGTGATTTTATCTATTGATATGAAATGTAAAGCAAAGATCAAGCTAGATAGAGACTTTTTCCTGGTCCATATGCATTTATAAAACTACTGTTCTGATCTGGAAGCATATTACACTTCTGTTCTCCTTGGATAAGGTCATAAGAAAGAAGGGAAAAATTACTTCATTGTTAACAAAACCAATTTCAAACTCTTCTCTTTGATCCAATTATGAGGTCTATTATGATTACTGAGGGATACATTAATTAATGTGCTGAAACTCAATAAAGTAAGTAAAGCAACTATTGATTAGCTTTTGAAAACATGAACACACTGGATGGAAATCTAGAGATAACAGTTATTATAAACAAATACTGCAGTATTCCACAGCAGTAGATATAATAATGTGGCTTCCAATAGTATTTAGAGCCATTACCATATTGTCATTGTGAACAGAAATGCACCTGACAAGTTCAGAAGCACATCTTCAGCTGCTTCTGTGGAACTAATATTGCATATCAGCTGATCAACTGTCACTGTTATCTATTTTTTATTCTCTAGTCTTATGTTTTAGAAGTTCTTTTTTTTCCCCTGTGGGTTTTTGTTTTTTTTTTTTTTTTGTTTTTTTTTTGTTTTTTTTTTTTTTGTTTGTTTGTTTGTTTTTTTTTTTTTGTTTTTTGTTTTTTTTTTTTGTTTTGTTTTGTTTTTTTTTTCTTTTTTGTTTGTTTGTTGTTTTTTTTTTTGGTGTTTTTTTTTTTTTTTTTTGTTTTGTTTTGTTTTTTTTTTCTGTTTTGTTTTATAACTTGCAGCCTGGCACTGTAACTTTAAAGGCTACTTTCCTAAAGGATAGATTTGTTCAAGTGAAGAGTGTGTGTGTATCCAGTTGAACTGAACATGGTTATTTCTCAACAGTCACTGATTTCATTTGTCACTTTATTGCTTGAGTCAGGGGAGTGGATTAAGGCACAGGATGTCACTGCCACTTTAAGAGAGCATCCTTTTTGGAAAGCCAGTTTATAGTTTGGTGTTTATTTGAATAAAAAGCTCTTCTACAAAATGTGAGTTGCTTCCTGAGAGGAGGCAGAAGCTGAATAGTATTCTTCATGGGAAAGGGAGTGATTTAGTGCACTGAATCACCCAAGGAATTTGCTACAATCCACTCATTCCTTTGCAGAAATGAAAGGATGTAGCCTCATTGTAGTCAAACTCATAAAGCACATTGACACCCAGGAGAACAAGTCCTCAGCAGTGTTACTGGTCATATTGACCACTAAAAGACTTATAATATTAAAAAGTCAGCTATAGGTCACTTCAAGATTTACATGGAACTGATGGATAGCAATGAACAAATTATTTCAGGACAAAGTTGTCTGTTCCAGTTATCTTTGGCAATAACTTGCTGTTGACCCTGCTGTTTGTGTTAGCTGTAAAGCAAGCATGTTGGGATTGAAGTAGCTGGTCTTTTTCACAGTTATTTCCTTACTAGAAATCCACACTTAATTTAGTATTTTCTGTTTTGTTGCCATCACACATTTTCCACTGAGGACTTAATTGCAAAAGTATAAATATTCTTTTATGACACCATTTCAAAAAAAAAAATTAATAACTTTACGTATTGTTTAATTCATTTGGCTGTTTGGGGTTTTTTCCCCATTATTTGTTTCTCCTTGGACAAGTTACACTGAGGATTTAGCTGACTAAATAACTATTTGAAGTACATAAATCAGAGGTTCTTAAAACTGATATAGGAGCCCTTAAATAACAATTGAAGAAATAGTTGAGTAGCCTCACAATAAGCAACATGTTTAATACAAATGTCTAAACTGATATAAAATCCACAATAAGATATAATAGTCAAATTTTATAAACTTGTTGCATTAAAAAAGTCTCATTAGCTGGCTCCAAACTTGAGACATATTTTACATAACTACAAACCTCTTGATTAAAAATTCTTATTAATTGTACAAATAATATCAAAAGGAAAACTAGGCTAGAAATAGGAAAACAAATGTAAAAGCACTGTGGATGTTCTTGAGACAGATTTTGCACATGTTATGGTTATGTTAGATAAGCTTTTCTTTTAGAAGGGAAAATCATCATAGAGAAACATTTGCAATTTTAATATCATACAGCAGGGTCAGGCAATAGAACTTTCTGTCACAGGTCAGTCACCTTAAAATAGGTGCAAGTGTGCAGAGTGCAAAGATGAAAGCCTCAAAATGAATAAAAGATAGTAAGAGTCACAGAATCACAGAATCAGAGAATTATTTAGGTTGGAGAAGACCTGAATTTTTGCAAGCACCCTTTCTGCTGAGTGATAGAGGTGATGTTTCTGGAATAAAGTCCTTAAATGTGAAATCACCTCTTGCTTCAAATTCACCCTGCAAGAGGCTGAACTTGAACTATTTGAATTTTAGACAACAGATACATATTTTGGCTATATTGCGGTTATACTGCAGTACCTTTAATTCAACAGCAACAGGGAGATCTTAATTAAAAATAAGTGGGTAAGAAAAGCCAGAATTTTGCTTTCATGCTAACTTCAAAATACTTGATATTGTTTATTTCTTTTTCTACATTCTGTGATGCCCCATATGTTATAAAGCTTATCTTTTTTCCTACTAAAACAGTCTATTCTGTAAGTTATAATGCCATTTTCATTTCCATTGTACACAAAGAAACTTTTCCTTTTCTTAGAAAATACATCTGTTCCTCTGCTCTATAAAAGCACTACTTTTAGTCGTTCCAGAAGCCTATTAAATTAGATTTGAGAAGTGCTTTTATGTATTTATCCTTTTTAATGATGTTTTTTCCTGTAAAATAAAAATAATAATTTAAAAAAGGACAGTTAACATGAGAATCTAAGTCCTTTTTCTGCTTTGCAAGGGGAGAGTCATGGATACAAGGTTCTACCTCCACACTGTGTTCCACTGTTTGGTTAAAAGAACTATATCAATATGCTCTGGTATCAAAACTATCAAAACTCATTTTTTTGTCTGTGCCAAAGAAGGTAAGACCTCTTTTGATATAATGTTGATTTTTTTTTTAAATTTATTTTATTTTAAGGTTAAATTTTCTTGGATGGTAATTTGTGATTACCTCTCTGTGTATGAGGCTTTTGTTGGAACATCAAGTTCTTCCACATGTGGTAATGAAATGACGCTCATTTCCCTCATCCTATATAGGACTATAAAGAATGCCCTGAGGCAAAAGATTTAACTACATTTAAATAGCTTTATTATACGGTAGCACTGTTGTATTTATAAATGAAATTTTAGCAAAGGGTGAAGCTTGTGAAATGAATAATCATCAGTGAGCCATGGCAAAAAAAAAAATGCACAAAACCTGACACTACATAACTGGTGCTTCAGAACTCAAAAAGTAATAGAAATAACTGCTTTTTCAGAGAACTTTGGGGTATTTTTGCTTTTATTTTAAATTTTGTATGTGTACTCTCCTAATCTTTGGGGATCTCAGTGATAAAACACATGAAATATCCTAAATCTTAGCCCCAGCTCTGCATCATTTTTGAGAGGCCTAAAGTTGTGCAAAAAAGAACCCCTAAATATGCACATATACAAGCTCCTCTTCACTAAAGAGAAATGATTCTCATATCTCAAAGTGACAGCCATCTCTAGAAATCACAGTGACCTATTCATTAAAGACCTGAGTACCATGTGCATGGTAGAATTCATTAAATGATGTTATTCTCTGAGCAAATGCTATAAAACTCCGTGGTCTGACATTCATAAATATTTGTGTCGGGCAATTACCTGGTAAAACTTCAGCATATTGAAGAAGAAATATTAAAATAAAGTCAATGTTTTTTTTTTGGTTTGTTTCAGTTTCTTTCTTTTTTTTTTTTTTCCCCCCTCAAAAAGATTTGACTTCTGTCACTCAAGTTTAGAGCCCTGCTTCTTTTGCATGAAGAATGGGATAAGCTCTCCACATCAAAAATATCATCTTAACCAAGGTCATTTAATTCCATGGAATCAGAGCTGAGACTTCAGCACACGGAGACGTTTATAGCTGTCATTCTGGTAGGTGACAGAAATAGAGGGTGGAGCAGGTGCCGAGCGGAATTGTCATATTTTCATAGCAAGGCCGGGAAGCTCTGTGATTTATGGATGCTCAATATACAACCGTGACGCCCCACAAGTGAATACACAAGTTGCAAATCTGCAAACAGCTACGGTGGGAATTTGTTAATCTCTGCCTGCTGCAGCTCATTCTGTACAGGTCCTCAAGCTCTGTATAAGAAAGTTTTGACATCGTGCTCTGTAAAAACACACACAGCATCTTGCCAGGGCTTGTCAGCAAGGAAAATAACACATTTTACTAAGTCTGTGAAGCCTATCATTGTTCATAATGTCACACTGTTGAGAGCTGAAAAAGCAGAACTAATAAGACCTTTCTAGAACAATTTCTGATGTTCCTTGAAAAGCAAATGAACAAAAGTTTTACTTATTATGTTGAATCAAAGTAAGCCAAAGCTCTGAATAAAACTAAGAGATATTTCTCCATACTGAACAGACAATAAAACTCTCATAGCTGGTTTTCAGGTATCCTGTTTAGTTGGGATCAGATATTTTTTGCTTTATTTTTCAGTCCTCACCAACTATTACCTTTTATTTGTATTTTAAAGGAAGCTATGATCATTGTCTTTCACTATGAATAGAATTGTAAAATTGAGGGAAAATTTACTGAAATTTAAAAAAATAAAATCTGATGTGTCTTAAAAGAAAATATGATTGTCTTTTTCACTCACAAATGGCTATTTACAGGGCAAGATCATTGATAAATGTGATTTTTAAATAAGAAGCTTCCTAAAAATATGACCATGACTACACAGATGTTCTTTCTCACACAACACATTATAAAATGCTACAACATAGTGTATCCTGGAGACTACAGGAGTTTCATCAACATATTTAGAGAAATTGGGCCTAGAATCACTGCAACCCTTGAATCTTGAAAATTTAGGCCATTTCAGAAACAGGTCTTCAAAATATTTTCAGAACATCAGTTAAAAAAAATCCCCCAAATCCAAAACAATTTCCTAAGTTTCTATCACTGAAATACATCTATGAGCAGCTAAGGATAGCTCCCCTGTCCATGGGTGGACCTGGTGTTCCTTAGTAGAATCAGAAAAATTTCACATACATGGTTTCCAGTGACTCTCCAACTTATGAGCTCTACAAGACTGGAAGCTTCCTGATCAGAGCTCTTATTTGAGGGGGAGAAAAACCAAGGAGAAAACAGATGCTGTTTCGCTCCTGTTCTGTCGCAGCAGAACCCAACCCAACTAATTTATGTGGCTAGCTTAGAACTTGTCTCATGGATATCCTTAGTATCTCATTAATCCAAAGTACCTAGAGCTCCATAAATATTAAATGGAGATGATGAAAGGAAAATGCCTTTGAAAGCCACCACAGGCTTTTGGCCTAACTATTGTAGCTCCTCCCTGACCACACTGACTATGCAAGAGATGGTTTTCCTTCACAGCATGATCCACTCAGGGCACATGAAGCATTAGCCTTTCCCGTCAGGGCTGTTTCTTTGAAGCCCTGCCACAATATCCAGTTGCCATTCTCTGCCGTTTAAAGGAGGATGCTAATTCCATTGTTTTCACACTGAGCAGATCAACCTCCAGACACTCCAGTAAGAGCACCGTGACTCAGAGGAGGGGGCAAAACACCTCTAGGTCAGGGCTGAATTTTGACTCTCGCTGAGGAATTCGTTAATGGCTTGTGCCTGTAAATTTAGGTTGTGCTGCAGTGAAGTTGCACACAGAAGGATATCAGCCACCGTTTAGCGTCTACACCTGGGTATACTCAAAGGGTGATTACTGAAGCACCTATGGATTAAAAAATCTGCAGGTGAGGCAGTAAAGCAAACAGTCTGCATTGCTTTTTGGGAGTTATCTTTCATTTCAATTAAAGAGGGGGATAAGAAGAGGCGATAGTGTCCTTAGGGTATTGTGATGTCTTTACATATGGCAGAGTTCCTTACATTTGTATTTGTGTGGGACAGCCACAGTTAACAGTTTCAGAGTGGTTTACATGTCCTACTTCCAATTGCACAGTTTGGATGTTATCCTTATGGATGTGTTTGCTTTCAGAACTTTGCATGAAGGAAATTTCAAATGCAAATGTATTGTCATCTTGTTATGAATCTTGGCCCTGCATGTGAGAAGCGACATCTCTAGAGGAATTGTGTACATTTCACGCTGGGAAAAAAAAAAAAAAAAAAAAAAAAAGAAGCCCTTTTATACTTATTTTATAATATTTACTTTATTTTATTTTTAATAATTAAATTTTATAATTGCCTCCTGGCAGTTCTTGTACCTTTTACTCCTTGAGCAAAATTCAGAGCTTTTCAAATTGGTGATGTTTGTTGATTTCTATCGAAAGCATATATGTTCACATGGAGTAAAACATTCTTTATTAGACTGATAAACAAGTTATTCATTTGACCCTCAAAAACAAAACGACCTTGATAATGCATCTTTGAAATATGCAGCAATTTGGTCAAAAATACTCTGATGATACTTTCATGGCTGCAATTTACGCTTCCCCCCCCCCTTTCTCTATTTTAAAACATATTGCCAGATTTATTTGCTATAGTATTAAGTTTCAAAGCCTGACCATTTCTAACCCAGCACTTCTAACATGATACAGTCCTTTGATTCAAAAATCTCATTCTCAGATATTAAATCAACACGTGCCTTTATGACTCAACATTTATCTGGGGGATGATGACTGAATTCATAATTTAGAGAGGTGTCTGTATAAATATATCTTTACTAATAACTGTGAAAGATAATCTTGCCATGTTCCTTTTTATACAAAGGGGAAAAAATAAAATCAAGAAAAAATATCCTTAAAAATGTGTTAATCATACAGCTGTTCTTCATAGGGACACCCCCTCAAAAACTCCCTCCCTTCATAGATGCACACACAAATGAATTTGTGTGGAACTGCTGTACATGCCACTTTGTATACCTTACATATAAAAGTAATTTACACAAGTTTTAAGTCTCCTTTTTATTCCAGCAGTGATGCAAAGAAATAAGCCCCAGAGGGCCTTACTATAAATGAAAGCTTATAGTTTAAGTGTTATTAATTAAATTGCTCTTCAACCAGGTTATCCTTGGAGCTACTCATACTATGCATACGTGAACAGACGCTGTTTTAAAATCCACATCAGTAACTACATCCTGAATTATTTCTCATACTTTAAAAGGAGGAGGAATAAGAGGGAGGAATTTATATGTATTTCTGGATTTGCCTTTTTTCCTCATTTCCTTTCTTACAATTCCTTCTCGGAAATCCAAAGGCTGATGTTGTTTTTCTTCATAATGATTTTTCTTTTGATATTGTGAGTAATTTTGCAATACAATGTATATTGCACAATTGCCATAAAAGACAAGGAATTAAGCATATTTTCCAGTCCTGTGGTGCTGTGTATCCATAGCAAGTGCCTCTGTGATGGGTGTTATGGCTTCCATGTTCAATTTTGCAACTGCCACTTTTGATGTTTTCACTTTACTTCTTCCCATTCCTTTCTTCACCTAAAAGATGAAGATATTTTTAATTATTTCCATGCAAATTAGAGACTGACAGTGAAAGTGAACCTGTCTTTGCAAACACAGAGGCAGTATCAATGTGCAGGAATGAAAAAGAGAATTACTTGAGTTAAAATTCAGGAGACATGAGACTAAGATCTCATGGGAATTAAAACTGCGTTTTAGCTTAGAATAAGTTCAAAAGAAGAAAGATGAAACTCAAGTAAAAAATTATCCTAAAAATGTGTGCCATATGCTGCAAGATTTTGAATGTTTTTTTCTCTTTTTGAAAGATACCTGCAGCATCATTTCAGTACAGACTCACTAGCTGTATCTAAAGGGTTTGGGGATTACCCCATTGCATGGTCAAAGGATTACATCTGAGAAAAGGCCGTAACAGATTTATTTCAGACTGCCTCTGAAACTTATATATTCAGCACCTCCAGTGCTGGAAACTCCTTCTGGGAAAAGATGAATGCCAGCAACATGCATACAGATTTAAAGTGCATTTACCATTTTACCCCTTAGATTTCCACTTTAGGAAGATATTTGATTTGTGGATTTCATTCCTGCTTCAATGGTACCATTGATTTAACAAGAGATATTGCTTCATCTTGAAGCTTTGATTTGGTTCTGGGTTGAGGCACTTCAGGTTTTCATCAGAAGACACCAAAAGATATTCCAGATGTTTTTCTCCCCCTACCTTGCACCCTAGTATAAAGAATTGATACCTATATGAATAAAATTTCCAGCATAAATGCAAGGAGAGTTTCATACTCCAGCATCAAGCCTGAAAATGAGAGGAAGCAAACCAAGAATGATAAACACTGACTCTTAAATGTCCTAAGCAGAGAGCAAGGAGGAGGGAAAATATAGAGTGGGTAGAAATGTGGTTCATTTTAAAACTTAATTTAATAAATTGCACTAAAGATGCTGAAAAATGCATTTAGCTCTCAACCTCCAGGACCCTACATTGTGAACTTGCATCTAGCCATAATGGGGTTTCTGCTTCATCAGCTGCAATAATTATTTTTCTTGATTTTCCTTGGTCATTTTATATAACAATTTCTCAATGTGTCTATGTATGTGTTCATGTGCTTTTGTGTGCATTTCCTTTGATTCCTTTTTCTTACTTATTTTTCTTTCCTATCAAAAACAAAATTAATCCAAGACAAAACACAGCAAGAAGGAACATTAAGGATTATTTAAGACACATTTTGATGACTGACCATGTAAATATTTCTTACAAGGAAGAACATCCTCCTGGACAGTGCTTACTGCAGACCCTTTTTCTAGGCACTTTATAGAGAATAAGGGTGCCATGGAGCTCAAGGTCTGTGCTTGTTCCTCAATATGACAGCTGGTGTACATGGTGTCACTTTTTACTGCAGATAGCATACCTGCTATCTGATTCACTGTGCAAGGATCATACCAGATTCACTGTGCAAGGATTAAACGAGGCCACAGGGTCCTTAGCAGTGCTCAGCAGACTTCAGGCTTGGATTTGCATACTTGGGACTTTAGAGGCAAGTTGTGTCAAACAATTAAAATCATCAGCTATTTTTTTCACTTGATTTGCTCAAGAAGTGTGTGGCAGTGCTGGTTGGGAAGTGGCTCTCAGTTTTCCCTTCTCCCTGTCCAGAATTTCAATAAGAGCTTTTGCTCCATTTAAGTGCTGGTTGTGCTCAATGAATCTCAGGTTTTTACTTTCTCCAATGAGACACACTAGTGCACACAGTCTTGAGGATGTGTGAGCGTGTATGTATTTTAAAAAAAGCAAAAAAAAAAAAAACTAAACAACACAAAACCACAACCTAACAATGCACTGATTTGGATCACACTGTTTATATCTTTTTGATCTATATTTTCTTTTATTAATCATCCCCTTGCCCTGTATCTGAGAGTGTTAGCTAACTGTTTCTCAATTACACCCACTGGTAAAACCTACCCTGCGGGGTTTCTCGCAGCGGTTGCCCTTCTAGCTTCAGCTCAGCAGATGAAAAGCAGATGGAAAATTCCAGGGGTTCAGGTCTGAATGTTTCAATCATAAGTTAGCATAACATGGACTGGTGAGAGCTGTGTTTTGAATCGGCTATGCAAAATGAGACAGCTGCACTCTAGCAAAGATGCTTACGCTGGAAAGTAGGAAAAACAAATAAAGGATTCAAGGAATTCACAGTCAAAGAGAGAGAAAAAAAAAAAAAAATGAAGAGTTGAATACTGGGGTTATGAGTAGCAGAAACAGTTTGCCTCAACCAGGGGTCTTTTAGATCAGGTTTGCTTCTGTGGGGGGAGGAACCATATCAATTAATGGATATCCTTTAGCTGAGGCACTTACATTCAGCTTCAGCATGAAGCTTCATTAAAAGAAGGCACAGCCCATTTAAGCATCATCCTGTATCATCAACTTTCCTGTCTCCTCCCCTACCCTTCCTCTTTACTGAGTGCAAAGAAGGTCTGAAGTTCCTGAATTAGATATAGCTGCAGCTGCCTTGAAAAAGCAAGCTGGCTTCATTTTTCAGTAAACCATCAAAGCACACAAGAAGAGAGCCTGGACAGTAGATGGAAGATGACCCGAGTTTGAAATCATACTCAGAACAAGTTTAAAACTTCTGTTAAGACTTCTTTTCCATATTGGAGTCAAATTTGGACTACACATTACCTCCAAAATTAAGACCACTGATAATTTTTATCCTAAGTGAAGACTGATGCTTATGAAGACTTCAAATTACCTCCTGCACATGTTCCTCATTCCTATTAATTTTATTTATGTATTTAAATTGTTGCTCACTGGGATACTCTCATCAGATGCACATTTTGCTTTTGGGAGAGTTCTCAGGGGAGACGCAGTCAGACAGTATTACCACAGCCTTCTTCATCACAACACAAACAATATCCTGCAGCATAACTCAATCTGAGCTAACAGGCAGCTGCACAGTACAGTCCCCCTATCAATTAATTTTAATAGTAATACTTAGCATGTACAAAATATGTTTCAACTTCAAAGCACACTTCGAACAGAGAGGGCCTGCCCCAGTGTAGCTGTATTTCACAGAAGAATGGTGGAAAAACTGTGTTGCAAACATCATTCTTCATCTCTCTTATCTTCCTTTTTCTCCACCCAGACATGAAGTGATTTCATTCCTGTTTTTCCATTTTGTTGGACAATATGCAGACACCTCAACACAACAACTCACCACTGTGATGCTTTCAAGGGGGTTACAGTCAAAGCCTGAGCAGTGACTTTGTGCATCTGGACCACATGCAGACCAGAGTTAAACTCTTTTTTTTTTTTTTTTTTTTTTTTTTTCCAGCTCAAGATCAGAAAAATGCTACCAGTCTAGTGCTGGAGTGAGGTGAAGTTGGAAAATTCACTGTTTATTTTCCATTGTGTCCTAGTTTCTGATTTTATTTTCCATGTAAGAATGCCAGTACACTGCACCACACATTTGAGGATTTAAGTGGAACAACTTAAGAAATTTCTTTCCTTTCCACCCTATGCTTTTTCCTGCCCCATTTCATGTCAAATCAACTTCAAATGATCTAGCTAGAATGGGTGCTGATGTCAGAAACCACTTCTATTTCCTTTGATATATTGCTCTTAAAACATGTCTCTCTGCACCTGCTGGTCAAAAAATGTGCTGGACAAAAAATGTGCTGTAGGCTTTAGCAATACCTGCTAAAGCTATGTTCATTAATGCTTCAATTTCCTGTTATTGTGAAACGTGACTCATATCCACATATTAATAGTAAACCCATTGACTACTAAGAGGATAATACTGTAGGGGACTATTTAATATCAGATTAAAAGTCTCAGCCACGTGTATAAAAACAAGCAGAATTTCTCTCTCACAGGATGTCTTAGGGCTGTATCAGCTCTTGACATCGTTGTACACCCGTTACCAATCGGGGGGTTCACTCATCTTTGTTTCAAGTACTGACACAGCTCCTAAAACAAGACCCTATAAGAGAGCCACAGGGAAGAGTTTCTGTGTTTTCACACAATGAGTAAAATTTCTTTCAGCTTAAGAACAGAAAAAGAAGATGCTGCTATGCTCCCAGTATTTTTCTCTCCTCTTTTCTCTTGCCTTTTTTATTTTATTTTATTTTATTTTTTATGGATATAAAGCACATTATGAAAAATATACTGTAGATCAGCTGCAATCATTTTGTCATTGCTGAAGGATATTATTATCTAAAAAGCATTTATGGAAGAGGATATATGATCCATATATTCATAAAATTTGTTCAAATTGGTTTAATGTTCTCAACAATATATCACAGGGCTTTTTCTCTGTTAATAACATGTTTCTTGAAAACAGGACACATATATCTTTCTATTTTATCATATTCTTTGTTTAGTTTGTGTATTTTAAATATATGCTGACAAGATAATTTAACTTATTGTACCATTTTGAAATATTAAATAATGAGGATTTTATTATATCTACATCTTCTGTACTTTCTTTTGATCATTTAAAATCTAACAAGAATCCTAAAAGCAGGCATTTCTGGAACACTGAATTTCAAATGTTGTCATCAAACTATTTCCAATAGTTTTTACATTCATGTTCTCACTGGGGAGATGATATATTATGTCAGTGAATATTTATGTGTACAAGTCTAATTCTGGAACCTTCTTTAAATTTAAACCATTCAAACCATTAAAAAAGAAGTTAAGATATGTTTTTCAAAACCATTGTAATCCCTAAAGCAGCACTAGTTTGGGAAAAACATTCTGGCGTTTGAAAAAAAATTGTCTATGAGGTTTTGACATTCTTGTTTTTCTCTTTAAGTTCTCTCTGTACTAACATTTACAGATTTTTTTAACATAATTTTTAGAACTGTGTTGTGTCCTCTGCTTCTAAATATTTATGAAGCAAAAGAGCTTATTGCAAGTGTGATCACAAAGTGAAACGTACAGAAGAGATTTCTACAAATGCTTCTCCTTCCACAGATATTTCTTAGAGGCTTCATGTGAGTTATTACATTGTTTACCCACAATTTTTTATGACATTTATTTTTAATTGGAACTTGATTACTATAATCACAACAGAGCATGAGAATTGCTAAGAGTTTCATCAGAACAAAACTTTCTTGGATCACACAGAGAAACACCATTTGAACCACACATTCCAGGTGGCAAAATCTCTAGGACAAAGGAAAAATGTAGAACTGTGTTCCATATTTTATCATTAAAATTTGCAATGAGGTATATTTCCTCAATTAACTTGTATCTTGGATCAGTTAGTGCTTGTTAATTTTAAAGTGGAAACAGGGCTTTTGGTGCAGCTCTGGGTGTATTACAAAATTATAAGTAGCATATTTTGTGAAATTACAATCTATTCTAATTTAATCTAGAGCGATCTGCCTGAATGTCATTTTCTGGATCACTTAGGGCCATATCATGGTCTTTTATCTTGGGTCACAATCTGCTTTCCCATTTCTGGTTTCCCATATTTTCGGTTGACTGCTTTATTCCTCATGTGGAGTATTTGGGAAAGTCTTTTGTATCTCTGTATACCATATCACAGAAAGTAAAAAACTGAAAGTAGTTTTAATCCTTATTTCAAATAACTTTAGGTAATTTCCATTAGCTTCAATTATAGAGGTGTTCACAAATGAGGAATATGCTGTAAATATGTATTCTGACTTAATGGTTTTGAGTAAGTTTTTCCTGTATGTTTGCCCTAACTTTAAGAACCTACAGGATGACAACCTTTCTTAAAAGTTGTGACTCTAACAGCCAAGTACTTATAGTCATCCCAGCCATCTCAAGGGTATGAGCAAAAGTTTAAATGAATAAATTCTAGAAAATATCAAAGAAATATAAATTCAAATTTCTAGTTAGCATGTCTTCACTTCAAACTGTTCCTAAGTGCTTTAGAAAGCCTTAGTTTTTCAGAGTAGGACACTAATAATATAGCTTATTAAATGCTCACATTAATTCACTCCACCACCCTATGCCCCTGTCACACGCAGCTCAAATTTGCTCAAAAGTTAGTTGCTTTCAAAATAAGTCATCATCCTATCGGGATCTGAAGTGTGCTCACCCCCACCCCACCCCCCTGGGGCTTTATGGCCATTGCATTTAATTTAATTTAGGGGAAATCTGAATTAAATCTTGTTGTACTCCCCCCTGGGGAAGATGTGCTTCACAAATGAAGTGTTGCAGACAAAAAGGGAGCACGCGCAAGCTGGGGAGCCGTGAATCTTCCCAGACATTAATTTGCATATCTCCTCTCCTTCTCAGTGAGGACTAGAAACAGAGCTTTGTGTTTGTCCTGAAACTTGCTGGTCTTCGTTAGGCGCCAGGTGTACCTAGTGCATTTTGGGCAGGCTGTTTTTGAAGACACTTTCTTGGACTTTTCTTATATTTTTTTTTTCTCCTCTCGGTTACTCTTGAAAAATAGTAAATAAAAATTTGTTACATAATGGTTTTCTAGATGCTGATAGTTAAGTTACTGAGGGCTTGGAATATTGAGGATGAATTAATAGGGAAGAGTAGCAGATGAGGTCACCATGTGTGACCTGGATTTATGAGGGTCTGTCTTGATTTTTGGTTTGGTTCAATGAATTGTTGAATTTTCTGGTAAGCCATACCAAAAATCTCCAGGACTCGCAGAAACCACAGATTTGAAGATATTTTGGTTTTTTTGATGGAGTATGGAGTTAATAGACTACTTTTTTTTTCTGGTTAACCCGGTTATTGTGGGTTGCCTACCTGAAATAACTTGGGTCACCAGATGCCAAAAAACACTGTAATTTCATCTGACCTGGGTGAAAACCTCTCTTGCTAAATTCTATTTTAAAGTAATTCCTCAAGGTTCAACTTATGCAGATGGCAGAGTTGTTCTAAAACAGCACAAATGCTATGGTTTTTTTATAAAAATAAATTAAGTGGAGGCTGTCCATTGCCAGGTCACAACCTCGAGCTCTGTGTTTGCACTGTTCCTATTTCTTTGTGCTTTGCTGCATGGAGGGAGTTGCACTTTGAGTCAAAAGAGCTGCAAATATGCAGACTTTCTGGAAAATGTGTGGGCAGCTTTCCATGGCTGATTTCATAGACTCAGTACCTAAGGTTGAGACTAAGTTATAGCTAGGAGAGGTTATAGCTTAGAAGAAAATCAACAGAGCACACAAAACCGCACACTCTTCAGCAAAAAAAAAAAAAACATTTTAGCCACTCTTTTATTTTTATTTCCCCTTTCCCTAAAGAATAAAAAACAACCCCACAAAAGGACTTTCAATAAAAAAACTTCTCAGCACTGTATTATTTCTCTAGGTTATTTTGCCCTAACTTTATCCCACCTCAATACTGATATTTAGAAACTGGGTCATAGCTTAAGACAGGTAAGTGGATGCTGTCATTGCCAGTGGAGAATTCTGTACCATACTTTTAATTTCTTCTTTTTATTATTTCCTCAGAAAAGTACTGCATGTCAAGAAAGAAAAAAAAAAAAAAAAAAAATAGTGAAAAAAAAACCCCATGTCATTTCAGATTCCATTGTCTCATGTGTCGTCTTGTTAAAGTGCAGCATTTGGCTAGGACTTTCTTGTCAACTTACAATTCAATGTAAAGTGACAACTGCAGCCAGACATGGTGTGAGTTCTAAAAGGATGTGTCCATCAACAGAGCTTTAAAACTGGGGGACGGGGAAGGAAGGTTCACAAAATAGAGTTATACTACTTTTCCCCTCAAGTAAACAATAAAACATGAATTATATTTACATTTCAAAACAGTTTAAAGATGGAGATTTGTTTTTTTTTTCTTCTTTTTTTTATTTATTTACAAATATTAATTAAAGATGTATGCATCTAAAATTGGCATAAGCTTAGACTCTTTGAAAGAGCCTTCCCTTTATATCTGGGACTTACTAGTTCAGGAATGAGTAATGTATCTTGAATTTCAATTAGACAACCAGAGGTAACTCAAATAATTATTCCCATTCTGTGCACACTAAAATTCTGGTATTGAGAGACACTCTCTTCACTCTGAAATTAATAATTTGATATGGGTAAAAAAAAAAAAAAATTAAAAATTGAAATTTTGCATTTCAAAAAAAGTTATGCCAATTTACTCTGGAAGTGATGATCTCTTTTTTGATAAGCATTTAAAAATTTTATAGTGTTCCAGATCAGAAGGTACCATTTCCAGATCAAGTTGATGCTATCAACTGTGTCTTAAATTTTGCAGAACTAGTAATTTTGGTACATTGGTTACAATTATTTTCTTTTTGCTTAACATTTTGTTAGAAATTAATCTGGTACTGAGAAAAAAATATCATAAATCCCATTATTCCCTTACATTCTTCTATTTAAGCTTTCCTGGTAAATTAGTTTTTAAAAAGCAACAACAGCATGAAGAAAAGGAAAAAAAAAGAAAAGGAAAAGAAAAGGAAAAGAAAAGGAAAAGAAAGAAAAGGAAAAGAAAGAAAAGGAAAAGAAAAAAAAAAGAAGAAAAGAAAAGAAAAGAAAAGAAAAGAAAGAAAAGAAAAGAAAAGAAAAGAAAAGAAAAGAAAAGAAAAGAAAAGAAAAGAAAAGAAAAGAAAAAGAAAAGAAAAGAAAAGAAAAGAAAAGAAAAGAAAAGAAAAGAAAAGAAAAGAAAAGAAAAGAAAAGAAAAGAAAAGAAAAAGAAAGAAAAGAAAAGCCACAAACAAACAAAAACACACAAAAAACAAACAACCAACCAAAACAAACAAAAACAAAGCCAAATTAATTTCCAATTTTTTGTTAATATTAATACAATATGTTTGTCAAGAATTTTGTGTTTCTCTGCAAGATAATAGTACTTTCACATCAGGAGGTTTTCTTATCTTAAGCTACTTTGAGGTTTATGTAGAAGTATCCTCTTATCTTTTTGATAAAATAAACAAGTTGATCTCTGAAAATTTGACATTTTTCTCCCAACATCAAATCTTTTCAAAAGATATTGACTGACATTTTCCTCTTCTTCACACTTCTCTTACAATGATCAACATCAAATACAAATTCATTCTTTCCATCTTTACCTCTCCACAACCTTAGATGAAAATACGAAACTTCTTCACTTTTGCTTAAAACTCTATTTGTTTTAAGCAGGGACAGTAAACAGTCCTTGTCTTTATAACTTCATCAGAGTTTTTTAATAACTAAATCTTTTTTAAGGTCAAAGTTTTTGAGAACACAATATTCTACACCATGATATGCAATATTTCTTTATTCATAAATATTTATTACCCTGCAGAATCTTGCTCCTCGGTTTATAATCTTTCCTGACCATACGTAAAATGTGGTCTACAGCATAACTAAGAATCTTCTATGGTTATCAACATAAATAACGTAGTAACTCAGAGTGAGAGACAGGGGAAGAATGTGTGATTAGTAGCTGCTTCTGCTGCTGTCACTGATTTCATCTAACAGCAACAGCCCCCCTGAAAAAACAGGTGGCTTCAAATGCTGATTGCATATAATTTTGTTTTTAATGTTATACATTTGGAATACCATGAACATAAACCTTTGATGACAAAGAAAAATATTTAAACAAACAAACAAACAACCCATCAATTCTTAATTCTGAGCCTACTAGTGCTCTCCAAAAGCCAATTAGGTATATTGAACAGCTACTGGTGTTAGACTATTCTGGCATTTTCATGAATGCACAGAAGCTGCTAATCTGCTATGGATGTCACATACTAAGGGATATGCTGAGCTGCCAAAGCATACATTCAAAAAGTTACTCAATATAGTAGTATAAAGCATATGGAGTATATTTATATACCCTCCACTATGTACTGAAGGGAAAGGTGTGCTATAAAAGACCTCATAAGCACACAGTAGAGTGTGTCACCTGCTCCTGCACTCTATATTGTTATGTCAGTGAGTGACTTTATTAGCTAGACAAGAACTGCAGGCAGGCAGTAAGTGATGTATATTAACAACTTCTCTCAATTATATCAGGTCCTGACCCTGCTCCCATTGAATTCCATGGCAAAACTCCCACTGACACCGATTCTGTAGGCTTGGGATTGCATTTATTAGCATTTGGAGACTATCTTTAATTTTAACTATATTTTATACCGACTTAGAGAACATTCATCTTGTTTCACAAAAGAGAGAAGATAATCAGTGGTTGAATTTAAGGTAGTTTCTGAAGGTCATAACTGGAATTACTGAAGACAGACCTGAGCTCATATTCTTGGTTTCTGCAGACATTCAAAGACAGGCAGAGGTGAACTGTCTTGGGATATAGGTTTTGGAGGGTTAGAGGACATACTCAGAGGAAGGTGTTGCACATGACCTGTACACATTTTATTGGGTTTTCAAGGGAACTCCAAATGGAATGAAGAACAAAAATTTCAGCGCTAATAATTTGCAATTAAGCAGAATATTGACCAATCTGATAAACGGATTTATTTCCACCCTTTTTAGGAGCTTGCAGCCACCTTACAACTGGTAATTACGCGCTGTATACCCAAACCCAAGAAAGGAAAAACAGGTGATTGCAACTGATTGATAGTGCACAGAAACCTGACTGACAGTAGACAGGAACACATAAACCTGCTTAACAAGGATATTTAATGCAAAGTGGATGTGTTTGGTTACATATAAATACTCTCTCCAGAGTTACACTTTCCTGTCAGATTTTATACTACAGAAATAAAGGGTTCACATGCAACTACTGGCACATAAGGCACTCACAGCTGTTCTTGAAGGAAATAATTTCTATCACCAGCTGTAGTTCTCCTCCCCAGGGATGCAACCTCTACAGTTCTGTCCCTTCTCTTCTATTCATTCCTTATCAACTAAACATTAAAAAAAAAAAAAAAAAAAAACCAAACTATGGAAATTAATAAACATACTCACAATATTGTGAGTAAGTGGAAATCTGAGGTTCTTCACAGCATGTGTATCACACAGGACTTCGCTTGGGCCATAGCTTATAGCTATTTTATGCCACATGTCCTACAGACCAGTTTTTTGTTCTATCCGATGTGAGTTTCTGTTCTCTCTGTTTTCCACTTCACTCATCCTTCAAAAACATTTCTTTTATGAAGTCATGTCTGGTCCATAAAGTCAGGACAATTGAAACCAAATATTGTACTAGTCTAGAAGAGAGTTACACAGAAAATTTAAAAAAAAAAAAAAAAAAAATTAAGGCAACAATGCGTGTGTCTCATAGAATAGACATACTGATCAGGTATAGACCTTTGCTCAGAGAATTAAGTGGGATGTTATTTGAAGACACTTTTTAATCCATTGTTGGGGATATGGGCTAGTAGTGATATGCATATGATAGCCCTGTTTGTTCCTGATGTCTCCTGGTATGCAGAAACTCATCTGTAAAGGAAGATTGGTTTGGGAGGAAAACTAAACTAAAAACAGACACAAAATGATATTGCAAAAGAATCTTTATGCCTATGGAAATGCCTTGTAAATTTCAATAGGGATGAAAATATCAGATTTTTTTTAAAAATAAACACAGTAGTTTCTGGCTTCAATTAAATCACACTGCATTGAAATGCCAACACATGAGAGCATTTAATGTCACTTCAGATGCATCAGGGGAACTTCAGCTTGTACTTAGAGTTAACACATGCTTAAAATGTCCATCAGTTTGGGTTCTTAATATGCAATTATATCCTTTCTGCAGTCTTTAAACTACTTATTAATTACAATTATTACTGTTCATTTTGTTATGCTCATAGCTTCACTTCTATAAAGAGAAGTACTGTAAGACTTGTGCAGAAAAGTTTGAGTTTGCCATTGAAAGAACTCTACTGTTTTTTTCTATGATGAGAATTATTTCAAGCCTTTTTTCCTTTATTTACTATGCTCCACAGTAAAACTCATCTTACAGTCTTGGTCCATTATGTATGTCATTTGTCCCCAAATAGTGTTATCTGCCTGGTGTAGGTGTGCCCACAGAACTATTTCTGCAGTACCATCTCTCTATCTTCACCCTCCCTTTGCTTGCACTATTTATCAAGCAAAATATTTTGTGTTGTAGCTGTAAATATTGACATAAAAGCTTACCTCATATTGATTAAATATAAATAGTGTTACATTTTATTAATTAAAAAAAAAATCCTGTTTGTGTGGAACTGCTATATGAGCAACAGTATTGTTTTTTAAGTCTGTATCTCTGGCCCCAAACAGCTCTGCATAGTATTTCTAAAAGGATGTGAAATAAATTATTCTTCTGGATACATGACGGATTTAATTATTGGATTAATAACACTAGTTAAATCATCAGCTCTTTGATAATCAAGTTTAAAAGCAGGGAAGTTTAAAAAGGGAAAAGCAGAGGACTTTTGTCAGTTTTCCCAGAAAGGTCCCCTTGAATCTGAAAAAAATAATTACTCTGAAGCTATGCATTTGCAAACTTTCAAACAAATTTTTAGTGGAAAACATTATTTCAAAACTTGGTCAAGTGCGAAAAAAAGTCCATTTTTTGAGTGAAATTTTGTATTCCAGACCACAGCTTTCATCCACTTGCAATACTTAAGATTATGGATAATAATACTTAATACTTATGGATAAAATAAAATAAAATAAAATAAAATAAATCTTAATTCATGGTCTTAGTCACCAATGTGCCTATCTTTATCTTCCCTTTTCTTGTATTCTTTGCAATATTTGCTGCCATATTTTTATGTTATAATTTGATTATAACTTATAGTAACATATAATATGTAGCTCATATAAACAATCAGTAATCAGTAATCACACTACACCATTTTTGGCAAAGATAGCTGTTGCACAATTATGGCAGAAATAAGAATACCTTCCATGCCTTTTTCAGGTGGGAACAGCTTGTGAGTGTTTAGACTGAATCTATGGCGAAGAGTAGATTTATTTAGTCATGACACCGTATAATATTAAGTAGACATTTAAATTCTTCTTGAACCTACTAATCTGAACATTACAATGACCAAAATTAGTTGGACCTGCTCAGTTTGCACACACTTGAGTTTTACATCAGTTTCTGTAAATCTATGAGCAAGAAGTTATAACACTCTCTTTCTCTTAACATATTTGGGCTAACCACCCAAGAGAAAAGGTGGTTAGCCCAAATACTTTTCTGTTTAGAGTACCAGGGAACAGTGAAGTTCAGGTACCTGACCTAATGCTCTGCATTCATCATCAGCTGCAGCCCTGCACTGGTTTGTCAAAGCACAGGTCGCCCTGGAAAATTAACATTTAGCAGAATTAAACCCACTGTGACACAGTGTAAGTAAAGCTGATATCCAGAAACAATGCTGTCTAGACTTCTCTTGTTTGTTTTCACTTCTTTGCTTTGAATCACCTTATCACTTAGCGAAAAAAAAAAAAAAAAAAAAAAGTCTATATGGGAAAGCAAATTATAAGAAAAAGAAGCCATTTAATATAGATAACAATGCTGATTGCAATGAAGAATTGCCAAATTGCCAAAATTGTCAAGGCTGGATAAGAAAAGAAATTTAAAGAAACAAAAGATACTACAAGTATTTGTTACTTTTAATAGCAATTGATAACATTATTTCAAGTAGCAGATTTTCTGGTCATAGCAGGTTTTCTTGCTCAGAGTTTAGGATGGTCTAGATGGTATCCCAAGGTCTGACTATTATTCAGTTATTTCTGATTTCTTTTTTTCTTTTTTATTCGGTGGCAGTTTGACAATCTAAACAAAAACAAAATCTGGATATGAACTATCTATATTTTTAGAACTTTTTTTTTGCTCATTCATAAAGTTTAGAAAGTATTCAGAGAAATAAATTTGAGAATCATTAAGCTTAGAGAAACTTTCCATGATGAGATCTTCATTAGCTGCAAAACAGCTGCAGATGTGTGCCAATTTATACCAGGTGCAGATCTGACCCCTGGCATTCCTTAGGTTTTATTCACATTGTTATCCACATATTTTTACATTTATGTTTTGAGTTCCGTGTTTCGCTGATATCTACTTCAGACAACTTTATCTGTCAATCACCTAGACAGGGATGCAACACTCATCACTTCTATTTGAATACTTGAGCTGTACTCTCTGGCTGCATGTGGGAATTCCAACAGTCATCATTATAATCTGTGACTGAAGGATCACATTTTAGGGGTTCTGCCTACATATCCAACGTGCCTAGAAATCATATGCAGAGATTGAGTTACGTGGCAAAGGAATTCAGGGAAGTCCAGCAGGAAACCAGTAAAGGAATTGAAAAGACAAAAATGTTCACTGAAATGAAGGTAAGGTTCTCACAGTGGGATGACAAAAGGTGCCTCTCCTAGTTTAGGATTTAGAGTTGGGAACCCACCCTTGGGGAAGAACTTTTGGGCAAGATTAACTACTTTTTGAAAATAAGGCGATAGAAAAGGCTCCAAGGTGAAAGAACAAATTCCAGGTGTCTGTATCTTCTGGTTTATCTTTGTCAAAGTTGTTTAAAACTGGGAAGGGAGAATAAATAACCTAGATATCTTCTACCACCCTAAATTCCAATCAGCTGTTTAGTATTCTCCTTCTGATATTTTTTTAAGTTGTTGTGTTTCCTTTAAGATAATCAGATTTATGTGCATTTAACGTGCAGAGAAGAAGGGCATGTAAGTCAACAACTGCCACACAAAATGTAATGAGAAATACTCTTATCTATCAAAAACTACTGATCTGTCTCTACCAAGAGTCTACCAGGTGATCCCAGGGGGGTTTTGACCATAATCCAGAAGCTTAACAAGATTTCTTTTCTTACTCTCTCTTCATAATAAGTGAGAAAGTCCTCAAATTATGTAAAGAATAATTCTGTTTATATTCAGCTCTGTCAGAAAGAAAATCTTTGCTGATTAAAACTGAAATAACCTAGCCATCACTTTTTCTTTACAATACATTGGTTTAAAGTTTGTCCTCCATTTGTTCTATTGTAAGACACAGTGGACCTTAAGAAAAGCAATTAAAATCCAGCATCAATCAAAGGTGGGCAGTGAGGATGACATTAAAAATGCAGCTTTTCATCTAAGAGTACTTTGCAGTTTTATTGGATGTAATTTACTGGAATTTTCAGCATCCTTAGTATGTGTGATTTTGTATGTGTATGTAGAGGCAAGTTTGGTCATGTTTACAGTAATATTTCACTGTGCAAAGCTTTGATGGCTCTGAAATTTCCTGATATTTACCTTGTTATCCCTTAAGGGTCTCAGAACCTTTTTGATAGTTTGTGATAGTTTCTTCCAAGGATTCCGTCAGTTGTGTTTTGAGCTTCAGTCAGAAGAAAATAAATGTACCACGTGACTCCTGGGCCTAATTACAGCAAGAACAAGCCAAAATTTACATACCAGATAGTCCTTGAATCTCAAACACTTAAAAGAAAACAAAATGTTGAAATACAGGTCTGTGTCTCCTGCTACTGAATAAAAAAAAAAAAAAAAAAAAAAAAACCAACCCACAACCAGATCCTTGGGTTTTGTGTGATTAAAAAGGGAAAAAAATGTACTGAGAAAGTTATTCCTTGGGAATTACTGTCTCAGATCTCACAATTATTATTTTATAATTTTGTCTATAGTTCCTCACAAGTTCTTTGAATATCCTCTTGTTTACATTTTATTTTTCTCTTTACTTTCCTACAGAAATTCCTCACCATGTTAATCTATATTTAATGACTTTGGCTTAAGATTTATTATGAATTTACATACTTTGAATTTTTTTTTTTTTTTACAGCAGGGCTTCCAGGTTAACTCTTAGGACTATTTTTTCAGTAAACTTTGAACAGCACATAGACCCCTAAGAATCCAATGGGAATTCAGCCAATTATGCTCAGGTTTTCTTTCCCTCTCCCCATCACTGTTTTTGAGGTTTATTTTCGTGAGAGGTTTTTTGTTTGGTTGGTTTGTGGGTTCTTCTGTTTATTTGGGTTTTTTTTGTTGTGTCTTGTTGCTTGTTTGCTTGTTTCTCTTTTTGTGAATATTTTCCATTAAATGATTTTGAAGTAACTCACTGCTGGAATCAGCCTGTCACAAGAAGGTACACAGGAATTAAAGAAATGTGCATGAGTTAGAGCATGGCCATATTTGGCAGATGTAGATGTGTGATAACCCCTCCCACAACCAGATGTGTGCATTCTGATCTGTGGAAATCAAAGAAGAAAATCTGGCACAAACTTCAACGCCCTTGAAGTATACCAGGCATCTGCCAAAATTGTCAGACTAAGCCTGCAGATCTTCAAAAGGGCTGCATTTGGCTCCATGTTCAGAAGTAGTTTACAGAGTGCCCTGCCAGCATAATGTTGGCACAGATAGTATCTCTACCTTGAAATTAGTTTTAGGTAAAGACAATTTTATTTCAGCTTACAGAAACATAAAAATTGCCATAGCACACAAGAAACAGATAGATTGGGCATGAACTTTTAAAAACGGCTGGCACCAGATATTCAGAGAAAGAGATGAATAGTACAATTTGCCCAAAGGGGAAATTTCTTCTTAAGCCCTTGTAGGTAGAAACTAGTTTGTGCTCTGAAGCAAATGAAATCATATGCCTTCCAAAATTAACTTTTATTATTGCTATTATTATTAATTATTATCATTATTACTCCTATTTCCTGTAGTTATTTTTATAATTTTAACATATGTTGTATTTATCACCATATAGTCTTGGAAATGTCCAGTTCTTTTCCTTTACTTTTTTGTTTTCTTTCCCCCCAGAGAGTTTACTAATGGATGTAATACAGAAATAATGGTTATAATTTGCAGCTAGAGAATTGCACCCATTTAGGGATATTAAAGCAGTTTTTTCCAAAGACTATTAAATTTAGCTTCAGCACATCTATTTTGGGTTGGGTAAATATCAACATTTCATCCATAAAGGAATTAGCAAAAAATGGAGACAAGGTCAGTTTTTTCAGAGTAGGATATTTAATATTTGAAGACCCAAAGAGCCCATTTTCAACTTAGTTTACTTCCCTACGAAAACACTGAAGATCTTTGAAGTTTTAGTGTGCAATGGAACCTAGGAATCCCTGAAAATCCACTGTCTATTCCTGATTCCCATTGTGTTTTTTCACACCAGTATAGTGTTTTGTAATGTCTCTTCTTTTTCCTGCTGAGAGTAGTTCCTGCTCTGAGGAGTTTACACTTTGATTAGACAAATGCAAAGAATTTCAGACAATAGTAAAAGACTGAAGCTGGAACAGAGGTCCAAGAGGTATTTCAATCTGGTAACCTTCACTAAATCAGTAGGCTAAGAATAGAGCCAATGTCTCTGGAGTTATTCTCTAGTGATGTAATAGCTGACCTAAATATTAAAGCATCTAATCTTCCAGTTCGCTGTTGTTTGACTAGCTTTTGTGACATTGGAAAATGTGGTCAGGGCTTGGGCTTCCATCAAATGCATTTTTTTCAAATTTAGCGTAACTTTTGTTTAAAAAATGTTATTGTGACCACATCTTCACCCACTATGGGATGGTGTATGGTTTAAGTGTCTAGGAGACAAGTTGCAATGGCAAAGAGTAGATCTCAGTAAAAACCAAGAAAACACAAATATAACATCACTATTCTAATTGAGTTTCTTCCTGCTGAGCAGAGGAGGAAGAAAGAGAAAACAAATGAACAATGTCTACCCATTCCTGCAACTCATGAAGGGGGAGAAAGCATATTGTATATCCTGTCTCATTTATCACTGTCACCATCAGGTCTATTCCAGGAGGAGGAGAGGGTCCTTCAAAGATCTCTCCCACACTTCTCACTGCCTGGTGTGTATCATGCATTGTTTGCTGAGTGATTAGTGAGGCATCCATGGATATATTAATGTGGAAGGTTGGATGTGTTTGACAAGAAGTCAATGATTCTTTCTGACATGACTTTAATAGACCTGAAGAGGTGGTCGTGGGATGATATTTCTAATGGGATATAGATATGAACAACCCAAGTTTTATGACAAAGGTCAATGATATTGTTGATTAGTGTGGAGAAGAAAATTTTAGTGGCCTGGTAGGAGGCAACTTGCATGATTCATGAACAGTTTCCTCACCCACACCATTATTTAGGATAACAAAAAGTTCACAGGAAACAACAATGATGCAATTTATCACACAATAGTGAAATGTTAGACATTGTTGGTAACTGTGTGGAGAAGATGAAGAACATTTACTGATAATATATGTCAATAAGGTCTTTTCTACCAGCATTTCATGCCTGAAAAGAAAGTCTCCAAAGAGAAAACTCGGTTAAAAAACAGCTACAAAGGTATTGCATATCCCTGCCATCCAATATCTGTCAAGATCACCGTATCAGAAATCAAGGTATCTGTGATCCATCTAGTATTTAGTACTGATGACAGAATGAACTGAAGATTTCATGTTCAACAAAAGAAGAGGATTGCAATGTGAGTCGCTAGGTCTACCAAAGCTTAACCATTTTTCACTGTGGAAACTCAGCAGTGATGAAAACACTCGTCTTCAGTAAGAGCATATATGTGGACAGAGACAGAGATAACAAAAAAAAAAAAAAAAAAAAAAAAAAAAAAAAAAAAAAAAATTATGATAGCACATAGCATGTATCATATCATGGTGTGAGAGAAAAGTGAAAACTGCCTGCCCAGCTCCAAAAATATGAAAGTCCAAAGAAAAGTTCATCAACAAGGTAAAACATATTAGTTTTATCAATTTGAGGACTGTCTAGGTATTCCTAATTGACAGTTACTGTCTAGATATTCCTAACCAAAAATGTTAATCTCTCCCACAAAACTAGTCTCTCATTCCCAACAAAGAACTATTAGAGTAATTAAGATGTAATGAATAAAAAGCCTCTTTAGTTATCACACTGGTGTTGACCATACTGCATGCTTATCACAGTGTTGTCTTCTTTTGGACTAGATTTGTACAGCTAATGCAATGTGTATGCCACAAGAACTAAAAAAAAAAAAAAAAAGGAAACAAAAAGAAGAAAAAAAGGAAAAGAAAAAAAAAGAAAAATCACACAGATCCCTTTTAACAAAAAATAATATGTGCATAAGGAGAGAAGAGGAATAAGAAGTAAAGTGAAGGCACTATCAAATTAATTTGTAGAACCTAAAAATACAGAGAATACTCCCAAAGCCTGGAGACAATTCCTCCTTCTCACATTCTTCAAGATCTAATCTTATATCTTATTACTAACACATTACTGCTAGATTAATTCTCTTTTGTGATGAGAATCAAATTCAGAACATATTGTATCATCTTTGAAGTCACACTGTGCACTCTTGGTAGGAAGCACATTCCTGATAGTCTCTCACAGCAACCAAGAAAATAAATTTATTTGTGGGAACTTGTAATGTTTGTTACAATTTGAAACTTGCACTTAATTGCCAAGAATTATTGTAGTAAAGTACTGTATTTTATAAAATTAAACATTTAAATCATGTGCCAAACAGAGGAATTTGCATTAGAATAATAAAATTACGTAAAATATTCAATGCCTGATGGAAACTTCTTGACTATCCCTCCTTAGGATGGTGTACACTGAGCATATTACTTGATAAGCTGCTGGTTTGAGCCAGCAATGAGGGATCTGGAGATTCTCAGTTGATGTTGTGAAGAGATGGAGGCCTCATGGTCTTCTTATAACAGCGCTGAATCAAGAGGCAGTCAGCAACAGAGTGCAGTAGTCTGTTAAAAATGGGGAAAAAAACATAACTTCACCCTTCCTACACCTATAATCAGAGTGTGGAGAAGGAGGATAGAATTGGACAACAAAAGAACAGTTTTGAGAATAATATGAGAAGATTATACAAATATTAAAGGAAATGTTATTCAAAGAGGGGAATGCAAAAGGAATTTGTAAAGCCCAGATGGAGGAATCAGAATTAAGTCTGTTTCAAAAATTTGCTCAAAAAATATTTGTGGCAGCACTAGAATCGAAAAAAATACTTTATGCAGTGTTGTATAACCTGTGATAATATTCAAAAAAGTATAGTCATCTTCAAGATATTTTGGTGCTAATCTTTCCTTCTTCACCCAAAACATTTTCTTCAGTGTGAATGTGTGTGAAGCAGTATAGACTGTAGTCAAAAAAACCCTCCTTAGGCATGATGCAACACACCTCACACAGTCCATCTAGAAGTTTGCTAAAATGCTCACTCATGCCCATGCGTCCGAATACTGATGCCTAAAGATTTCAGGTTTTTTTCATATATTTGTAATTTTGTAGACTATTAATACCTGGTTATGTAGCTTCTGATATATTTCCTACCCCTACTCTTACATTTTAGAGTAATAGGCTAACATTCTAACACATTCCTGAAATACTGTTCAGTATTTCAAGAAGAGAACCTACAAGGAGAACATTTTGTTTTCCAGCCAGAAGAGAAGACACAAAAAGAAATGGGGTGAAGAAGCCCTGGACCAACCCCAATGGAGCAGTACCCAGGGCAAAATTACCTAACCAACTCCTCTTCTAATTGGACAATGCTTTTTTAATTTGTTAAACTTATAAAAATTGTAGAAAACAATACCAGGTCTGCCCACAGCCCATAACTATGGAGGCACCTGGGAGCTTCCAATAAAGGCCTGCTTTTTCATTTTACCATTTCCAACTCCTCAAGAGTTTCTCCTTTGATATGCCTAACAGATATTAATAAGCCTATTAGTATGCCTAACAGATATTGATAATTTTAACAGATATTAAACATATCCATGCCAACATCGACCTGTCACAAAGGAATACAACATACGGACACGTAAGCACAAGGACAGAGGTTCATTCCCTGTGTTTTGTGAAATTCCTGTGTTTCATGAGCATTCCAAGGCTCTCAAGGTTTTGGCCAATTTTTGCAGCAGCCTTGAGCATCATGGCCAGGACCCTGGACCATTTGCATGGGGCACAAAAGGGAGTAGTTTTTCTTCAGTTTTGTTGGGGTGTGCTGCGGGGTAGTACTGGATTCCAGTAATTCACCTCTTGTACATTCTGCTCTGAGAATTGTTCTTGCTGTTCATTTTCTTATTTCATTGTTAATAATTTCTATAATAAATTGAAATAAATTCATGTCTTATAAAATGCTCTTATCTCAACAAATGATCCTCATCTTTTGGTTCCTCCAGTTCTCCTCATGCAGATCCCCGGTTTTATTCTGCATGCTGACAGTCGGAATTACAGGACCTAAACCACAGTTAGAAGCTATGAGTGATGGTAGAACCTAACACTACATAAATAGGTGTAAACCTGGAAGCCTGCTTCTTGAACTTTATTTGATATAATGCAGTATTGTTTCTTGCAGTCATGCTGCCATGGATTTTTTTTTTTAATTGTAGAATATTTTTTATTTAAGTAAACAAAATAAATGTGAACAAGCAAAGCATAAACTATAAACAAAGTACAGACAATTAAAATGCTGATACCGGCAATTATGCTGTTGAAAATAGTGTATAGTTTACTTTCTAATATCCAAGAGTGCTCAATCTGGTGTATCATATGGAAGGAAATCTTAAGAACACCACATGTTTTTTCCAGATAATCAAAACCTGGTTGAAAAAGAAAACAGACCTTTCAAGGATGTGTCCTTCCTGCCATTGAACATGCTGCCTCAGGAACAGGATTAAAATCCTTGCCATATTCTTCTTTAAAGAAAGGAAACATGATCAAACTGATAAAGTGATGAATTTTTTGAATAATACATTGCTCAAGGGTTTCAATCTACATTATATACTACATAACCATAATTTGTAATGTTTACTTAAACACTGGCTCTCAACAAAACACTTAGAATCACTTAGCATCTTGTCCCTGAGCAGTTTGCATTAAAAATCTGGACTGCTTAATTTCATTGTGCTAAAGGCATTGAACACAAGAGAGGGGGAAAAAAATCATAAAAAACAGCCCTCATCTTGGACTGAAAGAGGAGAAAAATGTGTCTCCAACACAATCTCAAAAGCATATTCTGTCTGAACTCACCATACCATATATGATTAACTTCTCTTATAACTGCCCAGAACTAAACAATCATGTTGTTACATACATTAGGGAATGTCCAACAAGGGACAGACCCTTTAACCTTCAGAACCACAATTTTTCCTCTCCCTGTTATGCAATCTGTGAGTTTCCTTCCCATTTAAAATGAATTAACAAACACCAAACCTACTTTTAGGCTGTTTCATCAATGCAGTCTAAAGGGATATAAAGTAAGGAGATTTTCCTTGGCTGGAATCCAAATGCTAATGGTGTTAAAATGCCTTCTTACTGCATTTAAGCCAGTAGTTAGGTCAAGTAGACAAACCGATTTCAGAGGATGTTTAAATAAACAGTCTATTTATTGTTGCCTTGGAACCTGCATGTTTTGGTTGTCTAGCCTCAAAATACCAGCTAGTTAGGAAACATAAAAGCAATGGTGACTGCTTGGTTTGGAAAGAAATAAAAATAATATCAGGGTTGTGTATGCAGCAATTAATTTTATAGAAATATATTAGATATTCATAATTATTCTTCCACATGCCTCTAAAAATACAAGGTTGTTTTTAAAGACAATAGATCAAAAATGATGAAAAGGAAAGCCATTTAAAATTAAACTTACTAATAGGCTGGTGGAGTTCAGTGGCACAAAATATCATTAAGCTAAAAATGTATTAAACATGAGGCAAGCTTTTCTAAAGAAATGCACTTCTGCAAAACCCAGCAGAGAAAATATGTATTAAAAAAAAAGAAAAGAGAAAGAAAGAAATATATATTAACTTCATTGTTTTAGAATTTAAACAAGTAACTGATACAGTAAGGAGAAACTCATAATGATAAGGATCTTTATAATTTTCTAACTCATTCTCTTTTAATAGATTCAGAAACTAGTTGGTAACATCATCCTGTTAGAGATATGTTCTAATCAATAGTAATTGAGATGGTTTGGATAGCTTCAGTGATATGCTTCTGTGGAAAATGCCTTATTAGAGTTGATCAGAATACAGAATTTCTGCTCATCAAAAATCTCCATGTTTTGTCAGCTCTTTTAATCTTGAAATGAAATGAAAGGTCAAAATAACCCAATCCTTTGAAGAACAAAAATTTTTGCAGTAATTTAATTTGAAATCACTGAACTGTTTTATTTTAATATTGAGCTAACCTCTCTGTTGACTTGAATCCCTTCTTTCAGGAAGTTTCCTGACATTAAAGCTGTGACACATCCAGCCACAGCATCACAGGGTTTTATTGTGCCTTCCATCACAGGACATAAAGGATACCTCAAAAATACACTCTTTTTTTTTTCTTTTTTTTTTTTAAATAAAAGAAATGAGAGGAAAAATAAATACTGTCTATTTATTTATGTATCCACTCATTTAGTGGATATTTTTTTTGTGCAGTATTTCTAAGAATTAAAAAGACTTCTAAAGGATCTAATGTTAAAATGGACAGTATTAAGTGGGTTCACACATGAACACTCTTACTATCCACCACTTGCATATCTGTTACTCCAAACTACATCTTAACATTTATAGAAAAATAAACGTTAATTTTATTGTAGAATGAGTAAATCTGTCAAACCATATTGGTTGTGCTGTGACTGAAGTTTTGGTGTTTCTTTGTTATTTTGCTTTAGAGATTCATCCTAGGAGGGTCCTGCTGAATCCACAAAACAGAAAAATACTATGCAAGAAAGAATTAATATTTGTCTTAAAAGAAAGTGCAAACACCAAAATGGTGCGCACAGGTTACATATAAGCATTTGTAACACTGTGATGCTGATATATAATATCATTATAACAAGGAAACAGCATATATTTAACAAAAGTAGGTATAAATGTTTAAATATGTAACCACCAAAGGGAAAAAAAAAAAAAAAAAAAAAAAAAAAAAAAAAAAAAAAAAAAACAAAAAAAAAAAAAAAACAAAAAAACAAAAAACACCCCACGTGGGATACTTAAATAAGCAACATACAAGTTCAGGAAGTATAATCATCAAGTAAGAACTTTGTGTAGAATAAGCAGAAAAGATGTGGGGTAGAACGAGAGACCAAATCTCCCCCTTAAATGTTAAAGGGATGTTGGATGAAGATGAGATCTCTCTTTCCACTTCCTTTAGAATACAGAGAGTAAAATACTAAAAAGGAGGAGGAAAAGAAGGGAGAGAATAAGCCACCTATTCAATTTTTGGCTTCCTGTGTCAAATGACTACTGAGCCTAATCATGTTAATCCCAGTGGCTATGTCTATCAAGGAAGTACTAATTGTAAGGAAACATACATGTATCCCAAGAGCAGTGAACTGTTTAAGTTTCTGGGCTCCAATGGGAAATGAAATGACCATTGTCAAAGCTGGTTAAAGATTTGAAATATCACTACCCAGAGATAAAATTAATAAGGAAGCAGTAGAATTTAAAAATACAGTGGAAAGCAATAATATGATTAATACTTTAAGTCTTTTTACCAGTAATACTGTCACATTTATAAAATCCCTTTAAGTTTTTTTTCATACTGTAGTATTTGAAGATGTTAAGTGTCATTATTCCCAGTCTATTGATAGCTGAGACATGAAGCAATAAAATAACTCATCTAGGGTTTCTACTTGGCCATAGGCTAGTATTCAAATAAAATATATGGTTTCTGATATTGAATCCCCTGTTCAATCATTTGGGCCATAAAATTGAAGATACTACAGTGGTCATTATTGTGACCTGTGATCTCTTGCTATGTTATTAGTCATTTAAAAGTACTTTTGTAATAAGAACACTATAGGTAGAGAAGAGCCGTTGACCCAGAAGGTAATAACTACCTTCAGCAAAGACTATCTTTTGCCTGGATTTTTATTTGCTAGTTATCTGTACAAGTTTCTAGAAACTATCACATTTTGTCACACTTGTAAGATATTATAGGGTTGGATATCATGAGCTGACAATCCAAGCTAGTGATATTAAGTTGAACAATTTATTCTAAGCTTGTTCAGGAGCTTACACATCTGTATGGAACCTGGCTCTCAGGAGCAAGTGATGAGCGAGAGTTTTAAATGTGCTCAGACTGAATTTCTATTTCATGACTGAAATATTCTTTGGCCTAAATTCTTCTTTAACTGCATTTGATCATGCAGCTCCTAGATTAAGGTCAATTTGTGCTAAGGTTAGTACAGCTACGAGTTAAATTGCTTAAAAGTTGGTGGCACCAAAATTCACTATCTTTCCTTTGTTAAACATTTCTATTTTAAGCAGTTGAAATTTTGTAGGGGGAAAAGAAAAGTCAGAAGTCCAGCATGGATGGGATAGTCTTAATTATTACCTAGAATGACAGGACAAGACCCTGAATGGGAGCTAGAGCAAACATCAGAGCTCTCAACAGTGTTGGGGGAAAGCAATTTTTTTTTTTATCTTTCTAGTCAGTAAGTAGAGTTATTTCTGTTATGGAAAAGGGAGGTAAAAATAAACACAGAAAAGAAATATAAAAGAAAAGAAGGGAGATGACCCAGAGAAGTACTACTGCTGCTTCTCTTGCCATTAGAAGAAGGGAAACATCCTTGGAAAGTGATGATTGCCTGATGAAATGCAGGAAATTGCTGCTATTGACTGAAAATACCTTCTCCTCTGAAACAGAAGAACTTTTCCCGCAGCCCCTCCCTTGGCAGCAGATCTGCCTTTTCATTATGACAACATTGGCAATCTGCTGCCTAAGAAAATTTCCAGCTTTGCTTGTGGCTAAAGCTGATGGGCTGTCCTGGAACTGCTCAACTCTTGTGGAAGAATCATTTAAGGAAATTACTTGGAATTCTGCAAGAGGCTTATTTGAGTGGCATGCACTGCATTGGAGTAACTCCATGGCTATTGGAGCAATTTCTGTGATTTCTTTTGTGTATGCTCTGATGTTTATAATTATAATCCTATAGCAGTAAAAAAAACAATCAAACAAACCACGCTCACAACCCCAAAAAACTCCAAGAAAAGAACAAAAACAACAACAACAAAAAACAACCAACCCCTCAAGCTGCCAAAAAAAACAAAACAAAACAAAAAAAACCCATAAACAAACAAACAAAAAAAACAAACAGAAAAAAACAAAACAAACAAACAAACAAAAAAAAACAAAACAAAACAAAACAAAGCAAAGCAAACCAAGGCAAATCAAGACAAACCTCAAACATATCTAACATATCTCAGGTCAACATTAAAAGACTATTAATGAAAAACAATGGCTATTCTGCTCATAGTTAGGTGTGACTTAAGGGCTGAAAATCAGACACATTAAGGACAAATTGAGGTTCAGATGTGAACAAATTGAGGTTCAGATGTGGCTGACCTGACTCCATTTGTAAGTAAGAAAAAATCCTATGGGGCCTGTGGATGAGTATAAAAGAATGAAGATGCATCACCAATACTCAATACTTATCTGACTGCAATTCAGTAAGCCACAGTTAGCTCTGCAGAAAAGACCTCAAAAGACCTAAAAATTCTTATGCTCATTCAGCAATCATACCAATCACTGCTGCCTGATACAGAACACAGCCCAAAACATACCTCATCCTCATGATGTGGTGAAGACACCAAATGTTAAAAGGGTGCTCCACTCATGTAACTTTAGATATCAAATGGGTAACCTTTTAATTGCCATCCAGTTACTAAGTTTCTATTGAAAATCAACCCATCTTGTAAAAAAATCATATATTTATATATTAATGTGCATGTATAAAAATATAAAAATTATTTCCCAGAGAGAAAAAGAGCATCTTCTAAAGGATACACCCAGCTTATTTTAGAGACCATCATGGTATGTGATGGAGCATTCTTGGAAACTGGCTATTTCTTGCTGCTGACCTTAAAGCCAAATCAGAGTGGAAAGAGCTTTGGTTAAAATGCTTAAATTTAAGTGCATAAATAACATCAATGGACCTCACAGATAGTTTTTTGATTGTTCTTCTTAATATCCCTGAAAGTTTCTTGATTTTCTAAACACTGGAGGAAAGCGGAATCATGGTATCTCCATGTGTTTATGGAAAACATCAGCCATTCTAAATTTCAATTACAGATAAAAATGTGCTTCTATATGTTACTGTAAGTACAGTACTACAATAGAAGAGTCAAAATTTGATTTTAAATTTGAGTAGCCAACAACAAATACATTTTAGGAAAGATAATTGCTAGGGTTACCAGCAATTATCTTATAACAGTTACTCAACCTATAGCTATTGTTCACCTCCTTTTATGAAAAATTCACAAAATTATTAATTTGTGCATCTCTTAAAAGTTAAAATTGCAGTTTTAGTGAACCGGATATCCACTCTTATTTCTAGGAGGGCCAAATTCGCACCCAAGAAATGTAAGAGAATCTATTTTGCCTAACAGGCCTTGAAATTTGGGTTGCTTATTGCTGTAAAGCTTTCAGCAGTTAACATAATTAAAATCTAAAGGGACTTGATGTGTACCCAGTATACTAAATGGTGTTAGACTGAGGGTACCATGAAAAATAGAATGAAAAATGGTCTGTATGCATTTGTAAATCTGACATATTTAAATATTCATAACTATAAATCTTGTTTATTTTGAAGTTTTGTTGTCTATTCTTTTTTGATGAATATAATAATCTCATTAGATTTGATGTTTCCAGTTTCAGCCATTTGGAGTTAGCTAAGCACATAAATCCCAAATGGAACATATGGAAACACCACTGTACTTTTTCTTACATACATAGCTTGGAATTGGCTGAACTGATGCAACTCAAACATTTCAGACAAAGAAACACCATTAGCTTGAGACCAAGATTAGGAGATGCAGGAGTGTAGAGCACATGCTGGAAAAGCTGGAAAAGTGCACGTGTTGTGTTACTGAATAAATATGTGAGACTTGACTACTTTAATTACTCTTCTGAATGACAAATTCATTGATGCTACATTCTATGCATATAGCTGCACCTAGGATTAATCATTATCAAACTAAATCAATAAAATTACTGGGATATTTGAAGGGATATAGGCTCAGCCTATATCCCTTATATCCCTATATCCAATGAGATGTTTGGAGAAGGAAGGAATTCTCTTGAAAACAAAAGTTGGACATTTGAATATAGTTTCACCAAGAGCTGGAATTTAGGAATTAAAAAAAGATTCAGACATCTAAAGCATTCAAAACAAGTTTCATTAATACAGGATTTATTTAGTAGTTTTATTCTACAGAAATGTGATACAAGCAAATTTTTTCACAACATATTTATTCTTTCTTCCTTACTTGAGAGAAAAGACCTGTATTGAGAGAAATTCCTGTAGAATTTTCTTGTTTCAACAAAACAGGAAAAAGAAAGGAAGCAAATATTTCATTCAAGGAGATAAAGCATACTGAAAAAACACTCAGATTTCAGGATTGGCCATGATTAGACAGCAATAAAGAAATTTGTTTTATCAGTGCTGTCAGTTCTTGAGCTGAGGACAACTGCTTCAGCTATGTAAATATACCACCAGACCTCAGAAGCCCAGAAAGTCCCAAATGTTAATACACCAATACAAGGAGATTGACTTTTTTTTCTTGTGGAAATGATCAATAATATTTTGATAGATTCACTAAAAAGGGAATAACGCTTCTAGCTCTAATCAGAGCTATGATTCAGCATGGAGATTGTCTGCACATCCTAGCTATTATTATGGATAAGATCAAAAGTGGCAGTAGCTTCTGTCTAATTTACTAACCTCAATGTAGCAGCTCATCTCTTTCACTCTTCCACCATGAATAGGGAAGGTGGATTTCTGCCTGATTCTCAAATTTGTTTGTGATGAAGTTGTCAGTCGTGTTTATTTCTGATATTCTTTCAAAATCTCCTGTAAAGTTACATGTGTCATACTTGAACTCTATGTTTATGTGAATATGAATCAAGGAGTTATTTCATCATGTGTGTAACTTCTGGGTTTTACATGAAGGAACTATTAAGATATAATCACTGAGGAGCTTAATGAGGGAACCAGCTGTGAGAGATCATTACTGCAGTGACCTGCTGCATGAGGTTAGAGAGAGAGAGCAAGACAAAGAACTTTCATCCTATTTAACTGCAGTTATAGAAGAAAGAATCAGTTTATGTATTGGCTGCCTTTTTAGAGCATCTGTCTGGTTTTAAAAAATAATGAGGCTTGCCAAAGATACTGAGAGGTTTTTTGGGTTCATTTCTGGTTATTTTTTTCATTTGGTTTTTTTGAAGGGTAGAAATATTAACAAAGACTATGAAGAAGGGTACAGTTCTTGATCACTGATAATGTACCAATAAGGAAAAACTAACAGGAGTTTAATGTACTTTTTTTTTGTGAAAGCAATATGAAATGCTAGTATTTTTACATCACACAACTGAAAGGGAAGTGTGTTATGATCTTCAGAGTGCCTGCAAAACGTGGGAGTTAGAGGGTCAATGTTTGTATTTGACCCAATCATATTTAAATCTTCTTTCATTTCTTAATTTTTTTTTTTTGCTTTGCAGTTTGTTGTTTTCTACTGGGTTGATAGAGTAATTCGTTGTTAGTAATTTTGCAACTGTTTCATAATTTGTAGCTTAAAAAGGTGACTCACACATGGTATTCTGTTTTCTATTATACTAGCAGTGAATTGATAGTTCTTGGATATTTCCACTTGTAAAACACAGAAATATTTTCTAAGTCTGATAGTTTAAATCTACTCACTCCTTCTATATAATTCCTCACAATTCCTCATGCAGCCAAGACTGGGGAGATAACTCAGGCAATATTTTCAAAAGACATTATTGTATAAGCTGCTGTGTCTCAGTTAAAAGAAAAAGAACAAAAGTAGATATTCCCTCAATGGGGGAAGAAACTACCCACTACTGTTGATTATCACTCTGTTTATTGCTTAATTTCCTACATAGAGGTAGTTCATGCAAAAGTATTGTTCAGTCAGGGTTTGAACACTGTTAATGCATTCAGGGCACTTAGAGATGCAAATAATTGTGTTTGTGTTTGCTTAGTAAAGGCTCCATGGAAAATATATAAATGTGTACGAATACACTGGTGTGCAGGTTTTTCAAATTTATAACCTCACCTTCCCTGTTTGCAGGAAAAAAAGATTAGGTAGAGGATTCAGCTTGCTGTCTCAGATCAAAACTTTAGGTGTTGAGTGATGTGACCTCCTGAAGAAACTGTGTTTCCTACCAAGGCTGCTTCTGTCCACCCTGCATAGTTGCCTGAAGCTATGTGAACAGGAACTCTTTCTGTAATAAGGGGATAATAAACCTCCTCCGTGGCTCAAAGAATGAGTTTTTATGCTAAAATGAAAAATTAAATCCAGGAAATTATTGTATTTGTTTGATACAGGACATGAGTTCAAATTTTTGCACACAAGGAATGATGAAAATTTGAGGAAAAAGACTTTTTCTAAATAAAGTATGATTTGATTAGATCTGAAAAGGAAACACATTTCCTACCTTTCAAGATTTTCAAGAGGGAAATCACAAAAATATATGGATAATTTTATACTTCTCTCTTTACCCCTAAATTTTTATGCTTTTCATGAAGTAAATTAGCAAATAGGTCCCTTGAAAATAAAGCAATACCAAATCATTTAATTCCAACTGAATAACATGAGTTCAATTTTTATTTTCTTTCTACTTAATTTCTACATCTTATATCAAGTTAAAAAGGGGAATTGAGTTATTGTCAAGCAAACTTTTTTTTTTTTTTTTTTCAGTGAAGTGAGGAGCAGAGTTCACTTGACATGCAAGAGGAACCACTTCAAGATGAAGTACAAATATTTTTGACACATGATGTTGGTGTCACAATCACTTAGATATTGGATAGTGTAGATTATATTCAAGTATATCCAAAGGCTGTTTTTGCTAATGACCATGGAGATTCAGAAGTAGAAATCAACTCAGGCTTCAAGAATGCCAGATACATTTTTTGTTATTTGTTGCTGTGAACATAGAAGTGGTTTGGACTTTGTAATTGAGATGTGAGAGTGAATTAAATATATTATGATTTACATGCATGCATGAAAGGGCATCTTCTTCCTTTTAATGGAATCAGAAGAGCAATTGACCTATAATGCATTATTGTGCCAGGTTTGAAATATTTGCAGGCTAGGAGTTTGACATAAGGTACATAAGAACATTAGCAAAAAGTCACACTTCTTTCCAAGACAGCTGAAAAATCAAGCAAGGTTGATTCTGCTGGTGTTATAAAAGGGACATAAATTATTATCATATATTAAAAATTATAAATTATTATAATATAATTAACGTAATGAAGAAAATCCATATAAATGATGGACAGAGTTTGTAAATGCCTATGTAAATACACTGTGAAATTGACAACAAACAAACAAACAATGCCCCCCCAGAGTTTAACTATCTTAGAGGATATCCTTCAGGTAAAAGAGTAACTATATTCCCCATGTAACTGTTTTATTTTTTATTGTTACTCCTAAGCCAGAAGCAAAAACAAAAAAATGAAAATCTAGGCTGTGGATTTTTTAAATGTAAAACAAATAATACTAAGAAGGTGACTGACAAACTTTCTGAGGTTCATGGTACAAGTGAGCAATGTCTTCTACAAAAAAACTCTTAAATAATATTTTTAAAGTGCACATTTAATGAGGGAAAGGATGTTTAACTGGTTGACCCCCATCTATAAGTTCACAATTTGCTGGATAGTGACTGTTAATGTCACATTAACCCATATTATTCACAGACAGAAGATCTTGGATCATATGCTAGGAAAATAGATAATTTCATTCCCACAGAGGCTGTGCTTCTTGTTTTGTTTTTCTTTATATGTACTTTATGCATACTTTGAATAGAAAATATAAACTAAATTGAAGTGTACTAATATGTGGACACACCAAATAACTTTGAAAACTTACCTCTAAGAAAGTGTTCCCCATGATAATAAGAAAGCATTCTCCAGACTCTTTGATATTTTCCCAAGAAATTTGTTTCACTGTGACTAATTATACTTTTCTATTTTCAAACATTAAAAATACTTTGTAGAAATATTCTTGGCCTATTTTGTAGTCTGTTCTGTGGGTGTGCAATGTACATCTCTAAACTAGCTGAAGGAAAACCAGACTATGTGATGATGTCTCATTTTCCCTATGTCTAGCATCCAGGGAAAAGCAATTTCATGCATATTTTTTCATAGATTTATTTATTTACTTTTTTTTTTTAATTTAAGTGAATTTAAAAATTAGACTTCATGTTATGGTATCCATCCGGGCTTCTCTTAGACAAACAGGACAATGTTGGTGTTCACAGGGGGAAGAAGAGGGGGGAGGATAGGGGAATGCTGAAGGAATGGGGGTCTGGAGGGAAAAAAAAAAGGTCCTGCTGCTTGGTAGGCAGCCCTGCTGGGAAATCTCAAATCAAATTCTTTTCAAAAGAAGTGTTATTAAAAGTAACTTTAATCCTTCCAGCCAGACGGCTCATAAAAGCATACAATTAAGTCAAACAAATGACAAGAGCACTCTCTCTCCTACCTGTTTCCCCCTTCAGAGAGTAATTATTGCTGGGTAGTCTTGTCTCGTTTTGTGCAAATAGCAGCGGAGTGCTTGAATGAGGTGCCAGTTTCCCCCTCCCCAGCCCAACCCCTCCTGTTCACTCCTACCAACACTAGCCTGGCTAATGTACACAGCCAGGAACAAAGAGAGGAATTTCAATATTTCCTCTTTGTGCAAGGTTAATTGAAAATCAAAAAGTCACTTTTAGAATGTCATATTAGAACTGTTAGTGCATCAATTTTCTTCAGTTTCCTGTCACTGCAGGAGAGCAGAAGAGGCATGCATTTGGATGGAAGTTAATGAGGGAAGGAAGGAAGTTAGAAAGAAAGGAAGAAAGGAGAAAAGGAAGGAGAAAAAGAAGGATGGAAGTTTGGAAGTTCGGAAGTTGCGGAAGGAAGGAAGTTTGGAAGGAAGGAAGGAAGGAAATTGCAGAAGGAAGTTGCGGAAGTTGCGGAAGTTGCGGAAGTTGCGGAAGTTGCGGAAGTTGCGGAAGTTGCGGAAGGAAGGAAGGAAGGAAGGAAGGAAGGAAGGAAGGAAGGAAGGAAAGAAGGAAGGAAGTTGTGGAAATTTTTTTAAATTCCAGGCAAAGTTAACTTCAAGCAAAGGTTTCTTTCAGAAAGTGTCCTGGTACTTCATTTTTTGTTGTGTTTTGGTTTGGTTTGGTTTTGTTTTTGTTTTTTCCCCCCGATATTTTCTAATATAAGACCAGATTTTAAAGTAAGGTAAGCAAGCAACAATCTGTCACGGTGAACTATTTAGATGGAAAAAAAAAAAAACAGTCAATATTTGGCATTCATCACTTCCTGCCCATGGTCATTTACTGCTATAATTAGCAAGCAGATGCAAATGATAAATCTAGGTTTATACATATTCCATAAAGGACTCAAGAAATTAGGAGGAATGATTGTTCTGTTTTCCTGATAAGGAAAATTCCTGAAATGTTGTTTTCTTCTTTCTTTTTGTTTTCTTTTTTTGGTGATAAATTGTTCACGTCTGAGAACTGTAGACATATTTTAAGTGACCTTGTTCACCTGGGTATCTTTTAGAGGTTTTGTGTGCTGTTGACATAGAAATAATTATTTATAAAGTAAATACAAAGCATATAGTAGTGAAAGCTCACTTTGTGAAGTGGGCAATTTATATATTCAATAAAAGATTTCAAGCTAATTCTGTACTGTCTTGAAAGCTTTGAACGTCACTGTGATACGGGGATCCACTTTTACTCTGGAAACTATGGGTGAATTCAAACAGTTTCCTTTTTTTCATATGGAGCAAAAATTAAAAATTGGTGGCAACACTAGAAGAAAAAAAAAAATAATACTTTCACATCATGTCCTTGTGAAGTCAAGTTTCTATCATTTTTTGAATTCAGATATTTTGCATCACCCTACCCTTACCTGGAAAGATGAATGAAAGTTTTTCTTTTTGGTTGGTGATTTCACAGTGTTTAACACAATGAGAAAAAAAATTAATAACAACTGTAAATATTATTTCACAATGTAACTTCTTCTGTAACTCAAATTGTCTGAATTCTTTACATCACTTTCCTTCAGCAAAAACTGGATAGAATCTTTCAAAAAGTTGAGTGAAAATAATCCTCTCCTGCATGCTGTGAATCTCCCTGCAGTTAAAGACTTCTAAAGACAAGAATCTGTGCCCTAATCTAAATCTTATTAATACCAATTGAACTCTTGTTACTGAAGTTTAGAACTCTTCTCTAGCAAATATTTTGTTATTCTAACTCTTTATCAAATCTTTCTCATATATTCAATATGGAATGAAAACAAGAAATTCTATGCAGAGGAAAATAGATTCAGGCCAAAATTGTCACAAGATTTTTTAATTTCTACATGTTATATTTCCTCTCCCATTTGCATTCCCCTCAATGCTTAGATGAAGGTTTTCATACGGTCGCGCTTTACCCATCAAACAAGTTTTACTTGTTCACTCACGTAGATGTTTTTGTTGCTGTATTCAAAGCAGGCATTTAATCCATCCAAGTTTGCCATCACTAGTGTCAAACGCCTCTGCTTAAGCTTCATGAATGCTCGGTCATGCCAAACTTGAAGCTTTCAGCCCTTTGCTGAAGCCAGCTGTGACCCATTACTAAAGGAGAATCATTTTCTCCCCGGACTGCTGATTGCATGGAGCATATACACCCTGTTTAAGGCTCATCAGGGCAGCAACAAGGCTGGGTTGTCTTTTTTTTTTTTTTTTTTTCCCTGCATTTTTTTAAAAACCTTTTTAATTTTGTGTAGACAATTCTAAAAGCAGCTTCCTAGGGGCTGTCTGATCACACAATCCTCTTAGTCTTTCTTACTCTGTAGGAGGGCCATCATATTTCCTGCTCTCAGTGAGTAGTTGGCTTTTCTCTCTCCCCTTTGTGTAATGACTGGAGTCAAAAGGCCAGCACCTTACCCACCTCCAGAGATGATGTTATGAATCAAACTTTAAAATGAGATTTTTTTTTTTTTTTTTGCTTTCTCTTCTCTTTCAGGTCACACTTTTCAGGCAAAATCTCCATTCAATTCTACTCATTAGAAATATTTGAAATAATGACTTTTCATTTATTATCTTGGTCCAAAAACAATTCATTTATTTTGTGCAAATGGAAAATAAGTCCTTTCATTTCAGCTTAATTTCTGCATTCATTTGTGACACAGTTCCCAGTTGTTATTTCTGCTTTCATGCAGCCTTCTACATCACAGCACCATGAAAGTCTTCATCTAGCATGAAATATGCAATGTTTCATTAATTCTTAAAAACAAATCTGATAGACTTTTCACTGAAAAACTTGCATATAGTGGGTACAGGCGGTGGCTGTAGGACTCCTACATTGCCATTAAATGATAGAGAGTGGACTAAATAACACATCTCAACTCTCAGCACAGTAAAAGTGCTCTGGTTGTCCATGTATTTTGCACTTGTGATATGCCTTTGAACCCTGAAAGAATACATTTTGAAAAGCTAGTGTACACTAGATTGATAGCATTTTTCATATTATTTTGCCTCTTATGTTATACAACTTTGGCTAAAGGTAAGGACAGTTTGTTTGCTTTTTTTAAAGGTTGTCATGCATTAATCTGAAACTTTTCAGATACTGAGAATTAAAACCTCTTTATAAAATAAATTACTTTAGTGACAAGAAGTGGAAATAAAAGGGTTTACATTGTTTGTGGAGGTAGAAAGGATGGGTAAGATCTTTGAATATGTGTTGATCTCAACACAACCATGAGATACCTTACTGATGGAACCATGAAAAGCCAGAGTTCTACAATGGATCAGCTTTTTTTTTTTTTTATTTCATAAAAAAACTGAATTTTTAGCATTAGAGTACAAAGCATTGATAAGATCTCACAGGGAATACTTTGAGCAATTCCTTGTGCCTCTGGGTTTCATCAAAGGGCTTAAGCTGGAAGAGGTGTAGAAGGGTCTAGAAGTATACTCAGAAGGATAGAATGGAGCAGATGCACAAAGCACCATTTCCCAATAGATGTCAAGACAGAAAGATTATTTAAGGTGAAAATAATTAAGAAAATTGAAAAAGTTAAGACTTGAAGATGACTAAAAGGAGATCAAAATTTTTAAGGTTTCGACTTGTCTGGTACTAGTAGAAGCAGCATAGAACAGGAGCCTGCTTGATTTTAATGGAAACCAATAAGGAATTGCCCCATAACTCCCAAAATTATTTGTGTCTTGTGAGCTCCAGAGCATTTCTTATGTTTGAAAGAAATCTTTGTCTTTAATTATTTTCACATTATTTATATTTTGTGAGTGCCAAGCCTCAGGACCCTTGTTGTTTGCCTAGCAGAGCCTAAAAATACTTCCTCCTTCATAACTTACTCATTAATAAGATGTGAGTTTTCAGATTTTTTTAAATTTCTCAGATGTCTGCTTTAATTACCTTTAAGTTGCACCTAAAATAAACTAATTTTAAGATTTGAGTCACAAACAACTTACTGGGTGGGCCAGCTTACTGTGGATTTGTGTGGTAAGGGTTTGATTTTCCCTGTAGCATAAGTTGATATCCTCAGATACCTAGAATTTTATTAAACTTATTATTTTAGTAGGGAAAAGTGTATTGAAGAGCTTGGGCACTGTCAGTGCCTACAATCTCTCTTACTGTATTTCTGAGCTGATTAGGAATTTAGCCTTCTGTTGCCAAATATTGAATATTGTTACTCAGTTTGTCTTCAAAATGTCCATGGCAGGCTTCTTCTCCTGGGTTCATCCTCTAGAGAGACACAGATATGTTTTGGATGAAGATTTACTGCCCCCTCACTTTGTGGGCATTTATTGGTACCCTGGAACCTCCTGCAGGGGCAGAAAGAGTGGGGGTTGTTTCTGAACCAATTTTTGTCCTACTGACATCTTAACATTGAGAAGTGCCACAGGAACAAGCACAACTTATTTATTCAAGGATCTTGAAGGGTCCTTAGCCTATGTGAAAATCCCATTTTTTACCTCATAAATCTGCAGGCTAATAGAACTGGACCCCTGACTCCTCAAAAGTGTGTTAATATGAAAGACATAATCTGTTTTTCTGGTGCTTGCTCTACAACAATTTAGAAAAGAAATCCGTTTGCTAAATATGGAGATCCTGAAAGAAATGATTTTTGGTTTGGTTTGCTGGTTTTTGTTTGTTGGTTTGTTTTCTTTTCCTTGTGATTGTGGAGGTTGCTAGGTCTTTTGCGCTGCTTCATTCACTCATACACAAGTTCACAACAGACCTTGAGTTTGTACTGAAAACCTTCTTGAGTAACAGATTGCCTTCAAAAATGCAATTATTTCTCAGTACACTCACTTTAGGGTGTTAGGATGGCTGTAACTTAATTTCTTAGTGATAAGTATAAGCCTGGCAAAACATAAATTGCCTACTGGACATATAAATAGTCACATATTTTATACAATTTTACACTCTCCCAACAAAACTTGAAGGCCAGAAATAGGGTCCTGAGAAGTCAGAATCAGTAGATGTTCACCCAACGTAGCAAAACGACGTGTTTCTACTGGAAACAGCACTCTAAGCCATCTACCAACAAAATGACAGGAGTAAAAACACTGCCGGGGGCCTTTTTTGTGAATAAAACATATTTGCAAGAAGTTTCTAGAGTTACTCCAACAAACCTGCTTGGGTTATATATTTATTAATTTATTTATTTATTTATTATTGTTATTATGTTTGTTTGCTTTGGGGGGGTTTGTTTGTTTGTTTGTTTGTTTATCTGCTTGGTGGGTTTTATGTTTGTTTCTTCAGGGTTGAATTTGTTATTGTTGCTGTTGGGTTTTCCTTGGTGTTTTTTTTTTTTTTTTTTTTGCTTGTTTGTTTGTTGTTTTTTTTGGTTTTGTTTTTGTTTTTTTCCAAGACATGTAGTGAGTCTCTTGCCAGTGTGCAAGTGTGTTTCTCATTTGCTTTTACAAAAAAAAAAAAAAAAAAAAATCAAAACCAGGGCTCCATAGAATTTCTTCCTCTTACAGTAAAGTAGACAAATTTAAACACTGATGGTGGAAGTAGATAATCTCAGTGGGACACTAATTTAAAAAGAATTTGAGTTTGTAAACTGACAGTTTAAAGTTCCATTGAAATAATGCTAATTTAGTGTTTATATTAGAGATTGGGACAATAAGGTTTATTATGTCATGTATGCCAAGATGCTGAAGACGTTGATAATCTTTAAAAAATTGCAAATATTTTTGCTTGACATAATTTCTATATATTGTTTCCTAAATTCAGATATTCCACTGTATTCAGAGATTACTTATTTTGGGATTTAATTTGTGACTTTCCTAAGGAGTTAGGGATTTTGAGCATGAGTCCTGAATACTTTACTCTTTTTCCAAAGACACAAAAATGACGAAAAGTCCCATGTCACCTACAGCCTGAAAAGAGCTATGGCTAATTTTCGAGACATGCTCAAGATATTCAGCATCACTTTAGAGATACGTCTGAATAATGAGGACAAGTGATTAATGTCCTAATCCATAGGGAAATACTCAGAGTACTTCCAGTAAATCACAAAATCATGGAATGATTTGGTTTGACAGGGACCTTAAAGATCACCTTGCTCCAACTCCCTGCCATGGGCAGGGACACCTTCCACTAAATCAGGTTACTCCAAACCCAAATCCAACCTGTCCCTGAACACTTCTGGGGACACAGAAGCCACAGCTTCTCTGGGCAACCTGTGCCAGGGCCTCACCACCGTCACAGGAAAGAATTTCTTCCTAAATCTAATCTAAAGCTACTCTGAGTTTAAATCCACTCCCCCTTATCTTCTCAGTACATATCCTTGTAATTAATCTCTCTCCATCTTTCTTGTAGTCATTCTTTACTGTTCCCATGATCACATAATAACAGGAATGTAAGTGAAGGTGAAATGACTGCTTCTGGCAATAAGTGAAGCTCCCCAGTGGTTAAATCTTTTGTCTCACCCAATCACATCCGCATGTCCTCATCTGCAAACTGAAGCCACATTCCCTTGGAAGAAAGTCATTGCTATCACAAGCCTGGTGCATGAAGGCGATCCAAAACTTCCATTCAGTTTGTACTTTTAGAGTGCTTGGTCTATCCTTTCCGGACCAATGAGCCAGAGAAGTGAAGAAGTATTTGAAAAATGGGAATACTGTTAGCAAAGTTGCTGAAGTCATCTTCAGAGGGAAAGCAGGATGTGCCTCTAAAATCCCTGGGGATCTGCTGAAGTAAATATTCATGGTATGACCACTGGCATATCAGTCTCTGCCCTTGGCCTTGCCCTGGGCTTTCTGACCAGTAATGGAACATTTTACATAGGTCAAAACATTGCTTTTGCTCTGGGACATTTTATGGTCCTCTCTGTCATAAGTAGAAAAATAGTTCTCCTTCTTTGGCATATTTAGCATTGTGTATCACTAACATTTTGTATCACGGCTGTTAATGAATAGTTCTGATTTCTTCAAAGATTCAAGCACTGAACACAACGAATAGGTTAAATAACTTAATTACATACAAATAATAATTTGAAATTTTATAAAGGTTATTTTCAAGTATATTGCTCATTCACAGTCATTATCTCTGAGTATAATTTTAGTTAAAGATATTTAATATTTTCCTGTCCCCCTTTTTCCCTCGTTTGACTTTTCAAGTTCTATATTCTTTTCTAATAGAAATTTATGTGTTCCCAGCATTTTCTGTAGAAGCACCTGTGTAACTCAGTATTATGCTTTTTCCAACATATCTCTATAACAGATACAGAATGTGTCTAATCTATTGAAAAACACACATGTTGTTGGTGTGACTGAGGACACCATTCATGTTTATAAATATTATGGATGAAAAAAACTTATCAGAAACATGATTCAGAAATCACTAGAAAATAGTGTTGTGGTGATTAAAATCACTGTTTTTTTCATGGATTGTTTTAACAATGTAGTACAAATCAGTTTGGTAGGACTTAGGTGGTTCTGGCTCTGTGGTTTGTTCAGAGGTTTGTATCCTTTGAATGAATTTCCTGTCTGTGAAATTTGATTGAAATCACTCCCTCTTTAATTGTGGTGAATTGTGAATTCACTGCAGCTATCACAAAATGTGCACCCCACCCACATATCAAAAGAGTGCAGGGTGTCACTGTTCTGCTTATTCTTCACAGGCTATTTCTAAGCTGAAGGCATTTAGAGGAACAACCAACGAATAAAAAGAAGTTTAAAGAGAAGTGCATTTACCTTTTTGTCATCAAACAGACTCTGAAAACTAATAAAAATTTTGTGTGTTTTACCTCTAAGGGCCTTTTGCTTTTTGTATCAAAGGGAACTCTCAAATTCAACTGTTGGGGATTAACCTTCAATTAAGTTTTTCTTTAAACTTTCTATATTTATCCATAATTATGAAATGTGGACATAGGAGCAGAAAGATATGAGACAAAAGAGAAACTGAAGAGTTGGAGATGGATATTTCAAAGCTATGCTGGCTATGCTCTGAAGAGACTTAAGGCATGTTTGTTCATTCAGAAATGCTTTAATTTTTATGTCATCTCTTCTGTTTCTGCAAGACATGTCTTGGAGAGAGAATGAGAAATATATGGCTGCTTAAGGGTTTGACATGACTGTTGTGTTTATTCTCTTATATTGGTCTCCAATTTAACATATTTCTGGGTCGTTTTTTTGTTTGTTTTTTTTTTTTTTTGGGGGGGGGGAGTTGTTTGTTTGTTTGTTTGTTTGTTTTTTGTGGGTTTTCTTTGCTGTTTTTTGTTTGATTGTTTGTTCTTGCTTGTTTTTGTTGTTGGTTTTTTTGGGTTTTCTTTTCATTATAATTCTGAGATTTCATGTATGCACAACAGATAAAACCAGATCTAATACTGGCAAGGTAGATCCCATTCTCTGCAATGATTCAAATTAATCTCAGTATGCAGTTTGTGAAAATAGTGCTAAATGAATACAAGGACAGCTGTAATGGTACTCCCCAGTTTGCATGTATTTTTAGATGCTCTGTAGTAGAATTAAAGTAAACCCTTGTTTATGCTGCCTGTATCTTTTATTTATCAGCTACTGTTGTCCTTGCCTCAGCTTTAGCCATCCACATGCCAGCTGTCTAGTTAAAACTTATTATTTGTGCCCCATTTAAAGTCAAAACAGAAAGATGAGCTCTCCCAAAAGATGTCTCACTCCATACATCTTAGACATCTAATTTAGCATTTAGCTTTCTCCATTCACCAGAGACAGAGCTAAAGCAAGTGTCTTAAAAGTGTCTAGTTCCACATGTATAATGTTAACTAAAATTAATGTTAAACTTAATTATTTTAATGACTCAAATAAAATTATGAGTTGCACAGAAATACTTTCACTGACTTCTGTGGATTTGGGGATTAGATCGCATGGATTCTCTATGCTTTTCTGTATTATTTTTATTTTCCTCAAGTAGTTTGTGAAATGTTGTTGTGTTTCACCCCTGAACAAACATATTCTGAAGTCCTTTTTTCACAGACTCTTTAAACCTTAACAAGAAAAATGTTTGATTTTAATCAAAATTTTCTGTATATTACTAAAAATCTTTCTAAGCTTTGCTTGGATAGTGAAGTTTTATCACATACTGAGTACTTTCTGAAGATATATAGAGACAAATGAGAATAAATACTTTATTACAAGATCCTTTTCTGTTCAATTTGATGTCTTTTTTCCCAGATAACCCCTACAGAAAATTAGGGAAATATTCTTATTCTTTTAATAATATCCACAGCAGAATTCAAGTGACTTAGTAGGAAAAAAGACAAATTTTTCAGAAAATTTAGGGTTCATTTCATCATTTAGACCTTTCTTGGAATTAAACATAGTTTTAAAAGATAGAAGCATTATGATGATTCAAAACAACTGAGTATTTCTGAGCATTTGCAGATATGGCTTTACCTTGCAAGTCCTGAAAAAGAACCACATATCAGCTGACTAGGGGCAGATTTCATTTCTTCAGTGACTGTTGGGTTCTTCCTTACTCAAAACTAATCCTACACAAAGACCCAGATACAACAGAAGCAGAGGGCGTATCAAGATATAAATTGAAATAAAGCAAGAAACAAACAAAATTAAAACTGTCTGAGCGATTAGCCTTGGTGGAGGGATGCAAATTCTGGCTATATTTTATTCCAATTTAACAGTAAAATCTTGCCTTATTTTTGTATCTGAATTTGGGAGCATTTTGTGTGATGCTATTTCCAATTAGTACTATCTAATTACTAGATAAGTAAATAGGTTCTAAGTACTAGAACCTATCTCCAATTGGTGTACAAATTGGGAACTTGTAGTAGCAGAGAACCCTGATACACTGGGACATACTGTGCAAAACAGATAACTCAGTAGCTGAAGAGTAGCCTTGAAAATAATCAGAGTTCCTTACAAACACACATCATCTTTCACATTCCTGGAATTCTGTGAGATGGAAACTTGTTGACAAGTCTTATAGCATGAACTGGCTTATGACTTCTTCAACTTCAGCATTACTTTGTCTCCTCCTTAGACTGAGTTAGTGAACACCTCAGTTCAGATGGAAAATAGAAATTTTATTTTGTTTTTTTCATGATATGTATATCATTAAATATATATATATAGTCTCTTATTCTGTAGCTTTGAAAGAGAAGGGATAGGTAGTCAATGTGTTTCTATTTGGTTTTACAGCCAAGATGGAATGGCTCTTTAATAGAGCATGACTCAAAAATGCAGGGCTATTAACTCCAAATGAGTCCATATTACTATCCATGCCTATTTTTTCATCAGCGGATACCAAAACTTAATGCTTAACTAAAATCCAGACTTGGAAAACATGAAAGAGCAAAGCAAACCAGCAAAATACACAGTGATTTTCTAGTTTCTGTGTTAATTTGAAATTTAATTTGAAATTTAATTTGTTTTAGGGCACTGGTACAATCCAGAGTAAAGAGGGAGCAGCTGCAAAGTACTTGCAAAATTAAAAAAATGTTCTTGAAAGTTTCATAGTATTGAGAACAGGAATGTGACTTGCCTGTATTGGAACAGCAACCCTGGTAATAATAATGTACTTAATTTAAAATTTATCTACAGAAATACTAGTGAAGTTCTAACTGTTCCAGAGCTATGAACAGGTGAAATTGGAAGGAGGTAAACTGAAAAGGGCACTTTTTGGCAATGCACATAATGTCACTAATTTCCTGAGTTCTCCCTTGTTTTTCAGACTTGCGAAGAGCCTATTAAACCTTCTGCTCAGGTGGTTTGCACAAAGCAGGTGTGGTAGCTGGGAACTAGGTTATGACAATCTCATATCAGAAGATGCTTTAAGCACAAGTTCACTGTATAATCAAAAGGAATTGGCTTACCTGATACAAGGCAACTTGTATCTCCAAATCCTGGCTCAGAAGTTTGACTCATGTTTTTTTCACTAAATATAATTCCAGTGGGGGAAGGATAAAGCCCTGATTTCCTTTGCTGGGATAAAACTATGTTTCTGATCCATGACTGAGTTGCTAAGTGAAATATTGATTTATGAAATCTGGGCTGACCCCTGCTTCTCTATAAGCTACTCTTCTAGTACAGGATAAAAAGGTGGAAACCAGAGATATGCTGCAAAGGAAGTGGCAAGGCTTGGTTACAAACGTGCTAAAGTAGATCTGTTATAAAATCTCAAACAAAATGTGTGATTTTACCACTAAAGTAAAAGGGCTGCATGGTCAGAACTCAGTGCTTTGTGAAGGTACTACTCACACAGCCATGAAAAATGATATTGTGTTTTTTATTCATCAGCCAGTTGGCATAAAGAAAAGACAGCAAATTTCCTTGGGAAATGTCTGCTTTTTTGGGCCATTTTGCTTTCCAAACGTGTGGCAATGTAGTGTTTTGGCTGGGGTAGAGTTAATTTTCTTCATGATATCTGGCATGGATCTGTGTATTGGATTTCTGGTGAAGACATTGATGTAATACAGAGATGTTTTTGTTATTCTGAGCAGGGCTTGCACAGAGTCAAGGTCTTTTCTGCCTCTGACTCCCCCAAACCAGCCAGGGGGTGCACAAGGAGTTGAGAGAGGGTACAGGTGGGACAGCTGACCACACTGACCACAGGGATATCCCATAACACTCAGAACCATGCTCCACATACAAAACTGGGGGAAGCAGGAAGATCGATGGGGACATTAGGAGCGGTGTTGTTTTTATTCCTGAGTCACTTTTACCTGTGATGGAGCCCTGCTTTCCTGGGAATGGCCCTGAGCCCCTGTCTACCCATTGAAAGTGGGAAGGAATTCCTTGGTTTTTTTTGCTCTGTGACTGGCTTTTGCTTTATATGTTTTGGGTATTTTTGTTTATTTTTTGTTCTTTACCTTTTATATCTGTTAGACAGCCTTCATCTCAAATTTTCTCACTTTTACTCTACTTATTCTCTCCCTGATCTCAATAGGGGGAAAGTGAGCAAATGGCTCTGTGGGACTGAATTGCTGGCTAGAGTTAAACCCTGATAGGCAGATATAGTAAGTCTGTGGTGTTTTCCATACTGTTTTATATTTTTCAGGCTTAGATAATGTATCTAGCCAATGCTACTTCACACAAACCAAAAGGATTGCATAAATCCCAGGAGTCGATGCTAACTCTCTTTCCTGAGCCTTCTATCAAGAGTGATAACTAGCACTAAAAAACCTGGATAAGGGATATAAGCAAGAATTAGATGAAGCCTTGGACTCAAAGGTTAGTCTCAGGGTGACTTAGGCTCCTAAATTGACACCTAGACAGGATTTAGATACTATAAGACCAAACCAGAGGACTGAAAAACCTCTAGTCCATGTTCATTCAGCCTTTAGTTTCTCATTTTGTATCAAAGCCCTCCTGATTGCATCTGAGAAGCTTTTGAGACTATGACTGTACCTCTGTCTTGATAGAGACAATTTAGCGCTCAGCTCACAGCCAGTTGCTTGGTTGAAATTACTATCAGATAAGAGAGCATGCCTGGATATCTGACAAAATTATGATCATTTTCCTCCCAAAACAGAATTTTTTCTTTATTTAAAATGCAAATGTCTGAAACTGTGGGGAATTCAGATTCATTTTCAAACCTAAAATTGGAAGATGCGCCAAAACGGGTGTGAAAGGTACAGGAAAGGGGGAAAGGGGAGTGCTGAAGAGATGGGTATTTTCTGTCTTCCTCTTGAAGCTGTGTTACTTTTCTGAAAATTTCTGATTCTTAGGCAACTGAGAGAGAAGAAATATCTTCTTTATGTGTATATATATATATATATAGGAGTCTTTTTGCTTTTTGCTTTTGCTAATGAACTCAGAAGGAGGGAACAGGCTGTGGTTTATAGAACAGATGAAGACACACAGATTAATATATAAATAAGTGATAAAAAATGAAATATTTTTAAAAACAATATTAGCCACATATTTTTGGCCTTTGAAATGTAATAAAGTTTCAGGGACGAGCTTGTGTTGCCTCCAAGCTTAAGGATGTGAGAAAGCCAACACATCAAGTGACTCCTGGATGTTGCATACTTATCCAGTGCACATTTAGAGCTTAAAAGTATCTCACTTCTCACCCCATAGATGCCATTACTGATGTTTCCCTTTTTGGGTTTGATCAGCAGCAAGGCTGAGGGGATAACCCACAGGCACAGGATTGAAGTTCACACACCTCCTCTGAATCTCTCGTTTCACAAATATTCATATTCACTTTTCCTCGAATACCAGTGTGGTCTCTGGCACACATTCTGACATACCAAACATAATATAGATACGGAGGTGTTGCCACATAAAGCCATGAGCCCTGTGGCCAGTGGTTTATTTCCAAGTTTACAAAATCTCTCTTGTACAATTGTCTCTCTGGATATTGACTCTTAGACCTTTGGACACCTAGACCCTCAGTCTCTGTCACTTAGGTCTTGCAGCATTCACATGTATGACAGAAAAAAGAGAAACAACACAAGAGCAAAAAGGCAAGAAAATTTATTAAGAAGGTAGGAAAGATTGCTGTGATCAGGCACAAGGTTCCATCAGGCAAGAACACAGTCTGGCAGCTTTCTGGAATGTACCTGCCTCTTTTATCTGCCCTGCTTTCTATTTTCCTGCCTTTCCTCCCACCCCTCCTCAGCCCTCCCTTCCTCCATGTTTGGCACTTCACCAAATGATCACATGACAAGTTTTCCACAGTTCCACAATCCCCTTATGATGTCTCACAACAGTCATGTCAGGAATCTCCCTTTTCAGGCTGACCCTCTCTGAGCTATGCCTGAGTTCAGCCAGTGGCTGAGGAGCTCAAGTCTTCATTACTGTCAACATGGTTATGTTTGTGTTAACTCTGTGCATCTGTGTATTTATCACTTTCCTTGTTAAATGTTATTTCTTACATACTGAGTAGCACTGAACAACTTTATGAATCAGAAGCTCTCATACACTGCTTATCCTTTCATATACAACAAGCAGAAAAAGGGAAACTTCACAGAAAAGGACTAACAGTAACTCTCCATGAGAGCTGTAATCATGGTTTGAACAAAGGCAAAGCATAATTTAGAAACATTGACAGGTGTGAAATCTTGACACTTCCTTGCCCCATTCTGGACTGCAGAACACCAACATCCATCCTCTTGGGGGTCTAAAGTGCAGACTCTTCCTTTCCTGACACCAAGAGATTCATGCTTCCAGAAAAATGGCAATAAAAGCCAGGCAAAGGACCAGGGCTTCCTGGGTGGATGTAAATTGGATGCAAATTTTCTACAGTGAGGACATCACTGATGACAGTGAAGACATCTAATTTCCCATTTCAAGTAGGGCAAAAGACCAAGCACTTTCAGAGTGTGCTTTCTCAGTTTGTATACTAGCTCTTTAAAATATCTTATATAGATTTTTCTTTAATCAACAGTATGATATCACCAGAGGATGATTCATTAAATGTATTTGTGCATCTGTAGAAGTACAATACTCAGGAAATCTTTCTCTGGGGATAACAGTTCTCTTATACTATAAAGGAGAAAAGAAAACTACTTTGGGTATAAAAATTCATGGTATGGTTATTGACTAGAAGGTACAAGAGTTCTAATGCTGGATACCCATAATGTTTCTTTCCAAAAATTGATTTGGTTTAACATTTAAAAGTAGGATTTACCCTGTAAGTTTGTTTTATTTCCAGTCAGTGAAAGATAATTAAATTGCCCACATAGACACTGTAGTTGGAGGTTTAGCTCTCTCAAGCAGTGTGTTTCCTATCCAGGTATCTGTGTATCTACTGAACTTCAGGAATATTTCCTTTTTATGTATATGTTTTGCTTTTGCTGGCAGTATGTGTACAGGCTGTAATATGAACTTCCTTTCCTGTCCAGGTGAGAAGAAAATATAAGTAAAACAAAACTATTAAGTATTAACTAGTTTCTTGAAGATTATGAACTCAGGCACTACAATATTTGGTAACTTGCTTACAGTCACACACCTACTATTTACCACAATTCTATGAATTTACCTCTTCATCAACTTAATTTTAATCTCCAGATTGTATTTCCTCCCCTGACATTTTTAATAGAGATTTTATTTTGCAGTATTATAGTCTCATAATTATGTTTCAGTACACATTACCAGTGTATTATGTAAAACACAACACTTTGAAAAAATGGGCCAGCGCTATCAGACTACATATTTAGAAAAGATATTAAAATTACCACATTTTTAAAATACTTTTTAAAATTAGATTTCTCGATAGTAAACAAGAAATTAGATTATTCAAGAATAATTGGTTTAACAAATATTCTGTGCTATTCTTTTTCCAGTTCTTCCTAATAGGCATGAATACAAAACCAAAAGCCTTCATTGATTAACTCATCAGTCTTAAAAGAAGGGAGAATCATCTTTTCTAACTGACCAAGAAATTCAGCCATCAGCAAGACATAATCTTCAGTGGCCTTGGGTGAAGCATATTCCAATGGAACTCCTGCCCCAAGCAGAGGTATTGCGTGTAACTTCTAAAGTTTTGCTTTAACATTCACATCTCTTTGCCAAGAAATCTCACATATTTGTTGAAGCTGGTGTGTTAGTCATATGTAGGAGCATAGCAGACACTCATTTCAATTTTGCATATTAACAGGTGTTTCACAGCTATTGTGATAGTTTTTTTTCTCGTAATTTTTTTTGCTTTTTTCTCTGCAAATTTTTTTTTTATCTGCGCAGCATTAGGGCATTCAAGGCAGAATGAGTAAAAATACAGAGTTGAGTAAAATTGTGTGACATGTATAAGCTGGATGAAAAGGTTCTTTAATATCTTAACTGCAACCTCAATACTCACCTAGCCACTTATTTTGTTGAGATTTAGGTCAAAGATCAATTACCTTTGTAATTAAGTTATATATCACAAAAAAGGTGATCCTGTGAGGGCCCAAGACCAACATGTATCATAAGGAATATTCTTTGAAAAAATAATTTTAAAAGGTTAATTTCTTATTTCTTCTACAGGAAAAATATTCTGAGCTCAGTAATATCTGTCATGTTACTGTAAACACAGATCATCAAGAAATGTTTCTTTCCTAATAGTTTGGTCATTTTCACCTTTAATTAATTTCAAAGTTTTGATGCCAGTGTTATTTTCTTCAATAATCTGGAAATTTATTGTCTTCTTGTTCAACAGAGTAATTTTTACTTGTAATTAGAAAAGTGTGCATTAAAAAGTTCATGAGAATTTGAGCTTAAAGAGATTTCCATACAAAAGCCCGTGTAACATAAAGATGGCCTTGTTGATGGCATTGTGATTTCTACTGCCAATTGCACTTTTGAACTGCTATATGGCCTTGGGCATGTCATTTCATCTTCCCATGTCCTTGGCTACCCTTCAGTCCTTTACCTTTACCCACTATTTAGGCTATTAACTCTCTATGCAAGGATTTTGATCTTGCAGATTGGTGTATGTTGCCTAACACAGCTAAAGCCCTGTTAGTCCTTGATGCACTGCAGTAATATTAACTAATTTCATCTAAGCATGTGGAGTAATTAATTGTGAAGCTGGACGAATAATTCTAATTACATAATGAATAACACAGTCTCGGTAATTTTACAACATTGTCCTAATAATCACTATTTCCTCTACCACAATTGCCACAGTGAAAACAGAGATGAAGAGCCAAATTTCAAACTTTTTACTTTCAGTGCTTTCTCAGATGCTTCCTTCCTCCTCTCTAAGTTTCTCATCTAAGGCTGGGATAATTCTGTACTGTCTTTTGACATTATGTGGTTCTGAAATGATCATTGTCAGTTCTTCCAGGCAGTATCACTCTTTGTGAATTTAAAAATTTCCTGAGAAAAACTCTCTAAGCATGAAGTCAGAGGGATGGAGTTGATAAATGTTCTCATACAAAATTTCCTGATACCAAGATTTGTCTACACAGTAATCATAATGTGCTCTAAAGCAACCTCTTCTGGATGATCCTACTTGAGTAGGCAAGCTGGACTATATAATCTCCAGAGATCCCTTCTGAGATCAATAATCATGTGATTCATGTCCAAAGGTTTTATATATACTTATTAAGACCAGATAAACATTATTAATAACATGGTATGTTTTCAAATCATGATACCAGTGCAAATTTTCCTTGATCTCATTATTTCCTATTGCACTACCCTTCAGAGGAAATTATTTCAGTCATTAAAATGGTAAGATTTGGTCTTCTGTAAGATGTAATAACCTTGAGGGCTATGTAACCTTCTGAGGACTAATTTTCAGAATAGTTTTTCTTCTTCCTTTCAAAAATCACTTCCTAGGCACTGTTGCAGTTATTGTATGGCCAGAATAAACACTTTGTATTTGTTCTGGCCTTCCTAGTTCCATCTTTCACTTCCAATTTCTTCTCCCACCTTCCTTGCAGCCGTTGTGGAGAAGCAAAGGAAATATAGGTGGTGGCCAGTTCATCGCACGTTGTCTCTGCCACTCCTTCCTTCCTCTGAAGCAGGAGGATTACTCCCACTCTTCCCCTGCTCCAATGTGGGCTCTTCTCAAGGGGCTACAGGATCCTGCTCCAGCACAGGCTTCCCATGGGGTCACAGCTTCCTGTGGGCATCCCCCTGCTCCAGCCTGGGCTCCCCCAGGGGCTGCAGGTGGATCTCTGCTCCCCCGTGCCCTCCCTGGGCTGCAGGGGCACAGCTGCCTCACCATGGGCTGCTCCAGGGGCTGCAGGGGAATCTGAGCTCCAGAGCCTGGAGCAGCTCCTGCCCCTCCTTCTGCACTGCCCTGGCTGTCTGCAGGGCTCTTGCACAGTTTCACTCCTCTCTCCAGATGTTCTCTCCCATTCTCATGCCAGAGGTGCTGCTAACACGGCTGATGGGCTCAGCCTTGGCCAGTGGTGGGTCCACCTTGGCTTGATCAGACATTTAGAAACTTCTGGCAGCTTCTCAGAGAAGTCACCCTTGCAATGCCTCACTGCCAAAACATTGCCATGCAAACCCAATAATGCTGGATTAGGAACTTTTCAGGACATATCAAAGAACTCTCACAAGAATGGGTTCAAGAACAAGAAAGCCCCTCAGATCAAATAAACAACATTGAGTGGCATTTATCAGTTTCATATATAGCACCAAAAGTGGTATATTCCTTAGCTAATCACTATAGCAAAATAATCTAGCTAAATTAGGTTTTCTTTATAATGGGTGGAGATAAGTAATTTTTTTCTAGTGTGTGACCCTTAAGCTTATTTGATTTATATTAGTATGAGACAATTGAACTGCACCTAATCTTGTGAAGACAAATATTACTTTGTTCTGACAGGTCATTTTGTCATTGCTTGTCTCCTTAGCCCCTTATTGCCCTATCCCTACAAAATATCAAAGGGAAGCATATCTGGGCTTCTTTTAAGGCTGTACATACCCAAGAGCTTTCTGAGTGACAAGGCAAAGTACCAGCTTTCCTGTGATAAGCACCATTTTTTTTTTTATAAGCACAGGTTATTTTTTTGTCAGGGGAGGGAGGAGTCAGGAGGATTAGGGAAAGTAAACTGAATTGTTTTGCTCATAAATACCTATGGGTTTGTCTGGTGTGCTACAAGAGAGATTGCCTCTGGGCTGTTTTATGTGCCAGCTGTTTGGGGAATTGTGTTTTGTTGCTGTTGTTTTTTATCCCTTTCCTCCCCTGTTTATGAATTATTGTACTTGTGTGATCCAGCTTTGGGGTGTGTGTGTCATAGTATTATTTATTTATTTGTTTGCTTGTTTGGGTCTTCTCTTTACCCTGTTCAGCCCTTTGGAATGAGCAGTGGGTGTAATGGCAATCATTGTGTACACAGAAAATAACCCTGGCTGCCCCAGAGAGGGTTGCAGGGTTTAGTGAATCATTAGGATGTAGTCCTTAGATATTTTTACACAGTAGCTTTTCAGGGAGACAAAGAAGCCACTCTGTCTAAAATAGGAATTTATCAGAACACAGGGAAAAAAAATCAAATACTTATTAATGATTACTATTGCAAATAAGGAAGAGGGAAAGACTCTAACTACTGTGTCTCAGCAATTAGTAAACTTATCTTCTTCTATCATAATCAGATAGGTAAACTTAATTTACTTCCTTTTCTAAAAGCAAACTGAAGGTCCTCTGACTTTTTTCACTCCTTTTCTCCATAGTATTTATCCTACCAGGGGAGAGGTACAGGAATTGACATAAGTATTTCTATGCATTATGTATAGACTCTGGGATGTGCTTTCTTTGCTTAAATGTAGATGTCTTCTATGTAGATATCTTCATCAAATCTCATCATTCTAATAATCCCTTATAATCCTTGGAGGAAAATAGTCCATTTTAAGGGTTATACCTCTCATCAGAATGCAGTCATTAAAAATATATTAGAGTTCATATACTAGGTCCTTATTTTCCACTTTTTTTTATCCATTATTTTTTTCTTTTATAATAAAGAAACTTCAGATATAAATGTATGGAATATTTAGCTAAAGACAGGTGAGATAAATCTTGGCCTGAACAAAATTATGAGATATCATAAAGACAGCTAAAAGTTACACAGCTAAAAGTTGACTCACCCCTGCTAAATCAAAGCCTCTTTTTGTTTTTCTTGGCCTTGACAAGAGAGATTTTTTTAAACCAAAACACTTCTCATATTCTTGAAGAAACACAGGAAAGGACCATATGTAACAAAGTAACTGTAAATTAGATGGTATAACATTTAAATGGATATAAGTAGATATTTTTGGATATAAGTATCCAAAAATTCACTTTGCCAGTATTCTTATGATCCAAGCATGAGACATATATATCCTGTTTTCAAAAAGACTCAGGATGAGTGCTGCCAGGCCCCAAGCACATGAAATTTTCGAGCAAATTTTGGCCATGAATATTTGTTTAACCAGCAATTTGGAGCTTTGATGCATTTGAGATCAGATACTATGTTTTTCTGGCAATGCCTGAAGTAAACTCTCACTGTAGACTTTTATACTGAAATAATTTAAATATGTGAATGTATTATCACAGCACCAATGAAAACAACAACAAAACAATTCACTGATTTCTGTACAAATTAAGGTCTTTGCTAATTTGCACAGACACAATTGAAACAATAAACTCAATGAGAACAACAAACTAGCTAATTATCTCAATGATCATTTAATTTTACATTTGGTAATAGATACCTTTTTTTCTTTTACTAATGAGATGTAAATTATAATCAACTGCTTTTAAATCTTAAAAGTATAATTTTGTGCATTTTAACTTACATGGGAAACCCTGTGATGGGAAGTGCATTTCATAGTATGCTTGATTGAAACATGGCAGTGATGTTTCCCTTCATACGTTTGATTGTCTATGGCAGGTGACAAAGACTAAACCAGACTAAAATCTGCAAATACAGCTTTAAAGCATTGCGCCTCCATCTCTAATTTTAGCTTTCCAAGAGGGTAATAGTGATTGTGTTATAGCTCTGTATGGGCTGAGATATGTCATTTACAAAAACCAGTAAGATCTTAAGGTTGCTCCAACCTGAGGCACAGTGGTATGGTCCTCAAGAAGAGGAGAATGACTGGTACAGGTAAACTTCAGCACACCCAAAAAAGGTGCTTCCTTTACTAGCTTGGTGCTAAAAGAGACTGAGACAAAATGGCCAAACTTTAGTTTAAATTTTCTCAAAATCTAAAAGCATTCATGCTTTAAAAAAACATTTTGAAATGTATAAACTTTTTTTTTTTTTTTTTAGTATTTAAAGCCAAACATCTTGCCTTCCTTATTTTCCTATATTAATCTTTTTGTGTATTTTTCTTTCTCTGGGCAGTACTACTGGAAAAAAAATTGCTAAAATATTTACAGGTTACAAGTTCAATTAATCAAACATTTGAAGATTGAAATAGACAGAAGAGCTATTTAGTCTTGTGACTAGGTCTAAAAAATGCCAAAACATCGAGAAAGAGAATTACCCTTCTAGTCATGTTGCATAAGAATCTAGTCTCCACCATTCCAATTTTTTTAGGAAACATTATCTTCCCAGATGTTCCTCCAACTTAATTTAATCTAAACTTAACATAATCTTCACCTTGCATTGAATTTCCTTGCTAAATTTTTCTGGTTTATTCCATCAATTCATTTAACTTCTAAAGCTGCAGAAGTAACAAGCTTGATTTAAAATCAAAGATATTTGTGAAATAGAAACACAGACACACAAAAATTTTAACCTTTGGGCAACTTGGGAAAAATTTCCTTTACAGACAATCAGAAAAAATAGATGTTATACAGATCTCAGCCTAATGTCACCAAATTCACTGAAAGGTAGCTTGAAGTCATGGTAAATTTTGTTGATTAAGATCATGAGATACACCAGACTTAGAAGAATCTGAATATGATTAGTGAGATGAGCTTTCCAGTTACCAGCGTGCCTATTTAATAGCCCAAAGCAAATACTAGCTATCCTCATGCTTCATGAGCATTTGTGGGTAAATTCACATCTCAAACATGCTGTCTGAGATTACCTCTGTCAAGAACTTAAATATAATAAAATCCAGTTTTTCCAGTCAAATTTTTTTCCTGACTAATGGAATCTTGCAAATGTATTGCTACCAGGACAAAAGCTATGTGGCCACCTACAGCTTTCTGTCAAGACTTTAAAAAGAAATACCAACTGTGCTATAATAAGAAATCAGCTTGCCAAAATATTCTGAAAAGCAAGAACTTCCAACTCATTGAAACTCTACTTAAGTTATTATATGCTTGAATGGCCCCTGGAACAACAGATAGCTGTGCAATTAATGCAAACCTTGTCATCCTTCTCCACCTCACTTGTCTCTGCACAGACCAGTAATGAGGCTCCTTTAGACACAGAATGTGTGCAAAGTTCTGACAAACCACCTCAGTATGCAAAAAAAAAAAAAAAAAAAGAAAAAAAAAAAAAAAAAAAAAAAAAAAAAAAAAAAAAAAAAAAAAAAAGAAGCTGAGGGGAACCACTGGAAACATGACCACAGTAGCAAAAAATGACAGACCTTTCTATACTCACAACTTTGTCTCTTGGAATCAGTTTTCACTGAGGTGGAAGAATGTATGCTTGATTGTTGTTAACTATCTGTCTCCAAGGAAAATATTTTCATCTTTGAGGAACAAACCAACAAAGTCAGAAGGGGAAAGCTTGTACTGTTTCATGACTACAGCTATTTCTCTCTTAAGAGCTATCTTTTGTCAAGTGGAAAAATTACTGCCTGAAGTTTTCTGTTCAGATGAGAAAACATTTGCCAGTAAACCAATTCTAAAACAAACAAACAAACAAAACAAAACAAAACAAAACAAAAAAACTCAACAAAAAAAATGTGGCAAGCAAGCAAGTACACCTCTTTTCTAAAATCATTAAATAACACAGTGATGGAGTTTCTGAACAACTTAGTTTTGAATTATCCATCTTTAAAACAAACTTGTTTCATAGACTAATCACATGCTTTATTCACTTTCTTCTTGTGCATTTCTTTTTATAGAACTCAATTTTGCAAATTACTCCACTGTGCAATTGACCTCACTTCTAGAAAATACTGTCTTTCTTAAATATTCTACCTTGGTCTTTCCAGTTTGAAGACATTATTCCCTATAATACCATCATTAACCACCTTAAATAGCTCCTCCAGCAATTTCATGTTATCAAGTATTTATAGACAGTTACCATCATCTTTATTTCTTGAAAGAAGTTCATATAGCTTCATAGCTTCATAGATTATGAAGCCAGAAGGGACCATTGTGAACATCTCATCTGACCTCCCTCTTAACGGAAGTCACAGGACTTCCCTAAATTCATTCTCTTTGAATATCTCTTAGAATATTTTGATTTAAACATTTCTAGCATTAGCGAATCTACAAAAAAAATCCTAAGTTGCTCCACTGGCTAGTCACTCTTCCTGTGAAGATTATTGCTTCTTTCTGACTTCTGCAGTACTGGATCTAAGTAGGTACAGTGTGTTTCCATTACACAGAAAAGCAAACAGTTGATAACACAAGGAGTGGGGAAATTCTTCCAATTTTGACTTGTGGGTGCTTTGAAATCCAACCTGGCAAGACAGTGTTGTCCTTATGTAAAGTAAAAAGGGTACTCAGAGGGGCTAGGCCCATTCTAAATCATAGAATCATCAAAGAACCCTTTGGGTTGGAGGGGACCTTAAAGATCATCTAGTTCCAAGCTTCCTGCCATGGCAGGGACACCTTCCACTAAGTCTGCCTTTTACTGATCCTGTGGCTCAATTCACCTCATTGGTATTGTTGTGCTAAAAAAAAATACCTTTCTGATTTTGGGGTTCTTCTCTCACTGCACGAAGAGACAGAAGCGTACAAGAATAAGTCATGAAAAGCAGTGCATTTCACCAGCCTAAGGCATTAGAGATTTACAAATTGGCCTTCTCAGCACTCCCATACTCACTCTTTCAGCAAGCCACCCAGCCTCCTCTGCATCAGCTCACTTGCCTTCAGTCAAACTCATTAACCAGACAGATGTGACTCAAAGACAGAGTAATTCATACCTGTGAAGTATTTAGTGAACTCTTAGGAAAAGATGTGCTATGATTGCAGAGAGTGAGTTTTCCTCTTCTGTTTCTCACATTTGTCGAGACAATTTTCAACTGCCATTTCTTGATTTCCTGTGTGTGAAAAGATCATAAAGCATCAAGAGTATTTTCTATTTTTGTTCTTATTTGCAGCCCTTACCACTCCTCCTAGAATTGGAGTACCTGCCCGCAATCATGCAGCATTACCTATTAAGAGGCATCTGAGTGCTGCATCTTAGTGCTGGACCAAAAATGAAGATGACACTGCTGCTGACACACACAGTGGAACATTTTGAAGCTGTTTGTGCTTGTTTTGTGCAATGTGGGATCAGGAATTTCATCCACTACAGAACATCAACTTGCTAAATACAAATCCTTCATAGCCAGAAAAGTCACTATCTATGTGAAACTGTGATCCAAGCAAGCTGAGATAAGTAGAATGGAAGTAAGCCTAATGAACATACTGGTTCTCACAGAGATGTACCTGTATAACAAATGAGGGCTGTTAGGAAGGGCATACTCAGTTGTGGAGCCAAATTCAACCTTTCATTCTGTGTATGATTATGAGATAAGAAAGAATTTGGGGCGTTAAAATGAACATTTGGAATGAAACAAATTCATGTCTCCTACTTGACAACTTTAGATCCATTGCCTAAGAAGTCTGTATGTTGGGGGAAAAAATAATACAAGATTCCAGATGAATGTAGATTAAAACAACCTGGTTAAATATTTTCAGAAAAAAAAACCTGCATTTAGAATTAAAAGTTCTCAGCACCTTTCAAAGAATACCTAAGGATGTGATTCATCTGCCTCAATCTAACCTTCTAAGTCTGGATCTGAGATGGTCATCATCAGTTTCTTGGGATTAATATAGAAAAATGGGTGACATCTGGATGCCATTCATTCGACTGTGAGAGACAGACCTACAATAGATGTGTCTCTGGTGGGGGGGGGGGGGGGAGGGCAAAAAAACCAGAGGTGATTAGAAAAGGACCTTGTGATTTTTCAGTTATATTGATTGGATTGCATATAAAAAGACTGTGCAGGACATACCCATTTGTAAGATTTACCATATAATTATGAATTTTTTGTTGTTGTTGTTGTGATGAATCAGTGCACATCACAAGATGTTTGCAGCAAAAAAAAAGAAGAAATGTATGAACAAACCATCCAGCTATCAGTTCCTAGCCATATATTAACAATTAAAAGATAAGATTATTATCTTATGGAGAAATTCTGGCAATTTTCTTTATAAATCAGCATTGTCTAGGACATTGCTTACACAAAATGAATTGTAATGTTGTTCAAGGCTACATTTCATCATCTTCCTAGAGATTCAGATTACAACTTCTTCACCTTTAATACTTGTAATAGAGTCTCGTGGAAGGTACTTCACAGGAGGAATCTGGAAATGATACATCAGAGCCACAGAGAGTTACTTTGGATTGTATGGACCTGTTGAGCTGTAGTTGAAAACCTAAGAACTTCTGCGAAGCACCCTGATTTTCAAAGATTGTTGAATTATTTCTGGACGAGGAGAAGTAAAAGATTACCTTTGTTTATATCCTGAAACACTGTCTTTAAACAGAAATTACTGATTTTACAGATGAGCATTGGGAAGTAAAAGTTTCTGTCTTGGGGAAAAAAAAATATATATAGATATATGTACCTATATATATATCTATATACCTATATATATATATACACCTATATATATCTATATCTATATATATATATATCTTCCTTGACAGGTACTGGGCATCTTGGGTGCTATGAATACCAATCTAACTGTAGAAATTTTTTCAGTTCCCTCTCCAAAGCAATAAATAGAAACAATCAAATTTACCTACTTCAAGCTATGTTGACAGGTGCTGAGGTAGATAGATATTGCACCCTCTCACAGTTAAAAAAAAAGCCATTTAATTTAATGTTTTTATATACAGTGCTCCCTTCTTTTCTTTTTTTTTTTTTTTTTTTTTTTTTTTTTTTTTGGGTGTTTTTTTGGGTTTCTTTGTTTGTTTTTTTTGTTTGTTTGTTTTGGGTTTTTTGTTTGTTTGTTTTTTGTTGTTTTTTGTTTGTTTGTTTGTTTGTTTTTGTTTTTTTTTTTGGCATTAGGTCTGTTGAGAATGTGGCAATTAAGATTATATCCCAGATAAATAAGGTGAGAGGGAGATTCAAAATTCTCAGCCCCCAAATCTCATGCATTGTCTGCTACTGTCCCAAGAGCAAATACTATTTTTATATGTTCTTCATCCCAGCCAAGTGGATTTTGCCAGGACTTCAGGGGCAGGAAATTCCAGATAATATTTACAGCAAAGAATACGTGTAAGAGGGAAGGCATGGTGAGGGATAGAATGTATTTATTTAAGCTCTAGCCCATTTTAATTTCCAGGATTTTGTCTACATGCTTTACTGATCCTGTGCTCAAAAATTAGACTTCTGTCTTTAAATCTTATACTCCTGCTTTGGCTTTGAAGCTGTTACAAAGCTGGCAGCTTGAATGTGGCACAGCCATGCAGGCATATTTTAAAGTGTCAGAACTAATACTAAGCCTTTCACAGTTGCAAAAGAAATGTAATTTGCTTTGAGGTGTGGCCTTATTTTAGAGAAACATTGTTGTAATCCGAATTTTTCATTAAATCTCTCTCCCTCCTTCTTTCTTTATTTTTCTCTCTCTTTCCCTCAGACTTCAACATACATGAAGTCATAGATGCTCATACTCACAGGCACACTTGTACCTTGTTATTTTTCTCTTCCAGTCCCTCTTATACGAAAAAGAATTGAGCCTTGTGATATCATATGGAACTAGCCGCTTGATTTAAGATGACATTATGACACTATAAAGAAGAACATAGAAATTCTGAAATCTTCTAGATAACCTTTTTTGCTAGCTTTCAAAAAAAAAAAAAAAATGGCCTATTTAATGCTTAAGCATAAACCAGGTTGTGCTGAAACAATTTATTGGACTGTGTTGTCCTGATCCAATAATCTTAATACATGAAGCTTTAATTTTGCATTAAGCAAAATAGTCATTAAACATGCTGTACCACATACTTATAGGGTCAGAAAATGAGACAAACTATCATTTTTTTGCAATGCTCATTGACAATGAAGGATGAGAGAGGGAGAAAAAGATAAAGAAAAAAATGTCCATAATCAAAATAATGTGTTTTTTTCAGAACTCTTGTTCTGTGATGTGTCCTTTCACTTCAGTGTTTTAGGATCTTCAACATGATCCTAACTTGAGTTAAAAGAAATCTAGCAAATTTCTACCTCTAGTGTTACAGAACACAAAGTTCAGCATTGCCCCAGCACAGTTACTGTATAACATAGAGTCATAGAATCATAGAATAATTTCAAAGGAATCTTTAAAAGTCATTTAGTTCAATCCACCTGGAGTGAACATACATAGAACACACACATATATTAACATATTTCTTCATAGTCCCTATGTTTGTTGACACTAAACTACACACTTTTTTTGAGAATGACATTTAGAACGAAGTTGGACTTTTGCTTATTATCACGGAGAAGAGACACACAAATAGAAATACTCTTTGGTCTAACATATTTTGATTGCCCAGATAAGAAAATTGCCTTTCCACTGATTTGTGAAATAACTCGCTGACTACTGAATCCCTAAGAAGGCACCTTACCTGAGCACATTACTACTGAGCACATTACTACTTTATCAGCATTGCTCTTGCTTTACTTCCAAAAAAAAGATTGCTCAGTCTAAGAGCAAGGCTGGACATCACTATTGTTTGAAGTAATCACTCATAGAAATAAATATGTGAGCAGTTTTCCAAAGTGAAAGAGTAGGGTAAATGTCTTGAAGCTTTCTTTTCCCTAAAAGTTATATAATTCTTCTTAGTATGATTATATTGTATTAAGCACACTGAGCTCCTGCTCCTTTGTTTTAATATCCAGCCTTTGTTATTAATAAGAAGGAAAAATGAAAAAAAAAAAAAGCTAGGTGTTTTAATTCTGTCTCAAGCCTTCAAAATTGTAATACTAGTTTTATAAATTACAGATTTGTATTAATCATACAGTTACCACTCATTAATCAAATTCATATTTTAAAGCCATGGAAATAGTTTGGTTTTTTTTCAAGTGTAAATTTAATTCTCAGAGAAAAACAGAAACACTGAAAAGAAAACCCTAAATCAGTTTGTCTGTAGATAATAGCAGTAAGAAAAACATCTTCTTATTAGCAGCATCTATCTTGGCAAAGTTTAATAACAAATTTAGTGTCCATAGATGCTGACAGTTTATAGTTTGTTAATGAGAGAAGAAATTATAATTTATCTGTATTTCAAGTTGTCATCAGGTATCTTCTTGAACGATCAATGCATTTTAATACTCATTCACAGAGAGAAATGCATTTGTCTTCCAAGGATATGAAAATTAGCTAAGAAATCTGTGAGATAAGGATTTACTGTGGTGTTTATACCTTTTGTTATTACTTCCCTCCTTATGTACATATATGTATATATATATAAGTAAAAATTATGTATATATAAAAATATAAATTCTTTCTGTATATTCATACATACATATACATGTATGCATTACACATATTTAGGTGTATATATATGTATTTGGATACAGATGGATGGAGCAGATCTGGGTCAACAAGTGTTACAGCCTCAACATTACTCAGAATGAATCTCCCAAAATAAATGTAATAAATTTAATTATATTTTTCTTGTTTCTACCTCCATGTGAGTATCCACACACAATGGCATGTGTACATGTGTGTACAAAAAAGAATTTGCTTACAGCTGTGTTCAAGGTTGCTTACAGTTGAATTGGATGGGTCCCAGAGTAAAAAGAGCAGTAACTAATCCAGGAACCACCCATGGCCCTTGAGGTTGTTAAACATCAATAGGATTATCTTGAAAAAAACCTAAAGAAAAAAAATGTTATTTGGTTTCTATGTGTACAAAAGCTTGTTCTTTGGTTTTGGTGGTGTTTTTTGGGTTTTATTGTTTGGGTTTTTTTTTAATAAATACTCCCAGTTTTTCATTGGTTCTCAAGTTGCCCTTCCTTTTCTGTCTATACTGTCTGCATTTTGCTTAGGCTGTCATGGGCAAATTTTAGCCAATGCTGTGACAAAACATACCACAATAATCATGCTTCTGTTTAGCCAAAGGCACCACATTTGTCATGTGATAGACTTAGGATACCTTCCTCTTTTGTCCATACCTCTGTACCTTAGCCATGTATCAGTTTCTTGTACTGAGGTTACAATATTAGGATTTTAATGTGCATGCAACACTGCATAGAGGTTGTTTTTAAAATGGAAAAAAACAAATTATATCCAAATTCCCAAACTCAGTTGGAAATTTATATCTGAAAGCAATGTGTAAAATTTAAATTATGCAGTAGCAGTAATAATTATTATTCCAAATTGCACCATTTTGCTTGAGGAAGATTTGGGTTTGCCCCTCACTCTTTTTTAGCAAAGTGTGTTCTGACCTTGACTTTCAAACTATTGTTAAGCAATTCTTTCTAAGCTTTTCCAAAAATCTCTCCTTTAGAAGGTCTAACACAAATATTTAGAGTTTTTTCAGGACTGAAAATATAAACAAGGGCATTTTCACATTTTAACAGATACAGTTGAGATAAGCAAGGCTTGGAAATAGCTTTTGCACAAATATAAGTGTGTCACCTCTTCCCAGCCCTGTCCCATTTGAGAATAAGTAGCAACAAAAAATGTTTCTTAACACCCAATGGTGTACTTAGTGCTGGCAGAAGTATGTGTCTTCTGTGGATTTATGGTGAGAAATGTCAATATCAAAGTGTTTGTGACAGCTCTTATCTCTGCTCTGTTGGGCTTCACGTGTATTAAAGCTGAAAGCCAGCTTGCTCTTTCTTATTTTATGTCAGTTTTTTGCAGCTCAGACTATTCAACCATCACAACAAGGTCGCACAAAAACATGGTGGATGCTACAAGTGGAATCACAGGAGTTTGGCCATTTACCTGAAATGAACCACACATGGGTGTTGACTATTTAAATATTCATATCAAGAATACAAAACATGAGAGTTGCAGGACTGGTTCAGATGAGGGATTCTCCTTACCCCTTTTGCTTCTCTAATTGTGACCATGAAAGATGCTTACGGAGGTGCAAAAGTACAAGCTATACGATATTTTATAATTAAACTGCATGGAAATTGCCACTACCATGAGAAATATTTGTGCATGTGGTTCATCATTTATAAAGGTTATATTCAGCCTGCATGTTAGGTTTTCATTCACTGTCTTATCACTGACTGCTTCAGTGGCAACATTTTATGAATAATGAAATTAATTAATCAAAATTGAAATGTTTTCAAAAACATTATTGGATAATGCCACCAATAGATCAGATATTTTGCAGGGCCTTGGAAATAAATAAGATTCTTATCCTGTAATTTCAGGAGTACAAAGTCAAAACCTGCCATCCAACACTGGAACTGTGGTAATTCAGGAATCCCACACTGTCTTTGCCAGCAAAAAGGTATCTGACTGCTTCTCTGTACGCACACAGAAGTCCATAAGTGCCAGAAGCAGCAGCTTTGGGTGAACATGGACTTGGAAGGGATGACATCTATGTTGTCCTGTGTTATCACCATGCACTGATTACAGCAATAACAGTAATGTCCACTTATACAGCCTTTTTGTTCAAAGGCTTCGATTTGCTAACCTGTACAACTGCTCTGTGAGGATGGCTAGGTAATAGCAAGTCTGGATCAAGCTTTGTCACCTTTGTTGTTCTCACCCTTCCTCTGTCTCTGTCTCTTGTTATCTTGTCTCTATCTAGTTCAAAGCACAGTTCTCCATCATTTACGCTGGCTAAGCAGTATTTTGTCACAGTTATTCATCTTAGGGGAACATCAATAACATCTGTGCCTGGCAGCCACTGAACTTCTGTTTTGAAGGGCTTTACTGACTTCCCTAACGGAGAAGCCTCACCTAGGGTCTCTGTGCTGAGTCCCACCAACCAGTCACAGCTATACCATCTCCCTTCTGATGTGGTATTACTTAGGTTAAGGCCTTGTTTACTTTCATACTGTTTCTAGATCTGCTATCTGTAATAGCAAAATATAGAAAATTAAATAATGCTATGGAATTGATATCATTGTCAGTTCTTAAAAACACTTTTCAGTGCAATCCACAGTAAACTATTAAGCAAAACAACAGAGTCATTTCTATGAGTGTGATATTTTCAAACCTACTCTGTTGTTATGCAACAAATAAAATAGGGACTGATTTATTGCAGTGCAGTTACTGGGGCTTGTATCCCACTCATTAGCACAGCTTTGTCCTCCATAGCACATTACATGCACTGACTTCCTATCTCCCTCCTTTCCATCTTCCCTAATTCACGACAAGGATGTGCTCATCTCAGACAGCAGCACAGTTTTATAGATTTTTAAGTCTGAAAAAGATAATTCTATTATTTATTATCAGACAGTTAGGATGTCATTTAGGTTAGCACATTCTAGGCTAGTACTTGCTAGAGAGTCTCACCCTCAGAAAACGCATAAGAAAATGAAAACACAAAGTAAGTTTCTGCAAAATCCCATTTGTAATCTCTACTGCTAGAATAAAATTAAATTCAATTACTTATACAGGGTGAATGGAGAAGGGATTGAGAGCAGCCCTGCCCAGAAGAACTTGGCAGTGCTGTGGGTCAGAGGCTGTATATGGCCTGGCCATGGCACTCACAGCCCAGAGAGCCACATGTGTCCTGGGCTGCATCCAGAGCCCTATGGGCAGCAGAGGAGGGAGGGGACTCTGCCCCTCTGGTCTGCTCTGCTCTAGTGAGACTGTAGTGGGTCTAGTGCTGGTCAAATGCCAGTGCACCCATAAATAATATAATTATTTATTCTTTTTTTCCTGTGAGATAAGGATTAGGAGAAGGGCAAAAGTAGGCTCAAAACTTTAAAGGGTATAAAGAAAGCTTTAATAACAGAACTAAAAGAAAAAATAATAAGAAATAAGAATAAACCTTCAGAACACTTATCTTTCCTCCAGCTCTTCTTCTTTTCCCCACTGACAATGTAAAGAGACAAAAATTGGTATTTTCAGTCAGTTTACCACCCCTAAAATAGTCTTTCTTCTGATCACTTAAGGAGAGGAGTTGCTCTTGCCATGCTGTGGAGATTGTATGGCAATTAAAGCTCTCTCATGGCTTTAATTTTCATGAATAGCAGCAGCCCAGAAATTTGCAGTCATGAAGTCCCTCCCACAGTTTGGTAGTCTTCCCACAACTACCAAATACGGGTCATCTCAGCTTATTAGGGTGCAACTTTAAGGATGAACCATTTTAGCACAGAAACAAATTTTTTCTTCATCCATTTCTAGGAACAGAGGTTTGTCATTTTTTCTTCTTTGGAGGCAAAGGGTCTTCATCACTCTCATCTGTCTCTGTTCAAGCTTCTCATTGGATCACAACTATTTCAACATCTGTTTGTTTCATCACAAGTGCCTTTTCTCATGTCTGTGGTATGAATGCTCCATTCCCCCATGCTTTCATGAATTACAGAGATATTTAGTGTATCATAGTCCATTACCATGGCCTTCCAAAATAATTTCAGCACAAAACTAAGGCATCTCTTCATTTTCCACCCATCTGGGATTTTACTTTCCTCACTGACCTCAGTGTCTCTATGTTGTTTTCTCTGCACAACTTCATCCTTTTCTCTTACATGAGAAAGGATTGATGTCTGTAAGTTTCATCCATGCATTGAAAAAGTTTGTTTCTCCCCTGGACTTGCAGATGGTCATGTGATTTCTGCTTGGCCCAGCCCAAACTCCTATTGATAGGATTGGAGGGCTCCCTCATTGCAAAAAAAAAAAAAAAAAAAAACAAAAAAACAAAAAACAGGAAATAAAGAGACAACTTTTCCTAGTTTTCTCCTCTTTTAAATATGGCTTATAGAGGTCTGGCCAGCTTCTCTAATTGGTTCTGTCAAGTACAAAGGAAGTTGTAATATTTCTATAGAGATGATAATTTCCATAGTTGACCTTTTTTCCTTACCAAAAATTCAATTAAGGCAAACTCAGGAGAGAGACCCACCTGGAGCTTTGCATCCAGGCATCCAGCTTTGCATCTGGAGCCGCCAACATACAAACGTGGACCTGTACATGGAGTAAATCTGGACCTGACTCATGGACCTGAACATGGAGCAAATCCAGAGGAAGCCATGAAAAGGCTCAGAGGTTTGGAGCACCTCTGCTATGGAGACAGGCTGAGAGAGCTGGGATTGTTCAGCCTGGAGAAGACTTTGGGGAGAGCTTCTAACACTTAGTAGCTAAAAAGAAAGCCTTCAAGAGAGCTGTAGAGAGACTTTGGACAAAAGCATGGAGTGATAGGACAGGGGGAAATGGCTTCAAACTGACTTCAAATGGCTTCAAAGGGGAAAGGTTTTAATTAGATATTAGGAAGAAATTCTTTACTGTGAGGTTGGTGGAATACTAGAACAGTTTGGCCAGATAGGCTGTGAATGCCCCATTAGAACAGTCTTTTGTGGATGTGGCAACAGAAAGGCATTCCAATTTCTAAGGACCTTGTTGTGTTGCAGTTTCTGAACTACTTATTAATGTTGTACATAATTTTGGTGATTTTGTCTAGAGATTGTCTAGAGATTGAGCAGACAAAGTTGTCTTATGTTCATGTAAGGTAGCACTCTCTCAATAAGTTACATTAAGTTAAATTCTGCAATGTCAGAAATAATAAAAAAAAATAACAGTTTTCCCACAAAACACCATCCCTTGAATACTTTTTTGTCTCAAGAATAAGAGAAATAAAGGTAGGTCAGACCTACCTACAAAGTTATTTGTAGCAAGTGCTGGTTTCTGCTGAATGACTATTCTGTGGTTATTTAACAATACATTTATTCTTTGAGCACGGGTGCTCAAACTAAGAAAATATAAAGGATGAATGTATTTGTAAGGTGTTATGATATGAAGATCACAAGATAAGAAATAAATACCATATTATTATTATGAGTCATGGTATTGCACACAACATTTAGTCATACTCTCTTTCTTATATACAATTAAATGACAAAATGATGCAGATGATGAAGTGCTAAAAGGAAAACCAAAAATCAACCAAACTAACAAAAAATAAACAAAAAAACAGACAAAGGAGAAGAAAAATTCAAAATCAAATGATTGCAAAAAAACCCATAATTATGGATCTTGCAATATTTTCTGTATTGGTGGACAATCAGAAAATTACAGCAGTTAAAAATATATTAGAACATGTATATATCTACAGAATCTAGACGTTTTTCCTTCCTTTTTGTTTCTGTTTCCCTTCCCTTCCTTTCCCAGAATTTGCTTTCCTGGAACTTCCCTTCCCTTTCCCAGTAGTATGTGTGTCAAAGAAAGTGCATCTTACAATTCTCACCCCTTGCATACACACATAGACACCACTTACACACACACATAAATAAATAGAATTGCTTATATAAAAAGTGTTCAAGGAAAAGGTTGTGCTTGCCTGAAGCAGAGGCCAGATGCTTTGACTTCCAGCTTTCTTCCATCAAAGCTGTGCAGTTTCGAAATTAAAATCTGCAGCAATAATGAAACATATTAAAATGCATGCAAAGTCTTGAGGGCTTATAATATGCTAAAAACCGGCAATGCATGTTTACATCCATATATCAACTTGGATGTGCTGAAAAGATTTAAAGTGTAAAATATGCAAATATGTGTCATATTGTCACACTTGGTCTCCCTAATGGAACTCCCTTTCATCTCAACTCTCCTTAATTTCATGAATATTGCATGCCCCTCACACCTTTTACTCCTGCTGTTGCTAGGCTGAGAAGATTATGAAAATATGTTAATAGTAACTTTCATCAAATAAAAATTGCAATATTGAAAATAATAAAAAAGTATGCTAAAATACAAATGGTTGAGTTTTTTAGCTAATTTTTCCCCACTGGAAGCTCAGATAACTACCAGCCAATTAAATTAATAAGGAAATAGTGGGGAAATTATAAAAATCTATGTATGTAAATTAATGAATTCAGCAAATATTTGTGTGCACGTGTGTCTGCATGTGCATGTAAACATGACAAACATCTTGACAAGTCTTTCTAGACAAAGAACCTCTGAAGGATTTTGGCATCAATACTTTTGTTTAAGCACCAGACTCTTTCCTTTTTTTTTTTTTTTTTTTTATTTACAAGGACTGCTAAGAAAGTTTTAGTTTTTCCCCTCACATTCATTATATAACATCGTTTTTTAAAGTTTTCAGAAACCAACACTTTAATAAACAGAGCTCTTTGGTGATGTGGGGTCAAAAAATTGATATAAAACACCTTTTTTTTTTTTTTAATAATAGGTTTCCTAGGTATTTTTAAATTCCATGGATCATGTCTGGTCAGTTTTTGATTGTTAATTGTTTCTTGGCATTCAAAGAGAGGAGAGGAGAGGAGAGGAGAGGAGAGGAGAGGAGAGGAGAGGAGAGGAGAGGAGAGGAGAGGAGAGGAGAGGAGAGGAGAGGAGAGGAGAGGAGAGGAGAGGAGAGGAGAGGAGAGGAGAGGAGAGGAGAGGAGAGGAGAGGAGAGGAGAGGAGAGGAGAGGAGAGGAGAGGAGAGGAGAGGAGAGGAGAGGAGAGGAGAGGAGAGGAGAGGAGAGGAGAGGAGAGGAGAGGAGAGGAGAGGAGAGGAGAGGAGAGGAGAGGAGAGGAGAGGAGAGGAGAGGAGAGGAGAGGAGAGGAGAGGAGAGGAGAGGAGAGGAGAGGAGAGGAGAGGAGAGGAGAGGAGAGGAGAGGAGAGGAGAGGAGAGGAGAGGAGAGGAGAGGAGAGGAGAGGAGAGGAGAGGAGAGGAGAGGAGAGGAGAGGAGAGGAGAGGAGAGGAGAGGTCAAAAACCTCCCAGTTGACATAGACATGGTACAGGCAATGATTGAGCATCATTTTAACAAAGTCATAGACTTAAAACATTATTGGCTTTCTGGGCTGAGAATGAGCAATGTCAGTTCACGTCAAGCTTCTTGTCAACCAACACCTCCAAGTCCCTTCTACTCAGAACTGCTCTCAATACATTATTCAAAGAAGAAATTGCAGCTCCTCCTCAGTTCAAGTGTCAAGACATTAAGCTGGTGAGAATTTTGACAGAAAAACAGGTAGAAGTTGGATTGTTTCAAACATCTTTCAGAAACCTCTCTGCACTTCATCACTGCGCTACCATGGTTGCTGTCGACAGATGGCATGGTGAAACCTCTCTGTAATAATCATGTAACTTTCTAAAACTGTTCCTTTTATTATCTGTCCTAAGCTCATCTATTTTTAACTACTGAGATTTATTATAAATGGAATAGCACAGCTTATAAGGTCGGGTAACCCTTGATTACAGCTACTGTAAATCAACCTAGATTCATTTTAATGAGGCACTTTTTTTTTTTAATTCTTATTTTAAAGAGTTTTCAAAGAGGAAACTTTTCATTGATTTTCATTATCACTTTTCAGTCTTTTCCTCACTAATTCAATCCATGAACGTTCACATTTTATTTCTAGAAACTTTGAAAGTTTGACTTCTCCTTTTTTTTTTTTTTTTGGCTGAACTATTGGAAATCTAAATAGACCTGTTAATAGACCTGTTGGTGTTTGAAATGGAAGTATACTTGAAACCATACACTTGAGTTCTGTAAATCTCCTAAAATTTTGGGATATGCAGATTGGGTTCCAGGAATAAAGCCATATGGATTAGATTATGAAAGCATTGTAATCAATTCTGTTGCATTTTTAAGTGTGTTTACTCTGCATTAACTAATAATAATCCCATGAGTTGGGTATCTCAGACTACTTGAACTGGAAGTTCTCACAGTACAGGTTCCCAAAGAGGGTATTGTCCAAGCACTCTACCTATAACTCACTCTGGGGCTTTGACAACAGATCAGAGTTTCAGACTGACACTATGTCTGCTCTTAAATTCTCTGAAAAAGTCCATCACTTATTTTTCAGCAGGGATCTAGCTGAAACAATGACTTCTAGAATTTCAAAACTGGACACAGATTTAGCACCAGGGGTTCCCATTCAGACAGAATTTTAATTAGTTGTCAGTAGGACTAGGTCTGCTTGCTCAAGCTGTCTTTGGTCCTGTGTATGATCCAGTTTTGGTAAAAAACAGGCCTGTGTCAACTGAAGGGATGAAGAGCAGCCTTTCTTCTTCACTGATGTACCATTTTGCTTCCATTCTTTTGAGAGTTCTCATTGCTGGATTGAATCTCCCTGGGTTGCTGCAGCCTATTTCTGATATTCTAGTTGAATGAAAACTACTGACAGAGTAAGGAAAAAGTGCCTGCCTCTTTCTCCCCATTAATGCTGTCTTCTGTTTATCTGTATGCAGAAAACTCAACATTTGAAAATATGTGTGATTAAATGGCATGTGTATTCCTTTAAGAGACTTTATTTCTTAGCAAGGTTTCTGAAGAGTCTATTTCTTTTAATTTTTCATAAAGTGTAGCTTATGAAAAATTTAAATGAAATCATTTAGTAGTGATTGCTCCATAAACACAACATGAACTCCTTTAAAATTCCAATTATATAGGAGCTCACCTTTTTAAGTGGTTTTGAATGAAAATAGAGAAGTGCAACTACGCTCCTTTCAGATGGATGGGGTGTAAAACCAAGGGCTTGACAAATTTCAGCCATTAGAAATCTGTGGTTTCCCCCACACACCTTATGCAAATACAGCATGTATAGCCAGATGATCTGGATAAATTCCAAACAGAATAATTACATTCTATCTCCTTAAAATGCTCCCATCACTTTCACTTGCAGGCAACATTCTTTTTCCTTTCCTCCCCTCTGATGATGACATGTTCCACCATGGAGTTAGTGGCATTTTACTGGTTGTTAAAATAAGAATAGCCCTGCACTTACACACTTATAGGAGAAAATAGGAGAGAAGCTGACAACTTCACAGACTGCTGACAGGCAGATATTAAGTTATGGTATCATGGTCAGTGTGAGATGTAGGTAGAGAGCACAGCAAGATGGTTCCACCTGAGTCAATAAAGTTCTAAAATAATTTACACCCTTTAGAAGATTAAATTGAATAGATTTAAAAAAACCCACAGGCCTCATCCTGACCTTCTTAAAACATAAAATGCAATCAAATCTTCCAAGGTAGACCAGCTTAACACATGGCAAATATGACCAAAAGTAAGATATTTTACTTCACTGCCTTCAGGAAGAAGACTCTTGTATTTAACTTCAGGCACATACTCTGTTTTTCGTGAAAAGGGTAACTTACTGGAACAGAGAAGTTAATTTCAATTTTTGTGTGAGAGCCAAACTCATTCTAATACTACTGAACATCTAAAAAAAGAAGTTATGTGCTTTTAAACACAAACTTACAGCAAAGTTTCAGCATAAATATTTCTTAATTTGAGCACAAATTCATGTTTTCTATTGGTCTGACACTGTACTCAGTAGCGCACCCTTTATCATGCTTTTTGAGTACATTCACTGTTCCTGAGAATAATTGCCCTTTTACTAACATATATATAAAGAGAAAATGCTTGTCAGAGCTTTTGTACTAAACCAAACAAAAGGTAGATACATAATGTTTTCTCAGACTTAGAAATCATACTGGCAAACACATTTTTCTATTATTCAACAAGGCTGATTTTTAACATATATTTTTGTCTGTAGCATAAGCGTGTTACCCCTTGCTCCTCATCAGCTAAGGAGGATAATTCATTACTTCTCCTTTTACAATGTCCCTTTACATATTTGTGGGCAGATATTTTATGTCTCTCCTCAATCTCCTTTTTGCCAGACTGAACATGGCCAGCTCTGTTAACCTTTCCTCAAACTGGAGGCATTATTTTCCAGTCCTTTTTATTATTCTCTTTCTCTTCTCAGAATCCATTTCAATCAGTCTTTTCTTTTTGAAATATAGTGCATAATGCTCCACTGTGGCATAGGTTTCCTAGAAAATAAAGAGGGAGAAAGAGAGGGAGAAAGAGGAACATGTCAACATTTGCAAGTTCAAAAATGAAGTTCATTGCAATTTAACTGCATGGGCTCAACATGCCTGAAAAGTTTCAGGACTTACCTTTTATGAAAATTGTATAGATGTGATTGAAATCAGTGTGATGATAACCAAATTATTAAAAATATGCAGATAGTTTCATCTATGTAACTTTTTTTTTTTTCACTACCCAGTCTACACAGTGTCTCTAATAATGCATGTGAGGTTTTGATCTTGCAAAGCCTAATATAAATGACCAATTAACCATGCTCGTCTTCCTGGACTTTTCATCCACCATGTGAGGAAAGACTATGAAAGTTCCTGGATCAATATAACATGCAAGCTAATCCTGTAAAGGAAATATTATTTTCCTAGGATCCTCTAGATAATTTTTTGCCGTAGTGTTCCATATGTAGCATTCACTGAACTTGTCTTTATAAAGTGCAACTAATGCTTTAACCTCTTATTTATCTTTAAAAATTTCTTTTCACTGATTTAATGGTGTTCCTTCACATATCCAAGACCGTAATGCATTTTCTTTCTATATGAGATTCTTGGAAGATATTAATTACCTCTAGAGGAAGTTAATGCATTCTGTTCCCCAAGTTGCTAGCCAAAGCCCAGGACCTCAGGGAAGTTGCCTGTGAACTTCACACTGTTTGACAGCAAGTGTCAGACACAGTCAAGTTGGGTCCACAATTCCAGGCACAGATTAGATAATTGTCTGGGCAAATGTCAAATGGTAACTGTGTGTGTACATAATTATCCAATCTGCACATGTAACCCTCTTAATGCTTGCAAATTAGGCATGCAACTTCATCTACAAGTTACTTGGAATGTGTTTTCACACTCATCTAGCTAAAAAGTCAGGCATACAAACTGTAATAATTATGCTATTGCTATGATTCTATTCTTGCTTGTGAGAGTGTAGATTGCACATTTTCATTCAATGAAAATTCTCACAAAATGTATAAAACTCTTTTAAGTTTGAGTAGAATCAGGTGCTCAGGTTTTAGTTTCATTCTCTGAATTTTAGTTGTGCTATGGAAATAGCAAGTCAATCCTGTTTAAAATGTGATTGAAACCATCACCTGTTAAACTATTTGTTTCTTTCTGCATTGTCTGGTTTAAGCCAGAGAAAATTAAAATATATATTTATGCTATGTGCTGAGCTTTAAGTTATTAAGCCCCCCAAATCAATGTATTCATACTTTTTTCTTTACTTTCTGTAATCCTCTCTGCTGGACCTAGGAAAATAGACTAAAACATTTCGGCTTCTGTTTACACTTGTAATCCCCTCCTGATTCTCATTCAGAGCACTCTTAGACATGCTGATGGAAAGCCCATTGAAATCCACAGAAAAGATTCCCTTTGACACAAGTGATCACTGGATCAGGAGATAAGTTGCCCAGACTGCCAGGGATTCATTCTGTTCCTTGTCCTGAAAGACAGAAAAAAATAGTTTTTTATTTGCTTATGGGGCAGACAAGAGCATTCCAGTGCATTTGAAATGTAATGCTAATTAGCACAGTACTAAAGAAGACAAATTTGCTGGCCTGGAGTCCCACTGATACGCTTTCTCCAAATCCCAGAATATAACTGTCCTTTCTGAGTTCATTTGGACTTTCTCATGAGTTCTCAAAAATGAATGCAAAATGTTCCCTCACACTTCTCCGGGCAGACTCTTTAAGAGTGTAGATTAAATTTCATCAGCCTTTGCTGATTTGACAATGTTCAGGTTATCCTATATTCTTTAACCGGGGTTTATCCTAATTCTGCCTTGTGGCCTCTTCCTCCCTTTGTTAGCCATCACTGCCTTTTCACTGACAGCTCAAGCATCAAACCCATCAAGCATTTCAGAATTCTCCTTACCATCTATTATCTGCTTCTTCCCCTTCTGCTAAGTAGCAGACTTAACATTTTCTTTTGTCCACGCTTCACTTCTTAGACTCTTGGATAACTTTTTCTTGATCCATTTTACTTCCTTTGCTAATAGCACCTCATTTTGTGCCTTTGACTTTCTGACTTCTGCTCTTACATGTCCTTACTTTTCTCCTGTAAGGGACCCTGTGTCAGAGACTGTGAACCAATTTCCACTGTGCTGTTTCACATTAGAATGGAATGTTAAATATTTAAACAGCAAAGTTCTTCTTGTGGTTGTTAAATCAGTATTAAGTGATAGTCAGAGTGAGTATTCAGGGAATAGAATGGTCCTCTGACTCACAGTCTCAAGTAAATTGCACTGGGGCAAAAAACCTTTTAAAATGGGAGATATTGTACTTGAAGATTTTTATATGTTTTTCCTCTACAAGCAGCTTTAGGGTCAGTTTTTCTGTCCTTTGATAAGTAAATAAATAGTTTTAGTTTATTTTTTTAAATTAAAATAATGTGTTTTAAAATAACACATGAATAAATAAATTTATATTTTTTTGTTTCTCAAAATTTTCATTTAATTTTTTTTACTGCTTCTGTTGAGATCCTGAAGCATTCAAAAATTGATAAGAAATATAATTTGGAAATATTCTGACTGAAAAAGAAAAAAAGTTTTGATTTCTATTTCACAGCAAGAGAAAAAAATGTTATGTGGTTTTTTTTAATAGCTAGACTGTTATATTTAAAATCACTGCTGTTGTTTTTTTGTTGTTTTTTTTTTCCCCTGTATAACAGTATTTAAATAAAAAAATATTTTCTTACTAAAATATTTTTTAAAAAATGAGAAAAAAAATGCAAACTTCCTCCAAAATATTAAAAACCCCAGACTCCCAGAATTATTTTCCGGGGGAAATAAATAATTTTCAGTTCAAAGACATGGTTTATCCCTTTGGCTACATGCACTGCTGACTGTAACACCTCTCCTCTCACACCCTAGCTGAAAGAGAATGGACACTGTAGAGAAAATCTGTGAGTACAAGGCCCTGTGGCTGCACTTCCAGGAATGTAAAGCTCTCTTTGGGCTACATGGGCACTTACATAACAGAAACCAAAATGTTCCCTTCCACCACTCTGGGTCTGAAGTTTTTAAAGATGTTTCTGATGCAAGACCAGCAGATGAAACCTGTGTTTTTTCACTGCCTCAAGTAAGGCATCCACTGTCACATATGGATTGGTGTGCACATTCCAGCAAATCTGTAATGAAGTTTAAATGTCTAAGGCTATAAATACATGACTAACTGTCTAAAAGTGTCTGAGCAGGTTAAGTATGCAATTTTTCGTGAAAGAAGTTCATCCAAAAATCTCACAAAGCTTCTAATGGATTTTTTATCAATATGATACCAATTATATTTACATTATGATACAAAGTAAAAGGGGGTAATTTGTCTCTTGGGAAGGCTGAGGAGAGATTGTAGCATTCCAAAAGGTATTTACAAGAGAATAAAGTGCATAACAGCCTTTATTCACACTCTTAAATGTCAGAATTTGCTGCTTGTTCTCAAATAACTTTCAATTTTGAAGTTAACAATTACTCAAATAACAATCCTACATCTTCAGTATCAAATGGTCTTTGTCATGTTCATCTCTGGATAGATATCTATTGGTCTTGGTTTCATAAGCTAAGTCGATTTTTCTTCTACATTCAAAGCAGGGCTGAGTTTCATATTGAAGAGGAAAAGGAAACATCTTTCAAGAAAAGAATTACAGCATTACAGATGCTGCAGCTGTTTTTACATTGTATTGTCTTTTTCTTTTCCTTTAGTTTTCCTCCCTCTAGATCTATTTTTACTTTGTTTTCCTCTCTCCCAGATGGTAAAGGAATTGATGAGACTGAGAATTTACCCTCAGCAATGGCTACAGTTCTGCTGTGCTTGTCAAAATCTGTATGGACACTGATTTTTGCCAGAGGGGTTTTAGGTTCGGGTTTTTTTCCCTGTAAAATTTACTGGTGATCAAACTCTGTCAAGGTAAAGGTCATATTCTATTTGCAGAGTTAAAGAAACAGATTTTGAACAAAATATTTACAATATTTGTTTTTCTACATTACAGATGAGCAAGAGGTGGTTGAAAAAATAAAGTGATGACCTGAATGTCATTAAATAAAAAGAAAACTCAGAGAAACAAGGGAAATTCTGGGAAGGGAAGGGAAGTTCCGGGAAGGGAAGTTCCGGGAAGGGAAGTTCCGGGAAGGGAAGGGAAGGGAAGTTCCGGGAAGGGAAGTTCCGGGAAGGGAAGGGAAGGGAAGGGAAGGGAAGGGAAGGGAAGGGAAGGGAAGGGAAGGGAAGGGAAGGGAAGGGAAGGGAAGGGAAGGGAAGGGAAGGGAAGGGAAGGGAAGGGAAGGGAAGGGAAGGGAAGGGAAGGGAAGGGAAGGGAAGGGAAGGGAAGGGAAGGGAAGGGAAGGGAAGGGAAGGGAAGGGAAGGGAAGGGAAGGGAAGGGAAGGGAAGGGAAGGGAAGGGAAGGGAAGGGAAGGGAAGGGAAGGGAAGGGAAGGGAAGGGAAAAATTCGCTGCTACCAGGAAAAAGAATTACTGTATTTAACTTCCTGTTTTTTTCCTTATGATACTGTTCCTGATTTCTTCAGATGGAAGTAAATTGAAACAGTTCCATATTGTAAGCTTTCTATTTAATAAAAAAAAAAATCTGTATGGAGTTAATTAATTAATTAAACTAGCAATTATATTAAAAAAAATGAACCTGTCAGTCCTTATCATTGGAAAAAACCACAGAAGAAACTAAGAAAATTTGAGTACTTTTATAAGAATTACCTGTCCAATTTATTTAATGTTTACCCCTTTTTTATCCTATAAAAAACAATAATCAAAGTTTCATCTTCCAAAAAATTATTTGAAATAATGGTAGCTTGGAAGACCAAGAAAAGTAGGAAATGTGTAACAAATATATATCTATGATGACCTACACGTTCAGTAAAAGAAAATATTGCTTTAATATTAATGCACATTTATGCTTAAAAATATTTTAGAAATTTTGACTGGCAAAATAAATTGCTCTTTCTTAAAAAATTATGTATTTAATTTACTTATTTTAATATAAACTACATTTATTCTCCAGACTGTTTCTGCTGTTAGACTTCTCCACGGACTGACCTGATACACTGCAGGACCCTCAGTGATCTATATGAAGTCTCTGCCTAATATTACTTCTCAGTCTACTACAAACACTGGATCAGACATCCTTTGGGACCTCAGACTTCTGTAATAAATGGACAGAAATTGCTCCAGGTAAAAATCTCTTTAAATGAACACTGAGTCTTGGCTATATTTCCTATGTATGAGCACAGCTTTGGCAAAGGGTGGAGTTAAGGACTGATTGTTAAAGTCAAGACATCTCCCTGTTGCTGTTTGTTTTGCTTGATCAGTGGCTGGCTGAGTCTGGGTATGTTTATCCATTTCATTTTTATATGCAAAGTGGAGGCACAGCTTTCTCCAGCCTTTCCAGGGGAGAAGGTTGATGCTGTTTGTATTTGGATGGAAGAATGGATACTACTCTTTTCAAATCAATTGCAACATCCTTTACAGGCTCTGTATCTTACTATTACTGTACACTTCTTTAGATGTGTAAACATATAAACCCTTCCCTTAAAATAAACAATGGAGATACAGCACAACAGATTATTTCTTAAAAATTGTGTGATTTATTAAAAATATATATATATTTGAGTATATATATATATGTATAAATGTATATACATAAGTATACGTATATATAAGTATATATAAAAGTGTATATATATAAATGTACATATATAAGTGAATACAGGTATGTATAGATGTATACATATATATAAAAGTACATATATATACACATTTTATATTTTTATATATATTTATATTATATATATATGTATATATATATCTATATATATCTATATATATGTATATATATCTATATATATATCTCTATATATATATATATATATATGTGTGTGTGTGTGTGTGTGTGTGTGTGTATATATATATATATACATTAGAAAACCCAGGGGAATTTGCTTGCAGAAACATGCAGATCTATTTTCTTGTGGTTAAAGCTCTTTTCTTTTTTTTTCCAAATTTGATTTTGAGTGAGTGTGAACAAGACATAGATCAAAACTGTTATCTGGCATATTCCTTGTGTGTTGAAGCATTCAGCCAGCCCAGACTTGGAAACTGTGGGGAACCTCAGTGCTTTTTGCACAGTGAACTCAGAAGAGCTTTTATATAAACTCTTTTAATATTTTACTGGTTTTATTTCTTGTGATTTCTACTGTGGTTTACCAACTGCTCTGAATGCTTTCAAGTGCTAGTCCCTCTCTCCACTGGAGCTTTCCTTTACCTATTATATAGGTTCTCTAGTGGCCACTGGAGTTGTTCTCCCTTTTCATATTTCCTTTGTCCTGTCTATTTTTAATATCTACTCCCCAGACCCTCTCCACAGAAAACCACACAAACCACATGCCCACAGCTGTGGTTTTGTTAATTTTGAGTGTTTAGAATTACAGTGTTAGACTTCTTTTTTTTTTTTTTTTTTTTTTTTTTTTTTTTTTTTTTTTTGATCAACTGTTTTTCTTTCCTCAGTTATGTTTCATCAGCAAATTTCATGTCCTTTGTGCGCATTTTATGCCTACCTTTGAGTTGCTGGTACATAAACTGAACACAATTGGTTCTTGTACTGATCCTGTTATCACAAGGGACACTTGAAAACCTCAGTTACCCCAAAATTGTGGACACTGCAGTTTTAGCATCTTTCTAAAGAGTAAAAAAAGCTTATTTTTGCAGGTTACCAAGTTTTCATTAAAAAATATATATTGCCTTTTTTTTTTTTTTTCTTCTTTCACTTGTATTGCTAGGATGGCCTTAGACTAAGTAAGATAATATGCTGTTTTCTTTTCAAAGGTGAGCTGAAAAAACTAAAGTGGAAATTGAGTTAAGTTTGATTTATGTGTTGTGTGTGCCCCACCAGCCAGTCTGTGGGAGAATTCATCATGTGGAAAAGATGTAGATAGCCTTTTCTGAACTGAAGGTTACTCTGTTGAACTCCTGCTGCTCCTGGCATGCTGACACAAATTGAGAATACATCACAGTTGCATTGCAGATACTCCAATATCAAGCCACTAAACCAGTACACAAGGTTTTACTGGGTAATTTTTACTTTACTGTTTTAGTGTTTTCATATGTACCTATAGAAGTTGGATATCAAAATTTAAGCTCAGGGTCACACAGAACTTGCAAATCTTTGCACAGAGATGGTAAAGGTGTAGACTGTTGACTGGATTTTCTTGGGAAAGACAAACTGGGGTTTGTGTGTATGACTGCATGTGTATGAGAAGATAATATATCCAATTTTCTTGATGCCTGTCCCTATAATCTTTCCAAGTAAGGAACTGAGAGGATCTCCAACACAAAGCAGCTAAATTAAGATCACAGAAAAGATAGTAAATGCCAGCATTTCATAACTTTGCAGTGTTTAACTTTACAAGAGTGATGATTGTCTAATTTGCTATTGCATGAAATTTGCTAAAAATAAACAAAAACCACAAGAAAACAAACAAAGAAACAAGCCCCAAAACAAAGCAAAAACCCAAAACAAATCAAAGCTACAAAACAAATAAAGGAAGCCAGCCTTTCTCCCAGAATTAAATTACATTGCACAATGACACCTTGTGTTATTCTGTCAAGCTTACTCATTAAAATTTCAGAAAGCTTTCTTTTGGGCTGAGAAAGTAACCAGTCATGAAGTAGAGGATTATTTTTATCCTTGTTAAAAATCAATAATGTTTTTTATGTTTCCACCTCACAAAGAATGGATGGACAACTACTGGTCAATTCTGGAAGGAAATCACCCCTGCTTAAAACCATCTTCCTGTCGTCACCATCCCTATGGTTACAATGTGTCTGCATTTATGTTTGTCCACCAGTCTTGTTTTCATCTTCCCCTCTGCTGTTTGGTTGAGAAAATCATCATCATTGTCTTTAGAATTTCACTATTATTCTCTTATCTTCTGATAATTTTCCTCTCTGCCTTGTGTTCTCATTTTATTCTCTTTAATCTCATCACCACCTTCAGAGCTGGAATTCTTATTCTTACTCTTCTGTAAGTGGGCAGGAAGGTGACAAATGCAATCACTATGAGGTCCCTATGTGTGAGATTCCTGTTTATACCTGTGGGAACAGATGATGTGAGCTTGTTTGTATTCTCTTTGTCCACAAACACCTTAATAATTTTCTGCAATCTCTCCAGTTTCTCATCTCCCTCTGTTCCGCTATGCCTCTTTGCCTTTGAGTTAGTCTGATCCCACAAGTACTGATTCTAGTCTTTTTCCAACTGATATGACCCCACAGAAAGCATTTTCAGGCAATCAAAAAGAAGGGCAGGAGCAGGAGACAGCTCAAACATTGTCCACCACTTTATAAAGATAATCCATGCGCCTCCGTTTACATGGACGTCCCATGCAGGGAAAGAAGAATGCCCAGATCACAGAGATTTATCAGACAATGTAGGTAATAATCTGACAAGTTCCTCTTCTCTTTATTTGTCTGTTGGCTTGTTTTTAATACAAGGAAAATATATATAAGTTCTTGGGCAAAAAAAATAACCAACCAAACAAACAAAAAAAAAACCAAAAAAAACCAAAAGCCTGAAGCAGATAAACAGAAGTGGAAAAGGACATTGAAAAACCAAAGAAAAATCAAAACCTTGATTATATACATTGCTAGCAGTTTTGTCCACCATACATACAGTAAGTATCACTCACTGCAACTTATCTGAATTGGAGACTTTTTGCAAGATGGAACATTTAAGCATTTGTATGAGCTGACATTTTTAATGTATTTGTACTTTTATGCATAAACAATGGATAAAAAATGAACATAAGCCTTCAATACCTCATTTCTATCCTCCCCTCTCCCATGCTTTAAATACTTGATACTTAAATAAAATAAAATGTGTTCAGTTGTAATGACAATGTGATGTAGATTGGTTTTGTCAAATTCAAGCTCGGTGGGAAATTATTTTCCTCTTGCTGGAAAAAAAATTAACCCTCTGGAAGTACCTGTTTAAAATGAAGAGTGAGCTAGAAATTTAAAGGATCATTTTTACATAGCTTATCTTAGTTAATTTTTTTTTGATGTGTAAAAATGTTTGAGGATTACTTTATTTTTCTTTCTCTCCTCATCCCTCCTCCTTCCTTCTCTCCAATGCAGGCCAAATCCTGCCAGGCAGATTAACAGAAACTCAATAGGCCAAATTCCAATGTGGTTTAAATAGGAGGTAAATTGGCAATATAAACAAGTGTAATTTACATACTGAATGCTAAGAGCTGTTGAAAGAACAGCTCCTGTGTGGAGGAAGTCATTCAGAGTGCACATCAGGGTTTTTTAGTCCAGCAGAACCTGGAAACTATGCCACATAACACTGAATACCAACATATGGTATTGTATATATTAATATTAATATGGTCAGAGCTTATAAACTAACCCAATAAGAGCAGAAAGGGAAAAGTAACCTCCAGAGTTAGTTTTTAAAAATTTTCTCATCTTTGGGTTGTAGAAAATGTGTCTATCTTCCAATGTAATGGGTTTAGTCCTATTCAGTGATTTTCTTCCTGGTCTGGATGTTTTAAATTTTTAGGTGGAATCAGGACATGAGGGACAACAAATGTTTTATGGCACATGGCTATAATTCAAAGTGAATTTGAGAAAGCTCAAAAAAGGAACTCTCTGAAGTAGAAGGAAAAGTAATTTTTTAAAAGCCAATGATTGTGAAAATAGAGGATAGAAATCTATTGCTTCGCCAACAGATCAACATGAAAAAAAAAAGTCATGACTTTTTAATAAATCATTAGATGAATTTAACCAGTCATATGGCATTTCCATAATAGAGGTAAACAGCATGCTGAAATGTATAATTGAAATTCTACCTTAAAAACCTACCCAGCTTTTGGTCTCAGCAAGAACATTGTCCAATTTAGACTTTGCCTTTCTGGTTAATTAGGGGGGTATTAACAAAAATGGAGGACACAAATCAGAATCCCAAAAAACATCACCTAGGACAAAACATGGAATGTAAGCTGTTCAGCCTAGGAGCACTTTGTTGGGAGGACACAGTCAGTCTTCAGAGAAAGGAATAACCTTTATTTTTCATCATCCTGATACACTGGAAAAGACAAAAAGGTTCTAAAATCCAACAGGGAAAATTTACTTGCCATATTAGGAGAAGCTCCTGACAGTGAGGCTGGGGAAGCATGAGGAGAGGTTGTCTGCAGAAGCTGTGCTGTGTCTACCCTTGACAGCCCTGGAGATGAGATTACAGAAACATCTGAAAGGCAGCAACAGTGACAGCCAGCCAGGCGTGGGAACAGAAGGTGGAATTCCATCCTCCGGAGGCCTGAGGGGCCTCCTTCTGCCAGGGGAAAATGTCTTAACTTCCAGGAGATTCCGTGATGTCGTGGGCGATGACAGGAAGTCATTGGTCCAATTGCTCCTTTGAATAGCTAAATGGAAGTGCAGTGTTGCCTGTGACAAGTTATTTGCTTAGCATATTTTTTATGGTCCAGCAGGAGTTGGAGATTCTGCTCTTAAGCAGCCAGGATGAATACTTTTCTTATTTCTAGCCCCTATCTTGTAGTGGTGTATCTCATTCTATGCTGCTGCACGCAGGAAAGAGGAGACAGACAATAGTATTATTGCCGCCATGCCTGAAGCTCCCTGGCTTCGCCTGCCCAGCTGAGGCACGGTCAGCAGCAGTGGACACTCCCCTGTTTCTTGAGGAGATTCAGGGAGCGGCTAAGACAAAGCGCTGCGCTGTTTGCCTCGTTAGGAGGAGAGGCGGCGTCCGAGGAGGTAATGAGGGAGTCGACTCAAGGCCGGGGAAAAAGTCTCAGGTTTAATGCAAGCTCCGGGGAGCTCTGAATGCCATTGTCCTGGCGCCCAAAAGTGGCCTCGAGGCTCTCACAATCATCTTAAGTACCAGGGAGGTGACAAGGGGGAAGGGACGCCAACCACCCAATGGGGGAATTCAGGGGAGTGGAAGGCAAAAGGACAGACAGACACACAAACCAATGAGGAAAGCTTAAGGGAGGGACCCCTGGCTCTCGTCCACTCACTTGATGGCCAAGGTGGAAGATTTTGGGAGAGTGGGATTAGGAGCTGAGTGGTGGACAAGGTACCAGGGAGGGGACAGGGGGGTGACTGAGCATTTTCAAGGAGATTGGCACTGGGGGAAGGGTGGGAAAGCTCAGGGTGTAACCATTGGTAGACAATGCGGGGTGAAGGGGCAAACCATTACAGGACTGTTACAAAGAGATAAAAGCACAATACAACATATTATAGTCCATTCCTTATGGTTTTTATTCGTGTGCTTGGAGAAGAGTTTCATACTATAGTCACGGAAAAATCATAGTCACCATCAGAAGCTGACTCACATTTTTGGATTGCTGAGTCCTTGGACAGAGGTTCTCATCTCTTTTTACTAACTAGAGAGAGAACCTGTGATGGAGATGCTTCTTCTTGTTCAAGCTCCAGAGTAGTTATCTAAATTTAGGAATGACGGATCTGCTGTACTTCAGCTCACACAAAAAGTCAGTTGTTACTTGTGCTGATCCCCATCACAGTCCTGATTTAATAAAAATAGTGTTTTGTTTAACAGAACTTCTAGATTGTTGTAATACAGACAGACTTTAGCTATGCCTGTCAGTTTTCTTATTGTTCCAAAAAGATTTTAAATAGATCTGTGAACAGGTTTCTTTATCTGTATTTCTTGCTACTTCTGTCAGCGCTAAGGCATGGAGACCATCTGGCCTTGGAAAGTTTTTCTTTTTTTTCTCATGATGCTGATTATTCTGAAGACAATTGTCCAAAAGGAGAGCAAGGGAAGGTTGTATTTTTCTTTGATTTTTCATTGGCTAGAATGTCTGTCTCCTATTGCAAATTGACTTAAATTCCTTCCATCTGCTGCTGGGAACCTAATCGAAATGTAAATTAAAATAAATACATTTCTTAGGAAAAAAGAGGGAGAGGAAAAACTTTAATCATTCAGCACCTTAGCATATTTCATAGTGTCCTAATTATTTTTGTGTCATTTTTCTCTTGCTTTCAAAAATATTTCTAATTATATCACTCATGTTTCTTAGAAACATAAAGAAGGACTCCTGGGTTGCAATTATTTTATGAATAATCAGAATGGAATACTACAGAAACCTCAAATTCTTGCCAGACTTGCAGACAAATGGAGAAGCTGTTCAGCAACTTTAGGCAGTGACAGTAGATGGAAAGAAGCCAAGAAGAAGATTTTTACTGTTTGTTACTAGAATAAGAAAGTATAAATACAGGCACCTAGTATACTTTAATTACATTTTTTTTCCTTTTTGGTGGCTTTTTAAAATATAAGCATGAATATGAAATCTCAGTCTCAGAAGAAATCATGCCTAAACAAAATATTTACTCTTACCTGCAGTTGCTAGAAGGCTCAATGTGTTATTGACTTCAGCATTTTGTTTATAAATTATCTTTTGTATTAGAAAAATATTATTTCTTTTTCTTTCTCCCTTTCCCTTTCCTAAAATATGCCTGATGGGGTAAGATGGCCTGAGATTCCAGATCTTATTTTGAATTTTGCAGCTCTAGGGTTTCCTGTCCAATTTTATTCTATGAAATATGTGTTCCTTTACATTTATTCAAAACTATCTTTCAGCAAGGGGGAAAAGCTAATTCACAGAACTGGTTACAACTTACACAGTCTCTCAGCACCAGATCATCAGTTCATATGGAATTAAACAACAAGGAGGCAAAAGTAGCTAAATACTGGTGTTTGACACCTTTTTGGGAAAGAAACTCCAGTGTCATGTTCCTGGTGGAGAGCTGTTCCCATCACACTGCCAAAGGTTTGACACAGGCAGGCAACCCCCAGTTCTAATTTCCACAGGGAGCTCAAGGAGAGAAGCCGACACTGAGGGAGTTTTTCTTTTCCGAGCATGGCTAATATTTTTATATCACATTGAAGGTCTCACAGCAAGAGCTCATTCCATCACATCTCCCTATGATCTGCTGTAGCAACCTCTGGATAAATGAAAAGGTTGTTAGAATTTAAAGACAAAAGAAAGCAGCTGGTATCTCAACTGCAGCATTGCACAGGTCAAATCATTGCTCCCTACATGAGGTATTTTACCTGCATATACTCACCACAGACACATAATTTCTGCAACTTGCCTTTCAGAGTGTTACCTCTTGATGCAAGGAGAACCATAGATAGAAACTGTCTTGTTATAATAAATAATATTTATTTATTATAAAATAATATTTTGGGTTTTGTTTATTTTCCTGTCTGATCTTAATATTTGAGTAATATGCTGTTTTATACATCCTTTTAAAATTATATTTTGTCACCAGTAAATTAAAGTCTTTATTCCCAGCATAATTAAGAAATCTAAATTAACCCACCAAATAAATTTCATTTTTTTGCCTTCATCTTAATTCTACAAAGGAATAGAAACAAAATGCTAAAAGAGCTTATTCTTTCAGTTTGACTAATAAAGGGCACTCAGATTCTCTGTTTTCAGTTTTTAAATGACTGCTTGAACCACCTTCATTTCAGATATGTACTCTAAATGAGCATTCACATATCTTGGTGCTTACTTCAACTGGAAGTAAGCATGTCATTAAATTTACAAAGTAAATTTTAAATAAAAGCAGTATAAGCAATAAATGTTTGAAGATGGCCTAATAGGATATCAAAACAACCAGCAAAATGTCCAAAAAACCCCCAGCTCAAAAAGCAGAATTAAGCAAAATCTATAGAAATATCTATAGAAAGCTAGAGCTCAGCTAAATTACTAATTTATATGTCCATACTTTTGTGTGAGATGTCTTGAAGAAGTATCCACGCATCCACATGGGTTTATCACAAGTGTGCCTCCCTGGAGCACCACAGGGTTCCAGGCAGGACACTCAGGGGCATCCCTGGTGCCTCCAAAGCATGCCTGTGCAGGGACCAACTCCAAGCAGCGAGACTCAAATAGAACCCTCCTTTTAGCACCCTGTCTGAAGTGTGATTGTGTTTCTGGCTACTGTGTTTCTTCCCCTGCCCCTGCTTGGATTCGGCAGCCCAGTAAATACAGTAATGACAATGCTAATAAGAAGCCATGGGGTTTGTAGTACCTATATGCTGATAACAGGTTAAGGCTTGTATTAACAGAACAGCATAAATCCTCAGGACTTGCCAGGGTCTGCCTGGACTTGTCTTGGCTGGCCTTGAGCTTATTTTACCTTGCTCATTAATTGTAGCAGTAATTTGCCACTATGGCTGCTCTAACCAGTTATTAGCTTTAGCATAACCTCATCAATTGTGTAGTTTAGCACCTAAAGAATTCATACCACATAAGGCAACAGACTAACAAACAAAACAACAGCTTTGTAAGCAAAGCTGTGGGAAAGTAGGAAGATGAGGAATGATAAAACATGTCTCATAAGACACAAAGCTAATCCCTATATGCCCAAGACTAAGAAGGAAAAAGCACCAAGTTTTTACCACACGTAAATTTCATGAAGTGCACTGGCTGCAGGTAAGCCATTCTCTTTATACACCACTCTCCAAAAAACTCTCCTAAATTAGCACATTTCAGGGAAACTTCAGTTTTATCCTCAATTTTTTAAATTTAACTTCTTCCAACACAGCTAGACAATGCAAGCAAGCAGTCTGCCACTCTGCTTCTGCCTTTCAGCAGAACAGAGGAAAGTGTGACACTCAATGGAGGATTTGCAGAAAAGAACAACAGCCACGTGATTCCTCAAAAAAAATGTTACTAAGTAAGGCCTTATTATCTCCATTAATTATCATCTACAATTATTATTATGAAGTAAAATATCAATGTAACATTGCTGGCCATAACATACAGGAGAAGAAATAAAAGCACAATAAATTAGGGTAAGGTTGGCATCTTGTTAAACTTGGTGTAGATTTTTACTGAGTAAAAAGCCTCCATTCAACAAAGCCCAGTGAAAAATAAGAAATCTAGAAAGAAGTAACACAGTGTGTCAGTCTGTACCCACTAACTAAGGATCCATATTTAGGAAGACTAAGTCCAAAAGACAAGAGGTGGTGGTGGTGGTGGATGTTTAACTGGATAGGATTTTCTAAAAGTTATCTCCATTCAAAGAAAAAAATATTGTGCTAAGAGACCAATAGCAAGGAGGTATGTGAAGCATGCGTAATACCCAATGTTTACTCTTTAGTTCAAGAGCCAAAGTGAGTATATGGCCTGTGAGATGGAGGAAATAAAATAAGGCCAAGAATTAATGTAAACTGGTTTTATCTAACCTTTTGCCAGATATTGCTGGCTTACATTATGTCTCTAGGCTCCTGCAATAGCCATGAAAGGGTCAGGTGAATTGTCAAACAAGGCTGGACTTGTCCCACAAAGTGGACAAATGTCCCCTGCACATCCTTCCTCCAAATAAAAAAGGCTGAGACCAAGTGTTTAATTTAGTTTAGATACTTAGTTTAGATAGCTAACAAGAATATGAAGGACATCCTATTCTGCAAAGGTACACTTTCTTTTTTATGTTTAGCTCAGTGAGAGTAGCTGATGCACTACCTGTTAAAACTTTTACAGGATCTTTTTAAGTGCATCCTTCTTTTCAGATTTTGGCTACTTGAAGCATTACTGTTTTGGAAGTCCCTGTTCTCCTAAGTACAGACAGCTCATTGAAGAGGGAAACTTCAGTGCAGACAGAAGAAATGTATTTGGTTCCAAAAATTACTGTGATTTTTTTAATTTTCAGGAAATGTTATGCTTATTCAAACCATAATGGGCAGATAAACAGTTGCAGAAGAATAGATCTATATTTTTAATCCTTATTGTCCATTCCAGTTATTGTTAAGGTATGTGGATAAAATGCATGTAACTGTTTAGATTTGTGATTCTTGTTACAGAGAAAGGAGAAGATCTTGATTCACAGGAAATTTTTTTTAAAAAATCACAATGGGTGTTGTTTTTTAGTCAAATCCTTTACTTGGTTTCCAGGTAGACAGGGGAACTGACATCCAGGATGAGGTACAGTAAATGAAAAAAAAAAACCCAGCTACATTTAAATTCAAGAACTTAGTATTATGAATGGTGGTGTTCCTAAGTAAATGAAACATTTGAAAAGTGAAGGATAGCTGGACAGGGATAAAAACCATTATGACATAATACTTTTATTTTTTAAAGTAAAGGCAAAGCACCCAGGATAATATTTAGATTGCTTTTAGTCCACTGATTTGTAAACTGCACTGTATAGAAGAAAATTTTATTTCAATCCACTGACAGTGGAATACAAAACTGATAAACTGAACAAAGAAGCCTCTGGCTCTTTGTGTATGTTAATATTTAGAACAGGTTTCTAGAAAATAGGAACATGAACAAGGAGTTTAGATTGGCCTTTCATTTCTCTGAAAGGGTATTTTCTTTATGAGAAAATTGAAGGGGAAAAAAAAGAAAATGAGTGCTTAATATAAGCAGGATGTGATTAAACACATGTTTCCAGTTCTATATGTGAATGTAAAACTGAGGATTGCTCAGTCTGAGGTAGATTGGTATTTTATCCTAAAAGAGACAAAGTGCTACCAGGAACAGGTGGAACAGAGAGCAAGTGTTCCTAATTGCCTTCTTAGAAAAGACTCACAAATTTCAGCCAAGTTCCAATTTAGGCAGAACATAATCAGTGTGACTCTTGTTTTCAGTCTAGAAACTGAAATGTTCCAGGAAATTGTATCTGCAGTTCTCTGTAGGGGTTCTTGTGTAGGCAGAGGAGGGGAAGTGGGATTATGATATTTTGGATCTGATAGTTTTCTTTCTAGTTTCTTGCTTTGTCTTCTTTTTGTTGGATTTTTTGAAGGGTTGTTTCTGATTTTTTTTTTTTTTTTTTTTTTTTTTTTTTTTAGTTAAATAGAAGTTGATTCTCTAGGGATCACAGTCTGGTACATTTCCCAGAACTCACTTGGCCTTGCAGAAAGTAATTTAAATAAATGAATGATAAGTGAACTCTTTTGCAGAGCATCACTTCTACACTGAAACAGAGGTAACGGTTTTGGGTGAGCAGTCAAACATTGCAGTATTTAGCAACTCTAGGCAGCTTTTCTTTTCTGAGTAAATTTAATCTGTATGAGGGTTCCAAGGCTTGGAATATTCTAGGAGTAATAAAATTTTTTCTTCCAGTATATAAAACATATTTCTAAAACCTATGTTAAATTTATAGATAGATATTACTTCATAAAGCTTTCATGTCCCTTTTTTTTAATTTTTGCAGCCTGCCCATATTATTTTTACATTGGTCACTTCCCTTAAGAAATACTTGTTCTGAATTCACAATGGTGAAAGTTTTTTGAAGCTTCATGTTTACACAGAGGAATATATTCAAGATATCCATATTCATAGGTAAAAAACAAATATGATAGAAGTAGCTAAGATTGGATTCATGAATCCTGTGGGAGTTAAGTTGTCCATAGCAATATCTGGACTTTCAAAATTGTTCTGTAAAAGATTTCCAGAGATGGAAAAAAAAAAAAACCCTGGGAGTAATTATTTAAAATGGGTTTGAGGATACAATCTCTGGTCTTCAGCTTTAAAAAACTAGGATGAGTGAGCTTTTTTTTTTTCCCTGTTGTGTTGATATAGTAGTCTTAAGGTCAGAAATCTTGATGGAAAGGAAATCTGACCTCCAAACTCATGATTATGGTCTTTATTTGTGCAAAGTGAGGGTAATTTCACATATGAGATCAGTGAAAAGAACCCAGTTCACATGATGGACAATGTGGAAGTTATTCTGGGTGATAGGAAACTGTTCTCTCCTCCTAGTCAAGATTTCTCTTTGTACTTTCTGATGTGGTCAAACAGCAATCTCAGGAAAGGGATAAGAGAATTCAAATTGAAAATCATTAAAATATTTGTTCTTTAGTTTTAATTTCCATTGAAACCCAAAATGTTCCATGAAAATTTTCAGTGTATTAATTTTATGCCCCTTCTGAGAACAATCATATGAAAAGACCAAACCTGAGCTGTCATCACCGAGTAGAAATTATGGTATTTGGATCCTCATTCAGCAACACTGTCCACAAGAAATAAGAACTCCAGTACCATCTTGTTATTATAAAATGACCTCATTTGAAAAAGAGGAAGAAAAGAAGAACTTTTCTTCCTTCTTCTCATATGCATTTGCAATTCGGCTTATCGGTTTCTGTGAAAAACTGGGGAAATAATTGCTTATTAGTAGATAACAGAGATTTTTTTTTTCTTTCTTTCCTCAGGAACTGAGATAAATTGACCAGGAGTGAGGCCACTGAATGACACCCTAACTGGTGATATCGCTGTCAGTGTTTTCTTGTTACATCCCATCTCCTCACAGAAAAGTGAAAGAACTGAAGTCTTCTGTCACAGTTTTCCTAGCTGGGTCTTCTGGAAATCAAGCACAGATGTGCAAGCCACTGGTGTCTGGGGTGTGTCCATGGAGGGCCTGGGACAGGTGAGATGAATCTCAGTTTTTCTCCACACAGAACTGTCCTAATTATTGAAAGCAATTTTGAGCATATATATTTTACAAAGATCCTTTGCTGTCTTGAGCTTAAAATCTGTTGCCCTGAAATATTGCTATTTCCTGAGGAGTAGGGTTAAAACTGGAATTGAGGCTTTCTGGATTGCAATTAAGACCTCACAGCTTCATTGGTAACCTGATCTGACAACATCAGGAAAAGTCAGCACTGGCTTTGGAACAAGTAACTACCCACAGTCTGCCTCCTGTTTCTCCCTGAAAGCCAGCAGCATCTGGGAGAATGCTGCATGAGAGCAATTCCATGGAATGACAAACGTGTGCAAAGTCACGGAAATATGAGGAGAAGTTTTAGTCATGACCATCCCTCCAAAGCAAAGGAAAGGATCAAAAATTTTTATTCTCTCTGGTGGAAATAATATAAATATAATAATAATAATAATAATAGCAACACACAAATAAAAACATTCTGATTTTCCACATCTAACCATTTTGTGACCTTTTTATATTTTTTAAATAAGAAAACTGCACTCCCCTGATGACAGACCTGCTGAATATTTCTTTCTTTTTGCAAGATCCTGATGTACTGACATTTCACGTTCATGCAAACAAATTCCCTATAGGATAAGTATATGACTTGTGTCATTATTACTATTGCACTTGGACATAAAATTGCTACTTCAAAATATTTCACCTCATTTTGGTGAGTGTTTATCTTCAAATCACCTAAGTTTTTTACAATTGTTTGTAAGACAAAACAGTTAGAAAAATTAAAATAAAATCTATTAACTGCTTGTAACTGCAGTTAATAGCATCCAAGCTCACATCTGCAACCATTGATTCTGAAGTAGTGACTGACAGCACCCAACTGACTAAGTAGGTTATAACAAGCTAGCTCCAGGCTGGAATAGCCAGTAGAGTGCAGAGGAGAAGAAAACTGGCCCCTAAACTTTTCTTCAGCCGAAAGAAAGGCAGGGGAAAAGGAAAGAAAAAAAGAAAGATGGAAGAAAGAATGCTCTGAAAACAGTTGCTGTCCTTGTTCTCCTGTGCAGCAGCAGCAGCTTGTTATTGCCAGCTTTTTTTAATTCATAGTTATATCTTGAGGGGACAAGAAAGAAAATTCTTTGTAACAGATAGCAATAAAAGTATTATTCATCTAATCATTCACAAGCACACGTGTTTGTATTTGAAATCTCTGCCTTCATGCATCCACAGCATATCATATACCCAGACAGGCAGAAGCAGCTACAGCAGTGCACAGGGACATAATCCAAATGAACACCACTCCACTGCACAATAGCACAATGTGCAGCTGAATGTGCTCTGCCCAGCTGGACACGGGACTGGAGCGCATTCAAATGCAAATAACATATTTTCTACGAGAACTTTGCCCTTCTGAGACATTGTTTCTTCTATTTGGGTCACTCCTTTCCCCAGCTCTCTGCAACAGCCATGAAATGATTATTCTCCCTCCCAAACCCCATTTTTATGTCATACAGACAAATTATATTGGTCCTTCGTGTCGAAGCACTCAGTGTAAATGCAAATATATAATATCACAACATGAGGCAAAAATACACTTCAGGACACTTAAAATGTCATTTCAAAACCAAATTCCTGATGACTCTCAGGCAATGATTTCTGTTATTGAACTGCTGATTGTAATTTCACTATAGGTCAGTCTGCAGGAGAACCACACAAGGAAAAAATCAGTGCGTAAAGCATCATACCCCAAAATGCTGACAAGTCTAAGGGAATTGAGAATGTTATAGTTTTCCCTGTGCAGAACAGGATATTGCCTGAAATCTAGAAAATGTTCAGGAGTAGCAAATTATATTTCCCATTTTCTTTACTTAGGAAATGAATGTATTTGATAGACCAGTTAATTCAACCTCTATGGGCAGCTTTCAGGATAGACATCTATTGTATTCAATGAAGTGCTGGCTGAGGCCAGATTTTGTTTACAGTTCACATGATTCAAAGATTTTAAAGGCAGTGGGAACAATGAGATCATTAAAACTGACTTTTTGTATGCCACAAGTCCTTATCTCCAGTAGAACTTCTCCACACCATGCTCACTGAAAGATCTTACCATCCTTATGCAAACATTCCCCTTCTCTTTCAAGACTCACTCAAAACTTAGCTACTTCAAGAGATGCTTAATCTTCCAGAGAGGCATCCAAGCTTGATTTACAGGCAAAGACTTGGTTCAAGACAAAAAAGAATCCACTTTTCCCTTAGCACTTTGTTCCAGTGGTTAATCACCCACGCTGTTAAAAAATATTGTGCTTTATTTCTAATTTGTCTGGCTTCAGCTTCAGACATCGTCTCTTGTTATGCCTTGCTCTGCTAGATTAAAGAGCTTTTTAGTAGTTAGTGTTTTCTCCCTGTGAAGGTACTTAGACACTCTAATCAAATCACCTCTCAATCTTCTTCTTGATAAGGTAAATAGGTAAAGCTCTTTCAGTGTCTCACTATAAGCCATTTTCCATGGCTCCTAGATAATTTTTGTGGTTCTTTTCTGCATCTTCCCTGATTTTTTCATCATTAGTTTTGAAAGATGAGCATTAACAGTATTAAAAACTAGAAGAAATTCTAAATCTGTTTTATCTTTCTCATATATAAATGTTAAACCAGTCCCTATTCCTACTGATCTCTTTAGAAAGCCAGGGATTGCATTAGTTCTTCTCACATTATAGCCACAGCTGGGAGGATTTGCATCAGCTTGTTTTTCCACTGTAGCCCCTATAAGTAGAGCTACTCATTCCCACAGCACAATACTGTTCTCTGTTTCTTAGTTATGCCTTTTATTTATTTTTTTTATTTGCATTTATTTTTTAATGTAGCTCCAGAGAGAAAGCAAATATTTTCATGCACACTTTGCAGTCCTCTTTGGGGGAATGTTGTCAGAGTCGTACTGTCCTCAGTAAATATTCACTCTTCAGTTACAAATCAAAGCTTCAACAAAACAGAAAAAAGAAAAAAAGAAGTTGGTGTAAACCCACTTCATTAAATGAATGAGAATGTGTGAAATATCATAATAACAATAATGAAAACACAAGAATGATGACCAAATTCCGGCGGTTCATTTATATTTAATTTTTCCTTACTATTTAGAGACATGTGGAGTAACACTTACTTACCTACATTTAGGCAATTTAAGTAAAATTCTTTCTATGGTAGTCATCATACCACCCTCTAAATTAAGGGCAAGGTACAAAGCGCTAACTGGAAAAGTCATTCTGTCATCTTAAAAACTATTTTAGGGTGGGATGAATGGCCTTCTAAAGATGTTTTTATATTTGCAACAAAACTGGTTTGTGTGATTATCTTACATAAATCACCTAAATTTTAGATGGCTAAAGTTAGGTGAGATGAATCCCATCCTTATTTTCTTGTGGTGTAATGATTCTGTGAACTGTTAAAACTACTATTTATCAGTACAGAGATGGTTGCTATGTGGTAACGGGTGACATGAAGCATGAAATGTGTTTAAAGTGTTCTGACAATTGAAAGGAGCAATTTTACTCTGTGAATTCAGAAGTAGTTTGTGGTTTTAAGGCCACAAAAAAGCCAGTTGCAATTAATCCCAGAACTCTACATGCTTTCATTATGTTACCCAAGATTCAGTTACCTGAAACACTGTAAAATCAGTGATCATCATATCTGTAAAGAAGTGTAGGGTATTTGCTATTGGTTCCTCTGGTAAATTAATGTATTTTAATGGATAGAGTAGTTAACATATAGATGATAAAATCAGTAATCTAGCTGATAGCCAGAAGTTGTTTATATTGTAGGGAAAGAAAATATGTCCAAAAGAAACATGACAACTCAAAGTCACTAATCAAGCTATTATGTAAACTGAAGCACAAATTGAGTCATAAGGAACATTTTAGGGGAAAAGAGATTGTTTCCCATTACCACATTGACTGGTCGGTCATGGCTTAATTGAGATGAAAATTGAGCAAATGGTCCCTATGACTGGTGTGAATATTTTCAGTCCTAAGTGAGATGAGGAGAAATAGCTGAAATGTTATGAACAGCTTGCAGAGCACTTTTTCAAAAGCTTGAAGGAAGTCAATATTTCCCTTTCAAAAATTGTGATTGGCTCTCAGATTAATTTAGGTCTTTTGTATTTTTATTAGCTTCAAATCCATACTTTTGATTATTTGTCAATCACAACTTGCTGTGCTTTCCTGACCTCTAAACCCTTTCTATGGTGTATCACGACTAGATATGTAAATTTTCTGGAAGTTCTGATGATTTGAAGAAATAAGTGAACAAAAGTCTCTCACTTCTTTTGTTGAAAATATTGAAATAAACAAATCAAGACTATCAGTAACAGAGATTTACTCATCGAAATCAGGGCATAATTATTCCACCAAGAAAGGGAAGTGCATTGCTCATAATTTGGTAACTTCATGGAAAGGGTAAGCAGTATACTTATTGTATGAGAAAATAGAAAATTATTCACCTCTGAATAATAGCAAATTTATCTGTTAGAGACAGAGTTGTTCTGCACAAAGGAACAGGATTCATTACACCTTGGAAAAGGGTTAGGTGTCTGATATAATTTTCTAGACTATGAGCAACTAATAAGGGAAATTTTTCCCATCTCTTCATGCTTTTATAACCAATACAGTAATATGATTCAGATTTAGTCTATTGTTACTTGACACCACTCCCAAAGTCACAAATACTAATGTGATATTCATGTGTGTGGCACATACACATTACTATATATTTATACAGAATTTTATCATTATCATGGTATTACAGATATTGTCCAAAAAAAAAAAAAGTGTTTCCCATTCCAAGCAAAATATTTTACACAACCTTTTTCATTGTTATCCTTTCATTTTACATTATGAGACACATTGAAAAAATAAATGAGGCTTTCATATGTTTTCATACTGCTCTTGTTTTGGTTTGGTTTTGTGGGTTTTGTTTTTATTCTTCTCTTTTAATTTTGTTTCCCCTATCCCTCCAGAAAACTTCACTTATACAAGATTATCTTATTCTTTCATAGCTTTCATACAGTTTTCACAGACAACAAGGAGAAACTATAAATAAGAAAACAAAGAAGAGATAATTAGCTCTTACTAACTATAATGTTGACTAAAATCTAAATTCTTTCAGTAGCAAGCAAGACTGCCAGTCTCTGCAGCAGAGCACTCTTCATCTAACCAGTGGATTGCTTTACCATGCATTTTATTTCTGTCGAGCTTCAACTTCCCATATCTTTCAGGATCCAGCCTCATTCCATTTTTGGTGTATGCATCTTTCATTTATTTGTGGATGGTTATCATAAATAAGCAGTAGGGCTTTAGGAGAACAAATCTTGTCAGATGAACTTGATTGCTTGTTTATGACAGAATTACAAAATTAGTGGCTGAAGGGAATGCATTTGGCATAATATATTTGGATTTTAGTAAATCATTTGATACAGTGTCTCAAAAAATTAGTTCAAATTGGCTCAGATATGAACTCAGCTTCATGAACTGAACACTAAGTGAACACTCATAAAGCAGGGTAATAGTGAGTGGCACAGAATGGAGATGTCTGGCATTCAGAAGCCTCAGCCAATATTGAAATTCTTCATTAAATGTGCATGATGCTGTGATGGAAAGCTGTACAAAGACAAGGAACAAACACATGGTCTGAGTAAAAATGTTTGGGAGAGATAACTACTAATTTATGAGGAATTGCAGTTGACACTTCTCTTTATATTCTTTAAAATATTTGGAATATGGTGAAGGAGCCAGAATACAACCACAGTTATAAACTCCCCTTTTCCCCCTCTTTTGCTAAACATATAAGCATTATACATTTTTTATTTTACATTACACACTATCATTACTGTGACAGGACCTCATATAACATAAGAATTTTCTGTGGATCTTCCTAAGTCTCTAAGTAGATTTTCTGTCCTCAAAGAAAATCAAAATATTTTTAACTGTGAAAAACACAATTAGCATAGACTGGCTCCATGTTTTTTCCTGAGATCAAAGTAAGGCCAACTAACCTGTAAATACTTAGGCCATATTTTTGGCCTTTTAAAAAGATAGATTCAATATTTACCCTTCTCCAGTTATTGAGAAATTCATTTGAACACTACAGTCCTTCCCAGATGATACAGAGGTTCTTGCAAAGGTATCAATTATCTCAACTGCACATCTGGTCTCATCTTTTGTGGATCAAGCTCCTGTGCTCAAATTACTTCAGCATTTAAATTCATCTGAATTTAAAGTCATATCCTTAACTGTTTGCCAGTGTGAATGTGGAAGGAGGGTAATCTGACTTATTATGATAGCATATATCCCTATCTGGGCCAAACTAGTCCTTTAGAATTTAAAAAATTTTACAGCCCTAACATTATCTTTACGAGATATAGTTGTATCCATTAGTGTGCAATGATATCCATGTATATGTGTAATGATCTTAAGGCAGTCCAGGGTTTCGCAGTGTGCGAGAAGTGATTTGCAAATGCTTTGGCTTAGCAATATTTCTCTTCTCTTACCATTATTTATGCCCAACGTTGCTCTTCTTTCTCTCTCTCCTTCATATTAGATTGTAAGCTCTTTGCAACAGGGGCTGTTCATTTGCATTTGCTCTATAATGTGCATGTCATGCTTGAGAGATACTGACTGTTCTGGTATACATGAGTGCAAGCAACAAGCACTGCTTCTGTTAGATGTACCTGAATTGAACTGTCAAATGGTAAATAGTGCCTGTTGCAAGTAAGCTAACTGTGAGTGGCAAAGAAGCCCTGGAGATTGATGAATAATAAATAACAGTTCCCTTTTTTTTTTTTTTGTTAGCCATATGTCCTCCTTCACCTGTGCTCACACTTTCACACTTGGTAGATGGTAGGTGCTGAGGGTAAATTCCACAATGCCAGCATGTGGGCAGAGGGGATGTCTTCACACAAGGAGAGATAGTGTTAGCTTCATTTTTATGTCAGTGCAGGGTATATCTTCAAAATACTGAGACTGGTCTCCTTTTTCCCTTTGCCACATTTTGCAGTGGCAGAGAAAAATGAAATGAGGACAGATCAGAACATGGGATAATTTCACTGCAGATTCTACAGTGCTAAATCTAGACATCACTGAAACTTGATAAAAAAATAAAAGAGTGGGAGGTGTTACTAAGACTGGTAAAACATAAACTATTCTCCCTTTCCAGATATTCCATTGCCTCTTTCAGGAAATTGCTGCTGACATTCTAAAAATGTATATTTTTGGCTTCGTGTATGTGTAGCAATAATAATCAGTAGGGAAGAACCATTCTCAAAAAGCCCATTACCCATTGAGCAACTCAGGTGGGTTTTTGTCTAATCAAGTTTGATTAAATTGTCAGTATTAAACTAAAGAGTAACTTGTTGAACAAAATAAGGAATAATGTTGCTCTTGATGAAATTCTGATGTCCAGACGATGGTCACTGGATTTACACAAGTGTTGTGTATGACCATATAAAATTTACTTAATCATTAAAGTTTTCCACCTATCCAAGCTTGTGTAGCAATTATTTGATCTTTTAACTTGTACCACCAGCATCTGATTTTCTGAGTCTGTGGGTCACTCTCATCTATTTTATTTATCTGCACTTTCATTGGCAATGAACCATGTTGCTGTAATGAAATTAATGAAAAAGAAATTGAATGTTGAGATTGAAAAATGGTCTCCAGCTTTGAAAATAAACATGTCTGCTTTGCTTGAATACTTGTATTTGCTATCTGTGGGAGATCATTATTCAGTCACAACATTCAATACCAATTACATTATGGGGTGAAGTCTCATTTTCTTTTCCAACAACTTATAAAGATTTGTGCTTAAGTTGTTTAAAACAAGGACAGGCATGTGAAAATCAAGGGCCAATGAAATTAATGGAGTCAGAATTTTGGCCACAACCCTAGGATAAGTTTTACTGCAATATAGACAATTCCTTGTAGGCTACAACACTCAATATTGACCTTGGTAGAATCCTTTACCAATTATAACTTAAAATACCACCTTCTATCCTTTATCAGATCTAAAATTCCTCAATTTTATGACATATTTTGTTGTAAGAAACACTTCTGAGTTTTCAACCCTTTTCCTCATGCTACACTTACCTTCTTCCCAAGCATCCCAAGGTCAGAGATTTCATCTGCTGGTTGTGGTGGTGATGGCATCAGAGATTATTGCAAGTCTTCAGCATCTTGAGTCCTTATCTGGGAAAAGTATAATTCTGATCTTTATTTTTTCTTCCTCCTCCCTCTAGGATCTATGTGAGGTTATTTTTACATATTTCTAAACATGTTTTATACCTTGCTCTTTTTTGCTTGTACTACAAAATGTACTATATATTTACTTTTTCCAATGAAAATTGCATGCATTTTCTCTGTTCTCTCTGTTACTCCTAAAGCTATTTTTTTTTACTGCTTCAGGTCAGTTTGTCATTAACTGACATGAATGAGTTGTTAATATCCATGCGGACTCAAGAGGCAGCATATGCCCTATCTTTCATCAATCTGTGTCTGTACTTCTTTGCTGTACAGCCCATGTCCCCACTTCTCAAGCCCTCTGCTGTGATACCAGGTCTTTATTTCTCTACACGATGCCATTGTGTTAGTCATAAATCCCTCATTCTACATAGGAAACTACTTATTGCTGCTATCTGCATATAACTGTGGTTGTGCTCCATGAGAGTAAACAAAAACAAAGCAAATCTTCCACAGCCACGTGGTCAATTACAGAAAAAATACCTTTATAGCTAAACCAAGTAAAACAGATCTGCAGACAGGTCAAGAAAAGATCAAACACAAGAGGTCTTGCTAACACCAGGCTTAAGTCCTTATGGCAAACTGTGTGGCCTGCTGTCAGTCATGTCAGTACAACATGACAAGGTTACCTCTGTTAGAGCACCAAAAATGGGCTTAATGCTACGTGAAAGCCAGCCTTGCAATTTCAAGCAGTTGTGTAGACCTACTCCACCATTAATGGAGAGGGGTAGGGATATCCAGGATGAAGTTTATCCAGTTCTACGGTAGTGTCTTAGTAAGAAGCTGAGATGGATCAGGGTGTGGAGCCTTCTGCTTGTTTCCATTGACTTTAACAGGAATTTATTTCCTATCTTGTACAATTAGGCACTGGATGCAACTCATCTGGATGTCAATTAGATGGAGAAGCTCATACCTCAATTTTAGGTGAGCAAGTTGATGGGATAGAATTTTGAGAAACATTGCCATCCTACTTTATTGCCTCCTTTTGTTTCTATATTTAACAGACTAATTCCATACTGAATAAGTCTTCCCTTCTTGAGACGTGTCTTCTGATGCTGTTTGTCACAAGTACTGTATCTGAAAAATAAATAATGAAAGTAATGTCAGTATCTAATGGAAACAGAAAGCTTTTAATAAGTTGATTTGTTTCCATTACATTTTCTACCCATTATTTGCTTTTTTATGTTTTGTTTTGTTTACTTGCATAAATAATAAGTTCTTCTGAAGAAAAAATCCTTTGTTTGTTTCCATGGTATTATATTATTGGACCCTGTTTCTGGTTTAGGGCCATAAATGTTACCTTAATCAAGACAGTTATTATTATATAATCATGCTTTCTAAAATTGGTCTCTTTTTAGAATTTGACACAAAAATATTGGCTGAAACAACTCCACATCACCCATTGCTATTTTATCCTAGTGTTTCAGGTACTTTTACTGTGATTTTCAGAACACAGAATGAAATTATAATTAATATTCTGGGGGTCCTACAAGACAAGTATTGAGAGTATTGATCATATGACCAACAGAAATTAATTTCCAACAAAAAAAAACAAAACAAAACAAAACAAAAACAAAAACAAACAAACAAAAAAAAACCCCCAGAGGATCATTTTTAGTGAGTGAAGTAGGATTTCTAAAGAGAAGGGACTAAGATGTAATTTTTATCTGTTTCAGATGGATATCTATTTTGGTACCATAATTCTGTTTAATCCCAGATGTTACCTTTTCCAGAAAAAAAAAAAATATCTGAAACTCTCACCCTAAAAATATGAGTGGGGTTACTAGTAGAGTTTACAAAAAAAAGAAGAAAAAAGTGTCTAATTCCCCTTGAAGTGGACCAAGAGGACCAAGAGCCCAAAATAAGAAATTGTAATTCTCAAAGTGCAATTTTATATTTCTTTGGACTATCTTGGGCATCTGACTAAATTTCAATCTTAAAAAATTCTCAAGACACGACAAATAATAGCTAACAAATGCCTCCCATTTACACTAACAAATGAACAGATCATTCATCTTTGTGAGCTTGTCAATATGGAATATTTAAATTGTCTTCACTTGATATTATAAGAAATACCATCTTAATTCATTTGGCATTTCATTATTTTAGTTCTCATAAATAAATGAAATCTGAAAGGTTACAGCAGAGATTCCTATCAAACATTTTATCTGGCAATGAGGAGAGAATGAAAAAAATAAAAAAAGCTGCCTATGTACATTTGAAACTCTAATCTAAATATGTCATTTAGATTGTGAACAAGTTGCTCATGTTGTCCTTGAAAGTGACCTTGTGCTGAAGACAAGTAGAAGGTTGCACTGCAGTCTTTATCTGAGCTGGCCTCCATGCTTGCTCACTCTCTGCCTTCCTATGGAGAAATCTGTCATTTAGATATTCATATTCAAATCAATCTAGGATAATACAATGCTTTCAAACAGCTTTGGTAGAAGGGCTTGAAAACACAAAAAAGCTTTTTTTTTTTTTTTTTTTTTTTTTGAATAATTTATAAAAAGGTGCACAGAGAAGGATCTGGTGATATTTCATGTGAAGAGAGAAGGATGTGGAATCATTTATCTCAGGGGTTCTAAGTGTAACCAGAACCCCATTTTCTCTCTGACCCAAATTCATAAAGTGTGTAGTTGCCTTTTCTTTATTGTAGTGGAAACTAAAAATTCAAGCTTTAGCTCTTCAGTTTCCCTTCTGTGAAACAGGAGATGGTATTGCAATTCCTCATATGGCAGAGCTGGGAGTTTGATTATACTTATGTATATGAAACCCTACTACTTGCTAGTGGTGGGAAGAAAAATGTATTTAGAAGAGGGACATTTTTAGGTGTTTAAATACATTGCCAAGAGGCAAGACATGCTGTTAGGTGAGTTTTGGCATTCTGTGTGAAGAAACGTGATGCCTCTGTCCTCCACTTAAGGTGGAGGATACTGTTATATTGACCTTTTGCAAAGCCATCTTAATTTAACTAGATAAACTATTAGATTAGCCCATGATTTCTAAACATGGTGAGCCCTCTTTTTACTATGAACTTGTGAAAATCAGTAAAAAAACAGCAGATCACATCACACTTAGGAAAATAGTTGAATTAGCAGGGGAAAACCCATTTCTGGAAGAAATCTTATTTAGTATCTCTTCCTCGTTCTCATTTTCTCTTTCTTTCTTTCTTTCTGTTGTGGAACATTCTTTCCCTGACATCCTGACAACCAGGGCCAAAGCTTTCAGAAATCAAATGTGAACTCATTTTGAAATACCAGCAGCGTTTGAATTTTAAATTAACCTATTTACAATGAAACTATGCCTGCTGATTGCCATCATCTTCAGGAAAATTAACAGTAACGATCATTGGTGTCATAATGCAATTTCCCTGCAAAAATCACATAGGCTTCATTACTGTTTACATAAATTGTCATAAATACCAATTATAGCTGAACATAAAATGTAATGCTCTTTTTTTTAATCATAATCACACGATTGTTCTTCTAATTCATATGCTGGGGGAATAGGGTTTTGATTCAACCTTTGTTGTGAAGGAAATGTTTTGCTGGTAGTTAGTTTTGCTGTAAGTGCTTGTTGGCTTATTTTCAAACCCTCTCTCTCCTTTCTCTCCCTTTTCCTCTATCCATTTGGATCGCTTAGTCCTTGTCCCCTGTTTGCTTTGCCCTCTAATACACCAAAAAGGAACGTGTGGGCATGCTAATAGCAGGCGAGGGAGACTCACTGCTCATGTCCTCTAGACATCGGACATCAGGCTACAGAAGGATCAGTATTTCCGGTGGGAATTTATAACATCATTTTGTGCAATTACGTAGAAGACCCCATAAAGGAATAATGTAATAATAAACCTGTTAAAACCGCAAATTTGTTGCACCAATTTTTGTTTCGCTCATAAGTCAGCAGAACAAAGAGCTGATAAAGGGAATGGAGTGTTAAATTACTAAATTAAAAAAAAAAAAAAAAAAAAAAAAAAAAACAAACCAAAACAAACAAAAAAAACAACCAAAAAAATCCCCAAAGGCAAGAAGAAAGGGTCTGGCTTTATTTTAAGCACCTTGTTTGCTACATATATTTTTTGAGTAGCTACATTTTATCTGTCAGCCTCATGCTATATAAGCAGTGCAAGGTAAGCACTGTGTAATCGCAAGGTAATTATCTTGTTATTTCTGTCTTCCAGCTTGAGCAGCAAGTGTGAAGTCCAGTTCCGTCCAGTGCATGAGGTTTGTTGATGACCACCAAAACTCCTCAACTTAGACTCTTTGTCTGAACATATTCATGCATATCCATTCATGAATGTATTGATATGTATATTTATGTGTGTGCATGTGTGCAGAAAATGACAAAATGGTAATTACATTATAAACTGAAGTTACTCACTCAAGGAATTAAATTTCTGTAAAGAACAGCTCTTTCTCATGTACCTAATAGTGTGCTCACACCTCTCCTGAAACTGTGGTGCAAATCTCCTTTGGCAGATTAGTTGGGATTAAGATCAAGTTCCAGAGAAAAAGAAGAAAAAAAAAAAAAAATCACTGAATATTATGGAAGATGGTCTGGCACTTGGGTAACCTTAGCTAGAGAGAAAGGGAGTCAGGTGCTGAAAAAATACTGTTTTTTCTGATGTTAGTCTAGGCTGTAGAAAAGACAGATCTATTCAGAATAAAACCCAGAAAATCTGTCTTGGAGGTTTAGCTAGCTATTCTGGGTAGTAGTTCAGAATTTTCTCCCTGAGCTTGACATATTCAATATATTTGCTTGCTTTTGAGCTTTTGCACTTTATAGACACATGCCAAACATATTGGTAATATCTACTCAGAACTCTTGGGGTTTTTTGTTTGGTTTTCTTTTAGGTTTTTTTTTTTTTTTTTTTTTTTTCCTAACCTGCCTGGAGCAGCCACATTGTTAATCTTACTCGGTTTTTTCTGCTGTGGTATAAATTCTTGGGATAATCTTGATTCCTGTTCCTCGCAGGAGTTCGATGAAGAGCACTCAAGCATATATCCCCAAATTATGCACCATCCATTGTCAGAGGGAGCAGATTCATCTACAGGTCTACTTGCCAATATAAAGTAGAAACATTATTTTTCTTTTGACATAATTAACCATCCCTCTATAATATGGATAAAATATTCCTTGCAAAGATCCCAATATATTTTTTTCTCTCATTTGTTTTCGTTTGTATCACTGAAGTGAATTTTTAAATTTCAAATAAAGTAGGTTACAAATTGCAAATTTAGCATCTGTAGATGTTCAAGCAAACAAAAAGCTTTAGGGTGACGAAAAATCTCTGATATTTTGTGAAGAATATAAAGTATTTACTATGTCTTCTGCAGTAATATAAACCTGATTCTGCTGCATCTAAATCAAGGAGAATCTCAAGATTTTATGGAGCACTGCATGATTGTTACTGGATATGTATGTGAATTGTCCTGGATCTTGACATTTTCACTCCAGACCTCTTTTTGTCAAATCTGCTCCAAAGTCAGCAGATGTTCAGAGGACATAATTCTACCTTTGGTATCTCATTGAATTGTTCACAAAGTATTTATAAAGATGTTGAAAAGATATGGAGCATTTGGCAGACTCTGTATTTCAGCCAGTGAACTTCCCATTGTAATATTTCTGGAATAATCATAGGATCCAAAACTACAGGTTAAAGATACACCTTCTGACTCTGTAAAAACTAACATTTTTTGTGCATTGGCATTAAAGGAGAGATGCATTCCTCCACCACCACCACTGACAGCTTAGGAGGAATAGGTATCCACTACAACAGGGAGTGCAGTGCAACTTTTTAAATTTAGGAATTAAACTTCTCAGACAATATTTAACACTCTCATTTTTCTTCCACAAAACAATGAAAAAAAAAGAAAAGCTAATTTTCCCTCTCAGTAGGAAACAATCATTTTGTCCTATCGACAAAATTATATTTTTTCCTGGACAAAATTAAAGCATGAAAAACATTAGATTGGCTTGAAAGCCTTTTTTTTATTTTTTCTTTTTTTTTTTTTTTGACAAAAAATATAAAAAATATTGTGTGTAGAATTTCTACATAAATACAGCTAAAACATAGAAATACAACAAAATAAAAGGTACTTTTAAATAAATTTGTGACATCATTCATTTTTATTTAATTTTAAACAAACTCAGACACACATAAAAAATTCCTAGTGGTTATTTTTCATAGGTTAATTCTGATAAAAGTTACTGTATGGCTAAGTCATAAATATTAATCAATCTCATCATTACTAGAGTTGTTGTCTATATAATTTACAGTCACGCAAATTTTTCTGCACATCACTAGCTTATGACATTGGCTATGACTGCTGCTGCCCTCTTCTATCTCTTGCCACTCCTCTCTCAAAGAAGAATGCTTGTTTTTAGGAATAGGGATTGTCTATCCCTTTGTGCTCCTAGCACAAGATACTTTAAACCAAGTAAGATTTCACTAAGGGTTTACAGCAGTTCTGTAATCTGTGCTGTATTTTCTGGCTGTGCAAAATGACAATATTTCAGTTCTGAGGGTTCAAAACGGAACTCTTGGACTTTTTGTAAGAAGAAATATATTCCTACTTCTATAGTATTGAAATGCACTTTATTTTTATCAAGGTAATTGAATCAAAGAGAAAATTTAATTCTCCATTCATTGTTTTTATGTGTAAGAATGAATAACTGAAATCAGGTTTGAATTCTTTGTTCATCAAAATTCATTGGTGGTAGTGCCAGCAACTGTCTTCAGTGTAAATTTTGACAAATTTACTGCTACTATTATTAAACTCTAAAACAATCTAAAATGCCATTAGAACACATTAGGGAAGAAAATCACCTCTCTTAGAAAAAATTATCTTCTTGGTTAAGAATAAACTTATAATCAGGAAGGATCCAAAGACTGAAAACTGCAATCGCAAAACATTCTGTGTTGATTAGTCATGATGCCTGCAAGAGATTAGACAAGTCATATAGTATGGCTATAGTTTCTGATTTGAATTCAATAATACAGAAAACAACAAATAATGAACACACGCACAAAAAAACCAAACCAAACCAAAAAAAAAAAAAAAAAATTTCTTCACACATGGGGATTTCAAGGTTAATCCAATACAATCTGAAATAATGAAAAGATTCACTTTTTATTTCAATAGAATTTGCATCAGACCCATGAGTTATTGTATAAACAACATTAAACATTAATTTCTTTAAATATCTGCGTAATAAAAACTCTTATAAATCAAAGCAAATAAAATAGAAACAAAAGAGGCTGAAACTGCATACTGAAGATTAACAAAGAGTTTGAGAGTTTGGGGAAATATTTTATGGGGGTTTTTCTTGTGTTTTTTTTTTTTTTTCCAGTTGCTTTGTTGTTGTTTTTTTGTTTGTTTGTTTTGTTTTGTTTTGTTTTAATTTTTGCTGGCGTATAACTATTGGTGTTATTTTAACTGATAAAACTGGCTTCAATAAAAATATCTGTGATAGGTACAGATGAGGATGATTGCTCTAAAACTGGATTCTTGTTTATTGGTCTATAAGAGGTCCAGACCTTTTTCCTTCCCAAGTTGGGAGTTTTTGAAAACTTTTTCAGAGAATGCCTAAGTAGAGAATGTATAATTATTATTATTCATTGAAATGGCACATAGGGAACATAATAATAAGATTTTTTGTTCTCGTTACTCACTGTTATGTGATAAATCATAGAATCATAGAATGGTTTGGGTTGGAATGGACCTTAAGATCATCTTGTTCGAACCCCTTGCTATTGGCAGAGACAAGGTAGCTATGGAACAAAGTAGGTCAGTGTCCCATCCAGCCTGCTTTTGAGCACCTCCAGGGATGGGGAATCCACTGGAAAACCTGCCCCAGTGATTCACCACCATCACAGTAAAAAATTTCTTCCTAATACCTGATCTAAACCAACCCTCCTCCAACTTGAGGCCATTCCTCTTATGCTATGACTATGCACTCTCACAAAAGTTTCCTCACCATCTCTTTTGTAGTTTAGATACTGTAAGGGGCTCTAAAGTCTCCTGTGAGTCTTCTCCAGGGTCAACAGCCTGACTCTCAGCTTGTCTTCACAAGAGAGATGCTCCAGTGCCATGTCCAACTTAGTGCCTTTCTTCTGGACTTGCTCCAACAGATCCAGGCACAGTTGGTGTTCTGGGTTGCAGGCATATTGGGTTCTGGGTCATATTGAGCCAACAAAAATAGTTCTGGCATTTCAGTTAATGGCAAATCGAAATTTTACAAATAAACCTAATGAACGCAATTACAACTTCTTTGTGTAAGATCAAAATTTAATCTCCCCATTTTGGTGAAGGAGAATGCAAACATAAAGAGTGGTCACTTCTAGTAGTTAAATTTTCCTTGGGATGGCATGCTGGTTGCATGTTATTCCAGCAAGGACATATTTTGCTCTGTTGCAATTAATTCAATTTCATCTTAATCCCATTGCCTTTGGGCCATTCTACCTAAAATTCTGTTTCTCTAAATGTTTCAGAAAAAACCTTATGATTTCCCATGCAAGGTTATTTTGTGCCGCCATTATGACGTAATCAATATGTAGTCAGGAGTCTCTTCCTCATTCAGTATTTTATGGAAAGTAAGACTTTATTTTCTTATTTACTCTTGTAAATAGGGCCTCTGTTCCCCTGTAATAGGCATGTGTATTTGTCCTGGTTCAGGGCAAGTCTGGGGAAAGAATTCCCCTCCCCCCCACAAAAGGATTCCTTTAGGAAAGCAGAGTCAATTGGCCCCTCCCCCAGCCGGTTCGGGAGAAAATACCTCTGGAGGAAAAAAGTGGAAAAAACCTGTTTATTACACAAGAGAACTTAGACAATATTAAACAATAAGACTTCTTGCCACTCCAAGAGAGACAAATTCAGAGCAAATCCCCCCCGGGCTGCAGCTCAGCTCACTCAGTCTCTGACCAGTCCTTCCGGCGCTGGCAATGCCGCGGCCCAGGCCCGGCCCGCTGGGCCACAGATGTGAGCTGCTGATGCTCTTCTGGTGTTCAGTCCAGAGCAGGTCCAGAGAATGGGAAAAAAAACCACAGTCCAGGGAACTTCTCTGCCTCAGCTAGCTAAAACTAACTAGAAAAAGCAAAGGAGAGCTCTGTTTCGCTGTCCGTCCATCTGCAGACAACACCGTCCCGGAGCCGGAATGTGGAGGAGGGAGTGAGTTTTGTGAAAACAAACCCTGAGCTTCTTCCCTCCTCCTTTCACTCTTGGAACAAGACTTCAACATAAACAGGGCAGACGATTGGGGATAAAGGCATCATACAGCCACCCTAGGACATTCCACCCCTTATCCCCATATCGTCAGCTTATTACTAAAACTAATATATATATTCAAACCCTATAAATAGATACATTATACATCTAATATACAACTATACACAGACAATGGCAGCAGTATTCAGCAAACAGTGATATTTATACATAGTTCTCACCCCACAATCAGATCTCCCTGAGGTACACATCGTGTTCTTCCATCTCTCTGCATTATCCACCATGTACAACCTGGTCCCTGAGCAAAGACAATTCCACAAATGGGTTTGTCCGTACTTGAGGCAGAATTGATCCACACTGTCTTTCCTAACAAGCCTCTAACATGCACTACTGGGACTTTGTCTCCATCTACTATATTCAAAAGCTGAGACTGGGCAGGGCCCCATCGACTGGTAGAGCCTCGGGTGTTAACTAACCAGGTGGCTTTTGCCAGATTCTGTTCCCAATTCTTGAGAGATCCCCCACCCAATGCTTTCAGTGTGGTTTTCAACAATCCATTGTACCTCTCTACTTTTCCTGCAGCTGGTGCATGGTAGGGAATATGGTACACCCACTCAATGCCATGTTCCCTAGCCCAAGTGTTGATAAGGCTGTTCTTGAAATGAGTTCCATTGTCGGACTCAATCCTCTCAGGGGTACCATGCCTCCAAAGAATTTGCTTTTCAAGGCCTAGGATGGTGTTACGGGCCGTAGCATGAGGCACAGGATAGGTTTCCAACCATCCTGTGGTGGCTTCTACCATTGTGAGCACATAACGCTTGCCGTGGCGTGTCTGGGGCAGTGTGATGTAGTCAATCTGCCAGGCCTCCCCATATCTGTACTTGGACCACCGCCCACCGTACCACAGGGGCTTTACCCGCTTGGCCTGTTTGATGGCAGCACACGTCTCACAGTCGTGGATTACCTGAGATATACTGTCCATGGTTAGATCCACCCCTCGATCTCGTGCCCACTTAAAAGTGGCATCTCTACCCTGATGGCCTGAGGCATCATGGGCCCATCGTGCCAAGAACAATTCTCCTTTGTGTTGCCAATCCAAGTCTATCTTTGATACCCCTATCTTTGCAGCCCGATCTACTTGCTGGTTGTTTTGGTGTTCCTCATTGGCTCTGCTCTTGGGGACATGGGCATCTACATGACGAACTTTCACCGGTAGCTTCTCTACCCTGGTGGCAATGTTTTTCCACTCATCAGCAGCCCAAATTGGTTTTCCTCTACGCTGCCAATTAGCTTTCTTCCACCTCTCCAGCCACCCCCACAGAGCATTGGCTACCATCCATGAATCAGTGTAGAGGTAGAGTTTTGGCCACTTCTCCCTTTCAGCAATGTCCAGGGCCAGTTGAATGGCTTTGAGTTCAGCAAATTGACTCGATCCACCTTCCCCTTTAGTAGCTTCCGCAACTCGTCGTGTGGGACTCCATACGGCTGCTTTCCACTTCCGTTTCATTCCTACAATGCGGCAAGAGCCATCAGTGAAAAGAGCATAGTGTGTTTCTTCTGCTGGCAGTTGGTTATATGGTGGCGCTTCTTCAGCATGTGCCACTTCCTCCTCTTCATCTGCAAGACTAAAGTTTTCACCTTCAGGCCAGTTTGTAATTATCTCCAAAATCCCAGGGCGATTCAATTTTCCAATCCGGGCGTGCTGCGTAATAAGGGCAATCCACTTGCTCCATGTGGCACTGGTGACATGGTGGGTGGAGGGAATCTTTGCTTTGAACATCCACCCCAGCACTGGCAGTCGGTGCCAGGAGGAGTTGCGCTTCTGTACCGATCACCTCCGAGGCGGCCTGAACTCCTTCATAGGCTGCTAAAATTTCCTTCTCTGTTGGAGTATAGTTGGCTTCAGAGCCCCTATAGCTTCGACTCCAAAATCCCAGTGGTCGGCCTCGAGTCTCACCAGGCACTTTCTGCCAAAGGCTCCAGGACAAACCATGGTTCCCGGCTGCAGAGTAAAGCACATTCTTCACATCTGGGCCTGTCCTGACTGGGCCAAGGGCTACTGCATGGGCAATCTCCTGCTTGATCTGGGTGAAGGCTTGTTGCTGCTCAGGGCCCCAGTGGAAATCATTCTTCTTGCGAGTGACCAGGTAGAGAGGGCTCACGATCTGGCTATACTCAGGAATGTGCATTCTCCAAAAACCCATGGCGCCTAAGAAAGCTTGTGTTTCCTTCTTGCTGGTTGGTGGAGACATCGCTGTGATCTTGTTAATGATATCTGTAGGAATCTGACGCCGTCCATCTTGCCACTTCACTCCCAGGAACTGGATCTCTCGAGCAGGTCCTTTGACCTTGCTCTTCTTGATGGCAAAACCAGCTTTCAGGAGAATCTGGATGATTTTCTCCCCTTTCTCAAATACCTCTGCTGCTGTTTTCCCCCACACAATGATGTCATCAATGTACTGCAGGTGTTCTGGAGCCTCACCCTTTTCCAGTGCAGCCTGGATCAGTCCATGGCAGATGGTGGGGCTGTGTTTCCACCCCTGGGGCAGTCGGTTCCAGGTGTACTGCACGCCCCTCCAGGTGAAAGCAAACTGAGGCCTGCATTCTGCTGCCAGAGGAATGGAGAAAAACGCATTGGCAATATCAATAGTGGCATACCACTTTGCTGCCTTGGACTCCAGCTCGTACTGGAGTTCCAGCATGTCCGGCACAGCAGCGCTCAGCGGTGGAGTCACCTCATTTAGGGCACGGTAGTCCACTGTCAATCTCCATTCTCCTTCGGATTTACGCACAGGCCAGATGGGGCTGTTGAAGGGTGAATGGGTTTTGCTAACCACCCCTTGGCTCTCCAGCTCACGGATCATTTTGTGGATGGGGATCACGGCATCTCGATTCGTTCGGTACTGCCGGCGATGCACTGTCGAGGTCGCAATTGGCACTCGTTGCTCTTCTACCTTCAAAAGTCCTACTGCAGATGGGTTTTCCGATAGTCCAGGTAAGCTGTTCAATTGCTGGATGCCCCCTGTCTCTACAGCTGCTATTCCAAATGCCCACCTGAGTCCCTTTGGGTCTTTGAAATACCCACTTCGGAGGAAGTCTATGCCTAAAATACATGGGGCCTCTGGGCCAGTTACAATAGACTGTTTCTTCCACTCATTTCCAGTCAGGCTGATCTCAGCTTCCACTGAAGTAAAGTCCTGTGATCCCCCTGTCACACCAGCAATAGAAACAGGTTCTGTCCCCACATAGTTTGATGGGATTAATGTGCACTGCGCACCAGTGTCGACCAAAGCTTTATATTCTTGTGGTTCTGATGTGCCAGGCCAACGAATCCACACCGTCCAGAAAATACGGTTTTCCCTAGCCTCTACCTGGCTAGAGGCAGGGCCCCTCTAAGCCTGGTTATCCTTCTTTCCTGGGGCATATGTCTTGGAGGTTCCTTCAAGGGGATCGAAAATATCGTCATCATCATCATATATGGCAGTTTGGTTATGGGTCACTGGAGCTGCTTCCCTTTTGGTGAAAATTCCTCTCGGAGTCTTGCTTCCCTTCAATTCACGCACCCGCTGTGCCAGATCAGCAGTAGGTTTCGCATCCCATTTCCTCATATTTTCTCCACAATCGCGCAGGAAGAACCACAGCTCAGCTCGTGAGGTGTACATTCTCTCCCTGTCTGAGGGACGTCTGCGTTGGGTACCAGGACCTCTGATCTGTACTGCAGAAATTTTAAGAAGGTCCTCTTTAATCTCCTCCCTGAATCTCTTAAGATTCTCCTCTATCTTGTTCTCTATCTTTTTTTCTAGTTTCTGCACTTGTGTTTCTACTGCTGCAATTCTCATGTGTGTTGGGCCATGTACAGCATCTGCATATGCTCGGAGCTTCTTTGTCATATCAAGCACAGTCTCCTCACCGTCATCTTGCTTCATTATTGCTACAGCAGAAGCATATTCATCTGGCCCAAGTCTTACAAGTTTTCGCCATATCACAGATGTACATGGTACCAAGTCTGGATTTACAGTATCTAGATCATCCGAGAAGACAATCTCTGCCACTGCCATTTCCCTCAAGCGTTGAATTCCTTGCTCTATAGTCTTCCACTGGGTTTGCTGCATATAAAGATCATCTGCACACAAGTATCTTTGTGCTACACTGTCCAGAACCCGTGCCCAGAGGCTGCGAGGATTAGCCCCCCTCATCATTCCTTGATCAATGGCAGGATCATGTGACAGGGATCCCAAATGTCTCGCTTCGCTACCATCCAGAATTGTAGCCTCCCCTGCAGCATCCCAAAGACGGACCAACCAACTAATTATAGACTCATCAGGTCGTCGAGTGTAATCCTTCCTTAGGCCACGAAGGTCCTTCAGGGAATAGGACTCAGTAGTGGCTTCTGATCCTGCATCAGTTGCCTTAACTTCGGCTTTTGTGTCAGTAATTAGCTTTGAGGGTCCTTCTCCTGGATCATCATCATCAGTCCCTGGCCGATCAGTTTTGCTTCTCTTCTTTCCCGCAGCAACTGCCAGTGGTTTAGGTTCACTGTCTGGTTTAGCTACAGCCTGAGTAACTGGGGGTTGGCTGCGGACTGAGTGACTGGGATTGCTGCTGGTTTATCTCCCTGCCCCCCTGCCTCTGTCTGCTGGCCTACAGTATCTAGCAGTGTGCGATAAGCATAAGCCAGAGCCCAGCTTATTGCAATGATCCTTTTCTCCTTAGAGTCATCATGGCACTTCTCTTTCAGGTATTTCCCTACCTCATCTGGGTTCTGAATTTGTTCACTTGGAAAATCCCACTCTACAGGGTCAGAAAATTCCTTCAGGGTCTGGCCTATTTTCTCCCATTCTCCACACCACTTAGGATTTTCCACATCTGGATGAGGGGTTTCATCAGTCCCTCTGGATTTTTCAGCCTTCACTCTAGAGAAACTGCAGGCTGTATAAAGGAAGTTTCCCAGGGAGTTTCCCAGAATAAATACCAGAAAGAGGGTCTCTTTAACATTCAGGGGAGACTGAACATTCTCAAAAAATGACATAACAGATTCAAAAGAGAAGAAGGAAAGGAGGGGTTGGAAAACCTCATCCTCTGCTCCTCCTCTAACAAACCAGGTGCAATTACTAATAAACTCCCAGAACATCCTACTGGAACTAGGATGCAGGGTAGGGTAGCCTTTTAAAACCTCAAAAAGGCCTAGTGACCAGAACCACATGAAGGCCTCCACCCCAAGAGACATTATGGATGTAAGCAACATGGCTACTGGGTGCTTTAACCCACTACAAAACAAACACAACCAGCATGCAATCAGTAGAGGAATAAAGGTTTTTTCCACTTTCTCGAGCCCCACGTTGGGCACCAAAATAATGTATTTGTCCTGGTTCAGGGCAAGTCTGGGGAAAGAATTCCCCTCCCTCCCCACAAAAGGGTTCTTTTAGGAAAGCAGAGTCAATTGGCCCCTCCCCCCAGCCGGTTCGGGAGAAAATACCTCTGGAGGAAAAAAGTGGAAAAACCTGTTTATTACACAAGAGAACTTAGACAATATTAAACAATAAGACTTCTTGCCACTCCAAGAGAGACAAATTCAGAGCAAATCCCCCCGGGCTGCAGCTCAGCTCACTCAGTCTCTGACCAGTCCTTCCGGCGCTGGCAATGCCGCGGCCCAGGCCCGGCCCGCTGGGCCACAGATGTGAGCTGCTGATGCTCTTCTGGTGTTCAGTCCAGAGCAGGTCCAGAGAAAGGGAAAAAAAAACACTCAGTCCAGGGAACTTCTCTGCCTCAGCTAGCTAAAACTAACTAGAAAAAGCAAAGGAGAGCTCTGTTTCGCTGTCCGTCCATCTGCAGACAACACCGTCCTGGAGCCGGAATGTGGAGGAGGGAGTGAGTTTTTTGAAAACAAACCCTGAGCTTCTTCCCTCCTCCTTTCACTCTTGGAACAAGACTTCAACATAAACAGGGCAGACGATTGGGGATAAAGGCATCATACAGCCACCCTAGGACAGCATGGTAGTCCAAGTTTTTGTATTCTGGCACGTCTTAACTCCTCCTTATATCAGATGTTTTCATTTATATTATACATTGTTGTGATACAGTTACATTTTTTCACAGTTTCAAGAGATCAGGTTTTCAAGAACGCACAATTCTTTACATCATTCCAGCTTCCATTTGCATTTGCAGTTCCTTCCCATGCTGTGCCTCTGGTGAATATACATAGCAAGTCACTTTTTTTACAAAGATCATTAGCAAAATCATTAAGATGAGGGTTGAGGAAAACATTTGAAGAATACCCTGAACCATCAGATGAATCAGGTTGTGTGTACTCCCCATACGTTTCTTGTGGTCCAAGACAGAGAAGCCTCTGGATTATACTAATATCAGGTTTATGCATTGCTAGAAAGTTAACTTTTTGAATTGGTTTGTGGTACCTAGGCACCCTGCCAGGGTCTGATTTCAATGCATCAAATAGCTGGATGCCGAATTCTCTGGATCTTTAACAGAAGTAAAAGATGTTTCTTATGAGCAGACAATCTTTCTCTTACTGTAAACAACAGAAGAGGAAAAGGAAGGCGCAAAGAGATACCTGCCTATCCTGTTTGGAAAGGTAGTTTAGACCAGAGTGTAGGAGACACCTCCTTTTCTTATCAGCCACTTCTTCCTTCAGCACAGGCTGTGTGCCGAAGAAATAGCTTAAACAACAAATTGCCAGAGCCCACAATAAGAATCTTCCACAAGAAAACAGTAAAGAGAAGACAAAAGAAATTTCACTATTGAGTTACACCTATTATAAACCCCATTTTTTAAGTGCTGCATGTCATCAGTTCCATCATTATCAAACTCCTTGCATAGGAATAAAGTGTCTTGATGAGAGAACTGATCATATTTGAAAGTTATGCATTTTAAGAGACTCTACCACATTTGTGTTTTATCAAATAGTTCCTAATGATGTTCCATAATACAAAATTAAATGTTTCTGTCTCTGTTCTGTGTTCTTATTCATGAGTTGGGCATTAATTGTTAAACAATGTAACTGATTGTTTATTTGTACTAGATATGATTATTTATATTCTGAGTAGTCTGCAAGGTCTTTAACTGCATTGCCTAGCCATTTATATGAGTTTGTGTTGGGAGAAGGGAAAAGTTAAGTTATTGAACTCATTTCCCTGTTTTTGTAATAGAAACCATTTTCTTTATTATTTTATTAAAAATAAATTGATTTTTTAAAAAGACAAGAAATAAGAGAGCTATAAAAATATGTGTTTACACCTGCTACTCATTTGGTTATACTGGAAACTTGATATGAGTGATATATGTGTATTTAAAACATGTCTGTATCTATATTTATAACTGTTTGAATGGTGAAACTTTAACACATTTAGGTGCTTCAATGAATCTTTTTTTTTTTTTTTTTTTTTTGTTAAGGAGCAAAATTCATCTGACTGCTTACATATATTGTTTCTCTCACTGAGAGCTGTCTAGATTTTCCTTATACTTACTGAAGAGAAATAGGTAAATTTAGATAATAGTTCATATCATCTTCTGTTCTAGGAAATGCCTGAGATGGAGCACATAAACAAAGCACTAAAATACTTAATGCTTTTCATTATTTAGAGAAATTTCTCAGATATGCTCTGTAAAGTTGGGGAGATTAAGAGGAATTTTCTCCTAATTTCTACCCATTTTTCTTGAATCAGGTCTTATCAGAACTTATCAAGTACTTCTTTACTAATTATAATGATAGGCCATAAAAGAGCATTAAGATTACTATGAGTATACTTGTATTTACAGAACTACCTATTTACAGAAGCATTGACAGAGTAAAGAACTTTATAGCTAATACAGCTTTTAAGGTTCTATAGAAAATAGATTTTGCCTGAGATCTTGCTAAGCAATATATTGTGATTTTGTAAACACACTATTTGGGGTTTAGTCAGTTTGTTTGTTCATGTTTTTGTTTGGGTTTTTGTTTGTTTGTTTATTGGGTTTTTGTTTCATTTTTTGTGGTTTTTTTAATGTGACTTTTTCAACCTAAAATTTACTGTAGATTTTCATGCAATAACAGATTTTCATGCAATAAATTTATTTTTTTATATATCTTAACCTGAGGTCTAGATCAAATCTGTGACTAAAAATTGACACACATGCCCTCACACCATGGTGTAAGGATCTTTATTTGATTCAGATAATGGAATACCTGGCTGAGTAAGCAAAGTAATTATTTATATTTGCCATACGATAACCAAAGATATGGTTAGGCAATGGATCAACTGATTCTACCCAGTTTATTTGCCCTCCTCCATCTCCAAGTTTTTGAATGATCCTTGATTCTCTCCATGTATTACATGTGTAATGAGCTTCAAGACGTGTTTATTTCTGTAAAAAAAAAAAAAGTTGTCTTAGTTCATCTGTACTTTCCTTTTTGGTGGAGTACTACCATGAAAGAGAACAAAGTTTATTTGGAAATTACCTAGGAATCATACCCAGAGAGGGATTCAGCTTTCCTTACATTATCTGTCTAGAGTGTAGAAATCTGCAGCTCATCTCCTTGGTCTAAAAACCTGAGGAATGAAATACTATGAATTCTCACATGCCATCTGCTTTGTAGACCTACTTCAGAATAGTGAAGTTGTATCAGAGCCATGGCTATTTCTCTCTGTTGATTACACAATGATGTTTGTAATTGAGTAGTTCAGATAAAGTTGTTTATAACTTATATCTGATTAGGTAAATCCTTGTTTGAAGTAGCTCCTTTTATCTTTTCCATGTCATATATCACAATGGCCTGAAAAGTAAGAGATCAGAAAAGTACGATAATTTAATTCTAGACTCAGAGATATTAGACTAAGAGCTATCAGTGTTAAGCAATCTTGCTTCAAATCAGTTGTGTGTAAACTAGCCAGTTCCTTGTTGCATTACAGCCATAAGAGAGCTGTGCATCCTATTCAAGTACCATTTCCTAAGAGCCGTGAGGTTTTCCTTCTGGAATTTTCTACACCAATAATGCTCTTATTTAGACAATGCACAAATCCTCATGAGTTTCAGACAATTCAGCTGTTTTGGACAACACAGAAAGTAAAAATAAGATGTGGAAATCATTCTAGGAGATAATATGCCAAGAAACATTAACAGTAATGCAAGGCTAACTGACAGTAAAAGTAGCACAACAGTTAAAACCTTAACTATCAGCTTTAGAGCAGAGAATCTAATGGAGCTCCACCTCTAAGTCCCTGGTCTGAATCCAGATCTAACAAGACTGACTGAATGTCACTCCAATTAAAGAGCGATAAAAGTTCCAGAGTGAAATGAATTCCACAGTCTGAACTCAGCTTCAAGTGGGCATTTGTCTTCATTACAAGCCCAGCATATATTTGGCACAGTCTGAACTCATGTCTTTAAAAGAACTTCATAAGTTAACGAACAGGAAATTGAAATATTTGCGTGGTGCCTACTACCACATATCCAGGACTGGGGTAGGGGAGAGAGCAAACAACTTCAACATCCTTTTCTCTCCCTTCTTCACATACAAAATGGACTTACTCATTGAGGATCTTTCAGCTGTTAAAGAAAGCCAAACCAAGATAAATAAACAAGCAAGCAAACAAGCAAAAAACCCTAACCAATATGTTTCCTCTCCTTCCTCCCATCCTGTCCTTTCCCCTCTGCTCCTGTGCTTATTTTTTGTTACTCAAGGACTCCCCACAAACTTGCCAGAAAGACTCAAAAGTCTTAGATTTTCATTGCTCTTCCATAATTCACTGTTCCATCTATTAGCTGTGATAACTGATAGGGAAAAAAAAAAGAAAAAAAAAAAAAAACAAGGTGTAAACATTTTAAAGTTGGGCATGAAAAGGTCTTCCTGCTCTGCAACTTAATTCCTTCATTACCAACAGAAAGACTTCCAAACTTTGCTTGATGCATGCAGAGTAGTAAGTACACTGGTCTGTATCACAGATTATGAATTTTCTTCTATTTCTCATTCTGGTTTTTGTTTGTTTGTTTGTTTGTTTGTTTGTGTTTGCTATTTTCTTTTTTTTTTTTAATAATATTATTTTCTGATGGACAGAATAAAAACAATTTAGTCTTCTATTCACATTCTCCACACGCATGTCTTAGAACAAATGATTCACATTATCCAAGGATTTGCTGATGCTGTATATCTGGAAAGAAACATTAGTATTGTAAGGAAGAGTAATAGCTTGCTTAGGAGTTTGACAATCTGAAACAAGAAGGGAGCTGATTAGGCAGTGATTTGAAAATGTTTGAAATGATAGTACTAGCAGGAACCCAGTCTTTGATTTTTTTTTTCTTCTCATTTTGAATGCAACATAGAACATGGTGGATGGAGACACTGATGTAGAATCAGTGGTGTTAGGATCGAGCAATGCTCTTTGGCCAGGACGGCGGCAATGCCAAAAAATTATCAAGTGCACTGTGAATTCAAAGCAACTCAACTGAGTCTTGTATTATTACCTTGTATATGCACAAATAGACCAAAGGAGTTGTTTATGCTCTCCTCAATGCTTAAAGTGGTCTTGTGTTATATCCAAATTTTACCGTTCAAAGTGTGTATTAATTTAAAAGTTATTTGATCTGATATCTTGAGGAAGTCACAAAATTACTCGAATGGTCAGAAAAAAAAGAAGCATTCATCTTCTGAGACAACATTGAAGGAATTTCTTTTGTTGAACCAAGCAAAATTAAAGCTGGTGTGGAATAGAGAGGGAGAGAGAAAAAGCAGCTACTTGAGCTAAAGGTAATTTTAACACAGAATAAATCAGTATAAATGACCAGGAATAAATTATATTTAGTCCATTAATACTTTTTTATCCACTGGGACCTAGAAACCTCTCTGGAGAACCACTCCTACAAAAACAGCAAGGGAAAAAAAATAACTGATTTTAAAGATGATTCCTGTAAATTCAGTGCAATGGTCACATGCCATTGTGCCAGTGCCAGCAGAGGTGAGTCTGGATGGACAAGGACACCTATTCCACTTTGCACCTTTAAGTTAGCATAAAGCCTGACATAGATATCTCCTGTCTCTTCCATTAATGATCTTTCACATCCTAAGTAAAAAAAACAAGAAAAGAAAATTAAAAATAGAAATTGATCAAGCAGAAAGATCTAGACATTTCTTGTAACAAGGTTCCAGTTTCTGCTCCACTAAGCTGACCCACAAGCATGCTCTGACTAAGAAGTTAGCAGGTAGCAGACCCTCTTGACTCCTGGTGGTTTTTGACTGCTGTATTCTTAAGTCAACTCTCTCTATACTCTGCAGCAACCCTGTCACAACCCAGCTAAAAGCTCTGACTCATTCTGCCAACTGAGCACTTAAAATGTGGTGTTATTCAATGCTGAGATTTGCCACATGGCTCCAACATAAGTAACTTGCGAAGTCCATTGACTTGTACTGTGAGTCAGAAGTCACTTACAGGATTTAAGAGCACCCATATATTTAACTGCTCTCTTTTTACCACTTTCTCTTAGACAGCACCTTTATTAAAAAGCCTGAAAATACTTTTCTTTACTTAGGACACTTTATTTATTCTTCTGGCTGTCTCAGGCTATAAATTTCATTGTCAAAGACAACATATCTTAAAAATTTGTAATGGTCCTGTCTTACATTTGTTTTGTTTGTTTGTTTGTTTTTTGTTTGTTTGTTTGTTTGTTTGTTTGTTTTTTATTCTGCTGAACATTTCACAGAATCACACATTCGGTCAGATTGGAAGGGACCACAGTGGGTTGTCTGTTCCAATCTTCCTGCTCAAGCATTTGTTTTGTTTAGTTGTTTTTTTTTTTTTTTTTTTTTTTAAGAAAGCCTTTTAAACTATGTAACTACTGATTGTGTAAGAGCAGAAAAAAATAAACCAAATAAATAATAAACAGGAACATGAGCAAATAGAAGTAGGTATAGTGATGGTATGGATGTAAGGAGAAGATTCCTTCCACTGACTTTGGTTGCTGATGCAATAAAGGGGAATAGACATCAAACTGCTTCTTCCCACTTGAAACCAGCTGTTGTGGCTTATCTGTAGATGGCAAATTACAGAAAGGTCTCACAAGGGCTCTCCCAAATAAAGATGCAAGTCAGGAGAGTTGAAAGAAATGTCATGTATAATTTCAATATACTTAAAAGTGACAATCAGCTGGGTAACTGAAAGGTGTCAAAGAACACTGGAACATTTCTCCTGTGGAAAGATATTTCCAGGACCTTGCTCTTGTCTTTCTCTCTGAGTTTGGGGGGAGATGTCTGTACGATGCTATTAGTCTGAAAATACCCATTTGCCCTCCTTATCTCTGTTAAACTGAGCACTCAACTCACCAGGTAATGAAGACCCCCAAAATTTTATCACATAAATAGATCTGGTGATTTTACCAAATTTGTGGGACTGCTTCTTGATAGCAAATACTTGCGGGAACTGTGTTTTACTTTACAAGATATTTAGGGCAGTGTTTGTCATATGCTTGTGCTTGTAAAATGCCAATCAGTTTTCAGCATTATAAAAAACTTACATGTTCATTAAAATTCTATGTAATTAAGTGTTCTGAAAGCTTTTTAAGAGACACTATCCTTAAGAACTAGTCCTACAATTTTATCTCATTTTATGTAAGCTAATAATACACAATAATAAAACATCTCAATTTCTTGCACCTCTTCCACCTCAGACTTGTAATATAAGAGACAATTTTTGCCCTACAACTAATTTGAAAATTTATACATATTTTTCCAAGCAACTTAATTCCAAGAAATGCATCAAGTCAGTATATTTCTTAATTTATTTGGGTCCTTGTAAAGTTTAATCTGATAGACATAAAACTGTAAGATGATAGCATTGAAATGCAAGTCACAAGCTTCAATTAGGTACAATCAGAAATCATGCGGTGACTTCATTAAGTATCATTAAGAATGATCAAAATATTGCTCTTAGGAAAAATACATCAAAAGCATGCATTTACACATTGATTAAACAGGATTTGCAATTTCTAAAATCTGGTACGAGAAAAAAGAATGTAGTAAATTAAGTGCTCATACCCTACTTAGCAACAAGGGACTGCTTAGCAACCAACAAAGTGAAAAATAATGGATATGGCAGTGCACAAACTCTCAGCCCCCTTCAAAATGGAAGTATTGGGCAGCCATAGACAGAAACTGCAATAGATGTCCAGAGAAAATAAAAATAAAAATAAAATTAATAAAAAAAAAAGCTTTTTTTTTCCTTCTCTCAATAAATTTCATATATATGAGAGATAGCTAATGTGGTCTAAGAAAGAAGCAGCTGCCACTATCAATCAATGAACAAGAGTCACAATTCCTCAGCCAACTGATCCCCTCGTCCATGTTCACCCTCCTCACTTGTACAAGCACTGGCTTTTTGTTTGCTGTGTCCACTTTTGGGATCAGTATTCCATCTTTGTGTGGTTTCAGACAATTCAGGCCACAGCATCTGTAGAGAAAATCCATTTCCTGGCAGTTTATTCTCATATCCTAATATTTCTATGCCTGATGGAAGCCATGTTTAGGCCAGTTGTCCTGATGTGACAGAAACAAGAGGTATGAAATTTTTCGACCTGAGAGTTTGAGCTTAATTACTTGAAATAACACGAGTTTATAGATTTACTATCCTTCCAGAAAATTTTTCTTAAGTCTCAGTTTCTTAAATGTCATCCTCCACAAAATAAAAACTTTCATATATTTCTTAGAGTAAAAATTTACCATCCCTCAACTCTAACATGTTTAGCAGTTTTGGATGGAATTGAATTACTCTTTCTCCCAGAAAGGTGAAATGAAATACAAAAAACCTGGTTTTTTTGCCTTGCTTGTTTCCTTAGAAGTCAGGCGAACCAGGATTATATAGGAATTAGAGTTAAGGGAATTATAAATATGGGAGAATGATTTTTTCCAAAGGCATATGGTGATAGAACAAGTGAGAATGGCTTTAAACTATAGAAGAGGGATTTAGATTAGATACTAAGAAGAGATTCTTTCCTGTGAGGATGGTGAAACCTTGGCTCAGGTTGCCCAGAGAATCTGTAGCTGCCCCATCCCTGGAAGTCCTCAAAGCCGGGTTGGATGAGGCTTGGAGCAATCTTAACTTAGTCAGTAGCACCCCTGCTCAGGGCAGTGAGTTAGAAATAGAGAATCTTTAGGATCACTTCCAACCCAAACTGTTCTATGATTCCATGATATATTTGAACAATCAATGAGAAAACACAGATTATGGAAGTGTACACAATCATCAGCAGATGCTTTAATTCTATGTGGTCTGTCCCAGACAAGATTATTGAAAAACTCTAGTAGAGATACATAGATCTCTAAAAAAGCTGTGGAGGGAAATCCCTTCCAACACACACAAATGGTTCAGGGAAAAAACAGTGGGGCCTCAATTACATTTTCAATACAAGCGTTGATTAGAACATGGTAACAGAGTAGTATTATATTGGCTAAGATCCATAAATCACTCAAAACTAATGTTTTTAGTTTGATGTAACATTTCTACACATGGTAACTTTCCTTAATTGTGATCATTAATTTTAGAGACTAGCTTACTTCCTGAATATATGAATGAATTTTTAGATCCCATTCAAATTTGGACTGAAATGTCACTTCAGATGTCAAGGGACATTTTTGATGTGTGTACATATCTAGTGTACTCCGTAGTTGCTTACAATCTAGTATAAGCAACTTCCAGTGACTATAAATTCCACCATGAAAGAAAGATCTTTGTGTCTTGTTCATCGCTTCTTCTAATTTTCTTTCTCTTTTATTTTTTCTTTTTTCCTAAATCAGTTTTCGTTCCTTTATAAGAGAAGAAAAAATATCCCAGTGTATTTTCACTGGATTAAACTCTTGGACCTGATAAACGTGTTTAACTCAAAGATCTCAAAGCAGATAGCACATATTAAAAGCAATATTTTCTGAAGTTGCTTCAGATTTTTACCTGACTCCTGTAAGAGAATTGCAAGTCTGAGTAGGAATGAATGGATGTGCATCACCCAAGGTTTACAAATTACATTTCCCAAGACCTTTGTGCAGTATGCAAATATTGTTGCATTTGCTTACAGCTGAATAAACTGAGGCATCAAGAGGTTAAGTGGCTGGCTGAAGGTTGTGGAGCAAAGCTATTCCAACACCATGAGCAGACCCCCGGGGTCCCAGTTTCAAGAGTCGTGCTGTGTCTGCTTTCGTGCTGTATTGATTCTCTCTTTACAACCACTCCAGTGTGTTAATGGGCTACAAAGCTAATGGAATATTAAAAGAAGCTTAAGAATTTTCTCTCTTGAGGTTGACTGGCCACATAATTTTACAAAAGAAGGTTTATAAAACAAGGAGAGAGAAGAAGGAATAAAAGGAAAAAGGAAAAATGTCAGAACTGATTGATTAAGGGAAGAAGTAGGTACCTGAGAAATGCCTGGTCTGATGCCAGCACTGGTTCAGGTCAGACAGGGCTATTTTTAAATTATTTGGTATTTTCAGAAATTGATTACTTGGCTAACACATTAAGAAGTAGCTCTACACATTCATTTAATGGGCCAGTGCCTCTTGTACAGGTCTGGAACAGTCACATTCAATCTCATCTACTCCTCGTTAAGTAGTGTTTTCTTCTTCAGTGTGTTTATTTACTGCCAATGCTGTAAGCATAAAACATATAACAAAAAATAAATAATACCTTAAATAGTCTTTCAGCTGTATGGGCCTTCAGGACAAGTGACTTCACTTCAGGCCTTGTGAGCTCCGTTAAGGCTCAGACATCAATTCTCATTCTTTCATATATCTGCAAATTGAGTAATACTTCCTTTTCATACTGTTACCTTTTTAATGTATAGCCACTTCAGTCTAAAAGTGCTCTGAAACAAAACATGGTAGGTTCTTACACTAAAAACCAAAAAAGATTATTAATAATAAATAATTTTAATTTGATAACCCTGTGTGAAATGGTGTAAGAGCAGATTATTTCAGGTGAGATAAAACCAGTAAAAACTTTTAGAGAATAACTAAGAGTCTATTGATGTCTTGAATAATGTGCACGTAGGTGTTAGCTGTTGACCTGTTTTACTTTTTTCCCTGACTTCCGAAACAAAATGATACTCAGAGATGCATTTCAGAAAGTTGTTTCTAATAAAGGTACTCTTAACTGTAAAAAGGTTTTTCTTAAATTGTCAACAATTACATGCTTGTGGGAATTAACATCTGTGGGAATGCTGGGAATAGTTGGATGGCTGGGACTAGATAAAATCATTGCAGGAGAACCCTGCTTTGGTGTCACATAAGAATTTCAGAAAAACACACAGAGGAAAATAATAATGATGATAATAGTGAAGATGATGGTAATGAAAATAATAATAATAAATAATAGATAGAGAATACTGTAAGAATACACATTATTAACATGAATAATAGAGATCTTTAACCTACTCTGAGGCCTGCCTTCTACCTTACTTCTTGTAAATAAAACAGCATGCAAGAAAATCTCAGGCATCTGAGAAAGTGAGGGAGAAATAGTTTTTCAGCCTCTGAGGTTAGAGGCTTAATTTTTAATGTGGGTATTTGACTTATGGCCCCAGATATAGAAAGATTTCCATTAGTTTTTAATTTCTTTAAAGGGATGACCTTGCAAGGCTTAGTGTGCCTTTATCTGCTGTTGCCCTCAGTGAAAGCCACAATTGATGCAAACATGAAATGGGCACTATTCTGCTGTTGCAATGGCATATTAAGTTATTTTTCTAGTTGAGCTTTTCACTGATTTTCTATACAGTTGTATACAAACAACTGGTCAGCAGTTGGGCTGCATACAACTATATAGAAATACTATATAGTTGTTTGCATAATTGTATATAAACAAGTCTACTTGGGCAGGGTTTTACTACCAAAAGTAAAAAGCCCACAGTTAAGCACATCCATCACTCCTCACTGATCATAACACATTCTGACCCTGCCTCAGAAGTAATCTGCTCCTATAACAAAGCTGAGATACACGATTAATGTTTTTACTGCTTTATTATCTTGAATATGATGATGATGTTGGAAAATAAAACTATCGTCATCTTCAGTAATACTTTATGAGATACCTTTCTATTTTATTTCCTCAGTAGAAGGTATATGATTTTATTTTTTCACTGGAATTTTTAACCATTATTGATAAATGTCAACTATTGAATTTCTGATAAATAAGTAATACCTCAATTATTGCAGACAATGGAATGAAAAAGCTATGTTGCAGAATTAGACACAGGTTTGGGAACAATCTCTACTCCTTTATATTAAGGGGATGTGCAAAAAGGTGTTGGATCCTCTGATCAAAGTTGTATGACTTCTAGTCAGCCAGTTTTCGGATACTCACTAAGCGCCTGGTCAGATGTGTCTCCATACCATGAATTCTTTCAGTAGTTAATTTTGTTTTTCTTGTCCATTGGCTATGACTCTGCATTCCATTTAAAAGGAAAAAAAAAATAAAAAAGCAGCATAGTTTAGCTTTGATTTTGGTTTCTGTTGTACATATCTGGCCTTTCCAGGACCTCACGGCTTGCCAGAGGGAGTGTAGAGATGGAGAATCAGGAAAGAACTCGCGTGTCCTGGTGCTCACGCCCAGTGTTCAGGCTCATTATTCATTGCTTGGTAGACCCAGAGGTTTACCCATTCCAGCAATAAATATTTCCATAATCTAATAGATCTCACAGTAAGGTGCACGCTGTAATATTTTAACACATTTTTGTTTCCTTGATTTCATCCCATCATTCCTAATTATACCCCCCATGAACTTCTCGCTAAATCTCTTTAATTGCGCAATTGTAGATTTTCTTTCAACTCAGCCAAATGATATGTACCTGATTCGGTTCATCAGGCTTTACATTTTCTCCATCATGGAAGAAAGTACCCTTCCTTTCACAAGAACTAAAAAACCCCCTCCACCCTACCCCCAGAGGATGGTTCTGGGTTAGAGAAGTTCACTGTACAGGATTGACATTATCAAGTCAGGTGCATGTGGCATTTACAGAGCATTAAAAACCTTGTTCCCTCACATATAATGCCTATAATTATATATTATTTAACTTTCTGCGAAATTTTAAGAACAAAATTGCTTGAGATATACCACTTCAGAAATGTATTTGTTCCTCATTGCAAGGAGAATCATTTCCATGTCTTCACATCACAAATTTTGAACCAATCTTTATAAGCAGGGATCCTGAGGCACAGAAACACAGTGGAATTCATCAGAGATCAAACAAATCATTACTGCTGGTAACAGAAACAGCATTGCTTATATTTCTCTGAAAATATATAATTTCGTTGTCACAATCTTCATTCTCAAAGCTACATATTCTGTTGACATTGAAATACGCATTCATTTAGTATTTCCAGAGATTAGTTAGAAGAAATTCTTGCATCAGGCATTTTTTGGTGCTTGAATTTTCAAACATGCATAGATTTATATCTCATTTATGAAACTCTGGGATCATTAGGTGTTTTTGTAAATGTCTAGTAGTCAAATGTATGTCCTAGTTTAAAAAGGACTGCAAGCCCAACTTCAATATGGACTTCCTAATTCAAATATTCCTCAAAGAACACTTGCACCACTAGCTGAACAATTGTCATTATAAACCTAGAAATTCCATATATCAATACCTAGGATTTTAATAGCAAGAACATAAAGACAAAAAAGCATGATTTTTTTTCTTTGTAAAGCTAAATAAACCTCATTGTTATTTCCATTTTGGAATGTATTAATTTATAGTCAATTCTCTTATTGTCATTATAAAAAACACATAGAAAATACAGACTTTTCTAAAAAACAGAGTGGATGTTAATTATTTAAATGTTCCATTTCATAGCTTCAGAAAAAGAAAATAAGCAAATTCATTATTATTAATTGACAATATTTTACCAGTGTGTAGGGGCCTCAGTGAACTAAACATTATACAAGCCACAAAACAAAGAATTAAATCTTGACTCTGATAAAATGAGTACAATAATTCTATCAAGTTCACTGAAAATTTCATCCCTGGATGGAGACAGTCCCTCTTCTGAAGAGTATGCAAAATTTAGTCCCCAGTTTTGCACAAACACAGTGTGCATAATTTTTCTCAGGTGATTAGTAAAGCTCCTTTTTTATTCATCCCCAGCACCAGAACAAATTACAAAGATAAAAGCATTGCAGGGACTGAAGTGAAGTTGAATTAGTTGTCTGTGATGCCTTTATCATCTGTGATAACTTTACTCAAGGTTACACAGGTTTTTAAGAACTAGATTGGGGGTTAATTTAATAGATGATGTAACCAGTGGGTGTAATAAACAAATCTGAGAGAAAGGGGAGAAAAGTCCCACTGTAATGTGGATGGGTATTTAAGAGGGACAGATTTGTAGTTTATTTATTTGTGAATGATTTATGTTGGAAATAAACTGCATGCAGATCAGAGCAGAATGAGCTCATGGCATTACACTCTTTCTTCAGGATGTATCTTACCAGCTTCATTTTCCGACTTGCCATTTTACTGTGAATGCTGCAGGAAACTCTCACTTCTCTGTGCTCTTATCACCAAGATCACCTTTTCATTTTAACTCATAAAAAAAAAAAAAATCTGCAGAACCGAGTCTCATTTCTGAAGTTTAAAAGGCTTGTACTTTCTTGAATGTGAAGCTTGAATAAGGACAGTGGGTTTCCTGAGAGAGGCATTTCCTAGCACAAAAGAGTCTTTTCTATGTACAACAGTAGGCAGAAGGGCAGAGTCAGACATGTCAGTCACCAGACACACCAACGTGCTTTCACTGCCTGCCAGCACTGACAGCCCTGCAGGTCACACAGCTTTACTTTGCTCTGTCTGGAGATTTTGTTTCTGCAGGAACTGATTCAATGGGGTAAGAAAACATGAGTTTTAATACTTGCTTTCCACTTTACAGTATGGGTTTATCCCATTTATTCTCAGCTTTAGCTGTGACTGAAGGTAGAGTACTCTGGATATCCAAGGTCCAAGCTAGCCTTCAATTCAGAAAGAGCCTTGAGCATTCTGTTTAATTTAATTATGTGTACTGCCCCTGCTTCTAGATATTTCTGGCATATAAGAATTAGCATGAATAATGAGTAACTTAGAAATAAACCCCAAAACAACAGCAACATCCTGAAACATATTTGTCTTCAAAGCTCAAGGGGTGATCACTGCTGAAGTTGTATGAGGATTTTCATCTAAACTGCAGAGGGGCTTGCAAGTGTCTGGAGCTTGTATTGTCCATCAGTGCTATTATCAGAATAAAAATACCTAAAAAACTAATCCTGGAAGGAAGAAAATTCACTCCCTCGGTGCAAACCCATTCCAATTAAATACACACTGACAACATCAATTGTTGTTTCCCCTCCACCCTTCCATTTTCCATCATGAAAGCAAACAAATAACTAAAACACAGGTTTGGGTCATCTAACTTATCCTTGTATTTGCAATTTATTAGTACTGTCCATTTACTTTTTAATGTCTCTGCAGCAATGATGCTGATTTTCACCTCTCTCATCTGGCTATTAAAATAAATCTTCAGCAAAACCTGAGGAACAGGGGGAAGGCCTAGGAGGTACTATTGTTTAAAGTTAATCTTTTCTACTTAGTCCAGTGTTGAATCATTCATCCATGCTTTGAAATCTGAAATCAGCGAAGATAGAGCTGGAAAGAGAATAACAGACTGGTGACAAGACCACACTAAATATCCATTCTTAAGAGATAAGGGGGAAAAACACACCGAAAAACATGGTTTTTATATACTTCCTTTTCTGATTATAACAATAGCATAGAAAACTGGCTGTTAAAGCTGGATTGATAGCTGGTTAGATGACATATAGCCTTTATGAGTGGGGGATAGAAACTGATAAATGTTTTTTTTTCCCCTTCACAACCTTTTTCTAAAGCTGCAGAAAATGTGTCATGCATAAAAAGTATGCAATTTTCATGTAATTAGAGGAACAGGAGATGAAAATGAGTTCCATCAGAGCAATCAAGGATGGTAATGTGGCATGGATTTGTCAGTGCCTATTTGTCATGAAAGCAAAACCCAACAAGTGTTCTATATTTTATTTCATTATTATCACTGCTATACCTTAAAAACCACTTTAAAAACATCAGCAAAATACAATTGTATAACTGTGGTGTAAAAAAGCAACCAACAACCCATTGTACAAACTAATAGAGTCCCCTATTTTAATAAAATTTGTCGGGTTTGGTATTGACATTAGGTTAGCTTTATTCTCTCAAAGACAGAAAAAAAAGGTGTGATTTATTCCGATGTTATTTTAGTTTTGCTCTGGTATTATATATCTGGGTTCACTGTTTCCATTACTGCAAATTCATGCAATGACCTCTGCTGGGCTCAGGACTCCCCCATTCATCCCACTGAGTAATAACTGAGGGATCCAAATTAGGAGTGCAATCATCCTAAATTGCCCTATAATCAGTCACAAAAAGAAGCATATCCAGCGTTGGCTGAGAAATGTGTTAACTCCTGACCTGTCTTCACTGCTTGTAGGGGAAGGTCAAGTCAGTTGTGTTCTAAACTGTGTGACACAGGTAAACACCTAAAGTTAGACCAGGTGAACCTAGCCTTTTCAAAACCCTCATCAATGTCACTCTCTATTGTTCATGTTGCACTTTCCATTCTTGCGGAAGTCAGGTAGCAAGTAGAAATTTAATTGGTATGGTAGTACCCAGACCTCTCTCTGTTTTATCAACAGCAATTAAATGACCAAAGGGTTAATGCTGACTTGTGTTGTGGGTTTATTCAACACGTTCACAGAAAATATAAATTCAGTAGAGTTGTGATCATATGTTTGCATAGCAACTAAGGACAACACTTATATTAAAATTATAAAAGCAAGAGGACTATAAATCAATGTTGGTAATAATAGTTCAGGATGATAGGACCTGCCTTGCAGGGTCAGATCAAAGGTTTCAGTAGCCTGATGTTCTGTTGATTGCAGTGGTCAAAGAAAAATACTTAGGGGAAAAAAATAGCAAGAGGCAAATATGCAACGGTTGTTCCCCTGGTTTAGTCTCTCAGCTTCTGGCAAATCTGTGGTTTAGAGGGTGATGACTCAAACCATGTTATACATGGTTAATATGGTTCAATTTATTTCTCGAAGGAAGCACTAAGCATTTACAATAGTTATTGACAGCTTTAAAAATTGCTGCCCAGGAAATATCCCTTCATTTATTTCCTATAAATATTTTATTTTATTAAAGTCTAGTTATGTACCAAAAAATATAGGCATTATACACAGACAGACATACTCCCCGATTTGTCACAGTCTACTCTGATTAGAAATGCAGAGCCCTTTAGTTAAAGGTTGCTGATGGTTAATATATTCCTGTTTTCTCCCTTTGGGCTGAAGGTGGGAGACAGTTGCTCTCAAGTTGCATATGTCTCTCTCAAGCCATCCATGATAGGTCTCTTCTCGGTCTTTCAAGCTGGCATATGCCCAGATTCCCTGCTAATGCAGTAGGAATAACAAAAACAAGAACTTGAGATGACAGAGACTAGAAAACTGTTATAGATGGTTGTTTGAGTATTCTGAATTATGGATTTCTCCTGATGGCACTTGCTGGCAGAGTGCATCTCCCTCTGTATGTGACACTGGTGAGGCTGCCGCTCAAGTCCTGCATCAGTTCTGGGACCCTCCTGCCAAGATATTGAGGGTCTGGAGCTTATCCAGAGAATGGAATGGAGCTGGTGAAGGGTCTGGACCAGCAGGAGCAGCTGAGGGAGCTGTGGGGGCTCAGCCTGGGGAAAAGGAGGCTCAGGGGCGACCTTTTGGCTCTGCACAAGTCCCTGGCAGGAGAATGCAGCCTCTTCTCCCAGACAACAAATGATAAGAGGAAACAGTCTCAAGCTGCACCAAGGAGGTTCAAGTTGGACATTAAGAGGAATTTCTTCATGTAGAGGGTTGTTAAACATTGGAATGGACTGCCCAGGGCTCAGATGGAGTCACCATCCCTGGAAGCGTTCAAGAAACTTTTGGATATGGCGCTGAGTGTTCTGGTTTAGTTGACAATGTGGTGAACAGTCAAAGGCTGGACTCAGTGACCTCAGAGGTTTTTTTCAGCCTAAATGGTTCTGTGATTCCATGATCTGCACGTGCAGCAGGGAAGGAATTGCTGAGGTTCACCCAGAAGAGTTGAATGGTGACTGCATGTCTGCATGGACGGAGTCATTGACCAAGAACAGACTCTACTGCCCTGAACCTCACAAGCCTCTGACCTCAGAAATTTCTCCTGCATTTATTGTTCCTGTCTGCTGTACACTGGCTGTGGAAGACACAGTGTTTTTCGACTAGAGTTTTCATTTCATATATACCTAAGACACAAAGCTAAAATACTTACTAAAGGGAAAACAATATTTTACTTTGCAGGGCACTTCTTTAAGAAAAGAGCTTGTCTGCTGTCTTATGTCCATGGAAAGAACCAAGAGATTCTATAATGATTTCCTTCTTTAAAAAGCTAAACAAAGAAATCAGAGCCATCCCCCATGGGGGGCTTAATTTGGGCTGGAAAGCATGATACTATTTTTGGTACTAAAAATATGTCCATAGAATCCTAGAATCCTAGAATCCTAGAATGGTTTGGATTGGAAGGGAGCTTAAAGGGTTGTCAATATCCAAGCCCCTGCCCTGGGCAGGTACATCTTCCACTATCCCAGGTGGGTCCAAACCCCATCCAACCTGGCCTTGAACACTTCCAGGATGGGGCAGCCACAGCTTCTCTGGTCACCCTGTGCCAGGGCTCCGCCACCCTCAGGAGTTTCTTCCTATGTGTTTAATCTAAACCTATCCTCTTTCTGTTTAAATGCCTTCCTTCTTGTCTTACCACTGTGTGTCCTTGTAAAGCCGAAGAAGATAAATCAAAATTCCTAGAGGAATATGACCCAGACAGCAAGTACTTGTGGTAGTTGCTTGTGTTGTGGGAGGAATAAGTTTGTGATATCTGCCTTTGATTTAAACATTCCCTGCAGCCACACCTGGCCAGCTTCAGTGGCGAAGGAGAAGAGGAGCCCTGGTTTCATTTCCTTTTCCATTTGAAGAATCTAGGACTGGCAGTGCCTGACTCAGTTCCCAAATTCTTTGCTCAAAATGATCTGTGATTAGAGGAAACTTAGTTGTCTTCCATATGCTGAGAACTAAAGTAAGAGAGTCCTAATCAGGGGAAAATTGACTTTTCTCTTGGGAGCCCACCCATCTATGGTCCCATTTCCATCTATGGAATTTGGGTCTAAGTGCTGCAATGGCTCAGTGCAGGGTCTCTGGAGCATAAACAAACTTGATATCTCCTTAAGTTTCAGTCAATCTGCATTTTGCATAAATATACATTACTTCAAATGGTTTCAGTGAAATAAAATTACTGACATTTATTACTAATTAGCTAATAATGTCATTATCTAGACTAGTTAAAAAATAATCATGAGAAGTAAAAGAAAATATTAGGGGAAGAATTATTCAATTTAGTAAACTTTTTTTTGGGGGGGATTGAATAATTATTCTTTCTCAGACAAGATTTGCTGGGAGAAAAAAAGCCCTTCCAGCATTTTTTCCCATTACTTCAGCTCTGCATAATCTTGGGATAAAATATTAACTATTTAATGACAGAAAAAAAATTCTGCTGTTAAAGTGAACAAAGAGCATTATTATTATTATTATTATTATTATTATTATTATCATTATCATTATCATTATCATTATCATTATTAAATATGTTTCCTTCTAATAAAAAAATTTGCAGGCCTATTTAATCCCTGAAGCAATGTAGGAGATACCATTTCTCCAGAAAAAGAAAGGTCTTATACTGGAGGAAGAAAATGTAACATGGAAAAGGTCAGCTCCACATGATTATTGGGCTGTCAAAAAATGCGAAACCAGACAAATGTAAAATATGTGAATATTCCCACAAATTATCTTCTGGTGGACACTTGGGAAGAGTACAGAACAAGAAAATTCGGAGAAGGAATTTTTTATTCACTCTGAAGATGTAAAAAATACCTTTATTTTTAAATTATTTTTTGTAACTCTCCAGTTCCTTGTAGTGCAAAATCATCTATGAAAATTGATGAGCTCTTACACTCCACTTGGCCAGAAATAGGGATTTTTGTTTCTTTACTCTCACAGACACATGTTACAGCTAATTTCATCTGTTATTAGAAATAGAGGAGTCAAATTGGTTAGCATCTTTTGGAATGATCTCTTAGAGCGTGAACATCCATGGTTTTCCAGGCAAAAATTTTGTGTGCATGAGAGCATACAGTAAGCATATTTCATTCAGGGAAGTGTCTGCACACTTGATCCACCCAGTGTTCCCTAGGCATTTTTGATTTGCAGTGTCAAAGTGCAGCATTTCATATTTATAACATTTCTGGAGTTTCTCAAAATTACGTCTTAAGTAGCTGCAGTGTACATGTTTTGTGGGATTTCTGGAGTTTGGCATTCAAGCTGAAGGCACAAAGTGCATCTAAAAGCATCTGATCTCCTGAGATGGTGACACACCTGAAAGTTTTAAGTAAATATAGACTATAGCTTCAACTGGAAAAAGAGAAACATTGCCAGTTCTAGCTGTGACTCTGATGGGCTATGTTTCTGTTTTTCCTCTCTGAAAACCTGGGTCTTTCCTCTCTGTGGAGGTGACAGGACATTAGAAGGGGGGCTGGGGGGCAGGAGAAGGGAGAGGGCAATGAAAAAGAGGTTTGTAATTGCTCAATAGAAGTTTCTCATAGGGAAACACAGTACTTTTGGTTCTAGTCTCCAGAACTCTGTTTTTTTCTCAGTAGGAAAGAGAGGAAAAGGAAGATTCTAGAAACTAGACCCTCTGAAAGATAGATTTGAAAGTGACAGAGCAGAAATATTAAGAAGGATTAAGTGATCTTCTGGACTAGCATTTGATCCCAAACAGTAAGATGTGCAGAAATGCTTTTTACCATTTTCTGAAATGTTTTCTCTACATCTCTGATTCCTCTTAATGTGAATCAATCAGCTTCCTAATCACAACATCAGACATTTAGAAGGAAGAAAAGTTTGACTCTCTCATGTTATGCAGCACATACCAATATCGGGGAAGCTGTGTATGAGTGAAGCAAAGATACACCATAGCTGTAAAAATTCCAGAATCAATACTTGCTGCTTTAGCCTGACAGTATTCTGTTTGGAATATGGTTTTGGCATCTTATTCTTTCTTGCTAGGGGAGATGGGGGAATAACAGAATGTGGACACAGTATTGAAGACAAAGATGGCAAAATCTCATTTTCTTCCCTGGCATGACGATAATTTTCATTATTATTATTTTTTCTAGTCATGGCTGTTTTTCAGAAACCCCCCCTCCCCACCTGCCCCTGCCCCTTCCCACCTTCCTTCTACTTCTCAGCGATGAGCAACTTCACCATTCTTATTGAGTAAATAAATAAATAAATTTCTGTGAGACAGCTTGGAAGAATGTTTGATAATCTGAACCATTATAGAGGTGAAATTTCATTACACAGATGGTGACATCCCAATGTCTATCATCAAAACACAGCAGGTAGAAACAATCAGCTAGGCCCATTCCCCACTATAAAATTACACTTACATTAATGTCACTCTAGATTTCATTATGCAGAAAATGATATTGCACAGGTCTCTGACATGAGGGAGACTGGGAGAAGAGAAAAAAAAAAAAAAAAGGAGAGATGTGAATCTAAGTGAGAGAATGGGGGGAGGATGGGTGGGCAAGGCAGAGAAGCAGAATGTGAACTAGGAATGATGAGCTCTGCCAACAAAATAAATACACAACCACATCAAAACCTTGTGATGCTTGTGGCAGTGTCCTGTCTTGGTCACCTCGAACCTCAGCTCCCACTTCAGGTTCTGAATGAGAGAATCAGATTGAGAGATTGATTCTTTACGGGAGTAAGGGAGTTTCACATTTAATTTTTATTCACAGTATCATAGAATCATAGAATAGCCCGAGTTGGAAAGGACCTACAAAGATCATTAAATCCAACTCCAGGCCCTCCATCCCAAGAACTACAACTTATTAATAAGGCCTGACCATCATAATTTAGTGAACCAGGTAGTACATTTCAAAAAGTCATTTTTGCATGCTGAACATTCTAGGGATACTAGGGGGAATGGTCCATAGATCTTTTTCCCTTTCCGTCCCCTTCCCTTTCCCCTTTCCCTTACCCTTCCCTCTCCCCTTCCCTTCTCTTTCCCCTTCCTCTGCCCTTCCCCTTCCCCTTCCCCTTCTCATTCCCATTCGCAGGAAGACTCCTGAATATTGCATTTCACTTTACTCAGCTGCCACTCCCTAATATGGTGCAAACATCATGACATGACTAAATTTCCTATGATCCAATTTCCACACTGGTCACACCACTGTGATTCTCACCAGAATATTGTTACTTTGGTGCATATTAGAGGAGATCATTCAGCAAAGCCACAGCAGGAGAAGTTAGCAGAGTACCTTAGGGATATGAAATATTGCTAAGGGAAACTGATGAATGTTATGTGATGAGGTTTCACATATGAAAAAGAAAAAAAAAAAAAACAATAGTGCAGGATGCCAGATATTTTCATTTTGATTTAAAAATGCCATCGGAAAATATCTTCTTTAAGGGTGGTGGGGCACTGGAACACGTTTCCCGGAAAACTCATTCTGGATGTGTTCAGGATGAAGTTGGGTGGGGTTTTGAGGAACATGGTCGAGTGGAAGTTCTCTCTGTTCACAGAAGAACGGTTGAAACATCACAATCTCTAAGGTGACTTCCAACCCAAATTATTCTATGTTTCTGTTTTATTGTTTCTGATTTTAATGATGTTACAGCAAATATCACTTCTGTATTTCTAAAACCAAGTCCTGATACCAGAAAATAAACTCAGAGGACAAGAAATGCACATTCATGTTGCACATCTGTCTTTCAGCATTGTCACAGTTTTTCACTCAAAAATCCAGGTTAACTTTTGAATCTTTCTGCTCCCAGTGCTAAGTGATGAGACAGAAGAGAATTTCCTTCTCTTATTAGTAGAGTTGTATGATGCTTTTATTTTATATTTGACAATAGGTTAAGGCACAGGTTTATACAAAAGAGGGAGGGAACCTTAGTATTCAAATTAGCCTGGGCTTCTGGTGCACTTAAAGGGAAAGTGAATCGTACTTTGAGAGAATAATTTTCATAGTAAAATAAATATTATCTGGCTTCAGCAGTTTAAATTGAATATGTCTACCTGTAACACAGACCAAGCTGCTTTTATAATCAACAGGAATCTGACTAATAGGGACTACTGTGTGATACATCTCAGTATGTTTAGGTGTCAAGTTTAGGATGACTTAAACCACAGCTGAAATTTACTGCAGTCACCAGTGAAACTACATTTGGCCTCAAACTACAAAGTCAGTACCTATAGAAATTTGCTGCCATAATGGACTAAAGATTCATTGTAATATATTATATTATGTTATGTTATGCTATGTTATGTTATGTAATGTTATGTTATGCTATGTTATGTTATGTTATGTTATGTATGTTATGTTATATTTTATTTTATTTTATTTTATTTTATTTTATTTTATTTTATTTTATTTTATTTTAATTATGGAATTATGAAAATTTTAATCTCCATTAAATACTTAGAAGTCTGAGATTATGATTGAAATTAGACAATAAACCTCTAAATATCTGAAATTAGATGAGGTGGCTTTCATTAAGCACTTAAATTTTGATTCCATGGTTCAAAATCCTTAGAACAGATCGAAGTTTTAAAGTACATAAAATATACACCTGCCCTCACTAACATATTTGTATGCATTCTGGCTGGAGAAAAGGCTTTAAAAAGCAGTCACCTGCCAGATGTTCTTCCAAGGAAATTTTATGTCCAGTTTTTGTTACGTGAAAGATATGAATATTTTAGACAAACATTTGAAGACTAATTCAAACAGAATAAGAACTCTTATGTTTTAACCATCACTGTGTTACAGCTTTTATTAAGCAAGGGTATCCAGAGTACAAATAATGGATCTTCGCATTTCATTTAACAAATATATTGATTGAAGTCCCTTTTCAAACCTCAGCAGACGGGATGCTTTAGGGGTAATTTTTTCAAAGGAAGTTTGCATGGGGGATTTAACCAGACAACTTCCCTTGATGTTAGCAGGAACTATGTGACTAAACTGATACATAACTTTGAAAAGACACCCCTAAACACCTTATGTTGAATCACTGGAAGTCTTTGAACTCAGCAGGATCGTTGCCTGGATAAGAAGTGGTTGTTCAGATCCAACATATGAATCAGTTATAATAAACAGTGCTATAAATGGGACAAAGATTGCATTTCTCCAATGAGAAAGGGAAGGCTGGGGTAACACAGAACCAGTGGATTTGTCATTAAACCTTTTCTTCCTTCTAATTCCATCTTGGAGAACACTTCTGAGAAACAACTTCATCATCTATGATGGGGTAGCTTCATTAAAATAACTCAAATTTTCTTCAGTCAGCTGCCAATAAGATGGTCCCTAATGGATTTTCCTGCAGTACATTTTAAAGCAAGCTTAGCTTATTCTAAGTAATTTTATAGGCAGCAAGATGACAACCAATCTAAAACTGGGGCCAAGACCTATGACCAAAAGGAGGTTCTTTCTGGACACCAGTCCAAGCTCAGACATTATTACTTTCAGAATATTCAGTTTCATTCAAACTGTTCACTGCGTAACTGTATCATAATTTTGTTCCAGATTTGTTTATCATATTGATTGGGTCTAGTAAAGATGGGTTCACTTCCTATTCTTCTTTGACTTTGTATGCTGTCTCTCTTCTGCTGTTATCTGCAGGAGCCCTGTGTCCCCTCCATCTCCCACGGAGAAGAAATAGAGGTCTCATGGATGGCTTTTATAAGTCGTGCTGAGCAGGAACCTACAGCAAAGGTCAAATTCAGTCTGAATTATTTCACACCATAGTGTTATTCCCTGACTAAGCCTTTCTTTGTACTTTATATATTCTTCAAAGGGAAGTGCTTTGAACCATTGAATTTGAGAATTTTGATTTGACTTAGTTTACGCTCCAGATATGAATATAAATATAAATATATATATATTCTTTCAGAAGGAAAGCAAAAATCTTCCTACAAAATATATACATTGAAATTAAAAAAAAAATGTAGCACTCCTATAGGAAATGTTAGATAGGCAGCATTATTTTGATAGAAATATTTTCTCCCAAAATATGCCATCATTAGATACGATTAAGGTAATCTTCCTAAATTTAGACAAACAGACAGAGATGTACCATTGTTATCTCCTGCAGCTGTCTGCCTATCAGATTTGTGACATTTTAGGGGTATCTTTTCAAAGCAGCATACAGAGTTTTAGCTGCATGACTCTTAGAAACATCAACAGTAGCTGATCGATTAAATCCCACACTTGCCTTTGCTTTAAAAAATTTTCCCCTAATCTTCCTGTCTGTTGGGCTTTGGAAAAGTACTTTACTATTTTCCATGCAGAGAGATGTAGAAAATATTTAATCTATATTAAAAGATAAATTAAATTAAAATAGAATAAAACTAAAAAATATATAACATAAAATAAAGATGAGGATTTTTACTATTTCTCTGCCTCCTTGATTGTTGCTCTGGTACTGTGAATGCATTCCAAGCTTTGTTACATCCATCAGGGATGGTACAGATGGACATTTTGCCTGTCCAACCTGACTCAACTGCTTGAAGATTCATCAGAGAGAATCTGTTGGCAATTGCAAATGGATGTAATCCAGAGCCGGCAGATTTTGTTTCTCTAGAGGAAAGCAGGACTGTAAAGGGCAGACTAGACTGGCAAAAATATTTACTTTTATATTTCATCACTTCAAATTTATAATGGGACAAAATGCCTTTAAAACTTCACCTTTTTAATAGGATACTAACAGATTTTCAATGCAATTCATTTGCTGACAAGTCAGACACTTGAGAGTGGGAAGCATTTTGAGTTAAAAAAGAAAGAAAAAAAAAAGAAAAAAGAAAAGAAAAAGCAATCAGCAGGGTGACATATATTTTATTAGTCCTCTTCAAAATCACTTCCTTCCGTTTCTCCCTTTTTATATTTCTTGTCTTTCCGTGTGCTCTCTCGTTACATTACATCACTCATTTTAGGCATTTTAATCCCTCCAAAGGGATGCATCCCAGTGGCACAGGCAGTTGTAAGGCACAATGCTGAGCTACGCCATGGTTCTTTTACAGTGCTGCGGCAGCGAAAAGCAGCCTTATAGCCCATGGAACTGGCCACTGTGGAATATCCTCCCTGCTATGCACAAAACGGGGTTTCAGAAAGCAAGTAAAGTCAGCATATTGGATATATAATGGCTTCTGTCACATTTTCCAGTGTAAAAGACCCCCATGCCTGGGGTAAGCAAGGGGAATGAGGAAAGGGGATCTTGCTTAAGTCTTATCATGGCCTTGAGAGAAAAATTCCACAAAATTCAATCTGTCTAGCTCTATAGGGAACCTTTTCCTTCTGAATAAGCTGCAGTGCAATGAGGAGAATCAGTCATTACCTGTTGGAGAAATGTGGGGAAGTTCTCAGAAATATTTCTGAGGCAGTTATAAATATATGGAATTTACTTACTTGACACCTGAGGAATTGTCAAACACAAATATTCCCCTGTCTTCTCATAATAGGTAGCTGCAGGATATTTACTTATTTTTAGGTGGAAGTCTTACTGAATGGTCAATACTCTTTCTACTCTTTTGAATGGTCTATACTCTCTCTATATAAGGATGTGTAAGTTGCCTTCTTCTTTTCTTCTGGGCCCTGTTTGGCCAGTGGTTAATAACTCTGGAGTTGGTCAGAACATTTTTCTTCCCATATTGCATGTGTTTACAGCACACCAAAGATTTCATATCACTGAATGATGGTATGTGCCATGGCTGACCCACATGGAACAGAAACACTCCCTGCTCTGCCATGATGTGAAAAGTCCTTTGTTGGAGGCTTTGATCGAGCCAGAAAATCTGGGAATGCTTTTGCATGGGTGTCTGGTGGAGATGACATAGGACACCTTACAGAATTAGCAGGTCCCCATCCTTTTGAGTCAAAACTAATGCTGCTCCATTTTCCTATTTATACATGACAGAAATGCCACTAAATTGTGTTTTTAATTTACATGTTCCCCAAAATTCCCTCAAAAGTGACAATGTCAAGATAAATTTTAAAAATCATCTCCTCTGTTGTTCATCCAACATGGCTACTGTTGGTATTCTTATGAAATTCACTCTGAGTTTTATTCTTGCTCCCCTCAGGGAAGGTTGTCAGCAATCTTTTGTAGAGAGGAGATGGATGAAGCCATGCAGAAAGTGCAGAATCAGGACAACATTTCTGCTCTCTCCACTCCCCACTGATGCCCTTCTTCAGACGGTGAGTCAGTCCTCAGCTACACCTCTCCATTTGGGCATAGGAGATAATCTTTATGCAAATGGCCTTAACCACATACACAACACCTTGGAGTGCTCAGTAGAAGGAGCACTTCACTGCATTAGTTTCTGTATGTAGTACAGAAGTTACTGTCAGTAGTTTCTCTATATATTTTTTTTTTCCTCTAAAGAAAAACCACCACCCCACAAAAAAAAAAAAAAAAAAAAAAAAAAAACCAAAAAAACACAAACAAACAAACAAACAAACAAACAAGCAAACAAAAAGCCCAACAAACAAACAAACAAAAAAAGCCCACCAACCAACTAACCAAAAAAAAAAATCCCCAAAAAAAGCCCAAAACCACAAACAAACAAAAAAAATCCCAAAAAGCAAAAGCCCCATCCTGAAAACATAACTAGTGTGTTTCTCAGCCACGCAACAGAGGAACTCCAGGCTCATCTGGCTCAGCGCTCAGCACCAGCCACAAGACATTGCACGTCCTCAAGCCCCATCAATTTCAATTGAGTTGGAAGACCCCCAGTTCCCATTATTCTCTTCCTGTTAGTATATAGATTCCTGCTACTTCTAGTGAGATTTGGGTCTGTACTCCTTAACTACAGAAAGCAAAATGTAGAGACGTCTAGGTACCTTTGTTCCTGCTTTATTCTCAGCCCTGACCATCCCTAAGGGAAAGTAAAGCAGCCTTAGGACGAGGAAAAATTATACTCTACAAGCAAATATTGCATATTATTTAAGCACTGCTTTGTAAAACTGGGTATTTTTTATGTTTTCAACATTGTTTTATGTTCAGGAACTTATAGAAGAAACAAAATAGATAATTTGCAGTTCCTAAGAATTTTCCACCACACTTTCCTGTTTCTCTTATACCCTCTGAGAGTACCTTTAGCAATCTGCTTTCAGCTCTGTTTATTTTAGAATACAATTTAAATTAAACTGGAAAAGTGATATTGCAAACATTAGTTGGTTCTACAGTGAATGCTCAGTACATGTTTTAATTAGGGGTTTATAATTCCTTTAGAAATAAAATTCTGTGCAAGTGTAAGCTTTAGTGTATGAAAGTACGTGTACATGTATGTAAATGTGTGTGTATGCCCCTACTGTAAATATTATTTTTATTATTTTGTTATTTCATTTTTTACTGTCTACAGCTATTTTTTCCTTTGGTTTGGATTTTGCCTACTCAGTCCTCCAGAATAAAAAAATAAAATAGTCATGACACTTACTAGCAGAAAACTTAACAGCTTTGAAATCTATTTTCTTCTCTTTTTAATCCTGCTTTAATCCTTTAGAGCTGTAAACCAAGAAAAATGCCTATTTTCTACTGTATATATTTACAGCTTCTATTCTAAATAATTTTAGTGCTTTAGGATTTGCAATCACCATGATTTCCTATATGGAGAAAAAGAGAATATCAAACTTTTAAGCTCCACAGGGAACAATTCAGGATTCTTTAATGTAGGATGCATATAAAAGCAATCAGAGCTGTTCTTCTCCACTCCAGCTATTTGGCTTCTCTCTGCTATTGTCTGGCATATCCTTACCTTCAATTCCAAGGCAGTTACATTTAATAACTAAATGCACTGAGCCAATTATTAAATTCACCACCATGATCCTCCCAACACATGCAAACGATGGACAAAGCTTAAAACCATTTCCCAAAGATGATAATTCTCTAATTTATGTGCATATAAGAATTTGCCTTAGACTATCTATAACTGTGATATAAAGAAAATTGTTAATAGAATATAAACAAAGAGTGACCATGACCTCACAAACTATTTTCATCTTATCAGAGATACAACTGTTCATGCCCCTATCTTTCTATTTGCCTCTTTTATGTGTATTAAGTAAAATGTATACAAGGAGAATAGGGAAGAGAGATGAAAAGACTCATTAAGCCATCACATTTTTGTGTGATTACAGCATTGTTCTTTACGTGTTCCTATTCTTCCCAAGAGAACAAAAAGAGAAAGGAGAACATTTCCTAATGTACAATTTCATAGTGAGTATGTTGAATATGGGGGACATTTCATGTCTAATTTACCTAGTCAAGAAGTGACTATGTTCACAAAACATCTTGAAAGTTAATCCATTAATCCATCGGCCTAAAACTACAGAAGTATCCTCTTAGTAACTCTCAGTGAACTCAAAAGAAGTAGAGTGCCTGCACAGCACTCAAAAACAGTCCTTAAAAGAAGAAAGCCTGCAATTGACTATATTGGTTCTAAATAGAGTTCCTCAATCATATATAGTTATGATTTCATGACACTGGAAGCTTCTCTTTTTAGAATTAAATTCCTGAATCCTTCTATTCCCAAAGATGTCTCCTTGTCTGATGTGGCCCTTCCTGGAGCACTCCTTTGGAATAAGGAGTTGTCCTCAATGTTTTACTGACATGTTTGGGCCAGTCAGCTTTTATCTTCTCTATAGCTGTTTTCCAGTATTTTCAGATTGCCAATCATATAAAGTTTTGCACTGGAAGATTGAACACTTACTCAGATTTTTGAAGCCTATTGACAGAAACCTTCTTTTTAGCTGTCATGAACTGCTGAGAACAGCTTCCTCAGGGCTAAACAAACAAAGCTACTTCAATTTCCTTCTCCAACAAAATATGTTTCTACACTCTTGGCCATCATAGGCACTCTCTTCTGTGTATCCTACCACTTAAAGTCAAACTTATTTTGGTCTAATTTTCTATCTGATTCTAGAATAAGAATGGTAATGGCTAATCCATGCAGAGAAATATCTGTGCTGCTTCTACTTGACCATTGATAATGTTCAAAGATAGGTACCACATGGCTATTGAAATTACACCACTGACCTATAAAATGCTATTCTATAAGATAAATATCTGTCACTTGAGAGAAGGTTGAAGAAAATAAAAATCTGTGGCTAAATATTGTTGTTCTCAGACTTGTAATGAAACCTCTTAAGAACACAAGGAGGAAGGCTTCCTTTTCTAAAAGGAAACCTAAAAAACTATATGAGAAATCAAGGTAATTGCCTTTATCTGAGCATCATTTGTTTCTATTGGATAGTAATGTTTTCTTTTTTCATGAGCAAAATTGTTCAGGTTTAGAAAAACAATAAAAAAGACTGAAGCCAATAAATACCTGTGTGGATACTCTGATAGCTAATGCAGGATGTGTTTGGTCAGGATGTAAAATTGTGTCAATTTTTCTATGCATTAAAGAGTTCTTTTGTCTTTAAGCAGCCATAAATTTTCATTTTGGGGAATAAATTAATATCACATTATTTTTCACATTTTTCTTAGATTTGGGTGCAAAACAAAGAAAGAGATATATGTAAGTGTACAGGTATACATCAAAAGGTGATATATACTCCCTGTTCTCAGGAAGCTAGGCTAAAAATGTGTCTGACTTTGAACAAATGAGAATAAAGTAGCTCTGACTTTTAAAAAAATCCCACAAAAATAGCATTTCAATTTCCCAACCAATTCTAAACCCCACAAGACTTAGAAATTTAAAAACCAAATGCCCCAACCTGAACATAGAATATGATCTGAAAACCTTCATTTTAGGGTTCATGGAACACCAGTTCTTTATGGCTTCTATCTTTCAGCATGTCATGGGTTCTCATGGATTATGGCTGGTAACAGGAAAACACGAAACATGGTGAGAAAATGTAGAGAGAGCAGTGTTAGCAAATTTACACCTAGTCCTTGAAAACCCAAAAGAAAGCTTATCCTTTTGGGCCATCCTAGCATCATGAACAAAGTTACAGTGACATTTGGGGACCAGGTTTCAGCTGCCATCAATTGGCATAGCTGCAACAATGGAGTTAGCCTAGATGGGGCTTTGTTGATTTCCATCTGTAAGGGATTTAGTTTTAATCTTCTGGTGCCTGCTACCATTATAGTGTTCTCCAACTGACTCAAAATAAAAGATCTACTCTTTTCTTTTGAGTAACCCAGAATGATTCGCTAACGTCTATGTGAAGTATTAAATAACCTGAGAGAGAGAGGATCTGTCTTCACTGATTTTCTTTAACTCTCCTTTATCTGTGGGAATCATGAAACTGAGTTAGGATAACTGATTAAAATGTGATTCTTTCCAAAATTTCCTTTCTATAACCTTGTCTCGCTCTTTTTTTTTTTTTTTTTTTTTTTTTTTTAGTTATATTTCTACTAATGTACGGCTTCATAGCTCAGTAAATCTGGCCCTTTATTTTCTAAACAACTACTTGTATATTACCCTTTGGATATATTTATTTATTTTATTATAAATCCTCTCTTTGCTTCTACTCTTTATTTCTTTTTCTTTTTATTTACCAGTAGGGAGACTTAGATAGGCTCAGTTTTCTTAATCCTCTTTATAAATTTAAAAAAACCCAATTAAGTCTGCACAAAGTCTTGTTTTTCTGATGTAAAAGAAAATCAGGCTTCCTGCAACATAATAATGCTTTGCACTTCTATAGACCCTTTTATCTGAGGTTCTCAACTAGCTGTAAAACATGCATTCATTAATTAAGCCTTGAAAGAGCCAAGAGACAAAACATTATGCCTAGGCTGCAGATAGGTAAACTCAGAAGCAGAAATTCCCTGTTTTGATGGAAGTAACCTAGATTTGAGAAGTGGGACTCAGAAATCCTAATTTCTATATGACATCTTTTAGTTCCACATGAAGTCCAATCCAGTGCCAACCATATTAATATGCACAATTCTGGAGCCAGCCATTAGAAAACCCCTTTATTATGTTGTTATCCAGAATTTTCCTAAATCACAGTTCATTTTTCAATTAAAAGATTGCCATGCAGGTTCTCTGTAGGTATAAACTGCTGTAATTGGACTTTACCCTTCTAAGGTCTGTCAGTGTCCTAAGTAAAATGAGTCTGTCTTTAAGTCCCTATACATGATAGACACATACATTAAATTGTTTTGTGTCTTCCAGCTATTCTGAAAGTAGAACACAAACAAAACTGTATTGGCCATCTAAGAATAATGTTGGAGAGCAAAGTGAATTATATGTTCTAATAATTGGGCATAAGTCTGTAGCAACCAGAGAGGGAGAAAAGAGGAAACTTAAGTTTTACTTGTCCTTATTTACAGAGCAAAAAGGAGAGGAACACAAAAAACCCGAAACTGACAGTACAAAGACACCAACAAACCAAACAAAACAATAAATACCTGCAGTTTTAAATTAAACTAAGAGCAAAATTCATCAGGCAGATACCTTCAGCATTATGCTATAGAGGGTTCAAGGGAATGCAGCTTCATAGTATAGCTGATCTGAAGGAATACACTTTCAAGAAGTTGCTAAGGAAACAAGGTGATTTGTTTCATATCCAGCTTCTTTATATTCATTCCAAATTATTATTGCAGTAGGATTAAAAAGAATATTTATACAGTTTCTTAAATTTAATGATTGATTGGATTCCATAGCCTGTAGGAGATTAAAAATGTGGTTTCAAATTCAGATCCGATTTCACTACAGATTTGAAATGTTTCGATTCATTGGTAACAGGGTTTGTTGCATTAACTGTAGATTTCCAAAGGTTAGACATCTGAGTTATTCAGGCTCAACCTCTTCAGAATCCAATAGAGAAACAGGTACTTCAAGGAAGAACTGTTCCTGAACAGGGCTTTCATCTGAAAGTGCCTGTTTCTCACCCCTGAGTATCAAAGAAGCCTTGGTGGGTTAACTGAGTCTTACACAGCAAAATTAAAAACATTTTCTGGGAGATATAAACCTCATCCTCAACTGGCTTCCATAATAGACATTCATATACACTTGCAACAAACAGCCTTTGCTGGTAGAATGAAACTTCTACCATCCCACAGACGTGCTGGGAATAATTCATTTCTATGCAGAGGCTCTTAATTGAATCATCTCATCCAAAATGAGGAACCGATTAACAATCTAGAAGACAAATGGCACCACAAAAAGATAAAGCTCATGATAGTTAAGAAGGAGGAAGAGAAAATAAAAGAATTCATAAATAAGGCTTCAGAAAGAAATATTTCAATAAATTCAGAGAATTAGACAACAATACGTTATGAAAGAAAAGTAATAGAGAAGATTATTTCTTTAAATAAACAATAGAAGAATAAGAAGCTATCCTCATATGAAGGAAGAATAGAAACTGTAGTAAGAGATAAGATTTTCTACACCAATATGCCTTTACTGATCTTAAATACAGAAAGGAAGAAAATGGAACAGAGAAGAAACTTCAGAGCCAGCTTAAGCTGATCTCTATTTGTGCTATTGATGAAAATATGACAAATGTTGCCTCATTCTTTGCAACTTCATTTGCACTTTTCACATGAAGCCTTTTGAGCAGATCCAAACCAGACCCTGAGAGTGATGCCTTGAGAAGCTGATCCTAGAACAGAGACCAGACAGAGCTAAGTGAATAAAGTATGTATTTATTAAAAGACCTTAAAAGGATACACCTTGGGCAGTACAAGATCCTGGCCAGGGCTACACCCAAGATGGACCCAAAATGTCCACAAAATGAATGTCCAGTCATGAGGTTTCACACTTTTATAAGGTTTGTTACATTTGCATTTTGGGGTCAATTGACCAGTTATAGCTTCAATTTATAAAGTCCCATCCTTCTTCTTTGCTCCCCTCAGTTCTTTGTTGCTTACACTTTTGGACCTGAAGCTTGTAATGGTTGTCCTTGGTCTCAAGCTGGAAAAGGATGGTTTTGTCTACCTACCTTGTGAAGAGAGCTTACTGACACTTAATATGAAGCTCAGAGCTACACACCTAGGCAGCACTGTGAGAAATATGAAAGGTAAAACTTAAGGCATCAAGAGAAAATGATTACTCTTCCCTCAGATCAACAGGTTGATCTGGTTCAACTGCAATGATCCTGCCATGGCATGAGTTGACCACTCTAAAAAGCCTATAAAGATAATAGCATGAGATTACAAAAGCAGACTGAAAAAGAAAAAAATTGCACAAAAAGCAACCATACCACAGAAGTTCATAAAATGTGATAATACTACAATAAAATAAAAAGCCAAAAATTGACCATGCTTAACCTGTCACAGAAAAATTTTGCAGTTAAATCCTATTAAGATTTTTTTAACTGTTTTTTTTACTAATTTACTATTGGATGAAATTGCCTTTTGGTAACTAACAAAATTTATGTTGCTGGATGGTGGACAGGAAGACTAAAGTAGTGAAAGCTACAGGGTACTATTTACATTCATATAAGTATATGCCACATTTTTAAACTAATTCACTTAAAAATTCACAAAGATTAGTTATCTTAATATGCCATTTAAACAAGTGGCATATACTTATATGTATACCAGCATGTGTTCTGCTTTTATGTTGGTTGAATATCACATCAGTATCCATGAAGAGCTTTGAACTAGTCTCTGAAAATCTGGAAATGAGTGTACCAGAAAAACTGAAGAAAGCAAACATTACCCCTGTGTTTAAAAAGAACAAAAAGGATATACATGAAAACGATTTTTTATATATATATATATATATATATATATATATATATATATATATATATATAATCTTCTCATCTGAAATTATTTATCTAAAAGGTATGTTGTGTGTATGACATGAATGAATCATTTGCTTGTACAATGAATATGTGTTTTCTCAATAAATCAACAGTATATAAAGATATAACTGCATTTATTTATTCTTATAACCTAGAGAAACTGATTATCCAACTGTTCAAATATTCTACTAAAATTTCATTTGATTTTTTAATTCTCTGCTATTTAGCAATTAATGCAACAAAGTCTTTGTTTCAGTGATATTAAATGTCATTTTGTGAGTGCATTTGTGTGTGTGTATGTATATACCTCACAGCAGCAGAGAGTTCATATACCTTGTGGATAAGTGAATACCTAGTTTGTCAATATTTGACAGGTGCTTGGCACTTTGCAATTTAAAAACTTATTCTTCATGAATTTTTAAACAAATTAGTTGAAATAACTGGCATATAAATAAAAAAAATAATTATTTTGCAATCTCTTGGTGTACTTGCCAAGATTATTCTCAGGTTTGAGGCACCTTTAAACAATGCAGAGAAACAGAAACTGCTATGAAGACCTCCCAGAGAAGGAGCAAATTCTGTATTCAGAAGCAGCTTAGACCCATCAGTATGATGCTTTAGTAAAGGCTTTTTAGTAATTCTAGTTAGCAGACTGGCAGAATGTTCTCTTATCATTCTCACATTTTTGTTAAGGCTCTAAATTTCATTTCTGGATAGCACCACAATATTCTTTTCACTTGCATAATCTCCCAGTGATGCAGATCTACTCACTGCACCATACCACACTGGTTAGGGTAGGTATTGTGTAAAGAAATGAGGACAAAAGGATCGTTATTCTTCCTCTCTGCTCAGGAGAAAAGCCAGGCCCTGGCGGAGAGCAGCACTTCTCTGTCTCCTGGAAAATCAATAGCAGTCTTGGAAATGGAGGCTGCACAACAGTTGAGTCTCAGTCCAAAATCTAAAGGAAAATAAAACAATAACAAACTCCAGTTTTTCTCCCTGGCATTTTTCTTTGACACAAAGAAATTACTCCCATTTATTGAAACTCTGTTGCTGACCTTGGAGTTGAACCCAGCTCCTACACAAAACACCCTGAATCTTCCCCTTTTATGTACTTTTGGCCTACACCTCTAATTCATGCTTTGACACTGATTATTCTTTACTGATGTGTTGACTTTCCTTTTCTGATTTGTTTGGATTTCAGTTGCAAGTTATACCTCAAACATGGCTTTTGCAGGCACTAAATTTGACCTATTGTTCTGATTCTGACACATTTGGGCAATAAAGGCTTGTAGGAAGAGTATTTTAAATTTCAGTACCTATTCTACCAATACCCCTAGGTGTTAGATGCAAAGGGAGTAACTACCTCTGTTTTATTTCCTTTTCTGCACTTTGAGAAAAAAAAAAATTCCTGTTAAATTAGTGGCTGGGATGGCTGTTTTGTGTATTTTCTCTCCCGATGCTTTCTTGCCTCCCTCCTTCATACTTACCATTTTCTTTTACCTTTTTCCCCCTGCAATCTGTTGTTGTTTTCTTTTACTTTTAGAGATAACTATGGTAAATAAATACAGATTTAATCTTTAAATCCACTATGAAGAGAAAATGCAGAGTCCAGGTGAATGGGGGAAAGATAGACAAGAAAGGGAGTGGGAAATATAAAGAAAAGAAAAATCAGTCTGCCGATCAAATCTTTCATTTCCAAACAGAAATAATTACAATGATGGTCAGTGGGGAGATTTGGGCAATTTATAGTGGTGGAGCAGCAAGTGCCTATCAACAATACTTGATATTCAGGGCAAGCCACAGAACTACAAGTCCTGAAGCGTTGCCTATAATCTTTATTTCATTTTTAGATGTTATGCTGTAATAAAATGTAAAAAGGGAATACATAAAAAGTTATAGAGGTGGGAAAAAACATGGTTTGAAGTTGTATGGCATTTCTTGACAGGGCATGTTCCTAAGGATATGCAGAGAATAACAAATGCTATTTGAAATAAGTACAATAGAGATCTGAAACTAGATTGAAAACCCAAGTCAATTTTCCTGAGTGTCATTTGATTAGCTTTCTTATATAGAACTGAAGCTTAAACAATGCTGGGGATTCAGAGTGGAGAGGTGCTTGGGAACACAGTGAGAAATGGGTTACTCCTACCAATTTCATTTCTGTAGCTTTACAACATTATCATTGCACATTGTTTCAGTGTTTTTGCAATAATCCATAAATGAAGCAATGTCAGAGGGAATTTGATTGATAGCTGGGAAAACAGAAAAACTGTGAAAGTTATTTCTTTGCTCTTTCTCTGTCTGTCACTGCCTTCTGGGCAAGAGATGTTACCAATAGCTGTATAAAATAGCTGGAGTCTATTGCCTGGCTGTCTATATGGGAAAACGCTAATGAGTTTGTGTATATTGCTTTGGACAACAAAAGGTGACAAATATGCATGTAACATATTTGACCTGTGGATTGGTTTGAGTGATTTATGTTAGTGTTCCTATCTTTTTTTTTTTTTTTTTCCCCTCCAGTGCTTGCTTTTATCTCTGAATTTAGCAAAAGGTGTCTTGCTCTCTTGCAACAAAATTAACCTTGAACTTGATTTTCACCTTTGGAGACTTCTAGGTTGAGAATAAGTGCACAGATAGCATTTTGATTTGCATCTGAATTAAAGAAGTCCTTCAGAGCTCAGAATTGAGTTTTGTATGTTTATACAAACATTCCAAAAGGAATGAGAAATGCAGAAAATTCATATTGATACTAAAATATTCTGATTACTGTTTCTTCTGTACTTTCTCAATTTCTTTCTTTTTCTTGTTATTTTATTTTTCAAATCCTCTAATTGTTCTTCACACTTAGATTAATTTAAAAAGGCAAGTTACCAGGTACCTTTTTTCATTTTTACTTTTCTTTTTTTCTCTCTTTTTTTTTTTTTTTTTTTTTCTTTCTCTTTCTCTAATTTTCCAGCAAGGAAGTACTCCCAGAGCTTGCTTTACATGTAGGAATGAACACCTGGAGACTCAATGGAGATAGCAACCGAGATGGTTCTAAGGGGCCAGGGTGATTCCAGCAGTCCCTGAGGAATACTGCACTTTGAATCCTGCACAGGTGGTGTTTGAAGCGACAACATTCCTCATAGCTTTAGGAAAAAAGTACTATTTTAAGTGGTGTTTTATATTGCTGACATTACTTCCCTCAATTTTTCACCCTCTCAAAACTCTGTCAGCCTCTCTGTCTACATAACCTTGTAGTAATGGAGTGCAAACCAGTGTTTGAAAGGTGTTTGAATTCCCATACAGTTCCCAAAATGCATACTGTGGAAGCAGTGCAATGTCCTTAAATCGTGATCATGAGAAATGACACAACATGCACAAGCTGTAATTGTTCCTTTTTGGGTTGATCCACTTCTGTTCTACTACTGGTATGTACTGTGGCCTCCTCTAATGAGTGTTAACAAAAATTGCAATTCATGGTGTGTGTTGTGGCACATATCGTGTTTAAGTACTGAATGATGACGGACTTGGTGGGCTTCCACCGCAAATATTGCCCATGGGGAAAAGTTGCTTCTGAGGCTGTGGTAAGTAGTCTCAAAATACTATTTGGTTTCCTTTTCTTCAGGATTTATTGCATTTTATCATGTATTATATATTTTATTCAAAGAAGTCTTTCCAGGGATAAGGACTTCAGTACATAACAACAGCTCCCTTGAGTGGGAGATTTCAGGGCGACCTGCCAGCTCTTCTTGCTGCAGATGTCAGGCCATCTGGCTGCCATCTCTGGGGCAGGACACATCAAGGGAGTTGGCTGGCGCATCTCCCCAGCAGGAGTTACTTGGTAGGGGTAAAGAGGGGAGGAGAGAATGTGAGGAAAAAATATAGCAGACTACTGTCATGGGAAGCTTGTGAGTGTGACTGGTTTTATGTATATATTTATGTAAATAGATAGAAAGACAGGTGCACTGAGAGACATTACTTGCAGCAAAGATTATTCAGGGTTAAAAATCAGCTTGGGTAACTTGGATAGGAAAGACATCTAATTCTTGGTATTCAATATTTCTAATGTTTCTACTCCATCCTTTTTGTTTATTTTCTTTCTTCCTTTCTTATGACAATGCAGATAATGTGTGCAAGAATGGTGTGTGTATTCTGGTGGGTTTTTGTGGACTTGTGTATCACTGAATAAGTTTGAATGGACAGCCATCTGTTGTCAAAAAGGTACAAATCTTTCTCTGACCTGGGATACTGGATAATAATTAACTTAGATTATCTGAGTTAACCACACAAAGAGTTGAGGTCAATTGCTTATTGTCCCTGTGGAGAGCAGCGATGAGTAGTGCCCCTCAGGGTCAGTGCAAGGGACTGACACTGTTCTACATCTTTGTTGGTAACAGGGACACTGGGATTGAGGGCACCTCAGTAAGAACACTGAGCTCTGTGGTGTGTCAACACACTGGAGGGAAGGGATGGATCTAGAGGGACCTTTAAAAGAGGTCTCGGCTACAGAGGGGAGACCGTGTAAACATCACAGAATTCAATGCAGAAAAGATCTCCACCTGGATTGCAGTAATCCCAGACACACCTACAGGTGGGGTGGAGAAGTGATTCAGAGCAGCCCTGCAGGGATAAACCTGGGGGTGACAAAAAACAGCTTGAGCTAGCAGTGAGCACTTGCAGCCCAGAAAGCCAGAAGTATCCTGGGCTGCATCCAAAGGAGCATGGGCATCAATTGAGGGAGGGGATTCCCCCCATCTACTCTGCTCTTGAGAGACCTCATCTGAAGAACTGACTGCAGTTCTGTTGCTCTCAAGATAAGAAGGACATGGAAGTGCTGGAGCAAGTCCAGAAAAGGCCACAAAGTTGATAGAAGGATTGGAGCAGGTCCCCTATGAAGACAGGCTGAGAAAGTTGGGGCTTTCCATCCTGGAGAAAAGAAGGTTGAGTGGAAAACTCATAGGAACCTTCCAGTATCTGAAGAGGCTACAGAGAAGCCAGACGGGGGCTTTCCATCTGTAGTGCATAGGGCAAGGGGGAATGAGTACAAAGTGAAAGAGGGGCAATTTCGGTTGGATATTAGGAGAAGATTCTTTACTGTGAGGGTGGTGAGACACTGGCACAGGTTGCCCAGGGAAACTGTAGATGCCCCATCCCTTCAAGTGTTCAAGGCCAGGTTGCATAAGGCCTTGAGCAACCTTGTCTAGCAGAAAGTGCCCCTCACCATGGCAGGGGGCTTTAGAGTAGATGACATTTTAATCTCCCTTCCCACCCTTTACATTCTATGGTTCTGCAATCTTCCCCCCAGACAGATGTACCTTTAAACAAGAGAACGGTGCACCTCAGGAATCAGAGTTTTCTAGTATTTTTCTACAAGGATGAAACATTCACTGTTGCTAAAAAGACATGAAAAAGAAGGACAGTGGTGAAAACATAATTTTATAAATGAGGAGATGGCCGCCAAAAATTGAATCTTTGATGTTTGGAAACTGACTAGAATTTGCTGAAAGAGCTTACAAAAGCCCCATTAGCAAAACCACCCCAACATAACAACAACAAAAAAATCCTGATTAGGAAGCAACAGGAATGTGACTTTAGTGGATGATTTCTCAGAAGACCCAAGCAAGCTTCAAGAAATGGTGAAATGTTAAAGTTTCTGAGTAATGGATTATGAATCCCAGTCTGGGGCAGATAGGTCTAGAACAGGGAAAATATGCATAGTACACATCTCAAGAGTGAAAAGGGGTCAAATCAGTGACTCTAAATTAAGATTTAAGTCTTCTACTCAAAGGCAAAAGTCTCATTTTTGATACTGGGTACACACATTCCTCCTTAAGTAATTCTTCTGCAAGAAAATAGGTAACAGGAGGATGGAAGATCTACCTTTGTCAACTGTTTATTCAGAAATGAGCTACCTTAAGCTGATCTTTCAATATAAATTTTATCTGAAGTGCTTAATTTATCAATGCTGATGCTACCACAAAGACACAACCTCAGTGTGTTCTTTGAGAACTGATATAGGCTAATGAACTTTGGCGCGGTCCCTTTCGTGATCAAGACAGGTTCATGACTTTTTCTCTTCTGCCTCTCTCTGCCTTCCCTGTCAGCACTGGGAAGGGACCAATATCCCATCTCCCTCAGAGCCATTCTTACACTTAGGTAGGCAACAAGATTAAGATCAGAATGTACATAAGTTTGGGGGGTTTTTTTGTTTGTTTGTTTGTTTTTGTTTTTTTGGGTTTTTTTTTATTTTTTTTTCCCATGGAGATCTCTCCTGCATGGAATAATTAAAGAAAACAGGAACAGAGCCCTGAAAGGGATCCCTGCAGTCACTACTCTCTTACTGAGGTCAGTCCTTTGTTCTCACTGGCAGCTGTGTAATTTCAGGCAAATTTGCTTCTCACCTGTATCTTTTATGCAAACTTCTTAACAAGGTTAGTCAATCAAAGGATGTGATAAGATTTCATGCACCATGTGCTAGTCCAGAGGAGGGAAAACAATATGTTCTGATGCTGCATAAGTAATGAATATGGCTTCTAAATATAAAGAGTGAAAAATGGGAAATAAAAAAACCTTGCACTTTCTGTTAATAGAAATTAGAAGAATTTATGCTTCAGGTATCCACCTGAGTGTTTTTTTTTTTTTTTTTTTCTTTAACTGTTGCCCTTGTGCAATCAATCAAGCAGGGTTTGAGGCAGGTTTTTTCCCCTAATTAATTTTTTTAATGCCATTGAAAAGTTCTCTTGTTTTTCTTCAATTCACACCTCTTCCTTGCTCTTCTTTCTTCTACTTTATCTCTCTTTTAAAAATCCTGCTCTTGTTTAAAATACAACAAATGATAGCTAGAATTAGTCAAGTGTGCTTTAAGACCATGAGGCACTATCAGCAAATGCAATCTGTCCTCTATAGACCTAATATCCGTGGAGATGAAACAAAATGTTGTTTACTGAATCAACACTAACCACAGCACGGCCTGCATGGGGGAACGAGGCACACATTATTGCAGAGGCTAAAGAGTGTAAAACCACTGATCCTGCAGTTACAGGGTCATAAAATCCTACTTTCTATGTGAAAAGCATTTAATAGTGGGCATTTTTAATACCTTCTCTCTGGGAGACAAAAAATACAAGGGACCTTGAATAATTACTCAGTATAAAATATTGGGAGTAAACTTCTGTCAACAAAGCAGATGGTCCTCCCCCTTCCTCCAACACCCCCTGAATCCTCCAGCCTTGAACATACAAAGTGTGTTCTGACAATTTGACAGTTGATAAGGAAAAGACATTTACTATTAACTCTAAATAGGAACAAGGAGCACAAAATGAGAATATGGCCCTTTGATGAACATAAGTGTGAGTTCCAGTCAGCTGATCCTGGTTGTGCTTTGTGAAACGGGACTGTTTTGTCTGTCCCTGTGTGAGCTATTTTTGATGGCAATAAAAAGAGCTTAACCAAATAACATTTCAAATGGGTTGTGAGCTGCAGTTTTATTTGAGGTTGTGGTTGCTTTCAGCGCTGGGCAAAGGCATAAACCCTGTGCAATCTTCACATCTTATATGCTGAGTTTGTACAGCACTTTCTGGATTTGTGTGTGGTACAGAAAATGGTTATCATTTGCCTTTACTGTAATGAACCACTTGTGGTTGGAGATCTTGCACAAAAGGAGAGGATTCCTCTTTCAGCATTTATAGACTGCATAATTAATTTAGATTAACTGATGGCAGGTTGAATTTATGATGCTGAGTGTGAGAGATATAAATTCTACACTGTCCCTACTGTCTCAGAAAATATATAAATATATATATATATATTTAAATAAATTCTTCTTGTGGATTTACTAAAATAATTTTAAATTTAAAAAGAACATTCTCACTCTTGATATACAAGGCTACACTGGTGCAAATGCAAATAATAAGTGAATATCAAGTGAATATCAGTGAATATTAATCTCAGCTCATGAAAGATATGAGGCAGTTATAATCACCTACAATATTAAACTAATATTCCAGAGTATAAATTTTTTCCCTAACTAAGTAAAATTCATTTCTGAAAATTTGGTCCCTCTCACCTGCCCTAATGCTGTCATCAGATGAAACTGTCATTCAAAAATATAGTGAATAATCACAAGAAATACAGATCCACTCCTTTCTTCCCTTGTATCAGCTGGAGAAATGTTTCTGCTTCTTCATAGCATTGATTTATTCTGTCTATGTAGATTCTGTCCTTAAGACCCTGCTGTATTGGTGATTATAGTAATGTTTTTGCAGGTTGGTTAATTCACTGTTCAGCTCAGCCTGCAGTGGTTGATGGTGTTAGGGCAGTGGATCACTGGCTCCAAGTTTCCATGTTAATGCAAGATGATTTCCATCTTTGCTGGTTCCAATGAGAATGGCATCATTACATCAGCTAATCCTCTCAGAGTCAAGTAATCCATGCTTGTTGAGAGGATGTGTGACCTGTTTTAATGTTTTAACACATCTGTATCATTGGTAGGTATGCACCACCCCAGACTGGGAAGTCTGGAGCACACACCTGGGCAGCTGAGGGAGCTGAGGGTGTTTAGCCTGGAGTAAAGGAAGCTCATCTCTCTTTTCAAGTCCCTGGAAAGGAGTTGTAGCCAAGTGTGTATTTCTCCAAGGTAGCAAGTGCCAAAACAAGAGGAAACAGACTCAAGTTGTACAGGTGGAGGTTTCGATTAGATATTTGGAAAAGGTTCTTCACTAGAAGGGTAGTCAGACATAGAAACAGTCTGCTTAGGGAAGGAGTGGAATCACTATCCTGGAATTGTTCAAAATGTGTGTGAAGGTCACACTTGGAAATGTGGTTTAGTAGTGAACACATTTGTTGTACAGGTTAACTCTTGGACTCTGATCTTAGAGGTCTTTTTCAAATTCAATCATTCTAAAGCTATGAAGCCCTGCATTTTAGATGTCTACTTTTGTTTCAGTCAGGAGTAAAAGGAAACTTCTGTTTAGTCATGTTTCACAAGAATGTGACATGAGTGTGGCAGGGCAGTTGTGACTTGATGAAACTTTTGAATTATTTGTGTTCTGACTCAAATTTCAGACCCTGTATCTGTGGCTGAACAATTTCTTCAGAATTTAAAAAAAAAAAAAAGTATTGTCACTCTAATAGTATTCAAATGCTGAGTCAGAAAAAAAACCAATGTGAAACCAAGATTCACCTTCTATTTCTGAAGAATTACTCAAGTGTTGCAGGATGTAATGGAGAAACAGGTTTCATCCTTTATATACAACAGCACAATAATGGAGCAGAAATAAGGCCAGGACCTCAACTCCACTAACTGTAATGTTGTTATACCAATGCACAAAAGCTGAGACTCTCTTCACTGTTGACTGCGCTGTATGTGCAATGATTTTAAGATTAGCCATTTTTAATAATCTGCATACATACAAAAGCACAGTACTACAGGGATAGCATTTTGTAATTATGCTCTGCATAATATAGCAATCCTGTCTGAATAATGTCAGATTGCAAATGGTTGTAATCCTGTATGAAGAGTTTCTTCTGTTTCAAATTATGCTACCTAATATTGCAGAGACTTCTGGAAAACAGAGGGCTCAGTGTTTGAATAGGGGCATCTTTAAGCTGCACCAACAGGTGCAGATATCTACTGACTACATGTGAGAGCTGTGACACTGCTGTGGAAAGATGATGGGTACAAACCTACTGGTGACAGTATCACTTGGCTTAAATGTAATGTGTCTGTGTCTTGAGAAATGGCCCATTCTCCTTTCCTACTCAGGAAAGTCAAGAGCAGCTCTATGAAGTCAGAGGAATTACAATTACACATGAAGCAATATGGATTATTGACAGCTCTGTTTTTCAGTATTCAAAGCAGCAATAAGGAAGTTTTTCAGACCACAAAAGAAAATATAAAAGAGTAACCAAGAGAAGTGAAAAAAAAAAAAAAAAAAAGAGTTGAAAGACTTTTAATTTGACATAGGAACTTTTTTTTGCCATTGAATGTAATTATATCAACCCTTCACCCAAGATTCAGATTTCAAGACGTAGCTGTGATGTATCATAACTGTACCTACTGGTAACTGTCTATAAACAATCATAAATACAAGAAATTCAGAATCATGTAACTGTCTAGATCCCAGAGATCTAGAATTCTAGGGGTAAAAGACAAAGCAGACAAACAACAACAACAACAAAAAAATCCTAAAAACAAAAACAGGAAAAAAAAAGGTCTAAAGAAGATGGAAGGAAAGACATGAGGAATGGAAATTACCATTTCAACCACACATGAATAAGCCATCGATTTCCAGGAAGACCTAATTTAGCACACAAGATCACAGACACACACCAGTTCTGGGCTCCTCAGCACAGGAGCTCCTAGAGTAGGTCCAACAGTTGGTGGCAATGATGGTTAAGGGTCTGGACCATCTCTCTCGTGAGAAGAGGCTGAGGGAGATGGAGCTGATTAGCATCTAGAAGAGAGAGCTGAGAGGGAACCTCATCCCTGTCTGTCCCTGTGTGCAGGGAGGGTCAGAGCAGGGCCCAGGCTCTGCTCTGGGGGCCCAGCAATGGCACCAGAGCAGAGCTCAGGGACTGAGCCCAGAGAGCTCCACCCAGACAAGAGGCAAAACTTCTGTCCTGGGCAGTGACCGAGCACTGACACAGAATGTCCAGAAAGAGTGTGAAGTCTGCCTCACCGGGGATATTCCAGACCCCTTTGGACACAATCCTGTGCCCTGAGCTCTGGGATAGCCCTTCTGGACCAGATCATCCACTGTGGTGTCTTCCAACCTGATCCATTCTGGTTTTCAGTGATTCTGTGATACTGAAGATGAGCATTGCTATTCTGAGGCAGCTACTGAACACCCAGTTTTGTCACCTTGTTTAATAAAACAGAAACCTTTGGTTATCATTTTGATCTCACATCCCAAGAGCCACAGGACAAGACCCGAGTTATCTACATATTAACTTCTGCACTGGGACCAGGTGGTTTATTTACTGTCTCTGAAGACATTCAGCCCAAAATATTCATTCTTAGCAACACTGAATTAGCTGGGAGGCATTTTTTGGCCAGAAAGTATCTCAGGGGCAATAGGCATTAATAACATCTTGAGGACAACTAAATATCCACTGTTAGATCCCTTAGACTTCTTTCTTCCTGACATTTCTATGTGCATGAAGGAGAGTGTAAAGGGCTTTGTACTCTCATCTGTATCAACCTTACACAATCAGGTGAACTCCTTCTCCTACAAAGTCTCTGCCTTGTTCCTCCAGCTCATTCTTGTGATGTTCTGCACTGCATGACCAGCATAAAGATGCACTAGGGTACTGTTTCTGTATATAAGCTGTCTTATTCCTTCCTAATGAAAAGTTTGATATAAAACAAGGTATAAGGCAGAAAAGTAAGATGATTTGTAGAAATTGCAGCAGTGCCTAAGATGGCAGTGGTCTCCACACACACATTTCTATGGTTACAGACTGATAAAAAAATGACTAAAATTCATCAAGTGCTTCTATAAATCTCTTTACCGAAACAGCAGTGCAGGAGCCTCCCAGGAACTGTAACACTACAGATGAAAAAGCTTAATCTTTCCCCACACTAGCCTGCAGCTAGACCACCACAGTAGGTGGTGCTGTGAGAGGAGTCGATTGGCATTCAGGTCTCTATAGGGGGAATAAGTAACAAAAAAATTACCATCCTTCACTCCCCTGCCCCAAATAACATCTCAAAAGTAGTTTTTAGAGCTGCTGAAATGTTCAAAATAAGAAAAGTCTTATCTCTCCTCTCCTCTCCTCTCCTCTCCTCTCCTCTCCTCTCCTCTCCTCTCCTCTCCTCTCCTCTCCTCTCCTCTCCTCTCCTCTCCTCTCCTCTCCTCTCCTCTCCTCTCCTCTCCTCTCCTCTCCTCTCCTCTCCTCTCCTCTCCTCTCCTCTCCTCTCCTCTCCTCTCCTCTCCTCTCCTCTCCTCTCCTCTCCTCTCCTCTCCTCTCCTCTCCTCTCCTCTCCAAATCCATAATGGAACTATTTACTTCCCAGTACAGATTTCAAGTTTTGACTGTGGGAGCAGTAAAGGAAATACAATGAAAAGGGGTAAAAATAACAAAGAGAAGGAATCACAAAAGAACCACAGAATAGTCTAAGAAGGAAGAGAGATCACAGAGTCCACCTCTTAAGTGAACAGCCCATATGGAGATTGAACACATATTCTTGATCCTATTGACACCAAGGTCTAACCAACTGAGCTAATGAAGAAGGAAGAAATGTCTTAGGGTAAAAAAAAATGAAGAAAAAACCTAAAGCCATAAAGACATTTTAAATAACAAGAATTGCAGCAGAGAGATTACTACAATCTACAAAATGTAGACAAATAAAGGTACATAAGCAAGTTAAACTGGACTAATTTTTCTGTCTCTTCAAGGAGAGAAAGAGACATTATGATTAGAAAACCACAGCAGAGAAAACAGTGCTAATACAGCAAATATACTAATTAGATACAGTAAAATATTTAACAAAAGATGAAGTTTTCTATAGAAATGGAAATCACTGAAAATATCAGTTGGATCTATTTTTGTGGAAAAATTTTATCTTCATAAATATTCTTTCCTTTATATATATATATGTATTTTGCCCCATAGCATCAAATATTTTTGAATTACATATGGGTAACTTCTAAACATATTTCCATATGGACACCAGTTGATTTCTGTCTGGCTTGTGAAGGTTTGTTTTCTAGAGATGGAATTAGATTTTGGCCTCAGAAAGAGTTCTAGCATTAGAACAGTCTGGCAAAAAATGGGCCAGAATTGTCTTCAATGAAGAAATTTCTTGCTGTGAAAGCCAGGCCCTGATGGAAAGGATTACCTACCAGCATAAACTAGATATCCCTCTAATGATGTTCCTAATGATTTCATACAGTGCTCTTTGTTAGAAATCCCAAGAGCTCCCTGAAGAAATCACTTAGTGTTCCCAAAATCAGGAACACATATACTTACAAGTAATTAAGAACATCTTCTTGTTTTTGTTGTCTTGTTTTATTGTCTTGTTTTGCTGAGGTTCTTTTTTTTTTATTGAAAAGAAAAGAGAACATATTTTACATTAATTGGTCTTATACAGAGTATAAAACCTTCACCACTGTGTACCCGTTATTGTCCATTAATTGCTTTCTCATCTGATCTCTGATATTTTGTTTCCTTCAATGGTAGTTATTTGTGTCAGTTCCTCTTATGAGGAACTCCCTATGAGTGAATGATTTTAACCTTGGTTGAACCTCATTGATTTCAATCATATTCTGTCCAGAAATAATTCACATAAAATCATGAAAATTTACAGTGCTTGCATTCTGAGACAGGCTCCTCATATCTAAGACTGCTCCTTGGTGACCAGAAAGCAAGTTTGTCAATCATTGACATAATAAATTAATTTCAATAGCAAAGAAAAAGCAAAGATGTGCAAAAACCACACCATTTCACATCTGTCTTCACCAGTACTGTTTAAATGTGTTTCAATCTCCAAATATATTTGGAGTCTTTTCCTTACACATTTTGCAGAGGTATAATGAAAAAGCTCATGAAGGAGCCCTGAGCCAGAGCTGGTTGATAATCTAAAGAATGCTTACCTCAGTCCTCCCTAGAGGTATGCTCAGTGTCCTCACAGGAGCACATTTGCTTGTGGAAACTGAAACTAGTGGAAATGCTAGAAGAATGGAAAAATGGTAATAAAATGTATTTTGACTACTTCCTCTGGATAGATTCTAGCTCCTAGTTAGTATTATTCCACTTAATAACACAGGCTGACACAGTCTCACGTAGATAGTTTTCAGGTGTGTAAGAAAACACCATGTTATACACAAAATGTCAGCTCTTATCTTAAATATCCTATACTCTAAGATATCTAAGTTCCAGACTAAACGTCTGCTCTTAAGTTGCTGAACAATTTGGCTTATTTTCTTCATTTTTCAACTATTTATTATACACTATTAGACAAAAAAAAATTGATGAACTCATAGGTTTCTCTTTCAGGAGAAGATAAGAGAAAAAGAAGAAAAAAACAACAACAACAACAACAACAAAAAAAAAAAACAACAACAAACTCTGCTCATGTCAAGGAGCAGTTTACATTACGAACAAAATTTAGTAATAACTTTTTTCTCATAATTTGATTTGGGAAATATTTATTTTGACTGTAGTTGGAGTTTTCTTAGTGGGTTTACTTATTTGGTTGGTTCTTATTTTATTATCTCAATGTGTACAGGAGAGGGTGTCAATAGGACACAGGCAAGTTCTCCTTGGTAGTGACAAGAAACAGGACATGAGGCAATGGGCAGAAACTGGAACACAGGAAGTTACGGCTGAATATGAAGAACGTCTTTGTGAGAGTGGCTGAGCACTGGAATAAGCTGTCCAGAGAGGCTGAGAAATCTTGCTCCCTGGAGATACTAAAAAGCTGTCTGGACAAAATCCAGAGTAACATATTTTGGGGCACTCAGCTTGAGCAGTGAGCTTGGACTAGAAGACCTTCCAGTCTTCCTCAATCTGACATTCTGTAGAATACACACAAATTGCTGTAGCAAGCTGGGGTTGGTCTCTTCTCCCACTCAAGTAGTGACAGGACAAGAGGACATAGCAACAAGCTGTGCTGGGAGAGGTTCAGACCAGACATGGGGAGGAAATTCTTAATGGAAAGGGCTGTTACCCTGGACGTGCTCATGAAATGACCAGATGCGGCACCCAGTGCCGTGGTCCAATTGACAAGGTGGTAATCAGTCAAAGCTCGGACTCAATGATCTCAGAAGTCTTTTCCAGCCTAAATGATTCTGTGGTTCTGGGAAATAAAATAAATAAAAGGACCACTTGCAGTTGGGATAAATGGTGCAACTCTTTTTTTTCTTCAGTGACATTCATCATGCTTTGGGAATTAGTGAGAAACATGGCAGTTTAGCAGAATGGCTAAATTAGAAATAAAATAACCTGTTATTAAATTACACAATTAGACCCTTTAAAATAACCCAAAATCTACGAGTATATTTTAAAAGAGATTATGCTGGAATGAACAGATTTAGAAACATTGTCTTAAACTACTTGATGTCTATGTTAATTAATACATTTTATCAAAGTTCATAGACCAAATTTAGCAGAATGCTTATGATCTTGCCTGCCCAGGTTAGTGCTAGAACATAGCCTGACCTTCCACCACTTGGGTTCTCTAGTTAGGTCTCAAGGCTACTGTAAATGTTAAAATGAAGCACAAGACCATCACTGTGAAATTTGTTGCTGTCCTGCTTTTAAAGTATCTATTTTTCACAGAGATGAGACATCAGGGAGAACATGGAGTCAGATGGGGTAGACCTTTTACAGCACATTTTTTGAAGTGAGCACATTTACTGTACATATCAGTCATAAAAATGTCTTCCTGGAGTGTCACAGACATCTTGGCTGGAGAGAGTTGAACAAAGAAGGTGTATATAAATGGAGAAAAGGCAGAAAAGAGAAAAGAGAGGGTAGTAATGCAAATTTTTTTACTGAGATGGCAGTACGATGCACAGGAACAAAAGCAGTAATAGACCCTCTTCTCATTTATAAATTTAATGTGACCAGTATTGACTCACAGTCTTTCTCTTATCATTTGTCTTTGAAAAAAACAGTTTTGCAAACTGAATTTCCTGGATCTATTTTTCAAAATTACTTCTATAAACATTTAAATGTTGGTAATGATCACGCTGTTCATGTGGGAGAACATTTTTCTGTTTTGTTTTGTTTTGTTTTGTTTTGTTTTCTTGCTTTTTTTTTCTGGGATAGACAATCTGACATGTCTTCCTCTGGTTCATTCTCTGTTCATTTGTATGAACTCTTTTCCTGTAGCACACTTCATTTGTTATTGCTAAATAAGGAGAAATAAGTCATGCAGGCAGCTGGTCTGTTCTGAAATGGGTCCCCTTAACCCTAGTTTTCTCCCTTTGGAGGAAAGACAAGGAAAATTTTTTTTGATGGCTTTCTAAGTTTAAGACCCTGATTTTTCTGACGTTACTCTGAAGGCACAATTCTGGTGACACACCATGTTGATTAGAAATAACACTGTTTTCTCATTGCTTTTGTGGAACCTGGCAGTCATGACTTAATTAGCTGGCCCTTTGACTGAAATAAAAAGTGACTAATGGACACTCAATACAGTGATGTCATCTCATTATATATCGCATGACAAGTGCACACTAAGTGATTAGAAGACACATCTGGAATGCAAAGAATGGGCTTGGAAAAAAGTGAAGATAGGGGACATGACCTCCAAAATTATTTTGGCACCAAAAGGTTTTGGGTATGTGTTGTACAAGGGTAATGCAATGCCCTAAGATTTTTAAAGATATATTTAAATAGCTCTCTAAAAATTTTTTTGAAGTCCAAGTGACATCAAATAAAGTTTGGGCATTACTGTGATGGCAGCATTTTGTGACACAACAAGGAGGGGGACAGATGTTAAATTTAGATATGTCTTTTAGGCAGAAAAAACTCTATAGGAAGAATCATACCCTAAGATAAAAAGTTAAACATAATAATCGACAGAGAAAGTCAGATGTCTCGCACAGGTTCAGATGAATGACCCTTCAGACTTTCCTGTGTAGTCTTTGACTCAAAAGTCAGACTAGGACAAGCCTAAAGAGTGTCTAATCTGTTAGTCTGAAACAGTCTTGAGAAATCAAATAAAAATTACTTGGAATCTATAGAAAAAGACACAAATATTTATGTTGTGATTCATCATCTTTAGTTTTCGTTATCTACACCGGACATCTACCTCTGAGCATTTTGGGTACTCTTTGTTATCGTCTAGGGAGAGGAATAGTAATTCATCTAATGTATTCTGAGCATTTTCTTAAGGACAAGATGAATCATGACCTTGTTTCCCTCATTGGCTGGGGTGACAAGATAAAAAATATGTGGCTACCTCGTTGATGTCTACATTTAGTCAGATGAATCCCAGCCTAATGACCAAGTGGAAGCTAACACTCTCTCTAATAGCTATTTGGACGCGCCCACATTATCTGAATTGTCTTGATGAAATAAAAGTAGGCTTTGCCTAGATTTCCAAACCCTTAACCAAGTGACAGCTGGCTCCCTCAGGAAGGATGCTAAAATTTGACTGAAGATGGAGAATGAAAGCCATCACTTTTCAGTAGGAGGCCTTTCTAGGTCATTTGTAAGGCAAGCTAAAGTGATTTTTCTCGAACACAGATTGCAGAATAAGACTCCAGTCTTTAAAGTTCATAATTTCTTTTTTGTTGAAAATATACATTTTTATGGTGAGTAACCACTGCTGAGTGACAGGAGGAAATTCATATTGAAATATGTAAAACATGTTTTGTATTGATCGATTTTCAACACCACTGTGTAGATTGCACAATTAGATTGACGTCAACAGATTTATTCCATTTCCATGATTCCGTCCAAGCATTTCAAGCTGTGTCACATAAAACACAAAAAACCTCCCCCAAACTAATTGAAATAACATTAAGCATAACACTAAAGAAATGAAGCATTAAGTATTAATTTTTAGCAAATATTTATAAAACAGAAAAAAAAAGCCCATTATGAAATAATATTCTGTCTTTCTGCCCACCTAATCTATCCATCTATTTTTTACATAAAGAATAGAAACAGGTTTTCTTTCAGTGTGTCTCACTAAAATCTGGTACTATCTGGAAGACAGGCATGCATATTAATTGCAGTATGTGTTAAAGATAGAAAAAGACCATTTTTTTTTGTAAAAGGTCATACGCTTTTACACCTGTTACAATGAAGGTTATCAAATAGCTGATTTTTTTTGTTGCTGTTGTTTAACATAAACATGTACTATGTAAATGTGGGGAAAGACAAGAGAATATACTGCTTTGGCCTATTACTCAAGAACTTTTATTCAGAAGTGTCTGTCCTTGCTGTAGAAGGATAGATTAGGGATCACAACCTTAATAAAACATAAAAAAAACTTCTGGTCATTTTTCATCTCATATGTCAAGTTTCTAGAGGAAGAAAAGTGGGGGCAAAGTGGACACAATCCTTTTAACTTAGCATTCAAAGTTCCTGATTTATACATTTTCCACAGACATTGTTTATTTAAGTATTCCCTAGGAAAAGGGTATTAGCAAAGACCAGTGAATAGTTCTCAGTGTACACAAAGCTTTTTTTTTTTTGCTCACGAGAACTACAAATGTCTCTGAGTAAAAAGAATATTTAAAAAAATACAGAAAGAAGAGTGTGAAGGGGCAAAAGGAAGAGGAAAGAGGAGGGGAAGTCAATGCATCAAAACACAGGAATCAGGACCAGTTTATTGGAGGTAACACATACAACTATTTATTTGCAACTAATAATATAAAGTTTTTTGCATTGTGTTCTATTTATGCAGATTTATTGTGTAAATGACAAACTTCCACATCTTCATTGCAGATTCTATTCCAAGTATATTTTCATATATTCTAGTTACTCTAGACATTTGACAATGCCAACTGAACCCAAAGACCTTCACACACCTGAAAATATTATCAGCATAGATGACCAAATGCAAAAGGACATTCAGAAGCTTCTGCCTCATTTTCATATCCTTTGTGGGGAAAAAAAAAAAAAAAAAAAAAAAAAAAAAAGGATATGTTGGAGATTATTTTTCCTTCCACTGATATGTTGTTTTTTACACTGTTTTTTACAGTGGAAAGTTCCATTCAAAAGCAACTGAACTTCACAGACTGGGGGTTTGAAACCCAGGGATATTTAAGGTTCCTTCCAACCCAGGCCATTCTGTGATTCTATGATTTGTCTTGTTAACACCAGATAAAGTGACCCACTTTCTCTCTTTTATCTCAACCTCCTTCATTTCCCCAAACCTACAAACCAAAACAAACCAAAGGAAACACTTACTCTCCCTTCACTAAAGGCATTTACATTCATGCCAGAGTGACTGACCAATAAGAAGGGAATCCAACCCCCCAGATTTTTACAGCTTCCTTCATAAAATTCATTAATAGTATCCAAGTGAATATTTCTACTGGTATAAAAATATCGTAAAAAATATTCTTATTGCATGACCTGTAAATGTTTAAAACTTTTTTATGGAAGGACATATAATGAAAAATTGGTTACCACAGATCATTACTGAACTTAATGTACATTCATTTATGGTTCTTGTTAAATACTAGAACAAATCAAATCCAAGTCAAACCAAACCAATGACATGGGCTGTCCAATAAAAGTTTTTCACAGAAGAAACCCTGAACAGAATTCTATTTCCTTCTGCAATATTCAAATTTGAGAATTTTCAGTGGCATATCTTTTCTCCCCTCTGGTAAATAATTGGAAAGCAAAGTTCTCATGCAAGCCATGAGGCCCCAAGATATGTAAAGTAACATCCAAACAGCAAAGTATTTTGATGCAAATTGAGTTTTCTCTGAAAATTAATGAATCTGAGACAGATATACAGTATGCAGCAAGATTCCCTCAAACTGAAAATAGAACAGCAATAAAAATGCCAAGAAGTGATAAGGCAGCAATAACACATGAGAGATTTTATGTATCAGTTGGAAAAAATAGTTACTGTAAATGAGTGGGTGTTCTTGTGTTCTATTTTCCCTCCTACTTTCTTTTTTTTTTGTTTGTTTGTTTGATTTTCCTTGATTGCTGAACAGAAACGTGTCTGCAAAATGATGGATTAATTAGGAGAAACATACATCTCTCTTTAAAATAAGAAAAAAATAACACCTTCATTTCTATAAGATCCCTTCCAAAGTCCTCATTATTACAATGTGGTGGGCTTTGAAAGTCATTTACATAATAGCTAACAAAAATGTACTCAGCAATACACCGGGCCCACTAAACACGGGAGATAATTACACTGGGAGAATGATATTCCACTGCCAGCTCCATTTTCAAGATACATTTATTTGCCCTGCACACAGCCCTGAACAACCAAACACACATTAACATATCGTGTAGGTGCGTGCTATTGCAATCTACATGATGAGGGAAGGGAAGAAATACAACACACTCCTCTTGGCATATATGTACCACCTGAATGGTATTTTTCATTATCTCCTGCACTGGGAACATTGTATTATTCCACTGGGAAGTCATAGCGAAGAGGATATAATTATCAGCAAAGTAATGGGGATCCTCCTGCTAATGGCCAGCTATTCAAATATCTCAATATAATCGCCTTGCCCAATCTCTCCCCATTGCCTACTCTTCTGGAGAAACTCATCATTTTTTCCACTTACTACAGCATAATGAATTCATTTTGCATTTTCTTTGTGAGAAATTAAGAGGAATAGCAATGTAATGTGTTGACATTTGAAATGCAGCATAGAAAAGTTTAGACTGGCAATTTAGTTTAATCGCCCACTAGCAGGGAGAAGCTTCTTATTAAATTAATTCTTGGTGTACAGGATATGTATTTCTCCATTTGAACTCTCTTGTCTTTCTTATTTTTATCTTTCATCTGCATCTCAATTCACTAGGGAGACAGCAGAAAACACACTCACCTCAAGTACTTTTATATATTACCCTTTATGATCATTGATGTTCATGTAGAGGATGAGTGACGGGTGAATATAATTACATCTTCACCAGAAAACACATCTTCTGAAAAACAGTAGAGGTTACTAGTCCCTTTAAGAGAAGTCCACATAGAACAGTACTGATCATTCATTGTTGTAAGAGCTCTCATGTGCTTTCCCAAATAGCCAGAGTTCATCCCTTGTTTCCTGGTGTGATTACAGCATAGCCATTAACACTCTATTCCTGCTTATGCTTACTTTGAATTTTTAACAGGATACAAAATTAATCAGTCCCAAGATCATTTACTTAAAATGTTCTCTGAGTAGTCTAAAAAACAGCTTCATATATTCTATTTTTGAAGTGAATACATTGGAGGGGCAGTTGGACAAATCTTTATGGGTTTTATTTTGATTCGTTCTTATTGGCTGGTTTTACATGGATTCAACATACAAATATAGGATATAAAATTTTGGTCATTTGTGTTTGGGAAGTCAGTGTAGTCTATAACTTGTGGGAAATATTGGGCAGGTCACCCAGAAGGACAGATGGTGAAATTGTAATTGGCACTTAAAATTTTTTGGGTAATATGTATTACTTGTCATAATTGTTTCCTGATATTTTTGTAGTCTGGGGATCATTCACAAGAGTAAGAACACACTCCTTAATGTAGTCAACATGTTTTCTGGAATAAATTATTTTTATTTTAAGAGAGTTATATCTCAGCAAAAACTGGATAATTTTCAAAATCCATTCAGGTCCACTATTAACGGGATAACGAAGTCTACACCAGGAGATATTATGACGCTATTAAGAAATACCATAATTTCAAAGCAAAAATACAAAATAATTCTTTCAGATAATATGTGTTGATTCTGTTGTATAAAATAAAATGAAATTGATTGTGTTTTGAAGACTTTAATTGAGGATCTTGATAGTAAAATACCCCAAAACTACTAAAGCAGAAAAGCTAGTCTTTCACACCTCAAGGAAATATTCACAAAGATTTCTAATAAATAGAAAGAACCTGGATATTTCTTCCTAACAATAGGAAGAAATAGCAGCATCTGGATATTGTTGAGGCATTGGATTGCTTCATGTGACACACTGTGTTCAAGGACTGAATCTTTTTAGGTGAAAACTGCAATGGCTGCCTGCATATGTTAAATGTATGTTCCTGAGCGAATGGTCAACCAGGAATATTCTCTTTTTTCTTAAAAAAAAGTAGGACAAATTGTTCTCACATCACCTTGTCTTACTCTGGCAGAATATTTTACAAGCTTTTACCAAATAAATCCTCATTTACATGAATGGAGGACAATGTTCAATTTCCATGGGTTTATGTTTTTTTCCTCTGCTATTTCTGTTTCATAAGTAACAAAAGTTGTGTGTTGTAACCTCCTGGCTTAAAAATCCTCTCAATTTCACACAGGTATTACTCATAACTTAACACATACTATACTGAAGCAAAATACCAACAGCAGGTCCTTAAGAAAGTCATCGATTTCTCAGAGTAAAAGTGTTTTCTGCATGAAAAATCCTCCAATTTCCTCTTGTTGCTAAGGAGTCTACTTTCCCCTTCTCCATGCCTATGTACTCTGATATTTTGGTCTATTTCTTGCTGTTTCCAAGTCTGAAATATGGGAAATCTTTAATTTTTTTTTCCTTCCTTGCTGAGGATCTTTATGAGTATTCAGGCTTCTCACTGCTATGCCAACTTCCTGCACTTAGCTTCTGCAGAGGAGACACACTAATTTTCACATCAGAGCCTACCAGTTTGTAAACTTGTCGTGCACCATTAATTTCAGGAACCTTCCAATGTCTTTCAATGGGAAATTAGCAGTCAAATGTGTTTAGTTTTCGGAAACAGCAGCCACACCACTGACAAGAGCAACAACTTGTACAACTGTAAGTCATTAAGAAAAGAATTTCTTCAATTATGAATGCATACATTGTCAATGGTGAATGAAAGGAAGAAGCAAAAGGGAGACGTGGAGAGAGGTGAAGTAAAAAAGACAGAAAGTGCCACAATACACTTCAAAACTCTCTGTGCTAGTCAAACTTGTCAGCATTCAGCCTGCATTTCCAAATGACTATTGCTAAAAAAAAAAGTGTTAAAAAAGCAGGCTGTTTCTATTGCTCATTGCCTAAAAAAAAAAAAGAAAAAAAAGAAAAAATTGAAGTTTTAAAGGCTATTTTTAAAGGATCCTATTTAAAGTTTTGGCAGAGTTGGGAACCTAATTACTATATGTCATTTGTCTAAATGTAAATGAGAAAAGAGTTGGAGAGAGAAAAAAGAAAAGGATCCATGGCCTTCTGGGGCTTGAAAAGCCCTCTTGATGGCGACTGCATTGCTTTTTCATTCCTTCTTCCTGAGTATGATTATGTTCCAGAATACAGAAATCAGCCTTTCCCCACTGGGAGCATGATAAGATGCCCTGGAGAACTGAAAACACAGAGGTAGCAGGTGCATGAAGACCACAGTGGTGCTGAGACCTCTGCTGATCACCACTGCCAGGGCCTGGGAGGTTAAAAGAGTGAGGAGAGAGACATGAACACAGATTCCCGTTTTGAGCAGGTTCTGCTCTTTCTATAAAAATGCATCGGGATTCCAAGTCAAGGGCATGGCAACCAAGGGTTAACACAATACAAAGTTTGGTATTAGTGAGAGATCACTATTGAAGGCAACCTAAAATTACTGTGGGTGTGATGGGTTCATGGAGTGAACAGTGACTTCAGCCCCCATATCAGTGATGGAGGATGGGCACTCATCTCTTGTGGATGCTTTAGAAAATCTCAACACTGTTTGCTAACTTTTTGTCTCAAGCCTTCTCTTTCACAGCTTAGAGCTAATTCACATTTTCCTCATCCCCACATCACAGGGTCCACTACTCCATCATCACCATCATCATCATCTTCATCATGCCTGCAGCTTTTCAAGGCTTATTTGTTGCATGTCCCAAATTGAAAAGAAACTCTGTATTTTCATGCTTATGGCCTTCAGAAGAGACCCAAGAGGAAACGAGAACTGCAAAGCCGCTCACTTCCTAGATTTGCCACTTCTCTCTCCATGCTGGCTTTGTGCAACATTTCCTGCTCAGTCTTTGCTGGATATTTCTTACCTCAGGATATGTACCCTAAGGCATCCCCCACAGGTCAGGATGTAGAGTCACAGATATGAAGATAATGAGGAGCCATGGGCTACAGTGTTTTTCAGCATGCTGTTGTCATCCAGCTCTCTACATCTCTATTTCAGCAGGCAGCAGAGTGTCACATCCCCTCTCTGTCAGGGCTGGTTTGCTGGATCAGTTCTCAGCCCTTGTATTTTTACTTCTCTCTGTGTGTGTGTGTCTGTGTGTCTAGGATATTTATTATTTGCATTTTTCAGCCTGGGTTATGACCGTATCTGTCAGTCATTCCTAAATTGGCCTGTGAAAGAACCCATGGTACTGCTAGTTTTTTTATGTAGTTTTTCATGGGTTTTCCCAGCTCCTTGCCTTATAACATCTATTCTTTACATATGTCCATGCCTGACATTGGCTGTGCTTTAATTTAGAGATTTAATCAACTTGCACTATGTTGTTTTGGTCAGTCCTCTCTGGCACACATCAAGCCTTTCTTGTCTTACCAAAATGACATTTGCCACAACTTATACCCTGTCCAAGAGCCTGGAGTAGATGTCATCAGTGCCAAGTGACATGTCCTACCTTAGATGAAAGTGAATCATCCTTCTGACTATCTTACACATACATTTAAGCATGATTTGGTGTGTCAATCTCCAGACTTTTTTTTTTTTTTTTTTTTTAGTAAGATTGTCATTCTGCTACAGCACATATATGCTTTCTGGCTTAATTAAATAATATGGTAGTTTTTACTGGCTCTTAAATTACTGTCAGAGAAGTTTTTGATGGCTAAGTTTTTAGCTGTAAATTAAATAAACCCCTGGGACTATTCAGTCACAGAAGTAAAAGAACCACATTAAATGACTCACCTTCCAGCTAGATATCAATCTTGCCCTGTGAAAAGGATGGACACCTTACAGCTGCCTGTTGGGTCTATAATGAATGATAATAATCAGTGATGAACAGGGATCGTTTGGTAGCTTACCAGTGAGTCCAGACCAAGCCCAAGCCAGGAATTCGTGTAGCAACAAAATAGACATTCACATTCAGAGCACAGAATTGCAACATTTACTTTACTGATATAGATACAGACTAAAGGGCCACTCACTAAGATGTTCTGACATCTTTTGGCTGTAGGTGAGAGGTAGACATAGGTGTTTAAATAGATATATAACTTTTTTAATGCACTGTTTGTGCTTTTTTAGAACACTATTAAGTCATTTTCTCAGAATAATAAAGATGGAGGTAAATATAGCTTATTCATTTCTAACTTGGTCATTACAGAAGGCAACTGCTCCTCATAATCTTTCTCCAACAAAACAACAAACACAGCTTATTCACTCATTATTTTTTAAGTTTTTATTACATCATAACAACACTTTGATTTTGACCCACTGAGATTCTAAAGGAAGACAAGACTGATCTTGTCAAGGTCTGAGTACTCAAAGTGTCAAATAAAATGACTCTAAGAAAAGTCCCTTCCCCAATTACTTCAACTCATGGAAAAATTTTCCATTACAGCTCTGAAGCTGATGCAATTTTTATGCATTATAAGGCCACACTCTATCAATTTATTGCCCCTCAAATGAGTACATTAATATTGATGGCAGCTAAACACATTGCAAACATGTTCTGCCCATTAATGCCCTGGAATAGAGTCATTATCCCATTTTAGTCCCACTGCAATGGTGGGACGATGGGTGTACAGAAGGATCTGAAATAAAAACTCAGAACTGAGTATATTCAGAGATCAGGGCTCATATCCACTAGAAGCAGTCGGATCTGCTAAAGGTTCACAGTCCATTACTTGTCCCTGACCTCCTGGGATTTATAGCCGTAAAGAATAATTCACCCAAAAATAAATTTGAGGACTGCTGCTGTGGTATTTATGGGTGTACACACTTCCTGACCTCAATGGACATATGCCATGAAGTACCCAATACCCATTACCCACATATTCAGGAGAGAAATTAATGGATATTCAAATGTGATTTCCCAGTACTCCAGTTTTCCTACTGAGCTCTGCAAATGCTTGCTAGGTGCCCACTAGCATGAGAGGATGTAGTAATATCCTGATCCTCTTCAGAACAGCTGCCTATGAAGTGTCACACTTACTGGGTTTCCATTTGGAGAAGAAGAGGAGGCAATTTCTGGAAACATGAGAGGCAAATCTACTCCCTCTCCCTCTCCTTTTTTTCTATCTTAGTGCTTCAGGTTAATAAAAATCTATAGTCCTGAATGTTACAGGGAGATAAAGAACTGTAATGCCAGTGATTGCACGTAATTTCCAATACTGAAATACTTCTTTCTGGAACTAAACACTGCCAAAGGAAAGCACTTTTCTTCCCTCTTCTTCCTGCCTGCAAAATTCAGATGTTATGTATATGTGCTTATGTACCAATTTGTCAATATAAATAAAATATCCAATGGTACTATATACATGTTACATATATTTTATACATGTATTTTACCTGCAGTGGAGTGTCAAGAATAGAAGCTTCTTGTGCTCAAGTTTTTTTATACCACCAAATAAAATACTAATTTCATTTATTATATAAATTAATTAAATAATACACTCAAATTATTACTTTGTTTTGTTTTGTTTTGTTTTGTTTTGTTTTTACTAAAAGCAGTTTGTTTGGTTGCTTTTTTTTTTTTTTTTTTTGTTTTTGTTTTTGGTGGTGTGTTTGTTGGTTTGCTTGTTTTGGTTTAGTTTTGGTTTTGTTATTTTGTCACAGTTTTGTTTGGAATCTTTGAGAATTTTATTCCTGGGCTTCCTGGTTGGCAAGTTTATAATTACAAGAAAGTATAAATAAAAATGTCCTATTAAGTACATGAAATAAAAAGCTGAGAGGAAAAGAAATAATAATAATAAGAAAATATACTCTGTACTGGAAGAATTAGACACTCTTTGCAACTGTTTCTGCAACAATGAGCTACTTTGTGGTCATAAGAATGCTTTTAACCACCTGTTCATGTCAGGAAAACAGCTATCTTATTTTGGAAAACTCAGGCAACTTGAAAACTCAGATGTGGATAACTTCACTTCTAAAAATCAAATCCTTATGGTCTTGGGGTCCTGCATTTGCAGTCCCTGACTGGGTAAAATAAAAGTTACAGGTTTTACTCCATTAAATCTTAAATGTATTATGGCTCAACAGAGCCATAGAGATAACTTTCCTCTAAATGTGAACATCTGGGGACAAGAGTGTTCCTCTCATATACAGGCATCATGGATAACCAGAAATAGGACACCAAAGCCTCACAGTGAGATCCTCAAGCCATTCCTGTGGGACATGAATTCCAACTCTTTCACAAGGCACCACAATGCTCATTTGTCCCCTCGGGAATAATGATGAAGGCTGTTAGAACTGATAGTAGTTGCTGTAGGAGATGTTTTTATCTGTAAGTTTTGTTAATTAGAGGGAAATATTTTATCTTTAATTAAGGTAGGAGATTTTTGGATTTGGGGTTTTGTGGTTTTTTTTTTTGGGTTTTTTTTTGTTTTTTTTTTGGGGGGGGTTTTTTTGTTTTGTTTTTTTACTAGAAGGTGCTTTGTGTTTAATGTAGAAAATTAACAGTTGAACTATGAAAAATAAAAATAATTATTTTTTCTCAGCTGCATTGTGAAGGCAAGAAAAATAATTTAACCCATTAACTACTATTTTATTGTTGTCTCTCTCACTTATCAGTATTGCTAATTATGAAGCATTCTTGGTGGAGTGCCATCATGTGCTCAGCGCTGTAATCAAGCAATCAAGCCTGAACTGGGGAGGGATGTGCTCAAGTTGAAAAAAATCAGTGAAAAAGAGAAAGAGATTTGGAGCCATCTACTCCCCTTTGGGCAGAACTTCCACCAGAGACCAGCAAGGAACCATTGCAGGTGGCCTCACTAAGATCTCAAGTAAGCAAAGCACTTAAGCATGTGATAGAGTCAAAACGATTTAATAACTCAGTTGAAGTTAAGTGCCAACACAGGGTCTAAATCAAGAAGGATATACTTTATGGTCTATTTCTTTGGAATATTGTCTTTTTGAGCTGAAAGAGGGGAAAAGTTCAGGCTTTTCCTAAAGTCATTTGTACTAAGTATATTATCCCAAGTCCTACCTTCTAGCAAAACTACCAATAAAGGTAACTGAGATGCTTTTTTAAGGTACCAAAACTCTGCAAAATTCATCACTTGTTTTGTTTTCATGTCAAAATGCAAATATGTTTAAAACAGGAAGAAAATTTTCCCTTTATTTAAAAATATGTTGGTTGCATAAGGTGACATTTTTACACAGCTAATTTTTTTTTCCTCAGCCTAAGTTAAACTTCACTTTTATGTCAACTGATACTTTACAATTACTCCTAGTTGCATCTCTCTTTCTTATACCACAGTTTCCCCATTAATTAAATGGAGGAGACTGATGTCAGTGCGCCTTGCTATATAGTCACAGTTCAACACAGCTGTATGTTATAGACTAACCAACATGACTGATATTAAATAAATAAATAAGAATAAAGATAAATAAATTAAACAGAAAAGCAATTCACAATAGATTGATGGGGGGTAGGAGGGAGGGAGAGGAATGGTCCTTGATTTAAATCTTAGTAAACTAGGTGTTATTTATAATTTTTTTCCTTAGGCAATTTAATCACTTCCCAATAACAAAACTGATTATTTAGTCACAAACATTTCTGCTCTCAGCAGTCACTTTTATTAGTAAGATCCTATCTGATCTGATTAGAAAACAAACTTCAGGAATACCTCCTATTAGCTTCCATTCATCTCAGCAACAATTTAAAGTACAGCTGATGGCTGTTTAAAAATAATTAAAAAAAAAAACCACAAAAACTCAACAACAAAACTCACAAAGGAACATTCTACAAGCACTGGTGCTAATATATCAGCCATTTATTCTTTCCCCCCCTTACTCACAGTTACTTAAGAGGTAAAGATTTGTAGATGACAAATCTGTCAATATTGCATTAAAGCAAAAACAAACACAATGAGCAGCCACCTGGAAAGGAAGAGAAATTTGCATGTTGAAGGAGGCGTGTACATCTTTCATCAAGCTCTAAATAAAAATCCTGTATAAGGCAGGATTCTCATGGAAGTGCTGACCAATACATTTGAAAGCCAGTACCTTTTTTTCCTTTCCTTGCAAAAAATACTGTTTTAAAACCAAGAAAATGGCCAGGGAAACAAAACCAAGGGTTTATAGCAGGTGGAGTGCAAAAACATGGTCAAAGTTCTTGCTGCTGCCTTGCTGGTGACAGCATTGTTTTCACCCTTAAGCATGTGCATTTTTTCCTACAATCTTTTTTTTTTCTCTTTTTTTCTGTGATTTCAGATGTGTGGGACTCCTGAGCCTGGTGAAGTTGTGTTAGCAGGTAGGCATCTTATATAGTGAGAACAAGGAGTAAAGGGGAGCAGACTTCATTAAGCTGACAATGCATTAAAAAACAAACAAAGCAACAACAACAAAAATTGGAGAGTGGGGAAGACAGAGAGATGAAGGCATCACAACTTTCTCAAGATTTCACGAGAAAAGTAGATGCAGAATCGGTAGCCTCTTGCTGAAGGATTTTTTTCTTTGTATCTGTGCTCCTACGGAAATATAATCCATTGAGCCACATCCACACCCGTTAATTAAACGTCTGACTTTTCTCTCAGATTCAGCAGTTTGCATAAAAGGCGCAGGAGAGCATTGCCAGCTCCTCCCGATGAAAACATTCTCAGCCAGGATGCGGCAGTAAAGCAGCCGGGCTCTCCTCCCAGGCACAAAGCCCGGCACTTGCAGCTCTTCGGGGTACAATGCTGCCTCTTGACCAATCGCTTGTAACTGCTTTCATCCTCACTCTGGTACCCAATTAGCACCTTGTTAGCCACACACCTGCAGTGCCTTCACCCGGAGGTCACCAGACCTCGTGGGCCTGATTCTCCAGTCAGTGTTCCAATCCCAATCGGAGATCAGTCCATTAAATCAACAGCTTTAGAGGAACCTAAATAAAAGGGGAACGAGGTGATCTGCAACATTAACCCTTTTCCTCTCTGTTTTTCCTCTCATATGCACCCTTTGGCCATCTGTCACCACTGAGAAAGTAATTAGCTAACGGGAACATTTCTTCTAATCAGGGCTGGGCAACAGCAAAAGTGAGAACAAATGCAACTCTCAGGCTATTGTAGTGCTTCTCCAAATCCTTCTGGAGCTGTTACATCTCAGGAAGAGTAGTCAGGAAACTTGACTGATGTAGTAACAGAATCAGCAGTATGCTAAAAGTTGTGCATCTAAATAAGTCATTCATGATGGCTGCTTTGTGTTTTGGCCTCATCAAAATTCAGGCCTATTACAGCATGGGGAGAAAAGCTCTGGGAAGTGAAATGAGAGCTGGGAGAGACAAATGTAAATAGAAAATGTGTTTCTGAATTGTGCTACAGGGACTAGTATGAATATAAGCTTCTGGTAAATGATGGTGTTTCACTCAAAGAAGGATATTGTCCAGTGGTGCTAATATAAAGAAATAAAGTTGCAAAGAATTATCACAGCATAATATTGACTCAAAAGTACTGTCTCCAAGACTGAAGCTAAAAGAAATCTCCTCAAGAGAGGTGTATATGTAGCTATGAAAAGATAACAATACCACCTACATTTCAGGACCAATATTGCACTAACTTTTCATCTCAGTAAATTCAGTGTTTGATGCAGTAAAGTCCCATACTTGTCTAAGAAGGACCAGGAGGAATGTAATATGTTTTGAAATTTCTGGCACAGAGATGAGTTGAATTTAAGAAGAATAGATAGTGCAAATAATGCATATCTTTAGGGAGGGCTAAACTAATGAGCATAAGCTAAGACTTTTAACATGCAGGAGGTTGGTGTAATCCTTACATATACATTATTTTCACACCTGGAGGCAAAAGAATGATCCTGAAAAATATAGTGGAAAAGAGCATTTGTGAAGTATATTAGCACTTAGGGAAAGAGAATATTTTCACAAAGCAGGCCATTTTAATAGTGTTTATATTTCGGCATATGGACCCCAACAAAGTTTACAGCATTTGGATGAACAATGCTATTCAGCAACTTTACTCTTAAGCCTTCTGAGAGACCCTTGCGAGTAACAAAAGTTTTGGTGATCAATGATGCTACTGTTTAACAATCAAAGCTTTGGATTTAACACTAATAGACTCAAATCTTGGCCATGTCTGCTTTCCCGAGGTCACACCATAATTCACACACACCTGGAGACCATCCCTGAGGTTTCTCGTTTCTGCAGTTCAGTGGAGTTGTGAATATCCTTCCATTCAGTCAAGTAAAAGAGAAACTGAGGTAGGATTATTTGACAGCAGTTCAGTTCAGGGTTGTCTGTTTCACTGTCAAGATCTACTGAATCAGCAGAAGTGATATTGGCACCTACACATCAATGTACTGTCAATTAATTAGAAAGGAATCAAATAAGTGATGCATTCTGCTTAACTCTGAAGACCACATGAACAATTAACGAGTGCCTAGAGAAGTACTAATGATGTAATTACTTTGGAAACAGCGGGATTTTTGAGGCAGGTAAGACTCACAAAGACAAAGGACTAAAAGAAGACAGAAACAACAGTAGACCAGGCTGAGAAGATATTTATTTAACTTTATATATGTAAAAAACTACAACATTGTGGTTTGCTAATTTGAATTTCTGGTAATAGCATACTCCTTGGATTGTTGTAATAATATAGATGCTTTTATAGATAAACTGGATTATTATAGTCTGCAAACATCCCGTGACTGTTCCTTGCTTCACTACGGAATTTGTTGTACGGTCATAAGTCTAGCTGAGCTTGTCCAAGCAGTAAAGGTTAGATCCAGCCTTAAAACTGAGAACCCATAGAATGTCATACCATTTTTACCATAGGATTTGTGTAATAAAAATAGCAGTTTCAAAACGGTCTAGTCCACAACTGAGGGTTTTTGGTTTTTTTTCATTTGTTTGTTTACTTGTTTTGTTTCTTTGGGGTTTTATATGATTATTATTATTATTATCCTCATTATCATTATCATTATTATTACTCTTATGTACTCCAGGTTTACCACAAATGAAAGTCTGAGACAGGAATTGTGATAAGACAGCCTCTCTCACAGAGTTCTGCTGCCAGTATTGTTGTGTCTGATGCTAGTTGTTTCTCATTATATTTAGGGTATCTGAAACTAAGCTCCCTACATCTAATTAGCCTATGGCAGCAAACAGAGGAAATGGCAGTTTCAGGAAGCCGAGAAAATTCAGGTTAAAATATAAGCTGATATTATTAAGCTGGTTGTTGATGCAGTAAAAGTACTGAGGTTTGCTTGTTTAGACAGTTGGCTGTGGTCAGATTAAGCACGCCTGAAATTCAAATGGAACCACAATTTAAATAAAAGATGACAAACAATTATGTCCCACATTTACTTTTGTGCTAACTGTGACATTTCATTCTGAGTGGCTTCTTAGGAAATGAAGGACTGCAAAAAATTGTATAAGTCTTTTGCTTGAAGTTGAGGCTGTGTGAAGTTGAGACTTTCTCTCAGAAGCTTCCTGTGATGTGGTAATGCAAGGAAAAGTCTTTGCTACTGTGACCACCTCACCCATCTGTTATATTGCTGCTTGCTGGATGCACAGAAATTTTCAAACACTTCCCTGAGGGCTAAGTAAATGCTAAAGTTCTCCTGTACTGAGTGTCCTGACAGCCTCCATGTCACTAATTTAATAAATTTAAAAAATGAGAGACAGGGAAAAAGGAAAAAAAAAAAATGTGGCATAAAACAGAACCTCGATTTTATCTGCTTTTATTTGGTGTGGGGGAAAAAGTCATACTGGTTTGATAAAAAAGGTTATGTTACTTTCATCCAGCCACATGCAGTCAATGACTCCATGTCACTTTTATACAGAAATTCCCTCATATTTACATCTTTTGCTTTCAGATGTTGGAGGTGTTTTTCTAATTAGTTCTATGGCCATCATTCTTAGCAGCAGTTCAGTATCTGAAATAAAGTTTGGTATTTTAACTGGTGATTTTCATTTAAGATATGCCTTACTGATAGCTCTGAAAATAATTAAAATAACTAATGGCTTTCTCTTTTCTGTATTTGTTGATGTGAGTAATGCAATAGATAATTACACATCAACTCACCTCACTTTAAGATATCTATGGTATGATGAGTATAACAAAATTGCAAAATTTTCCTTGTGTTCTTGTTTGGGTTTTTTTTTGTTGTTGGTTGGGTTTTTTGTTTTGTTTTGGTGGTTTTTTTTTTTTTTTTTTTTTTTTTGGAGGGGGGATTTTTTTTAGTGTAACATTTCAATAGAACAATTAAAGACTGTTTTTATGCCATCACAGTACCATTTGATATCAGAAAATACAACTCAAGGTATACCTCAGAAGTCAGATGTGTTTACTATACAGGCACCTGTTAACTGACAATGAGAGTTGACATTACTATAATGGAAATGCCCAGTGTATATTTATGGAACATTAATTCAGCCTATAATATTGCAGCTGTCAAAATCTATGGACGTAGATTCTATTTCAGACATTTTCCTTATCTTCCTTGTAATTCACTTTTTTTTTTTTTTTTTTTTTTTAGGGTGTGTGTGTCAGAGACTTAAAAACAGGTTAGTTAAATGTCCCATTTGAACTATTTTCTTTGTCTTCACATTCACCGTCTGAATGAGCCAGGTTGAGCATCTCAGTCTTTCGAGAAGAACCTGTTTAATGCAATAGGCTTTTTCTCTCTGGCAGAGGAGCAGGGCTGAGGTAATACCATATACACTGACAAAAGATTCCCGTAAGTGGATGATGCTCACAGACTTTCCTCCTTCCCTAGGGAGAGATTTGAATAATGCAAGGTTAAGGGGCTTGGCATATTACCTCAGGACAGCTGTTCCAGTCCTGCAGAACAACATGAAAAAAACACAGAGGCAGACTGGGATGGGAGGTGTTATCATACAAACAATGCTTGTCTCACTGCTGTAACAATGAGCACAAGGTGCAATGCTGGGACAGATGGATAGTGAGAAATCAGGAGGGAAAAGCACAGATCATAAGCCAGAATTGAGGAAAGGCTAGACAAAAACAAAAAAAGCAAAGGTGTGTCACTCATGACATTGAAACTGTGATCCTGAGTTCTTCTGTCTTTTTTATCCTCCTGACTAAAGCTATGATGAAATAAGGCCAGTCAGGAACAGAGGGAGGTGTCAGGAAGACATTGGTCACTTAACGAATGAAGCAGTGCTCAAGGGTCTCAGTAGTGACATTTTTCAGAGATATAGACAAAAGGTTGAACATTCAACAGAGAACTGAAGGAAGTCGGGAGTGGGGAGCCAGGAAAGAAGAAATGAGAAAAAGAGCATTCATGTTGTCCAGGTGGGCTGTCATAGCTGACACACAGGTTATGGTAGTCATCACAGATTTTCAGCCTCACATAACTGGATTTAGCCACTTTTAATATTACAGAGGTGCTTATTTATAACATAATGACTCTATTCAGGTAAATGACAAGTCCTTAAGTAAATTTTGATGGGGAAAGGTATTTCTGTGCCTCAACTGCCTTTTTGAGCCCTATTTTCTTTTCCATCTTTAATTCTTATAACAGCTTACCCCTAACCACCATCTCTAGCTTTCACCAGTTTCATGTAAGTGTTCCTGGGTCATCATGTGATCATCTGTCATCTATTATATGGTGAGCTGGTCCTTCTACACTCCTAATTTTCCTAGGATTTTTTTGAATTTTTGCAGTTTCCTCTTCACCTCACTGTCTTGAAGGTGCTGTGTGATCTCATAAAGGAGAAAAAAAAATAAAAACCTTGTAATCTTTATGCTTGATCATGTGAAATCTTCATGAATGCTTATCAATATGACATGTTTCTGTCACTGATCCATCACATTGCTGCTGCACTTCAGTCTGCTGTCTTGCAGATATAACTACATGTTAAGAAAACCATAATACTGGAGGATATTATTTTTTGAACGAGTCTGTTTTCAGAACTACTTATTCATGTTGAAAAGATAAAAACAGAGGTATGACTCTCAGTCAACATAAGGTTGCAAAGCTACTTTCTCTTAAAGCAGTTGAAATTTTGACCCAATAACATGCTAATTTTGGGGGGGTTTCAAGGCTTTTGCAAGGACCCTATTTCAGAAAATAAGGTCAGTATTCTGAAGTTAGTGACACTCATTTTTATCAGATAAGCCTGATGTCTCCCATCTGTGTCCACAGTGATTGACTGACTTATTCCAGTTTAACAAATGGAAAATGGGAGAGTATGCTCTCCATCAAAAAGTCTCATGGTATAAAAACATTTAGAAGCCATCATTTTATGTGATGTGAAAAGTAATTAAATGCAACAACAGCATGACATCAGCAGTGGATAATTTTCAGACTTTAAATGTCATTCCTTTTAAACTCAAGAGTTGTTTGAGGTTTTTGTCTCCATTTCACAAGATAGAGTACAAAACATTGTGACACGCTTAATATTTCTTCCGCCAAGCCGTCCATTCTGATTTCATTCTCACCCTTTACAGAGTTGTTGATTTCAGCCTGCATTTGGCTGCCAAAAATGTGATTGCACACGCAGCACCAAGAACAAAGTGAAAATGAATTATGCATTGGGAAGGAAGTTACGTTTGAGTCAAAAAACTTAAGACTTCAGCACCTCCAAATTACAATATAATTTATGAGTGAATACATTTAAAGCGATAGCAACGGACTGAAGCAAGAGAGGGTCAGCCATGTCGAGGCTTAATATAATTTACAGTAGCTTTCAATTATTTATTTTTAAGAAGCCACTGAGCATACTGGATCTTTTCAGTGGTAATGTCAAAATATGGATATTGGGAAAAAGACATGAATAATAGTGACAGGTTTTTATGCATGATAATAGTATATGGGGACATTTAAAATATGGATCGCTCACCAGAGCAAAAAGCACATGTCATTTACTCTAAAAATACACGACTGTATGCTTAGTGGCTCTTCGACTGCACTACAAAAGTTTGCTGAACTTGATTTTTTTTTATTCTTCTTCTCCCTTTTGATTTAAAACTTTTTGCTTTGAAACAATGGCTGGTGAGTTCAGATTTACTTCCCAGAAATAAAGAAAGAGGCAGGGCTCTTTACAGTGACTCAGGCAGAATGAAAGGAAGCCTTTTAAGACTTCCAGCTCATGCAGTCAACAATGTTTTGCTTTTTATCTGCTTCATAATATTGAATCTAAAACAAGTGTGTGGCTTTTGACACACTGGAATGAAGTTTGGAAGATGTCTTTTCAATTCTCTGAAAAGCTTCTTCCACAGAAATAGGCAAGATTCTTCAGCACTGAATTTACAAAATGGTTTTTGATTCTCAGAATCCCTATATAATACTTGCTCTAATACTATAAACATCAAAATCACTGAAACCTTGATTGTCACCTGCAGACTTATGCAAAATGAGGTGTCCAATGGCTATTTACTTAGGATTCCAACCTGTGCTCAGACCTCAGAAACCATATTGAGGTGCCTCCATCCACCAATCCAGACAGAAACAGACCCCCAATACCTTGTACATCATAATTATCTGTCCCAGGCACATCTTAAATAACTTAAGGTAGTAATTTAGATAATTTTATTTAGTTACCTGAAATCTGGATAATTGTGTCCCATGTGTCTCTGTAGAGACCACTCTGCTCAGTGTTTTCAGATGGTGCTTTTTGGATCAGCCTTACACATCAGAGTCCAGGGGACAACGGAGTCTAAAAGCTAGACTCTAGAGTAAAAATAAGTTCTTCTTCCCTGGGTTACCACCAGCATTTTGCCTCCATCTAACCCATGTGGCTGCATTACTGTTTGGGGGAAACTTATTTGGCCTTGGAAGTGTCCTTCCACTTCCAAGTGGCTGCCCCTCCCGTCCTGTGGCTGTGTGCTCTCACCACAGGTATATATGGTAGTTAACTTTCCTATTAAGGCTGATCAGAAGTAGAAAATCAGCATATTTTACAATAACAAAAGTGAGAGTTAATGAAGTATTTAATACATTGGGACTGGTATTTAGTGCTTCCTCCTTTTTTAGTTCATTGATTTCTATGCCTCTCTTTCACCGCGTTTCTCTCCTCTTTCTGCTCTATCTTACCAAGCTAGAAATGCACTGAAGAATATCTGATCACACAGAGGAGATTCCCTCCTGAGGTGTGAGAGTTCTGGTCTCATAAATTAAACACTTTGAGTATTTAAAGTATTTTTCAAAGGATGCTACAACTGCTGAACATTTAAGGTAGAGTGCAAATACTTGCAATTCCTTTCCATGTTGCTGCTTTACAGGAAAAACAAATGAAAAAAAAAAAAAAAAAAAAAAAAAAAGCAAACTGTGTTATGACCTGCTGTAGTTACAAATTCAAGAAAAAAAATCATAGGTTACAGTCTAAGGTAGAGGAAGGAAATCTTCAGCTGAGGGCTGGACATTTGCATTGCAATAGATAAGTGCTCATGGTTTTTAGAGTGCTCATGGTTCTAAGTAAACCACTCAGATTTTAGCATCTGAAGATCCCGTACTAATGTATCTCTCCCTAAACATTGCATAAAAGCTCTACTTGCCTTGAAGCTATGGCATCTGGTCACAACCATAGAAGTCACATCAATCCCACTACTATCATTATTGCCAATACTAAGAGTAGTCCTTATCTAATTAAATGTGGACCTTATCCCTGAGCTAGTGATCTTTTGGCTTGCTTAAGCAAAGCAGAGAAATGGTTACTTTTAGGGTGCAATGCACCTTACTCTTAACTAGAAATCTAAAATATGTCAGCTAACAAGACTGATTTTCTTCAAGTCTGAAGGGTTTTGACTTTTGGGTTTGTTTGGATTTTTTTTTTAGTATATTATAAAAGCAATGTTAAAATTAGCTGAGGACTAGAATAAAAGGCATAGGCACCTACAATTTCGTGAGGTAGATCATTCTTTACTTCTCTGTTTGAACTTAGCTCTTTGTTAGAGATGAAATGTACTTAAATAAAGAGGTACAAGGGGTAGTTTTTATTGGAGAGAAAGTGACCAGGGCCTTTATTGTCCCATCAGCTGTCATGCTGGTAGAGACAAACAAAAGCTAAAATTGAAGAGGTATGATTGAATCTTACATCAGTTCATGTAAATTCCTCTTATATGCAAGGACAGCTTTCTTTTTTTTTTTGTTTTTGTTTTTGTTTTTTTTTTGTTTGTATTTTATCAACATAACTGGTTCACAGATCAGAGCAGACCAAGTGACAAAGTGTGTCTGTGCATGAGATGAAGTCAGCACTTTCTCATTAATAATAGTGGGGAATATCCAAAGACATTGTGAAATAAGGAGGAAATAACTTACTAAGCATTGCATCTTCTGAAATTCCTTATTGATTTTCTGGTATGATCTTGTCTGATATCACAACAACACAAGAGAAAATGGGAATTATCTGATCTTTTGTTTATCAATAAATCTCATTTCTTAGAAAGTGTCACAAACCTAAGCCGAATCCTACAGCTAAGTAGCTTCTTAACTCTTGATTCTGCACTGCCTTTGTCTTGTCTTTCCAGATACTGAAGATCACTGTGTCTGATTATTGGTCATGAAACACCATGGAGGGCAGGACTGGATTCTTTTGATTTGGATTTTCACAGGGAGTGAACATTGTGAAGAAAGGTGAACTAGTATCATTCAGATGTTGTTCAAGAACAACATTTAAGAAAGGTAGGAACAAACAAGGCACATGTGTCCTCAGACAAGTTTTGCACACTGTAAAAGGGATTTCAGTATTGTCTTTGTGACTTGTCCCCACAAGCACATGGAGAATTGAGAAAGCCAGCAAAGTGGGAAATTTACATCCACCTCACCTGGTCCAAGCCTTTAATCTTTGCCCCAGTTCATGACAGCAAAAAAAAAAAAAAAAAAAACACCCTCAAGCCAGAAGAGAACAATTCTTCCTTTCTACCATGAGCCATGTAGGGACAAATAATGGGCTCCAAGTTGAGAACTGCACAGATTGGTAGAAGTATGAAGGCTAAACAAACCCCTTTTCTCCTTTCAGTGCATTACTGTGTTGCCCCCTTTATGGAAAGGGAGTTTACTGGCACCAAGCTGTTTATCTTCTTCAAACTCAGATGAGCTATAACCGGTGTCATTCATCACTCAGTCCAGGTGCACTGCTCCTGTGAAAAGATTGGCCTAGAAACCAATGGTAAGGGTTGTCCAACATGGTTTCTTATAAGGCAAGACATTTAAATCCTACTGCTTATAAATGCTGGATTTGCTGAGGTTTGCAACAGTCCATCAAGAATAACATCTGCCCAGCAACCCCAGAAAGCAAGGCTGCCTTTTACCAACAGCTGACCTTATAAAGCAACATTCCTAACACAAGTCCTTTGAGTCAAATACTTCACAGACAAAGGGCTTTTCTGATGATCTTCAATCTACATTTGGAGTTGCCAGTCTATGCTTTGCAAACTTCTACATTTTCCTCACGAATCATGCAAAACTCTTAAGGTTTAATGGTCTCTCACACTCTCTTTCCTCAAGTGATTCTACCCTTCAGGAAGATTTATGCCTACCTGTCAAAAGCTGCTAGATTTCTATCTCTCTTTCTTTCTACCTCTCTCTCTTCTTTTTCTACCCCCTGAAGTTTCAGAGCTGGTTGTCACTCTTTAACAGTTTATTTTCCATAAATACACAGTGAGCATCTCACCCTTTCCTCAACACTGGAGCACATTCTGCTTTCATATGCAAATCCTCTCAGTCAACAATGTAGCAGGAATATGTTTAAACAAGAATAGAGATAGCTAATCAATGTACTTCCCTAAGATTACTTATTCCTGAGTTGCTGAGTCTGTCTTTGCTTGGTCCTTGCTCAGTTACAACTCTTGAAAATGTCTAGGGAAGTTTAGTTTGTGAAACAACTGGGAGAGATGTAAGAGTATTAGCATAGGATTTTATATTAGTCTATTATTATATCAGAGATATCACTGGAGTGGACTCCTGAGGGTATAAATACACTGCAGGCTTCTTACTGACATCCTTCTGTTACCATTGTGTATTTTTCCCAAATCAGGTGCCTGTTATGACTTGGTCTGTAAATCTGGGCAGCCCCCCAATATCATAAAGATATTCCAGGAGTGCATGAAGCACTGGGCATCTGTAGGGGACTGACCCTGGCTGGGTTCCAGGCACCAGCCAGAGCCACTCTCTCAGTCACCTCTGCAACTGGACAGGGGAGAGAAAATGTAACAAAAGACTCATGAATTAAGGACAGGGAGACATCAGTCACCATCGTGGGCAAGACTGACTCAGCTTGGGGATATTAACTGAGTTTATAACCAATAAAAGCAGAGCAGGATAATGAGAAGTAAGGTAAATCTTAAAAACAACTTTCCCCAATGTCTCCCTTCTTTCCAACCTCTACCTCTTTCCCCTTAGTGTTGCAGGGAAATGGGAATGGGGTTATGATCAGCTCATCACATGTTGCTGCTGCTGCTGCTCAGGGAGAGGATTTGAAATCCTTCCCTGCTTCAGAGTGACATCCTTCCTGTGTGAGACAGTTCTCTATTAATTACTCCAAAGTGGGTCACTCTTTCACAGGGTTCAGTCCTTCAGGAACAGGCAGCCCCAGTGCAGGACCCTACAGGTCACAAGCGCTGTCAAAAACCTGATCCAGCCTGGGCTCCTCTCTCCACAGGTCTCCAGGTCCCTGCCAGAAACCTCCTTCCAGATAGGGTCCTTATGGGTTGATATCCCTCCTGTGGGCATCCCCCTGCTCCAGCCTGGGCTCCCCCAGGAGCTGCAGGTGGATCTCTGCTCCCCCGTGCCCTCCCTGGGCTGCAGGGGCACAGCTGCCTCACCATGGGCTGCTCCAGGGGCTGCAGGGGAATCTGAGCTCCAGAGCCTGGAGCAGCTCCTGCCCTTTCTTCTGCACCGCCCTGGCTGTCTGCAGGGCTGCTCCTCGCACATGGTCTCACCCTGCACTCTTCTATGACCAGAAATACCTCTATATGTTTTTTTCCCTCCCTATTCTCTGTTATCACAGAGGCATTACCATCATTTTTTATGAGCTTAGCCTTGACCAGCAGTGAGTCCACCCTCAATCCAGGTGGCATTTTCTCTGCTGGACATGGGGGAAGCGCTGCTTCTCTGAGCAGCATCTCAGAGAAGTCACCAGCCCCTCCAAATAAAAGCTACCAAATAAAACCTGGTCACGCAAACCCAGTACAGGATCTCAAGCCTGTTTTCCCTTAGCTCCATTTAACTGGTTAAATGAAAATATTTCCATTTCAATGTATTGTCTTTCTCCCTACTCATCTATTTTTAGAGGTGATTCTGATGTCTCTAGGTTAGCCAGTTTCTTAGATCTGCAGGTATGTGTTCAGAAATACGAATATTAATTATTAAATATTGGGGTATAAAAGCCTCTTTTCCAGCTATACAATCTTTACAGATTTGAAAGAGTTCTATTGTGGCAAAAGGATTTCTCATGATTTTGATTACCTTTTGACTATTAAAAAGGTATTTAATGAGTGTTCAGTATTTTCAGCCAGTACCATTAGATCAGAAAAACATGTTTCTAATATTTCTGCTAAATATGTCAAAGTACTAGATTTTGTCTTTTTCCTAAAAATGTTGGCCTGTAAGAACAGAGATGAGAAATACCTATTGCTTCATTGTTTTTCTACTTACTAACAGACTAGGCTTCTTCCCACTAAGATATTTTAAATCCTGATTTAAATATTCAGACTGAGGGTGAAAAGATTATCCAACAGTGTTAATGTCAAATTTACTTTGTATGAAGTGCACTAGAAAGGAAAATTCGCTTTAACAAGGATCAACATTACATGCTAAAAGACTTGCACTAAACTACATTGATTGATTTAAAAGACTTTGAGAAAATATGCACATGTTCCAGAGTGTTTTCTGTTTAAGGTACTGTGAGATTTATGGTTATTCCTCAAGAAACACTGTACCAGGAGCATCACGATTCCTTGCCTACACAAGCCCAAGCCAGATCTTCAGCTTCTGTACATTAGAGGCTTCCATTGCCGGGGGGGCAATGGGATATTTCCAGGGTTATATCATGATCCTGAAATTCTCCTTATTATTTATTGGCAAAAATTATTACTTCATAAAATTCTCATATTCAAAGGCTCAAAAGCACTTAGGAGTGACAAGTGAGTTTTGCATGGACAGTCAAAACAAAAGCTTTTCCCAAGCAAGTAAGCAATTTTCCCATCTACCACCGATCATGACAGAGCCCTTGTGTATCCTTAAGGATTCAGACATGGTTTCCCATGACTGTTAATGTTTCCAATTAAAGCAATCCTCTTGTTATCAGAGGGGATGTTGGGCAAGTAGCAGTTTTCCTGGTATGAATAAGCAGTGCACAGCTGGCTCTACATCTCCTCAGTATGCAACAAAATAGAAGTCAAAACCTGTGGATGTGAGGACCCTGTGCTCTGCTAATTCCAGCAATAAACACAGAAATTTTACAGTGACATGCTGAATGAGCTTTTCATTCCTGCATTTGTGCTAAGAGACTGAGTTGGACTCAGTTCAGGTAGCAGACCCATTTTAGTGAAGCAATGCTTTGGGGCTTATATTAAAGAGCAAAATAAAACATAATGCTTCCCTATCTCCAGCTTCAGAAACGACACTTGCTGTGTTTTTCAACCTCCTTTTGAGGTTTGTATTGGCAGAACATCAGTCACTTTATTTCTACAGCACCACTCTTCATAGCTCTAAAAGTGTTTCATAGAAGCCAGTAACATCCTAATTTTGAGCACCAGCAGACAAATTATGTGCTTAGAAAACATGCCTTAGTTCTTTGTTTCAAAACCTCGTTGATCTAGTTTGTTTTAAAATGGGTTGGGTTTGTTTTTTCTTGTTTTATTTGTTTGCTTTTTTAATCACTCCTTGTAAGCTGCATGGTTAATTTACAATTTATGTTCCTGAAGCAGCAAATGGTTACTACATATATACATATGTGCTGTTTTGCTCTCTTGCCATCCCTCACAAGAACATGATAAATATGAATATTTTTACTATGCATTCATACTCTGAATCCAGTGTTTAGGTGTTGAAATCAAGAGCTGAACACACTGAATGTGAGATACAGCTTCCTATTGATTTTTCTTTGCATTGTTTTTGTAGTAACCCATTGCACAATGCTCTTATTTAACTAAATCATATAACTGATGAATTTAAGCACTATTCAGTATAAATTACCTCTGAATTCTGAAAAAAAAAACTCCTGCTGATACATTTTTTTTCCAGAGATGATTTGTGTGTCAATTTGTGAAAACTAAGGCAGAAGTCACTGGTTTCATACTCAAGCTAAGGCACTCATCTTGGTGTATTTTTCTAACCTTGGGTCTGTCACAGTTTTACATACAATTAGAAAAGAAATTATGTGGCTTAAAGATGTGATTGAGAGGAACTAAGTGCCAGTGACTGTATAGAAAACCAATGTATCTCCATGAGATTCTTTGAGAGGGAAAGAAATCTCCTTTCCAGTATAGCTTGGGGATCAGAATACTTCCTGTAGAACTGGGGTAAAGCATCCTCAAAAGCCTCCATTGAACTGAGTTTGAGCTGAGTTTAAGCTTCCATATCCCAAATCAGATTAATTGCCTCTTGCCTGAACAGAAAGATTTTTGTAGCCTATGTGCTGCAGCTAGATTTTTTTAATCTACCAGGAAAGCCTACATATATCATGTTGGACTAAAACAACAATGTAAAAGACTGAGTTAATCTTATGGAGTTATCTTCCTGCATTTTAGAGTCTCTTTTTAGTTATGTTTACATGTGTAATCTAGGAGAGAGTATCCCTTAGTATTGGGCAATTAAATTCTACTTGATTTTTCTGCCTCTGGTTTACACATTTTATGTTGCTTTACTGCACAGTGACCCAGATTTAGCAGCAGTGATGGAACATGCACTGGCCTCTGGCTGTTCTATAACATGGTTGGTAAAGCACGCTTTTGGAAGTGAAATCCATAGCCTCCATCACCCACATCTGCAGAGCTGAAAACAGTTTTAGCATAGCCTGGGACAACTTAGGATCTGTGGGCCCGTGCCACAGAGCTTTGAACCAATGCCAAAAATTATTACTTGGCAGGAGAGCTATATATGACAGACCATGGAGACTGGGGAGTCAAAGGCAGCACAGTGGGGTGGTAAATATATCTGATGTGACTGTCTACAGCGTCATGCCTTGACCACTGGTCCAGCAACAATTCCTCATGCCTTTGATGCTGACAGTTGTTACAAGCTATCAGGAGTTCATTTTTTGGTGTGCTATCTTGACTGTCTTTCTTCTATCAATATATTACCAACTTGAATTATTTCAAAAGAAGTTTTCTGTTCTGTTTAACAAAGTAACTGAAAGAGAGAAAAGATCCATTGAAGGCAGAAAGTGAGTAAGTGTAACATACAAAAAGTAGTTTGTCACAGCAGCTATATCTCTATTTGCACTTCTGCTATTATAAACATGTGCACTTAGAAACATGAAACAATTCTTAAAGCCTTTTTTTTTCCTTTCTTTTCTTTTTTTTTTTTTTTCCAGAGCCCTAAAGCTGATTAAATCAAATGCAGATGCAGAATTGGTGCAGAACAGATGCTGAAAAGCCATGTCAATATCCTAAAGGAATCCATTCCATATCAGAAGGAAACTTAATTTCTACTATAAAGAATTTGATTATGTATTGTTATACCAAATGTGATTAATGTTTTGTGGTGATTAATCAACTGCAAAATATATAATTATGCCATCTGTATTTTTCCAGCTTCTTGTCACTTAAGAATTACACTGGGGAGTGGGAGGTGGGATAATGAGCACTGGTGGCATTTAGAGTGCTTAAAACTGCACTCCGAAAGCCTGAGGAATCCACTAACAAAAAGAACTGGCATTTATTCTAATAGCAAAACCTCTAAGCATATTAAGTAAGAACCCAGAAGACCCATTGGCTTGATAGCTACTTATGTGGAAGACCCAGTTATGGAGTTCAAACAGCCTGGGACCCATGAGGGCTTGCTCCAATTCAAAGGTAACCTATTAAGACCCCAGGAGAGTATTCAGAATTTGACTTTTGGACCACCTCCTGCTGTCTGATTTATGAAACAGACCTGACACTGATGCAAGGATCATCGACTGTCTTCTGGTTGCATGTAAAGTGAGGTATATTTGCAGTGACAGTTGAGAGCAAAGAATGACTCTAACTACTTACATATATTTTATTTTTTTTCCCCTAGGGAAAGCAATTGTTTAGGTTCAGATCTGAGGTAAGACACTTGGCCCACAAAATCATCTATCAAACCAAAGAGATGCCTTTTCAAAATGTCATGCAGAATTAAGGCAAAAGAGGTAAAAATAAAGGTTCATTTGGGAAGCTGGTCCTGACCACACTACAGATGAGTGATCTGTATCAGTCTTTTATCTACTCTCAAATTAAAATACATCATTTGGGAGATTCATCCTTCATTTCTTTGGCCTTTGCAGAGGGAAGAAAATGTGAAGACTGAATCCAGAGTCTTAATAATTCATATGTGCATGCAATAAAAGCATTCTGATAATATTTTTTTTTCACCTGGTTCACTTGTTTTCTTTTTTTTTTTTTTTTTTAATATAATATAACATTTATGTAAAACATGGTCTAACAATGCTTCCCCTTTTTATCTATCTCATTTAACATTGTTGAAAATCAACATACTGAAACCTGCTGAAATTCAACAGAGCAGAAGCAGGTCCTGCACCTGGGTAGGAACAACCCTGGGATCCAGCACAGGCTGGGGGTGACCTGCTGGAGCAGCTCTGAGGGAAAAGTCCTGGAGTTCCTGGTGGACAACAGGTGGTCCATGAGCCAGCAGCGCCCTGGGGGCCAAGAAGGACAATGGAATCCATTGAAAAGAGCATTCCCAGCAGGTCAGGGTGGGGATCCTTCCTGCCCCTCTGCTCTGCCCTGGTGAGGCACATCTGGAGTGCTGTGTCCAGGTCTGGGCTCCTTGGGAGCTCCTGGAATGAGTCCAATGGAGAGCTACAAAATTCATCAAGGGAGTCTTTTGAGGATCTTCTTTCCTATGAAGCAGGTCTGAGGGAGCTGAGTCTTTTCAGAGTCGAGAAAAGACCACTGGCAGGGGACCTCTTCAATGTGTATGAATATCTAAAGGGGAGGGGTCCAAAAGGATGGACCAGGCTCTGCTCAGTGATGCCAGTCTATAGGAGAAGAGGCAATGGGAAAAAACTGGTACACAGGAAGTTCCACCTGAATATGAAGAGTTTCTTTACTGTAAAGTGATGGTGCTGGAACAGCACAACCAGAGATGTTGTGGAGTCTCCCTCACTGGAGATATTCCAGAACTATCTGGACACAATCCTGTGCCAGGATTGAAGCAGGGATCTGGGATGAGATGAGCCACTGTGGTCCTTTCCAACCTGAAAGATTCTGTGGTTCTGTGATCTCCAAGGAAAGTGAAGATGAATGCAGGCCCATGTATGTACTGTAATCATGATAATGGTGTAGTTTTAAATAAAAGATTCATGGGATCAGGTGGAAACTAAATGTTAAGAGCTTGAAATTGTGATCTATTGTTTTTATTTTGTACTACTTGAGACATAAGACAGGGTTTAATAAATTACAAAAATACTCATGACTTTACTTAAAAGTCTTAGAAAGGAGCAATATACCTTCACATACACAAGTATTCACTGGCATTTTAGACACCCATCATAGATGTTAAAGCAACTGCAACTCTGGAAAACCATGAACACCTCAGAAATGTTATGTCATATTTGCTAGTTCCTTCGTGGATAACTTGGATATCAGGAAAATTACACTACATGCTTGTTTAGGTATTTGGCTCACCCTGTGTCTTTCACTATATGGATCTCTGTATCTATCAGCCTTTGAATTCTCCCTGTGAAAAGACACTTTAGCCTTCCTTCTTGTGTTCTGTTTCTCCCTTGACTTTTTAATTTGTAACATTCCTCCTGATCTTTTAAGGGATTGGTCATAATTCGTTGAGGACACTTGCAACTCCCCAAATTAAAAAAATACACAGTGATGTTACTGAAGTCTGTCTCTGGCAAAATTCATGAAGCAGGGAAAGGTACAGTCTGATAAAGGAAAATAAAGATTCTTCTTACATGAACACATGCTTTGGTAATGAGCAATAACAAGGGGAAAAAATAAACTTCAATAGAAGATGAGTGACAGGTTGAGTTTGGTTGATATATACTTGGTTTTAAAGTTACCTCAGTATGCCAGTGTTTTATTCATGGCTGGCAGATAATCTGGATACAGCAGAAGTAATCTAATAGTTTGAAATATCAGTGCAATTATGTTTTAGGATGTAGTACCTTTTTAACATCCTTCCTGGTAAAAAAAAAAAAAGGGGGAAAAGAAAACAAAAAAAAAAAAGAAAAAGAAAATAAAAATAAAAATAAAAACAAAGGAAAAAAGAGAGTAGAGATGGCAAGGAACAGAATATAGAGAAAGCCCACTTCTAAAACAAAAATGGATAATGAAAATACAAAAATATTTGGAATCATAGTACTCTGTATAATGTGAGATCACTAAGTAGTGGCAGTGCCCCATTTTGTGTCCACTCCTGTAATTTTCTCCCTTCTGTGGGCCTTTGCAATTGCAGAACATTTTGAGCATCAGCAGAAGAAACTGCTGTCACTATCATCACCTCTTTTTCCTTCCTGAAATACTTACAACTTTGTAGTTACTACTATTTCTCTCAAGCTGTTGATACAATTTGGATGAAACCTATTAAATTACAAGTGTGTGAGTGAGTGAAGTATTAAAGAGTGCATGGATATGAATGATTAGATAAAATAATGTGAATTAACAGAAGAACAGTAAATCTACATTAGGAAAGTAGTTACTGGAGTCTCTCTTTATCATCAAAGAAAATAGACTCCACAAAAGCATGATTCAGACCACTGGTGATTTTGCCTGGAATTTGCACTCTAATTTTCACATTAATAGAAACAAGGAACAATTGCATTGATTTCAGTGCTGATGAGACTTTTAATTTGCTGGTGATGGTGAAGGACTATTGGTTCCAGTATGCTCCCCTTTTCCAGCCATTCTTTCAAAATTAAATGCTCTAATTCTAAAGAATGGGCAAAGCTCTGAAAATCATACTGCAGGGAAGCCATCTACACTCTTCTGTGACTGGAAATGAAGGGGAAAAAAAGCCTGATGACCCAACAGGTCATTCCCTTTACAACATTTTGTGATTTCCTGCCAATCCTGTCTCCGTAAGTCTTGATTAAATATTCAGAAAAATCATTACTTATACATAAAGCTATTCATTTAAAGGTGCTTCAAATAAAGCAGACTACAAAGACTTTGTTAAAGGAAGGCAACATTCAAAAGATACCATATCTTTGAGTCCCAATTAAGCCAGATCATTAAGGAAATATATTGCAATTAAGTTTACATCCACTGGATGGAACTTGTTGCCAGATAACAGGAACCTGTCAAGTGTAGGTTTATTTTTTCGTTTTTTTTTGTTTTTTTTTTTTTTTTTTGAGATAGAATATAGCCAAATAATATTGAATTCTTAAAAAAAAATTAAATGTCAATTTAACCGATTAAAAATTCTAAGTTCAAGCTTACTATTACAAATGAAAACAAATATGAAAACTATTTGGTAAAAAGGGATTCTTTCATTTTAAATGGATACATATACACATCAGCAGTATTAACTCCTAGAGTACTGTGGGGCAGTAGATTTACTTCTCTCACACACATTGTGCTAAGGATCTAAGAGGCCACCTCATTCTGACTCAAAGATTAACTAGTGATCCACAGTGAGTTTTCTTTATCTTCTTCAGTGACAACTTCAAATTATTTCTTCAATCCTCAGTTTTATCTGATCTAGCTCCATTTAGGAGATACATATGATCTCTGAAACTCTCATATTAGCATAAAATTACTGTCCTGTATCTTATGTTTACAACTCTTATGACTCTCCTTTGATTTCTGCTACATCCAGCTCTTGCCCTATTCAGAAAGTCACAGTTTTCAACATAAGAAGCTGCTGCTTTAATTGAGCCAATATTCTAAATTGCACAGTTGCCAGCACTGGATACATTTCAAGATCAAGAACACCGTTTCCATGTAGTTAACTTTTTCTTCTATCATTATTCCAATGTTTCTTTTCCATGTCCAGCCTGCATGTACAGTTGCAAGTTATAGAAATCAGAAATTGGTCTAATTGTCTCTCATCCGTTTGAAATCTAATTGTTTTTCTTTCAAGGATCCCACCCTGAACTTGAATATGACAGGCTTTTCTTTTTGTCTAGAATTCTGCCTCCTGCATTTACTGAGCGCTACTTCCCACCAGATGTTTTTTAACAGAAAACTCAATAGACTGTGAATAGTTTGGGATTTCCTGTGAACTGGAATGAAACATGAACAAGGATATTCTTAAACTGCCTTTTTCTTAAGACTTTATAATAGATTCTGATAAAACAATGAGAGCAAGTAAAATTTTGAAGGGCATAGCAACTGGAGTAACATATGACATATTTTGTGTGAGAACTACTCACTGATTATATCATTACCAGAATGATGTTGCTCTTTGCACATACTGGGCTCAAATTAGGTTCATAAGCAATCCCCTCCCTAAAGAAAAAAAATAAGTTAACTTATTCTCCCTGGTGTGCAGCAGTGCAAATAAAGGTTTAATCCAATCCATAAGTGATCTGTTTTGAGTGTGAATGCATTTTCAAGAAGTAAATTTACTCTGAACTGTAATGCACAGAACTTTAGTGTTTTGATGGTTAACTTTACCACAGATCCCAGGTGTTCTCATCAAGCTTGGCTTCATAATGTGCAGGAGGTGCGCTAACACATGAGAGAGAATTTAATCCTGGAAGATGCTTTAGTCAGGTTGCATTACTACACCCCAAAGTGATATTTGACTCTCATTGTCTTCTTTTTATTTTGTCTTCATTTTTCCTTCTTTTTTTTTTTTTTTTTTTTTTTTAATTTTTTAAAAATTTTGTTTATGTGTGTTTTATGGGTGTTGCTATCATATAACTACACCACAGGCTGAGGATTGAGAAGTAAAATTGTGAGGTAAGTCTCTGGGAGAAAGGTACATTTTTGTTAAAAACATTCACAGAAATTTGTCATAAAATAGTACACAGGACATTCTAAATAACTTATTAATAAGTAATACCTTCCTTCTGGCAATTCCTTCAGCAATAGGATATAAAATATATCTTTTGTTAGGGCTTAAAAAATACCTACACTTTGAAAACATAACATTTTCTGTGTCAGTTCTTATAATTTATCATAAAAAACAAAAGAGAAGAAAATACATGTCTTTAGGTAAAGGACAAGTTCAACAGATCTTTAGAAAAATAACACCTTCCTTCCTTTTTTAAAATATTTGTTTAGGGAAGGGAGAAGTTAAACTATAAAACCCCTTGAAAACTAGATTTTCACTTATCCACTCAGATAGCATCAATAGCAACAACTGAGTTTTCCTTCAGTTACACACAGTAGTAGTGTATTCCTCAGCCTTTATCCTGAATTTCTGTAACATAATAATTAAGTCCTGCTCTCTTTATTTCTCTTTTCTCTTCTTTTTTTCCTCTTCCCTCCACCATCAGTGATCTAGAGCAGGGATAGCTCTTGTGTGGATGCTGTCAAAGGATGATTTTTATACTTGCAGCATGCTGAACATTTTACAGCCCTGCCAACCACTCATCATCTGCTCATGTCCCTCTTTCACTGTCAGAATAGGCTCAAAATGAAGCAGCTGTGGGAGATGGAAACAGAAACATTCTTTGTAAGTATTCATTCAGGTACACACTACACACTTTTTTTGTACGGTATAGATAAATCCTTCTTTCTGTTCACAAAACAAAGTAGATAAGTTTCTTCTAAGAATGAGATAGAGCAAATAATTGTGTGAAAATGTATCCATATTCTGTGGCTATCTGTAATTAATCCTCAATTATTTGCATGTAGCTTGTCCTAGCTACAAAGTAACAGTGCCCTTGAGGCAAAGACTCCTGGAAATGATGTAAGACAAAGAAAACTTGATGTCAGTCATGACTGACTAATCTACATACCCTCATGACCCTTTTATAATCATATTCTTTGCTTTTCATTTAGCTGGAGGTTTTGACTGTAAGGGATATCCCAGCAATTATATAGACAATTTTAACAGAACTCTGATTGTGATCTCACAGAATACTTGATCTCCCCCCATGTTTGTCATCCAAGAAGCAAAACCAATAATAAACATTCTAAGTAGACAATTAGTGTTGATATTAAATTACTAAGAAAGAATATTTGCACAATAATTGTTGATAATAATGTATGAGCTCTCTATGGACTACAGTGTATTTAAATAAACTACTTGTCCAGTAACTCTGAGTGTGGTGGATTTAAAGTTTCTTCTAATGACTTTTAAATATTATGCTATGACCTGCTTATTTTGATGTTTTGTTGTTTATATTCATGCAGCAAACTAATTTAATAACTAGATTTCCAGGAAATCATTTGTAAAAGTGAAGAAGTAATTTCTGATACACGCATCTTATTAGCCTCTTTACAATATAGAGAGGTCTTTTACAGAAATGGCCTTTATCAGACCTTCCCTATATTGGTCCAAGTATTTTCATAGATTATTTTTGGGTTCCTGAGGAATTGAAAATAACTGGTGAGTAGAGTGGGTAGGGAATGCAGAGTCAAGCCAGTGTTAAATTAAAAAACTGGAGATTCTTTGTGAGACTTAGGCCTCAACACTCAGCTGTAAGAGTGTAGCATCCATGAGGGTTTTTCAATTGCATATAGACTAATGGGGCAAACTGAAATAAGTTTTCACTGTATTTGGAGCACATGAAGTTCAAGTGACTTCTGGCCAGTGACTTTACTACGATGTGCAACCTGAGGTATTGAGTGCTTAAGGGAAACAGTTTCTATTTCCTATTGTGGAACCTTTTGTAAATCAGGCCACTCATCCTCAAACTGGAATTGCTTTGGGTCCAGCTGCCTAAGCTTCTGAGGATCTCCCATCAATCTGCCCTGTCTTTAAGTAATAAAGTTAATGAGGCACATTTGTTTTCACAGCTTGAAATACTTCAAAGGTTTCCATATAGGCATTTATCCTACTTAAAAGTTATTTACTAATTACCTCAGGGTGCTTTAGTGCATTCTATGAGACCTAGATATTAAGTAAGAGAGTTGTATGGGTCTGGATTCATTCAGATAAATCAGCAAATTATGGAAGATAAGCAACTTCTTACAGACAAAACCTAAACTGAAAATGAAAATTTGGTGGTTCTGCTCTTATAATGTGCATTCCTGAACAGATTACTATAATATAATTTTGTATACAGTCTGATAATGTTACCTAAATCTTTACTTCTGAGTATTTGTATGCAGCAGGGCAGCCAGGAAAGAATAATCCTATAAAGACCTGTCCTCACTACCCCATGACAATACCATCTTCTAATTCATCTCCTCTCAAAGCCATATGCACAATATAAGAATCAAAGAAGATGTAAAGGGAAAGTTCTCAAAAAAGGATTAAAAGTACAACTATTTCAGTAATTGTGACATTGAGTAAGAAATCTGTAGAAATTCAAATCTGTTTGAATATAAATTCATGAGCCCATGAAGGGGCAACTTTTGAATAAATTAGTCACGGTGAATAGTTTACCCAATTTTATTATAATCTGGAAGAGAGAAGCTCAGTGTGATTTTTTTTTTTTACCTGATTTTTAATGTCCTGAAGCATTTGTATGTTGTTTACTTTGTAATCACCAGCTTTTTTACAGGCAAGCAATCTCCCAGTTTGAAAAAAACATACAGTAGAGCAATGTGCTGCAGCCATATCCTGTCAGTTTAGTCTCTGAAGCTTCAATGCCCTCTAAATACCTTAGGCAAACCATAGATCTGCTTCAGTAAGGACATGGAAAATCAGTCTGAATAAGGGTTAAGCTGATCCCCAAAATTTAGCATGTATTCATAAGCAAAGCTGTTCTTCAAGATTATTCACTGTTCTGATTTTGACAGGGTCATCTCTAAAAATGAAGATATTCCTCAGCTTCTTCATTACATATTTCTGTACAGGTAGACAGAGAGACAAAATTAGCTATCTCAAGAGAAACTAAACTGAATTAGTATCAGTCCAGCTGAGTTATATATCTGAGGAAGGTCTCAAATCCTTTTAAATTTACCTACATCTGGTAATTTTCTTTTTTTCAAAAAAAGTGAAGAGACTTCAATATCAAGAAAAGCTGTTTGCAACAAGTCTCACAGTGGCTTATATTAAAATTGGGAGCATTGAAGACGTTGTTTAACCTGAATCCAGTGGCCACAAAGCTTGATTCTTTCCTCAAAAAAAAAAAAAAAATCTTATATATCTTGACCTACAGATTATGCAACTGGTACAGGCTTGTGTGTCTGTGTTGGATTTTGAATAGGGCAAAACTCTGTCACATCAGTATTCATCACTTATGCTTCAGGTTGAAAGGGGAAGTTAAAACAAAACAAAACAAAACAAACCCAGAAACATGAAAAGAGTAGATCAAAGGATTAGCTGTAAAAGAGAGAAAAAAAGCTTTTCAAGTGCATAGTATTTTTTTTTTTCTTGTTAATGGATTCTCATTACAAATCCTATGGAAAGTGACCATTACAGTGTACACAAATAGTTTTTTTTTTTTTTTTTGTTAATAAATAGATATATATGTGTGTAAATCTTAATATATATAAAAAGTATATATATAGGCTCATTGTTCATTAGAAACACCTGAATTTTCTGGTAAGGCCAAAGAAAGAAAAAGAGGAAAGCTGTAAAATCAGATATGCTAGAAAGCATAAATTTCTTGAAAGAATTGAGGAGTGGCCCATGGTTGCAATCCCTTAGGCTGTTCTTTCCCTGGCATGGATTGCCCATGGGTTGCAGCCCCTGTCCCAGTGTGGTTCTGTGAACTAAGCGATGGACAGTATTTTAACATAGAGCTTAACTTGGGAGGAGAGGAAACAAAAGCAATTGTTAGCTTTGAAATGCTGTTTATAGGAGATCTGCTCTGTAATTAAGTTAAATTCTTGTGAGGGCAAGAAATGGGCAAAAAAACTGCAATCACAGAAGATTACACAGGTAAAGAAATGGTAGAATCCAGGTTTTGCTCACTGACTCCAGAAGTGAATACAGAAGATACTGTCTAGTAGCTTCAGCCTTTCTTCCTTCCTACCAGTATCAATGACTGCGGCTTTAAAGTTAAGTCAAAAATTGGCAGTGGATGTCTGCAAGTGATAGTAATTGTACAAGATGATATTACTTGTATTCTTAGGATAAGAGTCGGAAAAAACATAGTTTTCCACAGTCATTGGTTTTGTTGGAATAAAAATTGCTCAGTCAAAATTTTATTTTTATGGTCTATGAGCTGTAAAGACCATTTAAGGTCAACTCTTCATACTGTATTAGGTAAACATTTAAGAGGTAAATACTTTTTTCCAAGTTTGCTGCAAGCAAAGAAATAGACCATGAAAACTCAAGAGAATGGACTTGATGTTTTCATGCTATTATTTTTACTGAGCTAAAGCATCAGTACTAGAGGTGTTCAGAGCCTCACATTTAATGTGCAAGCTTCAAAAAATCACCAAAAGAAAATTACATTGACACAGCTATAAAAGAAAAATATTATATAGTCTATGGATTGCATGTTCTGTCATTGTGGTACCAGAACCATTTCTGTTCTCACTAGTGTTCATGTCAGGGAGAATTGGAAGCTGAGGTCTAACCAAATCTCTACTTCTGTTTTCCCATCTCACTGTACCCAATTCTATAGGCTAAAACTTCTGTAAGCTGTTCCAGTGTTTGCACCAAGGACAGTCAAGTCACAGTAAACATTTTTTATGTTTGTCTGACTGTGAAGAGACAGTCCCAAATGCCTTAACCACAGGAAATAAGGACTGTGTGCTTATGACAGTTGATTATTGCAATGGAAAGAAGTGATGCGAATAACCTGTGGGGCACCCAAGCACTTGCATGGGGATTAAAATATTAGAAATAGTTAATAAGAAACACTTATTGTTACGTATGAAAATTTAAGCAGTTCTACCCATGCAGGAACTAGAATTAAACTGAGTGATTTCTGTAATTCAAACAGTACAAGAGAGTATGGCTTTTGTAGTGAAGATTTGCTGGTAAAAAAACTACTGAATTCTCATTTTACACCATCAAGAATACTTTCTGTGAAGCTATTTGTCTCATTGAGACATTGAGAGGAAACAGGAAATATGGCATGGAAGAGGAGAAAGATGGAGATTGGGGATGGTGAGAAATGGTTAAGATATTAAGGTGGAAAGAATGCTTGTGCCTTAAATTCTTCTGAGACTAAAAGAACTTCACGTTAGCGAGACCCTGGAAACATCCTTCTCATCTAGAACACATGAACACATTTCTTCTGCTTACTTATATTTAAACATCCATAGGGAAATACTTGACTAGCAGTTCCTACTACGTATTCCCCTCTCCTAACTGTATGACCAAACTGTTTGAAAACACATTCCCCTCACCCTGGATTCGTGGCTTGTTTTCTTTTCTGAAGAGCAACTTATTCTCAGACCCAAAAGTGTTCCATTACCCTCCTATCTCTTCAGTCCCTGTATCCTGGAGTTTGTTGGTAGTAAACTTGCAAGGGAAGCAGGAGATAAAGTTTTGAATTTTTTTGAAACAAAAAGGGAGATGAACCCAAATTTCCTGCTTTTCTTTTGGCAAGTACCTCTCACTGAGTGCTCTTTCTAAAAGCTGAATGATTCCACTATCAGTGGCTGCATTTTGCTGTTAAAGAAGGCACTGTGGTTAATATGGAGAAATTAACAGAGATGCGTAGGCCCACACACCTTTTGGAGTTACTAAAAGTTGAGAAAGTCCTACAGGCATATTTCCAGGGTGAAATACAGGGAATATTCAGGATCGTATTGTGGTCTCTTGGTAGCCTGCTGGTACTTAAGAGAAATACTGTTATTCTGAATCCGTATTCTGAGAGTAGTTTTAGACAAGTTAATTATACCCATTCCTGCTTTTTCTTTCACAATAGCCCGTCTTCTTAACACGTGAATGCCCCTAACTGTAAAGCAAGAATGTACTGTTCCCATCAGACTCACAGGACTGTGAGGCTGCTTAATAGCTAACTGGAAGAACATGAAAATTCTCACACTTTTTTTCATTCAAAATTATTCCATTTTGGCTTCCACTGCCATGATGCTTTAGCTACTTCCATGGCCTTTTGATGCAAATATGACAAAGCAGCAACCAGAAAATGCACTTCATGGGGTGCATAAGAAAATTAACACTAAGAGACTGAAAGTTTTGCTTTTGATGTTTAAATGATTTGTGGTGGCAACCTCAGCTGTGCTTTAATGACTATTTTGCCCAATTAATTTTCTTAGATATTTTTTGTATGCTTTAAAAATGTATGCTCAAATTTTTTTTGAATTTTTTTTCTTTTCTTTCTGAAGTCCCTGTTGTGTTTTCTACACTGTGAACTGCAGAAATGTTGCTGCAGTAAATTCCTTTTGTTTTGCCTTGTACAGATCGTAAAAGAGTATATTATCTTCATTTTTCTTCTTTCTTTCCACTTAAATATGTACAAGATTTTTCAGAGGATGAATAGGGAGTGTAAATGGGTGTTTTGTTTTACTGATGAGCAATTGTCATGCCCTTACATTAGACAGAGTTGAGAACTGAGAAAACTGATAAACAAACAGACAATATAGGCAATATTTAAACCACAGGATCTTGAGTCTTAGTTCCTTCTTTCTTGCACTATACACAGTAATGGACTCTGAAGGGGTCAAGGACTTTATTATCTTCAAAAACAGTTGATGTTATTTTCTGAACTACTCCTTGGAAATAAAAAGGGGATTTTTTTGAAGGATGTGGACACTATTTCCATGGATTTTATGGACTTCATAAACCCAGGAAATAAATACCTTCATACCTCAATATGGTCTTCAGGTCATCTCTGAGACCCCTTTGCACTGTCTTACTCCACCTGATGTTTTTAATGGATTCCTCAGTACCTGGGCTAAAAGTTTTTATTTTAGTCTCTGTAAAATACCCAAAGAGTCCAGAGTATTCAGGGAAAAAGAAATAGGAAAAATCGCTCTAGGGACTTTCAGGCTTGACTTATTAAGTCAGTAGAGTAAAATAACCAAATCAACTAAATAGGGCCTGGGGAAAAGCTGCGTAACCCTCTGAAAACATCCAAAATTATGTAAAATATGTGGTGTGAGAGCAATTACTCACAGGTCACAAAAATAATAACAAGTGATAGAATGAGACTAAGAAACAGAACATTTCCACTTGATAAAGTCTATTTATACTATGCAGAAATCTTCTAGTAAAAGGAGTTATTCTGACTCATTTATAGATGGTTAAACTACGTTAATAAACAAGCTGTAAATCTCTTAATTTCCTGACTTAGAAGGAGAACTGGCAAGATCTCCTAGTGGAACAGGTATTTTACCTCTCCAGTGCCTATGATTCTATCACACACGGCTCCTTTCAATTATCAAAGCATCACGTGCTCATTTCAGCAACATGACTCCCATTAATGTCAAAGGGAGACTCGAGATTAAAAACCCCAGGCGTCACTTTAAAAATGCAGAAATTAAAATGATGTATCATTTCTCCACTAGAGAAACCAATTCCCCAAATATGAGACCCCCTTGCATTTTTCTTCTACCCCCTTGCATTTTTCTTCTACCCTTGCTTATCCTCAGCACCCAAAAATAAATACCAAGTCCAGATTGCAATTAACCAAGAGCTTCTGAAGGTGAAAAAGAGAAAAACAGAGACTTTTTTTAGCCATTAAAGAAATTAAAGACTTTGCTTTTCCAGGGAGAGTGTGATTTAAGGGCTAATCAGCACCATGGTCCTACACATTATCTAAGAAATTGAAAATTACTGGCTACTAAACCCAGCTCTCAGAAACTCCAGGGGGATTCTCTGCAAGGCCTCTGATAACTTTTGAGTCTAGGCTTGAATGTTGTTCTCATCTTAATTAGAAATTCATCATGTGTGCGTTCGTATATGTGTTTGCATTTGTATATATGTTATTGCTGTATGTGCACATACTTACACACATATTTTGTCTCCATATGGATACACACACAGAATATATAACTCTTCACTCTAATTGACTGTTTTTTTCCCCTGTCATGTTTAGCAGATTATGCTCTCTATGCTCTATTTTCCTTTCCCTGTATTGGCAGAGACTTACAAATGCCCTATTTGCTTTCTTTTATCTCATTACATTATTCAGTGGTTTTCTGTACACATACACTCAGAAACATCAGCAAATAACTTGCTTTCAAAGAGCCTTAAGAAAAACAAGTTTATTTGTTAAAGAAAGAAGTTTAAGGCTGACTCAAAGCATAAGCAAAGTATTTGCTCAGGGCAAAAGATTACCAGAGATACTAAAATGACTACAGTCCTATGGCTTTGCTAACACCGGAAGTCACCAGAATCTTCACACCTACAACTGTCAACAAAGAAAGTTAAGCTGGTAGCTAGGGTAGGAGGAGTATTTGAAGAACAGCACAGAGCCAGGATTAGTCATCAGCTTGCTGCTGCCTGCCTGAGTCCTGAATAACCCCCTGGAAATGCCCCATTCTCTCCTGTGAATAACGAGGCAATTGTGAAATGTATTTTTCTTTTTCAAATAAATCAATAATAAAAGGAATTCTAGGAGAAAAGGTGAGATTGCTCCTGAGTGGAATGGGGACCTTTGGAACAGAGCTTGAGATACTGAATGCTTTCCTTCCTTTCATTTTTGCTGTCCAGGCAGCTCTCATGGAACTTCAGTGGTCAGACACTGGAAAATGTTTGCAAAGGTCTTGTAGGAGGCTCTCTCTCCTTTAAAGACATTCAAAGTTTGTGCAAACAAGGTCCTTAATAGTTTAACCTAACCCCTCTCCAAGTGAGAGGAAAGATGATTTCCAGCAATCTCTAAAGTACTCCATGATTCTTTGATTTGTTAGAAATGGAAGAAAATAAATGTTTATGGATCTGCAAGCAGATGGAGCTGAAAATAAACAGAGAAATTGTCAGCTTAAATGTACCCAGCACTGTTTTCTGGTACTGAGGCCAACTGGCACAGAAAAGACTATGTCCATATTATTAAATGCTTTTCACCTTCAAAAAAAGGTGGATGTGTGTAAATGGGTCTCTGGCTTGTGCTAAACACAAAATATATCTGAAAATTGGGCTATCTCAAGTCAGATGGTTCAAAAGGGTGTTGGGGACCACAGTTACAATTTATCTTCACAACCAACTGACTTCTTGAATTCAGAAATATTCCCCATAATTATTTAATTTATTAGAACTGGTTTAGCTGTGACATCAGAGATTTTTTTTCTTCCTACCGTAAACATGAAGAAATATTTATATTCCTGAGAACTATCATAGGTAAGGTATCTGGGATGTTCATCTTTCTAGCATTCTTTTTTGTTAATTTGTCTGCTTTATTTTGGTTTTTGTTTTTCAAAAAGCCTACCTAGGAAGTGTTAAGTTCCTTTCATTTATTTTTCATTCTGAAAGCTATGACTCATGGCTGTGTGAAAGTCCGTGTGTATGGTGCTCTTAAAGACATGGTAAGATCATGTTTCTGTATAGCCTTGTTGTAGTTTATTAGTGCAAATTCTTGATAACAAGGGAGGGTGATTCTAGAAAAAAAAAAAAAAAAAAACAACGCTTCTATGTGAGGGATGAAAGAGAGGGATGAGATTTTGAGACTAGGTAAAGAACTATATTTTTTGCATGCATTTCATATTGAGAAACATTCACTTTAAAACTGTTGTAGTGTTTGGTTTTTTTTCTTCATACACTTAAAGTGTATTTTCATAGTCCCTTAAAATACTTTCCCATTATTAGTTTTGGATTTTATTTTGATTTTAATTTTTGATATTTTTTGTTTGTTTGGATATTTTTTCTTTCAAATTAATAGTTTTGGGGACTCTGTGGGTGGTTTTATTTGATTGTTTTGCTTGTTTGTTTTCAGCTCACCAAATCTCAAAAAGAAATATGCTTATGTCTGGTTTATGTGTGTGTCTTTTACATTCTTACTTTGTCTTTCAATGTAGCCTTGAAGATCAGATTAAAATTTGGGCAACTGGTGCGAAATAAGTGGAAAATCATGAAAAATTTAAAATTTGCTCAATTTCAACTTTATTTGTTTCTCTCCCTTCTGGTACGGTGTTATTTTATTCACCTTTTACTTTTTACTTTAACAAACAGCATTTATAAGCACAGTGCCCATAAGAAAATGGGCACAATCAGCTTTTTGAAATAAGGCAGGGATGTACAAAGAATTCCTAACTGAATATAAGGTACTATTTTAATTCAAGTCAGTGATAGGAAAAAGTATTGCACTGACAATTCAGATCATGAATTATTTGGTTAATCAACAAAATGTTACTTTCTCATCCTCTGCTTCAGCAATTTACTTCAATGAAGGGCAAGTTCAGACTACTCAGCTCTTCTCCAGAGGAACTTACCTGTTCTGGCCTGGACTGAAGTCCACTGAAGAGCTTTTTTGTCTGCCAAAAAGGCATCATTGCTATTGATCTGTGCTGGATTTGTACAAGTGACCTCAGGGTGACTGTCTGTGCAAGCTCTCACTCGAGAGAGCCTTACTTCCAACAAGGGCTTTTTTAAATATTGGTATTAAAGCAGGTTGCCTCGTGAATGAACAGAGCATGAAATAAAGAATAACCAAAAAAAAAAAAAAAAAAAAAAAAAAAAAAAAAAAAGAGAAGCAGGTTTTTTCTTGTTGTTGTTTGATTGGTTTTGTTTTGTTTTTTTTTTTCCCCAAGGACATAATCACTTTCACTTAAATTATGCTTGTCTAAGGGGTGTATTGCTCCAAAAGATTCCAATAGAATTTCTTTTGATCCACACCCTCTGTAGCAATCAGAGTTTCGCTTGTAGATTGCTAAATTACCAGAAATTGACTGGAAAATCTTCGTGCTTAGGTGCTGCCTTTCTCAATGCTGACCCATAGATGCTAAAACATATTAAACATAAAAGAGATTTGCTAAGTAGACTACATACACACACCACAGTTGAATCAATTCAGTAATCCACAGGGCACAAATTCCGTTGGAAAAATAAAAGAAAAAAGGGGAGAAATTCCATACATCCTAATGCCAACACCATTAATGTGGGAAAACAATAAAATCACTCCTGGACATTCTTCATTTGGAGATGGGAAAGGGTTTTATTTTTCCAGAAAGACAGAGCTGAGAAAGATACATTCATTACACCCTTGAAAGGAAAAATCCTTCAGCAGAAAATATAGGTAGAATAGCTGAAGAACAAAGAAAGTAGATTCTTAATCTTTTTTTTTTTTTTTTCTCTCCTAATGAGCAGATTGTTTATTTTTATCCCTTTCTTAAAGGCTTAAAAGGAACAATATAAATCCCTACAACCAAAAAATCAGAACCAGACATACTGAGAAATTAAAATTTCACACAAAATATTTTCCTGTATCAGACTTTGACAACATTATACCGACTCTAGACAGGCAATCTGGAATAAGTTCATAACCTCCCCTTCAAAAATCTGAACAGCCACTAAAATAAGCTAATATTAAAGTGCCATAACAACGACTTTATTAAAGGAATTGCACAGGTACAAATAGTCATAACCTCATCTCATTGGGAATGACAGTTTCTATATTTCAGAAATAGAAGATGTGATGCTGAAGTAACGTCTGGGTATTCCAACCAACAGAAATAACATTGGAAGGGAAATGAGTCTTGAGGATAGGTGGTGAGCTGTCCATGATCTGACACTTACAGTTCTCAAGTATACAGCATGCATTTCTTTCACCTGCTCTGGAGTTGCTTTAAAAAGGCAAAAGCAGTTGACTGCCCAGTCCTTCTTCTTCTGTCCATCCACAATCTGCACTGGACACATGATGGCTGAATTTACATGCTGGATTTCCTTGTGGAATATTACATTGCCGTGCAAAAAGACTGTTGTTTTATCTCCAAGATAAGACAACATCTTTAAGATAGAGCAACATTGTCCATATAAGCCTGCAGCTCCTTCGAAGAATGATAGTAAATATTTAATATTGTGTATGTGTACAATGTTGGATGGCAAAACATCATATCATACTGAACCCAAAAGGTTTCTTTGGTGTCTTTTTATACAGAGCACCCATTGGACTAAATCTAGTCTCCTGGTTTTTTAACAAATATGACAAACTGCTGTGCTAGATGGTAAGCCAAAGGTAATTTTAGTAGTAGTTATCAAGGCTAATAACAACCAAGAAGGCACTCACTTTGCAGTATTGAACATACCTCTTGATTATTCAAGAGAGCTTGGCAAAAGAAACAACTGTCTAGATGAAAACAGTAAATATCCAAGCTTCAGAAGATCAGGAAAGGAAATATTGCCCTTAAGAAAGGCAAATGGTCCAGGTTTGGTCCAGGTTTGAGTTCCTTGATGGATACTAGACAAATGTTCTTAAAATTCATGCCTGCAAAAAGTAGAATGAATGAATGAATGAATGAATGAATGAATGAATGAATGAATGAATGAATGAATGAAATTTATTAAATTAATTCCAGAGGGTGGGAAATAAAAGTCTTCTGAAGGAACAATGTGTTATGGTAAATAGTCTGTCATTCTTGCATCCAAATTAATAAACCCAAGGTTAAGGCCAAGGGTTTGGTCCTAATTTACATCACTCACCACAGAATTGGTCTGAACTTGTACAGATACTGTCTTCAACTGAGTATGTGTAACATAATAAAATCTGAGAAGATGGAGACATCCTGGTTAGATGAGAGCCTGAGACCAAAGTGCCTTGACAGTTGCCAAAGGGATCTGAAAAGAACACAAATTTTCAATCTTTTGGGGCACAAAAAGAGTTTTCTAAGTTCAACATTTTACCCTGCCCTCCTGAAAGATACAAAATCAGACACTAGCACAGGTCCCATGCTTTGTTCTACCAACACAAGAAATGCACTTTTTTTTTTTTTTTTTTTTCCGGCCTACAGAGATATATGTGCAAGATTACCACAGGCTGTCTGCTTAGGCATTGGAAAACAGACACAGAAGGACAGGTATGCAGCTAAGCATTCCATTTCCATCATTCCTTCATTTCAAGGTTTGTTTTTTTTTTGGATGAAAATATGGCAGATGACAAAAGAACTAAGAAACAAGCAATCTCTAAACAAGCAATCTCTAAAGATGGAAACAAAATGAAAGAGCAGTGGAAAATCAAAGGCTGTCATATGAGTCAGGTAATGAGAATAATTCAAGGTTATTATTTCTTCTGCTTCTCTAAAAACTTCCACCAAATATTAGAGTGATTATTTATAATTTTCATTATATTGATGGTATGGCTAAAATCAAAGTCTTTTTTCTGCTGAGTACTTTTGAGCAAATAGGTCAGATTCATCTTTCTCAGTTTTGGAAGTCTGAAGTCATCTATTTTAACAAGCCATTTTAGGATTAAATGAGCAGCCCTGAGGAACAAGCAAAAGTGCTTATATCTCTCCTTTACTTATAAAAGGAGTTTAGAATGACTAATTCATACTGAAATGTCTGACTTAAGAGTCTTAACCTAAGTGAGACGAATTCTTCCTATTCTTTCCAACTAAGTTTATCACTCTGAAAAAAAGGCACCTCATCTAAGATGGTTGCCTAGATTCTCTCCATAGACAATGGAGAAAAATAAGTATCTCTTGAGGGAAATTCTTTCCAAATTACTTGGACATCTTTCTTTTGAGAGGACAAGTCCTGCTCCAGAAGGGAAGCTGACTGGCCAAGGGCCTTCTCGCTTGCAGGTGAAGTGAGTAACAAAGATCAGTGTCTTGCTGAAAACACAGTGTCTTTTGAAAACACATTATAATTATATATATAAAATAACAAAGTCAAGGATGTTTACTGTTGCCTCAGTTGAGGATGGATTTCATTCTAATGGCTGGTTATAAGACAGATAGGGAAACATAAAGTAAGAGTGAAAGAACAATAAAAATGAGTGAGAGAGAAAATATAAGAAATAACTTCTGCAAGCCCCATGAGAAATAAACACATTTACAACTACTTTATGCACAGTTAAATTGAGATACAAATAAGTTTAGCTCCAAATAGTAAGCCAGAGCAAGAGACTCAATATCAGAGAAATAGTTCCCAGAAACTGGGAAACAATAGCATGCTGGCTATGGGGAGAACTCTATCTTGTAAGAGATATAGGACATAGGAATGGGTACTGAATGGAAAATATCTGAACGTGAAAATAGTCAGGGGAAAAAAAATATATCATGCACAATAAGATTCCTGGTTGATTGAAATCAGCAAATGAATTCTTAGTTTAGCTTTAGCTACCCAAATAAACATGAATTCTAGCCCCCAACCTGATCCAGCTTTCATTTAACTCATTTTAGTATATATATATATATATATGTGTGTGTGTGTGTGTGTCTGTGCGTGTGTCTGTGTGTGTGCATCTGTGTGTGTGTATTTTATATATACATATATATATATATATATATATATATATATATATATATATTAGTCATGGTTTGACAGGGAAGTGAATTTTCTCAGGAAGTTTGGGTCAAACCAATCAGTGGTCAGGTTTGGATATTGGCACCTGGAGTGACCACTGAAGGTATAGACACGCCTCTGAGAACACAGGGGGTTAAAAGCAAGAACTCCCAGGGGAATTCTCTTTGGTTCTGGTCAGAGTGCAGTGCAGACTCTTCCCTGCCCAGCCATGGGCTGGGTGGGAGAGGAGAAGCCATGTGGCCTGGTAGAGGTAGGCCAGGGTGTGAAGGGACTGGAACCAGGCTGGCCCCTGTGGACGGAAGGGTGGAGAGAAACTGAGATGCCTTTGTTCCCCCCTCTCCCAGAAGGAAAGAGACAGAGAGCCTGAAGTCACCTGGAAATTAGGGGTATGCTGGCAGAGGAGAAGGTGAAGTGGAGTGGGGGGAAGGTGCCCAGCCATGGGAGTTTTGGGTTCTGAGCAGAGATTTCAGCCATCGGGGGAGTCCGAGACTTTTAACCCTTTCCTGGGAAATGAAAGCTTTGTAAAATATTACTCATCCTTGATTTGAAAAAGAGAGACAGTCTGGGATCTGAGATGTTGGAGGACAAAATTTTTGGGTGGAAGGAGATGATGGAGTGGCTTGTGGCTGGACTTTTCTTGTTAGCCACAGACTGAACCAATTCTTCCTGCAACAGAGACTGCATTTTTAGGGGCATGCAAGAGACCTGCTTCAGTGACTACCAACACAGGAGTGGAGTGAACAGAGAAGAGTTGAGGAGGGTGTGGTGGTGCCCTCTATCTTCAGGAAGAAGATGAGCTCTGTTCTTGAGACCCTTAGCCCCAGGGAGGAGGAAATGGGGGGGACTGTGGTCCCAAAACGAGAAACTGAACTGGTTTTTTTTGGTCCTTGGCAAAGCACCCTTAAAGGAGCCCTATGGGCAGTCTGTCCATGCACGGTGGTGAGAGCACTGTGACATGGAATGGAGAGTGTCACACTGGCAGATTTTCTCCGGGCGGTGCCATGTGTGACATGGAAACACAGGAGGTGGCAACTGTGTTTCCTGGGGGGGTCTGTGGTGCAAGAGAGACTCCTCTCTCCCTTGAGGGACTGAGTATTGGTTATCTGAAGGGTGGTGACTTGATTGAGTCCAAGTTGTGTATCACTGTGGTTTGTTGAAGTTTGGGTGGGGGAAGGAGGAGTGTTTTGGAGGGTTTTCATTCCAGATTTAGTGTGTGTCTTTTATCATAGTCGTAGCTTAATAAAGTTCTTTCTCCTTTATTTCTAAACTTGGGCCTGCTCTGCTCTGTTCCTGATCACATCTCATAGCATTTATTTGGGGAAGGTACATTTTCATGGGGGTGCAGGCATTGCGCCAGCATCAAACCATGACAGTATTTTAGTTCAGATAGTTGAGAATTGAATTATATTCTTTTTTTTTATTATTATTATTTCCCCCTAGTTCCCCTTCTTCAAATCTCTCTAGCAAGCTGCTCACTAAAATCCAAACAAAATAACTGTTGCTCCATTCTCATGGTGAGACATGTAGGGCTTTTTGGAGTTAAAAACTGAAAAACTTGGGTGGATATGGTGCTGCCTTTGCTTTTGCTAGAGCAAGAAAGAATGAGATGTGCTGCAGTTTCCCCCCATATGCATACGTGTGCTAGCTACCTCCTTTTTATCTTTTTTTTTTTTTTTAATTAAAACAAATTATGTTATGAGAGAAAGATATGACTTGAAGACAGCAAGACTCACCCCACAGAAGTTTTAGATACTGCAATATGAGCGAAAAGCCAGTCTGGTGAATGAAGGTCACATACACAAATTATGCTTCCAATATCTACACTTGCTCTTGTGAATGCACACATGCAATGTAAGCCACAAGGAGGAGGCATGGTTGTGTTGCAGTTCTTCTTCTCAGATAAAAAAAAAAAAAAATCCCTCTTGAAGCAGTTTTAATTTTGTGTCTTTCACATTGTTTCTATAAATCTCCTGAAATGAATTATGCTGTAATGCCATGAAGTAACTGACACTCCTACCATTCAAATATTTTGGTAATAATTTGATAAATCTCATATAAAATATATCAATGTCCCAAAAAGTGGTGTTGGCTTTAAAAATCTCTATTTTCTCTCTCTTTTTTTTCCCCTTTCTTTATTCATATTCCCTATTCTTTATATCATATAATATATTATATTTAACCATGTGGATTTTTTTTTTCTCCTGTGTTTTGTGGTATTTGACTAATAATGGCTTGCTTATTATGATCACAGAACATTTATCTGTACTATGATGCATCAGTGAATAAATAAAACTGATGGATTTTTGGTTGTCTTTTTTCTAACTAATGTAATCACTTTACCCCAATAGCTGAGTCTCACAATTATGAAGAAATAGGGAAAAATACCCCAAACCCTCCAAGTACTGCAAATTTGGAATAAAATGCAGACAGCTGGAAACAGGCTGTCAGCAAAGTCAGTGCAATGTTTGTTTAGAGGAGAAGGTAAGGTCATCTTTGTAGACTTCTTGGAACAGAAGAAGTCCCATCAGTGTAAACTGATACAGCTCCACCAAAGTCAACTTACACCAAATAAATATTCTTCTTTATTTTTGCATTATCTATCTTTGCATTGCAGTGCAAAACAGAAGGAGTCACCTTATAGAGGCTTATGTGTATTTTCAGCTCAATAGCAAGTGTCTTTGGAGGTCTGAAAGGACAGCCCACCACCACAGGTCATTTGTGCTTCTTTCTGTATCAGCAATAAATTCCAACACACAATTCTTTGCTGCGCACACAAATAATCAGAAAAAAAAGGGAGAGAGCAATTTTCCTTTCTCTGCTGTGTAAGGTAATATTCCTAAGATCAAGGCCTCTGGAGCTGGTTGGAAAAAGAAAGGAAAGGTCTTCCAAGACTTTCCATGTCTAACTGCTGTGCTAGGACATAATATGGACACATAAACTGAATGCTTTCTTGGAGCTATTTCCAATATAAATAGTTAAATATTTAGAGAAATTTTCATCTAATATTTTTACTTTCCCTTTTTCCTTACTTTTGGCAGAACCAGCTTTGTTTTCCTTAGCAATTGACAGCGTATTACAGAGTTAAAGCGTAGCACACCTTCTCCTTCCTTCTTATTCTTATCTCTCCTTCATATTTCCCTTTTATTCTCTTCAGTTTCCAATTTATTTTCTTTTCTCTTGCTTCCGTTTCCCCTTTCTTCTTCATTTTCTCTTTTAAAATTAATTTGCCCTACCCTTCTAAACCTGGATTTTTTTAAGGACTGCTGTCGAAAATACTCTTTCTCTGAGAAAAGTTGAAGGCCAAATCTTGTGTTCCAGGCTGGTTTCTCAAGTATCTCATCTCTGGTCAACAGAGAATGGATTATATGGGTGATTAAGAACATGCACAGGCAAGTTAATTAGCCTTTTGTGGGGTTTTTTAGCAACATTACTTTGAGCAGCCTAAAAACTACTGTATGAAGAACAGACTTTCTCCCTGCCAGGAACAGAGAATAAGGGAATTACTTAAGGCCCTCTGAACACTGAACGCAGCCTTGGCAGATTAGAAGATGAGATCATAAACCATTTTAAACCTCTGTAAGTAGAAATGGAGGATACCCAACAAAAGGAAGCAGCATTTCATAAAACATTGCAAAATCAAGTGGATTGCATTTTGTTATACACACAGTGTTACAAACACAGAAATATCTTAATAATGAAAGTGTCAGACAATTTTTCCATACTGTCCCAGGGACATCTCAATAAACTTCAGATGTGACCTAAGTATTGTTAATGACCTAATCATTCTTTTAGTCTAGTTATAACTTAAAAGCAAACCTGGACTCAGAACTGTTCTCCCACTTTTGAGATTGTAGGAAAATTTCCCGTGAGTGCATTTGATGATTTCAGGATAGCTTTAAGAGTATTTAAAGTTTTGAAACTCTGTGTTTGAAAAGTATTATTTTATTAGACTATATTTGACAGATTGGGCAATGCTTTGCAAGATATTGATCTCATCTCTAAATAATCTCTGGAGTTTACCTACAGGTAAATCCACTAACATTTGGAAATCAAAGTGTAAGCAAAGGAAGGAAGACAACACTTTGAAAAGGGACTTGAAAGAAGAGAGGAATGCCAAACTTTACTGCATAAACTTGCTGGCTACTTGTTATCTTTTATCTATATGAGCTATTTCAATTGTATCTTTAAAATCAAGAATCTGAGTTTTTCTTGATTTACTCCCAGCTATTTAGCCCTGGAGAGACATTGCCTTCAAAGGGATCAAGGTGACTTGAAGGTTATTTGTGGAGGGGAAATGCCTGTATTTGTGCATCACTGTGTCTTTCTTTTGCTTTCTACATCTCAATCTACATTTTACTGTCCCTCAATTCACCTCAAATGAAAAACAGTCTGCCCTTCTTAAAAATTAAGTGAGAAATGTGATCAAATAGTCCCTTTAAATAAAAACAGGTCTTGTTCACTTATAAAAAAATACTTGAAGACTTCCAATGATCTTCCTAGCAAATTTTTTGTTTAAATATACATGTAAATTCATCAATATAATAAGTCATAGGTCCAGTAGTCAGACTTTGCCTTCCTGGTGTCACCAGATTAAGAAGTCTTTTTCAGGGTTGCAATGTAGATCTAAGTGTCAGAAAATGCATATTATAATATCATTCTTCTGCTGTACATTCCACATGTCATAGTTTCCAGTTATGAGCATGCTGCTTCCTATTTTGACCACAGAACAAACATCAAGGAGTGACAGTCATGTTACTCCACCCCTAAGACTGGAATTCCACATTGTTGTGAAGACCCAATGTCTTGCAATAGGCTTCTTCTCACAAAATCACAGAATGGCCTGGTTTGGAGGGGACCTTAAAGAACATGTCGTTCCAAGCCCCCTGCCATGGGCAGGTTTCCCTTCTGCTAGACCAGGCTGCTCAGGATTCTATCCAATCTGGCCTTGAACACGTCCAGGGATGGAGATTCCACAGCTTCTCTGGGCAACTTGTGCCTCACCACCCTGACAGTAAAGAATTTTTTCCTAATGTTCAATTTAAACTGACTATTTTTCAGCTTGTAGCAATTTTCCCATGTTCTGTCATTCCTGTCCCTTGTAAATAGTCTCTCTCCTTCTTTCCTGTAGTCTCTGTTCAGGTACATGGAGGAGCCATCTGTGAATCTCTGTCTCAAATAATTCTTTAATAATTGCAGTTTTAAATAAAGCCTTCATGAATTTTTCAGTCAGGAAAATCACTCTTCCAGGTGTCCATGGCTGGACTATAGTTTCATTAAATCACCTTTTCTTTTTTTCCCAAATATCAACTGCTTTTTCTGTCAAATTGTATTTAGATTTCCAAATTAGAATTTATATCCCAAATTTCTGGGGGGAAAAAAAAAGTTTCCATCATCAAGAAAAAATGCTTTTTCCAATTATGTTAAAAAGTTTATTAAGAGATATTGCTTTATCCTACAAAAATTAATTAATTTACATCATGAGACTATCACTGATATTGCAGTATCACTATTATTGCCATATCTTCCTCCTTGTGTTACAGCTCAGCATTCTTCTTTTCACCCTGTCTGCAGCATTCCTATATGCTCTTAATTTTATACTTCCTTTTTCCAAAGGATTTACAGATTGAAGTAATCTGTGTTTACTTTATTACTTTATATATGCTAGATATAAGTGTTTCCTTTCTTGTTTGTTTGGTTTGGGGTGTTTTTTGTTGATTGGTTGGTTTTGTTTTTGTGGGTTTTTTTATTGTTTTTTTGGTTTTGTTTTTGTTTTTAATCTAGGTATATATATATTTAGTTGACAGTATATATATATTTAGTTGATACAAGAATATGTATCAAATAGAAAAGAAGGTAGGACCCAAATAATAAAAAAGATCCACTCTGTAAATTTTACAGTATCATAAATTCTGTCTGTTTGACAAAGCCATTTAGTCTTTATCAGACTGAAAGCTCCAAATGTTGCATTTGGAAACTATGACCATGAGAATTTGTCAAAAGTCTTTATTGAATTCTTTCAGGTCACACTATTAACAGACTTGGGCCTGAGTTCCTCAAATGTATATAGAAATGTACTTGGAAGATGACATTTTTTGCAGTTAAATACCTTCAATCACCACCCAGGATTTATCATGCCCTACTATCATGTCTCTTGCTGCCATCAAGAAAGAAATGGGTGGAGAAAGAGATTTCATTATGGTTAGTTTATCTCCACAGGCAAGATGCTTCTGAGAACAGAAGAGAAAATGTGCTCCATCTCAGTAGTGGCCTGATAAAATCCTTGTCATCTGCAGTTTTCCTTTCAGAACTTTTTCTTATTTCAGAACATTTCATCTAAATCATCACTCTTTGGGCAGTCCTGTGTGAATCATAATCTGTCCTGATACCACTATCAGTGGAAATGGTGCTGTCAACATTTATGTCAATACTGAGGTTGTAATTTCTTGACAGTAATGTTCCTCACTTGATGTAACACTCTTCTTAACCTGAGGGAAGTTCCTGCTTGGTGCTGCCTCACTTAGAATCCTTTGCTACCCAGGCACATGGCAGGCTGAGAAGACACAGTGCTGTCCATGCCATATTTATTTACTCTGATAGCAGCTCTTAAACTTATTTGGAAGAACAGTGATACTTCCAAAAGTGTAAGAGGGTAAAATGCACTGATGTTTTCGGAAGAGGAGAGAGGGATGGGATTGCTCTGTCATCAGATCTTCATTTTGAATTTATAGGCAAATATGCACTTCCAGTTCAGTTTGTAGAAGTCATCCCTGTGTGTCCCATAAGTAACAGATAATTTCCCCACATTTTAGAGCCAATTAAAATACTTTCATAACAAAACAAACAAACACAAGTCCAAACACAAAAAATAACTGTCCCCAAAATTATGGCTCAAGAATAATGACAATGGTCTATTTTCTAATCTTCAAAATGTTTTTTCCCTTAAAGTGCAGGAACAAGAAATTCATATGTATATTCTCCAGTTTCACATAAAGTTTTAATATAAATTAACTATGAAATCCCAGATATGAAACATAGGGAACAATATGAAACAAATGCAGAAAAAGGCTACTTAGAAGGTCAAGAGAATGGATAAATTTTCTTAGCAGTCTAAAAATCTTGGTTTGTTGAGGCTCCCAAAATGAAAGGGATACAACAGAGGACTTGATATCTGTCTAAAATAACATATGGGAAATTTTAATGGTAACACGAGAGCAAGAAAGGGCCTATTATAGCTAATGGGCAATGTTGCAAAAAACAAAAAGGGGCATAAAGTCCTGAAAATAAATTTGAACTAGATAGTTGAAGAGCATTCTCACTCTTTAGAGTGATGTTCTGTACAAATCTACCAACCAGAGACCTGGGAGGAAAAAAATCTGATCTTTTTTAATATGGAAAGTGAAAGAGTTCATTCTGCATGCTACTTGCCATAGCAGAGCATTTTTAGGACCCCACCTCTCCTCCCATTTCTAACATTGCTTGAAAAATAAGGAAATTCTCTGGTTTGTTTAATCATCTGTATTTTGAAAATCATATTTGCCATAGCAAGTAAATTGAATGAACTGATCACTTCTTCAAAAGCTTCAGTATTCCTGGGGGTGGCATGGACTTCTGGTCTGCTACAAAAACAAATCATACACAGATCTAAAGGCAAAAGAGATGTGACTGCAAAGGCAGAATATATTCTGTAGCAGCTCAAATTCAGTAATTTTCATGGATTGGTTTGTCTGGGAGTTTTTTTTTTTTTTTTTTTAATTAGGCAAAATCAGAGTAAAGGGAATAAACATTATTTTTACACCATGCTGAGCAATAAAGTTATGTAAGGATTATTGAGAAAAATTATACAAATTACAAAACAGTCTATGTAATAGCTAAAAGTAAAACTTTATTTCATCTGAACTCACCCTTTCTTCAAGCAAATAACATCCCTCTATACAGTGTGCATATCTAAAAAATATCTGTCAAAATCTGCAAATAATATCTCCAGACTGCCTTCATTTCCCAGAAGTTTATTATTAGTTTAATAGTCTCCACTTTTGAAGGTCAAATTGAAGTCCCTGCTTGAGGACTAGAACATTCAACCTGGCAGACATATAACCAATGTTGGAAGTGTCACTAGTCCTCAGCTTCAGGAAGAGCTACTCTTGTACACTTGTCAGTAAATCTTGAAACACTTTCTAACCCAGACTCTAAAATGGTGGCAAAATTTTCCAGATGATTTTATGGATTATGCACACCTCCTTTGAATACAAATATCTTAAATAAAAAAAAAAAATTAAAAAAAATAAAAAAAAGAAACCACCCAAAACACAAGCACCATGTAGTAAACATTAGCAAGCAACTATTGTATTTCATAGTCTTAACTGAGTTTGGATAATTACAAATACTCATTTACTTCCTCATTTACATCCCCATCCCTCTATTTAAAATGCTGCTTCAAGTTTCACATGGATAAAGTGATTACCAATTTGGTCTTGGGTCATCAGTTCATGTCAGGCCACCAGTTTATTCCATAGTGGTCCATCAGTATTATGGAGCTCTCTGCTACAATAATTCTGAAGGCAGCAGAGGCAAATTTGTTCCAAACTTTGGTTTCTCTTAGAAACATCTTCTCCTCTCCCTGAAAAGTTCCATTCTCTGGGAATACTGCATACAGCTTTGGAGTGACTGTGTTCCTCATACAAGACACAGTATGATGTGCTAAATTCTTCAGTTCCCTGGCTTGCCTTGTCCTGTCTCTCAGGTGAATCAGCACCAGTTTATCAATGACTGAAAGCTGTATCTTAGATATTATTTTTACCATCTGTCTGTATTTTAATATTGCCTCAGAATTATGTTAGTATTTGCAAAATTTGGCCACATTGTTCCAGTCTAATATGCCTACTTATCTACATTACTGGGATTACACAGCAGGTGGCTACATCATCAATGAAGAATCAAGTTCAAATTGTTGCAAATACGTCTGACAGTTTTCTTCTTTGTAAATTCTGAAAGGCTTTGGATGTGATAATGTTACAGCTCCAGGTACCTTCCCCTTCTATAGTGCTTTTGACACTTTTTGTCACTCAATGCTCTTGATTTTGGTTTTTTGGGTTATTGCTTGGGAGGAATGGAGAGGAGCGGTGTATAAAATGGCATCCTAGGGAAAAGTGGGTTTTGCAATTGTGATTCTTATATTTATATATTCCCCCAATCCCTTCATGTCCAGGACAGTGATAAAATCATCATCCCTGAAGTGTCCAAAAAATGTATGGATGTTGCACTTCAATACATGATTTAGTGGTGACCATGGTGGTCCTGGGTGGACAGTTGGACTTGATGATTTTAAAGGTCTTTTTCAACCTTAATAATTCTATGATTTTGTCAAAACATATTGATTTTCTTGCCAGTTTCAAGTAATTTGATATGGAGGGCTAGCCTTAAAACTTAATTCCTAGAATTTAACATAAAATAAATGCCTGGATTAAAAATAAAACCCACAAAAACCCTGAAGAAGTGCCACTGAATATCACCTTAAATCTTTGTAGACAATAAAGAACCCTTAGAAAATAAAGTTCTGTAAATCTCTCAGTTTTGGGAAAGTTCCTTCTGTGGTAAATTGCCTCTTAATAAATGAGATTGGCCATACAGGGTGCATTGCTTTACTGGATGACAAAGCAGTTCCTCTTCTCTCTCTGGCTTTTCAACCTTAAGAATCACCTGATTCCAGGTGAAGCTGCTGGTGTCCAGCCACACCTGGCATGTGATGACCATGGACCAAAGGAAAGGTTCTGATGCTGTCCTAAAAATGAGTGAAACACACTTCTCTCTAGGAGAGAAGGAGGGTGAGGAGGCAATTTGATGAGTCTCACTTCTCCGCAGGAGACACTTGACACAGTCCCCTCATGGTGGACACATCTGCCTTTCTTTACCTGCAGACCCTTTGCCGAGACTAGTTTGTTTCCTTTCCACACGCTACCTTTGAGATGGCTAAATTTTGTTGAAAAAATAACATTGGTTTTAATGTGCTAATCCAACATCTTTATTTACTTGCGGATACCAGAATTCTAAGGTCAGTAGAATAATAAGTAAATAAATATTAAATAAGTATTTATTTAATCTTCATATATGTCAGCTCAAGTTAAAAATAGTCACAGCTATAAGTTAGTGCTATGGTCTAGTTTGACTGGGGAAGATAATGTTCAGGAAATTCTGTCAGCAAATGTGTGATTTTCACCATTGTTAAGAGTGTGCTTAATTTCCAAAATTTCCTCCCTCCAGATAAGGTCACATGGCCAGTTCTGTGCCTCAAATCTCATTTCCATGTTTGTGCATAAACAAGCATAGAGGAGGTAAAGATCCTGAGGGAAATAGGGAAAACCACTAGTAGAATAATGAGTGACTCCTGCCTTTTTCTGGCAACTCGTGAGATTTCATGGGGTGTTGCTCTGAAGGGCCAAAGGATGTGGGATAGCTCATCAAGGACAAAATTAGAGCAAAGGAAATATTTATTTCAATATGAAGGATGTTGAGCAGATTTGTCAAGAGGATGACTTGGTTCACTGAGTTCAAACAGGAAAAAATTAGTGGGTAGACATTGGAAACTGCTGTGGGACACCAGAAGGAGTACAGAGTGATGCAATCAGACAATTAAAAGTTTACCTGGATTAGAAATTGGTAATAGATAAGAAAAGCCACCAGAAAAACTTCCACTATCACACTATCACACGAAATGCAAAACAAAGACTAAAGAAGATTTATTTGCACTACTGAATGAAATCACTGGCAAAGGACATGGAAGATGTGAGGGGGCTGAGGGTGCTTGAGAGTTTGGGAGGAGACACAGCTGGGACAGTGGACCCCAATGTTACTGCCCATGAATGATGTTTGTCTGTTAATTACATTCCTGTCTTTTTCACGAGTCTCACTAGATTGAGCTTTACCCTCTGAAATTTTATGAGTTTGTCCTGAAATGAGACCACCTTTTTTTTTTTTTTTTTTTTTTTTTTAAACAGTGCACTGAGAATTCCTTCCTAGTATTCCAAGGAAACATTTACTTGCTTATTGAGCATGTAATTGTCCCTGTAGCTTCCCTGACAAGCAGTTGGGACATCCTGGTTTTCAGGTATTTTCAGCCCATGTCATGTCTTAAGAAATCTGCAAATTTACTTTCAGTCATACATACACACATACACAAATTTACAGAGTGAGAGGGAAGTAGAGGCTTGGAGACCTATTTAATTTAATGAAGACCATATCAGATATTTCCATGAGTAATTACATATGCTAGAATTAGGGTTGGTCTCTCATGTAATCTCTTCCCCTTTAACAAAAAAGTACTGTGGAATTTTAAATCCCTAGATTGTCTAACACTGCAGTAATATTCTTGCCAATGAGTTTACTGTCATAAGCATTTGGAGAGAAAGTCCATTTTAAAAGAGTATTCATGAAAAACACTTTCTGAATATGTAATTGGGAGAAATGTCACAGCAATTGTTAGAGTCGCACTCACTAATTAGAGAAAGTACAAAATACCATGTGATTTATGTGTTCCATCAAAACTAAACTAGGATTTCTGATATTGTATATTCACAATGAATTTTGCTTGTGTTCAGTATACAGACCATGCTTCAATTGCAGAAATCACTCACTGAATCATCAGGACGGAACAGATGCAAGAAAATTGTGATCTTCTTGATGAGAAGCAGTAAAAAAAAAAAAAAAAAAAAAAAAGACACTGGATCAATTATTCACTGCAAATTACACACTTGGCTACCATGATCATTATAACTCCTTCACATCCTGTTACTCTACACTCCATTATTTCTGCTTACCCCTATGGAGCCTGCCCTTTTACCTTCCTGACACTCCCCTCTTTTCTAGCTGTCAAACAGACTATTTCAATCCCTGTTTAAAGGATTTCTTATTTCTCTTTTGTGTGCCCTGCCATCTCTATCTCTCCCCCTTGCAGCTCTGTCAGAGAAGTGGCTTTCATGCCTAAAATGGTGGGGGAAATGCTGGTTTAAAGACCATCTGGCTTCTATTCACAGGGACATTATAGAAAACCAAACTGGTTTCTTAAAGCTCTTACTGAAGTGTAGAAAAACTGTTCTTTCCCCCACACACTCTGCTTTTAAACTGGGGGATTTTTTATATTTTTCTCCCAAAGTCTTCAGACTGGTTCTTGAAACTGCTGCTGTCATGCAGGAGCATTGTATGGTTTCCATAATGAATAGCACAAATAATTTTTAACGAATCCTGCCTTTATCAGCAGAGCTCAGCACAAGAAAGGATTATGCATGGTGAATTTGATATAGAGGATGCAAAGGTAGTGGCTTATGGGATGGTTGTTAATTGTTGGGGCTTATTAACGATATTTCTTCAATTTACCATTCAGCTGTCAAGGGTGTCTTTGTCAGTCTTGTATAAAGAATCGAAATATTATCCCCTCTGTCACTGTGAGATGTGGCAGTATCACTCTTTCTGTTTAACATTTAATCAACAAATTCAAGTGACTTGGCCAAAGCTGGGCAGGAAGGAAATCTGTGATCAAAGAAAAAACCAAAGAGACTTGCAATCTATGCCAGCACTTTAAGCATCAGATGCCTTGTCTTCACAAGGCACAGAAGAGCTTACTCTACAGCAGTACTCCAGCTTTCATAATATCTCAAGCTGCTTCATGCTCTAAGGCATAATTTTGCTTTTTTAATAATTCCTGTCACTGGAGAGGAGGCAGAGGCAAAGACATTTAAAATGCTTGTGTTGAACCCTGAAAAAATGTTAACTTTAGCTTTGATAGCTTTCTGCCTATTTTTCAGTATAATAAATCTATAAAAATTCTATCTATTACTTAAAACTAGACTTGGGTCTATTTAATCAAAAGATGTTATAGAGGTTTCAAATGACCTGTGGAAGAGCCTGAAACAGTCATAGTTTTGGGCCACAGCAGGGGTGAAGCACTGAGTTCCACCTTCAAACCCAGTGGGTTCCTTTAGTGTCTAGATCAAATAGACCTGGTTTACAACAGGACCTTCAGCATCCTCATCTCAGGAACAAGATCTCATGTGATGATGGTCAGAATGGCTTATGCAGGGAATACAACCAAAGTTTGTATTTGTATTTATATTTGTATTCCTCCTTTGAATGTTATTCCATTTTTCCTTAACCCAGTGATCAACTCAGGACATACTGAAGGTATTTAATCCAGGTCCTGACTGGATATGCTTTGTCGTACTGTGAGATTATATAACCAGCTACGTTCAAGGGAATGATGCATCTCACACTGGAGAGAGAAGATGTAACATACTCTGTTGAAATAAAACAGTGAGCTAACAAAATCCTGTGGGAAATCTAGCAGTGATTTAACAAGATTCAACAGCAAGGCATGCTGGATTATTTGGGAACATGCATAGGGAACAGGATCACACAGAACTGTCAGGGAGATGCTCTCATTAGGCCATGAAGTTCAGAAAGAACCTTCTCAAAGAAGACTCTAGGTGCACCTGCATCCACTTCTAATCCCAGACTTGGTCAAAAGTTTACTTCTAAGGGTCTATATGTGCTTAGTTGACTCTTTATATTCCTTACCTCTGATTTCAAAGTAATATGCCATTAATATGCCATTAATTACTTACCAAGGGTCACTTTCAGCAAGGAATCTGAACCTCAAGAGTAGCATTGAGAGGCATCCCTGTTCAAGGGGAGAGCCCACTGCAGGGCAGGAGAACTCAGTGTCTGCCTGCTATTTATGGAGTAAAATGATGGAATTATGTTTGCATAAGGGCAAAATTTCTGGGTCACTGTTCCAGACAGCTTTTGGCTACCATGTTGCCAGTCCAGTTATCAATCTGTCTCCAGTCATCACAGGTGGTTATGGTTTAAGGGGCTGGGGGGAGCACACTCTCACATCACATTCAAGTTTAAAAAGATGGAATAACATGTGATCTTTATTTATCCAGTCTGGGTGCTCAGACTGGCTCATTTCTGTACAAGAAACAAATCTGAATGTGGACTATGGAAACAGAAACTTGTGATCCTGTGTGGAAAGAGTGGGAGGAGAAGTAGGCAATATTATGCTTGCAACAGAAGAGCATCAAGAACCTTATTTTGGCATTTCCTTTTCTTGAAGGAAATTGTATCTGTTCATTGTATCTGAGACATAGTCTGATTTTGTTGGCTTCAGATAGAAAAAAAATTGGTGCCTGTTCTCTCTAACCTATTCTAACCTACCAGTACAGGCTGACATGTCTTGCTACCTGAAAGCAATAGAAGTAATAGAACTTCCAGGTTTACTTGCATTAAATAGAGATTATGCACGTTATGTAGTTCCTTAATTTTAACAGAAAACTTAAAACATGCAAACAAACAAATCAAATATGTACTTTTCAGAATTGGATTCAGTAAAGTCTGTGAGAGCATGTCTAGTTTAACTATAAGAAACACTTTAAAATCATTGTAGGATGGTTGTCTAAAATAATGGCTTCTACTGCCAGGGTTTTTTCATCTTAATGAAAAAATTCTACAGAAATCATTCATTCTGTATCAAAAATTTTGGAGAACTATGTTGTGTAATCTTTCATTATTTCTGTTTTTTGATTTTTTTTTTTTTTTTGGTTATTTTTTCTTTTTTTTTTTTGTATAGGAGAATTTCATTGTGACAGGACCCTATTTTCAGACAACTCTAATGTTTTGAAAAATACTTCTCTTCACTTTTTCTTGTTGATTAACCCTATTATCCTATAAACGAGTTATTCAAAACCTCTACTGAGAGAAGCTAACTGATTTTAAAGTGAACTGAGCCCACTTCCAAAATTTACTATTAAATTACAGGCTTTGCTGTCTGAGCAATGAAATAAATCTAAAGTACCTCATATAAGATGTCTATTAGAAAAAATATTTTGGATAAATCCCATAGGAATACCCAGAAAAATCCCTCTGAATCTGTCATGTGACACAAAGGTAAAAACCAAATATAACATTTTGTAGGCACCTCTGTAGTACAAGCTTCAGCCATGAAGCTTGTCCAATACAGAGGCGGAAGAGAAGCTTCTTTGTTTACTCAGTCCAAAGGCAAAAACATCAGCTGATTCAAAGGACAACCTACCCCTACAGAGAAAAAAAGAAAGAAAGAAAAAAATAAGTTGGATATGATTGTCTTTGTACTTCACGTCCTACTGCCCTGTCCTGCCCCTATTCTTCAAGAAGAAAAATAAAAAAGAAGAAGAACACTTGGTTTTACTGAATATACAGCCAATAGTGAGCATGGACTTAGTGAGTCAAATATCACACGAACAGGGAAACATTCCTGGCCAGCTGCATGAGGAAAATCTCAACCCATGGCAACAATTTTAGAGAATATTTTGTAGTGCCCAAGAAGGCAAAACTTAAGACTTACAGTTAACATCTTTCATCTCCATGGATATCTTTTTTTATTAAATAGGTGGCTAAATGCTAACACCTTTTTTGCAAAATTCTTCTCCTGACAGCTGTGATCCATGCTCAGGGAGACAGTCACAGCCACAGGTAAATCAGCTCTTTGTTTATGGGACTACTCTACCTTTTTTACAGTCTGGAAAACACAGCCACACAAGAGGCTAAAAGGCAAGGCTGAAGGTCACACAAGGTGACATCCAAAGGGCTGAAGGCTTTCTTCATCCTGTGTGTACCACTCAGTCCCTGTGTCGATGGTTTGAAGGCATCTTCGGGGAGGTGGAAGCTAGCCACTGCATCTAGGGGTGAATACGTCAATGACAGAAGGAGAGCTGGATGTTTTCATCTCCTCTCTAATCCCCAGGGCACAGGCACCAGTTTTCACACACAGGAGTACCTGCACCGCTCCCTTATCAATGTTCCGATCATGTGAGTCTTAAATCTGCTGGAATGCCAGCTCAGGGGTGATATATGAAATAGTATTTAAAAAGGCTGCAAATGGGGGATAGAACGTTTGTTCTTTAAGTGTGTGTATATATATTCCTTCTTCCATTGAATACATTTTTGAAAAGCCCTGTGTTTGCTGTGCTAACTGTTGCCAGCTGAGCAGCATGAGTGTGGCAGAAAATCAGTATTTTACAGTGTTTTAAAAAAAAAAAAAAACAAAAACAACAGGTCAGTCCACTACCCATGAGCTTGATTTAGAGGATTTTTTTCTTAAAATACATGTATAGAGAATAGTAGAGGGGAAAAATGTCTGGACATGTGCTTTATATTAGTTGTCTGGTGACGGCGACAGGTGCATTTGTCAGGCCCCAGGGAGCAACTCTGTTAGATTCATTTTATTAATTGAGCAGATTACATGTTTTAGGAGATTTATTCCCTCCTCCTCCCCAAGCCTCCCTTTTCTTTGATATTCTATGGTTAAAGCAGGGAAAGGGAAAATAAACTTATTTTCAGATTTATCAAGTTATAATTAAGCATGAGGGGAGTGGAAGAATACAACAGTAATGCAGAGGGTGCATAACACTGACAAGGTCAATTATCTCCTGATAATTCTCACAACAGCAAGTATTAATAAGATGAATAATATTAATTGAATCTGAGTTTGTAGAGTTTTAATTCTTATTTTAAAGTTTTCTTTGATAATGCAGACAGGATGTTAGATGCAAGTGGGAGGCTGATTTAATGGCCTCCAGCCCTATTAGTTTCTTACCAGGCTGAGGGGTCCTTGCAGTATTTGCTGCCTATCAAGATACCTGGAATTAAGAATGCAGAAAGCAGGAAAGGGAGGCTGGGAAAAACCATTTCCCCAGGATTATGGATAATTTCCATGCTAATTGCGGAATGGTCTCCTTCCGTATCACATTTGATTGAAATACAGTTTCAAATATAGTTTGAGATACTTTATACTCGTGGTTCTTTTAGGGGTTTTGGCTCAGCTGATCAGAATCCAATTCTCATTTGAGGTACATTGTAATAAATCTAGAACAGCTGCAATGTGACCAGATGCCTTAGTGCAGCTCAGCAGAGCTGTCCTGTCATTCTTCTGAAAATTCCACCTCAGGAATGGTCATAGATGGGAGAATACAGCTTTTATTTATATCAATTTTATTTAGCTCATGAACCCTTCTTGCTATTACTTATACCTTAAACACCAGGTTATATGTTTGGGAAAAATTGTTTGTATATTTTTTTAGGAAATTGCCAAGACAGGGTTCTATTTTGTTTTACCTGGTTATCCTATGCAGCAACAAGTAGAAATTAAGAGTCTCTTGTACTTTATTGTGTCCATACTATGCTCCCACATTCACAGAATACTAATGCAGATAATAAGGTCTTCCTTGAACCCATTTCATTCATTTTTTACAGTGAAGATCGGTGTGTTTACTAAGTAATATTGAATTTGAGTTTTTCCAGGAAAAGCTCACACTTTTGAAATGACCTCGATCTGTGTTTTATTCTAGGTAGAATCACAAGGACCAAGCACAACTAACTAGCCAAAAGTCAATATATTTAGTTTTTGCTCCAGAGAAACTGAATTAATAATACAGATAGTTAGATTGCCCACTGCCACAAGCATCCATTTTTCATGGAAAATTTATGATCTAAGTACACAAGACATTGTGAATACACAAAAGAAGCCAGTAATCCTGAGTCTCTGGAAGACAACAAAAAATCTATTTATATCCATAAAATGTGCTCACTAGTGGGGGCAAGATTCACAGGGTTTTGTGTGCACAATGCAGCACAAATATTGACTAGTAAAAAGACTGTTTACTGCTGAAGAGATGGGAGACTCATTAGTGGCATAACAGAACCATAAGCTGGCCTCCTCCAGAGGCACAGAGGTTTGTAGCAATGAAAACGATGTCTGAGAAGGATGATGCCATCTGTAAGTTTGAGCAATGGAAGTCTTAGGGAGGAAAGAAAAGCATGACATTGTTCTGAAACCCTGATGAAAAACTTCCTATGAAGGAGAAGCAAGCACTTGGGAAATAAATGCAATATAATGAGGAAATACTTTTGTTTTCTGTTAAAGCATGGCAGTTAGTGAGGAAGGGAAAAAAATGATTTTTTTGTGTTTTCATTTTTAAATGCCACCTTTTTATTTCCCTTGGGAATTATAAAATATAAATTTACATTTTGACAATATATCCCTGTGATAAACAAAGTACCCCAATGGTTATGTTTGGGTCATTTCCCCCCAAACTCTTACCCTTGTGAATTGAGAAGTGTGATATGGTGAGTGACAGCAGTCTAGGGACAGAGTATTAAAATTTGAAGCCTGCAAGTCTTGTTCAATAAAAATACATCAAGGGGGATGAAACCTTTACAATTCACCAGCACATTTTACTCTACAATTTTCAAAAGGAAAGTAGCAGGGGTCTCAATCAAAGCATGTTGAAATGTTCCATCAAACACATCTCTTGTAAATGTAGCCTGACAGTGCCTGCTTCCATTTCCGATCTCCCCACTTAAATGGGTAACACATGTGTAAACGATGTTTATTTTATTGTAAATAGAGTGTTGTCTCTGTCCTTTAATATCACAGCTCTGTGTTTGTACCTTTGGTGTCTCCTTTAACTGCTAATTCAGTATTCTCCTCTACACATTTATTAAGGCTGGAATGGAGGCCTCTGGACAGCTATTCCATCCCCCTGCATTGTGGCAGGATTGACTTCACAGACTTTTTCCATCCCTAATAACTGGGTATCACATCCTGCCCTGAATATTATTTCTTCGATTACATGAACCCTTTCTGGTGTTTTATTCCATTGCCTGAACTCTTCATTTTAGGCTAGTTAAAGATTTTATTTATATTCAGTATTTAGGTTTTCAGCTGCAGTGTAGTGCAAAATGTCCTCTTCTGTCCTTGATGAGAAAGAGAGGAAAAGTTGCTCTAACTTCTCATCTAGCCACTGAGAAATGTGTAGCATGCTCTGTGCCCCTTATCAAACAGCTGTGAAACAGGGACGTGTGGATGAAGGTGAGGTGGGACTGCCTGGTTACTCAGATGTCTTCACCAGTGACACTCACATCAAGAAAGGCACCATGATCCCACCTGTTTCTGACTTCAGATAACTTTTGGCAGTGCAGAGACTCGTGTGTTTCTTCAGAGCGATCAGATCAGTGGTCCCTCTAGTGGTACCTTCTCCTTCAAGTTACCAGCTCCTACACAAGAACATATGGACGTCTGCATCCCGGGCAGACATTCTTCTGGAGAATGTTTGGTCCCTCAGCTGGTGCCTAAGTGTGGTGTGTAATTTCTAACTATCTGCTAGGTCACTTTTTCAGATCTTTGGCCATGGTGTACTGATGGTTCACCTCCATCTTAAACACCTACTCTAAGAGCAAAACCTTTTGATATGTCTGATGGTATTCTCTGTGATTTATTTTACAGCGGAGGACATGACTGCTTTTTTTACCCAAGGATTGCCTGTCCCAGCAGCAGGAATGCAGCCAGCTACGCCCAAGGTTCCTGAATAAATGTTTCCGTGCACCCTTCCCCATTGTGGTGTTCAGCTTTGCATTTCCATGGGATTGCCTTGTGATTTCAGTGAATGTAGCAAGATTAAGAAACACCCATGCAAGCACTGGAGAAAGAGGCAGGAAGGAGGAGCAGAAACCCTCCAGCATTCTGTGGAGACTCTCAGTCTGGAACAAATACCCACGCTGCTGTCTGTCAAGAGGATCACTGGGGCAAATGCTCGTGTGAAGGACCCCACTCCAGAGGATGTTAGATATTCCTGTTGTTTCCTGGAATGAAAAGACAAAATTTTCTGAACAATATTAAGAGTGGTAGGATAAAAAGCAATTTTTAATGAAAGGTTTCGTGTGGACAAAATATGACTACGAGATGTGTGGCAAAGGATTCCTGAAATTTTGTAAGGATAATTAATCAGTATGTCTACCTGGTACATCTAATAGGAGATCAGTTGCCCCAGTAATCTACTCTTGCATCAGCCCCTTAGAGGTGGTCCAGGGGATTCTTTGCCCTACTTCTTCTTAGGTGTCTTAAGTTCTGGTGGAAAACAAGATGTTCTTGTCAGAAATTCTCTTCTTAACATTAAGACTAAACAGAATTTCAAGAATGCATTAGAAAGGGTAATTTCATTATTCTAAGATGTGAGAAAAGGCAGGAAAAGCACTAGAAGCCATACAACTATATATTAAAAATCTACAAAGATACAAATATATGAAAAGCCTAATATCACTGATATGATACCAATACTGACTGTGCCCCTGGGTAACTTGGGGGTGGGTAGAGGAGTCTGGAGATGCTAGGAAAGCAGAAGGAAGCAAGAGGCCTTAAGGTCTGTCTCTTTTCTTTCTCACTACTCAAATCTATTCTAATTGGCAATAAATTAAGTTCATTTTCCTGTCTGCTTTGACCGTGACAGCAATTGATAAGTGATCTCCTTGTCTTAATCTCAACCCACAAGCTTGCTTTCTTCTGTTTTTTTCCTACTTTCTTCCCCTGTCCTTCTGATGGGTAGTGGGAAATGAACATCTGGCTGGGAGTTTGCTTCCTAGACAAGTTGAACCCATGACAAAGAAAAAAAACCAGCCAGAAATCTACCAGAGAGGATTTTCAGCTGTCTTCTTGTTTGGTCTTCTTGGAGTTTTTGTTGTTGTCATTGTTGTTGTTGTTGTTTTTTGGGGCTTGTTTTTTTTTTTTGTTTTTTTTTTTGTTTTTTTTTTTGGTCAGCTACAAAGAAATCATTTACATCACTACAAAGAAGTTAAGCTGGAGCATAACCTGATCAGCTCTGTACACCCATTTTAACCTGTTAATTCATTCCTCATTGGTTTAGTATCTGGTTCTATGAATATTTCTGTTAATAACTTTACACACATGAATAGACCCATTAATCACAACTAAGGAGACTGGAAGGCTCTCAGATGTTTGCAAGAGAGTGCTGCTTGAGTGCAGATCTCAGTTTCACACAAGTTTTCTGGGCAATGTCCTCTGTGACATGAACAAAAAGGCATAAAAGATCAGGAAGCTGAGCAGGTGAAATGGTACCTGAATGTCCTTAAAAATACAAATGTAGGCCATTCACACTGGCAAATTCTGTTGGGTTAAAGAGTGCAATGGGCTAAGTTTTCTAAGGTATCTCCTAATTTGACACTTAGAGAAATCTGGGATGCTTGAAATGAAAAGGTTATCTAAATCTAAACTTAAGCAGAGGTGCTGTCTTTGGAATTTGGCAGCTAGAGGTTTGTCAATTAAACAAATCTAGATATTTTACACTGCACTGATATTTGACAATAAAAAAAAAAAAAATCTTCGTATTTTTGCATCTATTCACCATGGTATAGGTGTCTTGTCCTTTTAGGACTCCATGAGTTATTTATGCTCAAATGTCACCTAGTGCCAGAACCACTCTCTCCCTTCAGCTCAGACTGTGCTGAGCAAAACTAATCAGAGGAATGCAGTTAGCCTGACCTATCTACATGTGACCTGTAGACACACAGAGGACTTGAAAAGCCACAGTAAATATAGGTGCTGCAGGTCTTGCTGTAAAAAGAGAGCAATGTGGGAGACTGGAAATGTCTGTCCATGTTTGCCGGCCATGACAAATTACATTTCAACATTTACTTCATGATCTAAATCCTTCTGCCATCTAACCCAATATCCTACAGGCAATGGCCTGAAAGGGTCCAGAGCAAAGAACACGCACAAGTTAATACTTCCCCAATACTGCCTGTCATCATTCAGTGCAGAGTAGAGTGTTTACATTTTTGTCTATTCTTTAGAAAGACTTTCATTAATTTGTCTAATCATCTCTTGAAACTGCTTGATGCAGGTAGCATCAACAAGTTACTGTGGCAACAAGTTGCACAATTAATTCTGCTTTATGTAAAAGTCCTTTCCTTTGTTTGCTTTTAGAACTTTACATCTGATAATTTTTTGACTACCTATAATTTTTGTGTCATGAGAAAAAATAAATATTCATTTGTTTCTATTCTTCACAATTTAGAGATCTCTCTCAATCTTTTCAGACTTCTTTTTGTCTGAGCTTTAGACTATTTAATGATTTCCTGTACAGAAAAAGTTTTATATGTTCAGTCTTGCCTGCATATTGGTTGTTTTATCCTTTCTGAGAAGCAGAAGGACATGAAAGAAGGTATTCCATGTCTGATATGGATGTTCCATATAGGGGAATGAGAGTTTTGTTGGTGTCTTTATTTATTTCTCATCATTTCCTGATGTACTGTTACAGAAATACCAACATAAATGCTATTGTAGATGCAGTTATGCCAGCATAAACTGCTTTGTGATACATGGCAAGGGAACAAGCCACACTAGGAAAAAGGAGAAACATTATAAAAGTCAAAGTGCACTCACTATGAGGGCTGCAAAGTATCAGTTAGAACAATAATAGCAATGATTCCTCTCTGCCTGAAATAAATTGTACCAATACCAATTGTACCAATAGTTCCATGCTTAGAGTCTGTGCTCATATCAGCCATAGACCAGAGCCACCCAGAAAAATGTTTTAGTGTATGCTTGACTTTGACCTGTGAATATTTTTACAGATACTCCTTTTATTTTGCTGGGAGCACTCATCTGCTTTTCATCTGTACATATGCTTTTTGGGTCAGGGCCCAAAGCATTTGAACAAATATTTATCAGATATTTCACAGATTTTTTTTTCATCTCTACTGGGAGCTAGATTCGTTACACCCCTTCATGTTCTTATGCCAGGAGTGAAAATGAGCCTTTTCTCTTATACTTTGAAAAAGAACTGATTTATCTGATTGGAACCAGGAGCCTGAATTTTAAGCACATTAGCAACTCAGTTCTATGTCTGGTCTGTGTACACAATAAGGAGATTTGTATTCGAACAGTGCAAAGCTTTTCATCCTTGTGGCTTACTGCACAGGTGTAATCCCTAACAGGATGGATTACTTTTACAAGCTGTAGTCCCTAAATAAGGCAGTGGGTAGTATTTATGGCTATCTACATGGACTTTGCCATTTTGAGCCAAGACTCAGACTTGGTGTGATCCCAGACCCATATTCCCTTGTCTATCTGAAACTAATCTGTTACCTCCCCAAGATTAAGTTCATTAAAAATCCCATCTCTTCTTCTATCACAGGATACTTTTGTCATTGGAGAGATGCCCTGAATTTGTGATTCTGCCACAGTCCCAATGGAATAAGAGCTGGTAGCCAAGACAGGCTCACCATGCATTGCAAGTAGGCTCTGCTTTGCCTGCAAGTAGAGGGTTGAACCTCATCATTTCCTAAATATAGACTCAGACCTATACCTAAAATTAGGTTGGCATAACATGAGTGCAAAGTGATTTTTGAACGCACCTTGTACTTCATTTAGCGTTTCAAATGTAGTGGAAAAAGTAGCATGGATTAGCTACTTATACCTTCTGTGGGAAGCTCTGGATGCATTTGAAATGTGTTGTCAGACTCTTGGACCATTACAGGAAAGTATATTTGCTTTTACAGACTGAGGTTGATTTTAGACACCCTGTGGCTCGTGTGGAGTGAACCCTGTCTACCTATCCAAAGTATAATGGAAGTAATGGTCTTATGTCTTCCATGATTTATTAATGGTTTAGGACTGTATATATAGGTTATGCCCAACTTCCAAGCATACAATTATATTTTGGCTCTGATGCTGATTTTGAATTCACTTAGTCAATCATTTACCTGCCTTTAAAATGTTTTTAATATCTCTTCTTAGAAGATTGTAATCCTAGGAGATCCTAGGAGAGCCTAAGAGATCCTAAATCCTCCCTATGAGATTTTATTTTCTGTGTAGGAAGAGATATTGATATTGGTATTGAATGACCCAACTAGTCATTCCTTGTGATATCCAGCATTCCTCACAACTGGAGTGATAGTTTTAAAGGCTCTCAACTTTTTACTGAAGTTTTCTCATTGTTTAATGATATAAACAGGGTTTTGCTCTTATTTACTGATTTTTTAAATATTTTGTTGAAGATGGGTTTTGTTTGAGCGCCGTGTATTTTGTTGAATTCAATGTTCCCATTACTTTCCAGCCATCATTAGCTTGTCTTTTTCCTCATTAAAACGGGCCTAAATGCTCTCTAGCCAGTTTCCATGGATGTATTCATACAAGTCCTCTTGTTCAACTTATCTTCTTTGTCTAGCAGTAATTTGCAATGCTTGCTTTATTTATTTATTTATTTGCTGTTATTATTTCCCATCAAACCTTAACAGATTTTACACTTGTGTTGTTGCTGGGGTATTAGAAGACAGCCATGAGCCCTTGTTCCAGTAGAAAAGTTTACCATGTTGTAGGTGGAAGCTGGAAAAAAAACTGTTGCTAGGATTCAGCACAGTGAAATGAGGTAACAAGACTGGGGGGATTTAAAAACAGAGGGCTTAGTATATTGCCATGGGATTTTAGCCAGCTTGATTACTTTCTGAACAATGATGTAATGGTGGAACACTGGACAATTTTTTTTTAATCTAATGATTCATATTCTTGCTTTCAAATTGAGAAGTTTCAAAATATTATCTTACAAACAGAATTACTCATTTGTATCTAAGATATGATAGCCAAGGAACTTTTCTTTATCCTTTCTCTTAATAGAAATCACTTGATTTACCTCCCAGTTATCTTTCCCTCTGCTTAAATTTTAAGTGTCATTTTTCCCTTAAAAAGCACAGATCTTCTCTGCTTGATTTCCTGTCAGACTCTGGGAGAATGTACTCTAAAGAGATTAATATTTTTCTGGCTTTTTTTTTTTTTTTTTTTTTTTTTAGGGGTGGCTGTTTTTGGGTTCTTTATAAAGTTGTTTTATTATCTGGTTTGGTTTGGTTTTAGGTCTTTTGGGGGTGGGGTTTTGTGGGGTTTTTGTGGTGTGTGTTTTTGTTGTTTTATTTGTTTGTCTGGGTGGTTTTAATTTGTTTCTGTTTTAAACCTCACGGTGTAATGATGATGAGGCTGGAATCTGCTGACAACTCTTGTGGGACTTAATGTCACAGTTTGGAATTGCTGATTTCTGGGCTCAGGAAAAAACCTATATCTATGATGGATGCATGGATGGATGGATGGATGGATGGATAGATAGATAGACAGACAGACAGGCAGACAGACAGACAAATAGCCAAGACTTAAACATCAACAGAAGAAATTAGTTTGAGAAACCTACATCTACAAATGATAACAATTAATAGCTGTTGGCTTCATGAATTTCACGACAAAACAAGGAGAGGAAGGTAACTGGAGCAAGTCAGAAAAGGAGGGTATCTTCTCTTTGAAAGCTGATATTTGCAACAGAATTTAATGGTTGTGGCACCAACTAAGCTGACAGCTCCAAAAAAAGAAATCTTAAAGTAACCCTGACAGTCCACCTACATTACAGATGCAGAACTGCCAGAGGGACCAATCACAGAAAGGCTCTCTTACAACCCACCTGCTAACAAACCAGTTTCAATCTGTATCATAGACAGGAACTTCACTAGGATTAGATTTAGGCATTTCTACAAATTAGACAAGGCCAAGGTTGAGCTCAGTGACAGTGCATGGTTACTGTTGTATTTTATAATTTTGAGCTGCTATGGCAGAGGACTCGATTGTGTAGAACTCATGTCCTTGGCAATGTTGATGGTCACAGAACCGCTCAAATGCAAATTATCTTCAGGCTTCTGGAACCTTTGCCTCCAATTTTAAGATACAAGTTTTAGAACAGAAAATATAGTATATAAATATACGTGTATGTTATATATTGGCATATTTCAGTGCCCTGCTGGACCACTCAAATTTGTACAAAGGGAAGCTTTTCGAGCTTCAAATTATATTCATATTCAGGGCTTTTTTTTTCAACTCACAGAAACAAAAGGCAAAATTATGTGCAGCACATTTATCACTCCCTGGTTGTGTCTTCACAAGGTACCGGATATGCACTGGTGGCTACCAAGTAAGGGTTGAAATCAGAGCTCAGCCTCTTAGAAACCATATTCTTTATACATAAAGCCACAAACTGATTATTTTGCATCAGTCATCACTTATTCTTTGCAATCTGAACTTATTATTTTCAAAGGTTTTATGTATATTTTCTGGCTTTAGAGAAGATGAAATTTTTTCCAAGAATTTTAGTTCCTATTTAGAACTTAAGATTGACATCAAGCTTTCCTGTTGTGCATGTTTTTTTCTATTGGCATCTTGACATCTCACTTTTAGAAAAGATTTTGAACAGGGTTCAGTTATTAAATATGAATATAAATATGAACTTTTTACATATATACAACTTTTCTGGAACAACTATTATTTCTACCTGGAAATTAATTATAAACACACAGAAAATTATGCTGAAAAGATTCTGTTTTGGAGTTACTGATTCTAATGGCAATAATAAGAATGGTCTTTGATGCATCTGTACCCTGTAATTTTCATTAGTCAGATGAAAAGATGAAAGATCAGACCATAATAACGGTTACGTCAGTGAAACTTCATTTTCCTCTTGTATGACACCTCTCAGAAGGCAGAACAAATCCCAACATCTGATTTTTTATCTTATCTTTTCCTAAAGATTGCCTAAAGACCCATAACCATCTGGTCTCCCTTGTCCGTGTCATATTTGTTCTCTTCATGGAAAGGGATTCAGATTTTGTGTAAGATATCTCTGTAGGGGGAAGTCCTGCTACCTGTTAGCACAGTGCCTGATTCTCAAAAAAATTAAACATAATGCTGTGTCTTTAATGTGTCTCACTGAATTACAAATTTTGGAGCTGGCACTTCTCTCATTTTATTCATCCTAATTACAATTGCCCTGTCACTGAGATGCCAGCCTGACTAAGAGCAAAGCAGGTAGTGACTCCCCAGGGTCTTCTTTGTAACAAGAAGGCTGTCTCTAGTGGCTTCAAAATGACAATTTCCTCTCTTTTACTTCAAAGTAGAATATTTCCCCTGGACAGTTTCACATTTGGTTGTTTTCTCTAGCCTCTCTGTCTTGAGTTGCTTGATTAACATCTCAGTCGCCTAAGAAATTAGACTACAGTTTGTGCCTTGAAAGAAAAAGAAAAAAAAAAAAGGAAAAAAAAAAAAAGAAACTATTGAAAAATTATTTTTCCAGTAGGGAAGAAGTTGAAGGTACAAGATAAATGGAGCTCTGATAAAGTTTTGCTGCCTGAAACTGTATCTCATCTGAAGGCAGGACTGGCTTCTTGTTTAGGAAATACACAACACTTTCCTTCAGAAATTTTAAAGGGACAGTTAATTTATACTCCTGTTTAAAAAAACCTGTCCATCTCTTTTTTTGATAAGCAACTTCAAATAGTATGTCATAAACTCTATCGGTTTCTGGGCCTCATGCTGGGCCCCTCCCTGGGGGTTTCCCTGTCGGGGGGAAGCCCTCCTGGAGCGGTTCTGTATCAGGAGAAGGAATCATATAGGACTTTTTCTGTCTTCAGCTTCTTGAGTACTGTTATCTTATTTAAAGTTTTGCACTCCATCTATACCAGACTCTGCACGCCGGAAAAGCACCACAAAAATGGCCAAACAATCCCTTGTTACAAGGTCTTTTAAGATTAAACTATCCAATTAAGAAATGACACCTAGATTATTTTCCCTTTTAAGCCAATAACTGATCCCTCAAAACCTGCAATACAGATTTTTCTGCTGAATTACAAGACATCACCGAAACCCATGAAGAAAAAGGAAGAAGAAGGAGCTCAGGACAATGCCCTATTCCCTCCATCTTGTTCCCATCTACAACATACTAAAAATCCCAAAATCTAAATTTCTCACACAAGTGACATGCTATACTACTCTCTATAATCTATTTCACATTTTTGTCGACTCTAGTCTATCTTGAAGTCTTGGAAGCTTTCTCCATGAATGAGGGTCAAAGTCAGTGCTTCTCTGGGGGTCAGGACCCCTCAGAGCAGGCAGAGAAATATTTCTTGTGCCCTGGGTTCCCACAAACTCCAACCAAATAGCAAGCAAGACACTTTGATTCCAGTGTAGGAGTGTCACCATGGATTCAGTTGCATGGTGGAGAACCTAAGACTCTAAGCTGCTGGTTATATTCTTTTTACTTGGCCTTTCTAACACAAAGATGACATATCCACACCAGCTAGAGAGATGCCTCTATGCAAATACCATGACTGTGTGTGAAAACCAGAAGTCAGCTTAGATCCCTGGATCACATGAGCCTTACTGATAATGAAACTCTTGGTTCTATGTCATTGAACTACCTGATCTGTCTGTTTTTCCAGCTCCTGAGACACCTGCCAACCTAGTTCTTACACACTAGGTACAAGGATTAACACAGCATAAGTGCTGTCCAAAGAGACAGCAAGAGGTCCTCTCTTTTGTGAATCACTGGCATGCCTGTGCTCCTCATGGTTATCTTTTCTGCTTCCCTTTCTCCTACATGATGCAGCCAGGAAAGGAGGACACATGTAAGCACATTATCTTAAGGTCCCTTGCACAAGCATAATGGAGGGAGCCCTGTTGAAACTCCACAGCAATAAGCAGAGGTGGTTTGTGGTTTTTTTTTTTTTGTTTGTTTGGTTGTTTTTTTTTTTTTTTGTTTGTTTTTTTTTTTTTTTTTTTTTTTTTTTTTTTTGTTTTTTTTTCTGTAGCTCTAATTGTTACTGGTTTGGGTTTGCATTCAGAATCATGACGTTGTTGACATTTTTTTTTACATTTCATTTTCCCAACCAAAAGATTTACCAAAATAAGTCTGGAAGAAGTCTGGTTAATATCCCATGCATGTCTCATCCTAAAGAGAAAGATGGAATAATTTGCAGTGTCCAGTTGCACTTGATCAAATGATTACTGTCTTTCCATCGAGTTGTAAAACATTCCCACCTTTCACTAATTTGTCTAAATTTCTGCTGTTCTAGTCAAACTGGAATTTATTACTTCCCACTTACTCTGATTTACTTCTGAAATTATTTGCATGGCTTCTGTCAATGCTATTTGCATATTTTTATTATGAATAGTGCTTATTTGGGGGCAGACTTGATTTATGAGTGCTTGGCATGCTATGCCCAGTTATTTAGTTTTCATTTCTGATTTGCACAAAGGGAATGAGAGAAGTGGTAATTCTTTTTCTCTTGACACAGAATATGTGGAGGACCAATAACACTCAAATAAGAAATTATTGTATTTTGTTTTATTTTGGTTTTAGGGTTAAATTCTCAAATGTAAACAATTACAGGTCTTGTCAAGCTTTTATAGCAAATCAAAATTATTCTTTCCTATATTCAGCTCAGCTCAAAACCAGTAGAGAAACTTGAAGGGAAAAATGCAATCACTGAAACAAATGCAAGGAAGGAAGGAAAACGGCACCAACAGAAAAAAACTTTTCTTTCCACAGAAGTATCTTCACCCTTACCAAAGAGAAGAGGTATATGTTCTTCCATAGAGACAATGAAATACTGTTTGATGTTTCTCTTGCTTTCTCTCGTGCAACCTTATTTGTATGTTAAAACCCATTTTCATTCACAGAAAAACAAGGCAATAATTCTTTCAACTTTTTTTTTTTTTTTTGGTACAATTTTGTATTAACTACTTTTTGACTATTTTTCCACATATTTTTGAGGTTGAGGGGCAAAAGATATCTATATCTTATTTCTCCTTGAAGTCAACTTTTAAGATGTTTTTCAGTGGACAGAAAACAAGAGAAAAAAACAACCAAACAAACAAAAAAAACCCAACCCTTGAAAATGTTGAAATTTCTTGAATCAGAGCTGACTTTCACAGTCCAGCTTTTTTGGCTCGGGAGCTGGTTTTGAGACCAGAGAGTTCTGGTAACAGAGGTAGAAATCTGTACAGCACAGATTGGTTACTATTTCATGACTACTTCTTCCTACAAAGTTTTATCTCAAAGACTTGATGGATTATCACCTGAGTTCTACACTCACACAACTCATATCTAGTAACAGAAAGAGTCTGAATTGGCACTTTTAAAACAGTAAATAATGTGAATATGTGGGTAGAATTCACATAATTTAAATGTAGCTACCTCAGAGTTTGGTCTCTAACAAAACCACAATATTGTAAGGAATTGGAGTGGAAGGAAAAGCATTTCTGGAAAGTAAGTAATATCATCAGTTATAAAGAAATATCTTAGCCTGATTGCAAGTCTGACTATTCTTAAACAAGCACAGGGAACTATTCCCAGGGGAAAGTTGTAATTAATAGTTCAGCCTCTACTAAATTAGGTAGAATAGAGAATATTCTGTGTAGGCTGCTGTAATCACTTGATGTAAAAATATAGTTATTTCAATAAGCTTAATTTAGGTTGAATTGCAGTAGCACTAATACTACAAAACTTTGTGGAAAATACTAGGCTCTTCCTTGCTTCACTGTCAAAGAATAAACTATTGCTGGAAAACTGTCCTCTGTAAACCAACATCCTATTTAAGTAAAATAATATTATTACATTTTATATGTGGGGATGGAGTATACGCATCTCATATTACTCAGTGAACTTGTACCTGAAAAATAAGAGCAAAATCCAGTTTCTTTAAATATCTGTATTATGCTGAATTCAGTAAAGCCTCGCTTTTCAGAAATCACCTTTTCCATGGTGTATAGAGAATATTGCAGACCAACCTAACACGGTCCAGGAAAAAGAGCAGTTTTATAAGGAGGTATTTTTTTTTGAGACTCTTTCAGCCTAAGCTTTATTGTTCTCTCCTGTCCCTACTCTTATTCCCTTATTTGAGATAGAATTTAGTCTCAGAGAATGACTCCTAGAGAGACTCCCAGAGATGAGCACTGCTAATGCAAGTTTTACTCAATGTTTACCAAGCTTTCTTCCCACCAGAGAAAACCACTGCTAGGGCATGGATGAGTCTTGTTGCTCTGAGGAGTGCAGGATGTGGTTCTGGCAACTATCTGACTTCTGGAGACTAAGTAGGGATACTGGCAATGGTGTTATTTGAAACAACTTGAGCTTCCATGCAGTTCATTTTAGAATGCCACTGAAAAAATTCCTCATTCTTGTTTAGCTGGTTGCTATGTCATTAACTCACTATAGAGCCCCCATAATGTCCCATTATACTGTACTTTCAAGCTTTTGGCTGCTAATTAAGCATGGAACATTCTCGATTGTTACAAGTCTAAAATTAAAGGAAGGAAAACTTACATTATGAATAATACTGTTAAATAATAATAATAATAATAATAGGATTAATGGACACCCAACTATGTACGTAATTAGTCTAATTCCAATGAGAGGGTGATGGTGAATGTTTTATCAGTGTCACCAAGCCCCTGAAGTATAATTACAGACTATTTTTTCAATGCCTAGTGTGTGTTATTCATTATATTATGTGAAGAATTGAGCCTCTGTTAAAAAAAAATACAGGCCAGACAATTTAAAACTGTTTCAGAAAGATTCTTTTATGTTTTGTTTGTTGAGAAAGTTTTAGGTTATTTTCATTGCCTTGTTTCTGTTCTCATTTTTGATCAGTAATTATAATGTCAGTATAACCTCTACTAATTTCATTAACAAAATAAGCTACAATAATGAAAGTACAGGTCTCCAAATCAAAGAGAAAAAAAAAGGGCTACTCAATTCCAAAAGTAAAGATTTCTAAAGTAGAGGTTATGTTACTTCTGGATTATTCAAGTATATGTTAAGCAAGGCGTCCAACCATCCACCCACTTCTAAGTACTGCTTAGACTCACTCAGTGAACATTTTATTATGCAGGTCAGCTATATATTAAAATAGAATAAAATCCACTCACACCACTTGTTTGTATTTAAAGCTGTTTCCAACACTTCTTATCTAATTTTTAAAGGTGAATAAATTATTTATATTCCTATAATGTCACTTAATAAGATGTATCTCATCTTTTGTTTTATATCCCTATTCCATTAGGACCTAATATAATTGAGCGTTGAGTAAATTTGGATCAGCAACTGCATGTTACAAGACATGACTGTTGAAGACTAGACATCTCCTTCTTTTTCCTTTTTTGACAAGCTGCAAAAAGTCATGCTGAACAGTAGCCTCAGGATCACAACAATTTTAGTTGCAGAGGACCTTTGGAGGTCATCTGGTTCAATTTCCAGCCTGAAACAGGGCTAATTTGGATCAGGTTATTATATGGAATAATGGATCAATTTTACATGGAATTTTCACTGAATCCTGGGGATAAAAAGGGGAAAGGATCCTAAAATATCAGGCATTTTAGCAGGAGCTCAGTGAAAAAGGATGTTCCAATCCACAAAATACATTATTTTTTTGAAACGTATTTTTCTCACACATCTCCTTCCATTCTTCCCTGGAGTAGCACATGAAAGCAGTCAAGCTGACTTCTGTTGTGAGGAGTTCAAGTGCAAGATATTTTTCTAGTGAATATTTGTTGAAAAGAAATTAATATTTCTAAATTTAAGACTGAGAAAAATACACCTGAACATTAACAAATTTCAAGTGGTTTTGACATTCTGCAATATTGACAGAGCAATACTTTGAAATTTGATGACTAACAACATAAAGAACCTTGTTTCTCTAGGACTGTGTGGTTGCTTTTTTCTTTTTATTTTGACAAGAATGTAGGTTTAAGGCTAACAAAACCTTTAAAGTTGCAGTGAAACAACCCTGAAACTTCACATCCAAAGCTATTGGTTTGGATGACTCTGCACTTTCTTGCCAAATCCAACTGTTTCCACAATGCCCTCTCTTCCCTCTAAAATAAATAAAATATAATCATGTCATTTCAAAATATATCCAGGAAACTTTCCTGTTTTCCTCCACAATATCTTCAATGAGAGTCAAATCTAGACAGAAAAGAGAGTACACACAATTTAGTGTGGATAACCTCATTTACTCACTGAATCTTTATAGAAGTGATCAGCTACTTGTCTGGATTTTGTTCCATGTTTTGTTTTTTACTAATTGGAAATTAATCGTGGGAGTGTATGTCAGAGTGGCTAAAGATTGTCCTGTCTTGTGGTTGGAAGGCAGTAACTTGTAGAACATGCCATGACTGCAACAGTTCTGTGAAAACTGGAAATGTTCCAGGCTGGTTTTGTTTAGTTCTTCACGATATCCAACATTTTTTGCAGACACATTTCTCTGATTTCTGGTTTCTTTCCAGACCTGAGTGATTGTATAATTTGGGAAGTCAGAATTTTCAAGGTCTTCATCCTCATCCTAATCCAACAGCTCACTGAACAAGGATAAAGGAGCTTGATTATGAAAAGATCTAATCTCTGTGTTTTGCTTGTGTCTAGTAGCAATTATTTATAGATAGTATTTATATTTTGGCATGATCATTATTATTAGCACTGCTTCATTTCCAAATACTGAAGAAATTATGCTGCAAAATGCAGTTTTATTTGAATATTAAAATTCTATATGCTTAATTCTTTGAAAAGAGTGGTCAAGGGAATAGATAACCGTGACAAAAACATCCATTTAAATTCATGCAATAGATCTAAAACTACCAAAATTTATAGCGCTGTTCAAATCTGTCCTTTATTTATCATGATAATAACAGTAACTTATTTTTATAGAACAATGTTCCATGAAACAGGGTGAAACGAATAGGACAATAATCCTTGTCCTAATTTTTCAGTAACAGACCAAAGCAAACAAGTTTTCAAAGGGTAAAATGTCCTTTTAAAATATGTGCTCTCTCCTCCTCTCTACAATCTTTGCCTTCACATTTGTGAAACTTTCTCTCTTCCCAGGATTCAGTGGCACTGGACTGCTCAGTGTCAGCTCTGCTACTTTTACGGCTTTCTTAAATTCCAGTGCGGGTTTCCTCTAAATCTATTTCAGCCACATATGCCCTTGTCTACAGGGTTCCTGACCAAATATCAACCTCCTCGTCTGGGAGGACCATATTGCTTTGGGAAGGTTTTTCAGTTTGATTTCTTTGACAGCGTGTGCATGTGTGAATGTGCTGTCATAATTTGCAACATGCAGAAGGGAGTCAAATCCCACCAACTCAGAACATCTCTGAGTCTATGATCTGAGGTTAGTGAGTTTAAAATCAAAATTGCATCTAAGAACTTCTGTACGGTTTGTCTTTTTTGGAGAGACTAAAATGCAATATAGACTATAAAGTCTGCACATCTTACTTCCTACAGAACATTACTTGCCAGGCTAGAAAATTTGCATCCTCAGAAAATAAAGTCCTTGTCCAATCTTGAACATATGGGTAACTGATAACTTGGCTATTTGGGTAACTGAGTTAAAATCTTATTTAGAAACTTGGTGATTTTTAAGAAATTGTGTTCTCCTTCAGCTTCAAATATAGTCAGAAGAGACTGATAGAGCTTCTGAGGTACTTTAGGCATCATTACTCTTCAAATGAGCAAGATGTTTTGGAAAACTTAGATGTGTTCATAATTCTAATGACTACACAGACATCCTAGACATTCTTATCTTTTTTTTTTTCAGTCTGGAACAAAATATCAATATGAGTCAGAGAAGGGTGTTTGGTTCTTCATTTTAATAGTCATTCAACCCACTGTGTATTAGCAAAAAAACTCAGGTCTTTTTATGAGCCTTCAAGTGAGGTCAGACAGACTCTTCAGTCATACTCATTTGAATAAGGAGGGACTGTGAGCAAAAGGAGTGAATAAAATGTTCCGGAACTGAATGATGAGGGAGGGTGGGAGTGTTTGTCTATTACAGCCAGAAAACCTGTCTTTTTCCCAGAAAATAAATTACTCAGATCAAGAAAGACAATATCTAGCCAACAATGGTTATTCGAAAGCAGAGGAGATGAGTCTGTAGACTCAAAGGCCATTGTCACCAAACACAGAGGATTATGAGCCATGTGACAATTTCTGAAAAGAAAGAGGAAAGTGGAGGTCATGGAAGAACGTTGGTAGCACAGAGTGCAAGATTAAGCCATACCAGACAAAATCAGTCTCTGTCTTTTTGTTTGTGATGAATTCCAGTGTTCTTTGAGATGTGTTAAAGAAAAAAAATTATGAACACTTCAGACACTTAACACTAAAAATCCTTCCACATGTTCATCTTCAGCATGAATGGCATAGTTTCAAACCAGACATTTCGTACGCTTGACTAGCAGTTCTGTTGTCTATCAGCAGTAGGAAACAATTATCATTAAAGACATCAGGGAAAAATGTAAAAAAATTCCTTATGTCTGACTGTAAGAAATCAGCATGGACAATTTTATTTTGGTAAAGAAGCCTTCACATCAAATCAGTTTGCATCACCAAATTGAAGTTAGAGGCACTCATTTATTGCCAGCTTACTGAAAGGGAAACATGGCTGACTGATGACCTGCTGCCTTCCTTCTCTTTCTTTTCTGATGGACTCCACCTCACAGGTTCTCATTGTCTCAGTTTACCACTGAAATGTGTGATGAGAACTCTCTTCTAACTAGGAGTTCATTATGAATGGAGATTAAAACATTGCAAGGATTGCAAAATTCCAATTGGTACCATAAAGGATAGAACAAGACAAAAAAACTAAATCATATCTCCTAGAGTTCTCCAGTATCAGGTCAAAAAATAAGATGGATTTTGACTGCATAGGACAAAATAAAGGTTTCTTACTGGTTGAGTTTACTTTATTTTGTCATGTATTGTTTTTCTATTTACTTCTTGTTTTTCTTTCTTTTTTTTTTTTAATTTTTAACATTCTAGAGATACACATACGCACATGCACACATATAAGGTTAACCTACTTCTGAGTAATTTTTAAATGAACTAAAAAAGTACAGTGAAAAAGGGCTTTATTTGAACAAAACAAAACAAAAGATCTCACAGTTTTCCACCTATGCTGTGCTTTCAGACATTGTCTTTCAAATATTCTTGGGCAAATGCCCAAAATTTTTTAAGCATTTGGACTTCTAGGCCTACATCTGTAACCCTAATTCTACAGAACAATCCCATCATCACTGAAATTTCTTTTTTTTATTCCCCCAGGAAATTAACTTATTTTGAAATGTCTGGTTTTCCAAAGTCAGTATTAACTATCCAGGCATCTACGTTATACAGAAAATTATAGTTCTGACAAAGAGAAATCAACATGACCTTATCAGAGTATTTAATTCTGATGAAACAAGGTGGGTTTTTTATCTATATGTTTTATTTCTATTGATTTCTATTTCTCAACTACCTTTTTTTTTCTGAAAATAGCAGTGAAACCACTGTTGGTATAGTGTTTCGTTTGGAAAATCAGCTTTCCTGATTGTTCCATCATGGAAAAGTTCTTTTTGCTTTAATGTAATTACAACTCAGTAGCTGATTTCTTTTGAATAAAATGGGATTGATTATGTGAATAACATTTTGTTATATTAATCAGATTTTCTAGTTAGATCCATTACCTCCCTGTTTGTACACATCCCTTGACTTCCCTGCTCACCAGTAATTGCACTGTTTATGACAAACTTTTTAATGCCTAAATCATCTTAAATGCTTAAATCATCATAAATGCTTCAAGCATCTTTGCAAACCACCACCTGCAATGGCCAAATGAGAACATTCTGCTTTTCTTCATGGGAACAACTCAAACAGTTTTGTAACTAAGTACCTGCTTCTGCTCAGCAGGAGTACTGGGACAACAGGAAACAAGGGATTAAGCCAGAAACAATCACCCCTTGGAAAATGTATGGTCAACAGGCTGTTATTGGGATCATTCTGCTTTTTGATATTAATTATCCATCCACTAATAAGATGTCATAATTGCCTCATCATAGTTACATTTTGACATGGTTTAAAACTACTTGAGAACCACCAGGAGCTGGTAAGAATTTGCAAATAACTTCATGTTTTTAAAGTTTGAAAAGTCTGATCTGGACAGATTTTTCTTTTCTCTCTCTCTCTTTTTTTTTTTTTTTTTTTTCTTTTTTTTTTTTTTTTTTTTTAGGGGGAGTGAGGATATGGATGATGGAAAAGAGCAGTCTTTTCATTTATATGATAATGCATGTCTTTCATAGACAGTGACAGGCCTACAATAGAAAGTTATTAGGTAACCTCCTGTCTATAGAGATGCTTTGAATACAATTCTTTTCCAGCATTATTAAGTTGCTGCCTTTGTTAAGCAACCAGTTTTGGTCAGTCCCACAAAACTTGCCTCAAATAAGGTGCAACTGTACAATAGAACATTTCCTGCAAAGTTTAACCATGAAATAGTACATTTTCATATTTAAAATTGGGAGTGTCATTAATAGCCTTAATGCCTTACCCAGCCAAAGGGGAAAGAAAGGATAAAAAGGAAACTAAGGACATCTGTAATAGTTCTTTTATTCTCCAAGGTAAAATCAAAAGTTAGGATTATTTTTAGTTGGCTCTAGCTACCTGAATGTTAAAGTTTTAGTTAAAGCTGTCATCCAGAGACTTTGTGTGTCAATGGAAAGTGACACGTAGAGAAGGTGAATCATCCCATCAAGACTGAAATCTTGGGATGGGATGAATCACACCCAGAGCTCCCAGTATTTCACCAGTGACTATGGAGTGAGACTGAGCATCCATCCTTGACTAGTTACACAGGGCTGGTGTAAGTATATGAGCTACATTTCCCTTGTTTTGGGGTGGAGGACAATAAGGAATTCTGAACTATTTTTCTTACTAGCGTTACTTATTTCCGTTTTAGATCTTGACCTTCTGAGGAAGGAAAAGTTAATTTTTTTCTGAGATCAAGGATCAAAACATCGAATTTTGGCAACTCTTGTTATAACAAGAAGTGATCACTGTCCTGTGTTTGTTCAGCATTTTTCTTTATATTGACACCTATACATGAAAGTTGTTTTGGTCACAGTTTAATTAATTCTGCTGGAGAAGGGTGTCTTCTTCTTATAAAACCAGTTGATGTACAAAAATTAATCACTGGACCACACTGTCTTATTTCTAGGGACGGTGATGGGCAGTTTCTTCTTAATTTACATAAAGATTCAAGAGAAATTCAAAGAAATATAGAAGCAGTTAGCCTTGGATATATTGTGCATACATAACTCCTTGTGTGGCGAAAACCAAGTATCAATGAAGTTAGCTGGAGTGTGCTTCATCATTAAAGTCTGGCTTCAGAAACTGCACAATGACAGCTAAAACTTTTTTCTTTTCCTTTTTTTTCTCCTTTTTTTTTTTTTTTTATTTGAATGCTCAGAAGAGATAAGAAAGCCAGAAGAAGAACAGATGTGTTAGAAGTGTGAAATGGATTAACATCAAAGCCCCCTGGGAAAATCTGAAACATGAAATGAAGGATCCTGAATGACAAGAGCTATTCAGAATGCATTAAAAGCTCTGCAATGCATTTTGGTGCTGTCTGTGTGAGCAACGCAGGGCCCTGTGTGCTAGGGAGAGATGCTGATAACGAAAGTTCTGTGAACTTCAGGGAAATTCAGTTCATCGCTGAGAACTCACCTTGTGTTACAATTTGAATGATACAGAAAAATCACCCAAACTAGTGATTGACAATATTTATTGTCTCCAGTGACACAAAGTGAGTGGATAATTTAAGCCCTGGACTAACAAGACTATAGGTGAAACAGTAATTATTTAAAAATCAGAAACTATTCTAGAAATATGTTTGCTGAGTGTTTGAATATAACCATGGATATTTATCATTTGGCAGATTAGCAGAATATTTTTATTCGCTTAAGATCAGGGAAGGTAAGTAAGAAAAAAATTGTTAGATATTTTCTCAATTTTGTGATTTTTGCACAGATTGTTTAGAAGTAGATGATATACAGCTTATGCAAATTTACGTTCATAAATGGTTTCTGATCTGGTAAGCACTGGTTTCTATACAGTTATTGATGGAAAAAGGTCACTGATTTTCAAACTGTGAAGGAGACTGTGCAGGTTACTGATGAGTTTTCACTTCATCTAAACTCAATGAAAGTCAAGGGAAGTTGGTCAAATAATATAGAAAATATATCAAGATTTGTTCTGTGCTTGGAGACTGAACATACTGCAGTCTCAGCATATAAATCTCACACCAGACATTTTGGACAAGTACAAGCCCAGCTAATATTCACAGAAAAGGGGACTCTTTCAGTTGGCTACAATGGACCTCTGATGAGGACTCAGAAGAACTCACAGTGAAAAGCTGCCTGAAGTCAATACCAGCACTTCATACAATACAAATTGTATTCATTCCTGAATATCTCTCTTGTACAGACATGATCATGACTTCAGTGAAAATCCCAGGCCTTTAAGTTCCATTCCAAGTAGTGTTTTCATCCCACTGCTGATACAGAGCAAAGTTTGATTTAAGCCAGAGAGTTCATCTTGACAAGGTGCTGCTGTAGCCATCTGCAGGTATGTAAGGCTGGGTTAAAAACAAAACAAAACCACAATCCCTCCTAAACAGAAGCAGGTTTCTTCTCAACCTGAAACACAGGCCAGTTCTCAGAAATTAGTATCCTCTTGCTGCAAACGTTTCTACCCCTACAGAGCTTGCGACAGGTGCATCAGGATCCCATGCAAGTGACTTTATGAAGCAGACACTTTTATCATTCTTTTAGCCTTGTCTGGCACTTTAGTTTATATGTTGTTTGAAATATGTCATGAGCTTTAAAGGATTTCCAGCTTACTTGTGTATACTATCAACAAACCCCACCACTAACAGAATGAGGATGAGGTACAACAGCTGCATCTGCCATAAATGCAACTTACTTATTTTTGAGCCTCTTTTCCCCATTTTGTTTTTTTGGTTTGCTTGTTTTTTTTTTTTTTCCTCCAAAATGGCAAGGGATTAGCTGGAAATGACATGACTTTCTTTTATCTCATAGACATAAAGCTTTTAAAAAATATAACCAGGGAACAATTAGTTTTGATATTTTTAAGGTTAAAATAATATGCTCCAGACTGAAAGTTTTATAGTTAGAAGAATCTATTCTAACAGCATCTATTAGTTTGTAAATCAATATCCCCTGTTGATTAATTTCCTAATAAAAAGTGCATGTCTTTACATTGTGTTCTACCAAGATCAGTTGTATTATTGGACTAAACAACATGATTCTTCCAACCTTATTTATGTTCACACAAATAATCCCATTACAACATAACAACTGTTAGAATGAATATTCTCAGAATGTATATTCCAGCATAGAACATTTTTGGCACAGACTGTAGTTAAAATTTTAAATAGAATGTGCAAGAGTTCAAAACACAGGGAAAGGTGGATTTTACTTATTTTAGAGGTATATATTTGAGCTAGACATTTTTGCCTTCCTTTACAATCAACAGAGATTTATAAATTGTAAGAGAAAATCACTTGCCTGATATTTTAAGAATCTATTTAAGCATCAAAATATTCACAACTTAGAATTCTTTGTTTCTATCCAGTAACTATACACAGAGTGGTTAACTTAGTTGTAGACACCTAAAATTTTGTTGCTGGATTCTTTTAAAGACTTATATTTGTATCCATTATTTTTAATGGAAGAGTTACCATGGTTTCATGGAAAACAAATAGCTTGGTTGTGCTGGGAAAAAAAAATGGAAATAAAAAGTTCTCCCAAATGATGATTTTGGAAGCATTGAGATTAAGAGTTCAGTCTACTGTAATACAAGTGTAAGGTTGAATTAAGCAACAATAAGCAGTCCTAGAAATGGTTCTCTATGTAAATTTATCATGTAGTTGAAAAATATTTTCTTCCAAATAGGAAGAGTTGTGCCTATAAGTATATCTAAGTCCCTCATCATTTTTCTCTGCCTTTTATGGATTCATTCTCTGAAGCTGTACTTCAGTTTTGTGATAGTCAAAAGCAATACACCAGACACTGGAATTTTTTTGGAGACCAGAACTTTGTATCATCCTTCACTTAGTATGACTTCAGTTGTCCTTACATTCATGTCAGAGTATGAATTCCTTCTTTATCTTACATTTGTGAGACACTTTGAAGGCTAAGGAATAATAACTCAAATATCCATTACAGTTTGCAGGCGAAGTCCAAGATTTTCAAATTAACTATTTAATCTCATGAGATCACTTTGCATCTTCTGTTGTAAAAGTCATTTTAGATTCAACCCTTTCTGCAAAACTGTATGGACAAAGATGTTCACAAGTTGGCCATGCAAGAATGGAGACATAGCTCTTTTAGAAAATCTAAACCCAGCTTTTTCAATGCAGCAGTGAAACAGAGAAAACACAACAGAACTAATGCAATTTTTGCACATACTGGGTAAATTATAAAATAATTAGTCATGTTTCAGTTTAAATAACATGAAAAAACTCCTTTAATTAAGATTCTTAATTAATAGTTGAAAGATTAATCAATCAATAATTATAACTATCATTATAGGGTGTAATTGTGCTTAATTGGAGGGGCTGATTAATGATCAGAATAAACCTTTCAAATTCTCACACTTCAAAATGTTGGGAAGTGATGGATTCCAGCTCACAGAGTTAAAAAGGAATCTAAGGATCATTGAAGATATGTTCAGCTGCCTGGCCACAAATTGAAAGCATGGGACTGAAGCGCATTAAAGCTTTCCATTGTTAGATATATGCACTACTGAGTTACTGCAGCATGTGTGTTAGTGTGAGCAAAATACTAGTCAAAATATTTTAGTAAGTGATACCTATTCTGTAAATGGCAAGCTTTTTTTTCTCCATCCAAAACGTAAAATTTGGTATGTGCAAATACAGTTCAGCACACCCGTACTTGGATCATGACAAGTCCTAATATTTTGCTTGCAGTTCAAGAAAAATTTGAAGCCATAATTCTAAGAACAGCAGCTGTCTCATATAGGTATGTCTCAGGTGTGCTGTGTCATTGCACAAATATGTGCAATGCATTCTATTTCTCTCATTTATGTTGATGGGATTTCAAGATTGAAGGTGTCCTCCGCTTCAGTGCTTGATGATCTTCTTCTGGCAGAAGGTAGTAGAAGTTTTTGGGAAAAATTAATTGAATGGGCAAGTTTAAAATACATTTTAAAACACCTTCAATTTTCCTTTATTTTTGTTTGTTTTATGGTATTTGTTTCTGGTTTTTTTTTTTTTTTCCCAAAATTCATTATTTTACAGATAAGTGCAGTCTCTGGGTATAGTAGATCCCAGGAAAAAGCCTCAGTCTCATTCCTGGTCCAGCAGAACTGCCTGATTTTTTCACTGAACAGTGTTTAATGTCACTGCTTCTCCCAGTCTAGCACCACTGAGTTAATCTGCTTAGTCATTTGGGAATGAAGGGGAAAAAAGGTGGAAGCATGAAATTTTAAACTATTAAGTGAGGCTTTAACTGTATCCTTTATTACTCCTTTAGCTGTAGAAAAAAAAAAAAAAGAAACAAAAAAAAAACTCTAGAGAGAATAGTGTGCTTTAACACACTGAAACACTGCATTAAAGATAGTAATAAATGTTATTTGGAACAGAAGAGCAAAAAACATCCTGGAAGAACTTAACTGAGAAGGGCCAGGATTGTTGTTGTTGCTAATTTACTTTTTTTTTCCAGGGAAAGTAAGGGAAATGTGTGAAACAGGAGAGGGAGAAAAGACAAAGAAAGGCGACAAAGATAAAAACACAGCAAATCTACAAAATTCAGCTTCTCTTTCAGATGCTGATTCTACTTTCCAATAGGGGAAAAAGAACCAAAGCACACATTCCCATTAGCTCCCCAAGAACTCTACTCATGCTAGACTCTTTAAGATGTTCAATTAGCTGCATTTTTGTGACCAGATCACAGAAGGTTTGTTAAATAAATTATCTTGTCTGGCTAACCCAGACTGTTATTAAACGGAAGATTAAAGCTCTCTCTCATAAGAGACGGAAAAAGGGGTAGGACAAAAAAAAATAAAGGAGTGAAAGCAGAAAATCAGCTTGTGTATTGCGCAGATTTGAGGCTGTTGATGGGCTGTTCTCTGAGCCGTTTTCCCTGACCCACCTGGGAGAGGTTTTCTTTCAAGGAATACATAATGCTGCCACTACAAATCTTAGAGTCCCAGGAGCGGGGCTTGCCAGTTTGGGGTAGCTTAGAGAATGGGTGGGTTGCAGCTGCCTGCTCCTTTTCTGCTGTGGGGTGAGATGAAACCCTTCAACCTTCAGAAGAATCACTCTGACGCCTCTCAAGAGTGAAACGTTTGTCAAATATGTGTTTGAAATTTCCCAGCATAATTACAGAACGGGGAGGGGAGTTTCATTACAGTGGTTCTGAAATCATGACACATAGTTACTCATCCTGGTGTAGTCAAAGTCAACCTTCCTTTGGCAAAGATAATTGGATTAGATCCATGCAGGTTGATCTTGCAAAGCACTAAGAACCTGGGTGATAACTGAACAAAAGATTTAATCGGTAGTTCAAATTTAATCACGGTCCTGTGGATTTCAGTGAAAGCATGCAAATTTACTGTAGCTCAGAGACTGGTAGTCTTTATACAAGAAAACAATATAAATCTTGTTCTTCATTACAATGCACAGCTATGCAAAAAACCAAGAACTTCTAGAAATAGAGGATAATAAAAGTCTCACTCCTAATCTGACTCATTAGTCAATAGTATATGTATATTATTATTATTTGTATTGGAGCTTTTTTTTCCAGCACCAAAGACAAATGGCACAAAATGGCTTGTCTCCATAATGTTAAATTATGTTGGCTTCCAAGAAGAGATGATAACAACTAAGCTTCTATCTGGCAGTGTCCCTAGTACTTAAATAGTATTGAATAGCCCCAGAAATTCTGATAAAGAATAACTTTTCCCCGAATTAACCATAGCAGAGAGCCTTACACTGTATATGAACTCTGACACCTGGAACCATTCCTGAACACAGAAGAGGAACACAGAAATTAAAGACACACCTCACACTAGAGTGAAATATTCCTCACTTGCATGGATTGCAGAATTTCTGAGAAATATTGTTTTACTCTTGCTCTTTGTGAAAGCTGGACAGCAAGACAAGATGATCAGGGCTGTAGCCAGGGTCAGAGTAAAAATCCAGGAACTTTCTAAAGCTGGCAAGGTTTGCAAACCCAGGTATATAGGAAAAATGCTAGAAAAATAAAAGGAGATACAGCCAGAAGACTTAGTTCTTCGTAATATCCTTTCCAGGAACTTCTGTCTTAATCACATAGAATTTACTTAATAGCATTAATTTCTAATGGTCTTAAGTATTATTTGTAGTAGTCAAACACCTGTGTCTTGTTTCAGATAAGCTTAGACCACCATATAGGATCAGCAATCTTAAATAAAATATAAGTAGGTCCCAATAAAAGACATAAATAAAATAAAAAACAGGACTTTGGACTCTGGGAGTTGTGTTCAACTGCTAAACTCAGGTTTGTTCACAAACACCCTCCATTTTTATTCATCATATCTTATCTGGACATATCACTTTGCATCTGAAATGCAAAGGATACAAGTCTACATCCAGATTCTAGATTTAATACAAAATCATAGGAGGAAAAAAAAAAATAAAGAAAGAAAGCCAAACCAAGCATCACCATGATTTACTCATCCAAGTTCCTGGTTTCTGTTAGGTTCTTGTGTACAAGATGTCTACAGTCTCTATTTTAGGAGAAGCTCAATCCTGCAGGAACATGGACGAGTCAAGCAAAGAAAATCTAGTTTTTGAATCCCATTGGGAATTTTGGATTGAAATAGACATTGGGCAGCTCCATATTCAAGTTGTATTATGGCAGAAATACACATCCCTAGAGAAATTTAGTCCAAAATCTAAGAATCCATGAAATATAGAGATCATTCCAAAAGCAGATGGTCAAGAGTCAGAATAATGAGTATATGGGATGCAGGCTAAGTGGCAGTCAGTACATTGTCTAAACCCTTTTCTGCATCTACCTTTTAATCTGTTTGCATTTCAGCTCTCCATCTGTAAAATGGGAAGAACCACTTATATCCTTTCACCCTTTGTTTATTAAGAAAAAAAGTCACATGGGACTCTGCTGTATTTTACTGCATATTATAAATGAAATGCTGATCCCTACTGGGGCCCCTGGGCACTGCTGCTGAATAAATAAATTCATAGCTATGGTTGTCACAGAGGGGGAATATTGACTGCAGGTGAGGAATGGGTAGCAAAAGCAGATTAACTCTTAAGCATTGAGGATCCTGTTTTCCAGTCCTTTGTAAGGAGGAAAATGTACAGAGAAAAAGAGAAAAATATATGACACACAAGATGAATTATTTCTAAAGGGAATGGTTTTGAAAATTTCTCCACAATGTATCAGCAGCCTGTCTGCAAGCATCAATTTTTTTTTTTTTTTTTGCCTCCTTTACACATTTTTTAGAAAATTTCATGCCAGTGAAAGATGCAGGATTGACATTCTTAAATCTCCCCTTTATCCACAGAAAAGATAAAGCATAGTCAGGATACATGCAGCTTTCTTCAGATTTTCAGACCAACATGCATTTGTTTGATCTAAAGGGACTTCTCTATGGGAGGGAAAAGCAGTTTAAGTCACCATTCTCATTTTATCCTTGGCCTTGATGCTGAAGTTATTACCCTGAGAATTGAGTGGGATACTTTGGTTTAAGTATGATATGGGCACCTGTTCTTTCTGCTGATGCTATCCAGCTCATTTCACATGGGCCAATGTACAGTCTTTTGCAAACCTCTTTCAGTCACTTCCAACCATAACACAGTTGCAAGTTCATTACAGCCCAAAACAGCAAATCATGGTTTAGGGGACTACACAGGCCAGTTCCTGTCTCCCAAAACCATCCAGCCACCCATAACACTGCTGCCTTGCCCCAGCATGCCTCTGTGAGATATTTTCTAAGGGGCACAGATGAATGTGGATTTTTAGAAGGCCACCAGCTCTCACTGCTGTCAGTGTAATATGGTCACTAAATTCCCAAAGACAATATTACTGCAAATCACCTCAAATGTGCTGCAGGCGGTAGAATGATCCCATAATCAAGAAGCTAGGTCTTTGAGGACAAGTTTAATTACTTTAATCTATACAGCCTGGAAAACATAATGGTTAATGGGGTAATCTACTGAGGTATGTGGAATTTTAAGTAGTATAGACTATGCCACTGGATGACACTACTCTCAGTACAGCAGAGATGATAAAACCAAGAGCATAAATGGTGACTGAAGAAAGCCTTAGATGTTCATAAATCAATAATTGATAAAATGTACTCTTGTGTAACTAAGTAGAATTTTATGTTGCAGGTAGAATAAACTGATTACATGATACTACAGTGCTCAGTGGAATTATGGAATGAGCTTCATTCATTCACTCTAATTGCTGCATATTTGTATACAAATGGCTGAAATGGCTCTATCAGCTTTGTAGTCTATAACATTGCAAGAAAATTCTGCCCTGTGAGTCCACGGATGACAGCCATGATATTTTCCCAGCATGGGGTGCCATGCTCCTGGAAAAGCTGAATATCAGCAGATACATAGAGGTTGATGTTCTTGATGCATCTGGCCATTAAAGACTTCAGAGCACTTTTCTCACGGGTAGAGGTGTTAACCCCGCTGTCATGGCTAGATTCCAACCTGGGTAACAAGCCACCTGGACCAGATGTTGAGGAAACCTAAGGATGAAGTGGTTGAGCTGTACAGAAGTGAAACAATCTCTCATTACCATCATCCACTGAAGATGTTTTATCTGTCTTTTAAAAAGACATTAGGGATGATCCTGGGAATTACACACCAGTGAGTCTTACTTCAGCAAATGGACTGCAGTGATAATTAAAAGTAGGATTATAAAAAATCCTAGATAAGCATGATATGTAACAGACAAAGTAATGTGTGTTGTGTAAAGGAAAATCAAGCTTCTTTAATTTACTAGAATTCTTTGAAAGTGTCAAATAAATATTGGATAAAGGAGAACTGGCTGACATAATCTATTAGGACTTTCAAGAAGCTTTTGAGAAATTCTCTTACAAAAAGCTGTTAAGGAAACTAAGCTGTCATGGAATACGAAGGAAAACACATTATAATGGAGCAAAGAGTGGATAAGAAACAGAAAGCATAGAAAGGAAATAAATGCTTCTTTTTAAGGAGGCCTTGGCAGACGCATGTGATAAGTGCTAAATTTTTACAGTTTTGGTGTTCTTTTGGCATTTGTTTGCTTTTATTTTTTTCTTTCATTATTGTCAGCTACTTGAAAAAAGTTATTTGGTGTGTTTTGGTTTTGTTTTGGGAGGTTTTTTGTGGCATGAAATTGAAATTACTCAATAGTGTTTTATTTGATATCTGGAAAAAATGCTTACATTTCAGCACATTAAGAGCAGACTTTATGAAAGAATTTAGTCAAATATTGGTTTCTAGAACCAAACACTGTGAAAGTGCACTAAAGGCAAATGCAGCCACAGTGTTCTGTGTCCTTTTCCAGTTAGAGCTACATGCTTGTAGCAGTAGACAGTGCTAGATGACTCAGTTTGGCCTATCCAAGTTTCTGGCTTGCTGAAGTGAGAGACAGACTAGGCTGGGCGCTGGGTTGGGAGGCAGAGCTGTGAGATGCCTGTAAACTGTAACTTGTCACCAGCTTACATTTATAGGTTGTGCTTCCCATCTACATCCCACCTGTTCAGCTTTAACGACAAATAGAAAGACCAAATTTTTAAACATATGCTGTTATGTTGTAGGAAATTTCACTGATTTTATAATTCAGATTGCATTTCTACTTCCAAGGCCCTTTTTAAATATCTTGCGGAGCGTGACTGTTTTGGGAGTCTGCTGCTACCTCTGCTTTCTCCTGCTATGTGCCTACCCAGCATGTTCCCTCTCTGTTCATTTGTAAGGCAGTTCTTGCAAAATGAAAGTCTACAGAGAACAGGAATAGAAGGGTGACATGGTCTCTGTCACTCCAAACAGAAAATGTTCCAGTGACTTTTTTTTTTTTTCACACCTTGTAGAATTTCAATTTTCCCTTTAAAACATGGATTAAACAATGTTGCCAAAAACATATGCTTCTGTGTCAAACATTTCACTTATTCAGGAATCTAGAGGCAGCTGGAGAGTTCTCACTGCCAAAGTGACTTCAACAATTGTCTCTTTCACTTTTAATTGGAAACATGTTCGTTTCAGGCATAGGTGTGGATAACCAATATGTGGCAGTGTTAATTTCCCTCACCATTCAGTGTACACATGTCCTTAGTGATCATTCTTAAATAGCTTGGGGAAAATGATCTGAATCCATTGCCAAAGTGTCCTGAGCTCCTGCAGGTCTATGATTTGCCATGGCACAGACTTAGTCTACTGATTAAAGATGGGAGTGGTCAGCATGAGATAAGACATCACCAGTCTCTTGCTCCTTGTAAGACCTGCAGAGAGCCACACCAGAGGGTTACAGATGAGTTACTGAAGCTCAGGGCCTTCTCATTGCATTAGCTTTAACCATTACAAAAGCACAGTTCCAGAATTTGTTGCCCTGCAGTTATTTCCTCTGGGTTTTATCTGTTGTGTGGATGGTCCTCCTTACACTGCAGTGCTCCAGACAATCTAACTACTAATCTTTCTATGTCAGTCACACTCTACTTAACCATGTTTAATGAACTTCATTTCATTCTTCCCTTTACCTTCTATTTTTGGGGGGTAGGTAAGAGACAGTTCTAGTAGTACCTTGCCTAAAGAATAAAGCCAACACGTTAAATCTCATAGATTACCACAGTTTTCTTATTCCTAGCCTGAATTTAAATGGAGAAGGTTGTGGCACTCCTTCCCAGAGCTCCCTTTTTTTATCACCCTTTTTAAAAGCTGAGTTTGGGTTGAACCTCATGTGTTTATGCTGAAAGAAACAAATTGTAGGGAGTTTCTATAACAGTCATATCAAAACCAGTTTGTGTTGGAAAAAGGGAGAAAAAACATGCAACCCAAATTTAGCACATGTTGATAGGCAAATTTTCTCATGAGACATGCATCCACCCTGCCTTTAGAACTAAGAGGGTGGATAAAACCTGAAGATTAAAGGTTATCAGTTTGTTAAGAAGCACCCACTCTAGGGGTTCTATGGAGTTGAGGGCTTCATTCTCAGCATCCAATCACAGGGGACTCATCATCCAGATCATCATTACCAGATCCTGTGGCAGGGCTGGGGTTATATCTCTGAGAAATGTTCCATATATTGACTTATATGGGAGACTCAAAACTTGACCTTTTCTACTTCATGATAAGCCATCACATCAGATGGTGACATTATCCTACTCTCCCTTTTAATACTGGATCAGTATCCACTTTGTGGAAATATATATCCATGTTTTTGTCCTTTTTCTAAGTTCCATCCTATCCTTTCTTGTATCTGCTGCTCCTGCAGCACATTTATTTTCCCTGCGTGGTTTTGGGTGCTTTTCTAGTGCCTCCAAGAACTTGCATGCATGCATGTAAGTTTAAGACTAGGGTCTCAAACACATATGTATAGGGTGGGCCCTATGCACAAAGAAACCTGCAAAATTTCTTATTAATCTTGTAAGTTATGCTCAAAGTGTGATAAACACTATATATAAACAGATATTTACATAAAAAGCTTGTAATCAAAATTAGTTTAAGATCATACCTGAGAGAAAGACAAGGCCATAGGGAAAGCCTGTGAAAGCAGAGGGCAAGAAGTTTGTTGATCAGATTTTGTTGGGGTTTGTAGTTTTTACATCCTTAATGTATTGGGCTGTTTGAGTTACAGGGCCTGAAATCTGCATAGGTGCTCAGAAGTAACTCTCTGTGTTGTCAACAGACACAGGTAACACACGTTTTGCCATCGACAGTTAAATTTCTATTTAAAGCTAGGGTGAGTTTGGCAATGAATTTTCTGATGATCTGTTTCTGTTTGCACTCTGGAAATCTCAGCACACAATAGCATCCAAGATCTCTGTGTCTTATCTGCCACCCCCCAATGCACTCAACACCCTGCGCCAAGAGGGATCCGGCTCTGGCGGTGCTGGGTGAGGGGATGAGGGATGTTGCCATCTAGTGGGTTTTTGTCAGGCAGAAAAAAGACTTTGCTGAAGAATTCTGCCTCAGATCAGCGAGTGTGGAGGCACAGTTCTGAGGTATATGGAAAATGAAAAACTGTCTTTTGGGCCAGCTTTCTACAAGAAGCACACAGAGCATTTCCCTGCTCGCACTATGTGATCCTATGTCTTTGCGTCAGGTTGTTTTGGGAGGCAGGAATACTCTGTCTGAAAAACACCCTGGAGGTTTCTTTGCCCCAGCGTTAGGGGCCAGGCCCTCTGACATGCTTCCTATTTAGTATGCAGACACACAGGGGTTGGACTCAGTGGTTATTTTGAGTCCTTTCCCACACAGTACATTCAGTGATTCTGTTCTGTGTTTCTGTTCTGTGTTTCTGGGAGTGAGCACACACAGCTACAGAAATGGTGAAGGATGAGATTCATCTTCCTTCCCCTTCAAAACTCCTGATCCTGTCTCAGCTGCAGGGGCACCTTTCTTATTGTTCCAGCTCATCACTACAGCCTTTGTCATGAGGGGACTTTTGCAGACAGTATTAAAGTAAAAAAAGGTCATTCATATGCCAGCAGCTGGTGCAATCTTATCTGTCAGGCCCATGGAAATAAGGAACTAAATAGTAATAATAATCATCATAACAAAATTAGCCCTTTCTTTCTTTAGAGACCTCCATTTGCAGCCATTGTGCTGGGTACCAGGACCTGTAAGCGCCCAGTGGGGCGACACCCTCTTGCTCCAATCTGCCTGGTATTAACGAGCTCCTTAACCGGGATGTGATGCTGGCCGAGCAGCAGCTGCTTGGAGCGCGCCGTTACGGAGAATTAGCCCAAAGTTTATTCTTAGCCCTTCCTCTCAGCTCCCGCAACATGTTCAACAGCTTGTGCATTTTGTAATGCCTCCTTTCATCGCCATGGCAACCGCTAAAACTTAAGGTGTGTACGACTTGCACGGTCTCCGTGCTGCAGGCTGCTGGCAAAATGAAGCCCTGGGTCTGCGCTCCTTCTCATTGCTGTTGATCCAAAGGGCCACAGTGTGCTGGAAAGGCAACTGGGAACATGTGTTTGCAAAGTACTTTAGACACAAGAATGCGGTTCAGTGTTTAAGAGAGTCTGTGAATCTGATTTTCCTACCCAGTTAGTCATTTGAGCTGGGTTAGAGGAACTGTCACTGCTGGCTGAGTTGCTTCTCCTCTTCGTGTTGTTCCGAGCCAGCTTTGGCAGAGTCCATGTGTATTGTTGCCTCATAAAATGCAGCCTCAAATTGTTGGCAGGCAGTCAGGTAATGGGGAGGGCAGTAAGAGCTGCACAATCACAGGTAGATCTATAGGATGCAACTTGGTGCTGAGAAACTGCCAGCTCCCACCAAATGGCAGATTAAGGAGCCATTTCCCCCTTAAAAGAACTTGCTTTTCTACCTGAGTTACTCACTACAAGCAGTCAGACTACCCATTCAGCTGATGGCTGTGCAAGTCTGCCTCAAAAATACCCCAAAAAAGGGGGGAAAAAAAAAAAAGTAGATTTCTCAGGACTGAGCCCTCTGTATGTCACTTGGGCAAAGTTCACTGCACCCCTATGTAGTTTTATTTCACCCCTGTGGGTATATCCAGCCCCAGTTTGGCCGAAGGAGCAGCCTAGGTCTGTTACCTGCAAAAGCAGACACTGGTTTACATTAAAATCTTTCCTAGTGAAGCCATTTTTCCTCTCTACAAAACAACTTTGCTGTGAATCAAATCCTGCAGCCGCTAATAACTGTCCCTATGGAGAAATCCTACACAATAGAAAAGGATTGAAACCTATAGGGGCTTATAGAAATTAAATTGGATTCTATAGAAATCACTCTAAATAACCCCTTAATTTAATAAAGGATGCTACCCCTTCTGTAGAATTTTTTGCATCATATGATAAATCTAAAGGGAGAATAATATCCCTGCAAATATAATTGTTCAGATTGCTTTAAAAATCCTATAGAAAACTTATTTCTCTCTCTCTTAATTTTGCTAAGGCTTTTTCCTTTGTGCCGGTAGCTTGAAATCGTAAATCTCAAAGCGTTTCACAAAGAAAGAGCACAGCTGTCTGGAGATCACGCAGCCCACCTAGTGCCACTTCCCATGCCTGGGAAAATCAATCCAGGTAGTCCTGTACTCTGAAGTCACCTTTTCAAACAGGATGCTTGCAGCATTTGAAGCTGTTCCTTTCTGTGTTTTGGGAAAAGAATGACAAAAAGTCCCAAACATCCTCCTTTTCTCACTCTTCTCTCAAATACCTAATCTACACAGAAACCAGGGAGTGTGAGTCATTTTAAGCTGTTTCTTCAACATGACTTCAGCTCAGTGGTATGCCCCACAGCTGGCAGAGATTTGGAGCCGATTAGGTTACAATTGCAAAAAGAATAATTTTCTTTTTTATGCATTCATCTGATTTTATTTTCTTTTAATATACTTAAGTTATAAAAATACATGGAAGCATAGAGAATAGATAGAACAAGTGTGTTGCTTATTCAGTTTTTCTTGGTTCTGCACTAGAACCTGTTAAAAATGTTTATATTTTGATGTGTGTGTTGCATTCAAACTGACACTTCCAGCTGCTATATATTTGGTGGCTAGTAATCTTTTCCATTATATTTTGAAAAGAACAGATTTCTTCCTGTCTAAAATAAGCAACCAGCTACAAGAAAGCAATGGCTACACTGTGGTTTGCTGTTTTGTTGCATGCTTAAAATACTACTGTTCTGTAAAATCTGCAGGTAAAACTGAAGCACAGCTGCTTGTACTGCTAGAAATTATAAAATGAACCCTCATCTAGTGAATATCAGGATACCTGTTTTGACTTGAGTAAAATTAATTTGATTTACCCTACAGATTAGTCTGTTTTTAAAATTTTATATATTTCTATTTTTTTTAAAGTTCTTATTTTCTGCTCCAGTGCATGAATGCATCCAGGGACAGACAAATATCCTGATAGGGAATATTTGGGTGGGGTGGGGTGGTAGTACAATGTGTATATGCCCTACTGTCCTGGGAGGAGAGGGAATCTGCTCTGTGCATCATACCCAGAGGGATTATCTAGTGGTGAGGTGCCACAGAACACATACTGGCCTGAAATTTAGCTCCAAGATGGTTAAAGACTATAGTGTGAAGCTAAAGAGAAGGTAGCAGTGATCACAAATGTAAACCCAGGCTGACTGGGGGATGACATACAAGAAAAACTGGACCGGCAGAGAAAAGCTCTAAAAGAATTGTACTTTAGGGAATTTCTTTAAGATTTCTTATTAATGCTTGTAAACAAAAATAGGTGGCAAGATCTCACCTGGAAGTAAGACTGCCTAAACTCTCAATCTAAATTGATCAGCAACACATTTACCTTCAGAAAAGAAAAGTCAGACCTTCTGTACCTGAATATATGTAGTGCACTGGCAGGGTATTTTTGCTTATAGAGTTTCAGGAAATTTCCTCTGAATAATCTGAGCTGAGCAGTTGGTCTGTGCAAAGCACAGTCTCAGTACATAATACTCCTACCCACCAGCTTTTCTGATGCAGGGAGGGAGACGAGCCACAGTTCTGGCAAGTCTTAAGGGTTTGTTTTTTTTTTTTTTTTTCCCTTTTTTTTCTGTTTTCTCCAGCTTTCATGGAGAGAGGGAGAAGAATGTATCAAATGCTGAGGACAGACAGTTGCTCCCTGGGCAGCGAACAGCTGACTGGGGCAGTATCTCTAGATTCGTTATATAAAAACAAGATTGTCACAATCAGGACAGCAGTCAACAGGGATAAGAGAGGAAATAAATCTAACATCCATTAAAAACAAAACTACAGAAACCTATTTTGCAGCAACTAACTACAAGTCCCCATACTGTCTCAGAATATTCTCGCTAACCTATACCCCTAAAAGTCTAAAAGATAGTGCAAGATCAGTGTCATTAGAAATGGGTCCAGAGCTATTTGTTTGGTGACCACTGGGCTGTAGTACCTGATGACAACTGATCAGTCATCCTTCCTGGCAGAACATCCTTTCATGGATAGGCTGTTCTGGGAACTAATCCTCAGTTTTCCTAAAAATGCTTTAGAAATTAAATATAAATTCACATCTTCCCTAGTCAGTTGAAAGTGGCTAAGAGCTCCATAAGTTTTGCAGGGAAAAGGGAGTTAGAATCAGGCAGAATTATCATGATCACAAACATTTTGTTTCTGTAGTAAGTCAGGAACCGAGATCAAAGTAAAAAAAAAAATTAAAAAAGAAAGGCTCTTGAACTTATATTGGCAATCATAAGAATCATAAATCTGGATCCTCACCTCTTATGAAGCCTAAAGGCAATAACAGCAGAGGACAAAGGTTGTAACAGTCTCTGAAATGTTATGGGGTCCTGATATCTGCTTGGTTTTCATGCGACTTGGCAGAGAAGAGTATGAGTTGTTCAGGTTACAAAACAAGCAGTAAAGCCAGCACTGAAATCAATAAGACTATGCCTGAAAGCAAGGTCCTCGATGTTGAGATAAACAACCACCGCAGTGGCTCCTTGCTGGCTGGCAGGCAAAGTGGGGAGGAGAGCAACCAGCAGGGAGAGACTGGGACCAGCTTGTGGCTCACCTGCTCCCCTGTTGAGTGACCAGCTTCCCATTGTTCACAGGCTCTCTGTCCAAAGAAGAAGGACAGATTGCTCCCATGTAAGTCAAAGAAGCTTCAAGACCACTCTGAGCAGAGACTCTCTTTCAGAGAATGATATAAGTCACGGCTGGGAAATCAGGTTTATTTCTAGGACTCTGTGCATTGGCTCAGAGGCCCTTATTGTTTCTATTTTTTAATTTAAAAATTAACTTAATGTTTATTTTGGTGGTCTAATGGCCATTTATTTTTTCAGTGGTCAGTAAAGTGAAAGACTCCTTCAAAGGCCAGTCTAGAATAAGTCTACAGGAGCAGTTTCACCATGAGTTCCATCTGTTCTACACCTTTGCACATATCAGGAAAGTAGAAACATATATTTTACTCTACTCCCAACTCTCCATTAATACCTCCTCCCCATCTCAGTACCAGCACATTTTCAATTCCCATTTTTTCCCTGGATTTTTCAGTAAAGAGTGGCTAACCACAAGGCCATCTGAGTGCTGGTACTGTGTCACAGAGGATAGCTGTCTGCTTTCATAACAGTGCAGCCTTAGATTAGCTTAAAAGTGACCAGATTCTTACTTAAATTAAACAGCTGACATAATTACCACCCTGAAATTAATGTGCGCAACCGCTGAAAACTCACTTGTGTGACTGTCCTCACCTTTCTGCTGTCCCAAGACATTTTCTTCTCAATCTATTCCCTTGTTGTGCTGACCCCAAGCAGCTCTACATGGCCACTTAGTAACTCAGATCAAAGTACTGAGCCAGCTAAAAAGTACTTTGGTCACATAAAAAAAAAAAAAAAAAAAAAAAAAAAAAAAGAGTTATTTTCCAGTGAATCCTTTTAGCTCACATATTGACCATGCAAAGAGGTTCAGGAACTGTTTAAACTGGTGAGAAGATGTATGCACTCCATTTCAGGAGCTGCTGCTGTTGCTCTAAAGTATTGCTTTACCATAGGAGTTCTCAGCTGTGCTCCTGCCATATCCCCTGTGATAGAAGAGAACTAAGAAAAAGACCCCTACAGAAAGTTTAGCACCAGGGGAAATTTTAATGAACATTTTAAACTCCTTTATGACCCTTTTATGCCACCCAAATGTTTCCCAAGGATCCCAGAGCTGAGTTTCAGGATCACAACGATTGCATGGCTTTAATTAACTGGTGCATGTACAATACACTGAACATAAACAGAGTATCTCTAAATGCTAATGGTTGTTATTGAACCCCCATGCTTCCTAGTGCAGTAATAACTGGTACAAAGCCTAACTTACTAGTATACAAGATCCAATTGTGTATCTTCCTCAAGGGGTATTTATCTTCACAGCATGATTGCTAAGATAAATGTTAAAGTTTAAAATTCAAAAGTAGTTACTTCAGGGCATTATGACAAGACAACAAAAATATAAACTTGACAGAAGAAAAGCTTATGCATATAAATTATGTAGCCTTTTAATTGAAATATATTTCATAATAGATTTTATAGCCAGCAGATTATTTTTCAAGGCTTTTTTTTTTTTTTCCTTAAAAATAGTTTGTAAAAGGCACTTTTTCCCCTCTTCCCCATAGCTTTATAGAAATACAGACAAAAAAGAAAAAACAACTAAGCAGCGAAGCATTGCAATTTTAGCCATAATAGTCAACATAACAATTAGAACAGTTTGTTACGAGGACAGGGAATAGGGCTGTCTGGAAGAAAAGCGCTACAGCCAGCGCTGTTGACTCACTGTGTTGAGCACTGTTTCCTTTCCATCTGAAGGGGAGCAATGCCACACAGCAGCTGTTGTAGGAATAGCAGCCACAGGAGACATCGTCTCCAGCAATGATAAGCCAGGCTGAGAGGCTTAGCTTTACATCATTTTCAGTTTTCCGTTTGCAGAGTTTTGGTGTGCTATTTCTTTTCTTCCTCAGGAATGATGTGAATTTTTAAAGTCCTCAGCTACTGCCACAACCAAAAAGAAAATTTTCATGCATTTTTGGTGGCACTGTAAACACCTTGCAAGCCATCTAACCGGGTCTAGTGGAAACAGTGGACTGATTTTGCTTGTGAGATTAGAAGCACTGTGAAGATCTGACTTTAGCACACGTAGACATGACACGTTTTTTCCATCTGCATTGATAGCTATTGTCCTGTCTGTAACTCAGGCTTTCATACTCACTCTGCAGCTAAAAAGGGATGAAAATGAGCTGTTCTGGTAACCTCAGTCCCACATGTGCACTGCCTGCTCTATTTTCACCCAAGCAGAAGAAAATAGGAGTGTTTGAGAAACCTTTTTAAGTATCCACCTGAGCTACTGGGCAAACTGTAAGGAGAAAAAGTCAAAGTGCACTTGGGAGTAGATATGGGTCAGCATTTACCTGACAGATATCATCCAGAAAGAGAGGGTTATCAGTTCTGCTTCTAGGAATTAGGAGAAATTAGATCAGCAACAGCCCTTTGACAAATTTAATTGAGGAGCTTTCTGCTTTTATAGCTGGCATCTCTCCCTCTTTCCAGAGGTGTTATTTAATCTAACCACCAAGTCACATCTGCAGTTTTAATTAGCATGTGTGTGTCTCTGTTGTTTTTCCTTCCCTGTGTAGCACACTGAGCACCAACGCATATCAGACCCTTCAGAGTGAGCACGTTTATTTTAAGTACCACTGGGCTAAATTCTGATTTTCGGTAATTTCCCTATAGTCCCATGGACCTCAGCAGGACCCCTCAGATTTTCACTCATCTCGCTGAGAACAGAATCTGGCTCAGGGTATTTGAAAGCTTTGTTATTGGTGAGGCAGCCTATTGAGTTGCTTGGTGCTCTAATTTTTACCTTGTTAGTGGCAAGGTTATCTTTCAGGCTAGTTTTTCCATTGCAAGTTGTAGATCCCAGCACAGTGGTATATGCTTTAAGCTGTTCTCACCAGTGCAGAAGCATAATAATAATAATAATAATAATAATAATAATAATTAATGCAATAATAACACCCAAACAGCAGATTCACAATAAATCTTAATATCAATAAATATTATAAATATGCTCATGATCATTTATTATTTCAGAAATGGAGGGATTGAATGATAGGGAAGATAGTTGCCTGAAGCCACATAGAGGAGAATTAGGAAACACAGGAAGACAATTTTAATAATCTGTCCTGTGCTCTGTCCACAGGACAACAGCTCCAACTCCTCAGTGCTGGGTGCAGCAATGGCACTATCTGCATTCTCTTAATTAAAAAACAAACAAAACAAAACAAACAAAGGAACAAAAATACAAACAAACAGAAAACAAAGGGAAAGATACAATGGGGGAAAAAAAGAAAAGATACAATAGGAAAAAAAAAAAAAAAAAAGAAGATGATCGAAAGGCCAAACATCTTTAGAAAGACTTTTTAGCTGCCTCAATGTAGAATAATGCCAAATGTTTCAGGTTCTGTAGACTGGTGTACTGCTGTGGCAGGTGATGTATGTTGAGGCTATGGCTCTTTACACTACCAGTTCCAAAGTCTGAAGCCTCCAGTTTTCATGTTCTAATTTCAGCTTGTATTGGATTGCATGACAAGATGTTGGGGGGTTAAAGGGGTGCTTTCTGTAAGAAGCTGCTGGATGCTTCCCTCTTATCCAGCACAGCCAGCTGGATCCAGGATGGGCCCTCACTGGCCAAGGCTGAGCCACTCAGTGACAGTGGTGACACCTGTGGGGTACCAGAAAGCAGGAAAAAAACCTCCACAACAGCAGCTGCAGCTGAACAGGGGACTGAGGATGTCTGAGAGGCGCAGCCCTGCAGACAGCCAGGGCAGTGCAGAAGGAGGGGCAGGAGCTGCTCCAGGCTCTGGAGCTCAGATTCCCCTGCAGCCCCTGGAGCAGCCCATGGTGAGGCAGCTGTGCCCCTGCAGCCCAGGGAGGGCACGGGGGAGCAGAGATCCACCTGCAGCCCCTGGGGGAGCCCAGGCTGGAGCAGGGGGATGCCCAAAGGAGGCTGTGGCCCCACGGGAAGCCTGTGCTGGAGCAGGATCATAGCAGGATCTGTGGGGGACACACACTGGAACTTTTCCTGAAGGATTGACCCTGTGGGAAGGACCCACACTGGAAAAGTTCATGCAGGACTGTCTCCCGTGGGAGGGACCCCATGCTGGAGCAGGGGGAGAGGGTGAGGAGTCCAGCACAGGTGGAGGAAGGAGAGATAGAGCTGACCACAGCCCCTTTCTCCATCCCCCTGGGCCACTGGGGGGCAGGAGGTTGAGAAAGGAAGGAGTAAATTTGAATCAAGAAGGAGGGGGAGGGGGGGAAGAAGGGGGATGTTTTAAGAATTGGATTTTATTCCCATTAACCTACTCCGATTTTCTTGGAAATAAACTAATTTCTCCAAGCTGAGTCAGTTTTGCCCATGTTGGTACCTGGTGAGAGACCCTTCCCTGTCCTTATCTTGAGCCACGAGCCTTTTGTTATATTTTCTCTCTCCTGCCCAATTGAGAAGGGAAGTAAAGGAGTGGATTTGTTGAGAACCTCATGTCCAGTCAGGGTCATCTTAACACACAGCTGGAAGTAAGCCTAGAAGTAAATTGAGTAATGTATCCTTTGCTGTGGATTCAAACCACTATTTATCACCTGATAATTTGGTGCTTACACTTCCATTTGTTTTCCAGATTTGCTCCAGCAGAATCAGTATTTGTATCTTTTATCCATAGTTGTCTCCTGTGGTTTACTGAGTTTTTGCCTGAGCTATATGTTTGTCTGCTTGTCCATTTCACACTTTGGTCTGGCATTATAATGAAGAAGAGTAATAAACAAATGTCTTGGAATACTAGTGATCATCCTTGTAAACAAATAATGCAAAAATTAAAAGAAAAAAAAAGAAGAAAAGCTATTGTCTAAATGTTTTTAACAGGAAAAAAAAAAAGGAATCTGGAAAAAAAAAAAGGAAAGAAAAAGGGTTAAAACAGAGCGCTGATGATCTTTCAGAAAGCACAGATTTAATTCCCAGCACTTCTGATTTCATTAAGAGCTGCAGCCTTTTCCACTGGCAGCACAATTCTTGAGCTTGACAAAAACAGATGGGGAGGATGGTGGAAGTGGTAAACTCCAGAAGTAGCACTCTGTCTTCTAAATCAGGAGGTCACACCTTCAAGTCTTGACTGAAGAACTCAATCTTCCCCAGATCCCACAAACCCTGTTATACAGGTACTTGCTTATATGAGTCCCTGAGTGACAGATTAAAAAGCTCCCTCCTAGTGACTTATTCCCAGAGAAAGACACAGTGCTCTGGGAAAAAAAAAAAAAAAAAAAAAAAAGGAAAATACAAAAAACTTCATCAGAATAATGGAGGGGAGCTATTGCATTCCTCAAGTGCCATGTAATAACCTGTGCCTGTGAAAGGCTTGCAGCTGGCAGTGCAGGGTCACAGAGAGAATAAAGACTTTCACTCTTCTGGTGCTGGAAACCTAGCTACCTATTTCCTTCAGGAATCTGTATTAACTCTTTCCACATCCAGCAGTCAGCACCCTTCTCCAGCCACATCATCATGATGTTTGGTGGGAAGAAATTAAGATGCTGTGTCTTTGCTATCTGGAGCATATAAATGGGATGTATTGTCCAAGGCACTTAATACAACTTTGGTTCTCCCTGTGAGCACATCCCTGGGGCCTAGGGAAACAGCAGCAATCAAAGAGAAAACAGAATTCCCTAGTTCTGACTCCTAAAATAAATAAAAGCAATTAAAGGACTTTCTTAATATACTCTGTATGTATTTTTGTTTCTTTAGATAGTAAATAATTCTCTGTAACAAAAATGGAGCAGGTCATTTTTTCCCTCTGGGTACAGTATCTTCTGATCCAAAATCACTTCTCTTCTGACTGTCTAGGACTAGGATTCCTCTAATTGTTTCAGGGGAGGAGAGTGGCTATTTTATTTTGCTTGGATTTGCCTGTGTGGAATTGCAGTATGCAACTGTTGTTGATGGTGACTCAGTTTACAAAATAGACAAGATTTTGAATAGATTGGGTTAGGTTTTACATGAAAAAAAAAAAAAAAAAAGAGCATAAAGAACATCTGTCTGGATTGTACAATCAAAAAAAAAAAAAGAAAAAAAAAAAAGTGAAGCAAACAAAGATAATCAACTGGATACCCCTCAAGTATATTTGTATCACATACATTGGTTTCCTTACATGAATCACTGTCAGTCGATTTTTCCCAGTTGCACTTTATAGTCCTCAGGATGAGTGAATTACGCTCAGTGTGACAATGCTGGACAATTGTGTGAATAATCTGCTAGAAAAACTGCAAGACTAAGATGAAAAGCAAATTGATTCTCTTTTAAAGCAACCTCCTTCAGTATTTGTTGTGTCTGATCCTTGCATTACATGAGGGCTGCCAGAGTATCAGAACAGTAAAGGTGGTGCTGGTTTATGAGTTGGCTCTGCTTTCTGTAGGTTTTGGCAACTCTCTATGAGAATGGTACAAACTCACTGAAGGTATTGTTTCCATCATACATCATCATGACATCCATAACTTCATCCAGCAGAGAATCAATCCTACTTTAAAAGATTTATCAAACCCAGTCCAAATTAGGCAACTCTGTCTGCAAGGGTATTATGAACCAACCCTTGACAAACTAGGTGGAGATCTGGTCAGGCTCTGCAGAAGACATTTAGGATTTTATGTTCCTTTTTGGTGAAGAAATTAAACTGGGAAACTCAGTTTTGTCTATCAAAGGTGAATGAGGCCTGTTTGTTTCTGTGCATGTGTGCTTGGAAAATTTTCAGAATCAAAAACGTGTTATGAAAGTTTGGATTTTTCTGCCAAAGCAATGTATTGAAAGAAAAAGAGGAGCCCTTTCACCGTGTTTTGTACAGGTTTGATTAATAATTTTCTATTTGCATATTAAAGCCCATATACAGGCAGGCTTTACTATGGATAGGAATATACTATGGATAGGAATATAGAGTTTAATTTTTAAAGCATACATGGATCTTATTGTATTGTTATAATAATAATAGAGGTGAATGACACCTCCATTAAGATTTCCAATGTAATTTATAAGGATTGGACCTGTAGTCTGTAGCTGGTGTTTTGATGAATGAAATTTGTACTGGGGGCTCAGACAATGGATCCACTGTGTTGTGCTTGATGCTGTTACATTAGAATGAAAAATTCAAAGGAAAAAACAAATGTCTGTGAAGAAAAGAAGGGAGGGAAATCCAATTAAATAAATGGATGGCCAATTACATTAAGATTTGTGGGGCTACATGTATGTAGAGCTTAGTCTTTGTATATGGTGCTTCAACATATGTTCAAGGGAGATGCTTTGAGTAAAAGTAGGACCCTTTCAGGGTCGTAATGTGCCAGTTTTATAGCCTGGAGGGAGTATAGTCCCAATAGTTTACAGATGGAACAAAGGTGCTGCAAGGAGAGAGGAAAGTCATACCTTCCACATAACACCAGGCTCGCTGTGCTGGAGGGAGAATTCACCCTTCAGAAGGCAAACAGCATATCTGCAGGCAAGCAGATCTGCAGAAGAAACAGCTTTCAAGCTCACTGGAGGTCCTTGAGAGATGTCTGGGAGCCTCCCTTGACTTCATCCTCTCTTTAGCATATGTTCTGCCTTTCTGCTCTATTGCTTTAGTTGCTTTCCACCAAGAGAAGACTTTTGTCTATGTCTGAGGCCTTGTACAAGGTCCTGGTTCCTGAGGCTATGAAAACATGAATATGCATAACTTACTAACAGATCAGAGTATAGCCTAGGGCTGGACATGGAGAGGGGGAAGACGATTCTCAGCTTTGGCTTAGCAGGTAACCTTGAGCTATCTATTTACAACTAGATCCAAAACAGCATATTTGTACCCAAAATACAATGAATGTGATTTAGTTATTTAGAAATACTCCTGTTCATTGAGCCAGGTGGATGCTGAACTGTCCAGACACAATATTGCTCCAGTCAGCAGGCCTCATAGCAATGTTAATGAAATGCTAAGCCTAAGCCAGTAAACCTTACTAAGGAGTGAGGTGAACTACGTGCAGCACCTAGCAATCATAATGAAAGGGATTTCACAAGGAATGTGGGCTCTCAGTTCTGCAGTGTAACTGTAATCACCTTCGGAGTCCAAGTGGTAATAAGAAGTGGTTTTTTTGCTATGGACTTTGCTAAGCCTCCTGAAGTTCTGTTCATGTAGAGGTGTGGCTTTAGAGTGATGCTGCTGTCCTACCTAAGGCAGCTCCTGAAACACCAGAAACTACTTAGGACTCACCAAATGGGTAAGTGCTGAAAGGCTTTGAGATGGATGACACCTTTTGTGAACAGGACAATTACACATCCTTTTTAGCACTGAATGTAGACTGCAAACCTCTCACATACTACCACAGATCCCATGCTATTTGTATGTGTTTGTCCTTCATCTATCATCTCCTGCTTTTTCTCTGCTGGGGATCCAGATCTACTATCCAGGGAACCAGAGTGCTGTCCTTTCTCTCCATTCCTTCTCCCCATAGATGGTTGTTTTGCATTTAAACCTTGCCAGCTATATAGCACAGACTGCCAGCATTCAATCACAGTCTGAGCCCAACATTCCCTATTCAAGCAAAACTACCGTGGGGATCTTAGGGAGCATTTTCTGTGTCAGAGCTTACTGTATTTTGCTTCAGCAGGTTAATTTCCTTTCTTGAAATCAATCCTTGCTTTATTAATCTTATGAGTTTTAAGGCAGGCGTTATTCTGCCTTTTGGGGTGTTTTTATTGCATTTATTTCTTACTTTCATTACAGCAATGATGCCACAATGAGGAATAAGGCCTCATTGTCCTGTAAGCTGTGTGAGCAAACAGTGCCCCTGGAACAAGTTGCATTACTCTGTTTTTATAATACAAGTAGACTTCTTGGTTTTATATCCTGCTAATAGGAATTTTCCCTCAGGTCAGTTTAGCACACAGTGTGGAGTTATTTCTCCTTTCTAATGTGGGATGAAGTCCACTCCTTAACATCAGCTAACAAATACTGTGCTATTGCCAGATTGTGAAACATCAGCCGGGTTTTTGAGCTCAACTTCCTTCTTCCTCTGGCGTAGAAGCTCAAAGGCTTTGCATCTTTTCTGTCAAAGATATATTTTCTTCTAAAGCCTGAAAGGTCCTAACATGTCTTATGCTGAGTGTGGGAGAGAAGAAAAAAGGAAAACACTAATGCTTTTGTGAATCATTCTAAACTGAATGAATGGGGTTTATTAATCAAGCCTCATCATCCTGAAAATCTAGTCCTGAGTCCAGGCTGGTGATAGGCTAATCTTCCTCCTCAGCCAATAGAGAATGGTGGGTCTACTTCTTAATGTCAGATCAATGTAAAATGTCTCAATTCCTTTTGAAATTGGCAATGTTTCTGTGAAGGGAGCCCAGGCTGCTTCTTCAAACATCAGATTTTTGGCTGTTTGTGCCTTAGTGAGGTGAATTCCATGCTAGAATATTGATCAGTCCTTGAAGACGATATGAAAAGTGTGTAAGGATGGAATTGGCAAAAGCCCTGAAGTCTTTTGAAGTGCTTTATATTTTGTGTGGTTTTGAAAATTTCTGTAATGATGAATAATGTTTATTTAATTACTGTTATAGACATAGGGATGTGGGATAAGGAACAACAGTGTTGCATACCCCCAAAACATTCTAAGTAAAACAGTGAAAAGAAAGTCTTGATCGGTCATTAAGTGTTCTTATTAAGATGCTGGAGGTTCCATGACATTATTTAGTCATGACTCTCATTAAATTAATTTGCAGATACCTTGCTTCAAAAATTGTAGAACTATATCCTCAATCTGTGCTAACCAGCCAAACTCTAAGGATATCTTAACTCTGCTAATTGATGCTATGTGGATGTCTATCATGAAGATCTGTAGGCCAAGCTTAAGTTGACCTCTGGAATAAGGGAAGAGGTGGTGTTTGTAATGTTTGCTTCTCAAATAAAAGTGCCAATTGGAGCCATGAACAAAGAAGCACAAAGAAATGTCAGAGCCAAAATTTAACATTTTCATTCTTTGGTTTCACAGTACAGTTCAGTACTAAGGTTGTTTCTTTTATGTTTAAGCAGTCAGACGTGGAAAATTGCATAAAGAATATTAAACATGGTGGCAGGAAAAGTGCAGCATATTACAAGCAAAAGTCTCATATAATGTAAAATCGTTAGGACTTCTGAACACAAAGTATGGTAAATAGTCCCAAACATCATAGCAATTGGGTTGTTAATGGTCTGCAGGGCCTTGTTCATCACTAACATTTGCAAAATTCTTTTTACCAGCCAAAAGAATTGTCTCAATTTTGGAAAACTAAGGTGATTCTTTTGGTTATGCTTTCTTTCAGAAATCATGCAGCAGAACATTTATTTTTAAATAAAACCCTGGTCTATTTTTTTGTATAACTAAGATACATCTGTAAAATTTCTGCACTTTTGTTGTTAGTGAGGAGCAAAGAATTTTAGGAGAAAACCTTCATCATGTACCATCAGTAGGACTGCAGTGTTATGCACTTTCATGAGGGGTTGTTCTTTTTTTTTTTTTTTCTTTTCCATTGTTAGGTTTTTCAGAATGTATTGATCACCAAGTCTCGAAATATTAATATCCACTGATGGCTAATGTGCTCGCTGGAAGAGGAGGGCAGGAAATGGTGGCATCACCTTGTTGACACCAGTGTGCTGTGAGGTGATTGTAGTAAATACAATGGAGTCAACAAAGGGGTTTTATTGCCTTACCTTATGCCATTGAGGGAGAAGGTGCAGGAAGCAGAGTCCTCCCCTTTTCTTTCTGGCATCTCACCAGGGGACTGCAGGTTCATAAGAGTCCTTCTATAACACCAGGGATTTGGCATATTTAGTGGCTCTGCATGACAATTTATTCTGTGTCTGTAATTCTCTTAATATACCCAGATTAGCACATCCATTTAGGTTTAAACTCTTTACTGGGCTCTCTTCTTCTGTGTTGTTCTGAGGGTTTTTTTTAATCTCTTGACAGTTCAGTAACTTGGTCTTTGTTAAAGGTCCTTGTTGCACAATTATTAAGTATTTACCTGCAGTAGTAAAAATAGTTACATATTAACAGCAGTAATATGGAAACTTTATGATACCGTATTGCCAATCAAGACTGTAGGTGTCCTTGTATGTGTGAGTGGGAGCAAATCTTGTTTGGGGCTTCTGATGGGAGTAGATTTGGTCTTCCATCAATTTAATGGAGAAATATAAACTTTTCATTCAAATTTCCAGAGGATTGACTCCTAGACCTTATGTCTTGCCTCACAAGCCCTCCCGTGTCAAGAGACACTAGAAAGATTTTATAGAAGCCATGTGGATCTTGAAGAAACACTGTTTTCTCTTTATATATTTGTGTCACTAAGAACATCTTGACTCACTGTGACTACTCACTAATGAAATTGAATGTTCCATGTGAAGTGCACTTGTGCAAGGTCTAAAGCCCATGGTGTTTGACCACAAAGTCACACGAGCTGTGTTCATTCTATGCCATTTCTTTACTGCTTCTCACCCTCCTTTCCACCAACACTTTCAACCCTAGAGAGAGAGGCTGCTGTGGAGACTTGACTGGAGCAGGTGGAAGGAGAAAATGCGATGTTTTCCATGGCCCTCTTCATTGATTTTGCAGTTTCCTCCTGAGTTTTCACACAAAGGAGTGCAGCCAAAGGTGCTGCCTCCTCTGCAGGTAAATCTATACACTATTGCCTGAGAACAGCCCTAGAAGGTATGAAAGGTCTGAATTTCATCAGAAAACAAAGAGACCAAGCTTCTTTGTATCCTTTCAGTTGTTGAGTTTAATGGAGTTATGATGCAGGAACAGAGCTGCTACAGCATTAAATATAATTTCAAAGCCTTTTCATCTTGTCTTCCTTGCTTTTGTGTGTAAGAAGTATACCCTAGGTCTTTCCTCCATGATTTTCTCACTTTGCTTTATGTATGTGTATATCAAAGAGGGAAGGTCTTTCTTCTTTATAGTCACTCAGACTAATAGCAGGCTACTACCAATAGCCAATCCCATCATCATGGAAATTTAGAGATAAATAAATGAGTCTGCTGATTGTGGCACTACTATGAACAGAATCTCCCTACATGTACAGTTCCGTCCCTGCTTTCCTTAGTAAATGTGCTGTTCTACTTTATAGCATTATATGGTGATAATGCACAGCATACAGTTGCTTTTTTTTCCCCCTGTTTTGATGCCTTTTCACTTGGAAGCTGATGCTTTGTTTGCTGGCCCAGAAGCACAGTGCCCTGTAGCATTAGGTCTCAGTGTGGTGACAGTGCTGTCACTTTGAGTATCCATCACAGCTTTAAACTAATAAGGCAGGAGTAAAGATTTTGAGCTGTGACTAAATTTGGACAAATGCCCCCAAAAATTTACTAAAAATTCTGACATATATTTTCATATAATTTCACATCAACTGCTGCTGTTCCCCTCACAACAAAGTGCTGCAGGTAAAACTTGCTAGCACTCTTCTCTTAAGCACAAACTCATAGTGTCAAATAATTAGGCCTCCTGTCACCAACTCCATTTTGCTGATGGAACTGTAATATCACCTGCATTTTATTTGCTAGAAATACCAAGCAAATACTTTTATTTATTTGTGTTTTATTTGCTAGAAATACCAAGACCTAGATTGGTCTTATAGTGCCTAAGTCTTCTTCCCAAAAGTACTTTCTTGCTTTCCCTTTTGCTGAGGGAGGGCAAATAATTCCCAATCAACACCTGAATCCTTCTCCAGTGATATTCGTGCAGCTGCAGAAATGTCCTCCCAAATTTGATACTTATCTCAAATATCTTGTCTTCTATTAACTGAATACATCATCAGCCTAAAGCTGGCAGATTTTTTTTTGAAGAAAGGACATAAAGAAACCCCAAACAAAACCAAAAAATACGACCAACCAACCAGAACTAATAAACACCAAAACCTCTGTATAGAAACACCAAATTTTATACCACAAAACCAATTGTTGTACTACTGTGACCCAGGGTGAATAATCAAGGCAGGGAGAAATCTGCATCATTTCTCATGAGAAATTTTAAGTCTTGCCATGCTGCAATGAATAAAAAGTTTTTCACTGCTGTCTACCATTTCATATAAATTGACTTCCATGGGGAAAAAAAATTGAATCTATGATTCTTAGAAAATAAAATAGAAAGATGGCTGGAGGGACATTTGAATGTAAACCATTAGCTATTAACATTCTATGAAATCTTAAGGCATGAATCCTCATATGCAAATTAATAAAAATATTTGAAAAAAAATATTTTCAAGCTGTAAGTATTTTCATCAGTTTTAAGAGAATGAATTATTTTTGCAATGCTGTAATGTACAATGAAGTAGTTAACAGATTGGTATTTCCATACATAGTACTGCTTAAAAGCACAGCGTGCCACAATATTTCCTTCTTATCTGACTTTTATATGTGGTATAGATCATCCTTTCCTACCACCTTCCTAGGTTAAAGAGGTACAGAAGACCTCACAATGAAGTGAAAGAATAAATAAAATAATTACTGTTAAACTGGTGCATAGGAACTTTTTGCTTAAGGGGAACTTCCTCTTGTGTTCTCATTCAGAGGAAAATGGATTATCTTATGCCTAATGTAGACCCTTTGTGATACTGCTATGTGACACTGCTCCTTTACTTCCCACCATGTATACAAATATGAAAACAAAACAAAACAACAACAACAACAACAAAAATATGTATATGTATATGCGTATATATTTAAATATGTATTCCTATATTTTCAGTCTTCCAAAATAGGTAAGCTGTAATCTCATATTAGTAAGATTTTTTTTTTATTTTTGCCTAGGATAGAAGCAAATAAGTTCTTCTAGACAAAGAGGGAAATACGGCCAAATATTCAAGAGTTTCCTTTTTCTGAGGCCCCAAATCTCTTCCATAACTTCATTAAATTTTACAGAGATAGTAGAAATTTCTTCCTTAAATTCCAAAGTTTTTAATTACTTGACTGTGTTGTTTTTTTAATCTGTGATACTGTGTGCTTATCAACGTGTATTTGCTGGAACAATCAAAATCTCTTTTGTTACTTAGAATAAATAAATGCTCAATTGTAAGATTGTCCTTAGAGAAAGTTCATTCAAAAAAAAAAAAAAAAAAAAAAGAAAAAGAAATGAAAATACCAAGAAATAAATGGTTACTGGGATTGCACTTGTTTTGATATAGTATGCAAAATCTAATTTGGTTGTTATGCTGCAGATACACATGAGCATTCACTAACACACATACACATAGACAATGAAAGAGAAAACTTGAAAACATGTTTTATTAACAACCATATTTCAATTTTTATTATTATTTTATTACAGAACTTTGTGTTATGACCCTGTTTGATGTATGTGCATTGCTGTTTAGAGAAAAGAAATCTATTATTATTTACAGTATTGTAAATAATACTGGCTCTAGCTGTTTTCTAGCTGCTTTTGTACAAGGGACTGTGCAAATATAATAACAGGATGGCATTGCCAAGAGGAGTTTAGTCTGAATACACAAAACAGGGGTGCAAAAGCAGAAGAGCAAAATGATGAAATGAAGTTTCCATGAGTTGATATCAGAGCACATAATCTTCTCAATATTTCAATCCTGTAATTTTCAGTCTGACCCCATACCCAGAGTTAAAAGGTTTTCTGGGATGTAATGACATATTTGGAGGAGTGAACTAAGTTACAGATTTCAGATTGGAGTGTTCTCTCAGAACTAATTACAATTCCCTGTTTTAGGAAAGCATTCTTGGTTGGAGTATGGTTCCATAATCATTGGAACAAACCAGAGAATTAAAAGAGAAGACAATTAAAAAAAAAAAAAAAAACAAATAGGTCTTGATGATCTCATATACATGTTTCCTGATAGGAGTACAAAGTTAGTGAGGGTTCATATACTGTGAGTTTGCGATTTCTGTAACTTGGTTGTTATTTCCAGTTCCTCTGGTGTTTGTGCATTTGTTCTCCTCAGAAAAGTTGTGCAGAGATCTGAATCAAACTCTTTGAAATGGGAAAATCTCATCCAAATCAAAAAGAATTCAAACTGCATGTTTTCCTTTTCTGGATAACCACAGTAAAACTGGGCATTTGTCTTTCTACAGTGGTGATTTAAAAGCATTAAACACTGATTTTAATTTTTAAAGAAACATGTGTATTAGGATGAAAATATTAAATCCTGTGTATTAGGATGAAGATATCAAATTCATGATAGGGAAGATTGAATATTTTGTCTTCAAAACTTATTGGGTACTTGTATAGGTACTGCCTGTTCAGCTCACTGTCTCCAGGAGCCTCCTTGCTCTTTGTTTTAAACTCCATGACAAAACAACTGACAACTCTTCTACACAGTATGGGAATAAAAAAAAAATTAAAAATTAAAAAATTAAAATAGAAGAAATGATTGCTGAATGACCAGTGTGAAATTACAGGGAAATAAATAATCAGAAGAAGGATCTCATGAGTCTTATCTCTCCATTATTGATGCCACAGAAAATACTGGGACCTATCTCAGTTTTTACCCAATGATGCATCTTTTCTGACTCAACATCAGAATTCTATTGACATGTAGCACTGATAACCTTCCTATGTTAAGTTTATCACTTTATTTGCTTAAGTGTAGTGGGTATGAAACTCACCTGACAAAATTTCTGTCTCAGCAGTCTGACGACGCTGTGATTTCTAAACTTTAGATTACAAACTTTAGTACAGTTTCATATTCCTATATCCTTTTCTGGATTATGGGAGTAAACACAGTAACAAAAGAAAAAGAATTGTTGTTCTCCAGGCATCCTGAACTGGAAAACAGGGATGGGAAGCAGAACAGAGCCTTGATATTTCAAGGGGGAATAGGAAGTGTCCTGACACTGCTCTTAAATATGTGTGTGTGTCTATGGGGGGCAGATGGGATCCACTCAAATGGACTGAGGGAACTGACAGAAGTGCTCTGAGCCATTTTCCATCATTTACCAACAGCCTTGGCCACTTCAAATCCTGTGTTCATTTTTGGGCCCCTCACTTCAAGAAAGACAATTGAAGGGCTGAAGTGTGTCCAGAGAATGGAACAGACCTTGGGAAGGGTCTGGAGCACCCTCACAGACTATTAGGAGGTGCTGGGGGATCTTGAGGAGCTCAGCCTGGAGAAAAGGAGGCTCAAGGGAGGCCTTCTGGCTCTGCACAACTCCCTGACAGGAGGAGCAGCCAGCAGTGTGTTGGGCTCTGCTCCCAGGGAACAGGGAACAGGACAACTGAAAACAGCCTCAGGTTGTGCCAGGGGAGGTTTTGATTGGAAATTAGGGAAAATTTCTTCATCAAAAGTGTGCTCAAGCCCTGGCACAGCTGCCCAGGGCAGTGGTGGAGTCACCACCCCTGGAGGTGTTTAAAATTTGTGTAGATGTGGCACCTGGGACATGGTTTAGTGGTGAGTATGGCAGTGGTGGGGGAATGGTTGAACTCCATAATCTTAGAGGTATTTTCCAGCCCTAATAATCCAATGTTTCTGTAATTTTATGATATCATGCAAACAATGAAAATGCCAATCACATAGAAGATGGAAAAAATAATAATTTAAACATAATGTAGGGTACCTACCTTTAGAATAGATCTCTAAGAATTAAAGTTGTATTTATTAGGAAAAAGAAAGAAAGAATCATATCCAAGTCTTTCCATTTTACTATTGTTCAATCACATGTAATATTCAAGACTTTAAACCTACAGTAAAAGCATTGGCAATCAAATAAAAAATTACTAATCATAAAATAAAAAGGGTAATGATAACATTTATTCTAATAAGCACATGGTTTAAGCCAGTAAAATAAAAGTGTATAATTGCCATTCTTCAAGTCCATTACAAAGAGAAGTAAGAGGGGAGAAAGGAACGACCACAAAATTAAAAATAAACAAACAAAACAACAAAGAATTGCATTACTAGAAAAACAAAATGTCAGTGGTTTAGAAAACACATTTTCTAAAGTTTTAGCAGGCTTATCCATCAATAAATTTCAAGAAAAATATACCCTTTATACATGAATTTTTCTGCAGCTTGTCTGCATTTCTGATACATTGTTTAAATGGGTTTCGCCTGCCTTAATAAGGCACATCATTTGAACAGAAACCTCACTGTGTGATAACAGGCAACACATAGCGAAAAAATGCCTCGAGCTTTTTTCCTTGCTATATTTGGCTCTCTGGGCTAAGTCGATTTGAGTTGGGCTGATTATAATAAGCCAGAAAGTCACTACGAACTAATTATTTTCTGTTCATTTATGTGATTAATGGTGAAAACTTGGATAACTTTTACATATCTTGAGTCCCATATAATTAATCATCTTGAACTTTACAAAAAAAATAAAGAATAAACCCCCTCAAGGTGCCCCTGGATTTTCTTCCAAAGCATTGGAGTTTCACTGGCATTAGCTCATGCAACTGACAAAATCAGGGGATGTTTTGCAAAGAAGTGACATGTTTGTGCAAGTCCTCAGAGGGCATTGCTGAATTTCCTCAGCCACCAAAATACTAGGAAATTAAAAAAATGTGGTAGCAAGTAAGTTATTGGGTGAACTAATGACAGTGCTGGGGGTAAAAAGAGGAGGGAGGGGGGGAAAAGCAAATCACAACACACAAATGAAAAAGGACCTATCCTCCAGAGAGACTAAATGGCTTGAAGGAACTACTATGGAGAAGACAGTTGTTTTGGATCAATTTGTTGACAGCTAAATCAAGCTCATAATAAGCCCAAATCCTGAGGCAAATGTTAGCATTTGATAAAGCCAGAGCACCCTCTTCAAATTGTCAGGGTAAAGAGTTCTACCTTTCTCCTATTTCCTTCTTACTTTACCCTTCATGTGTTGTACAGATAGCCTTGAAACTAAAATGTAAACTTAAAACATGAAAAGGTGAAAATTACATACTGCCTATTTCTTCAAGGGGACTGACTTTGTTTCCCCTGTGTGGTGAAGACTGACCAGGCAATAGAAGGTGAATATTGCACTGAAAGAGATGCAATCTCTTGAACAATGACAACGTAGTTGCCAAAGTGCAACCTCTGTCTAATGGCAGAGGGATGCGTGAGAGCTGGCTTAGCAGTGGGATATGCCAGTCCTACATCCAGTCTCACGAACTGCACCACCACAGCTACAGGATTACCAAAATAGTGCAGAGGGACCCTGGAGATCACTTGGTTCTCAGGGTGTGCTCACATAGAAATTGAAAATTACAGAGGAACAAAATCCATGCTCAGAATCTCAGATTATGTAGACTTCCAGAGACTTGAAGAGTTTCACATTTTCTCTGTAGTCTAAGAAACAAGGATGGGAATTTTGGTTCAAATAAGTTGGTTTTATACAACCCTTGCTATTTTGTCAAAAGCACTGGAATACATGTGATGACTTTTCCTTATTCCTGTAGATTTATTCTTTACAGCACTAGACAGTGAAACCTTTTAAATAGTAGTCCCTATTGCTGCTCTTGCAGGAAATCTGAGCCAATTACATTTTCCATTCAAGAATTTAAATTAAATAATGTAGTGGTTAGAGGAAGAATCCATCTGTATTTTGTCATTAGAGGATTTTCATTTGCTATTGCCTAAACCAGGCTTGCACAAAAACTGTAAGCCAAAGGTACCCTGTCTAAATGCCAGGAGAGTAAACAAGTCTTACACTGCAATTTCACTCCCTGCCAGGCCAAGCTGAAGTCAGGGTCATCACTGTGGAAGCCCAAGAAAACCTATCTGTTGCCGTTTCATGTGTAGGCAACATACATCTTTTCAGAGATTTCTCCCTTCCAGTGTGGCCTCTGAGGAAGGGGAATCTATTTTCAAAATCCTCTTCTAGAATTGTTACAGCTACAGAAATTTCAGTTACTGAATCAGCCTTGGTGATCTATTTGAAAGCCCTCTGTGATTTCCCATGTTGAAAATGAAGATGTCTAGAAGTGGTTGTGAGAATGCCATAGCTGTATCTGCTACCACCAATGTCCATTTGACATTGATTATCATGTGCTCTATTATTTAGCTGATAAGGTACATATTGGTTCAGGCTGGACTGTAATCTTTTGCATAATTTCAGCAAAGAATGGGAGGGAAAAGTTGGCATGCCAGCTCCTTGACAAATGGCTCCTTTTGTCAGAACCAGTATCTTCACTGAGGAAGGCAAGGAAAAGAAAACCTGAAGAGAGAGCTGGCAGATAAGCATGAATTGACAGTAATTACTTGAAGAGGGCCTAGCAGAAATTCTCTGAGATCATACTTCTTCAGGGAATACACTAGAGGATCATCACATTGTGCTGTAATTATTACACCCTTCCCAGTCATTCTCTTTGCCTCACAACTGAATTAGCTCTAGTGAAAAGTGACATCCTTTTGTTTAAAAAGCATGGGGGAGGGGGAGAGCCTCAGGGCTGGAGCAGAGGATTGCCTGGATGAAAAAACATTTTGTCTTTGGCTAGTGACTCCTCCCCACCTTTACAAAGTATGAGTTGAAGGTACTGACTAAATGTAAACATCTAAGTAGAAGTGAGTTCCACTAGATTCCCTTTACAGTCTTATAGGTTCCCTTTATAGTTGGGGAAAGAAACCCAGGAACTCATAAAAATAAGCTTCACCTCACCCTGAAACAGCTGAGACAAAGAAATCTTGCTTTGTTTGTCACCTTTGACTACCAGTGTCTTAAGGACTAAATCAAGTGCTGAAGAATAAAATCTGATAGAGCAAATGTCAGTGTTGACTTCTGTTGGTTTCAGATAAGACCACAAGTGGCCTGAGCCAATCATTTAGGGGACAAAAAAATGTAAGCATGCGCATACAAGCTTTGGTACTAGGCAAACTATTCAGTGGTATACTTAGCACCAAGGTGCACTTGATTTCAATCAAGGATAAGTACATGAATGTGCTAAAATAGACATTCAAAGTTGTTTGGGTTTTTTTTGTGCTTGCTTGTTTGGTTTGTTTTTTGATTTTTTTTTTGGTTTTTTGTTTGTTTTATTTTGTTTTTTACTTTTATTTTAATTTCTATTTTGATTTTTAACAGTTCTTAAGCTATTTTCAGATTTTCTCAAACTTGGACTATCTGCCTGGCTACACATGCATAAATATGCCCCAGTTTCTTGTCAACAATTAGTATAAAGAGCATCCAGAATTCATTGAAGCCGTCAAATCTTGTAAGTTCTTCTCCTCACTGAACTGGGGCATGTTACAGCCATTCCTGATAGTCCCAGAGCAGATGACACAGTTATAGTTTTCTGTAAGCTGAACTGGACTTAGTTATGTTGCTTTTCCTGTAATCTCATCCTCCAAAGAGACAGACAGGTGAAGTAGGGACAAAATGAACAGTGCAGGGAGCAAGCAGTCTCAGAAATGTCAGAGGACAGATCACAGTAGAGACTTTAAGAACAGCATAAAAATGAGACAGAACAGTGAGGGGGCAGAGAGGGGGGCAGGCCACTGTCAAACTTTTGTGTAAAAGCAAGTTAGAGGCAAAGCTGGTTCCAACCTGAGACATGAGGTTAAAAACTCGTTTGGATTATAACATGAGTCATGATCCAGCTGTTGCTGAGGGGTGCTCACACACCATCAAGGGCTGCTGTGTCTTTCTCTGCTCAGCCAGTGACCAGGCTGGAGGTGCCCAAAGAGGTGACACACCGGGGATAGCTGATCCCCACTGGCCAAAGAGATGTCTCATTTCATATGACATTATGCTCATCAATAAAACCTAGAGGAAAGAGGAAGAGGGGTTGTTCAGGGTTATGGCATTTGTCTTCCCAGGTAACCATTGTGGGCAATGGAAACCCACTCTCCTGGCAATGGATAGATTCCTTCCTGCCTATAAGCAGTCATGAATTCATTCTTTGTTTGGTTGGTTGTTTTTTGTTGTTGTTGTTTTGGTTTTTGTTTTGTTTTGTGTTTGTTTGTTGGTTTGTTTGTTTTTGTTTTGTTTTGTTTTGTTTTGTTTGATTTTTTGTACATGTAGGTTTTGCTTTCAAACAGTCTTTAATTCAAGTGACAAGTTTTCATACCTTTACCATTCCATTTCTCTTCCTCATCCTGTGCATGGAAAGTGGATGAGTGACTGTGTGGTACTTAGTGGTATCCCACAATATCTATCCAAATCTTAGATAAGAAAGATAACTTCACACTGACTTTTTTGCCCTTTGGAGAAGAAGCTTCATATATACCCTCCAGGGAGTTTTCAGTGATGCTAGCAAAGAAACAAAGAGTAACCTGTCTGCAACTAGTATCAACATTAAACCCCCAAATGATAAGAAATTTATTCTGCCTTTAAAGTTTAAATCAACATGTAGTGGACCCAATCATCATTTGTTACAGCTTTATAGAAGTAAGCAAGGAAATGCTTATTTATGCCAGTTGACAGTCTGGACTGAGAGAAATTCTGATATATATGATATATATTCCCTATTTGTTATTTGTTATGGCTAGGCATTTTATTGGTTTTATAAAATTTCAAAATGCCAATAAAATAAGAATTTTAAAAAAGTTTGGATGCCATCAAATTATTCTTTGGCAGCACTAACTTCACAATAAGATTGGATTGTACATTAATGCTTAATTTCCTTTTATTGTATTTTTAACTGCCTTTTTATTATATATACATTTATTGTTGTGAAATGCCTTGGGATGACTTTGTCAAGAAAGGTGCGATATAAACAAAATAGTATTGATCTGATGATAAGCAGAACAACAATCAAAGAAGTGAGATATTTCCTAATAAACTTGCATACGGCAATACATTGTTAACGCAATATTTTAGCTTAACACTTTTACTGGTTAAAACTAACATAGATGACAAGTTACTACTCCCTATTGGATCTTTGATTGACAACTTTACTTCCATCAACCCTCTTCTGCAAACTGTGGTAGAAAGGTTTAATTGTGTTTGTAATTAATTGGATTTTAATCAGACTGTATAAAGAAATTGCAGAAGTTTTTTTCTCTTTTTTTTTTTTAAAGCAGCAAAAAGCTGTCTTTCAACATATTGCTAGGGATGCAGAAATATTCATTGCTACAACAGTTTGAATAGTGAATTAAAATGCATTCATGCTTCAATACAAAATTGGTTAGATTAGTTAGCATTTGAAGAACAGTTTCATATATTCCAGAGGAAGGGGGAGAAAAAAGGGGAACGGAAAAAAAGAAAGAAAACCCTAAACATAAAGCTTAGTTTATTTTAAACCAAACGTGTATGATGTTGAATTGAGCTCTCAAGAAAGGTATGTTCTGAGCCCTTTAAATTACTTGCATTGAAACTCATAAACATTCATTAATAATGTTCTATGGGAAATAATTTTCAACTTCTTTTGCATAACGTTGCAGCATCTATTGAAATAATATTTTGCCATATCAGAAAGATAAATCCTAATAAGGAAGGCAATTAAAGCCAAGTGGAGAAACAAAAACTTCCATAATGTTATCTCTAAGTACCAACTGGTAATGAATTGAATGCAGAAATCTATGTGGGAGTTCAGTCTTTTCGATGTCTTCAGGATTGGAATGAGTGGGTTGGCCCTTGTTCCCAGATTCACTACTTTTCTACTTTTTCTATTTCCCAAGTCTTCATTAAATCTTGGTCTGGAGAGTTTTATGCATGCAAAAAGGCTGACCTAAGACTTTAACATATCTGGGTAGGGAGACATTTGCATGCTCCAGCAATTATATTTAAAGCCATTAAAAAAGAACAAGAATGGGAGGGAAACATGACCAAGAGTAACAAGTGTCTAGCAGAATCACTGGAAAAACAAGACTATGTGCTGAGTGCCAGCAGCACCATTTCAGCCATGCTGTTGTGTCTAGTGTGATTTAATGACTTGCAGTGAGTGGCCAATGAAATATCTAAATGCTGGGGACTTGAGCCAAGGACTTTTGTTCAGGAGGTCTGAAGCCCTACATCACTTCTTCCATTTTTGGGTTTCTCTCCACAAACTCTCTGCTCTAAGTGAATTGACAGCATACAATATCCAAACAGGGCAAACTGAACTGTTTGGATGCCTACAGATGGCTGGATCAATCTCCTCTGAAAGTGAAATCCCTCTTAATTTGTTTTGTCCCCTGGTAGTCTCCTTATTTCTTTCTCTTTGCATCATAACAATGCAGTCTTTCACCTTCTAATTTTGTTTCCTTCCTCAAGCTTTCATCACACAGAGCAACATCTCAAAGCAATACTTGTGGAAACCTTGAAGTAAATCATCGCAGTCTCATTTCTTCATATTTTTCTGTCAATCAGTGAAGTCACTGCAAAGAAGAAGGTATAACAACATAATAGTAATGAAAATTAAAGGTCAGATCCCCATAATAAATGTTAAAGGTCAAATCCTCAGACAATGCTATGAAACCCTATCTGATTAAGCCTTAGGATTCTACTTTTGCCAGGCAAATGCTCTTCCAGTACACAATGATCACACCATTGCATACACAATGAATTTCTTCTGCCTAACCAGTATTTTATTTTTTTCCTAAGAATGTGTAGCCAAGTGTAAAAGTCCTTGTTGAAGTTTTGTGCTGCAGCTTCCAAGTATTTCCCTCTGTCACCTTCACTGCAAAGAAAGAATGACTCCTCTGCAAAGCATCCCCAGTAGTGTATGCTTTAAGGTCACCTACGAAAGAGTTAGCTATACATTAAGTTATACCTTGCTGATAACAAGATGGATTTAGAGAATGATGAGAAATGACACAGTACACATGTACATTAAAGCAGATGACAGGAAATTGAAAACATTACTGTAACTTATTAAACATTGATTTTCCAGACATTCCTTGGATATTGTTTGACCAAAAAAAAAATGTTAACAGTAACAACAGCTGAAACAATCGGAAAGGAATTGTGGTCTCGTTTTGGAGCTGGGAGTGAGAAGCAGTATCAGAGAGGATAAGAGAACTCATGGAAACTGCAAGTATAGGCACTTGGTCTAAGAAGGTCTAAGAAAGTACAAAAATATTATGATGTTATTATTGCAGAATAGCATAGCATAGCATAGCATAGCATAGCATAGCATAGCATAGCATAGCATAGAATAGAATAGAATAGAATAGAATAGAATAGAATAATTTCAGTTGGAAGGGGCCTACAATGATTTAGTAATCCACCTCATTGACCATTTCAAGGTTGACCAAAGGGCACTCATTTAGGCATTGGGGCATTGTCTACACTTACAGATAAAGGGCATCAACCACGTGTCTAAGAATTCTGTTTCAGTGTTTGATCAGAGGTTCAGAAAGTCCATGTAAGAGTGGGGAGTTAGGATATAGCTTCTAATTTTAAACTCTGCTCGTGACTTGTGATGATTTTCCTTCAGAGACTTTGGAGAGTTTTGGCTTAGAGACACCCTACAGAGACTGAAATTTGCCACTTTACTGATGTAGAAATATTAACTGCTTTTATAAATTTTCCCAAGTTCATTTATGATTAAGTTTGAAAATTTTTCTTTAATTTAGTATTCTACAGATCAGTCCTGTCCTGAACATTGATCCCAGCACACAGGGCTGTTCAGAGTCCTAACCAGGACCAAATGCTGATATTTGTACTCCTGTTGATAAGCCCTTTAAAAAATTGAATGGTTTAATTTCAAGCGTCATTTGAACACAAATTCGTTGAATTAATACAAAAGGCTACAAAATCAAATATGTTCATTTTAATGAAACTTTCTCCTGAAATCAGTCAGCATTTCCTTCTGAAATAAGCCAATGTTAAACTTCGCTAAAGATCTGGGTTTACACTCATTGAACAAATTAGTAATCTTCAGCAGGAAAGAGGACTATCTACAAGATGGTGTGTAGTGGTTCAACTAAATGAGTGCAAGCACAAATACAGTTACAGGTGGGGTCTTGGGGAGGATTAGCAGCACTGCACAGGGAAGAAGAAGCACAGTGAGTGAAGGGGCTCTGTGAGGTCAGATCAGCTCAGGTCACACACGGGGACAGAGGGAACACTCGTGACACCCCAACTGGGACAGTCTAGGGACTGGCAACCTTGATATCATCTGGCATTGTGCACATGTAGGATCTCAGCCTGCCACCAGGACTGATATATATATTGCCTCCTGACAATTCTTTCATCCCTTTAAGAAGAAGCACAATTTTTGGCTGCTCATGGCACGGCTGGAATTAAAATTATTGTCCCTATGTCAATAAGATATTAGAAAGGATCAGGATCAATTTCTTCATTTTGGGTACTCACCATAAAAGATTCTTCTTCCTGTGTGCCCACCCTAAAACAGGGTAGCATGGCTCAGGATGACACCTGGGAACACTGTTACCTTTGAGTCCTATTTCAGGAATAGCTTAGCATAAGACAAACCTGTGACATAAGCATGATAAAAATTAAATAGTATATATGATTATGTGCCAGTGCTTCAGCCTGTCTTTTGACTCTTTGTAGTTTATCCATACAGATACACTCTCTGGTGCTTGAATTTGCATTTGAAGTGCCTTCAAATATGTATTAAATATGGACGTGCTATTTCATTTATTTTATATATACCATGCAGTAACGTTTCATTCTCCAACGCATACCTCTGCATACAGATTGGAACAGAAAATATCTTTTTAGGAAGGAGATGTGAAAGTATTAAATATATTACTGAAAGTGTAACCTCTTCATTTGCTTAGAAATTTTTCATCAAAACACTTTTTAAACCCCTGAGTTCTTAGATCTTTTTGGTAGAAAACACTTGTCTGCATTTTCATGCATCAGTGAATGCAAACAAAACAAAACAAAACAAAACAAATCAAAGGTGTGTAGTTATCATATCTCCTTCTTAAATATCTGGGGTTTTACTCCAGCATACTTTCCTTGTCTGTTTTTACTTCCTAGAAAAGCAGAAACAATAGTAACAGTATCACGACAATTTTAAAATGAACCAATGGTGTGAGCACTCTCAAAAAATCAAAGCCATTCCCTCCAAATGTGTAGTCATCAGTCAGGGGTTTTTGGGGTGTCCAAGGACTTGGATATTTTTGACATTCCTAAATGTTACTGCTGGCTAGGGCATAGAAAAAGATAAAAAAGACCAAACACTGTATTCTTTTAAGTATTTTTTTTTCCTATTCTTTTGGAATGATCCTGGCTCCATGGTGTAGTAGGGCTCTCATTGTATTCGTAATGATCTGAGGATTCTTTGTCTCCATTGTAAGTGGCAAATTATGACACCTTCCATGCTGAAACTGCTGAGTTGCTGGCAGATTGTTTCTGAGGTAAAATACACCTGAGAGCAAAACGGCAGCTAGGTAAGTCAAAAAGTGAGTAGATGTTCACTGGCTTTGGTGGGTGTCACTGAGAGTACTGATGCTCTGGAGCACCAGACTCCCGGAACCAAATTTAATTACAATGCAATTTGGAGCATGTTCAGGCACTGTTTCTATCACTGGAAGTTCTACACATGCACACATTTTATGAAAGCCTTGCCTGGGGGTATTCAGTTTAATGATACTTTGAACTAAACAGTAAACTCTTCTATCCAGAGAAAAAAGGTATGATTCTTATATTGTTATTTTTATTATTATTATTATTGTTATTTTATAATTATTTTTTTCCCTTTTATTGGCTTGTTTGTGTGAAGGCAGAGGGGGAAGTACCCAAGCTGGGTCTCCCAGTCCTTCATGAAAAGCCGTGTTTAATTCTTCTTTAGTAGACAGAAATGCAGTCAAATATACTTACTTATCCAAGGCCCCAGAGAAGCATGTTGTTAAAATTCAGTGTTCCACATCCTGGGAACCTGCTCCTGCTTTTCTAGACAGTTAATATTGCCTTAGCTATTTTGATAGTCTGAAACAGTCACTTCCTTCTGAGAAAGTATTTTTTATATTTCCTCTTATATTTCTTTATAGTTGGAGCTGCATGAAACAATATACTGTCATATCTGAGGACTTGTGATGGGTTTAGACAGCACCTACAACAATGTCTGAGTAAAAAAAAAAAAAACAAGTGACAATGAGAATTGACTCTGGGTGCATCAAATGATATTCAGAGACTCACATAAAAAGTGGATGCCTTTTGAAAAAGGACATCTAGAAGTGTCCACTGGATTTTTTTTTTTTGTTGTTTTATGAACAGGTGAGTTATGAAGTTTCACCTTCGGGAAAGGATTCTCTTAAAAAAAGAGTGGAATTGGTTTAAAGAACCTTAAGGAAGAGTTAATAATTCTGACACCTCACTTCAGCAATGACCATCCCTATTTCTTTAAATACCCTCTTATTGAACTGATTACCAGCTACACTGTTTTGCAATGTGTTTGCTGACTATATATACTCAAAAGTCAGGCATATGTGAAAGTTCTGAGTTCTGGCCTATTTTACATGGGCTACAGATTTGGGCCCTGATGATTTTCTACAGTTGCAGTGTAAGAAGACATGGTATCCCAACAGGCATTTGCTGAAGAGCAGAGCCCACATCCAGTGCCACACATGAAATGGCTCTTCCACAAACTACTTCACCATGTCCTTGTGCTGCCAGCCCCTTGGGTCTTGGAAGCTTGTTGTCCTACTCTTCCATAAGACCCAGTATTCCATTTAGCAAATTCAGTCTTAGAGCAATTAGCAACATCTCCTTTGGAGCGCTTTTGCAGGGTTCCAATGCCAGGCCTGATAAATAACACAGCAAGGTGGTCCTTGGTCAGGAAACTAAGAGTGACAAGAATTCAGAGATCCATAAATGTCTGCTCATGACAGCACCCTGAACCATAAGAGTTTCTGGCAACAGAAACAGGGGTGTGACTTGCTTTCCAAAGCTATAACCCTCATACAGTCCAGGGAGAACTTAAAAAATGGTTTTGTTACTAGTGTTAGGCGCACTCATCTGCAAAAAAAATAGCTCAGGGCAAAGAATGAAGTCTTTCCAAAAGGAAAAGGCAGGGGTGGAGGGGAGGGGAAGAAAAAAACTGCAATATGCAGGGGAAATCCTGAAAATTATTTCCTCCTTTGTTAGCCATTGGCAGCCATGTAAAACAAGCAATAAAGCATTAGTAAGGTCAGCCATTTCCAAGGCAATTTTTACTTATATATAGGCAGGAAGTGTACAAAGAGCATCACTTCTCCATGGACCCTGTTTGTGTTCTGAAGTATCCAACTTTGAATGAACCCTTTCAAGGGTGTTTTCTATAGCATCCCTTGGTTCTAGTCAGGACAGAAAAGAAAATGCTGAGATATCCTGAGAAAAGTTCTTACTGTGGTATTTTTATGTCAACCACAAGGATTCAAAATATATTAAAAAAAGATGTTCTTTCCAGTACATTTTTTTTTTTGGGGGGGGGGGGTCGGGGGTGGGTAGTGATTTGATATTTACTTGAGTGTCCATACATCTCATGGCTTTTCATACAACACATTTAAACCTCAGATATGAATGACTTTGGTTGCTGGAAAAAAAACCCCACAACTGCAACAAAAACTAGCAAACCCCAATAATAACAATGCCATATCTTGCAGATCCTGGAATCATAGAAGGGTTTGGATAGGAAAAGACCTTTAGATTGGAAAAGACCTTTGGACTGGAAAAGATCATCTAGTTCCAACCCTCCTGTCATGGGTAGTGACATCTCCCACTAGTGCAGGCTGCTCCAAGCCCGATTAAACCTGGCCTTGAACACTTCTAAGGGTGGGACGTGAACAGCTTGCCTGGGCAACCTGTGCCTGTCACAGATCTTAACAAGGAAACACCACACACCGGAAATATCTTCATGATGGCATGATTTACATGACCTTAGCTGTGTAATCAGAAAGAGTCTCTACTTTTATCAAAGCAAAAGTAGATTCCCTCCAAAGAAAAGCAGTTGTACTATCTCTAAGCAAAACCTGAATAAAAAGTCTCTACATGGTCTGAAAGATGTGGCAGTCATTAGGTTTTTTCCCCTGTGCTATAGAAACATCAATTAACTGTATCTGTGACATTGAATTATTTTAATGTTTCTCTGTGCAGTCCTCAGTGCCCCAGTCTGTACATAGTTCATATGCTTCCACAGATTTATCCTCATAATTCCTTCCTCTTGTAGTTAGTTATCCCCTTCACTTAGCAGGATGGAAGTGGAAGCACAGAAGATTAAGTGACTTTTTCAAGGTCATTTAGAAGGTCTAGTCCCATACTCCAAATTTTTGAATTTATTTTAAACACAAAAATTTAAAGTTGCTGTTCCTGTTCTCGTGTTTAACAATTAACATGTACAGCACAACTGGCATATTATAAATGAGCTACAAATTTACTGATTACTTAATCATAAATGTAACAGCTCACCATGTTTTCTCCAACCTTAAAAGGACAAGCTGTATAATTTCAGAGACTAAAGGCTTTGTTTCCCTTATTTTCTTCTTCATATTTCTGCATTTTTTTTTTTTTTTAACAAATCTACAATCCAGGTGAACAAAATTTCCAAAAAGCATAGATGGAAATTAGGCATTTTTATTGACAGTCTTACACTAAACCCCCATTGGGGACCGTGAATATCTTCTTCCAAATGTCTTAGTACGGTTTGAGATAATGAAGGTGTCACTGTAGATTTACAAGACGATAGCATTCCATGATGAACTTTATCTTAAAATAACTGCAAGCATAATTATCCAGCATAAATGAGCCTCCAGGGAATAAATTTTCTTGAAAGTGACTGCCCCTGGTCCTATCACAAAAAGGATGCATCTTCAGCAGCCACAGTGTACTGGAAAAGGAATCAAGAATATGGAATATGACTTTCTTCTCTGTACCTGCCTTCAAAATATTCATGTTCTCTGCAAATAAAGCCTGCTGGTGCCAAAGGCTATATACAAAATGAGTGTTCTTGCTTAAAGAGTCCACTTTAATTTTCTTCTTCCTTTTTTTTTTTTTTTTTTTTTTTTTTTTAAATCTTCCTTCCAATGACAAGCAGACAATCAACCAAAGCAGAATAATAGAGACCTCTTCCAGCACAGCACCCTCCAGGAAAAGATGTTATATTTTCCTTAGGGAAAGGAACAACTGGAGAAATATTTGATGAATGAAAGTTTCAAGCTGGATCTGGATATTGGAACATTTGTCCTGAAAGTAATTAATATATATTTAAACGAGAATATGAACCTGGGCCACCATGCTAGCACCTTCTGCTGTTATTCTTGCTAAAGAAAAACAAACACCTCCACAGGTTGGGAGAGGAAAATCTCATTCTCACCTTTTCAAACAAGGCTTGTGTACAGATTGTATAGCAGAAAGTTTCTTACCAATTCCTTTGCCTTCGTTTTCATTCTTTCCTGGTAATTAAATTATTGAGCAGGAGCTGAAGTTGCTCCTCTCTCTTAGAAACAGACCCTCGGAATTTCTGATGGCTGCTTTTCACAGCCCTGCCAGGGTTTAATTAAAAATAGCTAATGGTAGAAAAGAGATGAGCTGGGGCATGTTAGCCTCCTTGGTTCAGATTTACCAGGGCATATGAGAGCAGGGGTGGATAAAAGCAGAAAAATCTTCTCCGTCCCATATTGCCCATGGGATGATCACTCTGTTCCTTACCTTGTCTGTTTTCTGTTTTAAAAGGGAAGATATAAACAACCCTCCTCTGCATAAAATGCAGCTTCTTCAGGACAACAAAAAGTCCAATGCACTGCAGGGGCTGAACTGCAGTGATGTCTCTGGATGGCTTTGAATTTAATAAAAAATGAAGACCACATAATGATGAAAATTGCAGTAAAAAACCCCAAACCTAGACTGATGTTATTGCAGCAGGTGCTGTTGTGGCCAATAGTTTTGAAAACTCAACAGCTCAACAGTTTGTATGTTGAGTTAACATACATGGAAAGTTATTGACTTTCTCTTCCCACCTTTTTTCTTTGGTTGCTTGGTGGCTTTTTTTTTTTTTTTGTTTTGTTTTATTTTGTTTTGTTTTGCTTTGTTTTTCCTTTTTGTGTTTTTTTTTTTCCCTTGTGTTTTTCTTTGTTTATTTGGGTGTTTTTTTTTTGTTGTTGATGGAGTTGTATTTTTATTGGTGGGGTTTAGGTTTGGTTTGGTTTGGGTGTTTTTTTAATAAGGATTCATATGTTATGGAATTTAAATTTGATGTCTTGAAAGTTGCACTGGATTCAATTGGGATTCTTCTGCATGGCATGCTGGTGAAAATTAGGGAGCAATCACCAATCAGTTTGATTTGTGAGCAATTTGGTGCAATTTGTGAGGCAAGCAGGGTTGCCAAGAGAAAAAGGTATGGTAAATTGTCATGCATGTTGATTTAATACAGATTAAGAGACTATATTACTAATAGATAGCGATATTATAGATATATCAATATAGAGATACTATTTATATAGAATTAGTTTCGGGATGTGAGTTTCACCATGGTTTTCTTAAATGAAGGTGATCTCTACCTTAAACTAGAAGTGGGGATCTAGACTGATGTTCCAAGGAAATCATTGTCACTGCTACTGTCTAGAGGGTGTCTACAGAGGAAGAGTTTAAATAAAAAAGTGGTTCAATCACAGACTGTAAAAAGAGATAGCACTGAAGCACCCATAATGAGAAAAGCTGTGCAATGGGCTGATATTCAATCTCTTTTCAGAGATGGGTTGTTTTAAGAGAGAACTTTTTCTTAAAAGACCAAATGCCTTCTTACCTTAACTTTCACTCTGACATTAGCTTTTAAAAATAATAACCAGTCTTTCAAAATGTTGAACTTTTCTGGCAACCAGTTTTTGTCCTAGCAGAGAAGGCCATAGTTCACTTTCTGGATTCTTCCAAGTTTCAAACACAAGGGCCAATATAAATCAGTCAGTGTCATACAAGCTATGTAGTCTTTCCACACAGACCTGATGTTACCTCTCATCTTATTTTAACAAGATTTCTTCCCTTCTGTGTTGTATAGTGAAATTAGAGATGGTGAGGTCAGAAGAGTCAAAAGGTGAAAAAATTCCTTCTGTGGTGGTTTCCTACCAGATCCATCTTGTTCAGTTAGCCTTGATTTGGTTGCCTTCCAGCTCAGTAGCATCACAGATGGCTGGGTGCCATCCTCAGCAGGGGTGAAATGAAGAAAGTGAACAAAATCAGATTATCTTTGCTATTGTCAAAGGCAGATAACTAGGAAGATTAAACTTAAAGCTGTTGTGCTCATCAGATGTTAGACTCCTGTATTTCCAATTCTGTTAGGCAGCACTTTACTGGATGTATTGCTGACTGCAACAGGGATTCGGGAAATATTTGGTATGTAGGAAAATAGATGCAGCAAATTTGCACAACAGAGCATATTTAATATAAAAGAATAATCTGATTTAAGTTTCACTAACTAAAAGTAACTAATCTATTTTCACCTTATCACCCTGTAGGAAAGACATGAGCAAGCTCCTAAAAGGATCGGTTGTACCCTTCAGTTTTTGGGGATGGAATGAATTGGCTATGCCTTCACATGGATTTTTCAGGTAGTACAAATGGCTGGTTCAGAATGACACTTTGTTTTTACATTGCTGAATGCAGCAGAAATTACTCTTGTGTAATTAACATTTGATGGTCACTACAGTCCAGAGCCCCGGACCAGTCTTGGAAGTAACTGCTGTATCTAATTCAAGGCCTGATGGTCATACAAAGCAGCATTTGGGGCCAGCTCACAAACACATCCCAACGGCTCCTCTGGTCCAGCCTGAATCAGCAGATGTATCCCCCATGGACCCCACACAGCCATCAGAAATGTCTGCGCCCATGACTTAGTGTCTTACTCAATTTCGTACCAGAGTTCCTCTGAATAAGTCATTTTTTCAGAGCACTCATTTCAGCAAAAAGGGAAATAAAGTTCATGGGGTTTTTTTCCTTACTTATTTTTAATATATATTGATCCACACTGTCAAGATGAGCAGCAACTAACAGATAGATCTTCTGAGGATATGAGTAGCACCATGATACGATCGTATAGTGTTGAAATTCTTCCTCTGCTCAGCTTCACTAAGGCTGAACACTTGCTTGCTGCAGCCCTACTTATATTTTTAGGAGATCTCACTAAATTCTGGACAAATAGGTGAGATACAGTAAAACTGCTAACTGCACATTAACTCTGCTCCTCAAATGAAGTTTTTCAAGTCTGATAGTGCTATGGAATAGATTGGAGCATAAATCCTCATGTTTTGTGTTATAAACCTACCATTTGCTGATGTAGCCTGGGAAGAAATTTCCCCTCTGGGCAACAATTATCCATAAGATTGGGAGCTTGGGAAATCAGGTATTATATGAGCTCTGGTCTTCTATTGTATCAGCTGTGAAAATCAAGAGAAGGATAATATTTGCTGTCAATCCCCCAAATGAGGTACAACCCACTAACAGATGAAAGCCCTGTAAAGCTTCAGAGCATTGGCCAGTATTTATTATTATAGATACAGTATTGATTCTCCTTACCTTTCCATACTTTTATATGCACTATGCAGACAAAAAAAAAAAAAAAAAACAAACCAAAACAAAACAAACAAAACCAAAACAAAAAACAAAACCAAAACAAAATAAAAAACAACAACAAAAAACCAACAAAACCAGAAAAAAAGGAAAAAAGGGGAGAAAAAAAGTAAAAAAAAAGTAAAAAAAAGTTAAAGAATATATGCAATTGAGGAATTGAAAGTCATGAATTCAAGGGGTTTTGAAAACTAGTTTATTTGCAGATGTTAAGCCAGGAAATGCTTAATGCTGTTAAGCCAGGAAAGTGTTGCTAATGCAGATTAAAGCACAAATGCAAAGATGTGTTTTGTAGTAGCACAGGAAAGCCACAGAGGTAGCTTAGCAGGTGAAAGAAATTAGCTCATCAAAATGCATAAAGAAAATAAAAATAAAATTTTGCATGTATAGATATTTTCAATGTCCAGTCAGCAGTGCTTATAGGATTTTGTATATCCTTTTCCCTTCAACAACATTTTAGAATATTTTTAATGTAGAGAAGACCAGAAAAATGATAATATGACTATGTAAGAAGAATATAAATTACATGAGGTGGAGTTTTGGGGGGAACAAAAAGAAAATCAAATCAAACACCACATGCTAATTTTTCTTTTTGAAAATAACAAGTGAATAAAGTAATATAATAATGTGTCAGTAACTGATGCCCTTGGACACCAGAGAAATCGGAAAGACATTTTGTAAAGAGCAGCAAATAAGACGTGAATTTACAATATAAAGTAATATAAAGAAAGTTCAGTGCAGTTTTGTTATTTATTCATTACCAGGTGTAGCATATAAGGTGTTAAAAAATCGTTTAACTCTGTCCCTTCCCATTCCACCAAATACATAACCAAAAATTTCTGCCCTCATTTCCCCAGGAGCACAGGACCTATGCAGAACTCCACTGTTTCTCCCCAAGAACTCTTCGGAATTTATGCATCCACTTATTTTGTCCTCTGTTACCTTGGAGCCACAGATTAGGTGTCAAATAATAGTTTTGTGTTTCTGTTTAAAACAAATACTAATTCTCATTTTAGACTTAACAGAAAGGAAAAAAACCCAACAGATTATTATTTAGTGTTTTGCTTCCTGGTAAATAATTTTCAATGTATCATATTAAAAATTGTAAAGTTTCAGGTTGTTCATACCAGTGATTTTCTATCTTTTTTCCTTATCTTTACTTTTTTTGTCTTTTTCTGATTTTTTCAATTTCAGAAAAAATGATACAGTAGCAAACTCAATCTAAATATGGTATCTTTATATGCTTAATTGTTCAGAATCTTTTCTGTGTCCAGAAAGTAATGAAGTTCCAAAATCTGCTACATATATATATATATATATATATATATATATATATATATATAATTTTAAAATCATAGAGAAATGAGAAATTGAAAGTATTAATATCTAAAAGACAAACATTTCAAAAAAAGAGGGAAAGTAATATGAAAATATAAAAGGGAAAAAAAAAGAAAAACTGTATTTGGGAAACTGCAGGGGAAAAGGGGAATTTGATGTCTTAACTGCTTTAGTTAATTTTTTTTTTTATCAGAATAACAATTTTTAAGTATTTGTTTTTAGCAAATATATTTTTCAGTAAGAGAAAATTCTTAATAAAGCTGACTTCAATGTATTAATTTATAATTTTTGAAAAACATAAAAAATTTTTGAAAGGCATAAAAATGACACAAAATATATGAGTATTTTCAAAGACACAATAATGATTTAAAAATATATGAAGTGTAGATGTCCTGTCTCCATGACTCTTTCTGGAGAAAAAAGGAATATGTTTTCATTAAAAATTCTGAAGAAAATACTTTTGTGTGTACTAAACTCCATGGAAATTGGTAAACAGATTATTTCTAATGAGGTGATGAGTGTTAGACCAATACCCCTTTCAGAAGTCTTCATTTTTATTTGTATTTTTATTTTTACCTTGCTGTCAGTAAACTTCCACTGTTATCACACTAATTCATCATCGTTAGCAAGAGGGCTGTTTTAATCATAGTGTCATATACTGAGGGTAAAATTTAACTCTAAAATTTTGTGATGTTATTAACATTACTGAATCTACTGTGGTAATGGCCCCTAAATTGAAAACCTGAGTGGAAAATAAAATTTTAGCTGTAATTTAATTTTTATTGCCCCTGCCCACCAGAACCTGATGCAAATATTTATTTCAGTACTAACACTGATTACTGTTATTTCATTCATATGTATTTCTCTGATCACTTGGCAGTTGAGCTACTGTCTGTCCAGTCATAAACAGCAGCAAATAAAGAGGCTGAAAACATCATGATGCAATGAATTCAACCAAAATTTTTTAAAAATGTAAAGTTCTTGCATTTGCTCACAGATCTATAGATTGGCTTGACTACCCTGATTATAAAAACAGGCTGCTGTTGCACAAAAAAACTGTAACAAGAGGAGGATGTCCATCCTGAAATGAATATGTTTTCCTTCTGAAAACAAAAATACTCTGTTCATGTGTATCCAGGTACAGAAGTAACAAAATGATTTCAGGGTTTTTTTTGTTTCCCCTTCCCCGGTGGTGGTGGTGGGGGGATTTCAGAAGTTAAAAAAAAAAAATTAAAATGGAATTGAATCACTATCTAAATTTCTCTGAAAGGAAAATTCAGATTCTGAATACAATTGTTTTTTTTGTGCTTTTCTGATGTAAAATGGAAAACACATAGGGAAATCTAAGGTAGCAATTTATATTTCTCGGGAAAAAAATTTTGGACAAACTCTTTACGTTTTGCAACACATATGTTTTAACACCTTAATAGAATCTTATAAATTATATTTAATATGTGTTTATAATAATTATATGTATGTTATAATAATATATTATATAATTAAAATATTTTATCTTAATTATATATTAAAATATTAAAATGTTAAATTCTGGAGGATTTTTTGTTTTGTTTTGTGGTTTTGTTTGTGTTTTTTTGTTATTGATTTTGTTGTTGGTTGACGTTGTTTTATTTTTAAATTTTATAAATCTGTTTTAGCCTGTCCTTTTTCTTAAGATAATTAATCTCCTCTTTCTTATATTTTTCCCTTAAATTTTCAGAAAATGAGCTTTTATCTAGTTTGGTGGAAAAAAATTTAAAAATTGCATTCTTTCCCAATGCTTTACACAGAGTTATGAAGAAAAGTAAACATTGTATAATATTTACTATGCAACTAGACAAATAGAGAATAATAATTTTATTTTATGCTTTTTTAGATCTTGAATTTTAATCTTGATATTAATTTTCAGAAAGGCAGACTATTAAGATTTTCAAAGATGAACTGCAATTCATAAGAAAACAATGAATAAGACATTTTTTTTTAAAAATAATGCCTATAGGCGCAGTTGAGGTTAGTCTCTAATAAAATCTAAAACTCTGTAACTTTCATACCCTTTTGTAAGAAAAAACATCCCAAAGGAAAATATTGGTTTCAAAATAGAGCCACAATATTATAGGGGAAAACCATCTCCCATCCACAGGAAAATCTTGATTGATCAGTTATTCAAAACAAGTTCACAGAAAAGGTGGCACATTCTGTGTAATTGAGGAGTGTGTGAGCTCCTGGTCTGGAGCCATCCAGCATGGAATGCTAATGCAGAGGTATCAGAATTGCATAGCAGTGGATGGCCACTGGGATGTGAGGAAAAGCTCTTTACCATGGACAGGTTACCTCATGAGCCAAAGGCATTCCTAGAGCAAAGACCAAAAAAACTGAACTTCAGGGCCTCTGACAAAGCTTTCAATTCGATTTTGCCTCCTTGTGTTTTCTCTGGAGAGACAAAGAAGACAAAGTTCACGTCAACATTTGGATTTTCCTCTTGCACTTTTGCCCAAGTTTCAGTGAAAAAATTTAAGGGCTTTCAAAAAAAAAAAAAAAAAATCCCCATTTCCACAGGAAAGAACTACTGAGATACAGCAACTGCGATATTCAAATTTACTGAATGCTGAGTTTGTAAGCCCCTGTTTAGCTGATAACACAACTGTGTAATATCCAACTTCTGCACAAATCATATGTGCAGACTGTGGGTTTGGATGTCAATTGTGTCACTGCAAACCTGTCCAATTTTATCTTGGAGATATAAATGTCTCAGAAAGTTTTATTCCTATAACAGCAGATCTTTAATTAAATAGAATATTGTAAAATAAATAAATGCATCTGTAAACATGCTGGAGGGCAGAGGGACATATTTTTATTTATATGATTTTAATAAAAGATATGTTTCTAGTTAAATCCCTGTGTGAGTAATCTAATATAAAAAATGCAGTGCAAGAAAGAGGTGTCTGTATGCCACAACTTTAACCAATTGTGTGTTTTCATTTCAAAATTATTACTGTGCCGTTTTCCTCCTCCTCCTCCTCCTTCTTCTTCTTCTTCTCCTCCTGCTTTTTCTTCTTCTCCTCCTCCTTGTTCTTGTTCTTCTTCTTCCCCTTCTCTTTGTCCTTCTCCTTCTCCTTTGTCTCTTCTTGACTCTTCACACTTTTTCTGAAATTGACCTAAACTTACAAAGTATAAGTTTTGATTTCCTAAATCAGAAGTAACATTAGTCTGGTAAGAGTAAAAATAGGCCACTTAGAAAAAAGTGTCCATAAAAATCCCTTTTGTGGACAAAGCTGAGTGGTTTTTTGTGGTTGGTTTTGGTTTTGTTTTTTGTCTTTTGGGTTTTTTTTTCTTTTATAGATCTTCTACACCTATTGTCTCTGAGTTAAACATTGCTCTTTCTTAAAAAAAAAAAAAAAAAACTTTTTAAAATTCTTCCTACTTATTTCTGTCACAGAAGTTTAATATTTTTCTGACAGTCCTTTGAAAACACCCTCTGGAAGATATATTAGCTATTTAAGTGCTAATAATTCTTTAAAACTGTGCCTAAACCTTTGCTTCCCTGACAATGAATTCCACTGTCTATTTGCACCACGTGTGCAAAATATTTTTTCTTGTCAGTTCATTTTCAGTTAGCTCTGTTTCATTTAATGTCTCCATGGCCTTGACTGCTGCCTGCAATAACATCTGTCTACCTATTTCTGTCTTTTTTTCTGTGACATGATTCTGCTGTACACCTTAGTAGCTTCTTACCTATGAAAAGTGTCTTAAAATCTACTGGAGCTGATTAAATTCTCATACTTATGCTCAGCTCAAGGGACCAGACACAGAGTTTTAATGTTTCTACTAAACTTTCCAGTGCCAGGTCTTACAGAGATCTATGGGGCTGCTGGTAGAGGACTCTGATGCAAGGACCACACAGACCTGCAACAATTCAGACAAACTGAGCTCATTCTCCAGGGTTCATCTGGTTCTCCTGTAATGCACACATCTGTGTGTGCAGATGTGTTTCAAACTACAGTAACACCAGGGCTATTCTCCTAGATACGTTATTACCTCTGGGCCTGAGGAATTCAGAATACACTGAGATGCCTGCTTCTTTCTCCCATTAAATGTATGGAAAAAATCCTAAATTTATTTTTTCTAGTGGTTCAAATATATTCTCTATCCTTTTTTTTTTTTTTTTCCTTCCTTTGCTTAAACAATGAAAACTTTCTATAGAGGTTGAAATTGCCCTTGGTTTCACCTATAAGACACAGTTTAGACTTATTTTTCCTGCTGTGAAAACAAAGAGTTATAATAATTCACAATCATAACTGCAGCAGAAGTGCCTAGCTTCCCCCTGCAATCCCAAGCAGACCTTTCCCTGGGATCACATGCTATTTAAAGTGTTTCATTTTCTCCTGGTACAAGCAGAAGCCTCATCAAAACTGTGAATTTCAGATAAGCGTTTATCAGACTTTTGCTGTAACCATCTCAGAAATGAGCTGTCATCAGCAAATTTAATCTGTCTCTGGCTGCTTTAATTGTTAACACCATTTCTGCCAAATCCTTCACAGTCCTCATAGCATGGAAAGTTTCTTTAAGATTTTTAATTCAGTCAGCAGAGATTGCACACAGTATTTTTTTTTTTTCATATTTATGACTTTTAAAAAGGTGTAGGATTCACATTTAAAAAGGTGTAGGATCTTGATTGAACAGCTGAATTATGGAAATTCAACTGCATCACTAGTATTAAATACCAAGCCTGAAATATGGAAATATGTAGGTGAGAGGGTATGGGGAGAATACTGTTAGCCAGAATAAAGCTCTGGAAGATATTTTACTTTATTTGGAGTGACAACAAATAGAAACAGATTTCTTTTGTGTTGTGGGTCATGAAATTTTACTGGTGTCTACAAATATTACAAACAGGCCCCAATTTTAAACATGATGAAGGACAAAAAATTATGGTCTTATGCTTCAAGTTGCTATAGGAGGCCTCAGCAAGGCTGGGTTGAGTCTTTCATTTTACCACAGGCTTTCTGTGTGACCTTGGGCAATTTATTTTGGTCTGGACTCCCAAAGGATTCAATGACATAAAAATCTTTGGAGCCTGTGGGAATGAGGTACCCCAAATACAAGGGCCTACCCAGAAGAACTAATTACTACCAGATTTTATCTGCCAGTTGTTTGCTCACCCAGGGAGCACTGGGAGATCTTCCTACAGTTCCTCAGAGTCCATTTCAAATCTGACACTCCCAACTGGGTATTTTTTAGGTGCCATCCAAAATTCTTCCACTGTTAAGCTCTTCTTGCAAACCACTTATCAATATGCTAAACAGTGTACATGCTAATTAAACCAAAATGGTCCTTTTCTCCAATTAGTCCTTCAGTTTTGGCTTCTGACAGTGAACTCATAAATCTGGAGCTAAGTGGATGATGTGTACTGCACAATTAGGTAAACAGAGTATGCCTTTATCTCTCTCTATATATATACCTATATAATTCCCTGTGCCTATAAGCCTATATAATACATATCCATATATATATTTGTGACTTTTACATATATATATCAGTGAATTATATATATATTTCAGTGAGTTATATATATCAGTGAGGGACTATGATTACAGCTTTAGACCTTCCTGACACAGTACACATTTTTTTGGTTAATTTAGACATTTATAGCATGTAAGAAGTTGCTTCATTACAATAGCAGCTACAAAACTTTCCCAAGCGATCTGTTCCAAATACAGTTAAACACTGGGATAAGACCTTTTGAATTCCTATCCCTCGACAGTTTTTTAAAGTTAAACATCTCCCAAAGATGTAAAAAACTTTGACTGGGAAAGAAATTACTAAGTTATGCCTGTATTAGTAAAACTGTGATTCATGGACAGCAGTGGGTCGTTAGGCACCAATAAACAGTCCTAGCTGATGACTATACTCAGCATGTGGTGGGAAACTATAAAACAGTAGAATTAGATTTATCTAATTCCAAAGAACTAATTTGCTGAGTTTGGCTTCTTTATCTTTATTATTTCATATGGTTGGCATTTGAATTTCTTTATTTTTGTGAAACTTGTTTTCCTGTATGAGGATCTTGCAGAGTCCACGGTAATCTGTTTTTACTCTGAATGTGTGCTAGTTCATTTGGTTGTTTGCTTTGGATAATTACATCCCTCCTGCCATATCATTCCCTTTTGTAAACTATGGGAGTTACTAATGCAGCATGATTTGCAAATTCAGATTATTCTAAATGAATATGCTATTTGAAATTCACTTCATGCAGTTTCAAGCATCCAAGTTTATAATATGCTTTTGCATTCATGCCAATAAAGATCAAATCTGAATGCTCAAAAAAAAAAAAAAAAAAAAAAGAAAAGAAAAAAAAACAGTAAAGATAAAAGGCTGTATCTCCAATTCTTCCATCTGATTGGAGCCTTTTATTTTGATCCTAAGGGACAGCTGTGTCTGATCTTGCCCCAAGTTTTATGGTTGTGACATGATTTCTCTTGTTGAGGGGTTTGAAACTGTCAAAGGTGATATTTCAGCCCTCCCAGCTTGGTTAAGGCAAGTTCTAGAATGTCAAAAATTTGAACATAGAATCACTAACTTTCTATTCTGACCCAATTTAAAATGTAAAATTTTAAGGGAAAACTGAAGAAAGTGAAAATTAAAATCTCATCTATGTATTGTTGTTCTCCCAGAACATATATGTCATCATGCTCACTATAAATCCAGCAGGTTAAGAGAACGTCCTAGACACCTCTGATGATATCAGCTATCATTTCTGCCCCAGCAGAATTTTTTTCTTATGTTCGTAGGAAGGTGTAGGATATTTGGGTTGCAGTGGAATATTTCATGACCCCTGCAAGGCATCTACCGTATAGGATTCAACCTGTCAAAGTCAGGAGTTGATATGTTATGAATTCAGTCACCAGATGCCTCGTTAATCAGAACATGTAAATATTGAGACACAAAATTTAAGCACCCGATACATTGCATACCGTGCTCGAAAATATGGAACATATTCCACTGCAAATTTTCTGGAAAGCGTGAAAGTATCAACAGTTAATAAAGTCCCAAAGGAAGTCTTGTCCAGTGAATGGTTTTAGGAAATTGTAAAAAATTCCCAGAGGAACTGCCGAGAGAGTCATTAACATAATGATGATACATTTTTCTCACATTCAAGAATGGACCCAACAGGGATTCTTGATGTCACAGACAAATTGTAGTGATATCTCTATATTTTAAAAATTTGAGTGGAAATTTACAGACTGTACCTAAACCGTCTCGTTCAATATCAAAATTGGGAAGAGTTTCTACATGACTTGTGTTTTCGCTCAGAATCATGGTGCTACTTTCAATACCCTCTCACCTCTTTTCTATTCCTTCCAAATCACCTGTCATCTCACTGCTTTACCCAATTGTCTAAACATCACAAAGCACTAGAAATGCTTTTTTGGCATTCCTTACATATTTGCAGCATACCCCACACAGTCAGATCATGGAATTCTGGGGCTTTCTCTGTGTCCTGGAAGAGAATATAATAGATGCATCTCAAGAGAGCCAAATGGGATGACAAATACATAATCCAAGACAGAAAAATATGTTATAATTGGATGAAGACCAAACCAAAATGACCTGTGGCATAGCCAGTTTATTCCTCCAGGTCTTGATTTCCCAGATCACCCAGGCTGGGTCAATGTCCAGGCCCGCCATGAATTCAGTCCTGCTGGATTGCCTGGGTTTTTGTCCTTCTGTGAAAATCAGTGCACAGGAAGGAAGCGAGTGAAAGTACTGGTACAAATTCAGGTCTTGTTCCTATTTAGAGGCAAATCACAGCTGAGATGTACATCCTTAACCAAAGCCCAGAAATGTTCCCAGGCCACCTTGCAGAGACAGAGAAATAGAAAAGGCTTAATGTCACCAGCAGAAGTCTTTATGATCCATACACACAAAGAGCTACAATGCATTGGTCAATACTGAAAAAAAAAAAAATCCTAAAATGTAGGACCAGTGGATATATTATAATCTCTGAAATAATGCTGGCTAAGGCACTTCCTAACTGATCCTGTTCCAAGTCTGAGAACACGTATTTCTGTAGACAAAACAGAAAGCATCTAATCTTCATTTACAGATCTTCACTGAGTGAGAATCTATGGGAACCACAAACTGTTCTGTTGATTAATTAGTCTCATTGTGTGTTTTTAGACCTCATTGCTTATGTGAATTAGTTTGAGAAAGTGGAGTTACACAAGCAGACAGGAAGGAACTGACCAGCATGAAACATGTTTTCTTTTTCTCCATACCATTCTCTCATCGTTCCCCTTCCATATCAGTGAAGCCTCAGGTTTTAGCTTTTATATTTTTCAGATTCTGTGCTGCTTTAGTTTGTAGTTCTGAGCTTCATATTAGGGGATAGTAAACTCTCTTCACAGAGTAGGTAAGCAAAACAATTCCTTCTCTAGCTGGGGACCAATGATCCAAATCTCAGGACCAAGAGCACAAACAACAGTGGACTGAAGAGAGGAAAACAAGGAGGATGGGACTTCATAACATAAAGCTATAATTGGACAATTAACTCCAATATGCAAATGGACCAAAACTGATAACAGTGTGAGAGGCTCTAAGATTGATCGTCAATTTTGGGACCATTTTGGTTCATCTTGGATGTAGCTCTGGCCAGGCTCTTGTACTGCCTAAGGTGTATCCACTGAGGCCTTTTAATAAATCCCTACTTTATTCTTTAACTCTGTCTAGCCTCTGTTCTAGGTCAGCCTTTACAAGGAATCACCAGAAGCCCCTTAGCTCAGAAAGAGATCCTCAGGTGTCTTGGACACTGTGCACAGGCAAACCATCAGGTTCAATATCAACATTTAAACACTGAGCTGTCACTTCTCTCTTTCCTGAAGGATTTTATCCCCTGAGATGCTAAGATAATACTATAAGCATACAATAAGGCGTTAAAGGAAATAAAATATAATAAAACCAATTATCTGAATAAGTAATTTTAAAATAAATTCTTAAGCTAAGGATTTCATACTTCTACTTTTATTAACTCATTGTTTGCCTACAAATTATTTTATTTTAATAGTCGGCCACCTTGGTACCTTAATTTAGTTGGCTTTTTGCTTTGTTATTTTTTTAAGTCCCATCATCCTGGATTTTTGATTGTGTTTTTTTGGTTGTATAGAGTTTTTTTCTCTAGACAATGCATCTCAGAAGTTTTCATGCATCTCCTTGACAGATACAAACATTATTCCCATTGTGTCCTTACTGAATAAAATATTTAGAGTGCAGAGCTAGCACTGGAAGATTGACTGTATTCTAAATGAACTTTCTGATACCAAATGTAAAACTAGGGGGAACAGAGCACCAGTAATGAAGTGAAATACAAGGTTAAGTATTGGAAATTAATTAGTGAGTTCATCAACAAGAATTCTTTGATGGTCTGAACTGCTTCCAGAAAGATAAGGAGAGAACAATTTGAGAAAACAACTGTTTGAGAAAACAATTAAATCCCATCCCATACTTGCATAGAATTATTTCATATTCACATGCAAATCCTAAGACATGGATACACTCAAAATATTAATGCCCTATATATGCACAGACTGTTTCTGCTCTTGTTAACACCACAATGAATCAGAGGTAAATTAACAAGAGGTCTACAATACAAAATTAAGAAGAGGTCTACTGCTATGATACTGAGGAAATTCAGACCATGTGTCTCTGCCTTTCATCAGCCATATTGTCAGCAGTAACATATTTGCTACCTACAGATCTTCACTGTTTTGGATATTGTGTGAACATGTAACCAAAATCAGAACCTTTACCAGCAGGAGTCACTCACCCATACAATATGGGTGGACAGTAGAGTACCCACCATCTTTCTAAGTGGACCTATCTAGAGTCACTTTCATTGAATATTTCATTGTATATCAATGTGACTCCATCGTAGCTTCCGAGAATTTATATAACAAGTTTCATTCCTGCTGTGCTACTTAGTGAAAAAGGACAGGGATTAAAATTGAAATCCTCCATGGGTGTTCAGGAATGAGTAGCCAATACAGAGCAAGTAAAACCAGATCCTTTCTTCTGCCTTCCAACTAAACCTTTTGGCTCAACCCACTGATTAAGCAAGCAGACAGACAAGTGTAGACTGGTGCCTGTTAGTGTTTCCAGGCTGTTCTGCCTTTCATCTTTATCTGGGATCCCGATAAAGATTACACTGAGATATTGAATTGGATTTTGAAGAAGTTTGGGATCTTTGTCACCACGATGATCCTTGCTGTTGAGGGACAGAATCCCAGCAGGAGATGCTGCTGCTGCAGGCAAATGCTAACAGTGCTGGCTGCGTTCCTGCGGCAGCACACGCTCCTGCAGAGCCCCCGCCACAGCTGTCACCACAGAGCAGCAGAAGCCTCATCCACCAGATTCCCACATGCACTGAAGTCACTGGAAGTTTACTCCCCAGCTGATTTTCCTCTCTTGATTTAGAAGGAAGCAGAGACTCATTGAAGTCACCTTCTTTTGCTGCCTGCTGTTCTACACCACTTTGAATTCTTCCCTAGGATGGGGCCAGTATTTCACTGAGTCTCCTCGCTGATACCACTCGGATAGCACAGGCTGGAATGTGAGCAGAGAATGGTCTTAAATTCTTCATTTCAGTGAATAATGGGCTGTAGAAAAAAGTTTATTGTTTCTGAGATAATGCTATGTGATGACTAAATCTGGTGAGGGGATGGCCATCCAAGCATTACTGTAATAATGCAAGCACTCATTTATTTATCCTTTGATGAGGTTCCAAAGAGCCTAATCAAGTTAGAGACTCTTTATTGTTACTTTTCCTAGGCAGGATTTTGACAACTTATTTGATGTTTAATGTTTTTAGCTATTAGTTTGATCTTTATTTTATATTTTTTGACACAGTAAAAAATGAGACTGACTACAGCCACATGTTTGTGATCTGCAGCAAATGCTGAACAAAATGTGCAGTTTTCTCGCATCCTCTTCATGCCGAATAATCAAGATGTGAGATTGTGTCTACAGGTAAGACTGAGTAGGTTCAAGAGTTTAAGTAAGTTGAGATTCTGGTCTAATTTCACAGCTGAAATTCCCTATGTATTCAGTATGAAGAAGCAGCATGCACCAGCAGGGGAGGATTACAACGTGAGGCATTAAGTATCTCAATTAGCAAATAGCAGGAATCCTCTCCAGCTTGTTCATCTTTTTTCCCAGTGCCATAGCATATTCTTCTGGGAATCAGAGTGCTAGACTCTGGGAATCAGAAGAAACTGGTATTGCACACACAAAAGGAATTTGGAATAAATTTCAAAGGAGTGATGGTGATACACGTGGCTTCTGCCCTACCCAGAGGAAATCAGTTGAAGACAGCCCAACATAAGTCACAAAAATTTATTCACCACTCTGGCTATTAAAAAAAAACCCCAGTAATACTAGAAAAAAAAATTCTGAACAATTAAGTCTGTGAATTGCAAAGGTGCCTCTGGTCAGTGTCCTCAGGCACTGCCCCTATAGGGCAGTGTCACTCTTTTATGTATATTTTGTGAAAATATGTGTAACTTGCAAGTTCACCCCCCTTCATATATTGGAAACAATATTTTTCTATGACTGTATCAGTCAAGTCAACACAATTTGGATCCAGTTTCCTGAATTCCCCCACTACGCCTTAAACTGATTTCAGGCAAGCAGCCTCTCAGACCACCTCAGGTGCCAAAACTTTCTAACATATTTCAGTGCACTGATCAATAGGGTTGCTTTCTTTTTTTTTTTTCTTTCCCTTCCTAGTCACACAAGCTGCACAAGGTGAAAAAAATTGCCATTGAATTAATATTTATTTTGCAACATAAAAGAGCCCAGCACTATCTACAAATGTTATAATTAATTGGGATTAATTTCATGTGCAAAGTTTGGCTCTGAAGGTGTTGATGGAGTAATACATCAAAGAGGCTTCACCTCTGTAAAAAATCAATGCTAAAGTAACCTTGATTACTGTCTCTGTTGATGTCACACATAACACTAATCAGTCATCATTTGCACTGAACACTATCATGAACAAATATTATTTGTTCTCTTATTGGCATTTTTGAGACCCTGGGATAAAATTCACTGCAGCTCTCTAAGAGGAGGTTTTCACCTAAGGGAAATTGTGCAGGTTGCTCAGAAGCACATGGTCTAAGAGAAAAATTGAATGAATCTGAAAATCGAAAATAAGGAGACATACACTGCCATGGAATAAGGGAGCACTTGCCTTACTCCATTTCTTCTCATCCTTCCCTGCCTCTTCTCTCTTTTCATCTTTAATCCTTTTCTCCTCTATTACCCTCTCTATCTCACTCTCTTTTTCTTCCCCTTTTCTTCCCGCTTCTTGCCTTTTCTTCTCACTTTCTCACCCCTAACTTAGGACTAGAAAGTACATTTGACAGTGGCAGATTTCTGGAGGGAATGCTTTGCAATACAAGCAGGGGATCTCTAGAGATGCTGGGTCTGAAATACCTGACCTGTGTGGTATCTAAGCCTAATACAACCAAGCAAAATATCAAAGTGAAAGCACCCAGCTCACCTTTAATAAGGCTTGCTATCGATTTTTGTGATTGCTCCTTTTATTCTTCAGAGCAAGCAAACATCTGCCACCCAGCTCCTGCTCTGCTGTCCCCTCCTTTTTGATTATTCTTATTACTTTTCAGGCCCTCAGGAGTTCCTCCTCTCACCCTTCAAGTTCCTGTAACTGATACAATCCCATTTACTTCAGTGCAGCAAGTTCATGCCGCTTCAAGCACACCCTGAAAACAATTTCTGTATTTATATTGGCTTCAGGGAATCTTGGATCAAGCTTTCAAGTATTAGCAAGGATGGGTTCACATCTTACCTGGGCACTCTACAAGGTGACTCTTGACTAAGGTTGTATAGAAGCGGCAGCTCTCCTTCCCTAGCCCTTCTTGTCTTGGCAGGCAGCTGGAACTGACACGAGGGCTGAGCACACTTGATGGCATGAGCCCTCTTTGGAGTTTGTCCCACCCACCATCCTTCTCCCCTGCTTGTCCACACTGAAGAGTGTTTTGGCTTCATCCATGATTTATCCTCCTCCTTGAAGAAATAAAAAAACGGGTAGGGATGGGGTCAGTGTACATCAGGTATGATTGTAGCATGGATACAAGGCTTAAATCAAAAGAACATGTGTGGAGTTGGATTCCAAACCAAATCTGTTCTTGCATAAGGAAATGCTCTGTGGATCAAAGTTATAACTGCTATTCCACCTCTACTCACATCCCATCTTCCTTTCTCCCTCCACATATTCACTGTGTGTATTCCCCCAGGGATAAAATACAGTTTATGCATTTTTGTCATGAGAAAAAATGACAGATGAGAGAAGTTTGTGATAGCTTCTTATATTTTTCTAGTTTAGATAGAATAAATTAACTCAAAACAGAAAAATATCTTAAGATGCTTCTGTCACAGAAACAGTCAAGCATGACTTATGGATTTCAGCTGATGGAAAATATGTTAAAAAATCCATCACGATTTTTAGATACAGTCTGAATAGTAAGTGTTTATTTACCAGTTGGAAAACAGGGCTTTAGATCTCCTTTACTGGTTCTGCTTAGTGTAGCAGATGGTACCCCTATAGTGCCACAGTGTTTTCAAAGCCACATTGAGAAAACCTCCTTATTTCAATCCACTCTACATCTGTCCCTGAATAGGATGAATTAACCACAAACACACAAAGAATGAAAACAAATTTTAAAACAAAAAATGAGAGGCTATGAAAAATGTACATATTGCAAATGTGCCAGATTCCTCTATTTAGAATAAAGAACAGCATTACAGCCTCTTATTTTGTAAAATACCATTTTTCAGTGAAGAGAAAATGTTGCTTTTCACATTTAATGTTGAGTTGTGAACTGCGGTCATTTCCCTCACCTTTGTCAAAACACCAGACAGCAGTGAGGAAAAGAGGAGGGGATGGCAAAGGTAGGGGAAATAGATCTCTTGTTGCTGTTCCCAGGATCCAAGGCGACTGGTCAGACACGGATGAATGCTTTGGGCTGGCAGCCTGGCCACAGCAGATGTTGCTCTGGACCCTGGCTCTCTTCCCAGGTCTGGGATGTCATCTGGTTTATCTACTCAGGCCCCTTTTCTTTACCAGTCTTTGTAAGACTGGGCAGAGCTAGACAGGCTGTCTCGGCTTATCACACTGATAACCATGCAGTGCAGTTGATCTCAGAGACAAGTGATAAGCAAAGAAAAAAGCACACACACGCAGAGGAGCAAAAATGGCTCTGGGAGAATAGAAAAGAAAACAGACAGTTCAGTTCTTTGTTGATTCAGTGGTAAATGCCTATAGTGTGCTACTGAGGACATGATGTTTGTGAAGGTGGGATGATGCATGAGGCCAAGAGACTTGGAAAATACGCAAATTCTATCCTGTCCTGCACAGGAGAATTTTCCATGTTCCTTTAATGATGCATTTTTACAAAGATATGAAAGAATGGATGAATTTTCCAAATGAAAGACACTACCTGATATGTTATTTTAGCCTAATTGTTTATTTTTCTTTTGTTTGTTTGTCTGTTTCAGTCTTTCAATTTCACTTCTATATTTTTTGTCAAACTTCTCCCTATTCCACCCCTAGTTGTTTGGATAAAAGTATTTACTGTGTTTTTAGAATAATCTTTTCTGACAGGTAAGATTATTGTAAAAGAGGTCTGTTGAACTATCAGCATTATAACACCTTCTCTGTTGTGTCAGTGCTTGACTGATCCCTTGATTGCTTTGGGATCAATTAACATTGCTTTTCTTCCCTTCCAGGGGCAGGTAAAGCAGTAAAACCTTGAAGATGACACCCAAAAAAAGCTACATAATTAAAATATGAATTACAGTGATATAATTTTTTTCCTCATCTTCCCACAAATGTTTTCCAGTTGAACAAGATTTGAATATAAATAATCTTTAATAAGAGAAAATAAATAAAAAAAAAAACCAAAAGAAAAACGGTGAAGTTTGGGTGACCCCTTTCATTGAAATTTCTTACATGTTTTCTCATTTTCCAAGCATACTAAACATTGAAGAAGTTAACTTGTGGTCTGACTTACTGCCATAAAAATGATAAAATTTAACAGGAAGCAAGGTGGCACAGTCCTGCAAAGGCTTCTTGGAGAACAAAACTGCATTAAAACACCAACAGGCACCAAACATTAAACTTTCAACCTACTACTTGGTGGAAAAATAATAAATCCTTTTTGTCTTGCAGACAAGTGAACATTCCTTTTTGTCTGTGGTCAGGAAGTCTATCTTTGATGTTTATAAACCCTCTGAATTCTTTTATATTTACTGCACATAACTTTGCATTAAACCCCATTTGTTTTCACTGTATTGAATATACAAATTTACAATGTAACAGTGAATCATGAATGGAAGATCCAGATCACACAAAATCATAATTTTCTGTATCTATTTATAATCAGCAGTACCACAAACACACAGATCCCATCCTTTTGCAAAGACATTGTGGCATATGCTCATTAATTTCAATGACTATAACAAATACAAATGTTTGACAAATATAAGAGCTGGTGTTGACATCCACATGCAGAAGGGACATGACAGTGATTTCCAGATGCCCAGCTGGAATTACTGTCCCTGCTTCAACTATCCTGCCAAACACTTCCCTAATCCTGTGATTAATAATAATAATAATAATAATAATGATGATGATGATGATATGATGATGAAGAAATACCCTTGGAGTCAGCAGTCATAAATGGATTGAAAAAGAATTAAATGGAGAATAAGTGAAAGTGAGTCTTCAGTTGAGTTACTCAATTTCAAAAGGGAAAACTTTGTCAAATTACATGAACAAGCAAGTGAAGTCAATGGAAGCAATGAGTTCAGGGGCTTGCACTGTGACAGGTTCCTCCAAACTCTTTAAGTCAGCAGTGAAAAGTTATCTGAAACTTGCACATCAAGCAACTGAGAACAAAACTTTCAGAAAAGGTTTCCAAAGGCATTTGGATGTATAGCCACCTCAAAAAGGACATTAAGAGTAAGCATAAAGCCTACGAGAAATTGAGGGGAGAAAAGGAGTGATCAGCAAGTAAAGGTATACCTTAGAGGTCACAAAGTGTAGAAATAATGTAAGAATTGCCAACAGCCAGGCTGAGGTAGGTCTTTCAAAGTATATTAAAACAAATAACAAAAAAAGCTCTTCAGTCACATAAATAAAAAAGAGAACAGCAAAATAGGAATAGTATCATATGTGGCAGGGTTGGATAGAGAAATGTAGCATATGTCTGGTTCTAAGTATTTAGCCTCATTTTCCAATGAAGAATCATTGAGCAGACAGGAGAGACAATAAAAATGTAGAAGTGAAAACAGCTCTAAGTGTGAGAAAGAACACATTTTTTATCTAAATACATATTTAGATATGTATATCTAAATATTTTATCTAAATACATAAAATAATAAATAAATTTAAAGTGTAATTAATTAATAAATTACACCTTTCCTGAAATGTAAATTAACCACTGACAGGTAAGTCACTATAGGCTAATATTACTAAAGAGTAGCAGTTGGTCTATGATTTTATAATGCATAAATTATCTGCTCCTCAGTGACAAAACTTTGAAGGCATGAGAAAGCTTCTCCTCTCTTGACAATTCTCCATCTGAAGCAGTTCACGTTTATCCTGGGCATTAGGAGAGGTGACATTTTTACCTCTCTTGGCACAAAGGGACTTGTGATGCTTGTGAACAGGCAGTGCCTCTGAGACAGAGCAGATGCTTCACTTCTGAGTAACTTAGGGCAGATAGGGCTTGCCACTTCCTTCTGCTCATCCTGGCCCGATCAACAAGGGATGAGTTCAGTTCTCATATCACCTCAGTGGGTTTAAGTGCCTGGATGCTGCCTGCAAAGTTATTTTATAATAGGTGGGGATTTTTGCATCTTCTTCTTCTTGTTCTCCTCACCTTTCTTCAAATGAGAGGTTCTGGTAATGTGGTCCTTAACTACTCACTGTGGAAAATGAGGAAAAAACCTGCAGGTTGCATATTATATATTCAGCCTTTCTTTTTTGGCTAGTCCTGTGTACTGAAGAACTGAAGTTCAGGTTTCTTAGCTGTGTTGAGAGTATTTGGTGTTGAGAGTATTTAGTGGAGGTACTAATTCTCTTCTCATGTTCTGTATAGTGAATTAAGTACAGCACATGGCCAGCAAACAAACAGCAGTCCACTAATAATTAGATAAATAAGATCTTTTTGCAATAATCAGATTTCAGGACATTGTACTCCAGTATCCCAGATCCTAGTATCACGTTGCTTAGACACACTCTGTCTCTGACCCAGAAAATCACCCAGGAGATTAGAGACTTCGATTAAGTCAGATGGAGAAAAATAAAATCATGTCTTAAATGTCTTAAATCAGACCTCTAGTTTCTGGCACAAATGTTGCAGTAGAAATACCACAATACATCACTGCTGTCCTAATCCTGCCAGCTTTGTTCTGAGTACAAACATGCAGACCAGAGTAGCCCAGGAATCTTAACAGGGACAGTACTTTGTTTCTGATTCAGATTTGATAGGCATGCTGAAAAATATAAGAAAATAAAATGCTTGAGCACATTCATCTCACACAACTTTTCAAGACAAAGGTATTTGAAGACTGTGGAAGCTTCTGAATTTATTTTGGGGAGGAGTTTGGCACATGCATCTGAGTGAAAAGCCAGTACAGTAACTTAATTTGGCAATATAATTTTATATAGGACAAGGTGATAGACTACTGTTTGGATAGTTTAAAAAAAAAAGTAAGAAAATGTGGTGTTCTTAGATATAAATAATAAATACAGATATATATAAATAAGATATATATAATATATCTTATAATACCTATAATTTATCTTATATATACGATATAAACGATAAAATAAAATATGCATCAAATACTTGTTCATAGAAGTACAAGAATCGAATGCTTTTAATAATAAATTTCTTGTTTGAATATCTTTTAGTTTTGTTTTGCTCTATAATACAGATTTCTACCAGCAGGACATTAAAATATATTATGAAAGATTTATACTTTCATTAATTTCATGGCAAAGGTCATTTATATCACTGTGTAAAGACAATGAGAAATGCTTTTCTTGTGAAACAAGGGTTCTTAATGAGACCACCTACTCCTTTCTTCCCTGCTGAAACCAGTTAGATGCATCAATTATTTGTTTTAGTAGGAAGAGCTGTATAATAGTGAAAGGGATGTATTGTTATAAATATAGAATTACTCTAAGAGGATCTATATTTCAAATACAATCTGTAAGAGAAAAAGTAGCCTTGGTCTGTATAGGGATTAGGCAGCTCAATTCTGTGGATTTCAGCAGAGCTCCACCAAGTTTCATGTTTCTGGATATTCAGCAATGATACGGAAAATGATAGGTATCTAAAACAACAAGGTTTTGGTGAGACTTTCCAACATGTCTTTGATGTCTAACTTGGTTTGACTCTATTTGTACTCTAGTGCTTTGGAAAAACCCAGAGGTTTTCCTCCTTCAGAGAAGGCCACAAAAATCATCAGAGGGCTGGAATTTTTCTACTGTGAAGACAGACTGAGAGAATTAGGGTTGTCCAGCCTGGAGGGGACAAGGCCAGACCTCACTGAGGCCTTCCAGTACCTAAAAGAGGCTTGGAAGATGGACTTTTCACCAGAACCTCTGGTGACAGGAATGATAATGGCTTTAATCTGGAAGAGAGTAGTTTCAGATTAGCTATTAGAAAGAAATTATTGACTGAGAAGGTGATGAGGCACTGGAACTGTTGTCCAACAAAGATGTGGATGCCCAGTAGGGACTGGGCACCCTGGGAGTAGGGACTTGACCACCCTGGGAGTGGTCAAGGCCAGATTGAATGGGACTTTGAGCAACCTGGTCTGGTGGAAAATGTCCCTGCCAGTAGCAGGTGTGTTGAACTAGATGATTCTTAAATGTCCCTTTCAACCCAAACTATTCTATGATTCCATAAGTCACCAGAAATGTGATTTTTTGAACCAGGAAAGTTTAAAAAAAATTAAGAAGTTTGTTTCACACTTTTTTTCCCCTTTTCTGTCTACTCCCACAAACATTTCCTCCAGAAATGGACTAACAGGGTTATACAGGGAAGTCTGCATATGAAAGATTGCAATCTGGTGATCTATTCTTTCCAAGCTGTTGAGTTGCTGGATCAATTAACTGCACTGATTACCTGCTAGCTAGTGGAAAAACACCTTGAATTTACATTGGGTATGTCAAAAAACTCGACCGAAAAATCTGTGAAGATAAGTATTGGTTTGGGGACAGATCATCATGATATTTGAACCTTCAAATGATGAAAAAAGAAAGAAAAAGCTTTTCTGCAGATCTTACATTGTAAGCAGATCTTACATTGTAAGCAGATCTCACAGTGTAAATGTTAATTACACCAAAGTGGGATTATGATGAGGCATGATAAACTGAGAACATCTTTGTTGCATTGTTTTCAATTAAAGAATAGAATAAACACAGAACCCCTTGGGTAAAAAAAGGACTGACCAATTCCTAAGCCATTGTTCATCTGACAAGACGAGAGACACCTAGGGAAGCCACCCAAATTCTGCAAAAAGAGAGGTGGCTGAGCAATGGCTCTCCTCCAGCGTGCACACAGGGATTACAGCCTCGTGGAGGCTGCAGTGACTTTGGAAGAGTAAACAAACTATTATTAACTATAACAGCGCACACGTCTCAGGCTCCAGGCAGAAGGGATTTCCACCCCACTGGAGTGTGATGGTTGGACACATGTGCCCTGCCCTTCCTTAAAACCACACAGACATGACATCTCAACTTGAACATGTGGGCAGCCCCCAGAAAATAACACCATTACAGCTGCCTGCCCGTGCTGCTTTTCCCGGGCGCGAGACCCTCATGGCAGCACTTGCATCCCCATTTAGCAAAACAAAAGTGTTTCATCTACTTCAGCACAACTTTGAAACTACTCTCCTTGTGGAACTCCACATGAACTGACTGCTGAGAGGTGTTATTTAAAATGCTGTTGATATCAAGATAGAAAGGCTATAGTTGCTGTTGAAATTACAAATGGGGGTCAAAAAAGGGAATGGGAAAATTCAGCGGAGCTGTTCTTGTCTAGGACTCGTGTGGCTCTCTTGCATGAATGTGCTTTTTGTTTGTCTTTGCATTACTGCCTGTGAACAACAGAGATTTTTTCTTTCTTCTCGAGTTCTTTTCCTCCAGCAGGTGTTATTCACTCCCTCAGAGCAGTGAAGGGTCTGAACCTGGAATTTTGCACAAGAACTTAACTTTCATAGTTAGGGGAATAGTCCCAGCGAAAGCAGTAAGAGTATTAAATACTTGATCATTAGTTCTACTGAAAGATATTTCCTTCAAAATGAAAGTTCAATCCCCAATCATTTCTCTCCTCAAAAAGATGATAGAGCTTTAAAATTATAATGTAAATAAACTAAAATAAAGATTTCGCATTGCTGCTTTTGAAATCACAAGTATCTAGACCAATATTGTGGTAGGCAAAAAAAAAAAAACAACCAAACACAGAAATTCCTTTTGAGCCTGGCCCTTTAACAGATTTTGTTTGTCCTTTTAATTCTCAGTAGATACAGTGTATAGCTTTCATTGTGAAATTAAATTCACAATGTTTCATGCAACATGATTATTCCTTTGCCACTAACTAATTATCTAAAAAACAAAACAGAACAATAAAATATATGAATTATTGCAGAGAAGCCATGGCAGCTGCTTGCACTTTTGCAAGTTTAATTTTATTTAAGTAATTTTCATCTCTCAGCATTTTTTAAGTTATTGAGGGATTTTTTTTCTTAGTTTTTGCTTTGGTTTAGAACATTTTCTATGTTTTAACATAAATAAATATATCTGTGTATGTAAATATGTGATCATACACCCATCATATACAATTCATGTGAGGTGCAGGAGCTAAACATACAGTAGTGACTGGGAGTGAATATTTTTTTAAAGACAACAATACCATAAAAATATATTTCAATAAGACTACTAAAATTTACTATTCTGGAGGAGTAACTGATATTGTAGGAAGAAAATTATAGATAACACAGGCAAATAATGATACACTATAGTTATTTAATTCCTGCCTAATTACTAAAAAAATTTATAGGATCATGGAATTGTAGCTATAAACCTTATGGTTTCCTTGGCAAAAGTTCAGCTGATTAGTTTAAGATAGAAATGACTTAGAGAAAACAAGATTCCTGACTTTGGTGGGATTAGATGGAAATTCTGTTCTCCAGAGAATTATCCAATCAGGTCAACAACTGGAAGAATATTGATGGTCACCATAAAGGCGATTACCTCCTCACTTAAAGATATAGTTATGTTCAAATATATTGTTAAATGCAGTCTTCAGAACTGGACAGACGTGCAAAAATGTACTTGTATGCAAATTGTGCTTTCTGCTTAAAGTTGCTAATCATGGTCATTTTTGTTGTAATTGTATGTTTCCCCATGTGGAAAAATGTGACTGTGGTGCATTGAATACACAGCACAACCAATTTTGTGTCACCTTAACAACAGGCTAACCATTTATTAAATATAGTAAGGCTAGTCCAAAGAAAGATAACAAGCCAGCTGTCTCAGTGGCTTCCAAATTGCTTTCTATCACCCAAAATAAATTTTATCCTGCTCTCGGACACTCTAATGACCATGCTTCCAGTTCTATACTGTCGATTTACATCAATAATGCAAGTGCAAAATTAATATCATGTCAGTGTGATGTATCATCTGAGAAAAATAGAAGCAGACTGAACCTATTTTGTGGAGGACCTAAGAATGACAAAAAACTGCAGTGTTGTGAACTGCATCATAGCTGATGGCAGGTGAGAGTCAAAGTCTTTTAACAACTGCCAGGAAGTAACAAGGACACCTTTGTCTGCTCATCTCAGCAGAACTGGCTAAAGGCAAATTCCAGATGTATTCTGCCATTTGAACTTTAACACTGTATTAGCAAAAAAAAAAAAAAAAAAAAAAAAAAAAAAAAAAAGCCAACCTTTGCTTACAAAGAAGGAGGAAGCATTTACATAGAACCTCCTTTAGAGATTTATCAACAGCTGCAACGTTGCTTCTTGCAAAGCGCTCCAAAAAGAGCTCACTCCACTCTTCGGATCCCCCACACTACAGTAATCTGCAGTAAAGTCACTATTTCAAACATCTGTTATTTTTCTGTCTCTTTCTTTTTCTCCTTTTCTTTATACAAAGCTGCACTTGGTGGATTTCAGCTGCTATCCAGTTATTTGGCAAAAGGATGTGAGAATCCAGCATCTTATGAGCTTTCACTGTGTGTAGGATCGAGGTAGCACAACAGTTCCCTCCTTTCTCTGAGATTGCTGCCGCAGCAGCTCCAACAACACAAATGCACAGTTGGCGGTTTCTTTATTTTCATCTTTGTAGTGTTCTTGGCATCGAATTCTGGAATGGGTAAATTAAAATGGTGTCTGCCTAATCCCTCTGAGAGATTTGTTTGCAACTTAGACTACAGCATTTTTCTTGAAAAGACTTTAAAAATGTCATGATTTTTGAGCTGGATTCTCATTTTGGTGTAATCAGTTTTCATATATGGCATATGGAATATGTTCTTTAAGCTGTAAGGTAAAAGTAAAGCAGCAAGAAAGTTTACCTGATAACATATGAGACACATATCCATGTTTTACAGTATCACACAAAAATGACTTTATTTCAAGTTGCATTTCCTTTAATAAGATCATCTGAGACCACAGGAAATAATGTATGTCATCTTTGAGGACCTTCCTTCCTTCCTTCCTTCCTTAACTTCCACAACTTCCGCAACTTCCGCAACTTCCGCAACTTCCTTCCGCAACTTCCTTCCGCAACTTCCTTCCTTCCACAACTTCCTTCCTTCCTTCCTTTCTTTCTTTCCTCTTTTCTTTCTCTTCCTCCCTTCTTCCTTCCGCAACTTCCCAATTTCCTTCCGCAACTTCCTTCCTTCCAAACTTCCTCCCAAACTTCTAAACTTCCTTCCAAACTTCCTTCCTTCCAAACTTCCTTCCTTCCGAACTTCCTTCCCAACTTCCTTCCTCCCTCCCTCCCTCCCAAACTTCCTTCCTTCCTTCCTTCCTTCTGAACTTCCTTCCAAACTTCCGAACTTCCTTCTGAACTTCCTTTCTTCCTTCCTTCCTTCCTTCCTTCTCCAACTTCCTTCCACAACTTCCTTCCTTCTTTCCTTCTTTCTGCAACTTCCGCAACTTCCTTCCTTCTGAACTTCTGATCTTCCTTCTTTTCTCTAGTTCTCTCTTTCTTGCTCTGTCTCTATCCTTGAAAAGACCTTTACTGTGCTTCTGCATTCAAAACCCACACTGTCAGATGGATGGTTCTGGAGAATTAAGTTTCCTGTATATAGAAATAATATGCAATAAAAATTAGTCCTTGTTACCAGAACTGTGGGGCTTGCATGAAACACCATTTCCAAATCTAAAAGATGTCCCATTCTCTTTAGGAATTAGATCTTTGAAAGCGGTGTATCAATCATGAGTTTGGCAGCTCCTTTTAAAAGGGTGCTGATACTCTGCCATTAAACCATGGTCAAAGCTAATCACAGTGTTTAAATAATTAGTTCAGAGAGTACCAGAGCTAATAAATACCTGCTTCCAGCTTTTTTTCTTTCTCTCTGTGTTGCTTTCACCACATGAATTCTCTGATGTTTAATAAAGCATGAGTATCTGAAGGTTTCACTAAGGGGAGTATGACAACAGTGTCTTTCAAGTTGTATGTTTTCCCAGAATAAACAGCATTGTAGCAGCACATGACAGAATGTCTTTGAAACCTTTACTTTTCTGTTGAATTTGGATGAAGTCAACCAGTTGTGTAAAAAGATATTGTTGATGGGCAGAAAAAGAGTGAGAGAGAGCATATATTTGATACACACACAAACACAAAACGTGATTATTTGACATAGACTATAAAATGCATTATATTCCAAATGTGATTAAACCAACTGCAGACATGTGCATAGCTAGTGTTTATGTGCATAGCTAGTGAATCTCTTTATTTAAATAATAATAAAAAAAAAAGTTATTTGAGAGAAGACACTGATAGGGGAGCTGTGTTTCTCTCTTTGTCCCTTTTCATTTCCACTGAATAAAAGAGGGCCATGGATGTTTCATTTAGATGCTGATTGTACACTGTGTTTCCTCCTGGACTCATCCTATCCAACAGCATCCAGCAACGTCCTCTACTTTATATCCAACATCCTCTACTTTGTATTAAAAAAAGCACCTTTACTTTCTAAGATATTATGCCTATGCTCTTTCAGCCAGTTTTATTCTCAAATTTACCAAAGGAAAATGGAGTGGGCAGAAATAACTTTTTTTTTTTTTTTTTTTTTTTTTTTTTTTTTTTTTGTGTAAGCTTGTTTTCTACACACAGAAAAAGGCAACTGATGAATCAGTCAAGAAAATGTATTGCAGACTCCTCAATGTAATAAATACCCCCTAAATTCAAATGAAATAAAACAAGTAAGGATAGCGTCTTATTCAGTCATTTCAGTGTCCTTTATGAGTTCTAAGGCTACCCCAGTTCTTTAACACAGATTTTATTGTTGAATACTGTGCATCTGTCAGACACACATCCGTCCAGAGGTGTCTGGAGACTGAGAAACAATGACAACTCACTGGAGTTTTTTTCAACTTAAATGTCCTCATCTTTTGTTAAGCAAGTAAAATGAGTGGGTAAAAGAGACAACTTGTCTCTAATTGCAATTTATCTCCCTTTCTTTTAAATTCATTTTCATGCTAGAGTTTAGGTCAATATCTGGGTGGAAAAAGAAAAGTTTACAAACTTTTTGCTTCTATTGCATCCAGTTATGGTGTGCAAACAGGTATCAGCTAGTTTCATAAACAGGAAAAGTGAACCTCTCCCCAGGACTCTGAGATCTGCAAGATTATCTCCCTCTCAAACTCTGCCTCTGTAGGCAGCCTGTAAAATATCACCTGAAATATGACTGAGGCATTCAAGCTCACAATTTTAAGAAGTCAGAACTGAAGTCTGAACAGTTTGTACTGCTGTAGCCAATGAAGAAAATATTGAATTTAGGTATGAGTAATAGGTCTAAGATAACCTCAACAGAATGTGAGCTGAGTCATCTAATCAGCCTTAAATGCTTCAAAGAATTCTGTGGAAATTTGATTACACCAGAACATTGTATTCTGGGTTTTTCTTCATAAAAATATAAGACTTGATCATCTGCTGAGGATGATCATCTTCAGTGTTTAGACATCCCAATGAAACTTCAGAGTCTCTTGAATAGTTGTTTTCTCTTCCATTTGTTCAGATTATGTTTTGACTTTCCCCTCCCAGCACAAACACCAGATTTCATCCAATCTTTACAGCGTGAAATATTTCATAAACAGTACAATCTACCAACAGCACAATAAGAAAATGTTTCCAGACTGATAAATTGGGTCTTGATGGTGAGGCACCATGTCAAGTTGAAAAACACTGCTGTGGTTGTACTGGTCTCTGCAGGATCAGGACAGAGGTCCCTACACCACAGTCCTGTACACTGAGGACGTATTCAGTCCAGGCAAGAGCACAAGAGGTCAGAATCTGTCCCAGGATAGAGAAAAGGGACCAAACCCATCAAAGCAATGTCCATTTTCAATTGTCTCAGGTGGTCTTTGAAGTAAAATGGAGTCTGAATCACCATTGTAAACCACTCATGATACAATGTTTGTGTGCCAAATATCCAACTGCATCTTCCTATGAGAACTAGAAACTGTGGGAAGCCCTTCTCTGACAAGATGGCTAAAAATACTAATCAGCTCAAAATTAAGACTCTTTACTTCTCTGGTAACACATTTTCTATCACCTGTTAAGAACTATTAGTGAGTAATTCTGAAAATACTGATGTGAGTGTGTGTATGCTTGTGGGTGTGCACACTCCACTACTGAGTTTTGTCCTGACCCCACAGGTGACCATCCAGACCTTGAAGCATGAAGACTGGTGACCTTTCCAACATTTTTTTAGCTTCTGTAATGGCAAAACTGTTATTACTGGCAATAAAATTACTCAGACCTTTTCTAAAGTCCTGATATTGCAGTTGCCTCTAGTGACCTTGTCTGACAGTGAATTATTCAGGTTGACTATCAGCTACATTTAAAAAAAGGGGAAAAAAGGCAAAAAAAAACAAAACAACATTTGCTTTTATTGGTTTAAAATTTACTACCTTTTAATTTCAGAGAGAAAAGAGTGGGGAGCCACTCTTGCTTTCCCTCACTGGCTTCAAAAATGGATAAATGAATCAATATAAAACCTCATGAAAATGAAGCAGTTTAACTATTGTTATATATTGGTACATTCTGATTCTGAAACTTTTTCACTTTCCTTTCTGTGTATTTTTTCTCTCTTAACTTCAGGTGAAGACTTAACGCATTACTACAAGCACCACCACATTTTGGCCATGGAACAGAGGTTTAGTGAGGACAGTTGTCTCTCAATACGATTTAGAGGTTTCATCCCAACCTGGAAAACCTCTGATCTACAGAAGGGCCATGCACACTGACAGGACCTGAGGCACCTCTGGGACTTTCTGTCCCTGCTCAAGACCACATTTTGGGTACTGGCAGTCCCTGTCTCACTCTTGCTGTGGGATGTTAGTTTCTGTCTCTCCACAGCCTTACCCAGCCTGGCCATGGGCTCTGCCAAGCCATGCTTACCTGCAAGGATGTCCCCACCTTGCCTCAACCTGTCCTCCTTTCCAGGGAAGTTCCCTGCTCCTGGAAGAGGCATCATAGCAGCTGTGGCTGTCAGGTGGTTCCCCTTTCCCACATCCCCCCAGGATGCCCTCAGCTCAGGTGTTGCACATCATCCAGCTGAATTTCTGTTTGCAGCTAAAACCAGAAAAATGGCTTTGTCAAGACCTCAAACTTCATCACAAATCTAAATATGATGGGAAACCTCATGAATAATTCCATATAAAGATTGCATCTTCAGAGGACTCTTCCTCCTCTCCCTCCTGCCTTTTTATTTTGTGCAACCAAGCTAGTACTATCAGAAATGTGGGGAAGGAAGATTCATAGAACTTCATTGTCTTGCTAAATCCTTGCACTGTTGCATTAGATGTGACCTTAATCTCCTTATTCTTTGTATTAGGGGATCATCCTCTTTGCATGTTTTTTGCATTCGAATAAATAATTTCATAGTTCACACTTTTACTGTAGTTTTAGACATTTCATCTCTGTGAAAGTAAGAGCAGAAACTGCAGTGTAGGAGATTTCTCTAAGCTACTTCAGAGATATCTCTGTAAGCATTGACTGCTAGTGCAGCGTGTGTGTCCCTCAACTCTGATCCATCCCAGACTACTTGAGCTAAGTATTTTCTCACCCATAGCTACACTTTTCTTCATGCAAGTATGTTGTACATAATTTGAAGTTTAAAAGGCAACAGAAGCACTGGCAGAGGAGAACCTTCTATGTAACTTCGGGCTGAGAGACTTCACAGAGGGGTGACATCCCTCTTTTAACCAAGGAGCAAACCTAGAAAGCAAAACTGAGAGATTATGATACACAGACTTTCTAAGTAACACCAAAGAGATGCTACAGGGTATATTTTAAACCAGGAATACCCTAAAAGCAGTTTCTGAACTGGTAAGGTCCAGGCAAAGAATATCATCCCTTGTGGAGAATCATATCTTCTTATTCATATTATCTGATAAGTTTTTTTAAGCTGACCTGGATTTCTTTAATTTAGGAAGTCTGCAAACCCATTGAAACAAAAGTCCTTTGGTATTGATTGGCATGATTACTGCAGTAGGCATGGACTTTTAACTTCTACAGAAATTTTAAGCCAGGGCTCCATTTGGTGTGGATCTTGTCCTGTGCATATTACTTAAATAATTCATTCCTGAAGACAAGCAAACATAAAAAGACAGGCAAAAATCCAAATAGTGCAAAAATTATGTAATTCAGATCTTCAAACTTCTACAGCTGATTGTTTTTGTTTTTGTTTTTGTTTTTGTTTTTTTGTTTTTGTTTTTGTGATGCAAACTTTATAATATATCAAGAAAGCAGATGGGGACAAGACTAAGAGTAACCAGTATCAGATTACACACCTGTTAATCAGTCTGATTAAATGTCTGTTCACGCATCTTCCGGAACTACCTCATGCAATAAGAGTTCAAAGCATGTCATTTTTACTGAGCATATTTTCTGATTTATTTATAGTATTAGGTGGGATAAAAACTGTCCAGCCTTTAGGACCTCTATTCCTGGTTTTGCTAACACACATATGCCTGCTGGGCTCAAAATCACTTCATAGAGAAACTATCCTCACAACAAGAATAGTAGTGGAGGAAAAAGTTTAATGCTGTTTTAAGTGCTTAGAGAAAATAAAGATCAGGTTATAAAAATAAGTTTAAGCCAGAAAATTTTCCAGCCATTTCCATTAAAATTAGTATTTTTAGATTACAACCACTGCACAACAACATTGGCAGATTATTGAAATTGTAAAAGACATTTTCTCTCTTTCTTTTCCTCTCTTTCATTTTCCTTTCTTTTTTAAATGCAGTTTAGATCATAGGGCATCATTTGCTGCCCAATAGAAAAGTCTTCTTTACTCCAGAGGGAGCTGGAAAGTTGATAGATGCCCCTGTGCTGTGGTTCATCCATCTGTAGAATAACACAAGACCTTCCTCTTGGGAGTGCTGATGTCTGAAAAATACTTTAGGTTTCCCAGGTGAAAAGTGCAACTCATGTGCAGGAAGATTATTATTATAATCTTTTTTTCTCCCAACACAAGCATTTCATAAACTTGCATTGTTGTCAGAATAGTTCTGAAATATTTTACCCTCAGGTTCATCTTTCTACCTACAGAGTAAAGCTCTCAGTAGTTTATTCTCAGTATGTCTGTCTGTGCACACACCATCTTTTCAAAGTGCTGCTGACATAGAAATTCACAGGATATCTATAATGTTCTTATTAAAGAGACAAATTAGTTATTTTACTTAAACAAACAACAGTAGTATTACCCACTGGAATGCCCAGGCACTCTCCATAAATAATACCGAGTGCTGATGAGATGTGTTTCAACACTTTTTATTTTACATTTTACCTTGGTGAGTAACTCAGCCTTAGTTGAACTGACTTAACTGCTCAGGTGCCAGAATTCTCAGGAATGTTCTAATATCTCAACATTTATGAGAGCGGGATTTTCTTTGTTAGGAAACCTTAAATTTTGATCCAAATTTGTCAGTGCCTAATAGATTTTTTTTTTTTTTTTTCTGGTGATGATCTCGAAACCGAGTGGTTTAACAAAGATATGTGTCCTAAACAGAAGCAAAGAAACATAAATAGAAGACAGAAACAGGACATTAGTTTTGATAGTCATCTGCTTTGCATCATGTCAAGGGACTTCAGATTAATAAAATCTTTGTGGAAGCTTCAAAAGGTAAGACACCTTCTTCAACGGCACTGTAATACAGTTTTTCCTCAGAGTAGCTTAACACCTTATTACTTAACTTCTGATTATGCTTTCAGGAATTCACCTATTTCTTAAAAATGTGTTCTATAATGTCTCTATAGTATCATTACCTACTCTTGTCCAAAGACCATCAGCATCAAAAGGTCCAAATGTTTCAGATGAGCTTGAAACTTCCCTCTTAGCTTTTATATGCATATATGTATTCATGAAGATTTAAATTAATACACCCAAAGGATCTCTGAATCACTTGTGATGTAAAAGATCTCTAAGATCATCAAGTCCAACCCAGCACTGCCAAGACCACCACTAAACAATGTCCCCAATACATCTACACAGCTTTTAAATATTTCCAGCAATGGTGATTCCACCACTTCCCTGGGCAGCCTGTTACAATGTTTGACAATCCTTTCTGCAAAAAAAAAAAAATTTTCCTAATCTTCAGTCTAAACCTCCCCTGGCACAACTTGAAGCTGTTTCATCTCTTTGCTGATTAAAACTGGTTTGGTGAGTTCTGCCAGCTCTCTCTGTACCTCTAGGTGGATCCCATCTGGCCCCAGAGACTTGTTGGTGTCTCAGTGCTGTAGCTGGTTGCTAAGCAATTCCTCAGCTCCAGTATATCCAACTACTCCAGTTCCAGTTTTCCAAATGTCTACTTCTTTTCTTCACCACCACAACACATCGTTCATCTATCTGTGCAACTACATGGTATGTTATTCATTACAGAGTTACTCTCCAAAAGTAGCTCTCCTCCTAAATTTAGCAGTTTCAGCAGTAAAAAATTCTACTGAAAGGAAGATTTGTTTGTTTATTTGGCTGATTGGTTGGGGTTTTTTTGTCTCTCCTTACCTCATGTTTCTTGCTTATAATGCCACAAATGTTCCAGTAAGTTGTTACCAGTATCATGCTTTTCCATTTTTTCTGGGGAGTGGAAAGCACAGTTTACAAACTATAAATTCCTTCTACATAGAAGACTGTGGTCACTCTGAAATACTGTCCATATGGCCCAACAGAACCCATAAATATTGTCTGTTAGTAAGAAAAAACACAGAATATTTCTCTCTGAGTTAATAGCTTCTGAAATAAAGCACTCTTTTGTATCCATTAGATACATAAACAGATACAGATCAAAGGACAAAATGAAGAAAATTAAAAGAGAGATATTACTTAATCTCAGCACAGATCATGTTAAAATTCTAATTTTCTGCAGCAAAATACTTCACACGAAGGATAAAATCATCATTCAACCAATTAAAATTACACCAGGTCTATTAAAATGAGTCATCAGACCAGATCTGAATCAGGTCTTTCTATGCTTGTAAAATAAGAACGTGAGTAAATATTTGTTGCACCTGTTTATAGCTTGCAGGATGTTAATTTTTTTTTTTTTTTTTGAGACAGAGATAATCCTCTCCCTCCCCAAAGTAAATTTAAAGACACTCAATGTCAAAGATAGATATGGGAAGATATATAACCCTTTCATATCTCTCTTATCAGACAGATGCATTTCCCCCAAGTTTAGTGTCTAAATACAGCATATTTGTCTAGGCATCTAAATATATTTTTGAGATACTTTGGGCAGGGATTCAACTAACTACCTAGGCATTTAAAGTGACATTTTGGTGGAATTTCAGTTCCTGTGTGCCAGAAACAAAGTTAGAAAGAAAGCACTTTGCCTAGACACCTGAGACATCCTATATGTTGAAGTCTTTAGGAGAAAAATGTTGAGGTAATTCGGGTTACTTTGGGAACTCTCTCATCACCATCTCTGCCTTTACTGAAATGAGTACTCAGATATTTATTTCTTATTTACAGAAATTTATCACTGAAATTGATAATTCTTCAGGACATCCTGACATGTGAAGTATACTTAGACTCTTTCCAGCTGGAATGGTGGCGCAGTCTATATTATGGCATATAACTATATGCAATGTTAAGTATATTTAAAAAAAAAGAGAAAAAGGTGTTTGAGAGGTGGACTGGGTTAATGAAAAGGTGTTTCAAATGACAGTTATTTCATCACAAAACACAAGCCTTGCAGCAGAGCCTGAGCTATGCTGAAGGAGATGCAATCCACCTCCCCTCTGTGGAGTGAAGCTGGGTGGGAAGGACCTACAGATCCTGTAAAACTCTGGTTACAGATGTACAGAAAAGTCTGCCAAAATCAGGCATACCCTGGCTGGCACCTAAATTTGTCCTTGTTTTTGTCCAGTGATTACTCATTTAAGCGAACAGTTTTTGTGAGTACTCCAGGAAAAGGAACTCCTAAGCTCCTTGGCTGGAAATTCAGCTTTCATTTGTTCCTTTAAGCCATGCATGCAAAACTCGTATGTAGGTAGGACAAACTATATTTCCAAGGCTAGTTTGAGCTTCTGAGGTGGAATTGTTGGAACAATGTTCCTTAGGTTAAGAAACCCAGGTCTCCTACCTCCTAGTGTTATACCATCTGTATTATCACAAAGGCAAAGTAATGCGAGTATCTGAAAGACAGTTCCAGAATATGAATAGCTTCATATTCACTTACTTCAGCAAGTTTTAGTTTAGGCTTCAGATACCAGCAGTTTATATCACACTTTTGCATAGGAAGGCTGCTCCCTTCCCCCCACCACCCTTCGACCTCAGGAAAGAAAGGAGTTTTCTGGTGTTTGACAACTCAGATAAGTGTTTCATCAAAATCTTAGTGGAAGAGCAAGAGGCATTTTTAGAAAAAAAAAAGGGAGGAAAAAAAAAAGATAAAACTTTTTTTTTTTTTTAATTTAGATGAAAAATGAAAGAAAATATTGACATTTTTTTAAATTGACTTTATTGTTTTCTTTCATCTGTAAATCTCAACAAACTTGTTCCTTCTTCTTCTGGCACCAAGATTTAGACACGAAGAACTCAAGATTAAGGTCTCATTGGTAACTGCACTAAAAAATGTCTGGAAGTCCAGTTAAGTTAGTATCAAAGGTCAAATCCTCAGTATTCAGGCTGAACAAATCAAAAAGTTGTTATTGTTTTCCTTTTTTCTCTGCCTAAGTACAAAACTATTTTTTGCTTAACAGCAATTTCCTTAAAAAGACTCTTTTTATTAAAAATAATAACTGTGATTTATAATTTTAACAAATTGTATTTAATACCCATTTTAAATAATATTGGGGATGGAAAAGAATTCCTGAAGATATTTAATTTAGAAAAAAAATGCTTTTTCCCTAAGAATATTTGAATTTTTGTTTGATTCACTTTTCCTAAAATATTTTTTGTATTGTTGTTTTCAAGTTAGTTCAGTAAAACTGATGAGATAGACAACTTTGTGGTATTTTGTTAATTTTTTCAAGTGAGATGTAGAAAGTGGCTCCCCTGAATTAATTGTGGAATGACAGAGCAATGAGAATATGCACAAGTCAAGCAGTTACCATTGAGGGGATAAAAAAGCTTATCAGTTCTAGAATTTGTTCTAGTTACATGAACATTGTTCTAGTTACATGAAAATAATCTAGTGATCCTGACACTAAACCCAGATCAATATACAGGATAAACAAAACACAGAGCAAAACAAAACAAGGTGGGGGGAAGGCATTTTTGAAGAAAGTGAGGGTATGTGGTGAGAATAACAAAACCTCAGAAAACTGACACTGAGTGTTTCAGATTTTTTAGTATTTTTTTTTTAATCAGACTGAACTCTGTCTCTGTTTATCCACATGAAGGAAGGAAGAGAGAGAGAAAGATGATGAGGTCCAGAGCTATGAATATGAGTGACTGAGTGATTTTAAAGGGGAAGAGGCTTAGCTGCTGTCGAATGTCTGTGAGAAGTATCAGTGGCAATTAACCTCCTGAAAACTGCTGCCATGTGATACCTTCCACGGTCTCTAAACTAAATAAGTTTATAACTGTCTCTGACTTTCTAATGGTCAGAGCCTGTGTCAGAAAACTGAATCAATGATGTGCTGCTCCGTAAAGTTGCAAAACAAGAGTGAGAGTGTAAGTTGCCATAAAATATGTAATACCCCATCTTCTGTGTGGGTGGGGCCTCCTCATCTGGAAATATTTTATTGTGCCATCATCACCTATGTTGTGGATGAATGGAAGACTTCATTCTCTAAAGCTTTATGAATTCAAGCTTAAATATTTTCAAAATGTCGCATATTTGAAATACTGAGATGTCAAAAGACTAAATATCTATCCCATGAGACCTATTAGCTCCTGTCTTTTCTTTCATCTAAACCAGTCTGATACCATATGCACAAAACAGAGATGGAATCATTATTGAAATTAATAAAATCACACAAAAACATACAGATTTCTGGTTCATGTTTTCTTGCTGGCTCATGCCTCATAAATGAGATAACAGATTATCCAATGTGCTATTACTGTGGCACTATCAAACACTGATGGTTTTTCCTTACTGCATCTAGCAGGGCTTCAGCAATATTGCTGTAGTCTCCCTCTCAGGATAATGTGTTGTTAAAAAAAAAATGGAAAAAGGAATAAAGAAAAAGAGAAAAAATAAAGACAGAAAGAAATAATCATTGTAGAACATCCTGAGGGAACAGAGAGAAGTGGAAAAGACAAAGAAAGAAGTAGCTAAGCTTGCCTTGACTGCATGAAATTTGTTGGAACGCCTCCTAGGGAAAGGAAATAATCACTTTTTGGGGTGATGGAATTTAAATAACTTAAAATTGTGCATACACAATTGGTTCTTTTGCTGCTGTTAGGAAAAAGAAAATTACTCAGTCATAGCAACCTATTTTTCAGCAGGAAGGAAAAAATAGAGTAAGTGGAAAATATCAGCACAAGTTTTTGAGTTGAAACACATTTCAATTACTAAAGTGAAATATGGTTCTTGACATATTTTTTGTTGATTTTCTCATCAACATCTCTTCTACCTCCTTTTCAATGAAAATTTAGAGCTTGGATGTGCATGCATATGTCTGCCCTCAGAGACAGCTGTAACTCTAAGCCAGGCTGAACACAAACCACTGCGGATGTAACAGGGTAAGCAAAGCTAAAACTACAGTAATTAGAGTCAATAACACCAAGCAAAGTTGAAGCAAGGAAAGCTAGCCTTAAGAAGTAAGCTTTGAAAGCGTGAGCTACAGGAAAGAGGAAATCCCCATCACACAGGTGGAAAGGGTCTGTCTGAAACCTCTGGGAAAGCGGGGTGGTTTTATGAAGAACGAACTGAGCTGCTTTCTGCCAAAAAATCCTTGAGTGATCCTTTAAATCCACGCCTCCAAACTGTTGGTTTTCTGTCCATAAAGCTGGATATTACCGTATCTTCTCAGCCATTTTGATGAACTTGTGCCAAAGCACAAGTCCAAAGCTTTTAATATTTTTCTACTGAAAATTATAATACAGAGAAACCCATGTAAGCTCTCATTGTAGAGAGCTCTACCTGAGAACACACAGAGTTCAACATACATAAACTTGCTTGTGAATGACCCCACCTTTCACAGAACCTTGGTCTTTGCACAGGCCTCACAGGCACACTAAAAATGCCTGCCTGCATCACACCTATATCCAAAATATCTCCCCCAAATAACACTGATAAAGAGGAATATTGTGTCTGCCTAAGTTCGAGATTTTACTCGGCTGCTTTATTTGGGAAGCTTATGAATATTTGTGGTCAGAGTGAGGAGTTTCAATGCCTTAGGGGCTTGCCTCCCGCTTTGACCATCTGGGAATCCAGGGACTGCTCATCTCTAAGTATCTCCACCACATGTTAGAGGTAAAACAGTGTGACCCCTTAGCCCTTCTCGTGGGTATTGTGCGGAGTACTGACTGCACTGCCAGCACCTTCGCTTTCATCTTAGCATTGCTTTCTTTTTGTAGCTGACTTTGCACTCTCACCCTGTGTGAAGTAGTGGGATTTAGAACCTTTCAAAGTGGCACTGAGCATGTGCAGCTCTGAGTTGGGCAGGGTTTATCCTTCATAAAATCATAGAATAGTTTAGGTTTGCAGAAATCTTAAGATCATGAGCCAACCCCCCTGCCCTAGGCAGGGACGCCTTCCACTGGACCAGGTTGCTCAGGCCCCCATCCAACCAGTCCTTGGACACTTCCAGGGATAAGGAAGTTTGCTTCCAGAGACAAACTCAAATGTATTGCAAATTCATCTCCAGGAGCAGCATTGCTACAGTCTAGCAGTGCTGCAGCAAAGGTTTTGGTACAGCTTAAAGTTGGTATTGTACAAAGGCAGCTGAAATGGCTGGAGTTCATCATCTCTGGTTTTTTTGCAGCTGGAATGCAGACATTCCCTCAAGTCTTTTAGAAATGTTGGCCATCTGATTTCAGGAAAGGCACAACACTATTTTAAAAAGTTACATACATATTAAGCAAGGCCTTACCTTTCCTTCAGAGTGGGAAGGCCATATTGCTAGACTGCAGCTGATGAGATTGCACATTTGAGTTATGCTTTTAAGCTCCTGCAAAGTTACTCGTGTCAGGGGCACCACAGGAATCAATGTTGGATCCACAGCTTTTTCAGTACCTTAAATGACTCAGAGCACATTATTTAAACTAAAAATTTCTGGTGTGCAGATGATAGTAAATTGGGAGGAAAGGTCATCCGTGAGAAACAATACAGTCAGGTAGGGAAGGATTTAGATCATTTAAGTACTTGAGCTAATAGATAGCAAATTCAATGCAGATAAATGCAGAATAATGGGTCTCGGAGAATGTAATAAAAGGACATAATATCTGCTTAATGGGAAGGTACTACAGCATATTGACCTGGAGAGAGATATGAGAGTTATTTTAATAATAAAAAAACCCTTATATTAAAGCTTTCAACTCAATTATTGTTAAGGAAATACAGTGTATTTCGTTAGGACCTCACCCAAAGTACTGCATTCAGCACTAATCACTCTACAGTTCAGAAAGTATGTTTAGAATTGGTCTTAAAGGGGTGATTTGTAGAGCAATCTAATGAAAGCACATTTCAGAGATATAAGTTTTGAGGACATTACAGTGAAGATTGACTGTATCTTCACCAGAGTCAGAGACTTTAGAGGTGACTGTCTAAGACGTCCAGTACAAGCTTAATGAATACTTGGCAGTAAGAGGTGAACTGTTGAGGAACTCATTACTTTAACCCCTCAATCTTCACAATTCTATTAAGTTCAGAGCTGCTGTCACGGAGGAACAAATTCTCATCTAGATTTAAACCACTGCAGTTTGGGTGAAATCACTGGAGCTACTCTTCTTACAGAACCATGAAGAAAAACAGGATCTGTCCTTCAATTTCTGGTAAGAGACTAATGGAGCCTCTGCTCCAGCACAGCTTTCTCTGTGTATGCTCCCTTGTATCATTTGACTGTAAAGATAACAGGTGTGTTAGATAAGGGACCTTGGTCTAAAAAGTCTAACAGGACACAAGAATTTCCTGAAAAAACAGTTTGGTAAGTAAAGAAAGAATTAACTACATGTAATCAAGAGGGCTTTCTCTCTCCTTTCTGCTGCAGTATGACTGAAAACAGTTGGTGGGGGGAGGTGGGCTCTGATAAATGGCTATTTTTTGTCATAGCAAAGTCATCACGTTGTGTCTGCCAGAGACCTGCTAGAAGGCATGTCTTGTGAAGCCAGTTTTTAAGCTGTCAGTATGTGACTCTCTCATCTTTGCAATATTTTTTTCCATATTTTTCATATTTTGCAAGTTATTATTTTCTCTAAAGCTAATGGGCAGTTAAAGTGACAAATCAGTTCCTTCCTGGCTATAAATTGGTGGTTTACAGATGTTGGAAATGTAATCTGGTATTTTGTTCAGGCTCCAGACACAAAATCTTCTTTGGCAGGAGGCCGTCATTTAATCAGAAAGTACACAGATCTGTTCCAAATGCATGGTCCTGGATAAGCATGCATCATTTGGTACTCTGTAAGCAGAAAACAAGGGTGCTTGTGTATATTTTCCCTCATTCTGGTAATACAGATGACACAAAATTCATTCTTCTAAAATGATAATATTCAGAAGACAGTTCATATTTACCATATCCTACATTACCAGTCCTGACGTACTTTTCTCCTCTTTCAAATAGCTTTTAAATGAATATTCTAATCAGAGAAAGTTTCTCAACGAGACAGACAGAAGTTGCATCTGATTTTGATTTTCATTACCTTCCTCAGATAAAAATGGAGGCTTTTCTAAGAATTACTTGCGTCATTTCCTTCATGAATAAACAGCTTGTTGGAAGAGATGAAACATGAATATTATGAATGTTTTTGAGATGATCCAGAAAGACACATAATCTTCTTCCAAGATAATTCTGCCATAACCTCCTTGAAAGGCTTGTAAAGATAAGTCACCTGCTATAAGATTAATGCAACTAACTGAAGTAGGACTTTCGAACTGCAAATTTTTTACTTTCTGCACCTAAAGAGAGGTGGGTTGGTTTGTTTGTATGCTTTTTTTTCTACAAACTTCGGGAAGAACTATTTTGCATTGCACATAGTGCAAAACATTCCATTTTCTTTTTTTTTTCATTACATCTTATAGAAATATTATATTTGATTTACCTGTCTTATGATATTTCATTATCAGATTATTATCTTCATCCAATTACATCATAGAGCTTTCACTTCACAATCAATTCAGTAACATAACAGCAGCGAAAGCCAAAGGATTCACTAAGGAAGTAAATTGCATTAATTTGTACATTTATATATACAACTTAAAGGATTCTTTCCTTCCCTTAATCTCTATTTTTTTTCTGTGGCTTCATTGAGGAAATTATTCTCCAAGGCTGCAAATTCAAAACATATTTTGAAAACAATATTTGAATTCACAACACTTTTTCCACCCAATTAAACTCTTTCAACACTGGCAGTGGTGGCTCCTATGAGAAAGTAATTTTTGGAATGAGGGAGTGGTGCTGTGGCCTTACTTCACACGTCTCACATCATCCTAATTTCTTGTGGCTTGTGAGCTCCCACCATGCAATAATCTTGCTGATTAAAGTCTTGTTGGTGGCGTGGTCTCTTTGTCAGGTTTCTGGCATCCTTTTTATTTGGAGCTTAATCAGGGAGATGAAGTTGGGTTACAGGATTTCAAAATGAACCCACAACGGGGCTACAGATATCTAAATAGAATTCATCCAGTACAACTTGTTGTCAAACTCTGAAGAGCCTGGCTAGCAAAAACACAACCTCAGTTTGTTAAATGAAAGTTAACATGTTCACTTTGCTTTTATCTACTGTTCTCAGCACACTGGAAAAGGTAGCCTGGGGAAGCTGCAGAATCTCATGAGTAAAGGCATTTAGGAGCATGTTAGATGAACAACTACATGGAATGGGGAAGTTTAGAGGAGAGATATAGAGGTAGATGAACTTTTGAGACCCTATAAGCCCTATCATCTTCCATGCTGCTGTGTTCCAAGTATTTAAAGGTATTGGAGGAGTAGACAGCTCTCATCTTCTAACTCTGTAAGTTCATTCACCCCTGACAAAAAACCTGCACACCAGGATTTTTCCTATAGCAGTGGCAATACAACAGCAGTTTCTTCAGCAGCCTCCTCAATTCTGAAAAAAAATTACTTCACGTTTCAGCTATTAAGGCCATGTAGGTTTCTAACAAATGACGAGGTCAACAGAGAGTGAAAAGCAAAAGCAGCAATTGCAAAATTAAAAATTTGCTTTATTTTAAGTCTGTCAGGAATGCAAACACAAGCCGAGGAATGCAAAGTAGTTTAATTAAAGCTCAGTTAAAAACTAGCATAATTATTATATTAAAAAAAAAAGTAATTTGACTCAAAGATTCAACATTCTTCTCTTGTTTTCTCCAATGATAGTGAAATCACAACTTTTAGTTAATTCTTTTCTTGGAAGATAATATTCCTCATGGCTTTCTTGTCAATGATGGTATTACTTTTGCTTTCAAGACAGTGTCTTGCTCAAGGAAACCCCAGAAACCACATAAGTTCAATTTTACCCAAACTCAATCAATAGTCACACATATTAATTTTGGCAAATTCAAGCATCCCTAACCAGTATTCTTAACTCTCTTGTTTTTGGTGAACTGTGATCATCATAGCCATTCAAATTTCTATTCAAGTGTCATTCCCTTTTAGTAACATACTATTTGCATCTTGGAAATAACACTTTAGATTTATCTGTGCCAAATAATTTTTTTCCATTTTAGACAATGAGGGGGGGACTGTTGAGCAATGGCATTGACAGAGACTAAGCAGTGTTGATTATTGTATCTTCCTTAATTTTAATCAAATCTTTCCGTATTTTTGTGTAAACACCATTTAAATCATGTTTTATATAATCAGCTAGATGCATCTTCAGAAATAAAATTAATTCCAAAACATTTTTGTTTGTCTTACAATCTTTTTTATTTCCTCACTTTTTTTTGGTGATTATGAGACTTAAACCAAGATGACCATCAGTGGGAGATTTGTGGCTTTCACAAACACTTCCTCCAAGATATCTCTTCTCTGGTTGCTTCCCTAGCATTTTTTTAGAGAAAAACAACTGCTCTCTGACAGATGGCCTTTAAAGAACTTAGCTAGCATCTTTTAATCCTTGGGCTCGAAATAAGTTGTCTGCCTTCGTATGGCATACTGGTTCCCTGCCTGAAGATCTTCAGGGCTCCTTTTTCATTTACTTATCACTCTTCACTCTCCAAAAAAATCGTGAAGAAAATATAAGATTTCCCTCAAGAAATATTTTTTATTGTCGTTGTTTATGAAAACAGAGTAACTCTTATCCATCTATCCTATTCACAACCAAATTCCTCTGAAAGATCACAAGTCTTCCTAAATGCCTTCTTTTTCTAGCTTTGATTTGGTTACAGTAGAAGTAGCAGAATCCTAGAGAAATATTTTATACCAGAAACCTTTTATTTTACTTATGCACTGAATCATCTCCTAGAATTCATCTCAGAAATGCCTAGGCTAGAAAGCCTACTTTATCCAACTCATTAAAAGTTTCTTAAAAAGCATCTTCTTGGGAACTTAAGACCTTCAAAATTCAAAGCTGCCCCTATTGTCTCTCATGTCATATAGTTTGAAATTGTGAAACTCATCAGTGCGTGTTCAAGAATTGAAGCAAAACATTATTGCTATTAAAATTCTCCTCAGTCCCTGGAGGTGATACATGATGATCTGTGTGATTCCTGGGTGCTGGAGTCAAAAAAGTAGAGGTCCCTGTGGGAGCAGACAGATGATTTTCTGAAATAAACAGTGCTAATTTGCCCTGGAGAAGTCCATGATCCGAACAATGTGGAATACTGAAAGACTACTAAAAAGCTTAGTTGTGCACTTCTTTTTCTTGGCCATAACTGTTAGTTTTCTAATAAAGCAATTTCTTTGACAGAAAAACCATGATGTTCTGTTCCAGTCCTGTAAAATTCTCTTGGTCACATCGGTTTTGTTTGTGTGTTTAATTGTTCCTTCCTTCTAAGTTTCTTTAATGCCAGCTTTATTACTGGGCTCTAGTCTTTACAGAGCTTGCACAAAGTATTTACTGCAATGGTTGAAAATCAAATTTAAGGAAAAAATAGGCAGCAAGTGCATTTATTAACACAGTACTGTGAAGTGTAAAATGAATGACAGTATTAGTACAGCTTCCCTCTGGGCAGTGCTCCAAACCCCTCCTTTGATGATAGAGACATGACAAAACTTTGGCTTTGTTGTTTCTTAGCTAGTTATTCAAGAAACTGCATGCAACCTTTTTGGGTTTTAGTGTTTTGGGTTTTTTTTCCAGAAGTTTGGGTATTCTGCTACATCTTTGACTTCATACCAGAGGTCTGAACATAAGACAGCGTTATTGGCTTCATTAGAAGACTTTCACTAGCTCATCAGCAAGGAAACTTTAAGAATACATGCTCATTTGCAAGATCAGAAAAAATCCCAAACAGCCAAACAACCAAAAAACAACAAAAACCCAAAACAATTCTCTATACTCATCTGCAAACAAACAACTCTATGATTTTGAAGTTTGAAAATAAAAAGGTCCTTAAGTTGTCCATTCAACTACCACAGTGTAGTACCCATGGAGGGTTTCAGAGGACTGCATTCACTTTTTATTCCTATTTCACTATTCAAAGCAGCAGGTATTCATTAAGTGTAAGGGCACCATTAGTAAAATTATATGTCCTACATCATCACTAGAGTATGATCTTAGTACCTCTGGTTTCTAATTGAACCAAGAAGTTAACCTGAGATGTTCAGATGAACCTTTGTGGGATGCTATTTTTTTTTTAACAGAAAAGTGATAGCAATCATTTAATAAAGAGAATTTTCCATATGCTTATATTCCAAACATTCTTTCTAGAAGAACAAATCTGAAGCCAACACAGAAACAATAACAAGAGGTTAGATTTAACTTTGCTTACTTATACTCTTGTCCTCCTTGAGTTCACCTACATTAGCCAAAATATTAATGGTGCTATAGAGCTTTCCCAACTACTTCTTGAGGGGGAAAAGGGATTATTTGATTCCTTTTTTTATCACAATTTATGTCAGTATAAAAGTTATAGAGATTGCCAGAAACCAAAGGAACATGATGTAGAATCACAGGAAAAGTGTAAAATCAATACAGCCAGGTGTCTGAATGCTGCACTTGGCAGCCCCTCTCTAATCCATAGTCAGTGCTATATTTTATGTATATAACTGAGATTCTGTTCCTAGATAATCCTCAAACCCAAATAGCCTACACCAGTGCAGTGACCACAGAGACAGAAGACACATCAGATTTTGATGTGTAAGGAAGGATTTTGAAATAAATGTCCAGACAATACTTGCAGCCCCTGAAGAGGAAAGAAGTACTTCCAGGCTGCCTGAAATGTCTGGAAGTGTCTTTGTCTCCTAATGTTAGAAGAAGTCAAGGTAAGTTTTTTGCTTGTAACTTACATTTGTCCTGTTCAGGGATGCATTCCAGGCTTAACAATGACCATTTTTACCTGGGAGATGTACTTTTTTCATAAGAGACTGTCAGAAGAAAATGCAGAGCCTTTTTTGCTTCCTCTTTCTGCTCTTTCAGGTAGAAACCAGACATAGCTAAAATCATTCTTGTGCAGTCTTCCCCTCTCAAAATTGTAACTGATTTAAAATCTGTCCAGATCTCTAACTTCACACAATCAAAACTGTGAATTGTAGTAATTCATTTGTCTAGTTATCAGCCCAACATCTTGTCACAAGAGAAGGTCATTTGACTGTCAAGAGGAAAAATTAAACACTAAGGATTAAATACCTAAAGCATTTAACACATTTCTTAGCATAAACAAAGTTGCTAAGCAGAAGAGTTTGTGATGGGTAATCTCTGATCCTGCTTTCATGAGAAAGCTTTCGTAATCATATTCCTTCCCTGCCTGGCTTTAAAGAAGGTCAGATCTTTCCTGGGTTTGATTGGAGCTTGGATGATATGTAAATTCCATCTGTTTAATTCATATGAATTTCAGGAAATTTTCTCAATATTATTGTTTGCTGTAAGTTTTAGGCTGAAAAAAAAATCTGATATTCTGGGCTTGTTTATTTTGTTTTGAGTGTTTAGTGCACTATGATCATCACCTTGTTCTGCAGTCTCACACATAGACAATGCATTTACACCCTCTCACACACATAGAGAAACAAACAAAACCCTCCACATTCATGTGCATATTTGTGTGTATTCCCTAGCTTTGTTTTACACTTGACTTATAAATTATTTTAAGAATGTTCTATGTTTGCAAAGTACATAGTTAAATGAAATTCTGACCTGTTGCTGTAGCTCTTTATTATGCACTACTGCAATACAAACACAAACACAAATACAAATAAATAGAAATGCAAATACTACTACTAATGAAAATAATAATTAATAACAGTAGTAAACAACATTATCTTTGTCTCTGCCAAGGGTACAAACAGACTTAAAGCTGTCTACTTATATATTTCCTTATATATACATATGTTATGGGTTCACCATGGCTGGATGCCCATTGGCCACCAAAACCATTCTGTCACTTCCTTGCTCAGGTGGACAACTCAGCTCAACTTCACTGCCAATTTTCTCTACCTCTTCCCCCACAGCAGCACAGGGAGATGGGGAATATGGTCTGTTCATCACACATTGTCTCTGTTGTTCCTTGCTCCCCAAAGGCTGGACTTCACTCTTCCCCAGATCCAGTGTGGGGTCCCTCCCATGGGAGACAGTCCTCCACAGACTTCATTAGTCTGAGTCCTTCCCACAGGCTGCAGTTCCTCATCACTGCTCCAGCACAGGTCTGTTCCACAGGATCAATCCTTCAGGAACAGGCTGCTCCAGTGTGGGTTCTCCATGGGTCACAAGTCCTTCCAGTAAACCTGTTCCAGCCTGGGCTCCTCTCTCCATGGTGTCCCAGGTCCTGCCAGGATCCTGCTCCAGGGAAGCACAGGCTTCCCGTGGGGTCTCAGCCTCCTTTGGGCATCCCCCTGCTCCAGCCTGGGCTCCCCCAGGGGCTGCAGGTGGATCTCTGCTCCCCCGTGCCCTCCCTGGGCTGCAGGGGCACAGCTGCCTCACCATGGGCTGCTCCAGGGGCTGCAGGGGAATCTGAGCTCCAGAGCCTGGAGCAGCTCCTGCCCCTCCTTCTGCACTGCCCTGGCTGTCTGCAGGGCTGCGCCTCTCAGACATTCTCACTCCTCTCTCCTGTTGCAGTTGCTGTTGTGCAGGTTTTTTGCCCCCATAACTTCTCAAGTCTCTTATTCCAGAGGTGCTACCACAGTTGCTGAGGGGCTCAGCTTTGGGAAGCATCGAGTCCACCCTAGATCCTGCTGGTATTGGGTGTGCTGGACAAGAGGGAAGCGTCCAGCAGCTTATTGCAGAAGCCAGCCCTGTAGTCCTTCTGATACTAAAACCTTGTCATGCAAACCCAATACAGCATTGTATTACTGTTTATTACTATTACTATGATTGCTACTTCTAGTAAAATACATTTTAAAAGTATTAAAGCACTTTTAAGACTTCTTTTGCCCTAGGCATGGGCAAAGCTTTTGCTGCTGAAAGCATGTTAGATTGTATTTTGCTGAATGGATGTTAGATTGTATTTTGCTGAAAACAAAGATGAAAATCTTGTGGATCAACAAATTTCTGTTGGGTGAAAATGTAATTTATGTATGTTCAAAAACCCCCCAACGAATCAATGTAACATGCCTTAATAAGTTATGGCCTCTCTGCTGAAAAACTACTGACTCACTGGCTGGGTACTTGTGGGCTTAGATTCAACCTAAATGTAGGTACCTAGGAAATGGATTTAACCTGGGAGCCTGGTTTCCATGGGTTCCCAGCGAAGTAAATGGAGAGAGAAAGGCTGCTTTAGAAAGTCAGGCAGATCTAAGCAAGATTGAAGCACCCCTTGGAGAAGTCTCTCTGGTTACAAAGGGAGCTTTAGCCCTGAGATTCCTGCTCTCTGCCCCAGGCAGGTGTGCAGAGGTGGGTAAGAGATCCAGGCTGTTGTAAGTCAAAACTGAGCTCTTCAGTGCTATCATATGCTTCTCTCCTGCAATGGACTCAAGTGTGCTTGTAGCTCATTAGCTGGGAGAAAATCCTTTGCAAATGGCTGAGTTAAGGTGTCCTTTGTGACTAAAAGAAAATGTTTGAACCAGCCAGGCAGTTCAGCCTTGACATAAGGTCGGGCTGGATGACACAGGATCTTATGACCAAAACATTATTTTTAGTGGTTCCAAGAAAGTGGAGGCTCGGGCTTCAACTCTGTGTTTGGGCCAGTTTGATTGTTTACACTGATACTTGCAGCAGCTTCCCTGCCAACCTACTTAGTCAAACCAATAAAACATCTTTACAGCACCTCCTTTCCGGCCACTATTGATTCACTTGCATGTGCTACCTCAATAGTAAAAGGCTGCTAGAATTTACTCCCTCTGTTCTTTCCTTCTCCAGGCAGTCATTACTCAGTACAAAACTCCCTTAACCTGGTAAAGTTGTTGCTCTTGTTAATACTGGTTTAGCAAATTATCGATTCAAATAATGAGAACAGGAATTATTTGCTCCTATTGTACAGTGTGCAATTGGATCTCTGTTTTGCCCCAGTAATTTTCTCTATAGATCTTTCAGTGGTACTGATAAATGGATCATAAAAAAATAAATAAATAAAAATACCAGGAAGCTGCCTGAGGTTGATAGTACACTTGAGCTGAATCCAAACTTTATTGGTGTTTCTCAGCTTCTATTTGAAAACTTATAAACACTGCTCTTTGGAGCTTTACAGTGGTTCTTTTTCTGCTTGTCTGGCAGAGGTACTAAGTCAGTTCTTGAGTTCTAATGAAACTATGTACAGCCCATCAACTCCCCATCACACCTGTATAAAGGCAGCACAATGCCAATGACCCCAAGACAAAATGAATTAATATTGCAAAATACATTTCATAATCTATTAGAAAATTTCAGCTGGAAGTTGACAGTCCTAGCTTGCCCAATGTCATACCTTGCTGTAATTTGCAAACTTCCCTCCATCCTGTGTTTCTCTTTTAGCTCTTTAATCAAAGTTTTCTAAGTATATTCCTATATTGGGCTGTTCAATGTGACAGCAAAATTTATGTTGTGCTTGCTTGGGAAGAGATAGAGTTAATTGTGTTCATATAATAACTGGTGTGGGCTGTGTTTTGGATTTGTGCTGAAAATCATGTTTTAGGGATGTTTAGGGAAAATCAGACTTTAGGGATGTTTTAATTATTTCTGAGCAGGGATGATACAGAGCCAAGGCCTCTTTTGCTTCTCACACAGCCCCCCCAGCTGGGTGGGTGGGGGTGCAGAGGAAGTGAGTAGGGAACACAACCAGGACAAGTGACCCCAAGTGACCCCAAAGACAATCTAGACCACATGGCATCATGCCCAGCATATAAACCTGAAGACTGTGGGGATGTTCAGAGTGATGATGTCTGTCTTTGCAGGTTACACATGACAGAGCCCTGTTTTCCTGGAGATGGCTGAACACCTGATTGCCCTGGGAAGTCATGGATGAGTTTCTAATTTTGTTTTCCTTTCATGATCAACTCTTGCTTTACCTGTAAACTGTCTTTATCTCAACCCACGAGTTTTCTCACTTTTACTTTTCAGATTTTCTCCCCCATCCTGAGGCACAGGGAGTGAGTGTCTGCATGGGGCCCTGTTGCTTTCTGCTGCTGTTGTTAAACCACAATAATATTTGGATACCTAGCAATGAATAACTTGACCTTCATGTGAGCAGAAAAAACACATATGTGCTTTCTACACACACAGTGTAATTTGTTGGAAAATCCATGGTTGTGTCCCTTCCCAGATAGCCATCTCTCTTGGACCGGTTTAGTCAAGAAATAATAACCAGTGCAAGCCAAAGAGAGTTGAACCTAACCTTTCTTTCATTTCAGCAGCATCAGTTGAATGCTGTTAAAGGACTTGCTGCCAGAGAAAAAGATATTCCATAAATTAATTGTTGTCAGCAGCAGCAGCATCATTGTCATCATATCAAATAGCATTCCCAGTGTGGTAAAAGGAAACAAAACATGCAAGAAGGAATTAGAATTTTCTATCTGAACTATAGCATTAAATTAAGAAAGAATCATAACTAAAACTCCTTCAGGTAAAGGATTCTAGAAGGCTGACCTATAAGTATTTTGGCATACAAGTTCTCCTCAGTGATTTATTACAGTTATTTATTTCCACTTTCCTACTCTTAGACAAAGCCTGGATCTGATTTGAGTTTTGGAATCCCAGCCTTACAGATGCGCCCAGCTCAATCCAGACATAGGATCTTCAATCCAAGAGAGAACTGGAATTTAAGATATGATCTTAAACCTGTCTGCACCCTGTTAAAATCCACAACACTGAAAATTTCATGCTGAGATATTTACATTTTCTTTCATTTTGTACTGGGGACTTCAGTGTCTAACACAATTCTTGGATTTAGGAGTCTAAAAGTTAAGTGCAGAGTCCTTCAGCATCACCATGTTTTAGTCATATGGTAATTTGAATATTATCTTTTCTTTCCAGTCTATTTCATTCATTAGAATGAGGCTATAGTCAAACTAGATGACTAATCCCTTTAAAAGAAATAAAGAAAAGAGGAAATAAGAGAGAGAAAACATTGACAGTTAAGCCTTATACATCAGAACAATATGATGGATTCAGAGGGCAAATATTGTCAAAAAGATATCATAATGACAATAGGAACAAAAGGCTGGGCAACAAAGGCTTATGATGCATAAATCAAAGATTAACTCTTCCTATAGTTTCAGATGGAAATTATTCATTATCTCTTTGTGGGTTTTTTTTGTGCCTGTGTATAAGTTTGACCTAAACTTTCTGTTGGAGTACCACAATCTAAGTAAGGACTTTTAGCAATGGTTTCTATAGAAAATCATGGAATCATAAATTGGTTTGGTTTGAAAGGGACAAATCTAGTTTGAATCCTCCTACCATGAGAGGGACACCTTTGACTTATCCGTTTTCCTTAACCTGCCCTTGAAAAATTCCAAAGTGAAGATGATGAGAGGGCTGGATCACATCCTGTGAGGATAATCTAAGAGAGATGGAGCTCATCTGGAGAAAACTCCAAGGAGATCTTATTCCATCCTTCTGGTAACTAACAGAGACCTACAGGAAGGTGAGAGAGGACCTTTGTACAAGGGTGTGCTCTGATAGAATGAGAGAATGGCTTTGAACTAAAAGAGGATATATTTAGGTTAGATACTATGAAGATACTTTTTACTGTGAGAAAGGTGAGACACTGGAACTAATTGTCCAGAGAAGTTGTGGATATCCCATCTCTCTCAGCCTCTCTTCATAGGAGAGGTTGGGTAACATGAAATACCCAAAAGTCTTCATACTCAAGGCTGGTCTCTATCAATTAATTCACTGCCCAGACTGCACTTGTGCTTGGGATTGCCCTGACTCAGGTGCAGGACTTGGCACTTGGCCTCGTTGGGCTTCGAGACGTTCACGCAGTCCCGCCTCTCCAGCCTGTCCAGGTCCCCCTGGCTGGCATCCCTTCCCTCCAGTGTGTGACCTCGCCTCACAGCTCAGTGCTGCCTGAACTTTCTGAGGATGCCCTTGATCCCCCTGCTCATGTCACCGACAAAGGTGTCAATGCTGATTCCAACTCTGACCTCTGAGCAGCACCACTCGCACCTGGTCTCTACCCAGACATCGAGTCAGAGAATGATGCCTTGTGAAGGCTGATCTAGAACAGACACCAGACAGAGATAAAGAATATAGTAGGTATTTATTCAAAGGCCTCAATAGATCTACCTTGGGCAACACAACAGCTCAGCTAGGGCTACACCCCAGATGAACCCAAAATGGTCACAAAATGGATACCTGGTCACGAGGTCTCACACTTTTATAACTTTGGTCCATTTGCATATTGGAGTTAATTGTCCAGTTACAGCTTTAGCCCATGAAGTCCCATCCTGCTTGTTTTGCTCTCTTCAGTCCACATTGTTTATGCTCTTGGGCCTAAGATCTGGATTGGCTGTGCTTGGTCCCCAGCTGGAGAAGGAATTGTTTTGTCTACCTGCTCTGTGAAGAGAGCTTACTATCCATTTAAATGAAGTCCAGATCCACACACTAAAGCAGCACAGAATCTGAAAAATATAAAAGTTAAAACCTGAGGCATCAGACCACAATGCCATCCAGTAAACTCATCCACAGAGTGGTCCATCTGTCAGATCCATGCCTCTCCTGTTCACAGACAAGGGTGCTGTACAGGATGACACAAATGCTCTGCACAAGTCGAGGTAGGTGATTGTGAGTTGCTCTTCCCTCATCCACCACCACTGTAATGCCATTTCAGATAGCCACCAAATTGGTCAAGCTTGATTTGTTCTCAATTAAGCCATGTTGGCTGCCATGAAAGATTGATATTACATGTCTTCATTTGTTTTCCTAAATCAGTGTATTGATATTATCCTGTAGGATCGTTAGATTATAGAAATTGGAAATTTTGGAGGTGGATGTCTAATGTATTTTAAATACAAGATTGAAAACACTAGCATTAATTCATCAGTAACATAAGTGTATTTTTCCTTAAGAATTGCAAGTTATACAATTGAAAAATAAACATTACAAATACATGCCATTTTTGTGACTATTTTGGTAGGGACTACCTATGCATTATTTTTTCCTCCATGCTTAAGTCTTTCTCTCTAAGGCAACATATATTTCAGTTGTAAAAGTTCAACAGCTTCAATTTAGCAAAACATGCTTCATTAATTTTTACAAACATTTCCAAAATAAAATAAGAAAGAAGTTTCCCTATTAATTACACTGAGGATAGGAAGAAATTCTTGATCTGTTTTGACAGTGGTTAACTACAGATCAGAAAATGCTGTATTAAGCATAAGAAATAAACATGTGAAGGCAGGATGCAACCAGTAAAAGCCACATAAAGCAGACAGGTTCATAACCATGAAGTCAGAAGGAATCTGAATACTCAGGGGAAAATGCTGCATTTTTTAACTGATCAGACAGGAAATAAGAAAAATTCTTAATACACTTGATATTCAAAAAAAAAAAAAAAAAGCTTATGGGGGTCAGAACAACAGAATCTGTATTTCCTTTCTGGGTAATGTGTTTCAGCAGCAAATGCATTACTGCATGTGAACATACCTATGGCAAATATTCTGGGTCATTTAGAAGCTTCAATGCTTCCCAGTAAGTTTACATTGAGACTTTAGCTCGCCTTTTCTACATATTAATGTGGTTGCCATTATCAACAGTGTCTGAGGACCCCATCAGTTAAAGTTCAATCATTGATAAAGTTCAAATGAATCTTGATGATTCTGTAATTCTCTGTAAAAGTATGGTATTTCACTTGGTCCATCTTAGACATCAGCTGGAGATGGGAGAATTTTTTTGTCTTTTGAAAGGTTTGCTTCATTGAGTTGGTTATTTTACTTCACTAACATTTGTTATAAATACCCTAGATCAGCACTCAGCTCCTTGAGGCTGAGGTAATTGAAGTAAAATAAGGCATTTCCATTCAAAATCGTGTCATAACCATGCCAGATTCAGGATGGTGTGTCTCTGATATACCATAGTCCTCAGAATATCCAGAAAAAAAAAAAAGGATTAAGTGTCTGATTTCTATAGTGAAGCAGAAGTTAAATACCTTAAAAAAACATAAAAAATACCAAAGCAAAAAACCCAAAACAAAACATAAAAAATCCCAAAAAAACCCAAACTAAAAGCCCCCAAACCAACCAACCAACAACAAAAAAAAAACCACACAAAACCAAAATCATACAAAAAAAAACCAAAAAAAAAACCCAACCAATAAACCAAAAACCCAACAAAAACCCCAAAAATCAACAGACAAACAAGCAAACAAACAAACAAAAATGTTCTAGCAACTAAATTAGGATCCTAATCTAAATATTCTTGCTTCTTTATGGATTTATGAGAAAAAAAAAAAACAGATAACTTTCAGCACAGGAATGCTTTGCTGTTTTGTGTAATAAGAATAGTAAAAAGAACTGGTGTGAAGGTTGGGCTTGTAAATCTCTAAGTGATTTTCTCCTTTACCTTATAATTTAGGATTATCATTTCTCAAAATGTTGAAGCCTACAATCTAATAGCCTTGCAACATTTTGAGTTTTGTTTGGCTTTCTGTAAAATTCAAACAGACAAATTAGGAAATTTTGAAGGCAAAACATTTTCAATGTTTTGGGTAAAGCATTTAATGCAAGCAAATTTTACACATGACATAATAAGAGGAAACAAAACCTGACTTTCATAATTAAGATAATTAATATCTTGGCTGCTTGGAAGATTCTAATATTTTGACATTTGGCACCAACTTGAAAGGATTGTTCATTTTTTTACAGATGCCACTTCTAGATTTTAAAGAATTCTATTGAAGAACAGCAATACCTGAAGATTATTTTAACATAATTCTGTTAATTTTATAAAATCACAGGAGTCACAGGGAATGCAGGAAATCCTGGCGTTTAGTTTATATGAGAAGAAGAGTGTCTCTACCAAATCACAAAATATTTTGAGCTGAAAGGGACCCACTAGGATAATAAAGTCAAAATCTTCATGAATGGCCAAGGGGCTTCAATGGGGGATGGGACCCATGACTTTGTTGTTATTAGCATCATATCAACAACTTCCTATAACCTGATTGCCTTTTTCATGTTATGGGCGTGGAGGGGCAAACCAAAACTGACATCTGCATACTTCAACAGATTTTTCTAGCTATTTCTGAGTACAAGTTCAACATCAGGACAAAGGAGCAAAATTAACTTTCCCAAGAGGAGCAGTAACATGGAACCTGCCATGTGAAGGGAAGATCAAAAATTATTTCAAGATGTACAGATTTGAACAAACTCACACTCCTTCAATCTGAACAGTCCATATCCAAACCAGGTTTATTTAAGGACACATAATCTCATTAGTCCAGTACTGTGTACGAGTGGAATAATTTGTATTGAGACAACATTTTCCTGGGCAACTGGGAACTTCATTAATCAAACATTTCATTAGTGAAAGAGGCCAGGACAATGGCCATGGACATGATTTCGCATCCTCCCATCCTGCAGCATCTTTCATTCTCCTACCATGAATCTTTGTCATATACAGCAAATAATCTGTAGCCCATTGTGCATGGTAGTATAAAATTTAGAAAAAATTGTGCATTTTTCTAATGTAGGTGCCTACTATACAGCTGTCCTTGATTGAAAGGGATGAAGTAGGATGACTGACAACTTAGGTTATTCCTGCCTTTACTGTAGTTTGCACAAACCAAGTGGCTACACAGAAGGAAAAAAAAAAAAAAAAAAAAAAACAACCAAAAAAAAAAAACCCAAAAAAAAAATCCACAAAAGAAACCCCAACCTAAAAACGTGACTCACACATTAGAGCAGAGACATCAACTTTTCAATAACTTTGTTTCTGAAAACACTCTTTATTCACTTTTAAGATAGAACTTAATTTGAATGAGGTTGCATGCCATGATGTCAATAGGAGGAAGGACAGGTCTCCACAGCCCAGGAGGGCTCTTTTGTGCTGGTGTTTCGATCTACTTCTCCCATTCAGCCTAAAATGGGAAACCAAGTGCACATCTATGTTTTCTGATCAGCTCCAAAAACCTCTTTCATAATATTATTAGAAGCATTCAAAGCAAGCCTAAGAGAGACATTTACTCTTTCAAAATCGTACAAACTGGAAAGAAAAGAGAATGACAGAGAAATAAAAGGAAATAAGAAAAAAACAAAAAAGCAAAGGAACACTTGACAGTACTGTATTTGCTGTTGGAGTCTGAAAGCTGTCTCATTAGAGTAGAAGAACAAATTTTAATAAAGCAGCATATTATACAAAATAGCTTTTCTGATTTTAATTGTTTCATGTACTCTTGAAATGTAAAACCTTAGAAAATTTTTCCAATACTCTGTGATTTACAGTGATCTTTTTTGTAACTTCTCTTTTCTTAAATAGATTTATTGATTCCCATGCAGATTGTATTTCTGTACATATAAATTAAAAAAAAATAGGAAAGTAAAACTCAGTCTCTGTATTTCCGATACAGGAAGAAATCAAGGGCATGGAAAGTAATTTAAATGAGCAATAAAAAGCATAGATGTAATAAGAAAGATAAAATATTTTTAAAAATGCAATATATTTTTCTCTTTCCTTTTCTTACACTCTGAAACACCTATCACTCAAAGACAAAAAAGTTGTCACTAACTCATTTTTTACACTTTCAGACTACTTGTCTGAGCAAAGGAAGGGTCAGCAGAAGGTGAAAAAAGCAAGGAAGAAAGATGAGAGAAATGAAGGGAAAGAAGGAATGAAGCAAGAGAGGGAGGAAGGAAGTTTGGAAGGAAGTTCAGAAGTTCAGAGGGGAAGGGGAAGGAGAAGGGGAAGGAGAAGGGGAAGGGGAAGGGGAAGGGGAAGGGGAAGGGGAAGGGGAAGGGGAAGGGGAAGGGGAAGGGGAAGGGGAAGGGGAAGGGGAAGGGGAAAGGGAAGGGGAAGGGGAAGGGGAAGGGAAGTTCCGGGAAGTTCTGGGAAGGGAAGTTCCGGGAAGTTCCGGGAAGGAAAGGGAAGGGAAGTTCCGGGAAGGGAAGTTCCGGGAAGGGAAGGGAAGTTCCGGGAAGGGAAGGGAAGTTCCGGGAAGGGAAGGGAAGTTCCGGGAAGGGAAAGGGAAAGGGAAAGGGAAAGGGAAAGGGAAAGGGAAAGGGAAAGGGAAAGGGAAAGGGAAAGGGAAAGGGAAAGGGAAAGGGAAAGGGAAAGGGAAAGGGAAAGGGAAAGGGAAAGGGAAAGGGAAAGGGAAAGGGAAAGGGAAAGGGAAAGGGAAAGGGAAAGGGAAAGGGAAAGGGAAAGGGAAAGGGAAAGGGAAAGGGAAAGGGAAAGGGAAAGGGAAAGGGAAAGGGAAAGGGAAAGGGAAAGGGAAAGGGAAAGGGAAAGGGAAAGGGAAAGGGAAAGGGAAAGGGAAAGGGAAAGGGAAAGGGAAAGGGAAAGGAAAGGAAAGGAAAGGAAAGGAAAGGAAAGGAAAGGAAAGGAAAGGAAAGGAAAGGAAAGGAAAGGAAAGGAAAGGAAAGGAAAGGAAAGGAAAGGAAAGGAAAGGAAAGGAAAGGAAAGGAAAGGAAAGGAAAGGAAAGGAAAGGAAGACAAGTATAAATTCTTCACTGCTGTCCTTCATGGCTTATCTGCTGTGATTTACTGTTGTGATTGTTGACTAGCTGACCACTGATTTCAGCGCAGGGTTATAGAAGAGACAGATTGACATGAGTTTCATTAAAATTCAAGAAACTTAAATCCACAGAGAGCATGACTAACTTCCTTATACATGACAAGAATCCCCACAGATGGTTCTTCACCCTTGCTAAAGGAATTAAGTCTACCAAAAGAATCCTTGTCTATAAGCAGCCAATTCCCCAAATCTACAGCCTCATCTGCACAGAAATTCTTTATACTGTCATTCTTAAGTACCTTAGGGTAGCAGTGAAAGACAGGGAGCCAACAGGGAGTGCTGACTGCTGCCTCCACTACCCCTCAAGCATGCTGGTGGCATAAGGATGATGGGATTATAAAGTAAACATAATAAAACACAGTACTAGGGCATTCAGTGGCCACAGTATATTTGCTTGCTTATCTTTTCCCTGTAAAAGCTGGGGATGAAATTCCTAGTACAAATGCAAAGTGCATGTGTACAAAATTGGCAGTTATTAAACCATTAAAGCAGCCCACAAACAAATACTGAATTCAGTTTTCTATGCCAATTAACTTCCCCTTTTCATACAATTCCTTGGGTTTTTTATTTGTTGATTGTTCTTTCACTCTGTACAATTTCTCATCAAATGTTGGAGTTTTCCTTCTCTGCTTCTCTGAAAGTCTGCTAATAGCTTGATACATTGTGTCACTAAGGATAAAGTAGAAAAAGCTTCATTTCACATTAAAAAAAAAAACCAACTCTCCTGTCCTGTTTTTCTGTCAATCAAACCAGCAGTAATTAAAGAGCAGGATAACAAAGCTTTCAGCTGAAGACTACAGGAAGAAATATTTAAGAGTCAGAGCAGGATAAGAAAAATAAAGAAATAAAAGCTTTGTCTATGTTAAAAATGAGAAAACTGTTCTGAGGAACATTTTAAACATTTGCTAATAAACAGGGACATTTGAAACACATGAGTTTTTAAGAGTCTGAAACTCATCTCTTGGAACCTAAAAATCCCTTTGCAATAATCAAATTTGGTTCCTATCATATCAGATATGGTCTCTGAGAGCTCAGCAAGAACCCTCAGTTCCATGTCACTCAGACCATTATGAACAGACATCATACAAAAGCTGTTGATTTCATAATCAAAGTTTCATTTGACATAAGAAAGGAGAATCAATGTCTTATTCATATAAAATTATGAAAAACAATAAACATGTCCACTCTTTCAAGAAATATCAACAGCTCTCAGTAGAGACAATCAATATAGGTCAGCTACAAACTTCTGGGTCAATGAACTTAATATAAAACTATCCACTCTGTTCAAAGAGAAGAAAAGGGCACAAAAATTGCATGGGAATTTTTCAATGTTAGGAGATGACTGCACAGTATCAAGGATATTGAAGTAAGATGGAAAAACTCATCACACTACTTAGAAAATGCCCTTTCTACCAGTTTGTCATCTCCAGATACTATGCAGCTGAATTCTCAGTACTGAGGGAGAAGAAAAAACTCTTCCAAAAAAGATTTTTTTCCCTCACACCATTTTTTTCCCCCCTGGAATTTTAGATGTTCAACTCAGCTAGTCTTCCTACAGAATCCTCAGAAGAGATATTGACCTGTGACTGGAAAAACACAACTCTCTGGCATGGATGATTCTTCTAGCATGGGTTTCTGCCATCAGAGAAAAAGTGTGACTGTAAATATGGATGGTGCAAAGGATGGTAAGGCAATATGACTGATGGGCTATAAAGTTTTACAGAGTTGGCTGACAAACGGCTAAATCATTCCTTATCCACAAAACAGGAAGTCCAGCTTCTTCCTTAGGGAAAAGGGCAAGGGCTATGAGCCAAATCCAAGACTATCACCTCTGCCTCCTTTTGCTGTGGCAGGGAAATGTTGTGTCCCTCTTACTATCTGGATTCAAACTGAATTTGAGAAAACTAGTGATTACAGCTGTAAAGAATATATGAGTGGAAAGTTCTTTCATGCAGCCCTACAAAATTTGTCCAAAGAAATCTCCTCTGTCCCCTTTGTATCTGTTACCTTTCTCATCAATGTTTAGAACTTGTCCCTTCAAACATGTTTGCTAGATTTTTAGCATGCTGCTTCCTAAACAAAAAGATTGCCCTCGGACCAAGACATCCTTTCACCATTCTTTGTCAGCCACCCCCCTGTCGTAACACTGTGGATTCAGGGAGGTCTTTTGCACAGGCAAGAAAACCACACAATTTCCAAGAAACACATGAAGGATATTAGCACTGGATTCTAAATCAAGTATCATGCCATCTCTGGAGAACTTTTATCCAGTCTGCTTGGCCTTCAGGCCATGCATCCTGCTGTGGTCAGTCACTATGGAAGAGCAAAGCTCTTAAATTAAGTGTAAGAAGGTAATTTGGTAAAAAATGATGAAGGTTATGCAGAAGATGGTCTTTCTTGGAAAGCCATCCTGGTTTTCCCCCTCTGTTGTCCCCTCATTCTTTAGACTCCTTTTCTTGTCATCCAAATCATCACTGCCTTCAATGAGGCATCCTGGTTAGAATCATGGTGAATACAGACTGTGTAGTCCGTCATCCTTTCCTAAGGGAGTCTTTTTAGTCTCCAGAAGGCACCTGGGATGGAATCAATAATGCTCTGAAAGCTATTGCAAGTCTCCCTAGTGAAGAAGGCTTTCTTACCCAGTCTGTAATTAATTTTTGAGCAAAAAAACACCTATATTCTCAGTAGACATCATTCACATTGAGATTAAAATTTAATACATTGATTCACATTGTCCCTGAATTCATCTTTCTCCAATTTGAATAGAGCTTTTTGTGACTCCATAATGTCAGGTGAAAATAAACTCCAGGGTTTAAATGCTGTTTAACTAGAACAATATCACTTTTTAAAAACAAAGTACATTTTTTTTTAAGGCAGAAAAGTATGCTTAATCCCTCTGAGAAATCCAGCTTAAAAGTACATGTGCTTCTGAACTGCCTTTCTTCAATTTTGCTCCCCACTGTGCTATTCCATCTTCTTAGTTGTAACAGACTAAACAGAAACATCATATGTCACATGTTCATAATTCTTTCCCCTTCCTATGAAATGTTTGTCTGCTTTCTTTTCTTCCTGGAAACCCACTTTGTCTCTACTTGTGTTTCAAGATCCCAGATATCTGTGTACTTCGCTCGCTGCTTTATCCAACCAGCTCTTCCAAAAAGCATTGCAGTAAGTCGTATTCTTTTGCTGTCAGGGAAGGCCTGATATTTCCTCCACTGAGACAATTTCACCGCCCCAGAGATCAGGAGCCACCAGCATGTGAAAAAGCAACGTTCCTCCCTCTGCAACAGAGCCTTTTAGCAGAACAGAGCAGAACACAGTGCTAACACTCAGAAACTTACAGCAAACCTCAACAAGCAAACAAAACAGATGCCATCTGCCACAGTCTGGAGAGCATATTCCCTGCCAGCCTTGATTCAAGACAGCCAGAATCCATTCAACTTAAAGGCTCTAAAGGAGTTTTTTATCATGTCATGCTGTATCAGTGTTTTCTTTGTAGGGAAAAACAAAACAAAACAAAACAAACTCAGCTGATAGGATCAATATCTATTTATTTTCATATTTTTAAAGGCCTTTCTTTGCTATTTTCCTTTGAGAATGCTGTGCACATGTACCGAATCTTCTACACAATAACAGAAAAACTGAGGTCCCAAAGAAGCTCAAAACTTATGCTGCCAGTTTTTATTCTTTATCCCAAATAAACTTATTCCCCTCTTCAACCTTCCAAGAAAATTTAAAAAAACAGCTCATGTATGCATATATGTTGAAGTTTTATGTACCTTTATCTCCATACCAGGTTAATTTTTGCTATCACATGTGTCTAGTTTGGGGTACAGAAATGAGGTTAATTTGTAATAGGAAATACACTAAAACAGAGAAAGTTTTCAATTATTCAGTTGACTGGATCTGGTTTTGAAAGTATGGGCTGAGGAAAAAAGTTATCTTAGATATCTTGTACAGTAAGCATTCTCCAAAATACAAGCACCATATATTAATTTCTGCAGGAAAACAAATGTTCAGACTTGTATTGGACATTTTCCTGAGTGTCTAATGACAGAAGATTTTGTCATCTGGGCTTTGCTGCTTCAGTCTAAAAAGGATTAAGTACCCCTAGAACACAATATTATAAAGTAACATGACACAAATAAAGCCTCAGTAGCTGTGAGAAGATCATCATACACTGTAGTGACTGCAAAAGGCAGGAAGAAGTATAAAACTAAATTTAAATTGATGGTTAATACAACTTCTCTTTCCAACAACATTTTAATAAGAAAGACTGGAATTCCATGGTGGAAATCTTATATTGAATCAGATGTTCTTTGGTGGCTCATAGATGACTATTTATGCATAGAGTTTCATCCTCTGACACTAGAAAAAGCAAATTGCAGATAGCACTTCTGGAAACTCCTCTTTTGAATTAATTATTATGAGCAATGACAGTCCAATAACTGTAAATGACATCAGAATGTTTTGACTGTCACACAACAAGGCACACTCGTGAGTGAGAAGAAAAGGTCTCCCTTTTTTTCCTCCCCTTACTGGCAATATCACAAGAAGAACTCATTCCTCATCACAGCATGGGATATGTACACCTGTCAACACTGGTATCACCAACTCACCAACTGCATTCTTCCCTAAATAGTAGTCCATGTCTCTCACAATTCACTTCAAAACAAAACCAAAACCAAAACCAAAACCAAAACCAAAAACCCCCAAAAAAACCATCACATCCGAATATGCCTAAAATCTTATGTTTTCAAAGGATGCAGCAAGTCCCAAGTTAAAAGGTGTCTGAATGCAATTCACTAAGTGGTGTCTAAGGAAATTACCAAAATCTTACTAGTAGTCCAACCAGACTGTTTGTTGAATATTCATCAATAATGCAAGATGTCTGTACTGATTTTATAAGTATATATTTTCAGAGTACTCTGCTTTCAGAGTAGAGAAGTTAGTGCTTTGAATGTCAGCAGCTTTTCTCTTTTAATGTAGAGTCCTGAATCCAGCCTGTTGTATTAGCTAAGATGACAGCAATCACACTTGCATTGCATCAGGTCATGAACCTCCAGAAAGATCTTAAAAAAAAAAAAAAAAAAAAAAAAACCAAGAATTTTCAAATTAACTTTATCTAATGAAGGATTTTTTGTATAAAAGTTGAGAAATCACTGCTTGCTCTGCTTGCTTAGAGTTACCAATAGGAACTCAACTTTTTCCTCAGCAGCACCAGTTACAAAATTTTTACACTCTCTGTATGCTCTTGGGACACTTATAAATATTACAAAAAGAGCTATGAACAGTTGAAAGTAATCCCAGATGATTCCAAAAAATTAATAGGACAAGAATGATACTGATGTGAATACTTTGTGTTTGCTATTATTGTGGTTTAGGATGGTTTCAAATTTTCTGTAAGCAATATAATAAGTAATATCCAATACAAATCAGTATGAAAATTTTGTTGGAGAAATATAAATGTAGCTAGTATTAATAACTTTTCTTTTTCCAATGTCAGCCTCAGTCAGGAAGTGGGAATGGCACTTTGGTGGGTGAAGCAAAGGATTGTCTTTCTTCTCTGCTATAAACTTGCTATGTCAATACAGGAAAATTGCTTAGGCAAACATTTTCAAAGTTAGGTGAATAAAGTAAGGTAGTAAAGTAGATGCAGCTATAAGACCGACAAGATTCAAGGAGAACTTGAATCACCTAACAAATAATTCTGCTTCATACTGTCCCATTCCAGAGCTGCACATACTCAGATAACCTCAGCGCATAAATGGTGGTAGACAGGGGGTTGCAACAGAAACAATAAGATCAAGGGGACAAACTTGTTTTATAACCCACACCATGCTGAATCACAGGTTTCTGCTCCTGAAGGATGATGTATTGATTATATGTAAGAAAATTCAGAGCATATCAGAGTAAAATCCATGAAAGAGACCGACTAACTCTTTGCTCAAAAATATTTAATCATACTTTTAAAATTATGTGTCTTAGCTCTTTTTAGTTCCAGGAAGCCATTCAAGAGATAACTGTTCAGAAAGAACAATCCCTTTTTTCCTCAAAATCCAAGTCTGAGCCTTCAAAAATCACAACATCTCAAGTCACTAAGCTACTGCAGTACATTTTGTAAAGATGAGAGTTGATTATAATTGCCCTTGGAGGGAGTGATTTCTGAGTCAGAGAAACACAACACTATCTATGACTATGAAGAGTTTATTTTCTTTTAATTTAGTTTGGGGTAGAAGGAAATAAAAGGGGGGTGAGTGTTGCGGCAGTTTGGATGAATATAATAAAAGATCATATAATAAAACATCTGTTAAGAACATGTGTTGGAACTCCAGGGTATACACTGAAACTACTCAGTAATATCTGTGAGTGAATGAAAGAATGAATAAATAAGTGTATAAAATCATGATTCCTTCCATCATCCCTACCCTATGGAGCCCGCAAGGATTTTTTAAGTCTTGTCAAGGATAGAGGAACCTAACATCTCTGCAGCTGTATTCAGTACAACATCTTCACATTGACAGATCTATCAAACTAGAGAGGAGTTCAAGACTAAAGAAAATACGAAAGGCCACTGTAAAAGTGAAACCATGGCCCAGAGAACTTTTGTCAGTGAGAAAAGGCAGGGGAGGAAATGAAAAGTTCAGAGAAATTAAGTGACCTACTCTAGAATGCCAGAGGTGGGAACTGAGTCAGAGCTTAATGGTTTCTCTCTATTAGTGAATAATAACTGCATTTCAGCAAATAGTTTATACTATTCTTTGAGAGTACAAATATGTGCTAGTGTGTGTAGACCTCAGTTTACTGTTCCAGAACTACCTCACAGACCCTGGATCATCCCCATTCCAGAGGATCAGAGGCAGTAATTTTTATCATTAAAGAAACCAAACACACTACTTATGGATTCCGATGGCCTGCTGGGGGCACCTCACTTTCCATAATTTTGCTGCCTTACCAAAAATTACTTTTTCTACTTGTCATATATTACAGAGCTTCTCATTAATGAATGACAGGCATGTAAGTGGACAGGGATGAATAAAGCAATTTCCAGGAACTGTAAAAAATGCTATGAGGTCCTGCAGGAAGCCTGTAGCAGCTACAGGAAGAGAGCCAAGATACCCAAATTCAGCTAGATATTATTTTAGCCAAGCTTTAGCCAACAACTCATTCTTCCTCTTTTAGAAACAGGTGGCTGCAGTTAAAAGCTATACAACCCCAATCACTTACAAGCTAGTTATCTTTAAATTGTTTCCTTGAAAATTGGATGATGATGAGATATTTTCTATGTGTCTTTCCCTCTTTGAATTTCTGCTCTGAGTTTCTCCTTACAGGCATGTTGCAATAGCTGCTGGCTAAAAGAAGTAGCCAAGGGAATGCAAGCATTCTCAGTTCTCATTAGGATATTGAAAAAAAAGCATTATCCTCTGTCTTTATAATTATAGTGCTGGGGAGATATTATAGAAGCTAACTGTAAAGGTAAAAAAAAATACTTTGTCACATTCCTTTCTCCACTACCTATAAGGCACTGTGGAAAATATCAGCAAACCATGTAAACAGGGCTTTATGAACTCCCTAACACTGGAACATCGATGCCTTGAGAGGAAGCACACAAAAATAAGCAACTCAAAATTAAGTAAACATTGGGTGAAATGACATCTACATTGACACCAATAGGTCTAGAAAGTCTTAGTGAAAAGGATTCATCAACACAGTAACTTAAATCTCCAAAGTTTTCAGATTCTTTCCTCATCTTCTATCCCACAATTCCTGTACTGTGAATACACATGAAGCTAAAAAAAGAGTAATTGTAATACAGTTGTGGTATTTGACCTGTAATTTAGAAGCAGGCACAAAGAGAAAACAATTAATCAAAAGTCAACTACTCACTTGAAGCTCCATGCCTTGGAAGATTTCAGTCTCATGCTGTAGCCCAAAATCCTGCATACTCCCTCTCCCCTACAAGTTTTCTCCTTAGTGCTTCAGTATACTTTCAACATTCTCTGTATTCCAAAATTTAAGATCACAATAGGTTAATTTTAAACTGGATCTCAGTAATGAGACAACTAACTGAAAAATCAATGATCGGTTTTGAATATTAGCTTGAGACCATGTGTTCATTTCCCAATTTTCTGGGAGCCAGGGAGAGTGACTTACTCTTTATTACATCATGCCTCTCAAGAGGTAAGGTAAATCTAAAAACGGGTGAGAGATGTTACTGTAGCATCTATACAAGCTGCAATTTTCTATTCAGAAGTACAAATGTACTTCAGGACTTTTTCCTCTTACCCTGGAAATATGCCTGAATTTTGCCTTTGAGATATCATGTTTCAAAATTAAAGCACTCTTTGGTCTTTAGTTTTTGGTTCTCATTCTTTTGGATAGCTGTCAGAGTGCAAAAGTGTGCACACCTCATGAGTGGACCACAGACACAGAATTGGGAAACCGTGAGACTATCATTGGTTGTTTGCAACTCTCCTTGGCTTAGGTGGGAGAAAAACAGTGGTCTAGAGAAAAAAAGGTACCAAGCACTTTCACCAAGTCTATTCTGGCTTCCCCCCCCCCAGTCAATTTGCATTTTAAAATAGAATAGGATCAAATTAAACAGTCTGTTTATTTTCTCCATTTCCTATGCTCACAAAAAAAAAAAAAAAAAAAAAAAAAAAAAAAAAAAAAAAAAAGACATCTGTTGGGTTTAAAACATTTAAACTAATACCAAAAACAATCATATATGGACACAGTTCTCACTGCAGAAGAGAAATAACTTTTAAACATGCTGGCCTTGGGTTGAAGTCATTGTGTTTACTTAAAATGTTGTTATAACTGACACAAACACATGTAGGCACACACAAAACAGAATCTATTGACAATTGCAGAGTTACTGACCAAGAATATGAAATAATGTTTATTTTCTAAGGAAGTAAACCACTGTCATAACCCAGCATTTGCCCTCGATGCCTCTGGCACTGTTTTGTTGAAGAAAGGACCAAGTCTTGTGAACCAGGAGTACACACCACCTGGTGGGCAACAAAGTGGACCCTTAAGGCAGAAGAAGGCTTTGTGTGGTGCCATCCTGCTCCCCACCCACCTGGGCTCACTGCTCATGACTCAAACCTGACACATAAACTCAAGAGGAGACCAGAAGTTGGCTTCAGGAGGTGCTATAGAAATAGTATTCACCTGCTGGGCTGTCATCTCTCCTGGTGAGCACGAAACAATTTATTCTTATATATATTAAACCTGGCGTAACAGGATGAAACCATGGGGCCTGCAGGAAGATGGTAGTGGGGAATCAACCTCAGGTACCAGAAACAGCAATTTCTTCTAAAATCAGTTTGTTTGCCTTATTGTATTGCCTTATTGGGTTTGTTTGCCTCATACCCCTCAATTAGGCTGAAGGATGTATGAAAACAGAATAGGTGGCTGCCACCTTTCTTATTGAGAGGTAAAAATTGTCTGTCACAAATGATATATGCCATAGACATAAGGTGTCGGGTATTTTTTTTAGTTATCCCTTATATTTATTTTTTTTTAACCCAGTCCCTGAACTTCACCCTTGTGAATTTGCCTTAGGCTATATCCTCTTTTCCCAGCACAATGCCAAAAAGGTCATTTCTGGTCACTGGAGGTTGTGGCTCCAGGAAAATTCTCTTGAGCTCCATTACCCCAAAACAGAATATATAGTGGTTTCAGGGGAAGAAGAAACTATAATCCTGAAAATAGTATTTCTGTGACTCTAAAAATATATTATTTGCCTGTCAAATATCAATTAATGGGGCTAGCATGACCTGACTTTCTGAAAATGGTGTTTTGATTAATCAAGAAATATTACATTAATTCTCACTCAAAGTATGAGATAATTTTTTTAAATTCCAGATCTTTTTAACAGGCAAAAGTCAGGATGCTTCTCAGAAAACACTTCTATGTAAGTATTATTTAGAAGTGAGCAAAACCTTGTTGCTAGTTGTTTTTCACTTAAGTTTGCTTTAAGAAATTATATTTATTGTGGTATTTTCCATGCAATATCTGCCCAACACTGTCTGACAGGATGAAGCATTCCTGCCTGAAATTTTAAAAACTGGCAGTATTGTTACCAGTTGGAAAGAGAGTCCAGATATAGCAAATTTCAGTCAAAATTAGCACTGACTTTGTTTCCTAAGCTGCCTGGCTCTGTGATGCCATTCTTCCCACAGGATGCCAACACCTTTTACAACCTGGGCTACCTTCTGCTGCTGATTGTACCCCTGTCATCACTCCACAGAGCTGCCAGCCCAAAGCATTTACAAACCCTGAAAGACTGCTGAAAACCACACAATTTTAAAATTATGGATTTGAGGCTGTCCTTTTCTGCCATTCAGCTACTGACCCCTCAAGGTGTGCATGTGTGAGATGTTTGAGATTTCTTTTTTTTTTTTTTTTTTTTTTTTTTTTGCAAGTGTGAAAGAGAAAAAGAACTTCTTGGTTTCCTTATAATTAAAGGTGAGGCTTGCAGCAACTGACTTCTGCTTCCTATTTTGGAGCTCTGAACGAAAAATCACATTAAAACTTTATGAAATAGTGGCTGTTAGTAAAATTTTAACAAATCAGGGCTGGAATTAAAGGCAGTGTGTTCTCTGGCCTTGTAAAACCACATGAGATCTAATGCACACCCTGGTAGAGTGTGACTGCCAAGCACACAGCACTGATGAAGGTGCAGCACTGAAGTGACAGGAGATGAAATACTTGTGAAAGATGCTGGGAAAAACTTCCTTCTGATAGAAAGCTTTAATGTTTCCAGAAAGCAGGCTGGATATTAGTTGCAATTTTGCTCTTCCCTGAAAGACTCTCACAGAATGACCTGCACGGAATTCAATTTCTTTCCCTTGAAAGGAGGCAGAATTGAGTCAACCCAGCCAGAATTTGAACCTGTGGCTCAAGGGAGTCTAAGTAATTCAACCCTTAGGCACGACTTTTAAGCCATCACCCTCCAGCGTATGATAAAAGGTATTTTATAAAGAAAGGAAGTGGAATTGTAATGAGGAGAGTTTTGGGTGAATCATAAAGTGAGACAGGCTTCAGATATTTTTGGAGGGGGTCATAAAATCACTTTTTTTTTCAGATTATGGGAATAACAGCAGGAAACAACAATTGGGTTAAAAACATCTTCCAAATACTGAGGTGAACTCAAGATTTTGTACTATTTGAGAAAGTTTTAAAAAGTTGTGGTGTGGGTTTTTTTTTGGTTTTTTTTGGGGGGATTTTTTTGGTTTTTTTGTTAGTTGCTTCCTCCTGACTTTCTGCTGTCATCTGCTCCTGAAAAAGAGCTTGACAGGAGGCAATGTTTGTAGCTCTATTTCTAACACTTCTGAAAATGAAAATAATGGAAACCATATGAAAAAGTTAAATCTCTTTTCTGGTTGCAAACTGAGGAGTTGAAAGTTCAGTAGAATGTTCATGAAAATATTTATAGTAGTAATTTTTTTGATACTTTGCTTCTGAGACTTTCTCCCTCAATTTATACATAAAATTCATGGTGAATGTGACCTTAGCTGTGGTGTTGCTTCTGCCTTTGAAGTAAATTTAGGTTACGAAAGTAAATTTTTCATTTTCTTGGAAATGCTTAAACTTTGTCCCTGTAGGGACAGCTTTTGTTTGTTTCAATCATATAGAATTTGAATTTTGCTCAAAATCAGAAAAACTCCCATATGATGCTCTTTAATATAACTGCAGATATTGATATTTTCCCTATGAAAATGTATGCACCAAATTGTATCTGGTGGAAATGAGTTCCATATTTTTCAGTAAGTTTTAAATGAGTTGCCTTTGAATTTTGCTGAATATTTCCATATGTTTCCATTATAAGAAATCAAAATAAGAGCACTTTACTCATTTCAATACATCATTTATTTATAGATACACATACTGCAGTTATTTCAGAGAGGAAAGCTGTTTTTAATGTTCACAAAGATACTCCTGGGGCTGGAGCATCTCTCCTGTAAAGACAGGATGAGATAGCAGGGGGTATTCAGCCTGAAAAAAAGAAGGCTCCAGGGAGACCTTTGCAGCAGCCTTTCCATCCTTGAAGGGGACTTGTGAAAAAAGAGAGTGACCATTTACATGGGCAGATAGTGACAGGACAAGGCAGAATAGTTTTAAACTAAAGATAAGAAATTTAGATTAGATATTTAGAAGAATTTCCTTACTGTGAGGGTGGTGAAGCCCTGGCAGAGGTTGCTCAGAGGAGCTGTAGCTGCCCCATCCCTGGAATTGTCCAAAGCCAGGTTGGACTGGAGCAGTTTGCATTAGTGGGAGGTGTCCCTGCCCATGGCAAGGGGTGGAACAAGATTATCTTTAACTCAAGCCATTATGTGATTCCATCATTTGTACACCTTACAGGTAAAGATATTTTCTTTCTGCAATAATATATTTTTGTCTCACCAGGTAACCAAATTGGAACATATTACTCTGGGTTAGATTTCCTTTCCTTTTATTCTATGTGTTCTACTGCTGAGCTCTTTCTGAGTAATTCTTTCTGTTGAGTCAAATTCATCTCAACAGGCAAGATTCTTCCCTTCTCCCACCTTTAGATCCCAACAGAGTATAAGAGCAAATAAGTTTTCTCCTTTCATGCTGCATTATTTCCTTTCTGTCAAAAAGTTACCCTCAAGAATTTACCTTTTTCATCTAATTTTGTGAAATCACTTTGGCATTCTTTGGGTTTTCTTATAGTTCTCAATGAGCTTCAAAAATTTTGAAAAAAATGGATAATTTTTCAGCAGAACAGTTCCTCAACCAAAACCAAATATGGCTTGCCCCAAACCAGAAAGTTCCAAAGAGAAATAATTAAGTAGTAACAAGTTTTATAATGAAAATATATTACTTTCTACATTTTTTTTTTAATCACCAATTCAGGCTGCAGCATGTTCTTGTTATTGCTGTACAGTGCTTAAATAGAAAAAGGTCTTTCCTGCTGCTCACCCCACCCCACTAGTGAGGGGTCTGGATGTGCACAAGGAAGTGGCAGGGGACACAGTCAGGACAGGTGTCCCCAGCTGACCACTGGGGTATTCCATAGGGCATGGTGCCATGCTCAGCATAAAAAGTTGATCAGAAGAAAAAGGAAAGAGGGGGCCATCAGAGTGATGGTGTTGGTCTTTTCAAGTAATTGTTACAGGTTACAGTAATCTCCTGCTTTCCTGGGTATTACTGAACTCCATTGAAAGTGGAGGGTGAATTCCTTGTTTTGTTTTGTTTGTATGCATAGCTTTTGTTTTACCTTTTAAACAGCCTTTATCTCAACCCTTGAGTTTTCTCCCTTTTTCATTGTTTTCCTCCATCCCACTGCAGGGCTTGGAGGGGCAGAGAGTAAGAAAAATGCTTCATGTGGCTTAGTTGCCACTGGAGCTAAACCAAGACAAAAGTATTCAGTCTTCATTGCTGGAAATATAGGTGTTGAACTAGGATATTTCATGGTAACCCTCTAGAATTACCATGTTGCTATGGATTATCAGCTCTCAGCTCCAGGTCTGGGAATTTAGAAGATGGGTTTGGGTTTTTTGCTTGGTTTTGTTTTTTTGGCTGCATTAATCTGTTAATCTGTTTGCAGTCCTGTTGCTATATATATGTGTGTATATATATATATATATATATATATATATACAAAACCTATTTTTCCTATGAGGATATATTAGAAACATTATATTGCATTAAAAAAGGGCAGTGTTCAATACTCTTCAAGTGCATCTTCCTCTGGTTTAGTAAAGAGCTGTTGTTGAGTGGTACACACTTGGTAGAGCTGAGAATGCACCTCTCCAGCGCAGCCGTGACCCTCAGAGCGATGGAGCTCACCCCTCAGTTTTATTACGGGTAACTCATTTGTTGCTGTGCCATGCCAGCTTGATTTAACTGGCACATAAGAGCAATGGCAGCACAAGCCCGACTCCTGAGCATTTAAAACTAGCTGCTGAAGGCAGATGGCATTCTCCAGTTCTCACACTGCTCTACTGCAGAGAACTAAAGTTTAAACTATCAGCTACCTGCCATTTTTGAAATTGCTGCAGATAAAAACTCTTTGATGATTTCAGATTTCTGCTGCTTGCTTGCAGGCTTACAGAGAATAATTGCTACCATAAGAAAACTACTGAAATAGACAATAAACTGATTTTGGCTGGAAGTACATTGTAATTCTGTTCTATATTGGTATGTGCTGCACCACAGAGACAAGTGTTTCTTATAAACAACAACAAAAAAAAATAGCTAAACTGAGGTGGAAGAAAAACAACCCACCAGTTTAATAGTTCTGATACAATAATCTGTGAATCAGCTAACGTGGAAACTTAATTGTTGCTGAAAAGATTAAATAGGCTATGTCTGGTATAAAACACGTGGGGCCATATGCCATCCTGCAAAGCTGCAGAACAAAGGAACGAGGCACAACATAATCCAGAACAAAGACCCCCATCTGCAAGGGAAAACCATTAATGTGATATGTTTCTCTCATTCTTCTTTGAGGTCTTACTGCTGTGCTGTTTTAAATGTGAAGATCATCTAGCCTCTGTCTTCCTCCTCAAGATCTTCCACTTTATCTGGCCTAGGTCCTATGGCAGCTCTTTTTGGTACTGCTCCCTACAATGGTACCAAAGATTTATTTTCATTGATTAGACACCACGGCCCTCAAAATTTTTCAGACTTCTTTGACTGTGCATTAAAACAATTATGTTTATTTTCACCTACCTGAACAAGTTCTGTAGTATTGACTTGCCTTCGTCTTATCATCAGAATTGAACAAGACTTTTCAGAATCACAGAAAACCTGAGGTTTGAATGCACGTCTGGAGGTCACCTAGACCAACCGCTCTGCTCAAAGCCTGGTCAAATAAAACAAGTTGCTCAGGACATCACACAGCTGGATTTTTAATATTTCCAGCAAGGAAGACTCCACACTCTCTCTGTAAACCTGGGGAATCTTCTCTAGTGCTTGATCAACAGAAACCACTTTTTTTTTTTTTTTTTTTTCCTTATGTTTTAAGGAGATGTCTTGTTTTTTTTGTTTTGGTTTTTTTTTTTTTCACTTTATGCCCGGTGGTTCCTGTCTTGTAACTGGGTACCACTGTTGGGAGTCAGGTTTTGTCTTTTTTACACCCTGGCAACAGGGTGTCTATTCACATAGAATAGAACTGAGCTGTTCAATCCTATTCGAGGATACTCAACTTTTCTCAACTTCATATCTTGAGGCTTCAGCTCAGTCACTCATGATAAACTTTATAAATTGTGTAGCATCTGACTGCAAACAAAACTATTTACAACAAAATGCATCTGTTCATTCCTTTAAACCCATTTATTGCATTGATTCTAACTGCTTTAATTACTTAATCAAATATTGTATAGCCTCAAATCAAATGCCTCATGGACATCTAAGAGCACTGTACCAGCACTGTTGTATTTATTAATTTAACATATGCTTCTCTCAAATGAAAATGTCACATTAGTTAGATGGAATCTACTTTACATAAAATAAATAAGAGTGAATCTTTACTAAGCATATAGTTATTTGTGTTTATTTTTCCTCTTGAAAACACTAGCACTTTTGTAGCCATTTCTCCAAATTATCCCCAGCATTCCAAAATTTTGTGAACATTGACATAGATATGTCAGAGATGGTCTCAGATAGTTTTTTTATCAAATTTCTTTGGTATAAACTATCAGAAATGTTGATGAAAATATATCAGACAATATTAGTGGTCTAACAGGCTTCAACCATTTCTCAGAGCTGAAATCATGTCAACATATTCTATGAGTACATCTTTCAGCTTGTCCCAAATTCAGAAGTTAATTATGCACTAAAAATGTTTGCCTTTGTTTTGCATTAGTAACACTCATGGTAATAATCACAGACAATATTCACCATTAAACTTCTTTTCCTGATTTCTAAGTTCCAGTTCCAGTATTCCATCAGTATTCCAGTTCCAGAAGTTCCAGGACCACCTTTTTCCCATCCCATTCCGGACTGAGGAAGCTGAAGGTAGCAGTCAAATTCATAACACTCTCTGCCTTGCTTCTACTTTGGCTTTGTGCTAAATGGATAAAAATTTCAAAGTTCTTTGTTGTTAACATTCCCCTTTTTCTTTGGTTCTTTGATTCATGAATAATCTAACTGCTGTCTCTGACAACTTGAACAATTTTAAGGGGACAGGACTTAACAGAGCTTCACGGATTCTCCTTCTCACCCACACCTGCTCTCCCAGCACAACTCCTAGAAGATTTTGCAAGAGCAGCATTCTAACTGCCATGTCATAAACAACTTCCCAAACCAGAAATTTATTTCTAAAATCTCCTTCCATTATTTTCTTTTCATAGCTGATCATTTTTCTTCTAAGGAACATAAGGAAAGTAGCATTTTTATTTTGACAGACATTGCCAGTATTTATTTTCTTTTGATAAGTCACTCCTTCCTGACTGGTTAACGCCCATGGATTTTAATGTTTTATCCAGATAAATCTTCTACCCTTCTACTGGTGTTTTGGGTCCATAATTAACAACTTTAGATTAGACTTATTTAGTGTTGGGGCCCAGCAGCCATTCAAAGGTGCAGTCTAAACTAACTCTCCCTTTGTCCAGATGAGTCTGCTAGGATATCCCTCACATATTCTATCCTTGCTCTGTGAAAAGAACAGAAATTTCTATAACCAGAATTCTACCCCCTCCTTCTTCCTTGTTTCTTGCTATCCCCTTTTCTATCTTCCTACTCATCTCTCACCAGCTACCTGACCTGCTAATGCAATTTGTGCTGAATGTTCTGAATCATTGTTTTCCAGGTCCTTTTTTGCTGGAAAAGTGGCTGTAATACCATAGACCAATTTTATTTGCTTAGATACCTGGCTTCTCCACTCTCTGGAGCTGCCCATTCAATCTAACAGTTTGATACTCTTAGTCCATTTGCCTAATGGTCTTTTGTAGAAGTACTTGCACTCCTTTTATCCACAGGAGAAGCTAATAATAACAAAAACACATTTTCATGTCATATTGATCAATTATTGTTCATTATGTACAGAGAAGGGCTCTTGCTAAAAGAAAGTGCTAAAAGCACTGGCTCTCCAAATGTCCTAAAATGTTTAAGAGCCATTAGGCCAACCAACTCAATTCCATGTCTTCATAAATGCTCAAGAAACTCAAATATCACCATTATTCAACGAGTAGTGAATCACAGTATCTGCTGTATAGAAATCAGGTACATTTTTTTTCATTTAGGTTTTCATGGTCAAATTGTACAACTTCCCCAACAAATAGAACACTAAAATAGCTTTTTCTACCTGTATATAGTTTTCTAATTCAAAAACCTGATTTTATGGTCATCTCCTCCTTTAATGAAAAGTTTCTAATATTCCCTTTTATTAAATTATGTTACCACAGCTGGAAAAAAAAAAAAAAAAAAACAAAAAAACAACAAAATAACCCACAAACAAAAAAACAAACACAAACAAAAAAACCCCACAACAAATCCTCCCCCAAAAACCCAAAAACCAAACAAAATAAAAACAAACAGGAAAAAAAAAACCACACACACACACACACACACACACAAAAAAACCCAAAAAAAACCAAAAAAAAACCCAAAAAAACCCCAAAATAACTAAAACCAAAAGCAAAACCAAAACAAAACAAAAACAAAACAAGAAGGTGAGGAGGTGGAGAAGATCAAGAGTGCAAAACCCCCCAGAATAAAAAGCACAGGCAGATAAAGAGTTAGATATTTTCCTATTGTTTTAAAGCCAGGTTTGCTGCACATTTAAATACATGTTTATCTCATACATCCAAGTCCTTATAAAGCTGAGATTACTATGTTATGTGGGTATACACACCACCACCCCCCACCACACACACACACACCTCTCTTGATATTTCCTTACTGAACCAGTATTGATTTCTTTCCTAGACCTCATTTCATATTGTGCCCTGAAAATTAAATGATCTATTTAGTTCAATATGGCCCAGGATTCTAATTGGATTTTGAGGCAGTAATTTATGTAATATTAATGGATACTTTCAGAAAACCTCTAATTAACAGCTGACCTTTATTTTTTCCTAAGAAGAAAGAAAGAAAGAAAGAAAGAAAAGAAAGAAAAAAGAAAGAAAGAAAGAAAGAAAGAAAGAAAGAAAGAAAAGAAAGAAAGAAAGAAAAAGAAAGAAAGAAAGAAAAGAAAGAAAGAAAGAAAGAAAGAAAGAAAGAAAGAAAAGAAAGAAAGAAAGAAAGAAAGAAAGAAAGAAAGAAAGAAAGAAGGAAGAAGGAAGAAAGAAAGAGACAGAAAAAGAGAAACAAAAACTGAAACACTAAAAAAGCAAGTAGTCTGAATTTAATTAGCAAAAGCCAGCATACATCAGGGACATTTTGGGGAACATCAAAATACATTATGTATTTGATCACCTTATGCCTATAAAAAGGACTAAATAATTTTAATGCAATTCAATAAAATGTGTTTTCAATGAGAAGGTTCAGCTCTGGGTGATAGATTAAAAGCTTCATATAACCTAGAGATTTTATAAGGTACTGGCAAACAAATTCAAAGAAAAAGATTATATTTTCGTTGCTTCTTTTATGTAGCAAGATTTCTTCATTTTCTGCTTTCTTTTTCCTTCTTTTTTTTTTTTTTCTTTAGCAGTATAAATATATTCAGAATAATTCAAGTGCTTTAAGAAGAGAAAAAGAGGAAGAGTCAGAGCTATCACCTCATCATTAAAAGAAGAAATTCACTTCCTTGTTCAGAAGCTGTTTTACTTCTTACTTATTGCCATATAACCCCCTAAAAATCAAGGATTTAGGGAAATGAACCCCAGGACACTCAGAACAATACTGAACCTCACAGTGAATTGATAATTTCACTATGGCCTCAAGAATTAAACATGGTAACATTTTGAGAAACTTTCTTTTAGAAACACCTTGTTTGTATCAACAGTTAGGGATCTATCGAACAAGATATTATGATGTGTAAAACTGAGAATTACTGTTACAAATATATACTTCATTCTCTGCTCATCACTGCTTTGTATTGCCTTTACACTTGTGTATTTCGTGATATTTTACTCTCTTGTACTTTAATATCAGTTGCTCAGTGAAAAAGAAGATGAGTAATCAGAACCATAAATAAAAAATCCACATGTACTCTGCATCAAGGTATACACCAGCTTTAGGTCTGGTCTGGTTCCGACTAGTCCAAATGACTGACATGTCAGTATTTACTAACAAAAGCTAAGCCTTTTCAAACCTGTTTAAAAAATCATTAAAAAAAAGAATAAATAAGTCTTTAAAAAGAGAAATTCCTGTTGTGGGTAAACCAGTCCAGTGGAGTTCTTAAGTGTGAATACAAAATTGGATTTAGGGACTTCAAAGCTGAGCATTGCAATAGGTAATTATTTTTCAGTCCTTTACTCTTATCATGGGATCCATGATCTCCAATTAGGCAGTGGGGTGTCTGATGACTTACACAGAAAAAAAAAATATCATCCTTCAGCACTAAATTTAAGATGACTACAAAACAGATATTTTCATGAGATATACAAAATAGCTTTTGGAATCTAATAGCACTTAGATATGAGGTCTAGACAATTTATTTCTGTCAGTATGGGGACAATAAGAGGAAGGATGACCTGAGGAATTAAGAGGTCAGGACTGCAGACACACATTTAGTATTCTAAATTTTGTTTACTGAAATTTAGGTGTGCATATGCCATATTTTCATAGCAAAGAAACAATTTCTAGTATTTCTTTGACTTCAGTCTCTGAATCTTATGATTATCAATGGGGACCTGACTTGAACAGTCTGTGAAAGATAGCTGAAGACTCACAGAAAGAGGAACTCTCCCAATTTCTATCATCTGTATCAAAAATCCCCTGCATGAGTCAAAGTATGTCAGAGCCATCTTATAGAGAACTGACCTTTAAAGTCTATGGCGACTTCCTTTTGTACTCAGTAGGCACCACAGGTGATCCTCAGGGACAGGGAAGCAGGGACATACAGCACAGTAAAAGGAGTGTGTGCAGACATAATTTAGAAGGTTTTGTCTGGGAAAGAATCCCACACTTTTAAATGGAAGTTTCTTCAGAATTACCCAAATTTCTTCTTGTCTATCAGTTCATCTTTTCATAATGTTAGTTTTTCTGTGACATTGCTTGTTTATTGATAGCAAGTCATGTTAGACCTTTAACAAATTAGTTTAACACAGATTTTTAATATTTAAAGAATAATTTGTCTCTGTAATGTCACATGTGTGTATGTGTGTGTGTGTCTATATTTTTTTTTAATATGCTTTGCTCCACCAGTGATAAAGTCCAGCTTACAGTAATCATATCTACTTAGAAAACATCTGGAGCCTGAGAAAAGATTCATCCCTTTCTATAAGAACAATTAATCAGGGCATGGATTCTTTAAATCTTTCTAACCAGTATAGTTCTATTTTGCTTTCAATGACAGATGTGCTTGAAAGCATCAGCTGATATGTCCCCAAAAGTTTTTTTCTTCTGTCTGAATGCATGGAAAGCAACAATAAATGATATTAAAGCTTTTTTTTTTTTTTTTTTTTTTTTTTTTTTTTTTTTTTTTTTAATTAAATATAAAATGAGTGGAAAACAGACGAATGGAGAAGTCAGGTTATTTGATCAACGTCAGACTGCAGATCAGCGGTGAATCTGGCAACTAAAGCTGTATTTCACAGTTGCTGGCTAATGTCCTCCTGATCGTTATTTAGCACCACCTTCCCTAGCAAGAAACTATAGACTGGGCTTACAAATTCTCATCAAGTTGTTAAGACAAGATTTTTTTCCTCAAAGTTTCTGCGGTGACTAGCCAAATTTACATTTAAATGACTGAAGCTAGCCTGTTTATTTCCACTGTTTCCATTAAAGATGGATGACGGTTTACTTTCAGAAAGCAGTTCCCAGATAGGCTTGCATTTTTCCTTAACTTTTTCCCTCCCTTCTTTGAAGTTAAGCGCTGGCAGGAGTGAATTTAATTCCTCTGCTCCTATTGTGGCCGGGTGCTTTTACATTTTCTTAACATCTCTTTGTTTATGGGCCAGACACTGCTCAGGGAGCAGAAACCAGGTTCAGAACCCTCGCTGCCAGAGCATCAGAAATGTCACTTGAGGAACAGAGCAACACAATTATCGTCATTATTCTTCACTCCTCTAAGGACTGTTTCCAGGTCGTAGACACCTATTGTGGATGCTTTGGGAATAATGAAAACCATTAACAGATTGTTAATGTGACTTGGTAACAGACCAAGCAGAGACTTATAAAACAATAAAGCTTTACAATCAATCTGATGTGTAACTAGGCACTGATCGGAGCAGGTATAACATCAGTTAGGGATAAATTTTAACTCTTCTTATCACCCTGGTGATACTGAGACACTGAAAGCTATCTCAGTCAGATGCATAAGTGTTTTGAGGATCATAACCTTCGGGGAGTTTTTGTCAGGTGATCAGCTGAACCAGACGTGGAACCAAGTAAATGAGCCAACAGGCATCCTCTGAAACTGGGTGAGGAGTGTTTGTATTCCTCCAGGCAGCAGAACTGAGAGAAGGGTTACTTGGGGTTTGTTTTTGTTGGTGTTCAGGCTTGGTTTTGGCTTAGCTGTTGTTTCATTGGAGTTTTTTTATTCTTTCTTTCTTAAAGGTAAAAGATAAAGATAGAGCTGCCATGCCATGACTGCGTGTGACACTGTGCTTTGGAAATGTTCAGTAAAAGAAATCAGAAAAATCAAATTAGAAATTTATTTTAAGAATCAGATTTACTTTACTCTTTCAGTGATCTGTTCTGCTGTCTTGGCAAATCACATTGCCTGTTTGGGACTGAGTTTCCTCACCTCACCTGTGTCTGATTTGACCTTATTATATTTCATAAGAATTCCTTGCTTCCTTCCTGCCTTCTTCACTTCTCTCTAACTCTGATTTTCTTTTTCTTTCTTTCTTTCTTTCTTTCTTTCTTTCTTTCTTTCTTTCTTTCTTTCTTTCTTTCTTTCTTTCTTTCTTTCTTTCTTTCTTCTTTCTTTCTTTCTTTCTTTCTTTCTTTCTTTCTTTCTTTCTTTCTTTCTTTCTTTCTTCTTTCTTTCTTTCTTTCTTCCTTTCTTCCTTTCTTCCTTTCTTCCTTTCTTCCTTTCTTCCTTTCTTTCTTCCTTTCTTTCTTCCTTCCTTCCGCAACTTCCTTCCGCAACTTCCTTCTTTCCAAACTTCCAAACTTCCTTCCAAACTTCCTTCCAAACTTCCAAACTTCCTTCCAAACTTCCAAACTTCCAAACTTCCTTGCGAACTTCCTTCCTTCTCATTAAAGCTGATGCCCATCATTGTATTGCCCTTTGTTTTACAATGCTGACATTTTCTATATTGATGTGTGTTTTTGGCATTCTACATTTCTGGATCTTCGGGCTGAACTATCTTTACAGTCTGGAAGAGCACAGCACTGACTATGATAATACAGGAGCTAAGGTTTAGAGCATCATAGCAGGTGATAACAAGATATTTACAGCCCAAGCAGACTCAGATTGAGCTGTGCACTCTGTCATTTTCATTTTATGAGCTTGCTCCATAAAACTGCTCCCATATGGTTAAAGTTAGGGATAAACAAACAGGTTCTGATCAAATAAGAAACCACTCAAATCTTTGCCCAAGGTTCATAATGAACTTCTTTTTTTTTTTTTTTTTTTTTTAATCTCTGAAAATATTGCTTATGCAAATTTCAAAATCTTCTCTTGTTTTTGTTTGCTGTATCTTTATTTCTTAATTTAACCTAAGACTTATAAGCAGACAGAAATGCTGTTTTATATTAGTTCTGCTTTAATCGAAAGAAGTACAGGTAGCAGTTTTACAAGCTGCTGTTGTACAAAGCCAGGAAAGGTTAAATGAAGCCCCTAACCAGAGTCCAATACATCCAATTTACAGAGATGATTTCTAAGGGGAAAAAAAATAATAAAAAAAAAGACTTAAAGCAAGCCCCACAGAATATCTCCTTTCTCATAAGATAGAAAATGGTACCATTTGAATTTGCCTATGTACAAATATTGTGCATTCATCTTGGGGCTCTGTAGTTCTGTACCATTATGGTGTGCCTGTAGTCCTAGACCAGTGACTAATAACAGTCACAGTCCTTCTGTTGTGCAAAGAAGGAGGAAAGATGGTAAGATTTCCCTTTTTTAGCTTACACAGTTCAGTCACCATTCACACAGGCAAAGTATTTTGCCTGTTCATGAAAAAACAAGACTCATCCCTGGGTATAAGAAAGCCAAGATGGGAAGAAGGGAAGAGACATCAGTTTCAGGATGACTGCTCTAGCTGGAAAAAAGATAAGCTTTTGGGGCACAGACATATTTTTGTTCAAAGAAGATCTTCTGTATTTGATAGTTTCTCTATGTTTCACTTACCTTGCTTATATATTGCTATGTGATAGCATTCAAATCACCAGATCTAAGTACAAAACCAAATGTAGTCTAACTTGTCTCATGTCATAGTACAGCAAGCCTGGGATGTCTCAAGTTCTGAGTCCTAAGAAAAGTGTATCTACCTAAACAAACCCATTCTGACTTGACAATCCTGCAACCTAACATCTTTGAGGCAAAAAGAAGGAAATCAGAGAAACTTTCTTGTAAATGACTTTGGGCTATTTTCATCAAATAGGACACTGCAGTGTTAGAAATGAATACATAAGAGGTTTGACTAGTGTCTTTGGATAGTATAGAAACAAGAGCACTCCTGGGTGCCTGACAGAAATAAACTTCTGAATCTCTTGAGATTTGTGCATCCATAATCACCCATTTAGCTTCTGCCTGCTGTAACAGAGATACTGGACAAAAAGCACCTGCAGTGCTACCAAATGTTCCTACTTCATAAAAAGAGAACTACTGGATTTTTCTGTGGAAGACTGGTAGGGTGAGATAAATAAATACTGAGCCCACATCATGCCTCAGTCTAGGAAATGGAGTGTTAAGGCTCTGCAATTAGGACTTTAAGAGCTGCTGAAACCTTGGCTAAGATGAAAGAAAGTCACTTTTCTCTGACCAGGCTTTTAATCTTCCTCGATGATCCATTTCTGCTTGCCATGAAGGAGGTGCTTGTTTGAGAGGCATTATGTGGGTGCATTGGAAGGTGACAAGGAGAGCTCACAGAACTGCTCAGTCCTTGGTCAGCTCCGCCCAGATGACATAAAGCTCTCAAAGATTTTATAAGCCAGGATGAAGCGATGTGGTGCATTTCTGCTTGTGGCAATTGCACATCAATTAAGGGCCTTGGTTGCCTGATGGACAAAGGGGTTCATCCCAAAAGAAAACAAAAACAAAAACAAAAACAAAAACAAACAAACAAAACAAAAATATAAAAAAAAACCACCAAAAACCCAAACAAACAAAAAAATAAAATCTAAAAAAACCAAACAAACAAATAAAAAAAGGAGGCAAAAATACTAAAATAGGTACCAATTACAAATCCATCTTAGCAGGACTGTGGCTTAGCAGCCCTCTGAGCCTTAATATATTATACCCTTGAGCATGCAGGTCATAGAATCATAGAATGGTTTGGATTGCAAGAGACCTTAAAGGCCATTTATACTAACTTGTCCATTGCAATGAACTTGGGAGATTTTCAACCAGATCAGGTTCCTCAGACCTGGCTCAATCTGATTTTCAATGTTTGCAGGGATGGAGGATGTGGGCAATTTGTGCTACTGTTTTACCATACTCATTGTAAAGCACCTTTTATTTAATCTAAATGAAGCCTCTTTCTGTTTAAAGCACAGGCCATTCTATCTTATCACTACAAGTCCCTCTCCAGCTCTCTTGGAGCCCTTAGATACTGCAAGGTCCTCTAAGGACTGTACAGAGCCTTCTCTTCCCCAGGCTGATCAATCCCAGTTCTTTCAGCCTTTCCTTTGGACCTTCCCCAATGGGTCCATGCCTTTCCTGTGCTGAAGGCCCCAGAGCCGAATGCAGTGCTCCAGGTGGGGTCCAGTGATCACAGAATCACAGAATCACAGAATCACAGAATAATGAGGCTGGAAGAGACCTCTAAGATCATCAAGTCCAACCTATGCCTTAACACCTCAACTAGACTATAGCACCAAGTGCCATGTCCAGTCTTTTCACCAGAGATGGTGATTCTACCACCTCCCTGGGAAGACAATTCCAGTACTTTACTATTCTTTCAGTGAATTTTTTTTTCCTAATATCCAACCTATACCTTCCCTGACGTAGCTTAAGGCTGTGTCCTCTTGTTCTGTCAGTTGCTGCCCAGTGGAAGAGACCGACCCCCATCTGTCTGCAGCCTCCCTTCAGGAAGTTGTAGAGAGCAATGAGGTCACCTCTAAGCCTCCTCTTCTACAGGCCAAACAGCCACAGCTCCTTCAAACATTCCTCACAGGGCTTGTGTTCCAAGCCCTTCACCAGCCTCGTTGCCCTCCTCTGGACGTGCTCAAGCATCTCAATGTCCTTCCTAAACTGAGGGGCCCAGAACTGGACACAGTACTCAAGATGTGGTCTCACCAGCGCCTAGTAAAGGGGAAGAATGACGTCCCTGCTCCTGCTGGTCCCACAATTCCTAACGCAGGCCAGGATGCCATTGCCCTTCTTGGCCACCAAGGCACACTGCTGGCTCATATTGAACCGGCTGTCGACCAGCACCCCCAGGTCCCTTTCTGCCTGAACGCTGTCCAGCCACAAGGAAGGACTAAGGCTTTGCCTTGCCTTGTAATTAAGGCTTTGCTCTCCAGTATGTCTGGGGTAGCCTTATCACAAAACCTAACCTGCTCCATTGAGTGTAATTGCATTGTCTGTGGGACAATTCTGGCTTTATTCTAGCAGTTAATCAAAGTCTATCCTCATTCTGAAGAGTTTGTTTCTTTTCTCCCCACTTCCTGTGTCCATGCCTCTGCCCTCCTAAATCCTTCTATACTGTTAAATGAAAATATAGAGAAGGTGAATCCCTAGGATAATGTGAGTGAAAATGCATATAGACCAATTACAATATTGCAGGTAGAACATATATTTTTTTTTTAACTCCTACTGGTATGATACTGTTACTTCTCTCAAGCTGTCTGGTACATGCCTTACCTTTACAAGCTAGTTCAGTTACCTAAGCAAGTATTAATTACCTGATTTTTTTTTTTTTTTAGGGTCTTATTTTGATCCCTTTGTTTTCTGCTGAGTTGGTGAGTTGGATTGTATCCTGTGAACCTGTCCTGGAAATGAGAACAGGATAAGGCTGCACATCTGGGAGAGTGACAGCAGGGAAGAGAAAGGGAGGCATCCCTCTTGGTAGCAGCAAGATACTTAGATGGGCAGAGCCAACTTGGTTACAAGGATGCTTTACTCTCACATTAAATTAACATGATTGCAAGGGGAAACAAAACTCTATAGATTTCCTTCTCCCAGAACCATCCTGGTGCACCTAAACCCCTGTGCTGTCATGTGAAAAGAGGCAAGGACACAGCCAAAGTGTCCTGGCAGACAAAGGGAAGCAGAAGCTGACACTCAGAGGCCATTGAAGGTGCTGAGACTCCTTCAAGGTGTGAGGTCTGGCATTTCTGTAGGTTGAAATTATTCCCAACTAACTTTGTGTAAAGGTTGGTATTCTTGGACAAAAATAGACAAAACAAATGTTAAAACCACTCTGATTACCTCATACCCCAATAGATGTTTCATTAAGCTTTCATTGAGTTAATTGATTCTCTCAATTGCTTTTACTCCTTAAATAGTTACAGGGTAGAATACAGAGCCTCTCTTTTTTGTTGTTTTTTTTTCAAGATCTGAGGTGACAATTTTAGTCTCAATTCTTCTATTGCCTGCTACCTTAGAATCGAAGTATGGAGAGCACTTGAACCCACAAAAGATCTGTTTGCCCTGCAGGCCAAAGAGCTGGTGGAAGGATTACACTTCATGCAGTCTCTCCCAACTATGGCCCTGGGAGAACTGCAGATTTGTCTTTCACTTGACCCAGAGCCATGTGCCATCTGGCTGGTTGTATTTTACTCATGACACGTTCCTTCCTACAATCTCTTTTCCCCCTTTGGATAATAGGTTTGCTTCTGGAAAGTGGGGATAAAGCATTTCGACCACAGTAGGGCACACACTAAAAATTATGAGGAGACTTATTGAGAAGATCAGAGTGGATGACTCTGTCATATGACCTGTCATAAAGTTTAGCTGTAATATTTTTCATGAAGTTTTAGCTTGCACCCTTATCCTCACCCAAATTACACTGGACTTTATAGTTTTTTGGTTTTTTTTTTCTTATTTTGCTGATCTGAAATCTGTAGTGGATGCCAGCAGGCAATTTGTTTCTATGCCAAAAGGATGATTTTGGCTAAAGCTGTGATGTAATTGCTAGTCTAATTGACCTCATGCAGAAAAGCCAAGAAACCTGTCCCACAAAAGCATCTGTAGCTTCTGTGCTCCAGGTTTCTGTTTTCAAGCCTGACTTGATGTGCAGTTGGCTCTCAGGATGTAGATGAAATACCCTTCTGCCCTTGTTTCCTCCCCCCGCAAAAAAAAAAAAAAAAAGAGTAGCAGAGCTGCTATAGAAGTGCATAAAGCATTCAGTCTTTATAAAAAGCCAAGAATATAGCAAGTTATAATTATGGAACTCAGAGGCAGAACAAGAGCTCAGATTAACTGTAGTCTACTCTGGAGACTTTTAATTACGAACACCATGGGAAAATATGGAGTAACATGAAAAAAAAAAAAACAATCCCCAAGTCTAAAATGGACATATAAGGATATTAATATGAGAATTTGCAATGCAGAAGAGATGAGATGTAGAATAGTATTGCCATCTGCAGTCATTAAAGTACGGATTTGTTCTTGCTTGCTTTTGCTGTTAGCCTGAGTGATCACAGGAATATTTGCTTCTCAGTTAAGTAAACTAGCTAATTGCCATACTAAAATGTCTCTTTCTCTGAAAAGGACAATTGGAAAGAATTCCTTCTTGAGGAAGAGCAGGAGATTGGTAACTTACACTCTTTTAAATTCCTATGAATTTAAATTCTCCAAAGTCTGAAAACAAATTTTTTCACCACCCTGGTATGTAGTGAGGACTTGGATGCTTGTGCAACAAAACTACCACTTTACTACAGTAAAGATGCTCTTCCTGCTTTGTTATCCATTTTTGGTGTCTTGTCAGGAAAGTAATTTATCCTCTACAATTATGAATTTTTACATTAAACCGAGAAAAATTAGTCCACAAGGGTTTGGTTTTTTTTGTTTTGTTTTGTTTCTTTTTTTTCCCTCTCTGATGGCACTGGTGAATAATGATTTCCAAGAGTGAGTCTTGTAAACTTAGAAGTGCACTAGAGGAAAAAAAAATGCCTAAGATAAATTACATATTATTATTATTATTATTATTATTACTATATACACTTCCTGGATTTTGAACCAAAAATATCAAGAGACTAGTTAGATGATGATACAATTTTCTCAGTGCTGATGGAAATGGATAACAAGAAAATATCACTGCCATTCAAATTTGTTTTAGACAACATATATCTGACATACCTCTCTAAGCCGCACATATGGGTTTTTTTTATTTTTTTAATAAATTTCTTATTTATTTTGTATGTCTGCAATTCTGGGGTTTAATTGTTGTTGTCTTTTTTTTTTTTTTTTTTTGTTTGTTTTGTTTTATTTTAGGTTTTTTGTTTGGTTGGTTTGGTTTGGTTTGGTTTCTTTTCTTTTTCTTTCTTTTTTTCTTTTGTTTTGTTTCCCTAAGTCTAAAAACCTATCTGGCAAAAGGACTTCAGCCCACTCTACAATAATGAAATTATTTGATGAAGTCTGATTTCATAATATTTGACCTTTCATAGTCACTGAAGTCATCATGCACCTGCATCAGATGCTTTTGTTAGAAAAAAATGAAGTATCTTTTGGAAAATTTGAGGGCAATTTACAACAAGGTTTTAGGTCTTCATAGATAACCTCTCTAAATAACTTTCTATCCCTGGTTATAATAACTTACCAAGGTCTTCAGGGATGAAAAAATAAATTGTATGAATATATTTCACTACTTATTTTCTCCAAGCCTAAATTAGCACTAATAAAATAATAATCCTGTGATCACAATGGTGTTGTGAGCATCATGATTCCATTGTTCATATTTACAAAAAAACTCCATCAAACTTTTTTCCATTGATATAGCCTAGATTTTAATTTTCTCACAGAAATTGGAAGTGGTAAGATTATCCAAAGGACATTTTCTTCATGGATCAATTCTGCAATTGGACTGAGTGTGAACACTACATAGTTTATGACTGAGTTTACATTTGTGTAACAGCCTCTGGCCTGGTAAGGATGAAAGCTCTACTGCCTTTCTAGGTAACTTATTCCAGTGTATCTTTGCTAGACCTCAAAGGTTTTAAACTTAATTCTACACTATTTCATATCCTAGTCTTGTTTCTCTTGTGCACATAAATATTTTAGCCACTTTGACAAAAATGAAAGGGTTGAAGAGATGCAAATTCGCAGAAGCTGCATCCTCATGAAAAGTATTTTTGTTTTATATTGAATAATGCCACTGGCTAGGTCATCTGTGAACATCTGTGATCCATCGATCTACCCACATAAATATCAATGCTTTGAGATAAAAGTCTAAGTCAATAAACTTTATGACTGTGGCAAACTCATTACGCTGTGCGTGTTTTTCTGTCACAAGGAGCCATGAAAACAATACTGAAAAATTAAGAGCTGGTCTCGAGTATGAGATTTAATCCTGAAGTCCACTATAAAACAAATGGGTTTTGAGGGGTGTTCTAGTTATGATACCAGCTATTGTCTGAATTATTATCTTTAATTAATTTAAAAAAGAGGAGAAACAGAGTATTCTTCAAGTTTCACCTTAGATTAATATGAATTTCTAATGCCCAAAAGTGGGGCTCCTAAATCCTTCACAGAATAACAAACCAGGGATTGAGGAAAGCATAAAGATACACATGACATGGATAAAGGGCATTTCAGACCTTCTCTGGAATGAACTGTACAGGCTTAGTTGAATTGAAAGCTGTCCCTGCTTCTAGGAGGAATTTGCTCCAGGGTAACTGCAGGTTTTCTTTCCAAATTTTCTCTGATTTTCTTATTCTCTAAGAGCACCAAGTTAGAAGTTCTAAAGTCTATATTTAAAACAAAAAAGGAAAAAAAAAAAAAAGAAAAAAAAAAAACAAAAAAATAAATAACAAGAAAATAACATCACCATCATCACAACTGAAGAACATTTCACAGGACAAATTATGAAAATGTAATTTTTCCATTATTTTTTACTCAGCAAGAAACTGGAGAAGGCCAGTAAGAATGGACCACATATCTTATTAAGTCTACTTCTATTAATATATATTATGAAACAAAGCACAATACCTGTTTTTTAAAGGCCTTTCCTGACTTTCTGAACTACTGGAAGTACCAGCATGTGGGGTCAACATGAGGGTTGGGTCTACTGCACATGGAGTTGCACGTTGGCCATAAGCATGTATTTATCAAGGCTAGGTGTTTCCAAGGCATAAAGTTAGATTTTTGATTTAAATTATGTCACAAGGCAAATTTCACCTGCATTTCACATGATTTAGGCACTCCAGATTAGCCCCTGTGACACATATTTCTTCATTGTCCTTGGTCAGGAGGGTGAAGTCACCTCATGCTCGGAGGTATTGATGGACAGTCCCTGAGGAGAGCAGCTGCCAGCCAGAGGCAGTGCTTGGGGAGAACGGTGAAATTGGATTACACCAGGACAGGTATAGGTAAAATAATTCATCCTAGCTTAAAGTTAGTACAGCAAAAGGCCAATCTGATGTGACATATTTAAAGCTGATTGCTTAAGATCTACTTCAGGAGGATTTGGATCTCTTAACTGACTAAAACAGATTATGACCTTATAATGGTGGGGGAAAAAGATAGTAATGTATCTGACATTAGTCTGGTTAAAACTGTTATATAGACGAACAGCTGTAGCAAAGAGTACATTTCAGTAAAAAATTCAGCTGGATATATGAGAAAAAGTTTGGGGGTTTATTTATTTCATTTTCTTCACAGAACAATTTTAACTTGTTCTAGCGACAAAGTAATAGCCCACACATACTTTACCCATTTATAGACAGTTTTAAAAAGCCTCCTTTTAAAGTCAGCATAAACACTGTATTTTAAACACAGTTCAAAAATAAACTGGGATTTAAATTCAAAAACTAAAGATATTTCTGCATACAACTGTGGGAGGGGTTCCTGCTCTCCCTTGGGAGGCAGGAACAGTTTAGAAAAGGTTGCCAATCAACTGCTGCCCTCCACCCCAGAAGAGCTGTCCATCAAGGTTTAGCATACTCCCCAGTTCCAGAAAGTTCAGTTATTCTGTTACCCCCATTGGCTCCTGTTAGAATACCACTCCTCCTCTGTACCCCGATTGGTTCTCTGTATGTCACCCCACTCTGTCTCCCCTCCTTTACCCGTTGCCCATTGGCTGTTTTGTACCCTAACCACTCCCACTCCTTTGCCCTTAATACCCGGCCCCGGCGCCCCTCGGGGCTCCCGGGGCCCGCTCCCCTCCTAGAGCGCTTGTGTCCCTCGTCCCCCATTCCTGTTCCTGCGCTTCTCCTGAAATAAAGCCTCTAGGAATAAAGCTACTCTGGAGCCCTCTCGTCAGTCCGGTGGAGCTATCCGGGTCCCGCCACATCCTCCCCGCGGACCGGTCCTCCGAGGGTTTCCCTCAGGACTGGCTGGGCACCCGGGTGAAGCCCGGAGGACTTGTAATTTAATACATACAACAGGTAATATATTTGATTGAAATTGTACTCTAAGTGTTTATGATCATCTACTAATTTGCTCATACATTCATCTACTCCTCATCTACTAAGAATCTTAAAACAGATAAAGTGCAGATATTATGCAATTTTTGCACTACAATACTTTAAAATTTAAATTCCTTTAAACCTTTTGGTTTAAAGGAAGATGTTGAGTTATTAATAGAATAAGAATAAAGAACCTGAGTAATCTCCAATGACCATTACAGTCCTAAGAAGTTCAGACTGGAAATGAGACACAGACATTCCTCAGAAATGTAAACCAATGTGGCACAATAAGTCAGGGTAGTGAAATTTAAAATGGGCAAGTGACAGTTCAATTTTTTCACTGTTGTAAAATTGATTAATATCCTTTGCAAAATTATTAAGAAAAAAATCTCTTCTTTCAAATATTGTAGATTATTGACTCTTTTAATTAGGAAATTCCTTTTTTTTATCATTTTGTGTGGTTTTTACATGAGCTTGCTTTCCTTTCTTCTTCTATTTGTATAGTTTGCATTGTTCACAATATGAATTTCTAATCCACAACTCTCTGAGAATTTGATAACGAGAAACTTCTGGTAAAACAACCTTCTATAGTGTCTCTTTGAGATGTCTTAGAAAGGTGTTTAAGGTGTTTTCTTTGTTAATGGGACTCTATAAGGTGTTCTGGGACAGGAGCATCCATAAGTGAGAAGACCCTAACCTAATTATGCACCTACACACACATACACACACAGGTGTTTTTCTCCTATTAATTGATAGTGTGCTACTGAGAGTTCTTCATTTTCTCTGAATCACTGGAGAATAGGGATTGAGAGATGTCATTCCCTTCCCTTTCCTGCTTGTTTGCACTAAGTTCGGGGCAGGGATTTTTTCCATTACCCAGCAGGTCTGCTGCAGAGGCTTGTAGGAGTTATAAGCAAGTCATGATCCCAGCAGATCATAGTGAAAACACATTTAAATATATATGTTTATCCATTGGACTCAATAGCATCTAAGGGCTTCTTCAAGTGCTTTATCAAAGAGTGACTGCTCAAAACATGACAAAGATGAAGGTTTGCATGTTCTTAGCCTGTTAGCAGATATTAAAACTTGGAATTTGGAGTTGCTGAAGGAATATAAATAACAAAGTGGGTGGCTGCATACACTCCCAGGAGAGTTCTTCTATTTTTTTTTCCTCTAGTACTATGGAAGAAATATGCTGAAGGATTGAATTAACAACAGGACCTGCATGCCAAACTACCGTAAAGAAGCTTTTTATTACAGATTAAAACAAAAACAAAACCAAGAATCAAAACAAACAAACAAACCCCCCCCCAAAAAAAAAAAAAAAAAGAAAAAAAAAACAGACAAAAAACCCACAAAACAAAGAATCCAAATGAATCAAATACTTTAGAATGTACAGAGGCAAACTCAGGTATAAGCAAAGGTGCCATCTGTGCCAGGTCACAAGTCTGTGAGGCATGAGTGCTCTGTGCCTGACAGGCACCATTAATGCAGAATGACAAAGGACACTCCCATGACATTACACACCACAGCCCTGAAACACCAGGCAGACCTGTAACAAAAGAGGTGTTTCAAGTGCACAGAGACAAACGTGCATAGCATCCACTCAGCACCCATTGCCCGCTTCCAAAGCACCACACTTCTGATTGGGGTTTGTAAAAGATCAGCTTCAGAATCAAATAAAAATATCTGATGAGACATTTTTTCACCTGAGCTCAGAGGTAATGAGTGCTCATAATCCTGCACAGACACAAGAAAAAAAAATCAATTTAAATTTATTCAACTAAGAAAGTTGGGGTTTTTTTGTGGTTTTTTTTTTTTTTTTTTTTTGTGTGGCTTTTTTGTTGTTGTTGTTGTTTGTTTTTGTTTTTTTTAATTGCTGTTGTTATTTTGTTTGGATGTTTGGGATTTTCTTTAATTTTGTTTTGTGCTATCTTGCATTTGTTTTCCAAAAAATTCCTAACATATCTGTCATGTTGCTAATAAAAGGCAGAGTGAAGCCCCCAGTGATGTTACCTCTCCTCTGTGATGAATGGTAACAAACTGCAGCATCTCAGCTCCGTGTTTGATCTCTACCCACAGAGGCCAGATGGTAACATTTTCTTGCTAGAAAAAATGAAGATTTCTGAAAAATCTGAGCAGTTATGAATTTTGATGTTCTTCTCTTATCTGCATATTTCTTATGGAAGAATGAAATATCCATTTTATGAAAAGGGTAATTATGGCTTTCAACATGAACTTTCTAGGTACAGAGGGTCAGAGTTGAATATCAAGTAATTTGATTTTTAAATGATCTATTACTAGTTCTTTAGTTATTTTGTCCATTAATCATTTCATTGTCTCCCTTTGTTGAGAGTTATCTAGCCAGTCTGTGGACTTGCCAGTCGGTGACATGGAACATTATTTTAAACAAGTTATTTAATTGATACAGGTACAAGAATCCTGGAACAGAAGTGTCCAAAAAGTATGCTGGCAATTCTTATATCTGACTACCAGTTATCCATTTCTCCTAACCAGCTTTGTCACAGGAGTTGAATATAGGTAAAGAGTAAGCTGTCCTGACAGTTACAGACCTTACAATATATAGGGTTAATACAGCTATAAAAATATTTTATGGATAATTTCTTTCTCCGCATTCCAGGAAAAAGAATTTGGGAGACTGTATATAAATGCATCATCTGGTGACATTTACCCTAATAGTATAATTAAGACAGAACTAAATTAGTAACGCTCCTAATGGGCTTTTTCCATGTCACTTATTATTTATATAGCATTGCCAGGTCTTTCTTCATATTTCGCATTTATATTTTGGAAGTATTGGAAAACATTCTGCTAGGCATTGTACAGAGGCATCATGATAAAAATATCTTTTGCAAGTAATTTTCAATCTGAAAGAATAAATTTTGTCTTATTCTCCCTTCACAAACTTCACATTAAGGACATGGTCTAGCTGACTTTTTATCTGTGCTTGTGCCCCCGGCTTCTCTGAATCAAAGAAAGACTAGATGTGAAAGCCCTCAGTGGGAAGAGACCTGGAAGTGCTTCTGGAGATAAATGTCAGTAGTCCAAGCCTCAGCCAACTCTGGTTAATCTTTCCTAATGCCAGGTGAATTACAGGTGGGAGTTAGGACTATAGGAAACTGAGACCTAAATAGTTTTCAAGTTTTTTAATCTCTCCTCATGTGGAAACCTTAGTCACTCTCATTGCTTTTCCCAGGACTTCTCTATTCCTGCCATGCTGAGTTGACCAAAACAGAACACAGTGTTCAAGGTGACAACAGACGACACCACTGATTTATCATTCTTCCCTTTATGGCACCTAGTACAAATGAAAAAGTTACAATCATGAAGTAAAGTTGAAGCTTTCAGCTCCTGGTATATACTCCCTGCAAATTTGGCCTGTGAGACTCCAAATAAGAAAAGAAAAAGAACACGCCAGGTAATGGATATTTAGTAGATCAGATGGTATTTTGAATTATCTTTGGACAGTTTATTTCAGCAGATAAATCAATATTCAGCCTCTTCTTTTGTCAGGTTGTGATGGGCTTTTGTTTACATGTGAAGATTAAAAGCAGCACAGTGTTAGAATATTCAGTGGAAGCACTGTGATAGATAAGATGTCAAGGAGAGCTCCAGGAACTACAACAATGCTTTAAAAAGATAAATAAATATACAATGTTATCTTCTGAGCTGAAGCCTCATACAACTTCACTTTTAAATATGTATGACCAGAACCTGTTTTGTTCATACTTTTGTAGATGTTCTCTTACAAAACAAACCAGTAGAGGATGGATTAGATTACCTGTGGAAGCAGCCACCATACCACAGGGATATTCAACAGCTTAGTGGTAAAAACAGCCATGAGGATGGGCTGCAAAAAGTAAGTCTGTTTTAGCCAGGACCCAAGAGAAATCTTGGTAAGCTTTTGGGTTTCTGTCTTTGGTCTTCCCCAAATGACTGAATGTGCACTCAGAAGGCATGAAATTTTTCCCTAGATCTCGTCAGCATCTGAGAGAAAAAAATCTGCATTTTTGAGGAAGATCTCATATCTGTCTGTCTCATATCTGTCATATTTTCTGCTGTTTTTCTGACATCTTGAGGAATTCACTGAGTTAGTTTTGTGTGTCTGGTTCCTCCAACTGGGGTAGCCCAGAGGTGGAGGTGATGGACTGATGAACAAAAATGAATCAACACTTATGGACAAGCATTCTGCCTTGGAGAATATTCTGCAGGCTATTTCTATATACACACTTTTTGTTCTTACTCTACACCTCACACTACAGCTTATTTTCAGATGCAACATGCTGGGAGAAAGTAACTTGAGTTTTAATTTAGCAAAACTATATTTTTTTACAGGCTTGGCCTTAAAATGTGATGATGAAAAAAAAAAAAAAAGAAGTTAATTAATTTACAGTTCTTCCTTCCTGTGGGCATATTATATATTTTTTTTCAAGTAGTTCTCAGAACATCTTTCCAGCCTCTGTGAAAACAAACAAAATATGCCACCTGAGGTGCTTAACAATTCAAATACCATTGAATAAGTAATATATTCCATTGACATTGATATCTCATTGGTATCTTATTTATAACATAACAATGATATATGTTGCAGGAATTAAAAGTCTCAGTCACATCATTAGAACAATTTCCCATGCACCGGTGAAACACTAACCTATTCCCTCTATATCAAAAGAGCATCTCTGGTTTCTTCACTGATCGATGTAAATAGAGCTGTTATTAGAAAACATGTTCATATCATGTAACTTTACACAAACAGACTGTCAGAGATGTGAACAGAGTAATGGAATGGGAAATGACCACAGTGGAAGTGGAGGGAGCCCTCCTGGACATGCTCATTCTTTTATTGTGGACTACGAGACCAGAGAGAATTTGGTTTCTTCCCACTTGTTGAACTCGTTCTGAGCTGGTCCCATAGCTGCCAGAACCCATTCTATGTGGCACAAGTCCTCCACAGAGTGCTGGTAACAAGAAAGTATGGCCAGGTTTAGTGGATGAATTTGAAAGTCACTCATATGCTGCTTGGCTTCCGCACAGACAACAAAGCACCAGCTCCTGCCCCAAAGGGCTAATTATCTAAGGGACACTTGAGTGCCATAAAATGTGCAAAGGGAAAGCTTGGAAATGTAGTTACAGGAGATGCCTGAAACTCTGACACAACTCAGTTTTCGAAAGTGGTAGTGTTTTCATGTCAAAATAAAAGAGTTAAATAACTTTATCACAATGCAGAATTCTCTTTGAGAGAAAAATCTGTTTCTTAGTGAAAAAGAAAATATTTTTCCACCCTCCCCTACATCTCCTTTAAAACTATGCAAAGAAATCAAGGTTAACAGATCCTTATTATTTAATCAAAAGTCCTTCCTATGATTTTTATTGAAATAAACAACTGATTTCATTATCTATGTGACCTCCAAGACATATATTACAGCTTGCCCCATGCAGTGCTTATGATTTCAACAGAAATGAATAATTCAGATATCTGTTCCAGCCACTGTAGTTTTATCACTACTTAAGTCATCTTTGGCTGTATTTTCACCTCTCTCTCAGTCAGAATCTTGCCCTCTCTTACTCTTTGCGTTCTATAGCCAGAAAGCAAATAATTTAAGGATAGAATATTCAGTGAATTAGCACTAGTGTTGAGTTAAACATAGGCTGTGGTTTTTTTTTTTTTTTTTTTTTCCAAAACAAATAATTGCTTTATTGCCCATTTAAATGTAAAATCAGGAAAAAAAAAAAAAAAAAGATGAAGCAGAAAAATTGGATATTACAGCATATAAAATACAAATTTATGGTTAATGTATTGCATATGTAAAGGGGTCAGACACATCTCACATTTGGCAATGCCAAAACACAAGTAAATTCAGCTGACTTTACCCATATCACATTTATTGCTCAATCAATCTAAGGTTTATTTTACAAGGGTGATGAAGTATTTGGTCAAATCAGAGAACATGGAGCTTTCCATGGGCACTCAGCTAAGTGTGTGCTTCAGTACAACAGAGGTTTGAGGTAAGACACAGAGCCAAAATTACTGGGGGAAAAAAAAATAACACTACAATAATTTTGTTCCCTAAAATATGTTTTATGTACTTATCATATTTACAAGACTTGAGTAATTTGAACAGATTTGATTCTGTCCCTAACACTGAGAGTTTGGAAAGGGAGGATAAGAAGCACTGCTTACTTCACTGAAAAGAGTCACAGGCTGACTGACCCCAGGTCATCTTTGAAATGTGAGGCAAAGTCTTTATATTGTGAAGTAGTTTCCTGCATTTTGTGGGATGAAGATACATGGAGGATAAGAAATGCACTTCTGATGCACTATCCAAGTTTAACTGAACTAATTTGGGGGTTCAAGATAGTCCTATATTCATCTTTGTAAGGAGGAGATACAATTATATTTCAAATTGACAAAACAACTGTAACAAATGGCTTTTTCATAAAATTAAATTTTCCTTCTCTAAATGTGCATTTACTTTTCTGAAAGTTATAGAAAGTCATACTCACAATAAGCTTAAAGTGGTATAAAAAATGCACAAACTGGCACTGTTACACAGACTTTCAATAATTTAGTAACCCATAAGAAATCTTATCTAAATCACATTCTCTCTCTTTGTTTCAGTTTGGTCAGCAGGCTCAAACAATCTGTGGACATGTGAAGCAGGAGAGAGATATGGGTGCTACCTCAATGCAACTGATCTTTATAGGGTACATAAGGAGATAAAATATCTTTCCTGTTTTCTTTCCCTTCTAAGTTAAAACACAATGGAGATAAAGAGAGATATAACTCTCATGCTTGAACCTTTGATAGAAACCACAAGGGAAGCAGAAAAAGACAAATATCCCCCTAATGACAGACTCCTGATAGCAGAAATCCAACTAATTTATTTTCCAATATACCCTGGGGAAAAAAAAAAAAAAAAAAAAAAAAAAAGGGTAGAGTTTGTGGAGAGACTGGGAGAAAGAGAGGAGGCAGGCAGCATAAGGTAACTCCCGATGTGCTTTGCAGTTCACCACTAGGCTTTTCATTTACTGTCATAGTAGGCAGGACCAACAATCAGGGACTAAAGTATACTTTGTGTTCTTTATATGAAACTTGTGGAGCATTTTAGAGAGATTATATATAAATTCTATTTATTATTTATTTATTTTTATTTATTTATATATAAATTTTATTTAAGCTACACAAGTGGCTAATGTTTGTCTCTCTAAATGCTTGCATATGCTCAGTGTCATTTCCACTTGGCTGACACTTGACCATCAATCACCTTGATTCCTTCTTCATGTATTCCATGAAAGGAAAAAAATCAAGAAGCAAAGAATCAGAGAGGAATTAAAAAGGTAGAGTACTGATGCCTCAATAACAAAACTTCACTTGATGAAAAAGTAGTTAGACACAATCTGACTTTGAAATATATACAGGGCTCAGCTGGGCTGTTAGGAGATAGTTAATAAATTAGAGTTTCAGGTTTTGGTGAGTTTTTTTTGGTTTTTTTTTTTGTTTGTTTTGTTTTGGTTTTTTGTTTTGTTTTTTGTTTGTTTGTTTGTTTTGGTTGCTTTTTTTTTTTGGTGATTTTTTTCAAATGTATCCACTTTACAGCTAAATAATTCTTTTAATGTCTTAGCTGTAAAACAGCGGTGTTGACTTCCACAGAAAAACTCTTAATGTCCTAATGAAACACATTTGACAGAGGTAAGTGTTATCCCTTCTGAGGGACACACTCAGATTCACAGGGGGACTCTTGAGCACTGTAGTCATGTTTTTGCAATGCCTGTGATTCAATCCCTGGGTCACCCAAGGTGTAACAACAGCCTTTGTCTTGTGTCACCATGGCAGGGGTAAAGGGAGACAGGAATAGGGGATGGAGATGTGGAGGACAAGGAAAAACAAAGCAGGGAGGACCAGTATCTTCGGATTGAGGCACTCATATGATACAAAGATATTTTTCATTCTTGTCCTGCCTCCTTTTAGAATTATGGGTTTAAAATTGAGGTAAAAGCATTGTCACTGAGAGAGCTCTGTACTGTCACTTATAAGCTCAAGTAATAAACTTAGAAGTAATGTTCACATAATTTCTCTTAGTAATAGCATGCAAAATTGACAGTTTTAATATAGACAATTGAGAATACACCCATACCTACCTCCAGCATCAGAAAAACCTGTAACTAAGATGAAATTTTTAAGTTTCTCTCTAAAAAATGTGGAAATCAATCTCAAATCTATTCCTGACCAAGTAGGAAAACTGTGGATTCAAAGAGGCTTCTCTTCAGCATGCTTGCCCTTTAGTCATGTCTTCTGAAGTGCCTGGTCTGTCTACTGTGCAAATCCCAGAAGAGTTTAGGAATGACAGAGGAGTGAAAGGATAGGAATGATGAAGTGAAAGGATAGACTGGGACAATATGAAAACCATGAGGTAGTTTTACCTCAGAAGTGTATTAACAGAAGTGTTAATGCATGCGACTGGAGGAAGCCAAGAGTTGGTCAGCAACTGGAGTACTGTGGTAGTGTGTTTTTTAGTTATATTTGTTTAAGTCTTTATTCAAATTGTTTGTAATGGTTCATTCTTTTATACCCCTTGTTCTTTTCAAAGTGGTTCAGTCCTAAGTTGTGCCTTCCCCTTTCCCTATCAATCAACCCTTGTACCTACCTCTTTATCCAGTTCTTTTTATGTCAATCCTTGTAACCCTGCCCCTGATACCCATCCATCAATGTAAACCCTACCCTGTTGTCTAGAATCTTCCCTGTCATTTATGAATTCCTTAAACTCCCATTTGTTGTGTGTGCATGCGCCCCTCGCCTCGTGTATCTTCTTGGTTAGCTGCTGATGCGAATCCCACCTCATGCTCCACCCTGAAGCTAGCCCATTGGTTGTAAGGCTGTCTCCTCCCCATATTGGTATTCCCAATATCGAGGACGGGACGTGCCGTGGCTTGTCTGGCCCCTGCTGCTGAACCAAATAGCAGCCACTCTGGTGTTTCACCCAGAGACACCTTTGGCTAGCTAGATGCTGCAGCTGTGTGCGTGGAGACAAGTCCAGACATGCTGGAGCTCCGGCAGCAGTGGGATGGAGCTTCCTCTCGCAGAGGGTCTGCTCCTCAGGACTTCCTCTGCCGGAGAGGCTTTTAAGGCTATGGTGAAGGAAAGGAGTCAGTTCTGATGGAGGGTTTTAATCCAGAGCTTTTATTCTGGCCCACAGGCCTCTGGATGTAGCAACAGCTTCAACAGAACTCCTGGACCGTGTGGTTGCCCTCTCTTTTACCTGGGGAGGGGAGGGGGGAAGGGATAGCGAGCCCACCAACCAGGTACGGGAGAGGAGGTCTCAAGGGACAAAGGACACCTGGATGGCCCAATGCCCCCCCAAGGGTGGAGGGCATCTTTTGAATCTGCCCAATCACTTGTGATAGTGCTCGGCAGGAATCAGGGTGGGGAAAGGAGGAGTGATTGACACATGTGGGCTAAGCCCAAATACTTCCAAGGTGGCATCACACTGCAACATCCCCGGAGCCAGCCCCCCTTTATAAGTTGTTGCAGCCCTTTGCTCTTGGCTCTTTTTACCTTTGCCTCCTTCCTGGTGTGCGTCAGTGTAACACCTGGTCTCTCTCCCTCTCGAGGGAGGAATAAAAGCCACTTGTGAAATGTATGCAACAGTCCTTCCCTCCTTCCTTTGCTGCGATCTGGTCGGTGAGGATTACCCTGGGATAGGTTGTGGCCTTTTGCCCACTCCTGGGAAGGTCCCGGCATGCTGGCTGAACCGCTACCCTCCGCCTGCCGGTGGCGTGAGACGCGGAGCAGCCACACATAACGCGCGCTAAGAGGAAAGGGACTGAGCTAGCCAGCTGGCCCCTTCTCCCAAGACTGAGGCACGGCGTCAGAGTACAATAAAAAATATCTGTGTGCACCTGACATTTCAAAGAAAGTGGAAATGTTCTGTAGTACTTTACCTTCATCGTGTCCAAAGCAGGTTCACCACCTCTCTGTGTGCGCTTTATATGTAGTGAAGTGGTGAAAGCTTTTTCCACAGAGAGGGAATTAGATGGTATTAATTACTCTCTGAATGGCCCATCAAAAACTTAATGAAACAACTGAATGAAGGTGAGGGAAAAGTACTGGGTAAAGGCAAACTTAGAATCTGTATTTAGGAAATTTTGTAGACAAGAAATGTTAAAAGCTGTTAATGAAAATATATCAAAAGAAAGTCAACAAAGGTTGCTTCTTCTTTGTCACTTAGGTTACTGGGTCAGGCTTCATTTTTTTCTGTAAGAAAAGATTTTATGTGTTTTTTTTAAGTTTGCTTTATTCTAGTTTGCTTTAGAATTGCTGGCTCTTTCTTACCCAGACTAAGTTCTCAGTGCAGACTGCTTTTAAGTGTATTTAAAGATAAAACAAGTCTTCACCTGCTTGAACAGGGATGCCTGACTTTACATCTTCTCACTGGAAGGAATTGGGGCTATTCTCCCATGTATACCAGAGGCAAATGTGAGGAGCAGTGAAGGAGAAGACGAAGATGATGAAGGAGAAGGAGGAGAAAAAAAAAGGAAAAGGGAAGTTGTGGGAAGGGAAGGGATAAAAGAAACCCAAACAAATTTCAAGGAATGAGCTTTTAAATATTTTGCTGTCTGCTCTTGCAAGCTCGTTTTTGCTCCTGGTTTAGCTAATTCTGAGTTGAAATATCTTTAGTAGTGTGACCCTGGATGTTGTCATAAGTGTCTTTCAAATTATTTTTTTCCAGCTGTTTCTAGCAGTAACCTAACACTGTATAAATTCAAATGTGTGGCAAACTTAGGCTTCTGAACATTTTAGATTGTTAATATCACCCAAATTCTTGCTGAATAGCAATTATCTGAGAGTAGCAAAAAAAAAGTCAGCAAAAACAAGTCCCTGCTGCTCAGAATACATAGTCTTTTGTTTAAAACAATACTCAAAAATTATATGTTTAATTGACAGATCTCTCTCAAAGTTACATATATGCAAATGACTTCTCTCTGCTTCATTTCTCTGGGTTCAAGTTCAGGATTTACAGCTCTCTCTGTTTTAACTAAGCTATTTAAATCAAAGTCTGTGTAGTCAAGTGCTGATCAGAACATTAGCCCGGGTTCACACCCTCGGTCTGCCACAAAATACTGGTGAGACCCTGGGCATGTCACTTAGCCTGTATTTTAACTTGATTTTCATCTCCCTGACGTGAACCATAAGCCATATTGCCTCTCTGGGGTGTATGTTCAGTAATATTTTCAGTGAGCTTCTGTGATGGTTTTTCAAACTACATTATTACCTTGATAGATTTCGGATTGAACTGGTGCAGCACAGGAGGTATTTCTATTGTTTAGACAAGTTATCTTTGTCAAGCTAAAATGAAAGAAAAAGATGAGAGAGAAAATGAAACCTACACCTCACTAAATAACTGGCATTAGGGATTTTATAGTCTGTGTTTCTTCTCTAAGAATGACTGGGATGTTGTTCCTATAATCCTTCACGTAATTTTCATTATAAGTGCTTGACTTTTCTAGTTAGCTTGAGTATGCCCTGGGTGAGAGATGTGCATCACCTTGGGAATAATATCTTTTTGTTTTATGCATATTGCTGGTTGAATACCAGTGCTGAATGCTTTTCACATTTCCTGTATGATTTGAATGCTCTATCTGAATCCTGACCTGCTATTGTTACTTGTGTCTTTTATTTCTCCTTTTAGTAGCATTCAATGTCTTATTTAATTTTTTTTGTTTGGCTGGGTTTTGTTTTCCTTTCTCTTTTTTTTCCATGCTTTTATTACAGCTATAAAAATGAAAAATTATTTTATTGTATATATACACAATTTTTTTTGAAACTTTCTCACTCATGACTGACTAATCACTACTAGGGGATATGGGAATCACTCTCAATAATGTGTTTTAAGAAGGGTATAAAACTACAGTGGAACAAAGAAAGAAATATTTACCACAATACAATATGGTGCTAAGATCTCTGTAGCATCTTTGTGCTGGCAATATTTTCTTTGCTGGCATGGTTATAACTGTATTACATACAACAGGCACACACACACACACCAGCACAGTCACATTTTACCAGCTCATGTTTCTCAGGAATACAACCCCACTAATCTGTCAGTATTTACCTGTGTCAATGGCTGGGAATGCATCTCCATGTCATTTTCATTCCAGGGGACAACCTCAATGGGGTCCTGAGGCTGCACATCTGTGGGCATTTGCACTGCACTGGTGGTCTGCAGGAAAAGTTTAAGTATAACCATCAGCAGGTCTAAGTACACTGGCAAGGGAATGACAGGCAATCCACTGAAAAATCTGAAACAGAAATGTTAATGTAGATAAACCTTCATGTCATCTTGGAATTCACCTATTTACTTTTAGATAAGTACTTTCTGGACTTGCAATGGCACTTTAGGATTGCACTTCTATTTGGATACCAAATACACATTTGATTTTGTAAGAGAAGAGCTTTTAAGAAGTCTAAGTTAAAGGCAATTATATCACTTGGCATTATTTTCTTGCCCCTTTTTGTCACGTTGAAATCCTCTGTTTTTCCCAAAAGGATAAAGTCCCTCCTACTACAAATCCTGACATTTTTGATATTCATTTCTTCTGATAAGCTTTGACATGTTTGTGCTTTTTTTTTTTTTTTTTTCATAAAATATATATTTTTTGGGGGGAATAATAAAAGGAAATCTGAATCCTGACACCTCTTTATACTATCACATTTCTTAATTTTAAGGAGGAAGTATTCTAACAGAATATGCTCAATGTTAGGTATTACTTTATATCAAATCTACATGTCTACTGACAGAAATGCATGTTATTGAACATGTACACTTACATACCTTTATTCTAACAGCCAGATAAATATGAATAAAATAAAATCAAACTAATATTTTTCTGGTTTTCCAAGATGATATAATTTAGCCTATGAAAACCTAATGAAATTGTCTAAGTGTAAGGAGAGAGATAGGCATCTTCCAAGGGTGTGTTATCTTTCTAATCTCAGACATCAAGACATCAGCCCAAGATTAGAGCTTTAAGAACTGAATCCACCCACTTTTTTTTTTTTTTTTTTTTTTTTTTTTTTTTTTTTTGACAGTTTCCTTTTCTTGTTTCCTTTCCTTTTCATAGTGACAGAATGCTTTGGTTGGAAGGGACCTTCAAGGTCATATAGTTGGAACTCTCCTGCCATGGGCAGTGGGGCCACATTCTCTATATCTCTTAGAATGTAGATAGGATTCCATAAGGTAATTATGAAATGATTTTTTTTTCACTCTTTCAAAAATATTTTATTTTCCTTTTTAGGGCTTTTACGTGTCTTCTTAAAAACCCACCCTTCAAAATGACATCCTTTGAAGTCTCTGGTTTACAAAACCACAAGAGCTATCCTCCTGTTCATGCTCTATCTGCTCTTTGAAGCAGAGGCCCACCACAACCTTTGGTGTGCCCAACTCAGTGAAATGAACACCTGCCCTCCCCTTGAAGATGTTGGAATCCTCTCTGTATAGATGTCTCAGCCACAGAGGAGGCTCTAAAGTCAAAGGTCTGGCTTTGGTAACAACTGCCACAGAGAGGATTTTTAACCAGCAGTTTTAGGAGTGCTCCTGGAAGTGCCAGTGAGCCCGTCCTACGCCATGCCACAGCAGCTCCCTCTGCATCTATTTCTCTATTGTTTTGTTTCTTTTTATGGTTGCCTGTTTCTCTGCAGGTAGCTCAGTGATTAGCAAAGCAACCGACTCTGCCTTTTTCAGCTCATCTCAGGGTTCCAGGCAAAACAAGCCCATTTGAAGCCGAGCCCGGCACTCGCAATAATTCCCCATATGTTGATTTTCACACCAGCCTTGGGTGGCTGCACCTCATTATTTGATTTTCTCTGCATCAGTTTTGTTTGTGAGAGCGTGTGCATGTGTGCCTGTGCGTGTGTGGCTTTTTTCTCTCCAGTTTGAAGTCACTCTGACCTAAATAGAGGAAAGTGTGGGTGGCAGTTTAGTTGTAGGTGCCACTTCAAAGACTCAAAATGCTACAATCTGCAAATAAGTACTTTCAGGGAGGGGTGAGGGGTAGAAGACATCAGTGTATATTCAAGGATGTTGCTTGTGAGAGGACTAGCAACAGATGAACCCCAGAGGCTCTGATTTCTGTGGGTATTACACCCCACATGTCTCTAGAGCTTAGGGGGTGGATTTTTAAAGGAATCATTTGCATATCACTAGACCTAATGCAGTTAAGTTTATGATTCAGTAAAACTGAGCTGAAAGGGAAATACCGCAAAAAGAAAATATATAATTACACTTAATTAAACCAAGGAAAGATCTCAGCTTCCCAAAGATCATTGGAATAGAAAGGATGAAAAAAAAAAAAAAAAGAAAAAAAAGAAAACGAAAAACCAAACATTCTTATGAACCATGATCAAACGCTTTTAAACTTAGAGTAAGAATTACTAGGAAAAGCAAAGTACATTAACCAGACAGTATAAGTTTGTCTTCTATACAGACAGTATAAATACCATAAGATTCAGCTGTTTACATAAAGCCAAAGTATTCTTGAGATTTGCAGATGTGTGTGGTTAAAGATGACAGTCAGTTTAAGCTGTTACTGCTGTTAAGTACAAGCCAGCGACTCGGCCACATCTGCTTACTCTGTGTAGTGGGTTGTGACTTTCTGTGAGTTTAAAGATTAGTAGGAACACAGGAAAAAAAAAAAAAAAAGAAGAAAACATGTGGGCAAGTTGTTGCTTGGACTGGGTTGCAGAGCTTTCCACAGCTTCCTAGTTGTGAGTCCAATTTATCACAGTTAACTTTCACATTTCCACTTTTCCTGCAAATTCCTTTGGGAACACCAGACATTACTTGTCTTTCAATTCATGTTTTCCAGTCACTCTCTCAGAGAATCATTTTCACTCTGTAAGTCACTTGATGAAAAATTATTCTTCAGGAAATTAATACTGAGAACATGTTTTAGAAGCCAAAATTGTAAAACTAACACTGCAAAATGTGCTGGTTTAGTGGGAGAGGAAGAGAGCTGCAGCCTCTGCCTCTGCTGCTAGGTGACAGAGACAAGCCCAAAGCCCACCCCAGTCACAGAGACCACTGGGCTGCATCCTTACAGTTCCTCACTTTCTGCAGCCATCAATGTAATGTGACAGGAGTGACCTCACCTTTAGCTGTAGGTGACTCCATCTCACCAAGGGGGTAGCTTTTAAAGGTGGACAGCAGATGTCCAGCAGGTCAGGGGGATGATTCTCTCTCTCTGCTCTGCTCTTGTGAGATCCCCCAGCTGCAGTGCTGCATCCAGCTCTGGGACTCAAGAGAATTATCTCCTTGTTAGAATGACTCCAGAGAAGGCTGCTAGATTGGTCATGGGGTTGGAACACCTCTTCTAAGAGTGCTGGGATTGTTAAGTCTGAAAAAGAGAGGGACATTACTGTACATTCTGGTACTAAAGGGGCTATCAGAGAGCTTGAGAGGGAATTAATAAATTCCATGTTGTAACAGGACAAGGGGTAATGTCTTTAAGATGAAGGTGGATATAATTAAATTAGAAGTAAAGAATTCTTGACTGTGAGGATGGTGAGGTCCTGGCACAGGTTGCCCAGAGAAGATGTGGCTTCCCCATCCTTCTAAGTATTTAAGACCAGGCTGGATGAAGCTTAGAGCAACCTAGTCTGGTGGAAGGTGTTCCTGCCCAGGGCAGGCAGTTGGAAAAATATGATCTTTAAAGTCCCTATCAGCCCAAACTATCCTATGACTCTATGAATGAAACTATCTCCTGAGTATTCCAAACAACTTATCCACACCAATCTAGGCTTATTAACACAATTTTTATACTAAGGTGTTTACATTTTTTTTATTTATCTCATTATATCTTCCATCTTTTTTATGTCTGTGTAAAAGTTTGATAATATAAGCAAGCTTTCATTAAATAAGGCAGGGTTTGTCTTTACAAACATACCTAATGGTAAGAGCTTATGTGTGATCTTTTTGTATAAGGAGAAGCTCTCTCACACTTGGGGGAGAAATACAAGTTATGCAACAGCTGTAATAGAGTTAACATATTTTTGGGTGGATGCCCATCTGCACTGGTGCTACCTTGTTTGCCTTTCCCTAAATGTTTAAAAAAAAAAAAAAAAAAAAAAAAAAAAAGAAGAAAAACAGGAGAAAGCAAGTTAGTTTAGGCAATTCAGGGGCCATAAAGATCCATAAAGATAGTAAAGCAGGAGGATTATATTAAGGCTAGCCATTAAGGCATTCTCATGAGTTATGGAAGTAGAAGTTGGAGGTTTCTGACACAAGGGAGGGACATCTGTGTAAAACAAAAAGTGTTTTGTTTTACAAAACTGGCTGCTGTAATTAGTGGTGTACACTGCACACTTCAGAACAAGACAGACTGATTTGTACAAAACCCAGCACTGTCACCTAAGCAGACTAAGATGAAAGCAGATGCTGGACTGCTTGTCTATGTCAAGATGATGGCTTTGGCTACAGGCAGTAATGGAGCTTTATGGAATTTTGTAAGTCTTGTGGCAAAAAAAAATGGAGACACCTGTGAATACTGAGATGCCCCAGCAGTTTGGATAGGCTTTTGTGAGAAATTATAATAGATTTAGATGCTTAAACTGTGTCTAAAGTTAATTTTTTCAGTCTAGGTTGTTACAGGTACGAGTCTTACTGGTTCTGCTCTTTTACAATGGACAAAACACCTCAAACATCTACGTATTTTTATAGTCTCTTAGACATTTCTGAACCTTTATACAATATCTCTTTATATTAAAGAAAGAACAGAGGAAGGTACAACACCAATTCTCTGCTTTTGAGTCAATAAAGAAGGCAATAATGATTTCTCCTAATACTCCTAAAAGCTTCAGATAATTCATTTCCTACCAAAACCACAAACTCTACTGCCACTGTCAGTGGCAGTGCAGCCCCCTTTTGCTCATGCAAAAAGCAATGCTGTACTCTGGTGCATTTTTAGTGTGCTCTGTTGTCCATCAGGGATGCAGAGTTGACAACACTGGCTGTCTACAGAGTAAACTCAGCAACCAGCAGGGAGGGAGATTGATGTCTCTGCACCAGGAAGTTTTGGCCAGCCAAGTGCTTCTGCAGCACGACAAGACCTCAGCAGCAGCTGCTCGAGCTACTCTGTAGAAAGGGTCATGTTTAGCAAACAATTTTGGTGGCGTAATGGGCTTCCCACTGCCATGGTTAGACAGAAAATTATTCAATTACATGGAATTAAATTATTATTGTTGATGTTTGTTGTTGTTGTTGCTGCTGTTGTTGTTATTTATTATTTACTAAGTGTCAAATGGACTCAGTAATGTTCATATCTCCTAAATGTAGAGAGGGAAGTTACTTTAACACATACACAGACAGCTACATAGGTGTGCACAGCCATTTGTTCATAAAGGGCTGGGTCGGGATGTTCTTGCAGAGGTCACCATAGGAATATCTCCTAAATGTAAGCTTAAATGGAACATACTACAAGGAGAAATACTGTTTTAATATGTATATATATATATATATGTGTGTGTATATATATATATATATATATATATATATATATATAAAGTATTTTGAAGCTTTAAGTAAGTAGGAAGTGAAAAAGGGTTCTTAGGACCATTTTCTGGAAGAATAAAGAGAATGAGGCAGAAGAACATGCTGCTGTAAAAAATGGCTCTGCTGAGCTCCAGAGGTCTCCAACAGTAAATGTTTGATATTGCTCATTCTGTGATCAGGCCTCCTGGAGCAATATAGGGAAAATACTCCTGCTAAATCTTAACATTCCCAGTTTGTGTTGGGGTGGAAGGCTGTACAAACTAAAAGATCAGACCCTATATCTGTAAGAAATGCCAGAAATATTGTATAAAGTTATTTTTCTCTCTACTTCATCTACTGCTGTTTTAATTTCTTTGAAACTGAGACTGAATTTATGGAAGTAGAGGTTCTTAAGCCTCTCATCTTGCTTTGAAAATTTTGAAAGTGCTGTAGTGCAAATCAAGTCAGTTAATTACCCAAAGCAGTATTTTAATGCTTTTAAGTTGTGAGAGGTTGAAATACAGAAAGAATTCTCCAACAAGTATTAAAAACCACAATCTACTTATTTAAATAGTTCCATTAAGTCACTCTTCATCTTTTTATCTGTTTTTTTTTTGTTTTGTTTTTTTTTGTTTTTTTTTTTCCTGGGTTTATTTTACAATGCTACATCCATCCCTCTTTTCAGGAATGGTTATATACCCTTTGAATCCATGTATCCCAAATGGTTTATTCCATATTTTGCCTGGGTCACTTCTTCAAATGTCCTTCCTGAAGTTCTTCACTTTCTTCACCCTCAATCTAGTCTCTTTTTCCCAGCTCCCAGCTTTCAAATTCCAGTTACTCACACAGTTTTAAGGATTAAAGTATCATTTTATTTAATGGAGTGTGCACAGCTATATTTCATTATTGCCAGAAAAATCCATATGCCACATTTTTAAAAATAAATCCCCACTAGAAATGTTGGAAACCTTACAGACTTTGATTGAGTTGCCCCAGGTCAAACTGAACATCTGGGAAAGCACTTCTGCCTAGGAAATGGTTGTGCATCCTTGAATACTCCAGTGGCCTCGCTCTTGGAATAGGCTTTGGTGAAGCTGTGTATAAAATACAAGGATATAATTAAGTATTTCCCTATCCCATATCTTTTTTTCTGCACTGTTCTGCCAGCCCAATAGTGTACATATGCCATTGTGGTACCAGTTAATTATTAATACATGTATCAATAGAATATGGTTAAATAGTGTTCACCAGATACGTATTTTTTTATATGCTGGCTTTTTTCTTTTCCTTTTGGCATTGCATGCTATTCACAAATCAGTTGTTAATCTATTCAGTGTTTAAGGATAAGGGTCTGAGCCAAAAGCCCTTTGAAGTCTGCAAAAAAAAAACCCATGGACTTCAAAGAGCTCTGGATCAGCCCCTAACAGAAAAAGATCACAAACAAACACATATTAGACTATCGAGTTACTTATAAAGCCGTTCACATATCTTTAGACACAGTAAACACATTGCTGTCAGAGCAATTAAAAGCTTGCATCCAAAATCTGAATGTTAAAATAGTCTATTAGGGAGAACATCTTATTTTCTTTCTGGGGAAGAAATGTAAATCTAGATAGGGAACAAATGGATTGATAATACATTCCAGACACTGTATGTGCTTTACATGACTATATATGAAGGATCTAATAAAAAGAAGGCCTTGAATAAATACATTACACTATGTCATGCAGGTTAATTTGGATGTTTCCTCATACTGTATGTTTGGAAAAGCTATAAAGGTTTGAAAATAAACTTATATTTGTAACATATCCTTTTTTGCTCTCTTTTGTATAACATGATATATATATATAACTTGTCATACTCTCCTTTTAATATTTTACATTTATGAAATTAGTTAAAAACTACTGTTTAAAAATCCTTCTTCTTAATATTCATGCTGCCTCAAAATATTATATCTCATGCACAATCTCAATATTATGATGTAGAGCTCATCCACTGTTGCAGATTCCCCATAGAGTTCTAAAGCTCCAGGATTTGGATCTTAGTAATTTTTGTCTGGAAGGATCCCAGAATATTTATTTTTATGCTTTACATTTAATATGGATACTGATATGACTTCTATCTTTACCATGAAGTCACTGGTAAGAAACCACTACCATTGTCTTTTACAGGTGTCAGAAAACAGTGCAGCTGTGTAAATGGAGGGATCATTCTCCCTTTTTGTGGTCTAGAACTTAGGCACGTACATAGTATGTACATATGCCATGTACATTGCATAGCAAAGGCAGAAGTGGATACAGACACAGACAAAATGGTTGAACAGAATAGAAATGTTTAAGCAGGTATTTCCAGAAGGTGATTTATCCCTCCCAAAGCTGCATACCTTTTAGAAAGTGGGGCCAACTTTTGTCCAAAGATCAGTATTTGCCTAGTCTGGCTCTCAACAGAGTAAAACCACTTTAATTTAGTGTAGTTATCTCATTTTAAGATAGCATAACTAAATTAAAACAGTACCAGCAGAGAGTGAGAGAACTGTTAACAACAGGAAGAATTTTCCTTTACAATTAAGTGGTAAAAAATATAAACCAATGACATGCAAATGAAACATAGCTCTTAGAACTCCTAGCTTCTAATAGCAGTGCAGGCAGATGCCTCTTGGCCAACTGGGCTGCACATAAACATCTACATCTCTAAAGCTGCATATACGTATGTAGTATTTGTACAGATATACTTTAGATTGAAGGGCAGCATTAAAACACAGGAGAAATGAAGAAAGAAGCCTTCCCAAATTGCATTTTTTTGCAGAATGGGGAAAGAGATGAGCTGATACAAGTAAATGTCAAAGAACTGCAAATACCCAAGCTGTAATCTACCAGCTCGCATCTGGTCACACATCTTAGAGAGGAGACTGATAGGAGGGCATACATAAATCTCTGGGACACGGTTCAGTGAGGAGTGTTTTATATACAAGGGGTTTCAGCACAGCATCTTAAACACTTAAATGCTCACTTACTTAGAAATATGCGCGGAAACATTTTAAATACAAAAGTTTCAAGGCTCTTTCTCAGTGAACATGAATGTTTCATTGCGATTTCCTTGGGAATATACGATTAAAGTTTAGCTTGTGCCTGACCTTTACTGAGCAACAATAGAGCTAACAGAAGTTCAAGTTCAAAATCCTTTTCATTACAAAGGGGCTTATTTCAATTTTCTCTCTTATTTTTTTCAAACAAAGTGGAGAAAGAAAAAAAAAGTGAAAAAATATTCAAGTATAGTACTATAATTTATGTTCTTCACTTTAATGTCTTTTTTTACTTATTTTGTTCTTTTTTCTTTTTTTTTGTGCTTTTCTTGTTTATTTTTCCTTACCCATACTCACTTCCCCAACCTCAGGAAAAAGGAGTAAGTGTAAGTGAAAAGGAAGTGAAGGGGAAAAAAGAAATTAAAATTTTGAGGAAAAAACAAGCACTTCTACTAATAAAGACATATTTAAATGAAGAAAATTTAAAATTCAGGGGAAAAAAAAAATCTCTTTCGAAAACACTTGTTTTATTTTCTCCAAGTCTGACCTTCCCATAATGTAATATCATTTTCAACTCCATTGCATATTTTGTCCTATAATATTCTGGACTGTTTGAATCAGTGAATATTCAGAGAGATGTAGGGTGTGTTTTTGACATCAAGAACCCATGCTTAGCACAAGATTCTGCTAAAAATGTCTTTAGTTTCCAGCATGCTGCTAATCATAGTCTTAGCCTGAGAGAGGGAAAACCTTTCCATTTGCTAAAACAAACATTTACTTAATTTGCCTTGTTAAATTTAAACCATTCCCCATTTTAAAACTTCTCATTGATTTTACATTCACTCCTCTGATGTAAAATCATCAGCTACTGATTTTACATCTGTCTTTTAGCTGCTGCTGCTGCTGAGCTAACCTCAGCGCCTGGCATATTGTACCAAATTAGGATTTCTCCCGCTATGGCAGCTGCGGGTGGAATTGAAACAGGCTGATAAGACACCTCCAGCCCCCTCACTACTGCAGACACTGCAAAGAAGGAAGCCATGAACAACAGTTGTAAAACATTAGCACAAAACATCACCCTACCACAAGCAGGGGCAGGGGATGATATTTCCTTGCTGGTGTTTTCTCATGTGCTTTGTCTCTGGTTCCTTAACACAAAGTCATTAAATAAAATGTAAACCTCCTGGGTGAGATTCATCTGCCAAAACGTAGCTGTTGACATCTGAGGCAGTCACTTGAGTCCCTGTAATCGATGGAGAATCAAGCACGTTTAAGGCACAATTCATCTAATCCTAAGGTGCAAGTCAAAAAAAATAGGTCATTGAATTGCGCCCTAAATGTTCCTATTTCTCTTTATTAATGGAAAGAGAGACTGAAGTATAGACTCCCTTACATTTCTGCTCTACAGACACTTCACACAAGGTGAAATGATTCGCACCCCTAGGCCTGGCCCTGGAACAGGCTTAGCTGAAGGTGAAGATGATGAATAATTAAAGCTCATCGCAAGACAGTATCCTCAGAGACAAAGTGCTCTGAACAGGAGAGGATGATCATCCAAAGAAACCACATAAGGCTCCTGTGCATTGTGCTGCCAGTTATGAGCAATGATTTCCCACAGTAGGTTCCAGAGGTGGCAAATGAGACTAGTGTCAGAGATATTGCCTGAGCATCCAGAGAAACTCATTCACCTAAAGAGATCTGAAGCTCGTGAGCTTCTAAATGAACTCATGCAAGTCTCGTAGATTTTGGGAAGGTAGATATCTTGCCAGGACTACTCATGATTTTTCTTTTTAATAGCTATATATTTACAAAGACAATGCCTTTTAATGTTCAAAAGAGGTGCCTCAGAATTAATTGGAGAAAAATAAACCATGAGAATGCATCTATTTTTTTTCTTGCTTTTTTTAACACATTCTGAGTCACTGGCAAAATGCTACAGTTGATTTTGTCTACTGCTATGCTTGCCAAAATCAAAAGCCCAGGGTATGACTCGCATATTTTCTTTTCTGAACTTCAAACAGTAGAATAAATGAGGATATTTGACCACAATGACATGTAGGTGTCATTTGGTGTAATTGATCTCTTTTCTTTCTTATCTCTTCTCTGAAAGAATATTTCTAAGAAATGGTGCTTTCTGAGATTAAAAATAAAATTTATTATTATAGCACACAGATATATTACAGATAGTTATTTAAAATATTTAATTATATATATATATATATATATATATATATATATATAATGGAATCATTTATTTGTTGTGTGTGTGAATTAAACCCATCACAATGCCACAGGACTAGTAATGATATATCTCCTATCCCTGAAATTTAGATTTCTCATGCTTTCTATTTTTTGGCTTATTTTTCTTAGAGAGCAGAAAATGTTGAAACAGGAAGAAGAAGAGATGAAAATGGGTGAGATGCTTTCCATTCTGTTTAATAAAATAAGTTTTTAAAATAATACTGAAAGCTTGTAAACTGCCTCTATAGAGTGATGGAAGGAATACAGACAAACATCAGCTGAATCGCCATATTAAAAAGGACCTATTTCCTTTTTCTTTTCTTTCCCAGTTCTGTTAACTCTTGTACAAGGTAACTGCAACTTATGCATCTGAGCTGAAAGAATCTGATCAGTGGCATGTGCTAACCAACCTCGACACTAAGATATTTAGGGCAGCTGTCAAGCACCACAACTATCTTCTGTGCTTCTTTTCAGAATTAATTAGCAGAAGAACAGCCTTTAATACACATGTTCTTGCCAAGATGAACTTGGAAGGGATCTTGTTCTACTCCCCACTACTAACTGTTCCCAGCAAATCTCTAGAGGAGATAAATGTGCAAAATCTTAAGCTATCCACCACCTGTTGATGCAGGTGTAAGCCCGGAGTTGCAAGAGGTAACATCTAGCAAGTATTTTTGGTGCGACAAAAGAAATCAGCCAGTTCGGTAATACCTGGCTTCAGAAATCCAAGCAATTAACTATTTCAGTTGATTATACTGAAAATATAGCTACTTGCTCCAAGTGCTAATTCAATTTGCTTTAGTTGCATTCAGAGCGTGAATCTTAATTTCTGTCTTGTGCCAAATAATTTGAGGAAGTACTACAGAGGTTTCAAAATCCACCTGTAAGTCTGTGCTTAGAGGTGAGGACCACCTGCATTGTTCTCAGTCTGCATTTGCTTCACAGGTTGATGGGACTCCCTTGATAATTTTCAAGACTCTTCCCTGACTTTGGCTAATCTTTGAAATACCAGTGGTCTTTTTCAGTACTTCAGCAATCTCTTTTCTTCTATCTCATCCTTAAGCCAAAGGGCACTGACAAAGGAAAGGCAAATCTAGTCAAGAAAAATAAATAAATTTAAGGAGGTAACTTGAATTGGATTGAAGCTGGCAAGAGATATTTGGAATAGGTGAATGGGTGACTAAAATAATTCAGACAACCTTGCTTTTACTGGAGTTGTTTTATTGTTGTCTCATTTTATTTGAGTGGGTCCATATACATCCTTGTTTTTTTCCAGATCTTCTCAATCCCATTTTAGTTCTATGTGTGTTTTATCAATCCTCCTTTGGCTCACATTTTTTCCTGAACAGTTTCATTTATTTATTTATTTAAATGTGAACTGACACATTTCAGGATTTTTTTCTAGTCCTGAGTACTCAAGAAACTGGGAAAAAATCTTGTTCACGTATGGATCCAGAAAACAGTTGCCACCATAGTCAGACGTGAGCTAAGATAATAACAGTCCAACTCATGTCATTTAACTTTAGCTGTCTATAAATTATATGCTCCATCAAAACTGGCCACCTAGATTTCCTTGATAGCAAAAACAGAAATGTCAACATCTCCACATAGCAGTTAATTTAACCTGTTTTATATGCTTTTTTTTTTTTTTTTTTTGTCTTTTAAGATTGGAGAAGTCATCCAGAAGCGAAATTATTGCTCTCTCTTAACTGAAAAGCAAATTTGTACATGGTACTTTTATCTCTTAGAAAACCAACCTTCAGTGAAATTAATCCAATGGCACAGACAGGAAGACACACAGGAATTCCATTTCACTCTCCTCACCAAAAAAAAAAAAAAAAAAAAAAAAAAAAAGCTTGCATTTGACTTGATTGGCTATTCTAGTAGTTTCATTTGTCTTTTTTTTTTTTTTTTTATTGTGTCCACCTGAGATTCCTCTAATAAAACTGTATCATTCTTGACAAACTTTATTCTGAAGGTCTTGCAGTAGTTAATGATGTAGTTCTTATATTCCTGTTCTTTTTGGCCTTGTTGCTTTAAAGCACAGTCCTCAATGCAATCATGTCAGAAAAAGGAAAACATATGATCAACTACCCACCACCCTCAGGATTTAACAATGTCACAAATGTTGAGTAGAAGATTTTAACTGCCCGTCTCCCTCCCCCTCCCACCACACCTTTTCCCTAAATCTGTGGATACTTGATGCTAGTTAGCTCCTGGTTTGGTCTTTTTTTTTTTTCCCTTTTTCCTCCTCAATTTCCATGCCTAATGAGCCTGAGCTGAGTTAATAATGGATGTAATAAGTAATGACTCATTGTTTTGGGGCCTGTGTGTCTCTGTGTGCAGTGGAAGAGGAAGCCAGGGCTCCGATGCCATTTGTTCTGCCATGTCACTTGCCGCCAAGCAATGCCACTCATCAATAAAAGGCAAGATGACGGATGAGTTCATTTAATGGAATTCCTCCGAGTAAGCTGCAGCCACTGCTCTTTGTAGGCTTGCTCTCTTGTTCTTTGAGCCTCTCTCTTTCTCAGTCTCTCTTACCCCCTTCTCCTTTATTTTTTTTTTTAAATATTCAGGACTGTTGGAAACCGTAGCTGGCTGAGACAGCTGCCATTCGTGCCAGCAGCTCCTTCTGCTCTTAACAACTGCTATCCTAAATCAAATCAAGAGCTCTGAGCAGGGAGATTAGATCAGCACCACTTCATAATGACATCCAACATTATTGCCTTCCCCTCATTTCCTTCCCCTCTCCCATTTCACTGGTCAAGGTGAGTGTGGAGGGAGGCTGGCTAAGCATTTAAGGAAGAAAAGGGTTTGAGTGTTCTCAGTATGTGCACACTGAACAGTTAACACAATCCTGTTCCTTTGGAAAGTATCAGGCTCCATCTTCATGCCTAATCTACACCACTGCATGCTTCCAAAGCCAGATTAGCTAAACAGGTTATTATTTCAATTCCCACATACATGCATCTGCTCAGAACAATGAATGAGGTTTCCTTCTGTCTGCCTATTCCCAGGTTATTCCTTCTGTCTGCCTATTCCCAGGTTCTTCTTCCTCCACCTGCTTCTTCTGATTTGCCTTTCCTTATTTTTTAATTCCAAGTACAATTTAAGAAAATATTTTTTTTTTCTGTATAATTCATGCAGGCGAAAAATGCCGCTGGACCAGACCTTTAACTCAGGAGAAGTAGGAGAAATTCACAGGTCTGTAGGTTAACAGGTGTCTGGTCCCATTAAGTTCAGCAGGTTATGATAAAACATGTCGAGTAGAAAAAATATCAAGACAACTTCACCCAAAACTCTTGGGACCCCAACAGGATGCAGTCCTTTTGCTCTGGGTGGACTTCCCTGGCTAGCCCACACTCTTTACGATCGCACCAGGAGTGGCTGCCCCCAAATCTCTTCCGAGATTTCTCTGGGTGGTGGTGCACACAGGGGTACACAGTCCCTGTGGCAGCAGTGGGTTCCATGCAAAAGGGCAGAAAAGGTCCTTCACTGAGAATTGAGACGAAGGAAGTGAGAGGGGCCACTTGTTTGGGTTCCATAAGACTTTATTCTCTACGAGGATCCAAGGACAAATAACAGGGGTTTCATGAGAGAACAGCTGCTTTTAAGGAGGGGAGGGTTAAGGGGAGGATACAATTTACGACCAATGAGGGCATCTCAGAGGAGGAGTATACCACTTAATGCAACCAATGGAGTTTACACAGGGGAGGGCTGAAACCTCATAAACCAATCCTCCACCCAGGAGGGGACAATTGGCAAGGAATATTCTGGAAAGAAAGGGGTGTAGAAACTCTGATTGACATGGGTATTGGGCAGTGTAACTGGGATTGACATAACCATGTAGGGGAGCAAGGGGAGGAACCGGGAGATTGGCAAGGGGATTGACATTTCAACTGGAGGGAAAAACCGGGGTAAACAACTTCAGGGGCAAACCATCTGGGGAACAGAACGGGTACATGGAACATACCATTATAAACTTACAATGAAAATACCTAAAACAAACCAACAGATCAAACTGTAAGAAACCAACTACTACACCAACATAGGAAGGATGTGAAACTGTTGAAGTGAGTCCACAGGAGGTCACCAAGATGCTCAAAGGGCGGGAGAATCTCTGCTATGGAGACTGAGAATGTAGATGGTGTTCACCTGGAGAAGGCTTCAGAGTGGCATTAGACACCTCTCCAGTGCCTAAAGGGGCTCCAAGAGAGCTGGAGAGGGACTTTGTCCTGTCACTGTAGACCCTAGTCCAAAGGGGAATATCTTCAAACTGAGAGAGTTTAGAAAGAAATTATTTAGAATGAGGGTGGTAAGGCACAGGCACAGGTTTTCCAGAGAAGCTGTGGCTGTTCTGTCCATGGAAGCATTCAGGGCTGGGTTGGCCAGGACTTGGAGCAACCTGGGAAGGTGGAAGGTGTTCCAGCCCATGGCAGGGGTTTGGACATAGATGACTTTTAGGGACTCTTGTGATACAACCCAGCTCAACCCAACCTGTTCTAGGATTATGTGGTTCTGTGATAACTGTAGTATGGTGTACAAGTGCATATAGTTTTATTTAAAAGAAGATACCCAGCTTCAAGAGATTTCTGCTCTTTGAACAGCTAAACAACTGTAGGCTTGTGCAAATTTTCGTGTCAATATAGGGGTTTTTTTAAGTATCAAAAATTTGGGAATGAGAAGCAGTTCCCCAGTGCCACAACTGGCTAAAGAGAAAGTGTTGGAAATCGCAAAGCTTCATCTTTGTTTTCTTGTTTATCATGATGGTGCCTTGGACATCACTGAGAAAATGACATAGGTATGAACTTTAATTAATCAGTGGGAAAAGGGCAAACCATACTAGGGTGGATAACTAAAAGGAAGCTCTCATGGAAGGAAACATTTTCTTTGGTCTGTAGCACATCTAAGAGTGCTAATTAATATCTGTTCTCTTAAGCAGTCAGCATGGGAGATTGTTTTATATTTGCTAGAGCATGAGTGCACACTAGACTCAATCTAGCTGCGTTGGAAAAGATTGTGGGGTTTTTTGAGAAGGGTATGTGTACGTAGCTTAGCCGGGAATAAAGGAGGATATTAAATATCCCATAGACTAAAAGTGTATTAAATAAACTATATAGTAATATACAAAAAGTGTGTTGAAAATCCTATGGAGTACAGACAGCCAAGAAAGAGATTAACAGAGCATCACATTTTATTGCTGAGCACAAATGTTCCATTCCTTTCTCTGAGCTCCTAATCAGCATTTTTCATTATTTCCCTTCCCCTGTATTTGGCTCCTGCGCCTCAGTGCCCATAGCAACACTTCCAGTAGTGTTAAAAACTAGATACTGCAACCGCATTCCCAGGCAGAGAGCTTTGCCAAGGCCTACATTTGATCCAGCTAGGAGCACATGCCCGCTCGGTGGTACAAGGTCATAATAATAATTCTCCCTTCAGGGGCAAACAGTCTTAGGAAAGATCCCCCACTATTATCCCCTACTATCTTGGCTCATTTTGATCTCAGTTGTTATTAAGCTCATTTTATGCTGCAGTCGGAGCAGCTTGTTTACTTACAGAAATGGTTATTCAGAAAGTGGATGCCTACGAGACCAGAAGCCCATGTGAGTGTGTGTGTGTGTGTGTGTTCAAGTGTGTGTATGTGTCTGTGTGTGTGATGTATGTAGGGAGAGAAAATTGGTTTGTTTTAGGGACACAGCATTCCTTTGAACTCCAAAAAATACGAGCCCTTTCTTTGATGGGCTTTGCTTTGGTTTTGGTTTGTTTCATTTTTGCCTTGCCCCAGTTTTCTCTCTGTAGTGTCTAATGTACATTTCAATGGATGGGAATGATGACAGAAGGCATTTTCAATCCCTTGAGGCATGGTTGCAGTCTCTGAAATGCTTTGGTACTGAAGTATTCTGAAGAGAATAAAAGAAATCTTTTATTCTTCTTTTATTTTTTTTTCCCCCCCCCCCCCCCCCCGCCCCGTCCCCCCCTTCTACTTATATCAAGATTGGAATTTCAGTTGTTGTGGAGAGAGAGTGAGGTTTTCTTTTGATTCTAAATGGCATCTTTTCCCTCCCGAGCCATTCACTTGATTTAGGTTTTTTTTTTTTTTCATTTCCCCCTGTCCCCTCCACTCCCCAAATTTTGACCAGGCTGTGGGTCCCTCTACTGAGCACTCAGTCTTGTAAATGAATACTCCATCGCAACTCTCTCTTCATCCAGAGGAGTCAGGAGAACATTTAAGTTTATTACAATGAAGAAACATAGTGAACAGGAACACTGGGGGTCAAGCTGAGTGTAGGAAATGGGAAAGTAGCAGAAACTGTTGGCAGAGAAGACAATAAAAGGAAAATTGGATGCTTTTGTAGTTGACTAGAACAAGAAAAGAGATAGCTGAATTATCTCATTTGTCACTGACTCAAACTTAAAATATTTGCAAGGTTGACAAAAAGAATCCACAGCAGGATTTGAGCCAGCAAATAAAAAAGACTTCCCAAAATCTTTGTAAATGAAGGAAATCACTTTAGATGAGGCACCAAGACCCAGCAACAAAGTCACTTTTTTTTGAAGCTACAGCACTTTGGTTTGTGCAACTGGTGGTGGTGGTGGTGGTCCCAGTGTATACAAAAACAATGTATAGATTTGAAAATAAGAATGACATGGATCTGGATATAGCATGTAAGTTGGCTCACCAAGGTCAGAACTCAGTCTCAGATCCAGGTAAAATCTGCAACACTGATGGTCAGTTCCCTTCTCAGATCTAGGGGGAGAGAGAAGTCAGTCTCCCTTTGAATTGAGATTTCTGCTTGTCACTTTTCTGTAGAACAAATCATAAGCTCAGAGAGTTTTCTTGACTGTTGTGTTTCATCCAAGTAGATTGCATCATTATGACAAGAATGTTTGATTTCCAGCATGAAAGCCACAAAAGACCCTGTTTACACAACCATAATATTTCACACATGTGTATTTGCAGCTAAGCATGCAAAGTAGGATAATGGTGTAGATAGTTTCTCAGCGTTTGTGTGGATGAATAGAGATGGTAAGAACAGAGCAGTGCTGATCATTCTTCAAATGGCTTTGTGTGTTCTGGGTGATCTTGAAGACACTGAGATGTCACAATCATGTTGATAGATAGTAGCCCTGTATAGCCAGGATAACTTCCTTCTTTTTTCAGTCTGTTCTTTTATTTCAGCTCCATCCCATAAAGTTTACCAAAGGTTGACCTACGGTAGCACACCATTTCTTCATCTTTATTCTTAAGGCAACTTAGGGATTTATATAGTTCATATATAATTTTGACAAATACATAACTCAATTTATTTCTGTTCTATCTCTGTGTTAATACACATGTGCAAACACATTCATTGTGAGACTTACCATACTTTTGAAAAAAAAAAAAAAAAAGGATGGTTCTGAGCCTCTCTGCTATTTAATTGGAGACACAAGCTTCTCCACTTTTTTGCAAACAAATCCATGTCTGGCTTGTGTGTTAGAAGAGAACTTGACAAAAAGACATCTTCCTCACTCATATGAAAATATATTAGCCTCAATTCCAATCTGTTGCACATTTTGTACTATATTTCTTAGTCATACTATAGTGTTTTTTAATTTACTCTACATGCACTGTTCATAACAGCTGTTTCATATTCTTAAGTCCATTTACAACTTCCTTTACATTGAACATAAGATTATTACTTACTACAGTTTCCCACTTAAACTTGACCGGTTACCAGAGTGATCCAGAAGAAAACAAGATGTGATCTTTACCTATGTCATTAAAGTGGCCATATTTGGAAGCTAAGATTGTCCTCTACTCCCATTCATATGGTTTCATTGAATTTTTCAGATTCTCAAGTTTATTCTAGCTCTGCAATGTGACTCCACATTCATGGATGACAATCAACAGAGTGAATTTCCCCATCCTCGCCGTCAGCTGCAAGACCAAATTCACACTAATGGCTCTGTGACCAACTAAAGGAGTCCAGGCACTCATGAAGAACATCAGGTTAATTGAATGCATCAGGCATATTGCATGCAAGTAGATGGACTCCTTTCATCTTCAGTTAGTTAAATGTTTATAAAAGATATTAATTTAATCCTAATGTGTATCCAAAAAGAAAATGCAACACCCAACAACTATGAAAATTTTTATGCTGTTTCCTTATTTATCTTCCATGTCCCTGCGTCTGAAGAAGTAATGAAATTATCATAAACACCAATCTAAAAAAGGTGAATTTTTTTTATCTGCCTGGGGTTTATTCCCACCTTTCTTCCATCTTTGCTGGGCTTTATGTGATGTACTGTTCATTCCTATTACCTCTTTATAGCTGTTTTGTTAAAGTTCATACCACAAAGACCTGTAAAAGAAATTTATGACTCTTGGGTTTTCAGCAAATTCTAAATAACCATAACATGAACATGAAACATTAATTAAAGACACTGGAGTCTAAGTTATAACAGAGATGCTGACATTTAAGCCCCTTGTACCATGTAAATTAAAAATGGTATGACAAACAGTGAGTAATTTGATGGTCAGGGGTTCATATAGATAGCTTAATATCTTTGTCATGAAAAACAGTCTGTCCTTGGTTTAACCCATACTGAACAGCCCAGGGGTCTGGTTCATAAAGCATGACACTGCCTAAACATTTTTGCAGTAATTCATGTATCAGCCTGGGAATTGTGTTGAATATCCTTGAGACTAAACAAATACACAGGAAATTTGTGAACTAAATGCATTAACGCAAAGATAAATTCAGTGTGTCAGTCTTGCCTCTGGTTTGGCTACCAAGATTTAGGCATTCTTGCCTAGAAAATCCAATGACACACATTTAGCACACTATTCAAATCTGTTTAATTGATCATTAGTTTAGTTAACACAAGTCTTCCACAATGTTTCCACTGAAACCTCAAGTTGCTGGCCACAGCAAAGACACCCCTTGCCTTAATCAACCTACAGCAGAAGAGGCAACACATCATGTTTGTCAAAGCGTGGAACATGCATGCTTATATGTTCTTTATGTTCATATAAGCAGTGGCCTAGCATATCCAAATAAATTGTTACACTTCTGTTGAGTCATTGCATGACACCTCCTTAACCAAAGCAGATCTGAGTGTCTGAGCAGGGCACAACAGGGAGGGTGGAATAGAAGACCTCCAATAGTCCTATAACTATTCTTTGATTCTGTGGTTTTATAATCAGCGGGTATGCAAATTTATATATGTGATTCCTCATATCCTAACGTAGATATCTAGAGCAGACCAGATCACAGAATCATGGAAACACAGAATCATTTAGGTGGAAGAATTCTCTAAGAACTTGGAGACCAATCCTTAACCTATCACTGCTAAGCCAAATCTCCTCGTCTGCTGAATACCTCCAAGAATGATGACTCTGCCACTTCCTTGGGGAGTCTGAATCATGGAACAATTTAGGCTGGAAGAGACTCCAGGGGGTCATCTAGTCCAATTTCCTACTAATTCTACATTGACTTTGATAAGGGTCTTCTGTGATTCCCTATAAAATCGTAAAAGTACTGGTACCTTATCCTTACAATTAAAACTAAAGTAGCGAATTTGAGCAAAAAGTGTCTGTCAGAGGAGCGGTTCTGCAGGTTACAGTCCATGTATATATTCTTCCTCCCTTGGAAATGACAGCTGAAGTAGGAGATACAAGGGGATCTAAGTTATCTGAACATTCCTCACAATTTTCATGAAGCAGGAATCAGGTCCTGTGTGTTAAGCAAGGAAAAATAATTTCCTAAAATAATTGCCTCAGCTGCTTGTAATGGGGAAATGTACTCTTAATCACAAATTTAATTTTGACTCTACAGATAGTTAAGTTATAAGTCTCTTCAAGCACTTAATTAAATATTTTTTGTAAAATGTAACCAAGAGAAAGCCTGAGACAAATTCAGCAGTTATTTCTTGTGCAAAACCAGGAAATGAATCCAATAATTGTGGTGGGTCCCTTCCAACTCGGGATGCACTATGATTCTAGGATTCTAAGTATACTCAGAAAATTCATTCAGATTCAGTCTAGAAAGAGAAATAACTTTATTTTTCCAGGTTCTATCTTCTCATAATGCTTCTGACACTAGTTGCTGAGCTGGATTGGCATGCTGCAAAGACTTTTCTACTGAAGAATCTAAAGATAATAACTGGAAAACAAGGAAGTTGTCTTGATAACTCATTCTGAGTTCTTCACCTTTACTTCAGATTTGTTCCATCACTTTCCTTGCCTATACATCCTGCTTTGTGCTGTTATTTAATATCTCTCTAGTTCTGTAATTTCAGCTCCCAAATTGAATATGATGTTCCCTCCAGTGGAACCCTCACCTTGATAAATTGCCAAATAGTAATTATTATTCCTTACAGAGCCTGAGATATGGAGTCATGGCTGTAATTTCTAAGTCTTGAGTGCTGAGAAATTTATGCTATACTTCTCTTCATCACAGTTTTCATCTGAGATCATATTTCAAGTCCTTTCCTTTGATGATATGATTAAGATAATTCCTCTATGAAGTTCAAGCCTCTGTGAGATATTCAAGAAGGAACCTGATAGTTCTTAAGCTTTATTTGCTTCCCCTATGAATATCAGCAATGTATGAAGGGAAAAAAGCACACAGACATGATGTCTGATGGTTTCAAATGCTCCTAATTTTTTAATGCTAATTATTGCATTAACATCTGCTAGCCTCAAATATAGGACCTCTCTTTTTGTATGTTTAATATAAAGCTGAAGGAAAAAACAGTCTCTGCCCCAGCAATCGTCTCTATATCAGGATTTCTTTTGTTAGTATGTGTATTTGTTTCTTTTCTATTTTTTATTTTTAAATTAAATGTTGGTGTGAATTTTTCTAGGCCCATTTATTGAGACGATTATTTGAAGTCTGACTGTGCCCAGTTCAGAAGTGATTGTGCTTCACATCCTTCCTGGGAGAAGGAAAGAATAATATGATGTATGTTTTAACACAAATAATCTCCATTTTCTCACTGGAATGCAGGGAGCATTACACACATCTATGTATGTACAGCAAAATTGACATGCTGCTCGAATTGGACCACTGTGTATTATTTTGGTACTCCTAGTCTGAAGACAACAGGTAGTTCGGGAAATAGTATACTGTTATCCCCATTTTACAGCCCTTTATCTAATGGTTTACAATGATCTGTTTTGATTACTGCTGGTTTCAGGAAAGCAAGATATCCTGTACTAAGGGTTAGTGAAACAGTCACACAACATGAACTTGTCCTAAGCTTTGCAGTTTCTGACTAGCGTATGCACTGAACCTGAATGTTTATGTTCTGTTTTATAAGAGTTCTTATCCTTTATTCAGTACTTTTGAAATTCTCATTTGGAACAATATGCTTGTTTTTTCAATATCCTCAAGCTATAATATAAGGATTGATACTAAATCAGTCAAGGTGGTACTGTCCTGCGGATACAAGCATGCCCTATACAGGTATTTTCACATGAATATAAAATATATTTGTTTTTAAAAATCAACTGTTTCACTACTGAGATGTATAGGAGGCTCAGCTTCCTATTACTTCCAAACACTTGCCCAAATAGTCTTTCCACATAATAACAAACTCATTCCATGAGTGGGGAAGAAGATAAAACATCTCTTTCTTATACATGCAGTGTTCAATTTAAGTAAAAAAAAAAAAAAAAAAAAAAAAGAATCTTACAGTGTTATATCCTAATCTTAATAATATGTACATAAAAGCTTTCTTCCTGTTATGATCCTGTTTTATAGGCTCATTGTTCATGACATGGCCTTACTGTTCATGTACAAGACAGATGAACACATTTCTACCACAGTTTCCACTACTTTCATAAACTATGATTATAGATTAAAATAAAGTTTGCCTCATTATTTATTTATGGCTATGAATATTTCTCAAGGATATTTTTCCTTTCTTTTGTGTTATTTTGTTTTAATGACGGTGAAAGACTGTAGAAAACCATGCAAGCAATCCAAAGCCCTTTCTTTACCATGAAATGTCTTGAGGTGTATCATAGTGTCCTTTCTTCAATAAGCATTATTTCCTGGCACAGCAAAATCTCAGTAAGTCATTACTTTGCTCATTGTTTAGGCTTCAAGTCATCAAAGCATTTAAACACATACTTAACTTTAGTGCCTGATTAAGTGCCACTGGAATAGGATTTAAGCACTTGCTTAAAATTTAGAGGGTGTTAACATGCTTTGCTGAGTAAGGATGAAATGCTAAATTGAAATCATATTTATGTTGGAGTTGCAACTATTCCCAAGTTTACGAAAAAAAGAAAGCAGATTTGATCATATTATCTGCATGTTTAACTGTTTCATTCTCCTCTTCTTCCCAAAAAAGTGTTTGGACCTTTGATTTATAAAACCAAACGTTGCTCTTAACCTGACCAACAAGCAGAAGGAAATTAGGGACTGTTTGTAAGCAAACTGATGTGGAGAAATTATATTCTTTTGCTGAAGGGATAAATTTTCATGGTGAATGCTATGCTATTATGTGAAGGCACAAGAAGACATTGAGGAAAATCGTGGTTGGGCTCTGTTGGGAACAAGAGGAAGCCTTCTCATTTCTTGGGGAAGAAGATAGGATTTGAAGGCACAGGTTGGTAGCTTATGGACAGCAGATTCATTCTAATTTAATTTCCAAACTCAATCATCTTGAAGGCATGAGCCCATTGGAAAACATTCTTCATTGGACCTGATGAAGCAGAGGTTCAGAATATATTTGTATGTTTTCTTTGCAATTGTGTAGATGGTCATGGCAAGACACAAGCCAGTGCTAAATCTAGCTCTAAATCTAGCTCTAGGGGAAATGACAGGACATTGTTTATCATGATGGAGAAAGTTTTTTAAAGGATCTAAAAAATACAAACTATATTGACTGTGCTCTACAATGACATAATTATTTTCTAAATATTCAAATTTAAAAAAAACAAACAAAGACAATCCTAAATAAATTGTTATGGAGACAAATAAATATCACCATGTGGCCTCAGAGAGCATTTTTAAGGAGTTTTTTTCCTAACTTGTCTTTGGCACCTTAAATTTTGAAACCCTTTAGACACATCTATCATTATTACCTGTATAGATCTGATCTCCTTCTCTACCTGTTTATTTTCAGGCCCCACCCACCAATTTCCCTACTCCTCTGCCCACCTGGATGTGGATACAGGTAGCCTGATCCACCATTCGATGCCAACAAAATTAATCTTGCGATAATTTCACTTAGAAGAGACTTGGCTTGGAACAAGCCGAGATTCTGGAGAGCTGCTTGTCCAACCCTTTCTTCACCAGGGGTACAAAACACCCCTCCTGTCACTGTGTATTAATTGCTGAGCACGGTCAGGTCATGGAGGTCAAAATCCCTCCATGATCTGGCAAGGCCAGAATTTCAGTTTAAGGTCTCTGTTACTCAATCATATTATTGGGGCTGGGAGAAGGGGAAATGGTGACTGAATTTTCTAATCTTTCCTCCCATTTTCTTTTTCAGTGTATTAGTTCATACTTAGAAGGATTTTTACCTAATATTATTCCTAAGACAAGTTTGGGAGCATCTCTATTGATCAGCAACATGATTACTATTTGTATATACTGGTGGGACGGAAAAACTGGTTATGATTCCTGCTATTTTGGTTATTGTTAGTATTGTCAGAAAGAGATAAAGATTTTTTTTTTCTGTCTCACTCTTATGCTCTTTTTTTTCTCTCCCCTGTCCTTCAAGAAAATGGCTCTTTTTATTTATTTTTGTTCTATCCAACAGTGGCAACTGATTTTGAAGAGCCAGACTATTATTTGGGGGGGGGGGGAGGGGGCGGGGGTTGGATGTTAACATTTTTTGCAAAGAGGATAAAATCAATGTGACATTTCCAGAACAATGATAGATAAAAATGATGAGTGATCTTTAAAAGCACAAGGCTAATTTTTAAAAATGTCACTAGTGTACTATTTCAGAGTTTGTCAAAGATAAAACAATAAAAAATATAGATATGGAAACTAATAATATTTCACTGGCTAAACTATAGATAAGCAGGTTGTACAGTATACAAGTTCTATATTCTTTTAGATATAACAGGATAGAAATGGTGCAAAAAGGGACAGAATTAAATATAGGTTTTTGGGTTATTTGATTAGACAGGTCCAAGGCTGTGACCTTGCAATCAGTTGTTCTGGCAAGGACTCATAGACTGGCATTTTATACTATGGAGGATTCACATGGGCTGAAGTGATTGTGGTTTGATGGCCAAGTTTTATGAGTCACCTGAACAATATAGTCATTGTGCTTTTAAAGCTATTAGTGTGTCATGCTGTGAGTGCGAGACTCACTTTAGAATGATGGCACAATGTGTCTCCTGCTTTGAAAGGGTTCTGGTTTTTGATATACACCCTCCTTTAGTGGACTTTTGGCTGTAATAACCTGTGTCCATAAAGTGTGGGAGACTCACGATTTCCTCCAGCTCACACAGACTTTAACAACAACTTGTGTGGACGTGTATTATTACTACTGCAGTGGTTCCTGGCTATTTCATTAGCAAGCCATGGATGAAAGTCTAGTTCTGGAGGCAAAGACCTTCACCATTTGATATCATTGGTAAAGTGTTGTCAAATCAGGGAGCTGTATCTGCTCTGTTCCTAACAAGGTTTCAGAGTCAGGAAGAGCTGGTGAGACTCAATTGTGCAAGCCTGGCATGAGCCCTTTGGTTGGCATGGAGAAAACAGAAGCAAGAAATGATCAGTAGTGTGGCTCATACAAGAGAGTACTTGACCTAAGCATGTGACTAAAACAAATTTAATAAATGGAGAGGTATGGACATCTAAAATTTAACAAGTTATGCATCCAGAAAAAAGGGAACTGATAATAGCAAAGATTTGCCAGCAACTGGACACAAAAAGACCATGACTTCTAATGATCTTGGCAGAATTATAGGAGTCAATTCATATATTACATTGAAAAAGGTGTTCCATTGCCAAATCTGGGAGCTCTGTGAAATTTCAGTAAACAATTTTTCAAGAGAAACTCCAAGAAATTCAACTGATAATTGAGGGTATCTCTTAATAATATATTAACACAATTCTAGTTCAACTTACATAGTTTAGAAGTAGCTGCAAACCAGATGTCAGCATTTACCATGTTCAAATAGATGGCTTGTTTTGCAGTTGTGAAATACTGAAACTAACAAAAAAAAAAAAAAAAAAAAAAAAAAAAAAAAAAAAAAAAAATCACACATAGCAGTTTGCAGTTTAAGCATGATGTTGGTTTTACAACCTCATTGTGGGGGAAAAATAACTTCACAGTTTAACTGCAGATTAAATCTGATCTGATTCCACTCTAATCATCTCATTAGAAGCAAATGAACATAAATTGTGAATCAACTTGAAGAGAAGGGTGTGGGAAGATTTATGACAAGTCCTCCCATCACTATACTATAGACACAAACATTAACCAAAATATGAGGAAAAAAGGAAGCACTAAGCACCAGTTTAAGGTTTTGTTTAGCCTTTTTCAAATCTATGAAGAGTCACAATTTTATCTGTGAACTGGAAAATGATTCAGTCTTCAAATTAAAGAATCATAAAATAGCAAACTAAAGAAATAGGTCTCATTTTTCTACATCACGTTCAAAAACAGGTGTAATAAGTTGTAAGACTGAGCATGGGTAGATATTTGTTGGGATTAATTCTGATTTTCTGCAACACACTTAGTTCCAGAACATGGCAATTCATTCAACATGTTTCGAAATATCTACTAAAGTATAAAATGTGTGTGTTTCACATAATCCACATTTTCTGAAACTTTTGAACAACATATGTGCATAATAATGGGATAGTCTGCTCAATTTCAGCTTCAGGGGCTTATCTTCAAATATTTCAAGCCATGTGATTGTTAACAGAAGTACCTTTCCTTCCTCCAGGATGTTTTCTTTGCTTTGAAAAGAAAAATCACGTATAAGTTACCTCACGTACACATTTCTCTTGGTCCATTGTAAACATTTACCTCAGCTTACATATAAGAATATGAATATGAAACATTTTATAGTAATATTAAAATCAAAAGAAATTGATTTATTAACTGTCTATTCTTTCACTTCAAGAGAGTCCTGTATGACATATACTTATTGCACAAAGATGTGTCTTTGATTTCACAAATATTTGGTCATTTCAGAAATTTTCCTTGCTTTTGGTCCTCCCATAAATGTTACAGAAGGCCAAGGAAAACTTGCTTAAGGAGAATTCCTGCTTAGTATTTGCAGACCTAATATGAAAATCTTCAGAATAGTGATGCAGCAGACAGCAGGAAAGGGAGAGTAGTAGGGAAGGGAGTATGCAGAGCGCAGAAAAAAAACTTCAGAAAATCATTGCTAAGAATTGTTGTCAGTGTGTATTGACCATCTGGGAAATGAGAGGCCTGCACATCATTCACCTTTTGTGGAATATGAAGAATCTTGGCACAATCATAATTATACTGCTAAATGTAGTACTGTGTTATAAAACACAAATAGTCCAGAGGTTCCCAAATGTAAACATATTAAATTTACATTCTTTTGCTGTTGTTTTCTATTTTTTTGATATGGCAAAGAATAGCCTAACTTTTCTTCTCTTACCTTGTTAATACCAATGGCTACATCGTTTAACCTGAAACTTCACCAAATAAATATAAAACAAATAATAACACAGACAAAGGCAGACACCAAAGAAACACAAACATGAAAAGAAAAAATAAATTGGACAAAATTAATGTATTACTACTGAAACCATATGGATATTTTGTTTTGTAACAAAATATGATGTAAAATCTCATTTAGTACTAATGTCACCAGAATTGTCTATAATTTGGTGTCAAAGTTCTATTTGTGGGGCATGAATTACTTCAGAAATCACTAGAAACTCATTGACAATACTGTATCTGAGACCAGACTTTAAAATATTAAAAAAAAAAAAAAAAATCCCTTTGAATAGGACATTCAATTTAATTTCTAAGTATGCACCATGGAACAAACAAAAATAGTTTTGAGGTCATAGTAAATGTGAAAACTCAAACACTAACTGTATTTTAGTTTCTGAATTAAAATTTTGATTATTAATTTACAGTGTACGTCATCTTCCCAATGAAAATAACCTAGTCTTAGGAAACAGTGTTCATCTTCAAGGATCTGTCCAAGGAAAAAATGTCTACACACTTTGATCAATAAAAAGCAGGGTCCAAAGGGTCAGGAAGAACCATTGTGTTCCCAAATTAATAAGAAAGACATTCATTTCTGCAGGACTGGCCATCTTAGAAGATTGTCTCCAGTGCACCTTAGAGACCTCAGTTTCAGGCTGGCTTGATGTCTTAATTGAATTGCCTTTGCTGTGAAGTGGAGAAAACAAAGCCTCAGAGACTTTCCCAGACAGAGAGAAAGAGGTGAGTGAAGGGAGTCCATGATACCTGTTCAATAAAAAGTGATCATTTAACTCCAATCTGAGAATTAAAAAAAAAAAAAAAAAGGGAGGGAGGAATTTATTGACCTCTGGTGATAAATTTCACAGGAATGTATTATTTTGTGTGTATGATACACAACATATAATAGTATGTAATAACAATAATTACTGCATGACCTTATTCTTACCTAGCTCTTCTCATTATTATGGCTCAGAGCAGGTTATTTAGAAAGTTTCCCTCAGTACTCCTGTTATGGAAAGAAGTGACTTGATCAAGGTCACCCATCAGTCAGTGACAGTGGAGAAATTAGACTTTGGACTCTCTTCACTTAATGCTGTATCTTCCAGACTAAAGCTTTATTTGTAGATACATGTAGATTATACATGCATGTGTGTACTGTATCTTGATATTACCTATGAACAGGCAATCCAGGATATCTTCTTGTCTTATAATTGCTCTCTCTGCCAACACCACCCTTCTGTGTACTTTTACATAGTCTAATTCTGTATTCCCTAATTTTTGTCCCCAGCCACCTTAGGGATGGTTTCGAAGATCAAAGAGCCAATACTTCTCAGCAGTGGCAGAAAATACAGTGAAGGATGGTGGGAAAACATTGTTCTTTGTGAGGTTCAGATTGGGTACTAGAAAGGTTATGAAATATTAATTTCTGCATATTTTCAGCACTTATTTAGACAAAGCCGTGTCTGACCTCTCCTTGTGTTGGTTTTAAGCAGAAAGTTGGAAGAGATTATATCTTTTAATCAACCTTTCTATGATCATAGAATCATAAAACTCTTTGTGTTGGAAGGGACCTTTCAAGACCATTTATGAGAAGCCCTCTGCAGTGACCAGAGATGTCTTCCATTAGATCCATTAGTTTCCTCAAAGCCCTATCTAACCTGACTTTGATTGCTTGCAGCTCTGGGGCATCCAACGCCTTTCTAGGCCGCCTGTTCTGGGCAACCTGTTTCATGACCCACAAGGTAAAAAACTATTACCCCTCTTCTTCCTAGCACAACAGAATGTGCTGAAAGATTTGTACCACTCTTTGTATGATCACTCTTCACCTTCACCTTCAGAATGGTTGCTACAAGGGCTACATTGCTGCTGATTCTACACTACTCCCAGATGGCCTCTCATTTTGTCTCACATGGCTTTCCTCCCTCACTGATATCCTTATCCCTTCTGTCGTGGTGCTGCTCCATTTTCTTGTTGCCTTTCTCAGCCATCTGCATGACAAAATGGAGTTAGCATCTCCCAGCACTGAGCTCCTGCACACACGATAATCACCACAGTGTGCTACAGCCTCCCTGGCCATACAGGTACCTTAGCAACAGCACCACTGCTGCCCATTGCTGAGGCAAATGCTGTGGGTATCCTTCTGTATCTATCAAAGAAATCGTAGCCAGCCTCAGGTGAATGGAAGCAGACACCGGGGTGTGAATAAGGAGTAAAAGATGTCTCAGTACCCCAGGACTGTGTCTTGTCATGGCATGATAACCAAAATATCTGGAGTTCTTATGCTAAGGAAACTGGTTTACATGGGTTTGAAGACTGAATTAGAACATTTTATAGCACAGAATGCAAATAATCAGGTAATTTACTCTGTAGATGTACAGTAATTGCAGCATAATTAGAATAATTACATTTTACCTGCAGGACATGCACTTATGGCATGTTGTATTTGCATTAAATATTCAACATATATATTCCAGACCAATTCATCTTTGCAGCAGCTCTATGAAGAAGTCGTTGGATACATTACAGGGATGAATTTAACTTTAAGTACTTTATCTTGTGCAAGTTACCATCTTGACTGATATTCCCATTTTCCCCCCAAAAATATTTTTTTTAGGAGAATTTGCTGAATTTGGTGATGAAACTTGCATAGCCTGGGAGCAGTTAATCCACTCAAAATTTAACTTCAAGTCATTGGAATAACAGGCAAACGGAAAAGTACAACAACCAGGTAATCACTCACTGCAGTGAGCAATCAAGCAGTTCATTCTCAGTTGAACACAGACCATACTTTGGGGTCAAGCCAAGGCCTTAACTCCAGCTGCTTTGTGCTAATGAGGGAAGGAAAAGCAACCAAAAGCCTTCCTGAAAAGAATAACTGTAAATACCCCTCACTGCATGAGTGTTTTTGAGTGTCATGGGTCTGCTACCCTTGTCTCTCCTCTGTGTGCCCTCTTCCCTTGGCATAAGGACAGGAACCAGCCGTGCCAAAAGCAGCAAGGGCTAAGGGATAATGTGTGGGAGGAAGGATGAGTCAGCGCTTAGGGCAGAAGTTTGGGATGCCTGCAGACCTGGGTTTTGGTCCTTGTTATGCAAAAATCTTTCCCCATGATCTTGTCCAAATCACTTATAATTAAACCTAGAAAATGTGCTGGTAGAGGTAAGTAAAGCAGGTAAAAAATACTCAGAACTATTGTGAGTCCAAAGTTTCAGGTTAATATTTAATGAGCTTCAAGTCTGAGAAACAGAGCCAGCAGGCCAAGCAGAGTGATAGTTAGTAAGAGAAAATAACAATTTGGGCAGCATTCCTCCAGATATATAACTTGTATAACAGATATGGCTGTCCCAGGAGTAGAAACTATTCTACTTTTGCAAAATACCAGCCTGTTTTCTGGAGCAAGGAATAACACCAGTGCTTTTCTACTTCCAACTTCTGTACCCTTGTTGCTCAGTTAAAACACTTTGGGGGAAAAAAAAAAGAAAATAATCCAACCCTGGAAACTGCCTCTGAGGTTAATAGGGATGAGATTAAAATCCTAGAAACACTAAGGTTGGAAATGATCTTCAAGATCCTTGAGCTGAACCATGGACACTGAACTGTGTTCACCACTAAGCCATATTCCCAAGTATCACATCCACCAGTTCCTTCTGAATATTTTCAAGCGTGGTGATTCCAGCACTCCCCTGGGCAGCCTGTTCTGATTCCACCCCTTCAGTCAAGAAATTTTTCCTAATACCCAATCTGAACCACTGCTTGTGCAGCTTGAGGCTTTTTCCTCTTTTTTGGTTGCTTGTCACTTGGGAGAAGAGACCAAGCCCCATCTCACTACAGTGTGAGAGGCTCCTGAACCACTTTTTCTCCAGGCTGAGCCCTCCCAGCTTCCTCAGCTGCTTCTCATCAGGCTTGTCCTCCAGACCCTTCCCCAGCTCTGTTGCCCTTCTTTGGAGGCACTCCAGCACCTGAAAGTCTGTCTTCTTTTGAGTGCCCCAGAACTGAACACAGGATTTGAGGTATGGCCTCAACAATGGCCTCAAGATGCAGCAGGGGGAGCAAAATCCTCAAACAAAAGTACAACAAATCCCACAGTTCCCTATCTGTAAGGTTCGCTTCCCTGCAGGCAGAAACAAACAGACCCCTCTGTGCTGAAGGCCAGGTGCATGTCATATGGTACATGTCATATTTGCCTTCCCAACCATGCAGTCCAAGCTGCATTGAAAAAGAAAACCTTTTGGCTGTCATCACAGAGGACTTCAGTACTCAGCCTACATTAGAGACACAGGAGGGAAGTATGGCCAAAAGGCAGAGCACTCATGGTCTTGGGCATAACAAACAGGACACTGTGGTCAGATAGCCCAGTGGCTGGACAGATCAGGCATTTCCAAATAAATTGGGAGAATAGTAGATATCATAAAGTCTTTGTCTCAGAGCTCTCTTAAAACTTTTGATCTCCACTTCAGATCTGACTGCAGTTGCAACAAATACTAATGAAAAAAAATAGAGCCAGCTCTTATTGGGATAAAGTTCTCCTTAGCCTTTTTTCTGATGACAAGTGCCCAACTTAGTGCATAAACTTTTACTGTGAGGCAGTGGACTATGACATTATTTGGCTTTCTTTCTCTTCCTTTGAATATTTTTAGTCCTCCATTAAGCTTGTGTCTCACATTTTTCAAAATGTTTTTCAAAATGTTTTTTTCCTGCTTCAGTCTCCACTGTTGCTCTTTTTGGAGGTGTCCATTCAACATGCTAATTTCCCTGTGTGTGTGCTGAAGGAGTTCCTCCAGAGCCCCTTAGATCCTAGTCCTTTCTTAGCTAATTACCATGTGCCAGACACTGGAGTTATGGGGCCTCAGGGTGATCATTTTGTTGACAATGTGCAGCAATAACCATATAATCACAGCACAATTATGGAGCATTTATGGAGTTACTTGTGTCGTGTCATAGATGAAGTTAGCAAATGTAATTTACCTCTCGACACTAAAGAGGACAGAGTCTTAAGGTCAAAGGCTGAGGTCTTAGTAAAAGTTCCATTTTTTAAAGCTGCTTTTAGAAGATCAAGTTCCCTCAAATCAGCTAAAATTATGTTTGTTGGGCATCTCTTTAATTTTTGCTTCTATAAACTCTAAAACTCCAGTCCAAATTTGCCAACAGGAATTTAACTTTCATATGATGAATGAAGATCAAGAAAAAAAGCAAATCTTCATAAAACTTCCCAGAAAGATCCTTGAACCCAAATATTCTAGATAAATAAATAAATGCATTCATACATAAAAATGTTCCCCATCAACGTCTATCTGTCTCTTGACACCACTTATCCGTTCATATAAAACTCCTACCAGGTGCAGAGTGATTAAGAAGACCAAAAATAAAACTATTATCTATCAAGCTAACATTTCCTCATATCATCTGCGGCGGCACATTGACTGCTGCCTGGATGCTCAATCATTTCTGGTGTTCTAAGGTGACATTTGGACAGGAGACACCCTGCCACAGATCAGAAGAGGGATGGGGCTCTAGCAGAGTGGGTTATGAGCACCCAAGAAACCCGATGGATAAGGAAAAGGGGGAAAGGAGAACGGCATTTACAAAAGATGTCGTCCAGGATAAGTCAAATGGAGCAGAAGAGGGACAGGCTTTGGAAGGCTTATCAGAAAGAAAACATATAATTCTAAGTATTACAAAGCCTTTTTTCAAAGATTGGTGTGTGTGTATATATATGGTAATGGGGTACACAATAGATGTATACGCATTTTGCCATATTACCATATATACATATGCATATATATGTTCATATGCATACAAAAACACAAAACCTCCCAACACAGACCAACCCATAAATATATAAATATACAATGTATTTCCCTTTTCCAATAAAAGAGGATATAGGCTCCTAGACCAACTTTCATATATGGCAGCTTAGAGCAAAAATGTTTTATTCATGAATGATGTCTTTTTTCTTTTTTTTCTTTTTTTTTTTTTTATAAACACATAAAAATGTGAAACAATAAAAGTGATATATACCTAATAATGAGTGAGCCAATAAACCCCACCAGGCAACTTAGCTTTGGAAGTGGAAAAATTGACTTTGTATAACAAATTGCAGAATTATTAATCCTGTTTGAAACCCTTTTTATATCAGACCATTTACTTTAATTCTTGCTACTTTCAACATTATCATACATTATGCATTTTTTCTTTGTAATTTTTTTTTTCTTTCCACGAGTACAGTGTGCTCCTAAGCTTTAAAGGGCTGGAAGCATTTAAAAGAGAAGCCTACTGGGTAAAAGAAGAAAACAGGGATAAATTATTTAGGCCATTCTGAGGTACTCATGCCTGCAAAAACTCCCTCACAGTGGTCCCTCACACACCACTGATGAATTAAACGTTGTGAAACCCCTGCAAGGCAAATAAATACCATCTCCCATTAAGTGAGTAGAGAAGTGAAAGCACAGAGCTATTGCCATGTCTACACCAAACTGAGGATGAAGCTTCCAGAGGGGTGCTAAACCCACAAACCCACCCTTCCTTGTATCTTCTATCCTGGTGAATATCCAGGTCTTCCTGCAAATGAAGGAAGGGGGGCACATACAGGGAGGCCTTGCCTCAGGGCATCTTTCTGAAGAGATATAAGCAGGAGCAAATACTTTTTTGTACTCTTTTTGCAAAGTACTTTTTTGTACTTAAGCAAAATCAGACACCCTAAATGTAGATTGGTCTTCAGACACATCTGCAAAGAGGAATGTGAGTTGAGTGAAATAGTGGCTGAGGAAACATGAGGTGGTGTTTTTTTGAGGTAAAGCCCACATAATTCATCCAAGAAGAGCCTCAGTCATGCTCCTGGTGTTATAAGAACTGTGTGTGTGTGCCTGGACACGGGGTAAACATGTATGGGTGGAAATATTCAGGTTATGTCTGCAATGTGGTGCTCTCAATACCTGTCTTTTTTAGGGAATATCAATATAATCAGTATTTTCTTAAAAGACAGCTTTTAGATGGACAGTATAGAAGACGATCCATTTAGTCTAGAACTGAAATCTGAGGTCAGTGAGGACCTAGTGGTCCAGCTGAGCACTCACTCAGTGAGTGCCATGTATGGCACCACATTGGATAAGAATTGAATGCCAAGGACTTCCATGTTACTGACTACTTCAGTAGAAAACTCCAAACTACTGAAAATTAATCTTAAAAGGAAAACAAAGAAGAAATGTGTTTCCAGATGTAACCTGCTGTTAAGTTCTGAATACTTATTCAACACCATTGCCTCTCTCACATGGTTCTGTATCTGTTCTTTTTGATGCACAAGATGCTTGCTACAAACGGTAACAGCAATAATGCAGGGGATTTTGTTTTTAGTTGTTTTAAACCTGAGAGATCTTAGGATCTCAGCCAATTACTAGAATCCCATGGAATCTGATAGGACTGAGTTTGAACTGTAACCTCTTTGAGTTGAGGTAAACAAACATATTAACTGGTTGGATTTTGTAATTCAATATAGCAGTATGCCAAGCTTGGCTAGAGCAATAATATTTTTAGTCATTAGCAGAGCTTTTCAGTAAGAAGATATGCTGTCTGTTGGCAAGCAGCTATCAGAATAAAGGAATTGGAGGTCATGTTTCTCTAGTGAAACTTAAAGAATTAAATGTCTTGAATTCAGTTACTTTCTCTTCCAGGTGTGTTTAATCTTCACTTTTTTTTCTTCTGATGTGTTTGGTTTGCATGGCAAGGCTTCAGTTTGAGGTGGGACTGCAGGTGTGGCTTCTCTGAGAAGATGCTGAAAACTTGACCCGGGTCCAACAGTCAATTCCAGCTTCCCCCAGCCCCATGCCCCATTCCTCTGCACTGCTGAGTGGAGAAATCAGAGAAATCCGGAGTGAAGTTGAGCCCAGGAATGAGAGGTAGATGGGCAAAGCTGGTTTAGTATTTGGTTTTATTTCTCACTATCCTACTCTGTTTTCATGGATAATAAACTAATTTCCCCAAATCAAGTCAGCTTTGCCTGTGATATTAACTGGTGAGGAATCTGTCCTTGTCCTTACCTCAACCCATGCACCTTTAGCTATATTTTTGTCTTCCCTGTCCAGCTGAGGAAGGAAGTGACAGAATGGCTTTGGCTGGCACCTGGTGTCCAGCCTGGGTCAGCCCACCACACCTGACTAACAGGCCATGCAGTTCAGGTTCAATAATACCAGCAACGTCTGGTTAACTTGGAATACTTTTGTTGGCTAGCAAACATATAAACACTTTAGGGGTAAGGTTTATAGAGAAGTCTATTCTAAAATATCATTTTGGTGTATTACAAATTCCACCTTTGGGCAAACGTTCCTCTAATCTTCCTCTGAATAGGTTAGATAATCAGCTTGAAGAGTACTTAAGATATCAGGTGATTTTATTTTTCACATCTCTTCCTTTGCCAAGATTAACAATTTTGAACTTCCATAGTTGCTAACTATGCATAATGCATTTCCAGATGTGAACACTTGTTTAAACCAGTGAATTCTCTTTCAGAAGTAAGATTTGCACTTAAAGTAACCTGAAGTTCCCATGATCTAAACTCTAATACTTTGGCATTAATTATCTTCTCTGTGTCAGTCTGTACAAAACAGCCTTAGGTTCCATCTTGGAAAATGATGATTCCAGTATCCTTTTCTTGTTTTCTTTATTAACTTGTAAGTCTGTGACAGAAATGTCTTCTTCCTTAATTTCTAATTCATCCTTGCTGGAGCATCTTAAAATCTATATTCAGCTCTGTAGTAAACCAAATATTAATTTCCCTCTGCAGGAAGGGAAGAAGAGGTACCTTCATTGCATATTCTAACAGCCCGTTTTTTTATCTTTAGTGATCATGAAGTTTATAAAATTATAAAGTTCTGCCCTGTATCTCATGTAGTGAACTGTGCATGTGTGGTGAATCCATGAATTTTCAACTGCACATAAAAAGTATTTCTCATTTTTATGGAAGAGAATTAGTCCAAATGGGGATCTAATAGCATATGGATTTTGAAAATACAACCAAAACACCTATTTTCACAACAATCAAATAATTATTTTATTTATTGACAGCATTGACATTCTCTCTTTCCTGTTCTCCAAAGTCCCCCTAATTTTCTCCTGCATCTCTCCATACTCCCTTTCTTCTATTATTTTGTTAGCTGTCTGTGTAATGCTGATTTGAAGCTGATCACAGCTGATGCTGCTGATAAAAAGCCCCAACACAACAAGCAAGAAATCCAAGTCCAAATCCCCCAATGATAATGTGCAAAGGAGCCTGTACTGTGCTATAATACAAAGCACATGAAAAACTGATTTACGTGGAGTAATTTAAATTTTCCATTTCCAGACATGGAGTGAGACAGAAACAGAGTACTAGGGAGCTAAGATTGAGAGAGGCTTGGTTCAATTTATGGTTTGAAAGCGTTTCTAGTTAAACTTTTCCACACAAAGGGTCAGTTGCACAGAAAGAAGTACATTTGCATGAAGTGGTTAAGGTGTGAATCCCTGAACAAATCTGCTCTTGGCATTCCAGTCTTAGGTAAGAAGGTGATAAGGCCCAAGTGAAGTAAACAATTTTTTGGTGTGATGACTCCAGCACCAGGCAAATTTTGTAGAACATCTCGTGCCAGCAGCCAAAATTATTTACATTTTTTTTTTCCTTCTTTCTGAATTGAGTGGACAGCTGGTGAATCCTTATGTCTATTAATATTTCAGTGCACAATCATCTCTTGATATCTAACAAATATTTTTCAATCTTTGGGGCATCAGCTGAAGTAGTTAATGATTCTGTTATAGTCTTATAGGACTGATGGGCATTACAGAATGACACATTAGGTTTGAGGGTGAAAAGAGGGAGAGGGGAAATGCTGGCATAAGGCAAATAGGCTATTATTGCCTTTTGATTGTGCCAAACAAAAATATATTTTTTTAATCTGGTCCTCAGGGATCACCACAAAACTCTGACCATCTATGAACATTTTGTGTATGTGTGCATGCATGTGAGTGTCTGAATAAAATTTTCTTGCTGTCAGGTAGGATTTTTACTACTTCCAAGCTCTTGGTGTCTCTAGTCTTAAATGAAATTGGTGAAGCTATAAAAGTTTTAATCTCTTTTGGCCCAGAAACTGCAATTTCTCTGCCAGCTGCACAGAACAAGCCACAGCAGTATGGAGCACACAATATAAGATACTATGTGCTGTTGAACAATGAAATCAGGTACCCAGTCTTTTGCAGACAAGGAAAGGAGATGAATACTTTGTTAATTCAGTTCGGTCTAAATTGAAAGGAAGATATATTTGATGGTGAATTGCAGCAGTGAAATTTATGGGATTAGTTTCTGATGAGAGATTTTAGAAATTTCTTATTAATATGTTTAAAACTTGGATCTTGATAATTGTTCATAACAAAGAAGATCAGCCTAGAAAGTAGCAATAGCAGGATGAGAAAAAGGCCGGATAAGTGTTCTGTGTGGTAAAGGGATCTTTATTACAAAGGTTTCTTCCACTTAATTTTGAGGAATGCTTAGGAAGGTTAAATAACTTTTCTTGGGCCCTTTTAATGATTGGCCCCAAGTGCACTGTCTAAACACAGAGCATGACAGGTTACAGTCCACCACAAATTCTGTATTACAGGAGCATTAGCTCTTGACATCCTTGTTCTAATGCTGCTGGGTTATGATCTGCAAATACTGTAGATCAGGATAAAGCAGACTGGAGAAGAATTTGGAGGCTACATGCTGAGCTGTTTTAACACCCTTCTGAGGTACACTTTGGGCATTGCTCTCTGTCCCTCTGCTCCTTTGTGTTTTCTTTTACTACCTTTCCTTATTGGCAATGTGTATGATTCACCTTTGAGAGAAGGCTTCGAATATGTGACAGACAAACATGATTGAGAGAAGGCACATATTTCATTTTAACAAAAAAATCAAACCAAACCAAACCAAATCAGTCCCCGAACAAGAAATAAAGCTAGACTTGTAACAGAGGCAGGAAGAATTTTCTTAGCAGTAAGTGCATTAAATAATACCCCTTGCTGTGTGCTACAGAAAAGAAGACACAGCAAAAAAAATCTGATGTTGAAAGAAAACTTTGTCATTAAAGTTCACAAGTATGCTAGCAATTTGATGTAGGTATTATTATTATTATTGTTATTATTATTATTATTACTATTATTATTAACATTCTGGTTTAGATAAATTAGCAGTCTAAAAAAAGAGGAACACAGGCAGTATAAATCATCTACTTTACTGCAAAAGAGAGGTGTTTCTGCAGAATTGGATGCTGAGAACACTTCAAGGTGTTACCCAAAGAATTCTGATGTATCCTTCCCCAGATCCCACTTCAAACACAGGCAATATATGAGCATATAATTAAATATGTGTTCTTTGATTATCAGTCAAAGACTCATTACAAGTGGTACCAACCCCTTTGGAAGGCACCCAGCCTACTTCCAATTAAAAACCACCTGACCATAAATAATAAAAGCATATTACACACACAGTAAATAATGGTTCTTAAAATAATGTATTTCAGGAGTTATATTTTAAGGACACCATATGTGTTCCCTGTATAATGAGCTCTTCCCTCTATCAGTCCAACCAGCAGCCTCTCAAATCTAGAGACTTGAAAAGATTAATTTGTTGATTTAATTTCTTTTTTCTTCAATATTAACCTGTTGTTTTTCTTTCTCCATTTTAAAAATTAAATTATCTGTTTTCTGCATTTACATAACCCCTTCATGATAAACAACAATCTGTAATTTAAAAGTGAGTTTTTAGGAAAGAAGGAAAGAAGACAATGCTTTTTTGGAGATGAAATCTTAATGTATGTATGAGGATGTTGAAAAGATATATATATATGTGTCTGTGTGACATGTGTGTGTATGTGTCTGGCATAGTGTTTATGGGCATGTGTATTTGTATGTATGTGCATATAAATATATATCTTATGCAGACATAAATGCTAAAACCAGCTTCAGAGTTTAAATATACAATAAGCCCAAAAGACTCTTTCTCATTGTGATTTTGAGGTGAAAACACATCTCTTTGTGTGTGTGTGTGTGTGTGTGTGTGTGCGTGTGTGTATGTATTTGGCTATATTGAGGGAATGGAATGATCTTTTTCCCAGCTGAAAAGTTTCATTTTGGGATCAAGAAAGACTTTTTCCATACTGGCTACAATCAAAATCCATCTGCATAATGAGTCAAACTACTGGTTTTATGGAAAATACTAACTCCTGCATTTTGGAACCCTTTAGTGGCACATGTTCTCCACAGAGATATGTATATGTACATGTACACAAACATAAAAAAATACCCTTCTACTGTGCACATTCAAAGCCTTAAAGGCCATACCCTTTGCCTTCACTTTACTGATACCAGGCTTTGAGGGCAGTGTGGTGCAGCAAGCATTTGACGTAATATCTAGCCATTACAGAGCCTGTACAGAAATTGAAACATATGAGCTTGGCACAGACCTCAGCTTCTAAATTCCTCATGTGTGAGGAACCTGACTTAAAGGAGGAAGTTTGGAAGAGCGTGTTTTGATAAGTCAAAGGGCAATGGCTATGAAAAGGAAGAGGGTAGGTTTAGACTGGGTATTAAGAAGAATTTCTTCTCTGTGAGGGTGAAGCCCTGGCATAGGTTTCCCAGAGAAGCTGTAGCTGCCCCATCCCTGGGAGTGCTGTTGGGCAGGTTGGATGGGATTTGTAGTAACCTAGTCCAGTGGAAAGAATCCCTGCCCATGTCAGGGGAGTTGGAATAAGATGATCCTTAAGGTTCTTTCCAACCCAAAACATTCTCTGATGCTATGAAATGTGAAAACACAACCCACCTTTGACCGTGGCATACGCCTCTCCAGCTGAAGTGGTGGAATTTCACATCAGCAGCCATTGAAGGACCCATTGGCTAGTTAGAAGAACACTATTTAAGAGAGACCTGGATTTAAGAGCTAGTCTGTATTTTAATCACCAGAATTAGTAAATTAAATTCCTTTGTACAGGCAGCATTAAGCATGTCCTACACAGAGCTCAGTGAGGTGGCATCAGGTCTCCTCTGCCCTGAGAGCTTCCACCACAGGTGCATCACGAACATTTCACCTGATGAAGGAGAGCACTCCTGTAGCTGTTTTTCACTCCCACAAAACAAAACTATGCAAAACCAAGATCTTTACTTTGTCGCACATGCCAGGCCCCATGCTTGTGACCACCTACCAACAAGACCCCAAAACAAACCCAAAGATTTTAGGAAATGTTGTCTTATCCCTCACTCAGGTACCATGATCATATTTAGTGAATCCTGCTTTATAATACCCATATACACCTCAGTACCATGACTGTTACTTGTCTCATGGTTATATTGGATTCAACCAGAAAGACAATCTTCTCTGATTTCAAGTCATTTTGTATTCCAGGTTTATAATCTTGTTTTTATATGATGTCCTTATGACAATATTTATGTGATGTCCACATCCATTCATCTCCAAACCTCTGGATTAATCTGGCTCTCTGCAGACATGTAAAAATTGCTACTGTTGAGACCTGAAGGGAATCATTCTGTTAGAATCATCCAGAAGATTTCTGGTTAAGCAGAAAGGACATACTAGTTGTGCCCTGTAGTACCATTCAGGTGAATAAGGAAGATTCTCAATATTAGCTAGTAGCTCAAACAAATTTTTCAAAGAATTGCTATTTGACTTCATTTTTTTTCTTCATTATTTTTATAATTTCAAAGTTGAAAATAATTTCTTTTTTTTCATTTAGGTGTCTTAGTAAAATCCCTCCTACTAATAAATATAGGAATATTTAACCTTTGTAATTTATAACAACTCTTTGCAAAATATATGCCAGCAAACTTTTTTCTCATTCATTAATAAATCTTTCTTTTTTGTTTAAAGAGAAAGAAGGAAAGAAGAAGGGAAAAATGGATCATGAGCAAGTCTCAATTAGGAAATGATACCAGAAATCTTTCTGAGGATTTGTTTTCACAGTTCTGTTCTTACTGCTACTCTGTGAATTTTCTAATATTGCTTAATTTTTTTTTCATATTCTTGGGCAATGTTTTTATTTGAAGTGAGCTGAGATCAGTTTTAAAACAGAGGACTGTTCCTCCTGAAAGAGTGTGTTTTAGATAGCCACATGTTGAGGTACACAAGTTTCTGTGGCCCAATGTCCCCATCTCAAAACTGTGAAATTAATTTGGATATGTATCACAAGGCATATAAATACACAAGACCTAACCAAGCAAAAATACCTACCACAACATCAACAGCAAAATAATTTTGGGAATTTTTACCATTCTGTTACTTCACTATCTCATCTCTCAGCTCTAGATGAGCTGGTGTGATACTTTTCAAAGACTGCAATAGGAAATGAAGCAAGTGGAGTAAGAAACTTATGATTTGCTGTGATATATACAAGTGTGGCGCATGGACAGCTTAAAACAAAACGTTACGCAGAATCTATTGCTGAATAATCATTTCCTAGGGAACATTGATTTGCTAGTTACTTCCTTTTGAGAAGAAGAAGCTGTGAGAAGACTCACTTGGGGACTCTGTCCTCTATCTTTGCAGCTATGATTGTTTTCTGAGGTTTTGGTTCCTTGTCTGAGCTACACTGCAGGCATGCCTGTGCTCCAGCCATTAACAGCGCTGACCCTGACCTGCTGACTGGGATTCTGGCTCAGCCTAAGACCTGTTTCATCCCTATGCACCTGTCTGGGGTTCACTGCCTGTACCTGGTCCTGGTTCCATCACTAGACCTGCCCTTCTGGCTGCCAGGCTCAGCCCCTGGCTCATTTTCCCCTGCTTTTTTTGCTCCTTAGTGATATGTGAATACTGTTATACCGTCTTGTCAGGCAAAATGTAAATGAGCTAGAAGGACTGAAATATACAAGGCTCAGAAAAACAATCTAAAACCCACATATTTTTTTTCAAAATCAATTTATTGTCCTTAGGATAAATATATACTTGTATACAAATACATAAGCATGATGTGAGATATCCACTGTCCCTCAAAGCCCTAGGCCCTAAAGAAGTGAACTTCTTGTTGTTGATTCTCAATTTTTCCAAGGGAAGTGCCATATTAGGAAGGCTGAATCAGTGTCATTTCCACGTGGTCAGTGATTCATTTTATGAGGGTTCTTCTCTTGATAATGGAAATCTGTGAGCTTGTGATCCCTATCAGTTCTATCTATTTTTGGAGGACCTCAGAAGAAAATGTCTCTTTCAGTATTTTTTTTGTACAGAACAAACTTTCCTTTTCTCTATCACATCCATTCGCTGTGGTCTGGTCAGTGCATATAGTCATATAGTTTTCTATCTTGGGGCTGATGTCATGTTATTATAGGACCTAGAAGAGGAAAAAAGCCCTCTTCACAAGGTGAAGGTAATGGAAAATCAGATGTCATGGTTAAGCAGCTCTGGTGGAAACCAGGTAGTATTGATCCCTATTATCCCTGTAGTGTCTGGATTCAGAAAGTGTATATTGGAAATAGTGTGTCCTCAATACCAATGCATTTTTTCCCATGTTTCCTTTCTTTTTTTTCTATAGTTCAAAATCTTATTTTCTATGTTTACTATGGCATGTAGGACTGAACTACAGTCAATGCTTTCTAAAGTTAATTTATTCCAGCTACTTACATGATGAATAAACTCCACTTTCATTGTGGCTTCAATTTGACCTTTTATGTAAGGTTGTCCCTTTTCTGGATATATCTACTGGTTATTGCTGCTCTAGCATGGCAGCAACATATATATTTCAAATTCTGTTTTAACAGAAAACTTCCATAAGACCTTGGAAATTACATTTATTCCTTCTGTTACTTAATTTCTTATGTTTTCCTACCCCCTAGTTAGTGCTCAAATATGGTGACAACAGGGCCCTGGACCTTGTTATTGCCATAAATTGATGTGCATAAGTATTTGTCCACTCAATCAGCAGGAATCATTACACTAATCTTTATCTGAGATTATTGCTTTTTCTTGCTCTATTCAGATATTTTCGGTGCCACAGGCAGCATGACCCAGTGAAATGGTGGCTCTCCAGAACAAAACACTTAGGCATCTCCCTAAATGCCAGGGGAAACTCCAGTCTTGCTCTTGGTGGTTTGCACCATTTGTTTCTCCTCACTTCTCTGGCCTGGTGATTCTGTTTGCAGCATTAGTGAGGATAAAGACTATCCAGGATGGGAATTGTGGCTGGCACAAAGTGTGTGATTGGCACCAGTGATGAATTCTTATTGTGTTGAGATTTTGGTCATGACAGTTATTGGTAAACCAATCTGAAATAATCCCATTCAAACCTGCCACAATTATAACAAAGTGATGCCTTCCTGAAGATCCTTGCCAGAATAATGATTGATGCCTGATGCCAATCAGTGCTGAGACACAGTAGCATCTTGTTGTCATTTAACTATGGCTACACTCAGTGTTTAACAAAATGAAGGGGCTCATTTGATGTTTAATGGCTAAGGTTACCTACAGTTGTTCATGTAAGATGTCCACACCTTTGTTCACTGGAAGGCAAACCTGGCCTATCACTTGACTTCCTTGTGTTTCAGTCAAAGCATTACTTGAGGAACAATAAAACAAACAAAAAACCCTATGAATACAAAAAAACCCAAGCAAAACAACCCAAAACCAAACAAACTTTCCTGAAAAACAATCAGCATTTGAGCTAGTACTTACAAGGGAAATTAATGTGAATTTCTCATGTTCTAGTATTATATCAAAGTACCTCTTAGCTTCACTGATTGTACATTACTCTACAGGTTTCATCAAGTTACCTTTGCAGGGAAAAAAAAAAAACATATATTTGATTTTATATTTTTTTTTTCTGTCACTTGCAAGTGAATAGAACTAATGGATGAGGAATTCTACTTTGTCACTCTTTTATTTAGCTTTATTAAGTAGCTGGGATGTTGTACTTTTTGTTGATCACTCTTCCTCAGCAAACTACTAAATTTTAGGAAAATGCCTAAATCTCACTGGTAGAAATGGGATATCAGTCTATGCTTACATTTAGGCCTGTATTCAAATATGTTCTGAATGAGGAAAATACTTTAAAAAAATAAAAGGGAAAAAGGAAAAGTTGAGACACAGCAGACTCAAGATGCATAAATGCAAATGCTAAGGTAAGGGATAATAAACTGGTCAAAAAATGTGGATAGGCAACAGCAAAGGTGGATACATTCATAAAGGTCCCAGTACTTTACATAAAGCTTCAGTCTTAGTTTACTAATTAAAAAATCCCAGAGACTCAGGACCCAGCAGTTATATTGATGCAATTTTTCTCTTTTATGCAAGGGGAAACTCACCTGATAATACTAATAATAGCACCTGCATAGCACTTTACATTCACAAAATGCTGTACCAACAACACATAAACTACACCCTGGTTTGTATTATTTCTTTTACTGCTGCTACAGGATGGGTCTTAGAGGACAAGGAATAGGGGGAAAGTTCCTCTGCATTTGCTGTGGTGTAGAAAAGGCTCCCTTCAAACTCATCTTTCCCCATGGGTTCCTACTAAGTGAGGTTCTTCTTCCTTACAACTTTAGTAGGTATTCCACCCTCATTTAAAAAAAAACAAAACAAAACAAAACCAAAACAAAAAACAAACTAAGCAACAAAGCAGATGAAGAAACCCAAAACACAAACCAAATCAAAACAAACTCCAAACCGCAACAATAAACCCCCCAAACATTTTTTGTTTTAATTATTTTACAAATTCTAGTTATCTTATGAAGCATCAGTGCAATGTTTGGACTGGGCATCAATCAATTCTGCAGATCCTTGCAAGCTGTAGTTAAAATATTCCAAACATTTAGCATCAGCACAATTTTATACTCACCTGAGAAAAAATAGATGACATACAACATATTTTTAAGCAAGTTTAATAACACTTAACAGCAGGGGAATGAATTATAAAGTTTTCTGAGATACGCATTGAGACCTCCCAACAGACACCAAGATGCCAGTTTAAAGTCTTGCCCCAAAGAGTCAGCTCTTCTCAACATGTATTATTGCACTTATCAAAAACTGGCAGCCATAATAATCTTGTTAAACCCCTTACACTCAGCATTAACTGCAGATCATTCCACCCTCTCTGTCTGCATTACATCACCTTAAACCAGTTCTACCTTTCTGTGAGAACTCAAACTAAGGAGCTCTTTTACAACTTTTTCCACCCAGGTCAGGAGAGAAGGGAATAAGTTTGTGTTCTATTTCTTTCCTCCATTCATTTAAAACACTCTAAGCTTTGTAGTCCTCATTGACATGAAGCTATGTCCAAGCTAGTTCCCAGAATCCTGAGTAAATGACCTCTCAAAATCTCCTGTGAATGTGGTCAATATCCTACAGCAGCAGAGGCTGCTCAGGAGCTTCAAGGAACTGTTAAAACTTTCCTCTCTCTCACTTTACTCTGATATTCCCTAAACTTATTTCCTCTGCTGAAATAAATGCTATACTTTTTTTTTTTTTTTTTCCCTAAACTCAGCCCTTTAGTTCCTAATCTTCATCGGTGTCTAATAAGGGAGTCTTTTACTCACAGCATTCAGCTGACAAAGTCCAACTCCAATAGATCAGTCAGTAAGTTGTGTCTGCATTCAGCTCTGTCCTGACAGAAATGTACACATTATATTACAAACTCTAATCTACATTAACCAGAAGCATGACTTGTGTCTTCCTTCATAAGAAGGCTTTTTTTTGTCATCTTTTAAAAACCATTTGACCAAATTCACACGAGTAACTTCTGCATTATTCCCTGGCATTTTTCAGAGTCATGCAGCTTGCCAATTAAATCATTTGAAGTTGCTGACTTATTGTGCCGTGTGTGATAGTCACGTAGGTATATACAAAATGTGCTGCATTTAATCTTCAATGGATGGAAAATTGCTGGCACTATGAATTTTTCCAACCTTTGCTTCTGCCCCCGCTCCCCACTTTGCAAATGGCTTTAGAATCTAAATGCAAACGCATTAAGTGTAAAGAAAGAATTTGGCATTTAAATTAATGGTTTCATGTCAGACAGAGTACAGGTTTTGTTTGTTTGGGTAAGAAGTTAAAACGTGCATTAAATCTACTGAATGGCTTTAGGTGATTGACCAGCACATTTTGTCCACAGGATGAGACTCAAAACCAGATCTCAGTTTATGAAATGGTTGGCTGACTCTCAGTTCTCAGTTCTACTTTTTATTTTTTTTTTCTTTCCTTTAAAATATCTTTACCCATGAACCAGTAGAGTTCCCCCCAATGCAAACTATCAAGGCTCATGCTACAAGTTTTCAATGGCAGCCAGTCTGAAGGACTGCATATATCTACCCTCAGACAGCTGTGTTATGGAGCTAAGGGAACTGCATCTAAATTCATGAGCCGATAAAAAGTAATCTGGCTAAAGTCTTTTTCATACCAGAATATACACTGATAATCACACCCCCTTGAATTACAAATGTTCCATAACCATTCAAACTGGTACCAAGTTACTGACATTATTTGAAGTAATGACATAATAAAACACATTTTAAAAGACAAACCCATAATTTACTTACTTCTCACTTTAAAAAAATGTTCCAGAAATCTTTTGGGAACGTAATTGATGGGATACGAGACTTCATAGACCATCAAAGACCTGACTATGTTTTATTAAATTAGAAAAATTAAATTTAGTTTATCTTAGTACTTAGCTTTGGATTTTATTATTACTATTATTTCCTATGTGTTCTCTTTGTTTTTTAATCTTTTTGCTCATTTCTCTCTCTCTCTGCCCCACCTTATATTTTAAAATTCAACTAAAAATAATTTAAAAATATTTTGACTTGCTGCTTTATCTCACTAACAAAAGTATGGATTTTTCTCTTCTTCTAGGAGACAACAGGTATATCTGCATTCTCAACTCGATATTTTTTTAAGAGAAGTACACCGAAATGAGGCATTTCATGCACCCAGTTTAGAAAGCCCATCTAACTTGCTTCATAATGGTGTGACTACCTACGTGTCTGTGAAATGCCAAGCGATGATAATTAATAAGGCTTATCAGCATAAGGGCTTGGAGCAACTTGCAGCGTCCATCTATCTTTCTAATTGTCATCCACTGTGTACTCCCTGAGATTTCAGGAAGCCAGTCATGGTGTCTCGCCCTACCTTACACATCAGGAAGAAGCTGAGCTAATTTGACACCCCAGCTTGTGTTTTCAAGTAGAATTGAATTTTCTACAGTTAGTTGAACTGAGAAACTCATACAAATTAACTAATTGTCGAAACGGTTATGTTACTTTCTGCTTGCCTGGTAACCTAGCACACGGTTTTGTGAAAGGTGTGTTAATTCTCTCAAAGTCGTGTGATTAAATACTGTTATGGGGCTTATTGAAACATAGCCAGCTCTTGGTCTTAAAATAAAGGAGGAACAATGTTCATGATTGTGAGGCAAAACAAGAAAAAAATGGTTATGTATTGCAAGTTATATGTTTTCAATAAAAATAAGAAAAAGGTAAACAAAAATATCAGAAGACTTTTCAGCTACCCATAGCAAAGCTCAGCACATAATAGTCAGCATGGATAGAAGTTTCTATGTCCTTTAGCTGAAGATGGTGGAGAAATGATGAAATAAAAGCAATTTATTTTAAAGTTGCAGGGAAGTTCACAGACCCTTATGTGAGGCTTCTAATTTCTACAGTGTCCCTAGTGAATTCTGCAATTCTCAGTTGACTTTAGTCTCTTCCATTGAAAACCTCCACACCCAGTAATTGTGCACCCACATCCTAGGTGTCCGTGCCTGAAGCTGAAAGATCTTTATTGCAAGAAAATGGGATCTAACAACTTCACAGTTTGTGGTTTAAATTCTGCCTCTGTAGACATTCTTCTTCTCTTGGGAGAAGTTTAGCAAAAACAAAAACAAAAACAACCAAAAAACCAATACAACCCCCCCCAAAAAAAAAACAACCCCCCCCCAAAAAAAAAACACCAAAACCCCCCCAAAAAACCAAAAGCAATTTGTATTTACATAGGAGAATAGGAAGTAAGTAGTTTTAAAAATATCAACAGATAGTTTTGTTGAAATGAATACAAACATCTGTCTTTCCATACATCTGTGCTCAGATGTCAAGGTGCAACACTGCAGGTTCATGCTTTAATCCTCAGTTTTCACCCACAAACCAAGTACTCAGTGAGCACAGAAGTGAAATGCCCCGAGTGTGAAAATAGAGTGCTGATATGACATTAGGAGAGGACAGCTCGCTGGCCTGCACCACAGCAATATTGCCCCTGCCTGGACCTCCAGTGTTCACCAAAGCCACTCCATCACTCCTCTTTTTGGCTGGACAATGGAAAGAAAATATAACAAAAGGCTCTTGGGTTGAGATAAGGACAGGAGGAGATCACTTACCAATTACTTACCAATTACAAAAACAAAACAGATTCAATTTAGGTAAAATTAATTTCATTTCTTAAGCAAATCATGGCAGAACAATTAAAAAAAAAAAAAAAACTAAAACACTGTAAACACTTTCACACCACCCCTCTCTTCTTCCTGGGCTCAACTTCATTCCTCATTTCCCTACTGTTTCCCTCCCAGTGGCATGGGGGGACAAGGAATGGAGGCTGTGGTCAGTCCATCACACACTCTGCTGCTACTTCCTCAGTAGGGCTTGAGGACTCTTCACATCCTCCCCAGATTCAGTGGGGCCCCTCCCATGGGAAAAAGTCCTGCATGAATTGCTCCATTGTGGGTCCTTCCCACAGGCTGCAGTTCCTCATCACTGCTCCAGCACAGGTCTGTTCCACAGGATCAATCCTTCAGGAACACACTGCTCCAGTGTGGGTCCTTGCCACGGGGTCACAAGTCCTGTCAGCAAACCTGCTCCAGCCTGGGCTCCTCTCTCCATGGTGTCACAGTGTGCTGCCAGCATCCTGCTCCAGCACAGGTTTCCAGTGGGGTCTCAGCCTCCTTTGGGCATCCCCCTGCTCCAGCCTGGGCTCCCCCAGGAGCTGCAGGTGGATCTCTGCTCCCCCGTGCCCTCCCTGGGCTGCAGGGGCACAGCTGCCTCACCATGGGCTGCTCCAGGGGCTGCAGGGGAATCTGAGCTCCAGAGTCTGGAGCAGCTCCTGCCCCTCCTTCTGCACTGCCCTGGCTGTCTGCAGGGCTGTTCCTCGCACATTCTCACTCCTCTCTCTGGCTGTAGTTACCATTTCAAAGATTTTTTTTCCCCTTTCTTAAAAACATATCCTGAAGGTGTTACCACTTCCACTGGTGGGCTTGGTGGATTCACCTGTGGAGCCAGCTACCATTGGCTCCACTGGACATGGGGGAAGCTTCTGGCAGCTCCTCAGAGATGCCCTTCCTATGGCACCTGTACTACCAAAGCCTTGCCACGCAAACCAAATACTTTGGTGGTCTATCCAGTGGCTGTTCACAAGATGTTTCAAAGAAGATTACCAAAAATCCTGTGTCAGGGAGTGACTGAATAATCTGTCTTTTCAGATATACCGCTGTTTTCTGACCAAAACAATTGCACTCTACCCTAAAGAATTATAATGATCTGTAAAGGGCTTGCGTCTCTTACCTCTTCCACCTCTTAACCCTTTAACTCTTCCACCTGTCTTAATTCTTTCTTCATGTTATTTCCTCTTTTTCATCAGGGAAAACACATCCTATTTCATGAACAGAAACAAAGGCAAATGTTAATTCCATTGAATTTTAGGCTCTTAATTAAGACAATTTATTTAGTACCTTAGTCCATTTATATGACCAAATAGAAAAATATATGTCCTGAAGTGACAATTTACTCTGCTTAGATCTCAATCACTCTGAAGGTTCCTGTAGCTTTCCAGCAGCTAAAAAGGTAGCAGAAAATAATTTATCTAAAGTATTATAGCCTAAATACCTCAGTTATGAGCCTAAAAGTTGGGTTCAACCTGTGTCTTCACACTCACCACCGGTGAATTTACCACCGGTAAATTGCTCCTTACCTCTCTCAACCAACTGCTGTTATTCAACCATTTAATGTAAAGGGTGATCTCATTGTTGTCTGGATACCACATTTTGCTCCGTGGGCCAGATCTTGCTGAATTACCATAATTCAGCTCAGTGCAGAAGTCTTCGTAGGAATAATAACAGGTTAATAGTAAGAGAAAGCAGCATGATGCACCACTGATGGAATTATTCTCTCCTCAACTGTAGTAAATTGAGGAGAGGTAAACACTTGCTTTTACACAAACCTGGTGACAAAACTGAATTAATGGTTAAAGATGATGGTATGAGTAAAACTGCTTTTCATCCAGGCACTTGAATCTTATCCCTTAATAAAATACACAGAAGCTGGAGGGGGGAGGGTTGGTTGTTTGTTTTTCTTTTACCACAGTCTATCAGCATAAATACCACTTCCTTAGTTAGAATACATCTGCTCTGTTGACAATGTACTCAAATTGCAAGCAAGCATTTAATGGTGTCATGCTGAAGCACAACAGAGTGGATGCTGAGAGAGCCTTAGGAGTCACTGAAATGAAAGGGCTTTTCTCTTAATTTCAGTCACCAGAAGACTTTGAAAAGAACATGACATCTTAGCCATCTGAGCTTTTTAAACAAGACTTTGGCAGATACACAATGCTCAGCTCTGTGGTACCTAAATAATTGAGGCTTTGAAACATCAAAGTGCTCACACCTTCAAACACTCAAGTAGCTTTATTTGAAAGATTCTTTTCACAAAAGAAGACTAACTCTGCCATTTGAGATCAATGGATCTCTCTGGAACACAGTGTCCCCACTTTAGATTGGAAGACATGAGTTGTTTACTACATATTGACTAGCAGTGTCCCAAGTGCAGAAGGCTTTTGATTAAATGGATGTCTTTGTGATGGCATGACACAATTACAGAATTAGGGATGACATTTGAAAAAATGGATGAGGGGGATCATTATAATAGAAATTTGAAATTCATAATAATTTCAATGGTTTTATATGTACATTAATAGTTTATTTTTTATTAATAAAATCTAATTAAATTTCATTTTGCTCTGCTTTTGTTTATTTTATACCCAACAGACAGAAATCTTCTCTCTTGATAGTTCCACACTCAAAATATTGTTGGTGCAAAAGGGAACGGTATCTCTTGTATTTGAAACCACAGTTATGTTATTACTTTAATTAATGTTTAACAGTCTAAATAAAAGCCTAATCCTTTTTTCTTATTCGTACTTGTACCAATGACATAGTGAAAATTAACACAGAAGTGCCCTTTAGAGCTAAAATTGTTATTCAGAAAATTTGTGCTCACTTTACTCTGAGTTCCAGTGTTGCAAACTTCAGTCCTTCTGAAGAGGAATGCCTGAGGTGGAATTAAAAGTTGACTAGGTCCTGATTCAGGGAGGTGGGTGATGTGCAGTGGAGGATTCCTCTTCCTCTTCAGTTTTCAGCTCACTCAGCCGTTCAATTCTCCTTTTCCCCCATTTCCTTTGCATGACCTCTCCACTCCATATGACTTCCCAGCTAAAGTTTGCAGGTGCACTAAAACCTTCACTGGTCCCAAATAATATAAAAAGCAGTTGTTTGTTGCACAGTTTTGACTTTTGTACTCATTTCAGAGATGCTGTACTGTCAGTTCAGTTCAGACCTTTGTTCTTGTGCCATCCAAAACTATTTTTACTGTGATAAACCGGGGGAATATAATAATTTTCTATTGTCTTAGTACTTAGATATCCCTTTGATATCTAAGTTATCTAAGTAACTTTGAACCTCAGCTATTAGGCAGCAAATTCTGTAGAGTACAAGGAAATAAAGCAGACTTTCACTTTAGTATTCTTCTTAAAAAGTAAAGGTTTAAAATGCCTTATCTCTTTGCAAGACTCTTCATTTATGCTATCCATTGATAAGTTTTAAAAATACAATTAATTAGAATGCTCTTGACAGTAGCTGAAGATCTTTAGCCACTTAGATAAAGACTTTAATCTCTAGACTGCAAAAATATGTCCTCTCTATGTGTCTCTGAATGGTGATAACTGCTTTCTCAAGCTAAACAACTACATGCAGATCAGTACAAGGTAATGCAGTTTATCAAAACTGTAGAGATTTGTGATTCTTTTTGGGCATGAATTTGACTTGAGGTTTTGCTATTCCTTTTAATTTTCTGTGAAGGAGATTATTGAAGCAATGGCAATAATATGTAATCCTTTGCTGTTTCCAATGTAACTACTATTTTATAGTATTTACTTATACCTACAGCTATATATACAAAAATATTTATATAGAGAGACTGTCAGATAGATGCAACATGGTAGAAAAAATTTGCTGTTTCTTTAACAGTTCATAGTTTGCATGGATTCCAGAAATTGTTACATAAAGAAACTAAAGAAAAATCCACCTAAGGCTGCTAAACAGAAACACGCAAACACTAGCTCAAGAAATTTCCAAGGCAGAAACCGTTGAAGGCTGTTAAGTGTGCAGCAGCAAAATGTACACAGACCTGCTTGTTATTCTGGTTTGCTTTACTTATCAGCTTCTGGGAAGCAGTGGAAAGAGACTATTGACTTAAGTGAACCTCTGGTCTGATCTAGCATGGCCAATTTTATGATCTGATGCTTTTTCTCCCTAAATGAGGTATCAAAGTAAGAATCCCTACAGCAAAACACAGAACATATCTGATTTGATCTCAATTTAAAAATGACATGTCTATCAGCTGCAAAACCCAAAGTTTAATAGCAAAAGAGATGACATTTTTTAAAAATTCTGGATTAAAAGTGAGCTTTTGAAGCAACAAAAGTCTTATTGCTTTCCACAGCATGGTATGTCAACCGCATGTTTGCTCTATCTATGACAGAAGTTTCAAGGAATGCTGAAAAGTTATGTTAAAAACAAAGGCAAATGAGGTAGAAGATCATGTCATTTATTGCTTTGTAGGTAACTCTTCTGATATCCCTGTGACAGATCCTGTCAGAGAACAGAGCAAGGTAGAACTGCAAACCTTCAAGTCAGAGATATAGAAATTTGTCTGGAATAAAACTAGATCACTGAAAAATAATCTTTTACATTTCTGCCAAAAGTTGTATACCTCTGTCTCTCTGATGTACAGAAAAGAGGAAAAATATGACCTCAATATTGCTTTTTCACCATTGACTCATCCCAGAATTGATACACTTGTGCTGTGGTTGCCCTGAAGTGTAATAGTGTACCATTAAATTCCAGCTGCAATACCATTATATTGCTATTAGAAAAGACTGCCGAGCAACACGATTTTTCAAATAAATATAAATTGTGAGCAGCCAAAATGTGAAATGCCCTCAAGTGCCCAGGAGCAGAATTTTTAGCGTCCTTTTTTAGTGGACAGTTATGATCTCCAGCAAAGGGATGGCTCAGTTTCTCTTTCGATTTTTAGTGGTAGTCTTAACAGGCACATACAACAAAGAGCCATACAGAAGTCTGGGCCATGACCTCTGTGTAGCCTGGTGAAGACACTGAAGTTCTGATGAGTATTACCAGTGAGAAAGTTACATTTTTGACCTCAAAGAGCTGGTTCAAAACCTATTGTGATTCTCAGTCCTACATAGTTGCTGTCTTGTAATTTTGCACTTGCTTTATTTGCCTTAAATCGAGGCAAAACTCACCAAATTATGACAGAATAACACCATAGAAGTACAAGGCCCTTTATCTAAACAAATGAAACAAACACAAATCTTTATCTTTCATCAGGCTTGTCTCCCTGAAATTCACACTTCTTCGTCAAGAGGATGTTTTTTTACACCTACTCAGCTGGAATACAGTACTCACTGCATGTTGTTAGCCAGCATTTTCACACCCACTTATTCATGCATATGCTAATAGTTTTTCACTACAACTGCTGTGCTTTGTTCAGGACCCCTCACAGCTGTTTCAAACATGCACCACCAGTCTGGCAGCTTCTGGGTAATTCACACCTGCTCCCTACCCTGTGGTATTTCTGTCACTGAACATACAAGATATGTAGGACCATCAGCACTGACCACCCAGACTTCATGTTCCTGCCTACCAGCTCCTAGGGGTAGAATAGATGGGGCACCCAGCAGAAATTCTCTGGGTGATGTTAGCTGTTAGTGGAATGCTGGAGTTTAGTTCCACATTGTCACTGAACTTTGTTCACAGTTTCCGATGGGTTTTAACGCTAATGTTGACAAAAATGAAGAGATAGAGGTGCTTCTCATTGCCAAGAAACGTGAGTTTAACCATTAATTTCTATTTAAATTGCTATTTAAGGAAGGGAGAAGCATGGTTTAAATCACATAGGTTGTGTGTGATTCCTTGCTAGAAGTACTATCCTTACTGCTTAACTAACTGTGCCAAACTGTGAATTACAGCTCCAGCAATTGCCGGTGCCTTTATTGCTAATTCTGCTGATCTTTGTTCATTTAATAGCTTTAAATTAATGATGGAAAAATCTCCAAAATAAAGGTGGGCAAATCTCCTAATGGCAAAGAAGGTCTTTTTCTCTGTTAAAACTGCAATGGAATTTGTGGGAATTTTCTTGATTTCATCAAAACACTACATTTTTTGGACTTCAACTTATTACCAAGCGGGTATTTTCACTGCAGGATTTGAGGAAGTCTGCCTTCCATATGTTTCTGTCCTATCTTTGAACTTGGGTTGGAAGAATCTGTGGTGTTTCTGCTGCTGTAAATCACAACTCTGAATATTAATTGAAGATAAAAACCACTCCACTTTATATTAACCCAGTGGACTGGCAATGATGGACATACCAACTTCTCTGCCCCTGTTACTGAGGGTAGGGAAAGCTCTTCATCTGCGGTGAGGCAGGAAATTCTATAGTGTGATCTCAGGGCCAAGAGCTGGATTCAGTGATCCTCATGGGTCCTTTCCAACTCAGTAAATTCTATGAAAATTTTTCATATATCTCAAGTAAATATCTACCAAGTCTGAGCAGTTGTGTCACAGCCGGTGAACTGTACAATCATTCTTTGTTGCAAGAATTCCTCTCAAAACTTGTCATATTATTATTATTCCCACTTATTTCAATTGCAAGTCCTTTGAGGAAAGGGTTTGTTCATCACAAGTCCTGTTACTCTCATGAGAGGATTAAACACATCTGGGCTTTCTGGAGTCTCCTCCTACGGTAACTCTTTGTTGTAAAATGAGATTTTTTGTGAAAAATGGCAGAAAAACTAATCTTTGTCCAAGGATTTCATTAAAGCTTTGGAGATGTTATCTTGGGGGGATTAATCAGAGTTTTTTTCTGTTTTTTTTTTTTTTTTTTTTATTATAGTGATTTTTGTTGTTATCTTATGCATCTTCTCCCTAGTTGGAAATCTGCTAGATGCATCTCTAGTCATCTATTAACTGCCTCTGGAGGATCCTTGGGAAGTGATTTCAGAGTTTCTCAGGGATCTAGTTTGACTGGGGCTATTTGTTTGTATAATGTGACTTCCTGTACAACAGAGGAAAAAAAAATGAAGCTTTATTACATTACAGACATTGACTTTAGCTACAGTAAATAATTTAACTATTTTGGAAGTCATATTATGTTGCATCCCAGGTTTGGGTTTAGATTAGGGGTTCTGATCTATATTAGCTAGCTGAGTCCTGTGTACCTCTGTGTACCCCCTGTGTTTCCCGTCCCCCCTGGTGGTGGTTAGCTCCAGGCTGCCTGCCATTGGAGCATCCCCCCATCGCTCCTGTAACCATTCCCTGTCCTGTCCCGAGAATTCGGTGTCTGTCACCCCGATCCTGCGACCCTGTTCGCCCCGGAGCCCCGTGTCTGCCCCTGCCACGTCCCCGTTGGGCGCCGTGGTCCACGTCATTACCACGGCACCTGCTCCCTATTGGGCAGGGGGGCTCCTGCTCCCGATAAAACCCTGCGCCTTCCCGGTCCCACCGCCATTTCCTCCACGCGGGCGCTGGAAGCGCGGGTCACGGCCCCTCCGCTGCAGCTCTCCACAGCCATTAAAGCCTTCCTGCTTCCCTCGTGGGTGATTTGGACATTCCTTCGCTCTTTACCAACGTCCCTCGTGCAGGAGACAGAACCCGGCAAGCCCCGACCGGCGCACCGCGGCAGCGGCACTCAGGAGCAAGCAGCGAACCCGAGCTCCAGAGAGAGGCGGTGCCGATAGGCACCGGAACTTCCCAGAGCCGGGGGAAACAACGGAGAGCCGCAATATTATCCTACTGAGTTCAAACAGAGAAAATATTCATGAAATTGAAGTTTAAATGGCTTGTTACTATGTAAAGTGAAAATATCTCCTCCCTCTTTATTTGTTTATCACTCACATTCGTTTGAAACTTCACAATAAATGGAATATATTTTGCTACAAAATAAGTTAACTGAATTAGCCCAGAGAGAGGTCAAATGAATCTATGCATGATCCACACAGAAAATGAGGGAACCAGAAGAAGAAAGAGCTTGGACTAAAAATGAAATTGTAAAGTAATAGAAGCATAGAATCATTTAGATTGGAAAGGAGTTTTGAGGTCATCAAGTCCAACCACAACCATAGCATCACAGAATGGTTTGGGCTGGAATGGACTTTAAAAAACATCAAATTCCAACCCCTTTGCCATGCATCCTTCCACTAGGCCGGGTTGCTACATGCCCCTTTGGATAACTGGATAAACTGTTTAGATTGGTTTTACCATCCATGGGCATGATTTCTTATACCACACCAGCTCTCCCTTGCTTTTTTTTTTTTTTTTTTTTAATCTGAGTGCATAAAAAAGAAATACTACATGAGTATTTAAGGAAAAAAAAAAATCTCTATTCTGTAACACAATGATATCCAGGTAGTTAGAACTAATCAGTTTTATTTGATTATTTAGTTTTTTTCATTATTTATTTTAACAGAAATGTCACAGGATACTAAAATTGAGTGTGCTGAAACATACGTCCTAGACCTGAACAACCAGACTTTCATTTTATCAAAAGTTGGAAATATGTTGCAAGACCCATTTTGCATTAAACTGCACTAATTGCTGTTAGTAGTATTTTTAGCTTCTAATTCTTTGTTGATATATTCTTAGGGTATGATGAATGGCACATTTAAGTCAGAGTTTAGCAGTGACAAGTCCTTCATAATAGCTGGGTAGGTTAATGACATTGGAGAAAAGAGTTTGTGTGAGAGAGAGGTAATTGTTTGCCTGGCTTGTTCAGGTTGTTAATATCAGCTGCATCAAATGACAATGATATGAAAAAAGAACTTGTTCCAGATGTTATATTTCAGCCCAATATTTTTATAGAATAAGTGGATTCACAAAGTAAAAAAGCTTTCAGGTTAATGTTTTCTTTATTTTTAATTAGAATCAATGCCAGAATAGCCAGCCTTTTATTACCTGCAATGTCTCCTCTTATACTTTTTGTAATATTGGACTTGAAAAAAAAAAGAATCTTTACATAGTAAGAGTTGAAAAAAGAGAAGAATTTTATATTCATGGCCTCGTCAGAATGAACCAGAAGGCAACAGTAATGTGCAGTTTGCTCTTGGCTGTTGCCAGCCTGCTGATTGCAAGGGATGTCTAGGAGGGGGCTGTTTATTGCCCTCATGAATCAAGTGGATTCCAAGCAATCTAGAACCCAAGAAAAAAAGAAAATGAGGAGGAACTCTATATGGCTCTACATATTGAAATCCCTGGAGTTTTCTGCCCTGATGTGGCTTCTCTTTAAAAAGGGTAAAACTGTCATTTTTCCTACTTTTGCAGATCTTCTTGGGACAACACTTAATTTTATAGCAATTTAAGGTATCTACCATCATTCTCAACAAAGCAGGGGCAGGAATTACACAGCCATGAAGCCATGACTGAAACCTCCAGTGGTGAAAGATACACCTGATGGTACATCCTGTGGGCAGGCACAGAGAAAACAGAAAGTACACTTTTAGCTGACCACTGGTCTGGAATATGAGTAAAACACTCACCTCGTGAGAATATCTGACTTTAGAGTTCAGTGGTAAAGAAAAAAGAAATAAATCAATGGGTTTGGGTTTGTACGCCAGGAAGTTTTGTTCAAATTGGAAAATGTTGTGTTTCATTTTCAAGTTATTTAAGAGTTTTTTTTTCTCCTTTTCTTACCCTTTAAAAAGATCAATTTCAAAATGAAAATGACATTTTGAAATGAAACATTCCAGTTCATTCTGAAAATGTTGATATAAAGCATTCTGACATTTCCTAAAACCATTTTCTTTCATGTGTGCATGTGTATACGAAGACTACTTGAAGGATGAGACTTGACCTTATAAATTCATACTTGTTGATAAAACAATACAGGTAGAGGTGTGCATGAAAATGTACTTTTCTTTTGCTAAAAATACTTCACCCATCTGTAAAAAGCCCAGAGGAATAGCTGCAGGATTTAACCAGTTATTGTGAGCCACATGAAGCAGAACAACCATTTGCTGTGGGCCCCAAAATGTTACAACCTGAAATAACCACAGCCCAGCTTCCTTCAAATCCATTTTCTGTATCATGATGCAGCAGAAAACCAACAACAAAAAAGAAATATATATATATATCTTTTTAGGGATTCTTAGTTAGAGTGAATACTATTTGAAACACCATCTATACCAGTAGGTACAATAGCTCATAAATATCTATTTGAATTCTTTGTTAGAGTGAATTCTATTTGAAACACCATCTATACCAGTAGGTACAATAGCTCATAAATATCTATTTGAATACAAATGACAAAAAAGGGGGGATATTCTTGGTCATTTATCTTTACAAGACCACATCCTCATATCTGACCATCCCCAGTTGCCGTGGTTTCAGGTGAGCTAATTTTCCTACTAGTATCTGTAATGGTTCTGTGTTTCTGATTTAGCATGAGAATAATATTAATAAGACACTGCTGTGGTTGCTCAGCAGTGCTTATTCTAAATCAAAAACTTTTCAGGGTCCCAAGTTCTGCCTATGAGCAGAGGCACAAGAATCCATGAGGGAGTGAGGGATCATGAGGAGGACAGGTGACCCAAACTGGTCAGAATGATATTCCACACCATAAGAAATCATGCCCAATATATAAACTGGGGGGATAGATCACTGCTGGTAGGTGGGCTGGACATCTGTCAGCAGGTGGTGAGAAATTTTGTTCTGCATCACTTGTTTCTCTTGGGTTCTATTCTTCTCTCTAATTTTCATGGCGATTAGTATTAAATAATTTATTATGGTTTTGTCATGTATTTTTTACAGTTATGAAATAATTTTTATCCCAGACCAGGAGATTTACTTTTTTTTTTCTAATTCTCCTCCTTACCAGGAGGCCAAAGGGTAGCAGAGAATGCAGTACCTGTCGCTAACTGAGGTTAAACCTTTACACCAATATAATTTATTATATTTGTTTTTTTAAAAAAAAAAGTGAAAAAATCCAAATCATTTTCCTTTTTGTTCTGTACTGTCAGCAAGCATCTTTGTAGATCAGTTCAGGATGGGAGAGAAGTTCTTATTTTTCCAAAATATTTTGTTGACCAAAACCATGTGTAACCATGTGCAGTTGAGGGACACCACCCAACTCAGCATAGTTAACATTTCCAAATTAGCAGGAAACTGTTCTAAAGGCTTTATTACTGGTGTTCCATCTACTTTTCCTGCAATCACCTTTCTGTTATGTAGAAGTGGAGAAGAAAAGGAATCTAAACATTTTACCTCATAAAAATTGCAGCACTGAAAGGAGAAGCAAAGGGCTATATACAAATTTGTCTGTATTGTCTCCTCTTTCTCTCTCTTTTTTTTTTTCCTTTTTTTTTTTTTTTTTAATTTAAAAACAAACAACACGCAATTGGTTTTAATCCTGGTGAAAATTGGGAAGATTTATACAAAACCCAGCTTAGGAAAAACTGCTTTTGGACTATAATCTTGTACTCTTCCAAGAACCGTTTCAGGTATATCAAGGACAGAAATCCTTCAGTGTGCTGAAAAATGTGTCACTGACAAAGCCCAAAGATATTTTCTTCCACATAAAAATGTAGAATAAGACACAAAAGTTGGTTAGAAACTTATTTCCTAGATCAGGTATTCTGATCCAATTGGTATAAGAAACACAGTTTTGCAAATGCACGATTCAAGACAGAAATAAGAGAAAGCATGGTAAAAGAAGATTTAAAAGCAAAATTGCTAAAAAAAATGAAAGACAAAATATTTAAATAGACTCTAAGGATGAAAATCAGAGTTAATTTTAATGTGACTGTAGGTAGTCTTCAAGACTCAGTTTCTGGAGTATTCCTCAAAATGGTGTATCTGTATTAAATGTATACTGCTTCAGATGAGAGAAGCCCATCTGATAAAGTAGAAAAATTAACTTCTTATTTAAATTCTACTGTAATCTGGACTGTGTTTTTTTTTTTTTTTTTTAATCCTAGGAGAAGGGTATCCTAGTATTCTCCTACAGAATAGTCTGTACCACTTTGACAACTATAAAAATCATGCTATAAAATTAAATCGCTCCAGACGTGTATATCTCTAGAATTTGTTTCCATCTGTGTTTTGATGATAATTCTATTGAAAAACAAGAGTTTAAAACAATTAATTGATTTCAATTGTATAACAATATCTGTAGATTATATTCCAATTTCCTAAATATAAGTTCATGTTATTTTAGAGCTAGCTCCTCCACAGTACTTAACTAGAACATGGAAAATTTTGGAAGTCTAAAATGGCATCAAATGCCTATAGAGGTCAGGAAACTGAACACCTCTATTAATGTAAGTATCACTTTATATCATGGGCTGCATGAGCACAGAGAACATCACTCATGTGTTACAGGAAATTTGGAACAAACTCTGTTTAATGGGCAAACCTACACTAATATTACCCTATGTTTTCTTTTACCATTCTTTTCATATAACACATGGAGAAAAGGAGGCTTGAGGGACACCTTCTTCCTCTCTACAAGTAACTGTAATGAGCCTGCAGCTAGGTGAGATCTGCCTAGGGAACACTATTGCTGGAGGTATCTAAAAAATTTGTAAATGTGGCTCTTGAGGATATGGCTTAGTGGTAGATTTAGTAGTATCGGGTTCACAGTTGGACTTGATGGTCTTAGAAGTCTTTTCCATCCTAAATGGTTCTATGATTCTATGAGAATAAAGGAGTTGAAGGGCTCATTTCCAGTGAATTTTATATTATCGATTAACTGATATTTAGACTCCTGAGGCATCACTTCTCATTGTGCAAAATAGGCATAAAAACACTACAAGCAATTAATTGCATGGGGTTTGTACTATGCTTTGAGATGGCCTATCAGCCCTTTATTAATATTAATGAGAAGAATTAGTACCAAAGATCAGGGATCCATGATAGCTGGAAGAACCTGCAAGGACCCTCCAGCTCTCATGCTTTATTATTTTTTAATCAAAGTGTCTGTCTTGAAGGCATAAAATTAAAGAACGGAGTCCTTTATGATTCCACAATGATTCAAATTAAAATGATCTATACTTGCATAATTCCAATGAGCTATTTTGTGCTAGTTAAAAACAGTTAAAAATTGCATAAATGAATGATTTAGGGGCTGCAGCTCTCTAATCTTAATGAAAGCACCAGGTTTTTTTTTGTATATTTCTCAACCCACACATGTGACTAGAATAAATCCTACACAGAAGAGTGAGAGAAGAGGAATATATTTGATGGCAACGTTCTGCTTGTGAGTTATTTTGAAAAAAATTGAGATTTGGGATCATGAGCAATATTTTTTACTTGTCCAAAAAGACAATTATTTTCTTGTAATATACAAAATATCCTATCTAACATTTATTTTTATTGCAACAGGATTTGAATTTCTCATCCAAGCTGGCTTTTCTGGTAGACTGTCTATACAATAGTTAGTGATAAACCAAGCTGTGAAGAGGTTCACAAACAATTTAAATTTACAAAAAAGACAGAAATAGGAGGGGAAACAGTGAGTAGCCTTGTGGCCATCCTTCAGGTGAAGAACAGAATTGGGGTTGCAACCAAAATGTTGTGTTGCAGTGTTGTTTAATGGATTATATTGCCTCTCTCAAATCTGTGTTATTATAATTTATGTAAAATTAGATAATCAGTGAAATTCAGATAATTATTTTATAGTGTACTACAACACTAATTATATAAAATAAGGGAGAATAGAAATTATTAGATCAAAACTCTTTCTTTCAGGTGTCTTTCTTGATCTCTGACAAAAAGTACATAATCTATTAGCACTGACATACACCAGCTAAATGAGGCTTCCGCATCTGTCTAGGCATTGCAATACAGAAATCAGTGTGATCTGTAAAACCCTCCCAAGACTCCAGAAAAGTTCTTGAGCCATTGCTATATGCTGACTTTGTTTCTTACACAAGCATATTGGAACGAAGTCCAATATAGTCCAATATGTTTGGACTATAGCAGAACAAAGAAGCATGATCATTGCCATACTGTGGCAGAATTTTGTCCAGCCCTAATTCCTAGATACTGTTTGGAGTCACCTCAAAGTACAAAGACCTTCAGTGCCTTTACCAAATCCTCATAGAACCACATTGTGGATTGTAAGGCATAGCTCAAATATCTACAATCAACCCACAGTCTACGTATTATTTATACAGCATAATGGATCATTAGAGTACTCTGCAACTGCACATAGAGAAATCCTAAACCCATAGATCATGAACATGACAGATTGCAACAGTCCTTTCAAATAGTTTACAGTTTCTGGTACATATGAAGATTTAGAGAACAAAGATTTCTACATACATATCTCCTCGGCACAATAAAAAATTTGAAAGAAATTGTGGTGTATGAAAAGCATGAACATTTTAATAATTACACTTCTAAGAGAAAAAAGAAGACTTATTTCAAACATGTATCAGATGTCCTCTAGCTATCTATTTTGTCCCCTCTAGCAATATCAAGAGGTCCTGTGCATCCTTCCTGATTGCATAACTAGAACTCAAAGTCTACAGAGTTTTTTTTATATCAGTGTATTATATAAATTTCGTGAATGGGAGTAATCATCTAGTCCCAGTTCTTTGAATGGTCTAGTGAAAATGAGATTAGAACAGTTGCAAAGCTCCTGTGATGACTTGCAGCAGATATTGTTGTCTTTAATATTTTAGCACAAAGAAAAGAAAAACTACACATAGGTTAGTTTTTTCCTACCTGCTAATATTAATTGAAAAAGTGTATTGGTTAATTCAGTCCCTATGGTTCAATCAATAAGTTCTCCGATTAATTTCTATAAGGATATCTATCTTCCTCATCTCTGAGTTCAGTTTTTCGTTATAAACATTTTAACTTTCTTCACTTGCTGAAAAAGCCAGGAGCATGTGCTCAAGCCTTACCCAGCTTATGGACCAGGGTAAATAAATGTAAATGTGAATGTGTCCTGGGGCATCAAGGTAAGAAGCTGAAGGCAGCACCTCTTCTGACCATAATCACAGTTTCTCTGACACCGGCTAAAGAAACCTTTGGCACATTTATCACCCTGGTGAGCTGTTTTTACTGCAGTGGTTCCTTGACCTTATTGGTAACTTTGTCTCTAACCAGGCTTGAATTTACCCATGGGATTTTTTAGCAGTTATAATAAACTCCATATGAAATGGGGGACAGGGAGAAGGGAAGTCAGCTGATGTAAACTATTTGCTTCAGAATACATTGAAGTAATCTCCATTCTGTAACATCACTTCATAAATGTATGCCAAGGAAAGTCATATAGTACACCACATCCTACTTCCCAGATAGGTGACAGATGCTTCTTTTCCACTTGACAGGTGCTACCAACAGTGTATTTACACTGTGTGTGTTCTTTGGCATGCACATTTCTATCTGCAGCAGCAAACCTCTGCAACACATAAGATCACAGAAACACAGAAGCGGTCATAAAGGACTTGTGCTAGCTGGTTTTCTTGCTCTTGGTGCTGTGTCCCCTCCAGCTGGTTCAGCTGGAGCTTCTGAATAAGCTGCCATGATTTTTCTTTGTGAAATTTGCAAAAGAAATTTGCTCTGGGACTGAGACCATGCATGTCAGATAACAAATTTATACGGCTGGTGTACAATGTTCATGGTGCAGAATATAAGGCTTGATAATGGAAAACCTGACAAAATCATAAGTGGTCCTAGTGGGCAATACTATGATACAGCGTTATTATGCCAGATTTTCAAAAACATATATTACTCAAGAACTGAAATTACTGTTTTGCAGCCCAGGAGCCTGAAATGCATTGAATAAACTATAGTTTCTGACTCATATTTGCATGCCTGTCTAAGAATATGTAAATATGACAGTTTCCCTCCTGGAAAAACCAAAATCCCTAATGAATTGAAGGGCCAAACATGCAAATAAACCTCATGATTCACACATGTGTCTCTCACTTAATTTTTCAAAATGTATTTTGCATTTTGATTACGCTACAAAATGCAGCATGGAGGGCAGAGCACTGAGAAAAATAGAACTGTGTGTTCAACATATTTTTCATATCAAACAATGTGATTTACTTTAATCATTTCAGGAGTAACAAATAACAGCAAGTGCATGATTTGAATGCCTTCCAGGCATATGTAGTCAAGCTAAAAAAAAAAAAAGTGATGCTATATACATATATACATATACACATTCACTTTTTAGGCTATAGGTCTGATTTTTCACTCAATCACTCTCCTCTGGAATAATACTAGTTTTGACTTTAACCAAATTTTATTTGGTTTTTGCATATGTCAGTGTGAGGAGATTCATGCCTCAGATGCCTCTGCTGTGACAGGCCTGAAACAGTTCTGGTTGACTACGTATATATTGTTGGGGAAAAAAGAAAAAAAAAAAAAAAAAAAAAACACCAAAAAACAACACCAAAACCACCAAAAACCAAACCAACAACAACAACAAAAATACCCCTATATTATTTATTTAGACTCTCAGATACATTCAGCTATGCAAAAAAAAAAAAAAAAAAATCTCAATAGGAGAAAGTTAACCCAGGAAATACCCCTCACTGAATGCCTCAGAGATTCAAAGAACTTCACATTAAGCTTTCCCAAACTCTTACAGGTACAAGCAGAAAGTGTTTAACTTTCACTTGTCCTTCTTCTTAAGGTCAGTGAAGACAAAGGGCAGTGGAAGAGACTTTCCTCCCTGAAAAGAGAAAAGATAGCAGATGTCCTCTGGCAAATCTGGTTGCAGAGGTTTTAAGACACACATTTGCTCAGCCCTCTGACTCACAGCCTCCAAGCAATTCTCCTCTAAAAATGCTGTAGAAAAAAAGAAATCTAGCTGAACTTCACCACTTCAGACCAGAGTTAAATCCACTCATGGAATTCAGTGCCACTGAACTCCCAGCTGGCACAGCTGAAGGATGGCTACTCCTGCCACCCCCATTTTAGGGGTAAGCAGAAGGGGATCTTAGGTCGGATTGTGGTCATGCCAAAAGAAAACATTCACCAGAAGATGCCCCTCAGCACCCAAACACTGGTACTTACCAGTCCCCTGCATACCTGCAAAAAATCTGCAAGGTAAAAGTGTCTTATTGTCAATTTATCAATGGTATCTTTGCTTCAGGTAAGGATTAAAACATTTCAGAACTTCATATGCAAGACAAACTATTATTGTTGAGCTATACAGTTTCCTAGGATTTACCTAAAAAATGACATCTGCTTATCTTTCCTCTTAGGGATGCTCTTAAAAAACTGAAAGGATGATTTTTGGTTTGTTTTGGTCATGAAAGATGTTTTGTTCTTTTTTTTTTTCCTTCATTTAAAACACAAAGAAAAAAAATACTGCCTCAATTTTTTTTTTCTTTTCAATTTTGAAATGCTGATTTTTTTTAAAATACTATTTTCCAGTCAGCTTTAAGGTAATACCAGTAATAACCAAGCCAGACCAAAGTAGGTGATTTTTTCATAACTGCAAATAATGACAACATAAAGGAGGGACAAATAGCATCCTGAAATTAATCATACAGAATGGATCACAGTGAATATCCCCTCTTTCTGCCCAGAAGATGCATTTCATTTCACTATCTTTACTTGCATAGAGATTCAGGCAGAGAAAGCTGCCTCCAAAAGCCATTTCTTTAAGATACCACAAAATAGAAAGGTTAATAGTTAACGCTGTGAAGAGTCCCATTATTAAAACTGCTTTGCCATGCAATACCAGGACAAATGGAAAATGAAAATTAGCCTAGACATCTACAACCTCACAAAGGAGATTCAAAGTCTCTGGGGTTGTCATTCCAACATCTTTACATGATAATCAAGCAGGTTTTGTGTACTTACTGTAGTTAATGCCACCTCTTCCCATTTTCATTTTGTTGCAAGCACAGAAAATATAACCAATAATGTGCATGTTCTTTTTTCTTTGAGGGGAGGAAAGGGGAAAAAAAAAGAATTTAATTGACAGATAAAACGGATGTAGAAAGGGTAATTTCATTTTCCATCAGAAGAACTAAGGTTTTATGTTGGGAATTAAATTAACAGCACATGAAATTGGCTTTTCCTAAGTTCATATTTTTTAAACTTTTTTTTTCCTTTATAAAAAGAAGAAGAAGAAGGAGGAGAAGAAGAAAGAAAAAGACCTCCAAACCAAGGTAGAGTTGTAAAAAGCCTGACAATGAGCACAGATGATTTCCAAAGATGATAAAACTTTTCCAATGCAATGTGGCTGTGGGCCTGCTCAGTTTTCAATCACTAGACATTTTCTGCTTGTGTGATACTAAAAGGTTATGCTTATAAATGTTTCCTGATTTCTTTGTGTCATGTTCCACCCTCCGACTCCAGCTAGTTTCAAGCTGCAGTCCCCACCCCACATCTTTTCCTCTCTTTCCTCAGCTTATTCAAGTTGCCTGCGGGTTGTGATTTATCTTTGCAGTTAATACATTTGTATTCACATAATTTTTTGCCTCTGTTTGGCTAGGCAAATATCTATTGGAATACCAATATGTATGGATTTCCATATTGTCATCACTGACAAAATAGCAACATGAGACTGAAAAAAAAATCTAAGTGATGAGCAAGAAAAAAATATGCAGAAAAGGGAAAAATAATTTTGAAATCACAAAATGTAGTGTCTTCCCTCTCCCTCTTTCAATGCATAAAAGTGAAGTTAATGATAAAACCCCTTACTAATGTTGTGCTTAGGAGAAACAAAGAGGATATTTCTAAAGAGTTCCCTTGATAATTTATCAAGACAAGTGTAAAAATCAACTATGAGCCAAGCAAAGACAAAAATGCATGTGCACACACCAGGTATGTACCCATTAAAAACCAAAGCAAAGAAAAAAAAACAAAGCAAAGAAAAAAAAAACCACTCATCCTCCAAAATTACAGAAAATAATGATGAATAGCATCATAATCAACCACAAGCTGGAGGGTTTTGACAGTTTTCAGTTTCTTGGTCAGCTGAAAACTTAAGTTCCTAGGTTTCGGTACAAAACAGAAATATTTTAATAAATTTTATTTTTTAAAAATCAGCAATTGCTTCAACAGCATAATATCCTTTAATACAAGAAGGTAACATTTCACAACACATTTTCATGTAATTTATTTTTTGCTCAAAATCTCAAGACAATTTGTGGGACAGGTGTAATTTTCAGAAGTATCTCACAACTTCAAATGTCCCTGAAGGGAGCACCAGCTCAGAATCCTAAAGCATTGAGATACACAAGAGGGTTTGAATGCTAAGTGCATGAAGCTGGTCATCTAATCTTCAGCAGTCTGAAACATTTCAGTAGGTGATAGACAAACCTGTGGGTGTCATTGCAGTGAGCTGATCTTGGTCAGCTGCCAAATGCCCATCCAGTTGCTCCCTCACTCAGTGGGACAGAGCAGCAAAATGGGGCGACAAAGCTCGTGGGTCAAGAAAAAGACAGGAAGATCACTTGCCAATTACCATTACAGGCAAAACAAACACTTAGTGAAAATCAATCTACTGTCATTTCAAAGGGATTTAAGTAGGGAGAAACTAATTAAAAAAAACCCAAACGAACATGCTTTTCTTCCCACCGTCACTTTTTCCAGGCTCAGCTTTACTCCTTCCCTCTGATCTTCTTTATTTTGCTCCCTTGAGCTGTGCAGCTTCGTGGGGATAGTTATGATCCATAACTACAGTTTCTCACTGCTGCTCCTTCCTTCTCACTTTTGTTCTCTAGTCCAGAATGGATCCCTCTCACAGGGTCCTGCCTATTTCATGAATATCCACCTGCTCCAACTGGAAGTGTCCGACAGGCAAATATGATCATATTTACCTATTACACAGCTGGCTTTTAAATATATATTTAAACATTATTTTCTAAATATTCACAACCAAAATAATCATATTACTTCTGGCATCCCTTTCAAGTGAAGTGCCTTTGATTTAAATGTGATTCAGATAACCCAGATAAGTTGCTAAATTTCTCAGATATTGCCAGTAGAGAAACTGGACTATTTTGAAGACTATCAGATTCCCAGAACCTGATTTCTGTAGTCAGCCTCTACCTATTGGCTGTAGGAAAGAATGGGAGTATCTTTATGCTGGAAGAGAACATTTCTATTTTGATATTTGAAGCTATGCGCTTTTTTCACATTTCCCCTCCTCCCCCCCACCCCCTTAATTTTTTTTTTTTCCCAAGTCAAGTGATAGCTGAGATTCTGTGAACAGATTTAATCATCCTGATAAGTTCAGTGGGAATAATTCAGTCACTGTGTGTTGACTATAAAGAAAGACAACAGGTGGTATTCATAGAATTATAGAATGGTTTGGGTTCATGGGGACCTTAAAAATCATCTATTTCCAGCCTCCTGCCATGGGCAGGGACACCTGCCACTAGACCAGGCTGCTCAGATCCACATTCAGCCTGGCCTTGATTCCTTTGCCCGAGCTAACACTGGGGGCTAGAAAATATCCCTTAGAAATAACGGCTGAAAAGCTGCAACTCCAAAGAGCAATTGCTCAGGATGAATGTGTAAAATAGGCTCAAAGAAACTTCATCTAGAAGTATTTATTTCCAGTGCTTAGTTAGTTCAAATATTGAATTTATTTTTAGACATTGTTTAGCAGGGGAGCATAATCTTGGTCCGATATGCTACTAGTACTCAGACATGCTGACTTGACTCACCTGTCTTGACATCCCCAAACCTGATGAGAATGTTCCTGATGGGAATGTTCCTGATGGGAATGTTCCTGATGGGAAGGAACAGGAATGTTTACTGGGGATGGGGAAAATGTACACACAGCTGTCCTTTCGTGCCATGCCTGGATTGGATTAAGCAGGGCACGCTTCACTGTGGAGCCTGTGCAAAAGACAAAGATTCCCAAGTGAGAAATCTGAGGGAATGGAACAAACTTTGGTAGGATGTAAGGACCTGTACTGATTTTACCATGTTTCGTGCCCAAGTCAAACAGACTGATTTTGGTACACCCCCCTCTCCCCTATCCCACCTCAGTTTGGGTAAATATTTCATCAGATAAAAGCAAAATGCTACCAAAATTATGTTCTGGACAGCTACAACTCTAAGAGAGAGGATGAAAGAAAAAGAAGACACACCAAGCAAATGTCAGTTATGTCACTTCATTCATTACTGCCTTAAATGAAGGCAAATGGATGGCACAGGGAGCATTAATACATCTAGCCTCCATAATAAGAGCTGAATTCCAGCTTCTAAGAGCTTCTTTATATCCTTACATGCATAAAAAATAATGCATATAAGTATTTTTTTATATATAAACATATTTACACATATTTAGGTGCATGCATTTGAACTATAGATATAGCAATACAGATCCATTGCTATATATTTATTTGTGCATATTTATGCATAAGTATATGTTTCATTTCTTAAAATGTGCTTTTACTCCTGTTTTTCCAGTACTGTGGGTAGGATCAGTCAGGAGGGAGCAAATCCACAATAAGAAAATTTAAATGAAATTATTAGGTTAAAAAAAAGAAGAAGATGAAGAAGAAGAGACAGGGAGGGAAAGAAAGACAGAAAAAAAAGTAGGAAAGAAGAAACAGCAAGAGTGAGATGAAGGTATGCATTTTAGGGTGACTGTGTTCTCAGAGAATAAGAGCTTTATCTTGATTTCCAGCTCTCCTTCTAACAATAAGGGATAGCATCTCAGAAAATGGAACTTCTTTTTTCTTTTTGCTGACCTACTAAAAAAATAAAACACAATACAAAAAAAAAAAATCTCCATTGCTGTGATATTTCCTTTTTCTTACCTTTCTGCTGATAAGAACTCTCAGTGTTTCTAGATAAGAAGAGATACTTTGTTGTCTCCTGCAAAGATAGAAGAGAAGAGAGGGGAAAAAAAACAATGCCTTTTGTTAGAAAGGAAAGCAACTGCAATTTGAAGAGCGATTGTAATAGACAGTATTGCTGAAGGCAAACAGAAGCTAAGAAGTAAGCATTTTAGAATATTATCCTTCCTTAACATTTTGATAAAGTTCCTGAAAATGGGAGCCACTTTTGCCTCTGCAGCACTTTAATTTCCTGTAATCATCTCTGATGGAACAGATGATACACACAGAGTTACCCCAGGTATTGTTTAAGTGGGGACTGAATTACTTTTATACTATCACTAAATGATTGAAAAAAAGAAGCAAAGCATGTTTTCAGGATCACTCTGCTTCCATGCTGCAAGCCCAGCATAGTGATGCTCTCACTAATTCTGTTTAAACTGCATTCCAGAAGTATTCACAAGTCAATTTTTTTAAAGCCATTAAAAAGAATGTACAAGCAACATAGTGTGGAAAGCAGAGGCAATGTTCATTATCAGGCCCAGAAGAAAAGGATGTGTTGAAGAGAAAAACCCACAAACTACAGGACTTTGAGGAATTTACTAGTTATCTTTTCCACTTGGGTGACTTTAGGCTTCACTACCAAATTGAAACACCATTTTCTGAACACTAATACTATACTTTTTTTTTTTTTGACATCACAAAAGAATGCTTTTAAGGCATAAAAAATGTATTTCCCTTATGTAATCAAAAACAAAACTCTATAAATTATAATGCTATGTACAGTCCAATTCCTCCATTCAATGCATTTAAATGGTATGTGCTGATTAAGCTCTTAGTCATTTATGTTAAATGTCTAATGAAAAGCTCTTTGAATCTAGTTTAACCCATATTAAATGCCCTAGTGGTGCCCCTGGAATTAAAAAAAAAAAAAGAAGAAAATTAATCCTATTCTTTGTTCCCTTTATACATTTTAATAAATTATACTGCATCTTCCTAATGCAGTTTTGTCAGACAAAATGCCAAATGGTCTGATCCTTTCCACAAAAAGCCAGGGAACACATTTGCACATTAGAATGCAGAGTGATTCAACAATTCAAGGCATAGTGTTTTCCCAAAGATGATGTGTTTTCTATTTTTCTTAATAAATCTGCATGATTATTTCTGCTTTTTGTGTAAGCAGGCTCTGTTGAAAGTTTGCTGAGTTTATGCTTTCTTCTTTCCTTTCACTTTCAACAGCTCAATAGAATAAACATAATTTTCTAAATGCTCTGGATCCCAGAGCATAATATGTTGTCCAAGGTGTTCAGTAAGCTGGTGGTAAGGCGAACCATAGATAGTCCAAGTAAATTCAGAATAACCAAGGTGTCCTCTTCATGTCTCATTTACATAGATCCATGGAGATTCAGCATTGGAACCAAAATCCAGGGTTTACCTATAGCACTTTCAGGCCCAAGCTAAAATCACATGGCCAGAGAAGTCTTAAGTGATTATTATCAAACATGTTTTTAAAAATCATTAAGGATGGATACTCCTCAACATCAATAAGACATCATTTTCTTTCTCTTTTATATTTTCAAAAAAAAACAAAAAAAAAAAAACAAAAAAAAAAAAAAACAAAAAAAAAAAAAAAAAAAAAAACCAAAACAGATTTCCACTGATATCTCTGTTATACAGAGTAATTTTTACAGAGTAATTTTTCCAGTTGCAGAATCAGCTGACTATTTCTTGCTCTTTCCCCAGGAACATAAAAAGTAGTCAGTTAATACAGTATGCAACCATCTTTCTTCCTCTGAAAGTGGTCTCCTCATTTTGGCTCCGCACCTAGCAAACTTGCAAATTTTTTCAACACCCAAAACCTTAAAATTTTGTTAAAGTTTTTTGATACAAATTTAAAATCTAGTCAAGGACAAGTTCCTCTACATTTTAGGTAGACTAAAATCAGAATAAGTTCAACAACAACAACAGCAAAAATGTAAATACCTCAAAAAATTAAATAAGAAATGGAAATACTTATGTTAACAGAATTCAAGATATGGCACATAGGGTGTAACTAATGATTAATTACATGGATGTGGAGAAGTATGTAAAGGAAAGACATAGATTACATAAGTATGCTCTGTTTTACCTGCTTACTAAAGCATTCCTTTAAATATTCACAGAACTTGCCTGGAATAAGAAAAAAATCTATATAAATTGTGATTGAGAGTCTTCAAAGAGACTTTTAAACTGAAATACGTTTACCATTACAGGTTTCTGTTTCTTAATTTAAAGGAAAAAATATTTATCTGCTTTGTATCCAGTAGTGGTCCAAAGTGGAAAGTCATAACATTATTAACTGCGGCTTTGGTACTAAATCTTCTGGGAAATGAAGAAATACATTGATAATGAATGGTAAAGAATAGATAGATGCTGTGGATTTTAGTACTGTGGACTTTAGCTGATTTGTGATAGGTGGGTGGCTCCTGAAGAATTCAAGGCCTGAAGATCAATGGCTTCTTGCCTGAAGGCAAGGTGCTATTTTTTTCTAGATTTTCACCCTGAAATTCTCAGTAGCTAGAGCCTCCTATTTCTGTGTCTTAAAGACATTCTTGGAGCCAAAATAATTTATTCCTAAATACATTATGTGAACAGTAATAGCAAAGTCACATTTCTTGAAATTCATGGCACTCTTGCTATGGAATCAGGACTTTGAGACTGCTCAAGCCTGGAAGAAAATAACCTCAAAAACTTTTCAACCTAAAATTCTTTTTATGCATGAGGAAGGCTGGATCCTGGAAGGTTTTCTACACTTGCAAACTCTTCACTGAAAACAGAGTAGAGAGAAACAATGACAGCTATAGTCTTATTTATGTCAATTTAAATTTATGCTGCTGTGATGATCCCTGAAGGCCCACACCTTCAAAGTCCCTTTTGCAAATCTGGAAGCCTGAAAATATGATTACTCTGTGTCTAGGAAAAAAACCCAAACCCTTGGAAATTCAGTAATTCTACCTTCATATCTTCAAGTTCCTTTGCTTCTTCATCTGACCAGTCACTCCCACATCACCTGCAATTAAATGCAATACATTTACCTCTGATATGAGAAGACCGTTTTAATAAATTATTTCTTACTATGGAAAAAATTTTAAATTACAAAACTGGCAATGTTTGAGTATATTTCTGTTTTTTTGGTTGCTTACAGTGACTTCCTTTGCTCCAACTTTTTTACCCAGTTTTGTTTGAAGAGAAGGTAGAGTAGATAACCTGATTGAGGATAAGAAAATGAGGTTGTCAGCAGTAGAAAGTTAGGATGTTATATGCTGGGCCATATACACTATATACATATAGAACACTAGGGGTGAGACTGTTAAGGAGTGGATAAAAAAATAAGGAAACACTCTTTCCCTGTACTGTACATTCTACCTTACTCATGCAACTATGCTCCAAACCACTGTCATGGGCAGGTGGTACATCCTGAAGATGAATCAGCAGCAGCCCACAAACATCTGAAAACACCTGGCACAAGCTTCCCCGATTTCTATTTCCCAGCTCTCTAGTCAACTAACAGAACTCAATAGCATGTTGAGAGTGCAGGGGCCAATCAACTGCAGAGGTTTCACACAGAGAAAGAAAGTGGGCAATGTAATCTGGTGTTTTTTAATAGGTCTTCTCATTTCAGATTTGTCTGATTATTCATCCACAGTCATGCTCTGTACTTTCCTTGTGCCATATTACAATTGCCTTCCATAGGGCATCACTCACCTTTTCATCCACAGCCATAAAATAAATGATTTGGGCTGAAGTATTCTGTTGGGCACAGAACAGATGGTACTAGCCACAGAAAAAACCAGCAACACCTGGTTTCAGATACTCAGGCAGCAAATTCCCTGCCCCCAAAGCCATGGCTCATTATTCAGTCCAGATAATGGACAATTCAGAAAAACTTTAGCTATTTAAATCTCAGTTTCTGAAACAAACCAGACTCTCCAATTCCCTCTGCAGATCCAGCTTTGCCTTGGCTACATCTGTCCACAACTGTACTCTGGATGGACTTTTCCATACATATAAAATCTTTTCCTAGTAACAAATATAAGTATCTGTAGCTATTTCAAGCTGTTTTCTGTGTAATAGTCCCAGCAGCTGTTTTCACTTCAGTGGTCTCCTGTTGAGCTGTTATTTTAAAAAGTTATTCTACAGTTTCTTATCTTCATTCATTAGACCTGTCATCTTCAGAATCAAGTTTTAGATATTTCTTTTCTCATATCCATTATTTGACACCCTGCAGAATATATTGTGCTTACTCTGAATTCCTTTACAGCCATTGGCGTGATATGTTTATTTATAATGCTTAAACTGTTGTTTGAGGAGCAACTAGAAAGCAGAGAATGACCATAAAACCCCTTTTTGAGGCAGGCTTTACGCTTTACAGATATGGTCAAATTTCCTTGTACTGCAGGTTTCTTCATTATGTCTTGCACTTCATCATCAAAATCCCAACTTTTTGTGCAGAATAATGGGAAATAGTAGGTGATTCAGATATCCTAAAATTCAGAAATGTAGGTCACATTCATAACTGAAAACTAGACCTCTCACTGTTTGAAATTTGGGTATATCTCTTGTGCTGCAATGCCTTTAGGAACAATATTGTTGTCTCCACATTACTGAACTTTATAAGTGGCTTGTTTTTATTTGCACCCTCAAAATAAACCATCAATAAAAGAAACATATTTGTTTTTCAGGACCCTTAAAAGTGAAAAGAATCACATTGACTTAGCGTACCAGCCCTTCTCCTTAGGGCCTCCATGAAGTTTGGGCATCTTTCCTAATCAATGAACTTATGGGGAAAATCTGTGTCAATGCCTGCCTGCTTCTTACAAACATAATCAGAAAAAGCCAGCACCAATTCTCAGGGGATAAGTTAGTCCAATCATACCTTAACATATGGCCACTTCACCTTCCTCCAGCACAACTGTTTCCACAGAAAGAAAAAAGTATGTGCATGACTCCTTAGTTAGTAAAGGAGCTGCCCTCTTTCAGTGTACTCTCTAGGCACACTTGAAAGATTTTAAAGAATCAGTAAGCCTCAAACAAAGCCATATTTGAACTGAATGCTGTCTCTGCAGCTTCTTGGTGTGTTACACACCCATGTAATATGATCCCAGACTGCATTATTCTGGTACCTGAGTGGGTGACAGTGCATGCGTCCCATTCTTTGCTTCCATAACCTTTGAGGTGAGTTTAGGGAAGTTTCTTACCCTCATCTGGCAACTTCTTTCAGCAGCAGGCCAGCAAATCTACATGAGGTCTTCAAGGTCTCAAACAGCATAGGATTATTTTACAGTTAAGCAAACTGATGCAGAGTGATTTGCCAAATGTCAGAAAGAGAAATGTTTATAGGACTCACGAGACCTTACTCCCAGTCTGGAGGTCTACTCATTAATGACACTCCCTCCTTTGGCAATTCTTCATGAAGCTGGTATGATTCATCCACCACCTGCTGTACAATATAACTAAGCTTGACATCTTGCAGCAAGATTTACTCCTAGGTGCTACATGCCGACGACAGTTTGTAATTAAGGGGACTGTTTTTTTTTTCTGTTTCTCCCCTAAAATGAATTATTTTGTTCTGCAGCCCTTAATGATTTTCATTTGCTCTTAATTAGATAATTAAACTATGAGTTCAGATCATAACATGCTGCATTAATGATATCCATTTAATCAAAATGTCTGTTTGTTTTCATTGTATCATTTTTAGTAAGAGATGTTTAAAGAAATTCTATGTTAGCTTATTTTTTCTTCCTCTTGGATTTTTGTTATTTAATGTGAAGAGATATAAACCCCAGAAAATGTTGAGATGATGGTAATAATAACACCAACTGCTACTTTTTTTTTTTTTTTAAGATAACAAATTCATGATATGTAAATTTATTGGTACTATACTGCCATAACAGAAATTGATTAATCATATATTCAACATTTTTGAAATTTTGTAGTACCACAGTCCATCTAGCATGGATATCACCTTTCAGAATAGGTTAAGGAAGATTCTTGTGAGTTATATGTTCTCCTTAGACACTGAGAAGCAAAGCTAACTGAAAAAAAATAATATTTTAAAATCCTATTTTATATATTTGCAAAAAAATTCCCATTTATAACAAAGCTGGACTGTTCTATAGAACACTACCGATTTTGTCTTCCTTATTTCACATGAAGGTTTCATTGCTATCAGATATTTAACTCAAGACAGAAGCAATGGAAGTCATGTTATTGTCCATGATATTGTAAAGGTTTCTTTCCCTCTACATATTTGTTAGGATTATTTTCCTTTTATTTTATTTATTTTCCATCCTTACAGTGTAGGAGAGAAGAATTAGTACCAATGTTTTCAAAAGACAAAACTGCAAATGATTGATCCAATCATGTAGCACGTTAAAACCACAGAGAAAATGAATGGCTACCTGTCCTGTGACTTTCTCTTAAAAGACCTCCCTGGCCTTGCCATAAATTTGGCAGATAATCATCCTTTAATATGAAAACTCCATTAATGAATGCCCCACTCTTTCACTTGCTGACTGATAGCAGGATGTCTCCCTTAAATGGAATACCAACCGCATCAGCCCTTTTTCTGTTACAATATTTTGAGAAGTTTTCTACAAAATCATGCCATGAATCAAATTAGTGACAACACTGAAGCTTCTTGGTGAAAACAAAAGGTGAAAACTCATCAGGAGCATTTATTTGGGAGCCTGACTATTTTGGGATCCTTGTAAGAATACATGAGTTTTCCAAGGCTATGAAAATAAGAATGTTGATCCATCTTGTGAATCCTTGCTATGATCATGCAGAAGTTGGAATACAACGATCCTTGTAAGTTCCTTCCAGCTCAGGATATTCTGTGATTGTTTGAATTTTGATAGTTATTTATACATCTCCTGCCATCTAATTGGAAGTAGAAATAAACATCTTAGCCAAAGATGAGATCATAAATACTTTTTTTTTTAATTAAATGAGAAACAAGGTCTTTAATAAATAATAAAGATTTCAATGAAATCTAAAAATAAATTTGTGGTGTGATTCCTACTATTGCTGGGTGGAAAAAAGATAATATTTTCTTCTTTTTTGATTTTGAGTATGGTTGATAAACATCAGTAGTCTTGTGCCAGTCTCACAGTATAGTCTGTTCTTGCCACATCACAGAATCTTACATGACATTGTCATTGCTAAGAAAGTTGGATTAATTGTATTTAAAAATAAAATTAATTGATTGGTAAATATATAACCATGGGTCATAGTATCTTCTGTAAATCTTAGGCTTATAGTTGCATTCATTTGCACATGCACACATGTGCAACTGTGCTGGAATGGTGTGGGGCACACAAAATCATTTGAAATAGCTCAGTGCTGAAGGAGTGGCTAATTGTAACTCCATGCTGCCCTTATTGCATGCTGCCACATTTATGATTCATGTTGCCAAGAGCTTTCAGTGGCCAGCTTACAGGCTTTTCATAAATCTTACATATTTTATAAAGCACAACACAAAACACTTTGGGAATGGACAGGACTGTTGGCAAATTGAAAAGAATAGCTGCACATTTCAATCCAAATATCAAGATTTGCTAATGTGTTTAGAAAACTGACAATTTCAGTCTTAATCCTATTCAATCCAGTGCCTTGTAATTATGCACAACTAAGCAGTCATAATTTATGAAGCAGTAGAAGAACATCCAGACTGAAGCTTTGCATCTGGCATCAGGCTATGGGGACAGGAACAGTGGTGGGGGCGGCCTCTGAAAGCCATCCTGCTACTTGCCAATCTTATTTAAATTTTATTGCTGCCCAAATTGGAAAGATTACACGGTAATTAGCAGTTTCCCCACCAGTATAGATTCTGCCTCTCCAAACAATCTTTGATAATGATCCTGTCCCTCCTCCCTGACAACTTCAGGGAAATTTCAGAGCCAGATATTAAACAGGCATTTATGAAATTGTGCTCAACCACCTGTTCCCTTGACCCATGGCCGACCCACTTAACAAAGGACTGTGTATCTCAATCAGGGCAGGTGATCCCATAGATTGCCATTTGATAATTAGCACACTCCTCCCTTCTTGTAAGGCTCTCCTTAGGAAGATGCCTTCTCTGAATACAGAAGGGGGATATCAAAATGATGCCCTGCCAGAAACTTAGCTAAAAACTTGAGTTGTGTATTTGCAGAGTGACAAAGGAGAGATGAAACCATGGATAAGAACATAAGATCAGCTGGAGTGTTTCATACAAAAGGCTCATCTAATACAATATCCTGTCTTAGGCCAAAAATAGATGTCCAGTAATAAGTATAAGATCAGGATTAGTGTATATGATATTTTTCTTGCTATTTCCTGAGCCTGCAATAATTGCAGCTCAGAGTTTTTTGATCTGGAGATGGGTTATACAGATGCAATTATCCTCAATGACCTTGTCCAGTCTCCCCTTGAAACCACAGAGACATTCAAATTTGACAAGATCCTGTGGCATAGAGCTCCATTACTTAATTAATGCAGAAAAACTGAGTAGAAAGTGATCATTCATTATTTCTCAGAATACAAGAACAAAAAAAAAAAAAAAAAAAAATCAGACAAAGGTTAAAAGCAAAAGAACTAGTTTTTCAAATGGGAACTGAGGAAGTGATTGGTGCCTGTACATTATGGAAAATGAAAGTACCAATAGATTCAAAAATATGTTGCCATAATGGATGTGTCTAACTGGGGCTATATATTGTTTATTTCAATATATTTTTAAGATCTGGAGGACCAGTCACTATAAGAAGATGGGAAATTATTTAGAGAGTTGAAATGTCATGGAATCATAGTATAACAGAATTGTTTGGATTGGAAGGGACCTTATATATCTTCTTTTGTTCCATGCCTACTGCAGCTAGACCAGGCTGCTCCAAACCCTGTTCAGGCTGTGCTTGGACACAGCCAAGGCTGGGGCAGAAAATGTCTGGGAAAATATCCCATAATAGACACTATTTGTGTATATAGAAGCCCTCAATGAATCTACCAGCAGACAGTTTAGAGGCATCATTCAAATAGCTCTTGTTGTCTTATAGGGATTTTAGCTGTATAATCTAATTAATCCTGAACTTCCTTCACATCTTCTTTGAAACAGAAAAAGTGAATACAATGACTGTGATCACAGTAAATGAAAAAGAAGAGGGACCATGAATTGGACATGCAGATTTAGGTAAAAATATTTATCCTTTACCGACCTCTATGAAAACCACATTTATTAAAATTACTTGTTGCTTTACAGATCCTTTAAACTATTTGAAAAGGAAACAATTAGGGGACAAAACTGTCAGAGATGCAGTATAGAAGAAAGGAATGAAAGACAGCAGAAAATACATTTAAAAAAAAAACTCTGAGGATTGAAAAAGATGTAGAAGAATTCAAGAGGAAATCAAGGCAGACAGGAGAAAAGAAATATCGGTGGAAGAAGGAGAGAGATGAAGGACCATTTGAAAAATGAAGACACAGGAAAAAAAAAAAGTGGAAGCAAACAGTGCAGTGGAACAGCTGAGGGAAAAAAATGTGAAACAATATGACCCCCAGAAGTCACATCTAACCTTAAGTATACCATGATTCCATAAATAAAAATATCTTCACGTTACATTTTAAATAGTCATAGTCATAGGATATGTTGATGAAAAAACATTGCTGTTTTTGTAGTGTACTTTGTCATCTAGACTTGTAAGGTTCTCTAAAAAGTTGCAGGAATTTTCCTTAACTGCAATACAATATATACAAAAGCATTACTTTCCTTGAAAGAGTGAATTGTCCCCCCAAACAATCATGTGATTTGCAGATATTGTTATTTTTTATCTAGGCTATAAATTAATTGCTATGATTTGAAGAAAATTACTAGTCTACGTATTAAAATACTGATCTGAGAGCTTTATTGCCCTCTACAATCAATGCTACTAATTTTTTGAGTATTTTTGCATACACAATTGCAGTTTCTGCTCTAAAGTCTCAAGTGTGTATTTGGAGACTGCTAATAGAAGAATAAAATATGAGAATTGTTTTCCATTTCTGTAACTCTTGGGATTCATTGTGATAAGACACACCAGAGTGAGAGACTTCTTCTTCCCTTACCAAGCATCACAAGAGCACAAAGGTATTTTCTGCTTTCTTCATTTGCAATAAATTTCTTCAAATAAGGCAGATTATTGAGGAAAAAGATGTTAAAATATAATTATGGAAAGGAATTGGAAACAACAATGCAAATGTTACCTGGTCAAAACAAAAACACAATGTACCAAATTCCTTAATTTGTTCTACGTGAATTTGTAATAAATTGTTTCAGCAGAATGAATTTCTTATAATAATCACCTGCTTGGCTACATCTGTCTTCTGTTGTCTGGTGAAAAAAAGAGAAGGAAAAGAAAAAAAAGGCAAGAAAAAACAATGTTTTTTCTGGGTAAAAAAAAAAAGTATGGTTGTGGAAATCTCAGTTTTATCCTGTCTCTTCTTTTTCAAACAAGTGGAGATCTGTTTGTACTCTAGTAAATTAATACAAAAAATGTTTTCAGGTAGAACAGGGAAACCTCATTTTGCTTTCCTGGAAAGCTGGAATTAAATACAGAGGTGGCCTGCCCAGCATGGAGGTGTCTATGTCTGTATCTCTTCCAGTAAATTAAACAGAGGATAATATAGATTCCAAGAAATCTGCAATCCTTAATTCTTCCTCAGATTAAAAGTTAGATCATCCTGGTCAGGCCTGTGTCATTGTTAATGTATGCAGCTTTTTACTTTAAATTTAATGGCCTTGCACTTTGTGCATGAAAGAAATGCATGGTTGGAAATGTATCTGACAGTAAGACTGTCACAGAGCGCCATATTGACAGCCATACTAAAAAACTCTTCCTCTTCAAAAATGAGGCATCTGTTTCTGACATGCTTTTGCAAGTGGTTCTTGGTTGGTCCTGTGGTCAAGAATTCCTTGGGAGAGTGTTAAAAGGTTTCTTCCATTCTTTGTATAGCCCACTGTAACAATTTCTCACTATGGCTGAATTCCTGTATGTAAGAATGCTTCTTGGGATTGTTGAATTAGCCAGTGTAGCCGAAAATCCTGGGAGGAGATCATAGTAAATGATCACAAAGCCAAAGACTGGAAGAACAGAATCATTGAAGTACCAAAACCTCCCTCAGCCATGGGATGAAGCCCTCCAGGAGCAAATTGTTCTCCTCTTTGTCTATATATTGTCTATTTCTCAAATGTGAGTTTCATCTTTACTGACTAGGGTTTGGAGTGTCTTTTTATTGTCTTTCTGTTTTATATATTTAATATATTTAGTATATTTAATATATATAAGATTTTCTCAGAACTCTAGAGTTAGAGTTTGTTACATACAACAGTTCAGTGTTCCAGAATATTTCATCCATATTCTGGAGAATCAGAGAAGAAATGGTCTCATATGTCCACAAATTTTCTCATATGTCAGAGAGGTTGCCCATCACAGACTTATTTTCTGTGCCCAAAGTCAAAAACATCAGCCCTAAAAAAAATACTTTTGTCTATCAAAAGGAATTTTTTTCATCATTTTTGTTTATTCATTTACCCTTCCATTCATTCAGAGTCTGCTGTTTGCAGACCCTTTGGAGTCCTTCTGGTTTGCTTTCAATTAAAATGAAAACCTCACTGTCACTTCTTATCCCTTTATTGTATTTTCTTTCAGCTCTGCTTGTTTGTGTGATCAAAATAACAGCCTACCAAGCAAAAATGGACAGTAATAGCAATTTCCTGTGGTTTGTGCAAACAACTAATTGCGTTTAAATAGCCATACATATTAATATTCTTGGGATCTCAAGGAAGGAAATTGTGAAATAAAATTCTCAGTCTTCTTTTGGTCAGAGAGCAGAACTGGTGCACCAGGTACTCCTCTGGTGTAAATAGGCATACTTGCAGAATCATCTTGGGAATTAAAAGTTTACAAAAGTAAGTTTCACTTTCTAAATTTAAATGCCTTTTCTTGCAGTGATGATTGATGATTATCATCAGCAGAAAATCTATTTCCATGTAAAATGTATGTAGAATGGACCGGACAATTAGTAGGAAATTGCCAGTCAGTTAAAATTGTCTGATTTACTTACGATTCTTCCTGGGAAAAAAAAAAAAAAAAAAAAGAGTAAAAAAATAAGCCTGAGGAGCAAGTCATTACAAAAGTGCTTGTTACAGGTCATCAAGTCTTTGGATACTTTAATCTCTGTAGTCTTAGATCATAAAGAACATGATTCCTGAAGAACAGTCAAGTTCCTGGCGGGTAAATAACTGCTGCAGACTTTTCATACAGCACAAAAATGTGTGGCCTGAATGCCTCTAAATTGCCTCAAAAGTTCTCTCGTGACCCTAAAGAAGAACAAGAAGTGCCTGACATTTTGGAGAATGGAGGATCAAAGGTAACCCAGTGACATTCTGAAACCTGGCTTTGTTTTTCATTTTAGTTGAACAAAATCTACCTTCTTAAATAAAGGCATAAGGATTCATTCCAAGTAAAGGAATCAGCATGTTTTCTTTGATTTTACAAGACTTATAAATACAAAAATCTAACATTTCCATGTTAAAATTTAACATAAAGAAAAAGAAGAAAATAGAACTAAGACCAGTTAACAGAAGTTTCTAGTCCCTTAAGCATCACTGCATGTTAAGACTGCATCACTTCAAGTGACTGTTCTGACTTCTGAAGTGATAATATTTTGGTGTAACTCCACTGAACTTAGACCAGTTTTTGGCTTAAAATGCAGAGCAATTTATTTTTTATTTTCATCTCTCAAAGCCTTCTTATCTCTAACAATAAAAATTGGGCTGCAAGAGGCATAGTATGCTTGTTTAAGACTGCTGCAATAATTTAGTTTGACCTTTCATGACACAGTTTCTCTTGAAAGGCAAGTATCTGATCGTACTGAGTACATTTTATTTACTGAGCAAGAGAGGCAGCCACAATTGTTTCCCCAAAAGCTACTCTCAGTTGCAGAAGACATAGAACTGAGAGATCTTCAGATGAAAGTTGCTGCAGAAAAGCACAGATCATGTATTTATGAAGAAAAATGGACATAAGACAGGAATAAGCAAAGTTTGTCAAGTATTTTTCTGTCCCTAGCTGCCCACGAAGACTCAAGTACCAGCTAAATGAAGGCTAAGGTGTTAGAGTCAAACACATCATATAGGAACATGCCAGACTCCTAATGAATCTTCTGCTTCTGACGCAGTCCAAAGAAGATTTATTCTGACTTGAAGCTCATATCATAAGCCTGTTTCCATCTGAGGTAAAGCACAACCAACAGATTGCCTAATCAAGAATAAAGCTCCCTAAGAAAGTGAAAGACTTCATTGAATCATGAAGCCGCTGCTCTGTTTGTGTCTGATAACTCAATACCTGTTATCTGTGCTTCACCAAGTAATCATAAAGGCCACTTAGCTTTCAATTGCTTTTAAATCCCGAGCATTTGCTCTGTGGGCAAACCTGTGCTAAGCAGGCATTTGAGTGACATATTTCACCCAAATTCTCTGTCCGTTTACAACCCAAGACTGTGTTTGTAGATACCTGGGTAGCACAAGGGACTTCTGATAAAGGCTTTTCCCACGTAGAGAGTTTTCCTGTTCTAATTTCTTGCAAACTAGTCTGGATTCCAAATTTAAAAAAAAAAAAAAATGTTGTGATTGTTCTCAATTTAGTAGAATCTAGATGAAAGTTAATGTGACTACGTCAGTGCCCTTCTTGGGAGGCAGGATCATGTGTCATAACCCATAGCTGCACAATGTCACCCCTTTTTGGAAGACCAAGCCTCCAGACAAAGTACTGTAAACAGGGTTTAGCAGAAGAATTTAGTTAGCACATAATTGAAACCATTAATATTTTATATTATGTGGTTAAAAAGTATCCATCTTTCTTTAAACACCCACCTGAAACTGAAAAAAAACCCAACCACAAATGCTCACTATTCTCACTGAAGCTTTTTTTTTTGCCTTTTGTCTATAGGGTTTTAAAAGCATGGAGGAGTTTATTCAAGACTTGCATGCATTTGAAATACATGCTGAATCACTATTAGTAATTGCAGAAATAGAGTAACTAATCTACAATCTCAAGGTAAGCTATTCACATTTCATGTTTTCTGATCAGAAATGCAGCTAATGCACTTGGAATTAGTCTATTAAAGCTACTTTGCAAATTCTCCTGATATCACTTCACAGTATTTCCCCTTAAATCTCTATCTTTCTAAAGAACATTTCAATATTGGGTTGGATTATGAATATTAAAGTCTCTCCAAAACCCACGCTAATTTTAAACTACAGGCGCTGTGAATTGCAAATGATCTGGGCTGCTTAAGCCTCATAGTGTATGTGGCTCATCCAGTGGCTTCCAAAAAATCAGGTCATGAAATTTTCTGCGTTCACACCTCAAGTCCCTGAAATACTAAGTCAATGTTGTGATTCTCCATGCTTTTTTTTCAGATGTAATTTAAAAATTTAATTTATAGCCTGAGAAAGGCCTGTTATCAAAACCCCACAGTGCCCCAGAGACCAGAGACTTCTAGCACCAGGTGGGGCTTCCCAAGCACCAGAAGACCCTGCTTCAAGCATAACTACAGCTGTTCTTCTGTCCTAGGTCACCCCAAAGTGCAATACTATCATTTGTGCCTGCAGGGAAATGATTTCCAAGAATACTTTTGCTGGGATTCAGGTTGGATATATCAGACTATGCCACTGGAAGTCTGCATTTTGCAGAAGAATTAATTATTCATGAAGATTAAACTAATCTTCCTGAAATTCATCAGATTTTTCTTATCAGAAGTTAGATAAATTGTTGCATATACATATATACAGTTACATATACATATATACTAAACATATCTACAAAAAAGTGCAGATTTTGATGGAAGATAACTGTAGACCCCAACAAAGATTCTTCTGAAATCCCACCTTTCCCAATTTTTGTTTTCCTTAATGTAGAAGTTGTCGCAATTTTTCATCAGAGTGCAATAAAAGATTTTGAAGCTCAAATAAGGATGTAAATAATGTAGCAATGTATCAAGACCTGCAGTTTTGCAAAAGAGACCTGTTTGATTACTCAACTATACAAGATGACAGAGACTAGAGAAAATAGAAAAGCAGGAGGCACAAATGCCTCCTGCACTTTCTGATTGCTTTCCCCAATTAAAAAAAAAAAAAAAAAAAAAAAAAAAAAAAAAAAAAAAAAAAAGCCAGAAAACTGTGTTTGCTACAAAACTATGGAGACTGGCACAGAATAGTTGATGAAACTTGGGGATAGGTTGTCCAGCCTTACCTAGAAGGTCTTCCAACCCTAAATTTCCTTGAAAGGGTGATTCATCTACTCTAAAAATCTTATCTATTATCAGTTTTCTTGCACTCTGGAGTTGCCCTCTTCTCTACAGTTTGTAAAGGTGTTGTGGGGTGGCTTAGCCTGGCAGCCCAAAGGCAAGGAGTTTGCTTACCAATTGCTGTCAGAGGCAAAAAAAACCTCAAATTCAGGGAGTTAACATATTTTTTTGCCAATTAATATAAATATTTAATTATTGATTTGGGTGTTGGGAAACAAAACACAATTTAAAAAAAATCCAAAAATCACAACCATTAAAAGCTTAGAAAAAACAGTCTTCTGCCCCCTTTCCTAGACTCAGCTTCACTTTTTCCCACTAGTTTCCTCTCCTAGATTTTTTTTTCCCCCACTAGGTTCCATCCTACCATCACAGTAGGTAACATTTGGTCCCTTCATAAAGGACATAATTGGTGCAGGGGGGTAGTTAGTCAGTGCACAGCAATTTCTCTCTATTGGTCTTTCCTCCTTGCTGTTTTCCAGAGTGTGCCTCCCAAGAGCTGCAGGGCACATCTGCTCCATCATGGAGCACGTCCTCCTCTGATCTTGGTGTTTCCCCTTCTGTTTCTCACACTTTTCCCCTTCCTACTCTGTATCTGCTGCATTTTATCTGCTTTCCCAAATGTCCTTTCTCAGAGGGATGACAAGCTCTCTGGTGGTCTGCAGAGGGTTGACTGTGGAGCTGGCTGGGAAAGCCTGTGCCCAGCATAGGGTAGCCCCTGCCCTCTTCCACAGAGGCCACCCCTGCAGCCCCTCAAACCTTATGTGTGTTCCCAATACAAAAGGAAACCTACACAGTGAAAATTAATTGAAAATAAAGCCACTTTGGTGCTTAAACTGGTGTACATCTCTTCCTTCTCTTACATTAACTAGCTCCAACTTTACTTGATAAAATGGTTTTTGGTACTTATGGGCCCATGAACACCCAGTAAGGCTAAATTACTGCCCTAAATGAGAGGTTCTTGCAACAAATCCTTAAATATTTTCAATCAAAATTAATACAGAGAGAGAAGATGCCTTTATTATGGTTGGAAATACATAGTGGTAGTTACCTCTGGAACGGGTTTTTTGCTGGTGGCCTAATGTGTAGCACACAGGCCTTTTCTCCTGGTCTATAAACATTTTGTATAAGTTTTAATTAACCCTTTCTTTGTTTAACCAGCTCAACAAACAAAATGTCCTAAGTCTATTACAATTAGTTTGTCTTTTACATGGCAGCACTTTTCCTAAGATCTCTATTAACATTTAAATGAAGAAAGGTCAACTGCACACATTATGGCTCAATTGTGTACAACCAGACAAATGATGAGGGGAAAAAATACAATACTGCAATAAAAGCAAGAGTTGGGAAGGAATATTAGCTCAACCCACTTTAAGAAAATTGTAGGAGCAAGTAAAAAAAGTTACTTCTGAACTCATATGTTTTGTTGAGGTTGTTTTATTAGTTTAGTGGCAAATTGTTTTCCTATTTTCTTTTCTCATATAGCCAAAAACCTCTGTGGCTTTTACAAACTAGAATTTGAAGTTACTCCAGATTCATGTTGCTCCACATTGTAGTAGAATTTGACCCATATATTTTCTAAATCAAATCAAATTACTGACTACTATATTATTAGGTACCAGTTTTCCACTTGGCTGTTGAACCTGATGATCATATGTTTTCTCTAGCACAGGAGATTTCCACATTCCTTTTGCTGGATATACAGCTCTGATGAAAAAAAAAAATCTTCATATCTGTGCTTTTTATATAATTTTTTCATAAGTTTTAAGGTATTGAATCTGACCAAAGTTAGAAACAAGATATGGTGCAAATGGAATTTCAGTTTGACTCAGTGTGATATTTTAGTTGCATGATTATGACCTTCCATAATTTTACTAATCTGTGGAAATTTGCTGTAGAAAAACATATAAGCAGGTGTCCTTGCTCACTTCTGCATGTTGGTATTTTACTTTTGCCTTTGTATCACGGGTGTACACACGTGTGACTGGGCCACACTGTCCTGGTTTCAGTCAAGGTGGCTTGAGAACAGATGGAAATTAACCATTTAAAAAATGTTTAACTCTTTCAGGACTTTCCAATATCATCCTGTCAGAATATCAAATCATCCTATACTATGGCAGTGCCTTAAAGAAAAGAGAAACACTTTAATTTCATGGAATCATAGAATGGTTTGGGCTGCATGAAATCTTAAAGACTACCCAGTTCCATTCCCACCATGGGCAAGACCACATTGCACTGGACCAAGTTGTTCAGAGCTCCAACCAGTCTGGCCTTGAACGCTTCCAGGGACAGAAGTGCCATCAGAAGAGCCAGAGCTGCTCTAGGCAACCTCTGCTCTAGCCTCATCACCCTCATAATATAGAATTTCTTCTTAAAATATAGCCTAAACCTGCTCTTTTTCAGTCTGAAGTCATTCCCTCCAGCTCTGTTCTTGTCATAAGTCCCTGTCCAGCTCTCTTGTAGACCTTTAGGTACTCCAAGGTAAGGTTTCTGTAAATTCCCTGTGGAGACTTCTCCAGACTGAGCAACCCAATCTTTGTCAGCCTGTCTGCATATTGGAGATGCTCCAGTCCTCTGATCATCTTCATGGCCCTTCCCTGGACCTACTCCAACAGGTCCTTGTCTTTCTTATGTTAGGGATCCTAGAACTGCTCTCAATCCCTCTCCCTCCAGGCTGTATTTGTGATTGACTTTGCCTCATCCTAGATGCAGGACCTACCTTATCTTATTTCCTCAAGCTGGTGAACAGGCATAAAACTTAAATTTCCTAAATAATTTAGGATTTAATTTTGTTAAAAAAAAATTCACCTCAATGTTCAAAAGAACCACAACTACTTGGATCACCCAAAATCTTGTCGGGGAAAAAAATAGGCATATATTTTATAGTTTCTGGTGTAGCACCTGTTCTGTTTGGGTTCCAAGATCACAATGGGAATTCTAGTGCAATTAACACAAAATCTGAAAGACATTTAGGTATGTGTTGGTGCTAAAAATATAAAAATATTTAATTTAGGTTTAGCAGCAATATAGGGGCCCTTGGAGATAGATTCCATGCTGTGTATAGCTGTAGCAGCTCATGGAAGTCCACCCATGCTCACCCACTAAAGATTTCTTCTCACACACAGCCTCATGCCTCCTCTCTCATCTTCCAGGTTTTTTTTCCCTCTTTGCTGATTCAGCTTTGGGGTAGTGATCACTGCTGTTGTGCTCCTGTCACCTGCTGCACACAGTTCACTCTTCCACTCATCCATGCGGCCGATTCCTGCAGCCTGATCCACCCACAGCTGCTGCCTCAGAGGTGTGGTCACCCCTTCAACTTGTTCAACAAGCTCCAGCTTCACTGCTGTTCACAGTGACCTCCTCTGCTGTCCTCTTTTCATTGTCCCTTTCTGTTACATGGGAGAAAAACCAGTCCCAAAGGGCAGGTCACAGCATCTTAACATAAGCACTGGATAAAACTGGGATGGAATGCATTTTAGGAGGTGTCTAATCCCTCCGTAAAGGGATTGATGATAGCTAAACTACATACATCACCATCGGTTCGATAAATTTAAGTCAGGTGATCCCACCAAAAGTGTTTATTATTATTAAAGCTGAGAAAATTACTCTCTTCTAAGAAGATTTCTTTAGAGTTGTGTTTGCCTAAAGCACAGTGCTCAGTGGTGCTCTGATTCAAGGTTCAGATACTTAATAGCTTTTGAAATGCTAATAAAGCAATAGGTAGTGGAGCCATTTCTATTTTGAAGGGTGCATTAGCTATCTACGATTTCCTCAGATGGAATTTATTTTAATAAATAAAATTACTTTTATTGTGCTGCTTATCCTCACAATAGAAAGATAATTTAGCTACATTTAGACACAATCACATGCAATGCTTTACCAAAGCTTCTATTTGACTCCACATTCATCATTTCAGAGAGGTCAAAGTAATGTTTTATTTATACTCTTCACTGATTGGTTAAGTGTGTGTCACGGTTTGATGCTGGCACAATTCCAGCAGCCCCATGAAAATGCACCTTCCCCAATAAGTGCTGTGAGATGAGATCAGAAACAGAGCAGAGCAGGCCCAAGCTTAGAAATAAAGGAGAAAGAACTTTATTAAGCTACTACCATGATAAAAGACACACACTAAATCTGGAATGAAAACCCTCCACAACACTCCTCCTCCCCCCACCCAAACTTCAACAAACCACAGTGAGACACAACTTAGACCCTCAATCAAGTCACCACCATTCAGATAATCAATACTCAGTCCCTCAAGGGAGAGAGAAGTCTCTCTTGCACCACAGACCCCCCCAGGAAACACAGTTGCCACCTCCTGTGTTTCCATGTCACACATGGCACTGCCCGGAGAAAATCTGCCAGTGTGACACTCTCCATTCCATGTCACAGTGCTCTCACCACCGTGCATGGACAGACTGCCCATAGGGCTCCTTTAAGGGTGCTTTGCCAAGGACCAAAAAAAACCAGTTCAGTTTCTCGTTTTGGGACCACAGTCCCCCCCATTTTCCTCCTCCCCTGGGGCCAAGGGTCCAACAGCTTCTCCTTTTTTGGGACAACAGTCCCCCCCATTTCCTCCTCCCTGGGGCTAAGGGTCTCAAGAACAGAGCTCATCTTCTTCCTGAAGATAGAGGGCACCACCACACCCTCCTCAACTCTTCTCTGTTCACTCCACTCCTGTGTTGGTAGTCACTGAAGCAGGTCTCTTGGCTCACCATTGCATCCCTCTAAAAATGCAGTCTCTGTTGCAGGAAGAATTGGTTCAGTCTGTGGCTAACAAGAAAAGTCCAGCCACAAGCCACTCCATCATCTCCTTCCACCCAAAAAATTTCATCCTCCAACATCTCAGGTCCCAGACTGTCTCCTCTTTCAAATCGAGGAGAAGTAATATTTTACAAAGCTTTCATTTCCCAGGAAAGGGTTAAAAGTCTCAGACTCCCCAGATAGCTGAAATCTCTGCCCAGGACTCCAGGTCCCAGGGCTGGGCACCTTCCCCCCCGCCTTCTCCTCCTCTGCCAGCAAATTCCAGGTGCCATCAGGCTCTCTGTCTCTTTCCCTCTGGTGGGGGGGGGAGGCGGAGGAAAGGCTTCTCAATTTCTCTCCACCCTTCCGTCCACAGGGGCCAGCCTGGTTCCAGTCCCTTCACACCCTGCCTACCTCTACCAGGCCACATGGCTTCTCCTCTCCCACCCAGCCCATGGCTGGGCAGGGAAGAGTCTGCACTGCACTCTGACCAGAACCAAAGAGAATTCCCCTGGGAGTTCTTGCTTTTAACCCCCCGTGTTCTCAGAGGCGTGTCTATACCTTCAGTGGTCACTCCAGTTGCCAGTATCCAACCCCGACCACTGATTGGTTTGACCAAACTTCCTAAGAAACTTCACTTCCGTGTCAAACCATGACAGTGTGCCAAAAGTCTTGGTCTCAAAATTTGTATTAAAATCAATATTTTTTCCAAATAGTTATGGCTTTCAGATTCTATTCCAGCTGTAGTTAAACAAGAATACTTGACATATTCACAATAAATTCAGTTTTACTTAATTGCAATAGTTGTACAAAATTTCAAATTAGAAGTACTTTTCCATTGGAAAGCTGTCCACTTCTGATTGCTTTCAGGAGTAAATTTCATTGAAAAATACCGTTTTACCCATATATCTTAGATGGCCATACTATGTTTTCACCATACTAATGACTAATGTCTTTGTGAACAAACTCCTTTTACCTCCAGCCAGTTCCCATTGAATAGATTGTTTGCAAAAAATCCTCACTGATCTTTAGATGACTATGAAAGGGAAATAAATGCAGCAGTGTTGTCTGATGTCGTCACAGGGTAAGAAAACTTTTGTGGTGCCCCTTTAGTTTCCCTTTTGTTTGCCAACAGACCTACCCATTCATCAGCATTCTACTTTTTCCTACCCAAGAGGACAAGTCTCACTGGGAGATTTTAGCATGATTTCATGATCATCAAAGTAGCAGTAATGAGAAAGTCTGAGATAGTGATAGAATGGCTTTAAAATTTTCTGTAAGAGAAGGCTTTAATTTTTATTTTTTATTTTTTCATTAGCAGCAAAGGGGCCAGGGAAAACACAGGACTTAAACTGTGGGATAAGAGGTAGCCCAGGCAGCTGACACATTCCAAATTTACCTTCTGGGTTATCATTGTTCAGCATACTCTGCATTACTTTCTTTGTATGACAGAGATGAACATCCTTTCTCAGAGTACCACCTTATAAATCAGGACAACAACTTGACAAACAACTGGACTCATTGGCAGAGCAGTGCATTAGCCAAATATGTGTTCATTACAACGCTTTTGATAAATGCTTTAAAAAATACAGTTTCATTCTAACAGATATGCTTTACCTAGTTTTTGAGCTTGTTTTTTTGGTTTTGTTTTGTTTTGGTTTTGGTTTTTTTTTTTTTTTTTTTTTTTTTTTTTTTTTTTACTTTGGTTTAGTTTGGGTTTTTTTTGTTTTTGTTTTTGGTTTTGTTTTGTTTTTTCTTTTTTTTTTTATTTTTTTTTTTTTTTTCAGGGGGGGTGGGTTTATTTGGGGGGGGGGATTTTGTCCAAAAAGCCAAAAGTTCTACCATGTGTTTTCATGCTCATTATTTCAAAGAAGAACGTGAATGACTGTGCATACATGTGTACATGTGTGCTCACCAAACCAGCTAGCAAAGCTCTACCCAAATAAAACCAAATAAGCAGAGACACAGAACTCCATTCATTTACTTGCCAGCTTGTGTACAAGACAGGGAAGGATTGTCTCTAATGATGCTTCTTTCTTTGTTAGTATTTAAAAGGGCAAAACCATCATGGAGGTCAGTTTTGACAAACCTGTTTATTTTCCATTTTCCACAACATTTGCTGAGCATCTTGCTCAGTTAATGATTTAATTTATTTATTTATTATTTTATCTGCACTGCCCCCTTCTTTCCTTAGCCTTTTTCCCCTTTTTACTCCTTGAAAACTATAATGACTAGAAACAAATAAAATGTCAACATTTGCAATTCCAGAGCTTCATTTAAGCAATAAAAATAATAATTAAAAGGGTAAAACCTTAGAGAGATTTCTTCACTTTATATGGTTTGCCAGAGATGATACACATTCAAAAAAGCCAGTAAAAGAATTAATTAGAGACAGCTAAAGCTCAACAAGCTATGCAAGTTAATGAAGCAGAGAGGGAAATGTCATCTTTGAGACCCAGAGCTACACTGGCTTGGATAATATATACTCTTGCCTTACTTTCCTAACTAAACCTCTTTTAATCTCTCCTCTAAAAAATCAATGCTAATGACACTGATTTACCAGGAAATGACAGACAAATAATACCACAGGAGTTGTTCTTGTTTAATGGTAACTTAGTTCTGAAGAAGAATGGCAAGGATTTTATTTTGAAGTGTTGGTTTGCTAATTGCAAATTACTTTCAACTTTTTTTTTTTTTTTAATTTTGTCTTTCTGTTTTCTTTTGCAGCTGATCCTGAGTTAGAGAAAAACCTCCCTTTATTATCTGCAAGAAATGTTAAATATCTTACAGATTCAGACAAGAAACATTCACTAGATTACTCTCTCTGCTAAGTTTCTCTTGCTTTTTCTCTTCATCTTTTATTTGTTCTGTTGAAAGGTAAATGAAGATCAGCAAAAATTACTGCATATAAGCAATACTAACCAGCAGGTCTTGTTCTCCAGGAGCAATCTATGTATATTCACACTTGCAGAATAATACATAGTATTGGAGAAGGAATTCTTTATTCTAAAAAATGAGTCAGATGTTAGCAGTAATAAAATCACACAAGACAAAGGAAAATGAGCATTTTCTAAGTATTAGAAAATAATGAGAGAAAAGTATTTATAAAATTTTCTTTTATTTTGGAGAGTGTTTAATAGTACTGTCCTATCAGCTAAGTCTCTCAGTCATACAAATATTCTTCCCAAATATTTCATATGCAGCTCCCAGTACTACTAGTATTATGGTGTCTGACCATGTTCCAATTGTTCTGGGTTAATTTTCAGTAACGCTTCTGAACTATCTTCCCAGAATTCATGGTGAGAATTGTCATGGCTTTTCTATTCCTTCTTTTCATTGCTCCAGATATCTAATTTTTCTTTGTAGCAGCCTAAAGACATATTAATGTAATGTGTACTTAGATGCTGAAGGTATTTTTAAGTTTTTTTCTTTTTTCACTGAAGATTCCCCCAACAGACAGAAAGCCTATATATCTAGCCATGCATTTCTTAATAATAAGGAGGAAAAAAATACATAAATGATGAATCTAGACTGGTGGTTTTCTAATGGATGTGTAAAATTTCTTTACTCTAAATTTTATGCTTTCTTCTTAAAAAAATTAGTTATATTATACATATATGTGTTTTTATTAATTTTTATACAGACATAAAAAGGCATTTTAATGTTATTTTGTTGTTATGGCACCATTTTGTTCTAACTGGATAAATTATGGACTTTGTGACTCTGGTTAAGGTAATCTGCTGGGTGATTTGAGTAGTTCAAACTGCTCCTGCACGCTGTACATCTGTAGAATAGGTGTAATAGGAGGAAAACCTCCCTGCCAGTGGTCATATTTTCCAGGGAAAATATGGTAAACTAGATAGAGAAAATCATATACAGACTGATCTTTTAGGATATGTACCAACATTCCATAGGCTGTTTCACACAAGCCTGAGACTGATATCAGCTCTGGGTCCCCAGTCCAAAAAATTCCTGGTCTCAGTTGTGATGAATGCAAAATGTGTACAACACTATTTACCTGCTATTTTGCACTGCTGTGAGCAGTAACATATAAATAGATTGGATATTCATTAATATTTTTAAAGTTATCTAAGAACCTTACCTCGAAGGTGTCATATCCTTGCAAAGCTTTATTACTGCTATCACACAGGAGAGCCATGAGGACTAATTAATTAATGTTTGTAGAGTATCTTACAAATGCAAAGTGCAATGTGAATATGGATCATTATTATTTATTATCCTAAAAGATATAAAGATATATGGGAGAGCCTGAGCTCCTTTTAAGTTGCACTTCTATTGCATCAAAGTGGGCATAAAACTGCCTTAAGGCACCTGCTGAGGATTCAAAAGCAACAAGGATGATCAAATGTCTAAGCAGCATGATCAGTGAGGAAAGAGCAAAGTTTATGCTAAAGAAAAGACTGATGTGGAAACCCGATAAAAACCTTCAAATACTTTAAATATGCAAACAGAAAGTGTATAATCTCTCTCTATACCCACTAGATATTGGATAGGCACAACAGAAGAAAATATATGGAATGAAAAATAAGGAGGTATTTTGAAAAAGGAAGATAGTTTACTCTGCATTTTTTTTTCTGCAAGGTTAGGACTACTCTGCAGAAGTTTTGTAAATGTTATGCATGCATCTGTCCAGAAAGAGCAATATATTTGCTTCTGCCTTTTGGAAGCTTCTTGTTTCCTGTTTCCAATACAGAATCATTGCCTCAGAATGGCTTGGGTTGGAAAGGACTAAAAATCCACCCTCCTGCCATGGGCAGGACACCTTCCATGAGACCATGTTGCTCAGAGCCTCATTCCACCTTGCCTTGAACACTTACAAGGATGGAAGTATGATCTGTTGTTTTTCGCCAGAAAACATTTTTTTGTCATTCTGTGTGTCATTAAGTTCCTGGAAGGGCTGAACAAGTGTGTAGATTTGGTACTTAGGGACATCGGGTAGTGTTGGGCTTGGAAGAGCTGAGTTAATTGTTGGACTCAATGATTTTAGAGGTCTTTTCCAGCCTTAACTATTCAATGACTGTAAGATTATATGACCAGAGATGCTTGAACCATGGCTGAGGTAAGTTTTTAGGGTGGATTAGCATTGAGTCCAACATCCTTACCCAATTTCTGATGCAACCTGAGCCCTCAGGCTTGTTCTCCATTTCACATCTGATCCTATATTTACTACTTGAAATATAAAGGAGAAAGTGTTTTCTTCCCTCATAGACTGATGTACCTTTATTTCTTCTCTCAGTCAGCTCTTTATATATTTGAAGTCAAACTAAGGCTGAAATCTCTGCTTTGAGGAGCAATATGTTTCTCTTTTTTTGGTTTTTTTTTTTTTTTTTTTTTTAATTATGGTCATAAAAAGAAATTTTAAAAAGAAAGAAAGAATATTCAAGCTGTATGAAGTGATCATTTTAGTCTCCCACAGCTTCCAAGAAAACTTGCAGCAAATATTTACTTTTTTTTCTTCCCCTGGAATTACTTAGTGAATCTTAACATGAAGAAGTTATGTCTTTTTCCCAGTTATTCTCAATATCACTTCTCTCTGGGTGATGTCTGTCTGTTTTCCCCCCCTCTGCCCTTTCACACTGTAATGCTTTATGGAAAACATTGTGCCTACACACTGTGAATTCAAAAAGATAGTTAAGTTAACAAACAAAACCAGCAGTGCTACTTTTCCCCATGTTTGCTGCTCAACCATTACTTGGGAAAGTGCTTTAGTAGGATAAAAATACAAAGACAAACGAGGAAATGAGAGGAAGCAAACTAGCCTTAGTAGTATCTTCTTTTTCAAAGCTATATAAAGGTATATAAATGTCATTAATGTATATATTATTTTATATATATATATATATATATATATATATATATATATATATATATAAATTGTATAGATTTATGGCCAAGGGATGCCATTGTCCCTCTCTCCTGCACTCTTGTGAGACCCAGCAGGGGTGCTGGGCACAGCTTTGGGGTCCCCAGCACAAGAAAATTGTGGACCTGTTGGAATGAATCCAGAGGATGCCACAAAGATGGCTGGAGCAGCTCTGTTCTGGAGACAGTCTGAGGGAGTTGGTGCTGTTCAGCCTGGAGAAGGCCCTGGGGAGACATTACGAACCTTCCAGTGCCTACAGGAGAAAGTTAGAGAGTGTTTTTTTTTATTCTATTTTTATGGTGACAGGACTATGGGAAATTATTTTAAACTGAAAGAGGGTAGATTTAAATTGTGTGTGAGGAAGATGATGATGGTAGTGAGGCACAGGAACAGGTCAACCATGGAAATCATGGATGTCTTGTGACTGGACAGCTTCATGGTCAGGGTGGTTGGGGCTTTGAAAAACCTGATCTGGTGAAAGATGTCTCTGTCCATGGCAGTGGGGTTTGACTAAGAGTGTCTTTGAAGGTCTCTTCATTCTATGATTCCATTTGCAACAGCAAAATTTTCTCAATTTTTTGTCCATTTGTTCATTTTCCCCAAGAGCTTCAGTGTGAAAGACATGCCTGTGCCTCTGAGTGCAATAATCTGGATGAAATGTTCAAATTGGAGTTATTCTGAACATGAGAGTTCAGCAGTGCAGAGTTACTACAGAGTTTCAAATGGATTTTCCAGGTGTGCAAGATGTCCCGTCCAAAAAGTAAGAACAACTCTCATATTTTTTTATGCAGATGAACACCAATATATCTTCAGTTTATTGTGCTCTGTTAAACAGTAGCATAGCCATTACTTTGCTAGTCACAGGCAATGCTGTGAGAAGAAGAAAAACAACCAAATAAACGTACTTGGTACTCTTATTTGCAGATCTGGGGCTTCTTTTATGACAGTGATATATGCTTATCTGAAACCTACTGTATATTTTTACATACACTACCATGCCCTTGATGGCAGCAGAAGGAATTAATACCCTAATTTCTCTGTGGCAGTAAAGCCTAAAGACCCAGATGCTTTAAGATATGCCCAGAGCCTACAGAAATCACCATATGGTAAGGAAGGAAGGTATCTAAGTGACCTGATCAAATCCACACAGAGGATTCATGACCAAAGATGTATTATGTAAAGTTTCTTTACACAGAGACTAAGAGAGAAATAAACTTTTTAATTCACTTGGAGTTTCCAGTCCTCGGGAAAAAACTGTCTCTGATACTAATAAATGAAAAAACACTGAGGAATAATGGCACAGAAGTTGGAAAGTTACACACTTCATAGAGAAATTTGGCTAGCAAACACAAAATTCCACCATGACTATTTCTACTGGCTTTAAAGAGTATCCACACTGGCCACAGGGTGAGGATGACTGACCTGTATCTACATGCCATTTCTAAAGGAAGAATAAAGCCTGAGCTCTCATGAAAGTAAATTTCCCTGTATCATTCTCTATCCCAATCAAAAGACTTCAATACTTTATTTCATATTAAAGCATCTTTTTCCTTGTTCATGATGAAAGAAGTCTTTTAAACAGGAAAGCTCAGGTTTCTTTTTATTCAATACCTACAGGGTCTTACTTTTTTTTTGCCTTCTTTCTTTCTTGTCTATGGTTCCTTCAAATTAAGTGGTTCCTTGCAATTAATTTGCTGTGAAAAGTAATTCTCATCTCAAACCACTCTTCTGGCAACATCAGCATTTGATACAGTAAATAAATTTTCAGTTATCTTCATATTCTACCAACTATACCAAGTATCCTGTCCCACCAGAAATCGTGATCAGGTATTAAAGACTCCTGAGAGCTAAATGATCCAAACTCAGAAGCTCTGAATCCCATGATAAATTATATAAGAGGGGCACTTGAATAGATTTGTAACTGATTTTGCTGCTTAGAACACCACCATTTCAATTAGAGGTAACCAAGAGGCATGACATTGAAGAACAAAACTAATAATTTTTGCTGATGTCAAGAAAGGTTATGGGAGGTGAGGGGATAGAAGCAATGACTTCCATAAAATGTACATAATACAAGTGCCTCAGTTCTTGTTTTATGTCCTTGAAGTCTAGAAGGACCATTTCTATTTAGTCTCTACCCCGTAGCTGTGGCACTGTCCTACAGAGCAAAGCCCATCCACAGCAGGGTAACTTTGGCCTCAGGAATGCTCAAATGGAAACTGGATCATGATCATTTCATTGGCTGCAGGTAAAAAAATTCCTATCTGGTTTCATGGGCATGGTTTTCATCCAAACATGTGCATCATGGAAATCCCTACAACCAAGGAAACCAAAACCACAGTATTTACAAATCTTCTGTGAAATTGCAACAAGATTTTTAGCAACTGCCAGCTCTCTACACTGCTAGCCCAAATTTGACAGCTGTGAATCCCAATTGTTTAAGTACCTCTGACCCCATATCAATTTCTTCCTAGTTTTAGCAGTCTTGGTCAGGTTATCTGTGTTGGGCAGTGAAAAGTAGGCTGGCTGGGCCACTTGTATTAACAGATAAAATACCTTTTTCTTTCTGATTCATTTTTTCTTTTTTTTTTTTTTTTTCCATCTTGTTCAAGGAAAATGAATAGGCCACACAGATGTGACCTGTGTTACCGCATACAACAGATTAGACTATGCCAGTGTAAATTATTGCTCTGTCCCTCTGTAGATCAATTACAATTTACTTCAGTTGAAATCCTTCCCTTGGAAATCTGACTAATTTTGTGCCAATAATTTGTGAACCCAGTATATTTACAGGTTCTAAACATGAAGGCCATATTTTTATAGGTATAGCAGAGTTATGTTTCTGTGTTTTATAGGTGTTATTCACCAGAAGGTCAGACCTCAATGTAATTAATAAATCTCTCTGTGAGCTTTTAAAACTTTGGTCTTGGTCCTTGTACATGTGGTTTTTTTGTGGTTGTTTTTGGTGTTTTTTTGGTTTTTTTTTTGGTTTTTTTTTTTTTTCTTTCATTCTCATTTTGAATAAATGCCACTTATTTAAAACACTTAGATCAACTTTTGGGGTCCTGAAAAGCTGAAAACAGTGGGATTTTGCTTCTCCTGTCACTAGTTATGATATCAAATTGTCCACTTTTTTTCCAGCGTCTCTATATATATAAAAACACAAATGTTCTCTAGTAAAATAGTCTTACAGCGAGGAAGGAGTCGGTGTCAGTGACATTTTGTGATAAAAAGAAATGCAGAGGATTAGAGAGAGAGGTAAGAACACAGAGACAATCAACATCCAAAGACAGATAAGAGAAGTTCAGCCCCTGAGAATTGTATTTTAATGCTATTGCATGTGGCCCTTACTACGAGAGTTCCTGAGAAATTATCTCAGTCTCTGGAATCTAACAGCAAGGCTTCACAGAATACAGTTTAGGCCCTGGAGAAGTCGTGTAAGCTGTGTTTAAATATTAACAAGTTTAAAGAGAAGATTTCTTCTAACCTATAGTGGCTCCTTAGGGAGAATGCACATGAGGAGCACAGGGGGTAGATTGAGGGGAGGAAGTGTTTTTTGGCAGTAGGAGGAGAAAAATACCTGGAGCACATCTTCAACTGGTGGACAACATAACTGAAATTATTGGTTTTGTTACTAATCTTAATATCGGAATATTGTTTCCTAAACAGGCACAAGCAGCTGCATTTTTTAATTTCATTTTATTTATAAGATAACTTTGTCTAGAAAGTTTTTGCATGGGATAACATCTACCTTGCTGTTTTGTGATATAGATGTCTGCACAGGATTGTGCAGTTAATGTTTGTGTGTGTGCATTCCTCATTATAGTCAAATTCTAGGGGGTAGGTTTTTCTAAAAGATGCCTATGCATTTCAGAGTGCATGCTTTTTCAACCGTTCTGCTTTTTAAACCAGTATTTTTGGAATAGCATAAAAAAGAAAAAAATCAACTAAAATTATAAATTCAACCTGATTCCTCTTACAAAAGTACTAAAAAAAACTATTTTGGGAACTCAAAATATTTGGAAACATGTTTCAATGCATTCAATTCCATGTAGTTTTCAGGATATTCTGTGTACCCCTGGCTGTCAATAACTTGGGTTCATCAAAGTGGAAAAAGCTAATACAGACATTATTAGATCACTATATTATGCTTAAAAACACTCTCTGAGAATAAGTACTGCCACAACTGGTACAATAAAATAATTAATCATGTTAATAGCCCCATCAGAAACAATGTGTAATCTGTACCTCAGGCAGGTGGGCAGATCTAAGCTCAGATAGACACGTATGCAAATTCAGTTCTCACTCTTGGACTACGTTCCTTTGGGATCTTAAGTGTGTTACTCACTCTTTCACCTAAGAGTACTTAGATTTTGGAGAAAATAATCTGGTCTGCAATTTGTTGGTATAACAGGAGAAGATAATCTGGTCTGCAATTTGTTGGTAAAACATTGCCCATGAACACACTGTGAAATCACGTATTTTGGGGTAGCTAATTAAGCCCCCAAATACTTCAGCATGTGGCTAATTCTGGATGCATAAATGGTCCCATTGAAACCAACATCTGAGTGCCTTCTGGAAATAGAAACTTATGGAACATCTTAAATTAGGGGGTGAAAAAAACACCTTGAAATCCTCCCTTCTCTTCATTTCACTTCAGAATCTTCCCCAGTGAACCAAATGTTTTGCTTATCTGAACTCTAGCTTGTAAAGCAAACTGCTGTCTCAGTTTCAATGCATTTGACCTTGATGACAACTTTGATGTTAAACTTTGCAAAGCTAAATGGGCTCCTGTGACTGTGCTGTTAAACCTTACATAAATTGCACAGAGCACATAGAAAAAATTAAAATATTTTAAAACATAATATAATAAAAAGAAGAAAATAAAATGAAAAAGCCATAAGTTGATGGCATGTTTTCCTGAATTTGGGCCATATTCAAGCACAGATCACTGCCACATGCCTCTGTGCCATCCAGTCCCCTACTCACACAACTACTGCAAATGGTATCATTTTGCAACTAATTTACTCGCTTAGTTTTGGCCATTAGTCATTCCCAATATCCTCAATCTGCAGGTAATTTTCCACATTATTAGTTACCCACCTGTCTTATTAAACTGGACTTTCTGAAACCCTGTGTGTCTACATTTTCTGCACCTTTAGATCAAGCAAATAATTGCCTGTACCTGGATGGAAGGATTTAATAGGAAGATTATAGTTGATTCCAAAAGTTAATAACTATAACATCTGGTTTCTCTTTTTAACATTTAAATGATAAATTCAGTGTTCAAGAAGAAAGGAGAAAAAAATGAGAACACAGAAGAATGAAATGTTCTTATCATTTGTAGGACAAGTTAAATCTAGATGGGCAGAAGGTAGGTTTTACTCTTTCCCCCTTAATGTTCCACTACCTTGACCCAAAGGGACCGATCTTTATCACATTAATAGAGGGAATTTCTCAATTCTGAGACTAGACTTGTCTCCTTGTTCACTAAGAATGCCAAGTGAGCCGCATTATGCAAAGTCTTGGTTATCTTTTGCGGCTCTTTATGATAGACTATGGCTGTTCTGAGATGCCTCAACTCATTTCCATTCAGACCTCTACAAAACCATCTGCATGGGAAGAGTTTTAAATATTGCTGGGTAAAACTGGGAACTTTATTTTCACCAGTCAGTTCTGAAGAGATGGAGGGAAAGAGAGGAACTGAGAATGAAGAAGGGACAAGAATCTGGGGTCTTGCTCTCTTGACCTGAGATGCTTAGAGTTGCATTGGCAGCTGTCCACAGGCACAATTGCTAAACCTATTTTGCATATAAATTGACACACTTTAAAAAATGCACACATCTTTAGCAGATGTATTTTCCTTGGTAGGCAAATAAAAACATGCTTGTTGCTTAAGTTCACCTGCAATGAAAACAAAATGCCCAAGAGCTATTCAAGAGGAATAACAGACTTGAGCTCCAGCCTGCATGACTCATTAGTCTTTATGGATTCCACATCCAAATCTGAGTGCCAAAGACCTGATGGCCACCCAGGGGAGAAAGTCGTTTCAAAAAGAGATGAGTATCATACGCACAGAGTGGGCAGTGTAATTAACCTGCCGTGGTGAAACTCTCCTTGGGGAAACATTTACTCCTCAAGTCTTTAAGATTCACTGAATATGGTAGTAACAGAAATTGAAAGAGCTATCGTAATCCTGTTGCTTCATCTAGGGTTAAAAATAATATCTCCTTCTTTTAAGATTTTTTTTTTTTTTAAATGCATAGATTCATCAAATTCAATTGGAAACACCTTGGATCTGCAGTAAACTCTGATATGGAAGAAAGATTTTCTCTCCTTGACTTGAGCCTTTTCTTCCTTTCTGATAGTTGGAATTGAGAGGTCTCCCTTACAGAGATCTGAGCACAGAAATTAACACACATTATTCTTTCCCAGAACTACTTGGTGGACTCTTCTGCTCCTTAAGTGGTTTATCTATGGCAAAAGAGACTTCCTGAATTCCATGCCAGCTGAAGAACTAGAAACCAAACCTCTTCTTTCATCCATACTACACTCAGAAGTTTCTTGATATACTGATAAAGAGCATATAAAAAGAGATGGGTTTTCCTGAAACCAACCATACTATTTTAATATATGTTATAAGATGCAGGGCCATCTTCTGGCCTAATCCATGACAGAAAACCTGTCAATTTTATCACTGTGGATTTACCAATTGCTGTCTTCACTCTGCTTCAGGCATTTCCCTGCATGTTCAATGTGTTATCAATGGTGAAACAGCTACTTTGGATTTAAACAAGTGAAAATATAATTTCAGTACACTGCCATTGCATTGCCAGCTCTGTCACTGAGTTGTTTTCTGTGCTGATTTTGGCTCCTTTTTTAATTCTCACCTTATTCAACAAAAAAAAAACAAAAAACTAAGCAACCTGTCCTACAGTGCTCTTATGACTCTACATGAAATCCTATTGTCATTCTAACCAACAGGAAAATTCATATTCAGGCAGCTTCAGCTAAAACTGATATCTTTAAAAACATGTCCAGAGCATAGGAACCTGGATTTATGTACTTTTGCCAGAAGTTCAAGTATTTTGATTCTGCATATAAACTGAAACTTGCTAGATGTAAAATGGACATAAAGCTAATTAACTACTTCATGAGTGTTCAGTGAGTACTACTTATATTTATATTTTTTTCAAGAAGGAAAAAAGCATAATTCATATTATCATTTATATTTATATTTATATTTGCATGGCACTCTAAACTTCTTAATTAATGAATCTATAAATTTCCATATTTGCCTTTCTCCCTCCCTACCATCTGTCCTCCCGTCCTATATCACTTTTCTTTCTGGGTAAAATCCATGTGCAATTTTCTGTAATCAACAAAACTCTTAAGCAGACATCTTTTTCTTTCCTTCTTTCTTTTTTTCCTTCTTTCTTTCTCTCTCTCTTTCTTTCTCTCTTTTTCTCATTCCCACTCTTTCTCCCTTTCATTGTGTTTAGGTGTTGTTATTTGTCTGTTTTTCTTTTTATAGTATAGCTATAGAAAAAACAGAATTATTTAGGAAAAAGATTTCTTTTATCAAATTTTTTGGTCCAGTCAATGTAGTTTGGTGCGACTGAAAAACCAAAACAGTGAATTCAGACCATCACTACCACAAAGTCTGTCAGTTGAAGTCTTTGAACCTTCAAGTCATGATTATAGTAAGAAAAAAAATTGGGGACATTAAACTTGTAAATTGGGAGTAGAATTCTGATAATTTACTAGAAATTTCTGGATATTATTAACTGATGCTGTTTTCTTGCTGCATGCAAATTGCAAACCTTTGCCCATTAACTAATTAAAAATTGTTTTACTGTCAATTTCTTTCTACTTTTACATGATAGGTTATATGCAAAAGGATGCAAAAGGTCAATGTTGCAGTTGACACAAGAATGAAACCATACAGAAGTAATTTGGAAAATGTACTGGGAACATTTTCCTGTACCCGGTACAGGATGCTGTCCTTAGTACTAAAACTTGTCATAAAAAAGCAAATCCTACATATAAATTTCCAAAAAAAAAAAATTAAACATCCCCATCTTTGATCTGATTCGTATAATACTGTATTCTACACATCCAAGCCTTTTGGAAGCAAATGTTCAGTATGAAAACTTTTCTGTGACTTCATCAGTGGCTGAAAGCAGCTAAAACCAAAAATTGTCATTTGGACAATGATATTTAGAAATCCAATTAACGTTAAATTAGGCTAAGATTATATATCATAAGCAATTAGAGAAGGGCTTTGAAAAGTACTCTCCCTCTCTGATGCTTTCAAACCTTTCAGTGTTAATATTCCAATAAAAATGCTATTTTCCCCTATAGCTTTCATAAAGAATGTATTTTTGATTACTCAATCTGGTTGATCAGACTAACTTAAATTAGAGTTGTTTTTTTACTTTCCAAACTTCAGCCATTTATTTCCCTCTCTTTCCCTCTCTAGGAACTTCAACAAACACTGCATTTACTCCCCAGCCCTGCAAATGTTAAAAGAAAGTTACCTTTTATTTATGAGTGATCATTTTTTCCTGTCTATATTTTGACAAATAACATGGCAGAAAATGATTAAGGGTCTCATTTTGCAATGTGACTTGTATGTTATTTATTGTTAAAATAAAAGTCACTTTGTGGATTGAAGTTTTTAATCATTTTTCCCCTCTGTCAGGAAATAGTTTTGTCAAAAAGTGATGATATTTGACAGTGCTGTTTTTAATGACAGCTACAATCCTGGTAAGGGGTTTATCAGTAATTATTTCACTGTAGTATAATTATATGGATAAACTATTATCTAGTTATTTTCCATTTAAATGATCTTCCTTTTTCCCATGTTACTAATAGGAATATTACAGTGCCCTAAATAGCTCCCACATAAAATAAAGGATACACAAACATTTTTGAAAATATTTTCCCTGTCTTCTCTCAGAAACATATTTCATCAAATACTCAACTCAATTTTGCAGCAAACATAATGAATACTCTAATTTCTTTGTCAATCAGACTGTTAAGCATCTTTATTTTCCAACCTCTCCTTGGAAATCAGTGGTTCTTATTCCGGTTTTGTATATGCAAGTGAACTATACTTTTTCCATCTCCATGCTTATATCCCACCTAATTTCAGCCACTTTCCAGGAAGTTAAAAATAAATCAGATAAAAATAAAATTTTATCAATCTCTCCCTGTATTAAATAAAGACAGACAAGGACTTCCAGAGGATGACTCAGGTCTGGTTAAGTCAGCTTCAGCTGGAGAGGAACTTTTCACAAGGGCTTGGAATGATAGGACAAGGGGAAATGGCTTCAGATTGAAAGAGGCCAGCTTTAAATTAGAGATGAAGAAAGAATTCTTTCCTGTGAGGGTGGTGAGGCCCTGGCACAGGTTGCCAAAAGAAGCTGTGGCCCACTCCTGGCAGTGTTCAAGGCCAGGCTGGACAGGGCTCTGAACAACCTGGTCTAGTGGAAGATGTCCCTGCCCATGGCAGTGGGGCTGGAGCTAGATGGCAACAGGGGAAGGGATTGTCCTTCCCAAGCCAAATCATTCGGTGCTATTTAATACTTAACATCAATGGATTGTAATGCAAGTCACTTCAGAGGGAAATTATGTCAGAAGTGATAGCATTTTCTTGTTCATGAAGCATCATGGTCAGATGCCCTGCATGGAATACTGTCACAGGTGAAGTGATACACTTCACCTGTTAGAAGAAAAGCAACGACATACTTTATTGAAATAAAACAGTGAATTAAGAAAGTTTGGTGGCAAATGTGACAGTGATTTAATGAGATTCAATGTCAAGATACACTTGATTACTGCATAGAGAACAGGATTACACAGAACTATCAGGGAGACCAGTGGGAACACTGAGCAACAAGCTTCAGAAAGGATCTGTTTGTGTTCTAAACTCCTTCTCTGACAGGAGGAGTCTGGAGATAACTGGATCCACTACTATCCCCAGACTTGGTCAGTGGTTCATGCCTAAAGAATGTATGTCTGCATAATCAATTCCTAGCATCCCTTTGCTAAGATTTCAAAGTTTAGTGTGTTATTAATCACTTCCCAAGGATCTGTTGCTGCAAGGAACAGTGTCTCAGACTTGAGGAATAACCTTGAGACGTCCCTACTAAAGGGGATATCCTGGCATGCAGCCCATTACTGTGCAGGAGAGCCAAACAGGCCCCGGGCTGTCCACTATTTATGGATTAAGATGATAGACTTACTGTCATATTTGCATACCAGCAACATGTCTGGGTCACCCTTCCAGACAGCCCTTGGCTACCCCATTGCCACCCGTCCCCCAAAGTCCAGAGTGAGACGCCAGTTGTATCAACACAGCAAAACAGTTACTGTCACACTGGTGCAAATGCCATACTGGCATCGGCTCTGTCAAAGCTCTGCTTCTAATTTATCATATAATTTAAACAATAGAATGTAAAAAGGCCAGTTTTTAACCAGGGGTATAAATATTTTTAGGGTGTATCCCTTCATTGGGCATGGCCTGCCTGACTAAATATCCTTTCCCCATAGATTAGGAGAGCCTGATTCAGTGGGAACAGCTAAGACAAGTTCTTGATGGGCTGAAACAAAAAGTTGAGCTGCTCTTCTTATGTTACATATGCAAGTTGTTACCACAGGAGCAGAGAACGGCCTCTAACACAGCAAGCAGCCACAGACAGTTGTTTTGACAGGAATCATGAGGATCAGCAGCAGCTGGTGTTTTAGCTTAAAGAATAGTCCCAGCACCTAAATTTGATTTCCCATCTTTAACTCCTATCTTTCAAACTCCCATCTGAGCTTGTTTTCAAAGACAGGACTGAAAAATGGAAAAAAAAAATGGCACAGTAGCCATAAGGGTAGGATTCGGAGCTCTTAGCTCTCAGGTCAGTTTAATTGCAATAATCACAATTAAACTCCTTTAAATTTTCTGCACTCCTCATTTTTTTCCCCTGTCATGGAGATAACTGTCTCAACTGAGGAAAAAAAATGAGATGAGGTGATATAAAAATATAATTTTACTAGTGTTTCTAATCAGGAAAATTGTTTTGATTATTCAGAATGGGCTGGTTCCACATTGAATCTTTTGCACTAATTATTTCTGGCTGGTCACTAGTCAGACTTTATCTCATATTATTTTAACATTCAATCTGCAGTAGCTACAGACATAATTTTTCCTTCTCAGTGCTGGACAGTTCTTACTTGCTTCAGCCCGTGATCATGTCAGCCTCGAGAGGAAAGAGGAACATGTGTAGGTCACAGAGATCAGAAAGGAAAGAATTTAGGCAGTAAAACCCTGATGTGAAACATCTAAGGAGGGACAATTTGAAATTGCCATGTGGGACTCGGAACACAAGTGTGTTAACTAGCAGCTCACAGGCTTTGCCTATTCCTCTGTTCCTGCTTCAGTTTGACAGGATTGGCACAAGAAAGCTCTCAAAACTGTCAAACTAGCACATTTGATGAGTCCAGGTTCTTTTCAACCCCTATGGCAATATCCTTTTATTCATGCAGCAAAAGCTTGTTACCTGGTCACAAACATAGTCCTGCTTCAAAGCTCCCTGCTCTCTTTCCACTGCTGATTTCTGTATTTTCCCAGTTATTCAGCATCAAACCCAGAAAGTCCTAGGCTGCTGGATTCCCAAGGCTTTCTTCTTTTTTTTTTTTTTTCCCTTTCCTTTTTCTTTTTTCCCACCCAAGTTCCTAAGCTTAGCCTTTTCCTTTTGCCATTCATTTTGGTGACAACCAAAGCAAAACTAGTAAGCTTGTTTTGCTAGATTTAACACACAGTAAACAACTCAAATAAGGAAACAGTTGAAGATTCTTTCCATGGGCCTGTGAAATTCAAATAATGTTGATTTAATAAAACACATCATCATCTCAGTGAGACAGAATGTAACAAAGCACAGCACCAACCAAGTAGGATAGTGTACAGAAGCACAGACCATGACAGAACATCACAGGTGTGACCACCTCTGTAAGACATTTGTACACATAACACAGGACATGAGAAAACATACGTGTACATGGCTTGAATTGAAACTGTGATGGTGTCATGGCCATCCAATATGATGTAACTCGCTCTCATCAGGTGTTTTGCCTTTCTGTTTGTCCCCAAGCTACAAAGAGAAAGGGAGCTGCTGGGATAATAACAAAGTATGCAAAGACTAGAACAAAATATGCCGAAGGAGTCATTAAATAATTTATGTGGCAGAAAAGTAGATTTGTCTGTGATTAAATCAGTCCACTATATTTGCTTCAGTGTCTCTAACCAGAAGCTCTTTGTTGTGTCCCTGTGCATGACAGAGGATGACATTCCATTTGGAGAATACTTGGCTCATTTAATCTGGAAAGACATTGTCAGGAATTGCAAAGTGAAAAGACAGAAAATAGGGTAGGCAGATTTTTTGCTTGTTTTTGTTTTGTTGGTTTTTTTAATTGTTGTTTCTGTTTTACTATGAGTTGCTTTCTCTGTACTCAGGTATTTGAGGTACTAGTGTTACATCATGGTTAAGTCCATAATCTCAGACTCTGTTGTGATGCACCAAATAGTAATTTAGTTGTTCTTTTTGCACTGGGTGATTGGGACTTTGCAGTGAGTAGTTTTTTCTATTGCACTATATCACATTGGTCTATTCCACACACCTTTTCCCTCCCCCCACCACAAGTCTCACCTGTGATGGGCTCTCCCTGACCTGCTCTCCCCTCCCCTTCTCCTCACCTGTGTCCCATTGGATGGGACCCCTCGGCTCTGCCCCGCCCATTTTTCCCTGGGCTCAAAACCCCCTGGGAGAACACACTCTGGCTCTCTCTCTCTTGGATGCCATCAAACACCTTGGTCTCTGTTACCCCCTGAGGTGTTGCCTGGATCTGAAGTGGCTCCTGACAATAAACAGGAATTAGTCCCGAGGAGAAGAGCGCCTCTCGTCTTTTACCTGTGTCCATATAGGATTCCTACCCCGTGATCAAAGGGGGCAAAAAGGGAATTCCTCCAGGACTCTGGACAAAATTGGTTGGGAGGAAGCTTCAAACACTGGTGATGAGTTATGCAAGTCTGTACTACAAAGGTACTGTCTGTAGAGAATACAGCTAAACTGTTAAATTTCCTTTTATTTTTTCAGGGATCTCAATCTGGCTATACTGATGCCCATATGGGATATATAAGGACCATATTTCTGCTTTCAGTTTCCAGCTCAGTTTTCCCCTCATTACCTATATCTTTTCTTATATTCAAAAGATAGAATAGAATTTTGTGTGGGATACTGTTTTTTAACAAGAAATATGTGATTTTGTTTCCAGTTACGTTGAGTTTCTTCACTTGTATGAGATTTCCTACTGCATAGAATCATGGAATCATTAAGATTGCAGAAGACTTGCAAGGTAAATTAGTCCAACTTTTAATCCAGCACTGTGTCCACCACCAAACCATATCCCCAAGTGCCACATCCACGTGCCCTTTGAACACATACAGGGATGATCATTGCAACACTTCCCTGGGCAGCCTGTTCCAATTCCTGACCAGGTTCCATGATACGAAACAGAAACACAGAGCACTTTTCAGGTAAGTGCTGATACCAGCAGCCCTTGACCCTTCCAGAACCATTTATAGTCTGAAAGACCAGATACATTTCTCTCTTTTTGCTCAGTACAAACACCTGAAAGAAGGTTGTGAGGTGGGTGTTGAGTTCTTCTCCCAAGAAACAAGACATAGGATGAGAGGAAATGGCTTCAGATTGCACCAAAGGAAGGCTTAAATTATATCACAGGAAAAAATTGTTTCACTGAAGGGATTGTCAAACCCTAGAATAGGCTGTCCTGGGCAGTGGTGGAGCCACATCCCTGGAGGTAGCTAAAAGATATGTAGGTGTGTTGCTTGGGGACACAGTTTTTTGTTGAACTTGGCAAATTTAGGTTTATAGTTGGACTTGATGACTGTAGGGGTTTTTTACTATGTAAATTATTCCATGATTCCATTAAAAAAACACCAAAAAAAAAAGAAAAACAAAAAAAAAACCAAAACCCTAAACAGTATTTCATGAGGATTTTTTGATGGTTTAGAAGGTATATTGGAAATCCTTCAATATGTAAGGTCGTTTTCCATGCATTTGTGTGTGTGATCTTACTTCTCAGTCATACAAAACAGTCATAAAGCACCAAATATTATCAGAGGAGGAGGCACTGGAAAAGCCTTTACATCAGCCATGCCAGGCAAGCAAGGGTGGAGAAATTAAGAAACACTAATTTGAAGCACTGATATTTAAATGTTGTTCCATTCTTGAGCAAAATAACTGCAACTTTCGCTGAATAACAGTTACAACAGAGATACAGTATATAAATCAAAATTCAGTTTATGAGTTCTCACATGTGTGACATACCTGCTGGAGGTGACTAAGCTACATAGAGAGTGATGGTAGGTATGTCGTTGTCTGAGGACAGTAGAAAGAAAACTGCTTTTCATTAGGCCAAGATTTTCAGGAGTTAAATGCTAATTTTCAGAGCATGACTGTAATTCAGCTTCAAATAATGTGATAAGACAGGCAAAAGCAGAAAACTCTGCTAAACTCTCTGACAAGGGAACAGAAAATCCTCCACAGTTACAGAGACTCTAAGGACTTCTCCTCTCATTTGTAATTTACTTCTTCCCTATAAACCCAGTCTGACCTTGTCTGTACAGCATTGTCCAGACCTTTCATTTGTCATATGGTATATGGCTTGGTAGTATAGCTTGTGTCTCAATGTCACTGAGTGTCTGGGGCTTGGGATTTTTTCACTGGTTTTTTCCCTCCACTTTATGACTTCAATGGCTAAAGAAAAAGCAGCCAAGAGTGTGGATGTCTGCATGTCTTTGCAAGGGAATTAAAGTTTGGGAAAGCACAGTTAAAATTTCTCAATTGAAGTAAAAAAGAAAAAAAAAACAACTTTAAGGTCAAGTGGAGAAAAAGTTTTTCCTACTTTTCTAGTGATCAGATATAAATTACTTTTTGTTGCAATTTAGTTTAAAGACAAATTAATCACAGAAAATAATGGTTTGGCTTTTTTTGTTGTTGCTGTTAATTTTGTCTTGTTTTTAATTACAGAAACTAAAAACACAGAGTGTTAGGTTCATTTGGTTTTACTTTTAAAGTGATTAAATGCAACTGAAGACTCAAGAATTTAAGTATGAATTCAAAACTAGCAAAATGTGTGCAAGGAAAACTGATATAAAGTACACTAGAATTGGATTGTACAGATTGTTTTGTGCTAAGAACTAAATTCATTCCCTGTAACACTGTTATGTCAGTGAGGTATCATGATTTAGCTGTATTGTAGTGACAAGTTCACCTACTCTACCAATGCACACTTTTAGAACATTTCTTAACCATGAACTAAGAAAGCTGAAGGTTTCTGAATTTTCTGTCAGAACTACAGAAACTTATTGCACAGCTTATTTTTTTCCTGGCCTTGAACTTCAGAATCAGAAATTCTTTTACTAGGACAATACTGAATTTGTTACTGCTTGAGAAGATATTTTAAACATATATTTTTTCATGTGTGTTCATGTTTATTCCTGGTGTGCATACATATGTGTGTACAGTGTGTAAGACATTGGGTATATGGATTTCTACAATATGTCATCTGAACAGACATCATGATGAGAACCTGCCAGAAATATTTGTTGCAGTGACTAACTTTTAAAATTAAAATGCAGGATCTACATGAAATATTCTGCCCTTCAGAATCCATTCTTTCTGGGAATGGAACTATCTTTACATTTGTTGAAGTGTAAGGTTTTCTGAAGATATAGTAAGTTTATGCTAATGGCCAACTTTAAATTTGTGAGCTCTTCTTGGATCTGGAATTATTAAAAAATGAGGAAAACCCAAAATCTGTGAAACTGTTCACCTAACTGCACAAACACTAGGGAAGGAACCAGAGAGGTAAAACTGAGAAAACACATGAATTGACTTAGAGGCTTTTTAACAAGTAAAGCAAAAGTTGTGCATGTTAACAAATCAAAACAAGGAATCAATTCACTGTTTTCACAGGCAGACGTGTTCAGCCATCTCCAGGGCTCCATCATGTGGAATGGCAGCTTGGGAAGGCAAACTCCAAACATGCCCCCTTCCTCCTTCTTTCCCCCACTGAGCATGATATCACATGGTCTAGAACTTCACTTTGGTCACTTGGGGTCATCTGTCCTGGCTGTGTCTCCTCCCATTCCTATCCCCTCCCCAGCCTGGCCATACAAGAAGCAGGAAAGGTCTTGGCTCAGTGCAAGCCCTGTTCAGCAGTAACAAAAATATCTCTGTGTTATCAACCAGCACAAACCCAAAACACAGCTCCACATCAGCCACTGGGAAGAAAACTACCTCTACCTCAGCCCAAAATGAGCACATGACATCCCAACTTGCCTTATCTGGACAATTCTCTGGCTACGAGTCAGAGCTTGAATTCCCCAGGAGGCCATTCTTCTCTGTCTCTTTTCTGTATATATCCTTTAACTGATCAGCCACATCAGCAGCGTTAGGTATGAAATAAGAAGCCTGACCTTTGGAATTGGCTCTCCCGACTGATCAGCTCAACACTGATGTGCCTGGCATATTTTGACAGCGCTGGGAGTTGCATATGGGAATTGCACATGTCTAGATGGGAAAATATTTTAGTGAGAAGAAAATTCTATAGAGAGGAGCATGGTGGAGGGAGAATTTCTCTGAACAGAGAGATGCAGTTTAGCTGGTTATTTTCTGGCCATTCTTTAGTGTATGAAATCAGGTTATCTTCAGTATTGAATTGCTAATGTAACCAATGAAATCACAGTCAAGCAAAAGAATGTCCTACAGACATGAAAAAAAAATAGGGTGTAATATATATATTGAGCAGCACCAAAGACCAGAAGACAAGAAATATCAATAAATGGTCAACTCCTACTGTCCCAATCCCTTTGAAGGCAGGAACTGAGGCTGTCTAAAAAATTCTTACTTAAAAAGATAATTTCTTTTTGATAAAGCTTTGCATTTGTCGCGGTGATTTAATTGAGTCCTTGGTATAAATTACACTTCCTGAGATGCGCTGTTTCATGTACATTTATGCTTTAATGTACAGAGGCATTTCTGCATTTTGTCATGGTTTCTTCCCAGACCAACACCAAGGGCCTGACTCCCACCCAGACTGCAGCAGCAAATCTGTGTTTTACAGAGGCTCTGCCATCTTTAAGGAGCAAATGTGACAAGTCTCTGAGCTTTAAAGAAGAATCTTTCTGGGACTGCCAGAAAACAAATGTAACACATGAGAAATCAGAAATTCACAGTCTGTGGGTGGTTATTCTCACTAGCTCCTGTGGACCTCCTTACAGCCTGTGAGTGCTGGTGACCTGACCCCTGCACACATTCATATTCTCTGAATGACCTAAGAGGACAGTTGTTCTTTTAACTGGAGTTGGAACACTCCAGTATATCTTTCACAAAGGGGAAAGTGCCCTGAGCTCTCACACTGTGCTTCTCGAACCCCCTTTTTTTTTTTTTTTCCTCCATGTCTAGCTCATATTCTCTGAGTTTATCTGGACACCTGTGGGAGATGCAACATAAGATCTGAGAAGTGCAATCATATATTCTCAAGCTTCAAAGGCCTCACATGCCTTTTGTCGTGGATTGTTCTTTTTCTGTCAGAAGCACAGAGCTGCATCCCCTTTTATTATGGATAACACACCTCTTTTCCATGGATGTGCTACACTGTCCAGTGGATGTAAAACCCGAGGATACATCCACACTCTCTAAGCAATATAAATCATTAGCTTTGGGAATAGTGAGGGTGACAGAAAATGGCAGGAACATTGGGGTCACCTCCCAGGCCAGGAGAATGCCGCACTATTTCTGTCAGCACCCACTGCCCCACGAGAGCAGTGGGGAGCTGTGTCACCTGGGCAAGGCACCCAGCACAGGGCCGTGGAGCAGAAGGTCCAGCAGAAAGGGTGATAACTTGCACGTTAGAAGAGTTTGCTGTGAAATGACATTACCACCACTTTGATGAGGAAAAGGCTTTTGCTTAAGTAATGACATCAATCTTAAATAGCTCTGACAATAATACTTGCCATCGGTGGAGCTTAAATAGCTTTCCATGGGAAGCTGGGATCAGCAGTCTGATGTGACGTGAATTTCCCAGCTCAGCAGCAGAACTAGGAGCAGAATTAAAGTCCTCTGAATTACAGTGAATCTTTCTCTGGGCAATAGTGGCGTGTCCCTCTCTAAACTGTCGCATTCCTTCACCTTGATCTATGTGTGATCCTACCCCTAAAACAAAGAAAAGACATGTGACAAATGCTTGTGGGAAGAGCCTGTTCAAATGCTTCCAGCACATCCTGGCAAGGTTTATTACCATATGTATCCTGCTTGTTAGACAGCTACCTAAGAAGGACTTTCTTGCAGTTAAAGTATGTGACACAGATGAAGCCAGATTAAAATTGCACCTCTGCTACCAATCTCCTTTCTGATGCTGGGCATGGCTCTTAATTTATCACACCTACTAACCATACAGCAGGGAAAGCATCATGCAGCCCTGGTGAAGACAGCTGTTTATAACACCAGATACAAACAAATTCAGGTTATAAATTAAATTTGTTTCTATGGAATAATGAGATAATTTTAGAAGTGCAAAATAGCAGAACTTTGCTTTACTTTTTACAGTCAAACAATTCAGTATTGTCCAAAATTTCCTGTGTCAAATCAGGCTTGAAATACTAACAAAGATTTTGCTGGACATGGATAAGAATGTGCTTTATATTTATGTGGAGAAAAGGAAGAGTTTCCCATTGCATGGGACTGGAATTTTCACTCTTTCCTTTTGCCATCTTAAATGTGGCAGCTCTGTACAAGTTCAGCAGCAATCACAGACAAGGATGGACTGAGGTAAAAGCTACTTCACCTAGATTGTTTAAAGATAAAGCAAGTTCTGAAAAGAAAACTATAATTACACTGGACTTGAGATCCCTGAACCATGTGCTTAAAAGATGATGTAGACCTCAAGATGCAATATGTTTTTAGCTATGCCAAACTGTCTGCTTTTCTGGCAAAGAATACAAGAGGAGGAACAGAGTTGCAGGGAATTAAAACTAATTTTGGGCATAAGTATCTTTCTTGTCTGCATCTTCTCTGGCTGGTGAGATTAAGCATGAGGAGCCTTTTCACACTGGTGACATCAGACTGTGCCCTCAGGGTTATGTGTGTTGTGGTATTGGACTGTGCTGTGCCCCCTTCAAAGGCAGAATGAGTTGCATTTGATGGTGTTTCTGAACCTTTGTGAAGGGAAGAAGAATTTTTAAATGTTATATTTGTGGAAAATAATGGCTGGGGAATGTCTGCTTGTCTGTGGGTACGGGTGGTTCTTTGCCTCTTTGCCTCCTGGAGAGTTAGGTACTTCTGCCTCTGCCTGTATGTCTCTCTCACTGATAATGAAGGGCCTTCAACAAGCAGCAGTGAGTTCTATTATATTCATTCTTCACTTTTATATTCTCCTGACTTTTACAGGTTTTCTTTGAAAAATTGCATTAGGGATTTTATGATATTTAGAGCTGTCAGGGTTCTTCTATCTTCTCATCTCTGAGGCTGGGCAATTGCTGCACAAACATAAAAATAAGGTGAGAAGGTCACTGTTTCCTTCCATGTTCTCTGACAATAGTTTCCTTCTTCCTGCCCTCTTTATTTCCCTCTTCATCACACTATTCCTTCTGCCCTGGAGCTTAATCACACTATCAAATACACCTAGATTATAGGTGTATAATCTAGGTGTATTTCTGGTTTTTTAGGTCTCAGTTCTAGCAGAACCTTAGATATCATGTTTTAGAAAGGATGCTTTCTGTTAACACATCCCACTGGAGGTGTAACTTAGAGCTTATTAATGGATTCACACTGTCTATATCGAGTTGGCATTACTGATAGGTTAGGGATCCAAACCACTCCCTCACTCTCAGCTGCTGTTCTTTCACACAGAAAACGTGGGCATGCACACTGGATAGCAGACTCGATGTTCTCCAGCCAGGCCATGTTCAGGTCATGTAGAAGACTGGGATCCTGAAACACTTCATAATACAGCCCCATGAGGTACGTCTGGGCAGAAGAACAGAAATTATATCTAAAATATAAGCAGCACAGATGATTGTAGTTTTTCCATGTTTTAACATAAAGCCCATAAATGGCTCGAAAATAAGTGCTTGTGCTTGGAGCTGGGGATTCCAGCAGGCACAAACCAGCTAATGACCTGCATGAAGGAAGGAAGGAAGGGCTGAAGAGAGGTGAAGGGAAAAGTGGTTGAGTCACCAGAGATTTGACCATGCCCAATCTGCAGAAAATGGGAGAGTTGCACTCATGGCAAGTGGTGGTGCTCAATCTACTGTTTCAGATCCTCCTTCCTCCCCTTGGACAAGCAGAGCAACATCAGTGCTGCCCATCAACTCCTTGTGTTCCTTTTCCTGGCCACCCCTCCTTTCCCCACTGTAATACAGGCTGGAAACAGCTTCTCCTCCAGGGCTTCCTGCAAAGCCTTGAGCCCGTGTGAGACAGTTCAGAGTGTTTAATTCATAAATCTTTACTCTTTTCCTGAGCACCAAATTCAGGGTTTTTCCAGAAGAGGCTGTCGTTAAAAGCAGTGATCTATCACTGGGACAAGAAAATATGGACACTACTTAAAACCAGCATCCAGGCATTAATTCCCTAAAAATGAAACTGTAGTCATTCAAGAACTGAGAACACTGAATCCTGCAGGAAAAAATGAAACTGTCTAGACCAAACTAAAAGAAATGGTCAAAATATTGCACTACAGATTCAAGAGAGCAGGAAAAAGAAGATAACCTCCATCTTGCTGAAGAAATTGTCCAATAAGATGGCTTCCCCCCTTCATCAAATATTCAAAACTGTTTACCAGATATATGTATTTTCTCCAATAAAACCATGGTGTGAGTTAAGCTTGTGAGCAGATGGTTGTAAGTACATAAAATTTAAAGTCTGAAATTCAAGATGGTGTGAGCAGATATATAAATCATATGATATGTTTTTCTGATTGGATGAGCAAACCACAACTCTTAAAACCAGACTTCCATTGCAAATAGCAGCATTTTGTGAAATTCACCTTCTGTTAGTATTTTTTAATAGTTGTCTAAAATTAGCTATTCCCAGGAACAACCCAGCCAGCAAACTCATTAACTAAAATAACTGCAGAAAACAAACACAGAGTAGGGGCTAACCTAGTCAGTGAGACCTTGTTTTATACATTTGAGTAAATATTAGTAGAGCATTTAAAACAGTTTGTCCAGCTCTATGAAAAGTTCATGTGTGTTAAGATTTTGCAGGGAAAATAAAATAAATTTTAAAAGCCACACACAAATCTTCTCAATGTAAGAAAACACAATTGAGAAAAGCATAGCCTCATGAATAACATTGACAAGTCAAATAATAAAATGTATATTCCTTTCACACAAGACCACGCTCACAAAAATTTCTTCAGCCTTGTGCAAATAATATTGAATATTTTGATAATACTGTTGAGCTAACTGGATTATTATCTTGAGCTTCAGACACTTGCCTGAGACTTATACGAAGTATTATCTGACTGGAAAAAAAAGAAAAAAAGAAAAATAACCCCAAATTTCTGCCCTCCTGTTCTCCCCTCTCTCCACCATCAAGCCCTCTATTACTTTATCCCTATTCTACAGTTTAAACACATCAAACTTTGTGTGTAGCTATTGTAGATGGCAGGGACATTTTCTTCATAAAATCTAAAAATCTGAAATCTATCCTCTGCCACGAGGCCATAGAGCTTCCATAAGGAAATTTTATTTTAACATAAAGATATGTGGTTAAGGTAAGAACCTTGATGTAAAAAAATCAGGGTTCAGAATCTGGATTTTTATGTACCAGCAATTATTTGTAGACCAAGATGTTGACAGAATTTCATTGGTTTAGGTGACATAGTAAGAATATAATATGTATTATACTTTTCACTGAGGTTAAAGAAACAAATCCCACTTAGGGTTTTCTAAGGTGTTGTGGTGAAGTAGGAGAATCCAAGATGTTACTGTTTATGGTGACATTTCTAACCCCTACTTTTAGAACCATTGTTTCAATGTGGGGCAAAACACACTTATACTTTCTGGAGAAGACATTTTTGTTGCTCTTAAAGTGAACTTAGAAATGCTTTGGCACACACCTGATTCCTTTCAGCAGGTCTCCACATTTCTCCTGGAACTGGTTCCTCTCAGATAAAAAACAAATGAATACAACAGCTTCTCTCAAGGCCAGAGAAGAGATAAGAGCTCTCAGGATCAGGCATGAAAAAGGTGTATCAGTTAGACCTAAAATTAGAGCCTCTTATCTTCAAAGACAGCCCTGGTATACAGATATGTGAGGATTTAGACATCCTTCTAAAGCAAATGAGCAACTTTACACGAATTTCAATTTATGCTAAGGTCTAAAAATGTTATTTAATTTTATTTTGTATATGTTTTTTTTAAAAATTAAATCACCCTGTTTCACTCTATCCTTTGACCTTATCTCAGCTGGGTCAGAGTAAAGGTCCTTGTTATTTTGTGACCCCAAACAAGATGTTTGATTTCCTTGTTAATCCCTGCTTCACAAGAGGAGTTCAGCTGGACATAGCCATTGTCCTGCTTCTAGGTGAAGAAAGGGCTAATAAACAAGTTATGCAGTGATGGGAGGTTGTAATAAGAACATTCTTGTGGATGTTTTTTTTTTTTTTTTCATGGTTCTCCTTGGGTAAAGATTTTAATCTCAGTCTTTCCTTGGGAAGTAATCCAAGAGGAGAAGTGCGTAAAAGTCCCTGGGAAAAATAGCGGTAGTAACTGGTAGAGCATCATCAGTCAGTCATGTTTCCTGGGTTGAAATTCCCAGCCCAAATTCTTCCCCTAGGCTTGAAACTGGAGCAGTCAGTGCCAGAGACTGTTTTGTCATGGGAATGTGGTTGTTTTTCACTTCAAAGATATGTTGGATGAACACTGATCAGCTGCATGCACCTGTGAAAATAAAAGTACACTGAATTAAACATAAACACACTAAAACAGGGAACCCTACCATCATTTTTGTACCTAGCCACCCACAAAAATGGTATAACCAGTGCTAGTAACACAATAAACCTGCTACTGATGGGGTCAGATCCAAATCCTAACCTCCGGGACTTGCTATTATCTTGCTACGAGAACTTGTTTTGTGAACTTGAGTACCAGGTTTTTTCCCATTATGGTGTCAGTTTAAATGTGGGATAGGAGCAAAGGCCTTGAAAACATGGGTCAAAAATAGAGGACCCAGAACTGCTAACACCACACTGATGGGCCACTGTTTATCATTGAAGCAGCACAGCTTCAAGAGCTGCAATAGGACGGCATTCACTGAAGGAAAAAAAGCTTCAACACAGTGAGGGACAAAAGAGATCCCAGGCAAACAAGAGGAGAAGACACCTGCCCCAAACTGGGAGCACAACCTCCCCCTGCCATCTTTGGGCAGCAAATAGGCAGCAGCTGGAGGCTGAGAGTTGGGCACAGTCTAAAAAACCAACACTTTACAACAGGATATGTTCTCGGATGTGGTAGTGGTGAACTCTTTCAGAGAACTTGATCCATTTAACCTCTATATTAAGACCACCAAGGCTATAGTCCTCAACACAAACTGCAGTGACATGAGCTCCATGGTGCTGTGTACTCATACTTAATTTAGGATTGATTGTTAAGCATTAACTGTTTTGAATATGCAGTGACAATAATTGTTAATGAGTAAGAATAAACCTTTAAAATAATATGTATTGTTAATTAACATGAATCTGGTGGAGTTCTGCTTTAAAGTTTAAATTGATTTGGTTGATCAATCTTCTAAATATTCCCATCACATCAGTCTCATGCTCCCTGAGATAGAGCTATGTATATACACACATATACTGGCATATATATATGTATACTCAATTACAACATGTAAATGTCAAAAATAGAAGTGTGAAACACGTTGTACAAATATATGAGTGAGAAGGATAATAATTCCAAATTATTGAGGAGCTTGTTAAGTATCTGTGACTAATCTGCTAGGAATATAAATAATTATCTGTATCTGAGGTAAATTTTTTGATCTGGAGATGCATAGCATGCAGTCTGATCACCAGATTTTTTTTTTTTCCATTTTTTTCCATGACAAGATACAGAAACATTCTGTGTCCTTACAATTAAATATTTCACGTTGTGTCAAGCTAGACTATTAGGGATATTGCTACTGTGCAGTCTTTGTTTATTGTAAAATGCAGGCAAACCCAGTGGGAAGAAATGATGATGTCCAACTCCAATTCAGAAGGCTGAATGATTTCTTTATTATAACTATGCTATAATACATTAATATACTATATAAAGGAAGATACTAAAACTACATGCCTACTTTTTCTAACTACCATATCTAACTATCTCTCAACTCGTTACCCTCTTCGTGAAAGTCCAGACACAGGTGGACCCAATTGGCCATCAGGCTCAAACAATCCTCACCAGGATCTAACCAAGTAATCACCCCAGGTAAACAATTCTCCAAATACATTCCACATAGGAAAAACAAGGAGCAGAAATAGAAATTGTTTGCTCTTTCTTTCTCTCTGTGCACCTCTATGAAAAATCCCGAGAGAGAGAGAAATGTGCTTGCCACATTTGTTCAGCACCCTCAATAAATAATAATTGTGTTTGCATTACAAGTAGACAGTTTGTCTGACTTCTCTTTCATGACAATCTCAACACTCCACAAGATACATGATTTAATTATACTGAACACTGGTCTAAATAGAGAAAAACATGGAAAGTTTAGTTTGCCACATTCATTGACATGTATTAAGTTGGTGTGTCTATAACGTTCTCTAGAAATCATATATGCTGGAATTAAGACTTTCATGCCAGGACTGTCTTATGTCCACAGTATTTGGACTTAAGAAGTGAATGATGTTTCCAGAATGAAGGTGTGATGCCAAGATACATGACCAGCTCAGCACATCAGACTGGCTGTTCTTTGAGTGGTAAAAAACTTGCTGATGGCTAGGCCCAGAGTGGTGGTGAATGGTGCCATATTCAGCAGTCCGTCCCAGGGATCAGTGCTGGGGACAGCCCTTCCTTACCAATGATCTGATCAAGTGCACCCTCAATCAGTTTGCAGATGACACCAAATTGAGTGGGTGTGTGGATCTGCTGGAGGGCAGGAAGGTTCTGCAGAGGGGTCTGGACAGGCTGGATCCATGGGCTGAGGCCAATGGTGTGAGTGGTAAAAAGGGGAAGTTCTGGGTCCTGCCCTTGGGTTACAACAATCCCTGCAGCTCCAGGCTGGGGAAGGAATGTCTAAAAATCTGCCAAGTGGGAAAGGACCTGGGGGTGCTGGTGGCAGCAGCTGGATGTGGGCCGAAAGGTGCCCACATGGCCAAGGAGGCAGAGGACAACATGGCATGTGTCAGCAATAGTGTGGCCCACAATACCAGGGCAGTGACTGTGCTGGGCAGTCATACCTTGAATCTTGGGTTCAGCTCTGGGTTCCTCAGAACAAGAGAAGAATTGAAGGGCTGGAGCATGTCCAGGGAAGGGAATTTAGCTGGGGAAGAGTCTGGAGCACCACGAGCAGCTGAAGGAGTTGTGGAGGCTCAGCCTGGAGAAAAGGAGGCTCAGGGGGGACCTTCTCACCCTACAGGAGGGTACAGCCAGGTGGGTCAGGCTCTGCTTCCAGGGAACAATTGGCAGGACAAGAGGAAATGGCCTCAAGTTGCACCACTGGATATTTGGTTGAGATACTATCGAAAATTTCTTCACCAAGAGGGTTTTTAAACACCCAAGTAGGATGCCCAGGGCTGTGGTGGAGTCAATGTTTCTGCATATATTTAAAAGGCTTGTAAATGTGTCACTCAGGGATTTGGCTTAGTGGTGGGCTTAGTTGTGTTAGAAGTGCAGTTCATCTCAATGATTTTAAGGGTCGTTTCTAACCTAAATTTTTCTGATTCTGTGTTGAGCTAATAGCATAGACTTCTCTATAGATTTCCTTTGCAAGAAATCTGCTGAAAGAGTTTCATGTGGTTCATTTTACAAAGAGATGGTCTCTTTCTCTGAAGTCCTGGACACTCCCTAGAAAAGTGTCTCTGGAAGTTCTGGACACGTTCAGGTCATTTCCTGCCAAACAGATGTGAAGATTATATCCTTTGCAGCAAAATGGATATTTTACCAGTGAGCTCTAGCACTGGCCAATATTCTATCTGGACAATCATTTGCCTTGTCCATGTGAAACACTGGTTTCTTCAAATATAAAGAAACATAAGTGAGCTTCAAAACTAAAATGGTTTTCCTTGGGTTTTTTTCAGTTCCTGTTTGCTTTCAGAAATCTGAAGCAGGAAACCAAATTTTTGTTTCTCAGTTCACTGAAGAATTCTTGTTGATACAAGGGACAAAGCAGGTGATTTACTGGTTAAGAAACTTCCAGCTTCTCAGCTGAGAGCAAAGAGCCATTTTCCTCTGATCTCCTTCTGTTGTAAACATTTGTTATGAAATGCACATCACATTGCTTGCACTCAGTTGATATCTTCTTTATCACTCTCGGATAGGAATTCAAAGAATTAATTTTCCGTGCTATGGGTACCTTTAGATTCATGGGAGTGTCTGGAGTTGTAAAACATCAAGTCCAATGGAAAGTTAGAGACTATATATGGGCCATATTGTAGCACTGCTGATGGATACAATTTGGATGAATGTAGTCTTCTGCCCAGAAGTGAATCAGTGCAGAAAATGGCCCAGGTTGCTTTTGGAATAATAAATGGCTCATCCAAAGCATTCACATCTGTGAGTTGATGTCTAGCCACGCTTAGAACCTAAGCATGAAACCACAAGTACAATCAGAATGTAGCAGACGTGTTCTTGCTCTGTGGGCTGTATGTGTGCCTGGTGACCAACTCTCCAAGATTCATTGTAGGTCCAAACTTTAGACTCACTGGCACAACTGTTTCTGACTTCAGTACAACATGTCTTATAATGAAAGCCTTGCAGAAAAAATTAGACAACTGTGAACCGGATAATTGAAGATTTCGTCTGTGGGTGTTTGAGATAAGGAGTGCAATAATAAAATTTGTCTGAATGTATTGAGTAGACTTGCTGCAGTTTATGCCTAATCATATATTTAGCAACATTTGCAAACAAGATCAGCAATTACACAGCTAAATGAAACCAGCACGTGTCTGGCTATGCCACAGTTTATACAGAAAGAAAAACAATCTAAGATTTTTAGATTCAACTGAAATGCAGTAAGAAAAAGGATGCGAGAAAGGAATGTTATGAATATCATATCAGCAGAGTAGTCTAATTATCTGGCTTGTTGATAGATAAAATACTTTTAATGCCTTTTATATTTGCCATACAAATTTTCTGTTAAATGAATTTTAATCTTGACAGGTGCACAACAGTCATATTTTCTTTGATGTTGAAATGGTGAAAGCAAAATGTATAGCTGAGGCAAATACCTTTGTCCTTTAAGAATCCAGTAGAGACTCCTTTGGTGCAGTGGCTATAAGACCCAAAAGATAAACATAGGAGACAAACAAGTGTAGATCATCTACATGAAAAACTGAAAATTATGGAATAGTTTGAAAAAGTAAAGATAGAAAGAAGAGCATAGCTGTAAGCCCCTCTAGGTGAGCTCTATCAGATGACAGGCAGCTCTTCTCTTTGAATATGCACATGTTCAATGAAAACTTTCATTAAACTTAAAATTAAAAAGATTGACTCCAGTGGGAAACAGATTTGAGTTTTCAAGGTACAAAACCTGCTTCAAATAAACATTCAGCCTGTTTTGTCCCTCCCTGTTGAACTTCTCCTCTAGGTGAATGTTAATTTTTGTTACTAGAAAACCAAGTAAAAAGAAAAAGAAAAAGGAAAAAAAAAATCCTCCAGCCACACTTTTACTTTGGACTAATATTCACCTGTGTGAAACAGAGTATTTTTTTCTCTTCCCACATAGGAGAATGACCAAGAACTGATTGACATCCCTAGGAGAATGCCAGCTTTTCAGCTCCAGACTTGCAGACATTCCTCTACTCCTCAGAGGCCCTGCCCTAGAGGTGTTTGGTTGTCTTGCTTATTTGATTGCAGTCAGATAGGAAGACTGAGCTTTGATAGACAGCTGTTCTCGTGCTAGACACTAATAGATTTGATATGTTTTGGTTGCCTGTGGGGTTTTTTTGTTTGATGGTTTTCTTTTTTCTTTTTTTTTTTTTTTTTTTTTTTGTTGATGTTGTTGTTGTTTGGGCTTCTTGTTGCTATTATGGGCTCAATTTTCCATATTTTATTTTGAAATGTTTATTATATTATAGAGGACTATTAAGTGCTTGGAAAAATCTGGTACTTATGAGATGAGAAAAGGCATTTCAATTTTTCATTGAATTTTATAAGTTGAAAGGTGAAATTTTGGAATTCAGTTGAGATATATACCACTTTCTATGGTGTCAGCAAGCAGAATTTGATGCAAGATACAAAGAAAATATTCAATTCTTAAAAATTTTTAGTGCTGTGTGACAATCTGAACTCCCATTCTCAATTTTTTTCTTTTTTAGCAGAAGAATTATTATGATTGCAGTGGCACAGATGATGTTTATCTCAATTAGAAGGCAGCTTCCTCCTTTATCTGCTGTTCTCAGTGCCTTGCTGTGAGACCAGAACCTGTGTAAAACTTGGTGGTGTTTGCATGGAGAGGTGCAGAAAGATGGACTCTACTTTCTTTCACTCCAGTTCTGAAAAGAATTGGCTGAGTGGAAGCCACTGGAGACTCCAGGAGAGAACTAATATGGACACTAATAGTTAGTTAGTTTCTTTGTATCAAAAATTAATCTTGTGGTTTTTTTGCCGTAAGCTACTATATATGCAGACAGCATGAAAATTATATTATAATACTGAGAAGATCATTCTGCAGATTCAATGAGTTAAATTCTTGTCCAGCTTCCTGGGACCTTGATTTTCACTTTGAATCCCACTATGTGGTGACATGGATGCATCAGAGGAAAGCCTGTGAGAACCATGGACTGAGGTAAGGCGCAACCCTCTATTTTTCTCTGTGCTTCTTTATCAGCAGAGATTTCTCATCTCTGCATTGCTTTTTTAATTTTTTTAAACAACTTATTAATAATCTGCACCAGTAAGAGAATGTGCACAGTCTGAGGTGACATTACGATCAAGTACCATTATTTTCAAAATGTGGGACTACTTCTCCTCTTAGGCTTGAATAAATCAATTTTAACCTTTCTGCAAAGTTGAGAGAGCTACAGGTATGACAGTGAAAGAAGGGAACAGAGCAGTGCTTATGCCAAGATGATGCCTTATCCTCCACAGACCTGCTCTTGATGTCATTGCTTGCCAGCTGTTGACTTGCTAACCGAGGCAAAATATCCTTATTAAATCCTATTTGGTTTTTCACTGCAATTACCAGCATAAGCAGGGCAAAAATGTTTTTGTCTTCTTTTGCTGATTATCAGCATCATTGCAGTGCCTTTCCCATGGGTTCCCAAAGATGTAAGTAGAGTGTGCATTAAAGGATGGCCCCAGGAAAGAGATAACGCTGGAATACACTCTTTCAATATTAGCCCTAAAGACTTGACTTTCCTTTCTTACCTCAGCCACAGTAAATGCATAATAAAATGAAGGAAGCAGTCTGAGTTTCATACTCTTCCTCCTCTTTGCAGCTCTTTCACTGTCTCTTTCCTGCCTGTTTGACATTTGGGGAGCAGAGTAGCAAAATCCCATTTATTTCTGCATGGGTAAGGAATATTATTTACACTCTGTCTCAAGGGAGTTGTTCAAGTCACTGCATAAGGCATAGTGTGCATAGATGAATCCTGAATTGCCCATCACTCTCAAATAATATGAGGATGATCTATAAAAGTGGATATAAATCAAACGATGGAAATTCCCCAGGCTCCATACTCCATGGGCCAGTCCTTGTAGTACAACAAAATTCCTGTGTCAAATATATATGTCTCTGAGGTACAGTTGAAACTTTAAAGCATTAACATTCTAGTGGAATATGGTTATGAGGGGACAGACATGAGTACAGACAGATAAACCTCTGGAATTAGATTTTTTTTTTCTGAAATAAAATGGGTCATGGATAATATATGAAGGAGGGGAAGCTCAGGTCATTTCTTCAGACAACATTTTTCTTCTTTTGTGTGGTGAAATATATTTATTTACACACAAAAAATCGTTCTTTAATGGGCATGAGGAAAACCTCTTGGCACACTGAGACCGATCTCTTTTTTATTAATTTTACTGCAAAAGGTCAAAACTATATCTGTTAAGTATATTTATACAGGAAAGCGCTAGACACACTCGATTACATAATGAGATTAACATCCGTGTCTTGTAAGATAATGATCTTGAGACAGAGTCCCAGTGTAGCTCTGATCAAGATAATAGGACTGACTTTGGACTCTTTTGTTTCTTCCAAGCTCTTAACCTAAAATGAATTGGGTTAATCTTTCAAGAAATCTGTCTTAATTTTGGATGCTTTATTTGAGACTGTGGGCTGTGGTATCTGAGTTTCCTTTTGTCACCTGGTAAATGGATCACTTAGACTTGTGCTTTGCTGAAATGTAGCTGCAATTTTTAAACTTTTTTTTTTTAAAGGCAGACTTTTTTGTGACATAAAAAGATTCTAGGTTAGAGAAACAATGTAAATGTAAGAAAGCAAAGGTCTTTGTTCAGATCTAAAATAAAATAAATAAAATAATTCAAAGGAAGGATTGTTTACTTGAAGGTTTTCCTCACCATTGGGCAGAATACAAGATAACTCTCCTATTTACAGTGATGCACAAACTCAAAGATACCTTAATTATTATCTTATGGACAAAAAAATACTATTCTATTTTAGTCTATTATCCTGATGTCCATCAGAATTGGTACCCCAAACTCCAGTTCTACAAATGGTACCAACCTTTGTTTAAAGTCTTTGCCATGTGTTGGCTCTTCAGGGTTTGTGATCTCCTTCCACCAGCAGCCAGGCATTTTACCCTGTGGGAGGCACTTAAATAATTTGTGACATCTAGGTGACCTAGGTAGATGTGCGACTTCCTAGGGACATTGAATATAATGTATTTTCACTATTTATCATAGTTACAGAAACACCAGGATTTAACAATTTCTGATAATCTACCAGAAATTCAGTCCTTAACTGGCTTCCAAATGCTGACTTTATGCATAGGAGGAAAAGACCCAAACCAAAACAATAAACTGTTTTATCTATTGAATGTGCAATGTTCCTTTTAGGATGAAGCATTGTGAGTTTCTATACTAAGGTTGAAGAAATAACCTAAATTTAGAAAGAATGTATTGAAACTTTAATCTCACCTAAATGTATCCATATAAGAGCTGCAAATTTAGTCTTATCTTATTTAATCATTAATCTGGGCTTTCTCTGTATACAACAGAGGGAATATGAAATGTTCAGAGAGTCGTATATCTAATCTTAAAATGGAGTGAATTATCTTGTGGAGGTGCTGATTTCTCTCCACCAAGTGAACTTAGAGGGTATCTCATTTTTTGCTCAAAATGAGGCAAAAATTATTTTAAAAGTTAAAATGCTGTGAACATAAATTCAAGACAAAGAATTTAAAAAGTAGGAGACACTTGAATGCCCAAGATTTAAATGTTGCAGCAAACTTTCTTGGTGACTTGCACTCCTACATCTCCAGTCTCTCTGAAAGCCCCACTATTCACATTCAGCTGGGTATCCAAATCTACACATTCAGAGGATGAAATTAATTTCTAGGAATTTAGGAGCTCACTTTCACTGCGATTTAAGGACATAATCCTGTGTGCCGTCCTTAGATTTTACTTTCTTGGTGTTGTGAGTGCTTCAGAGAAGCAAGCCAAATGTCAGATTTTGGATGCTAGATCCTAACTTTGGCCTCCTAGAATAACCTAACCAGTGCTGCAGAGCTGAAGCTAGGACACAGGGATGGGCTTAAGAAAGTTCTTGGTTAATCTTCTGTAGATGCAGTTGTGCTCTGGATTTACCCAGAGATAAAAGTTTCCAAAGATCTCTGATAAATTCCATTAAGAATTCCATATTGCCGTTGCCAAAGGACACAAAAAAAAAGCACAGCATCTGAGCGTTCACTCCTAAGTCAGGGGCTCACAAGTGCAAAGAAATACTCTAAAAGGTTATTTTCATAAAACAAAGGAAGCGAGTTAAATGTTTTCTGCATGTAATTGAAAAAATGTCTCAGCAATAAAAGATACAGAACAGGGGGAGCAATGGCATGTAAACAACCAATCAACTTGAGACATGCTCTTTCTTCGTCCAACAATAATGCCTGGACTGTTAAATCTCTCTTGCAGGTGCTTTATTTTCCTTTACAGCACTGTACTGTATTTTGCCTTCTATATCTGGCACTGAAAACACATTCTTCTTTTCCTTCTGATAAAATGATGGAGTTTACTGGGTTTCATACTAATACAGAAAAAAATAAAACAGCAATACCACCTAAGTGGGAAGGATTTTGCAATACCAAGACATTCATCTGGGTCTGTAAATACCAGCTAATAAATACTGCAGTATAAACTGAGATATATGACCAAAACTGCAGTGGTTTATGTAATAATAAAAGATAGATAGATAGATAGATAGATAGATAGATAGATAGATAGATAGACAGATAGACAAATTGAAAGAAAAAGACTTCATCCCTGTCACTTCTAAGTCTCAGAGACTTAGACACACAGGAATACCTGAGCTTCCATTAATTTCTGCTTTAGCCTGCAAATTATTAAATATTTTTGACACAAAATGCTATTACATTAACTCCTACTAGCCTGAGAAGGTTTAACTAATCTTGGATAGCTGACGGCATGGTTTTCAAACATTAAGAACAGTCTTCAGTGTGGTTCATAAACTTAGAAATTGATTTTGAAGTCACTCATCTCTTTAGAAATATGAAGACTTCTAATCAAATTTCCCAAAAAGAACAATGTTGTGTCAGCCCAGTTAATTTCCTAAGGACACTCCAGCATGAGACCAGATTTTCTGTGGCTTCCAGTAATGCCAGGGATAGAGATATTAACAGTGTGCTACAGATTGTTCCAGAAGAAATCCCATTTTATGACATTACTCTCTCTTTAAAATAATAGTAGAGATTAATAAAAATTATAATATCATTCATTTTTGTGTTTTTTTTTTTTTTTTTTTTTTTTACAGGAATCTAAGGCTACACAACAGGAGGCAGGACTCAGAGTATTATAAATGTAGGGAACACTTCTGCATGTTAAGTTGTTTGGTATGGATGCTGGAAGGACTCAGTCCAATCCCCTTCCCACTGAAATCAGAAGATGGTGAACATCATCTCCTAAGCACAATTGTTAATAGATATATGTTATATCCTGTTAATAGGCAAATACAGAGAATTAATACTTTTGGGAACCTTAGAGTTCCTTATAACCTTTTTTTTTTTTTTTAACAAAGTACTTGCAAATTTTAAAAATTCCAGCTTATTTTGAAACATAAATATTGATTTTTTTCACTGAAAATTATGAAATCTTTTGAACAAATCAGAAACCTCCATTACATTCAACCAGGTCTCCTTTTGTGAAAAAATTGAGTTTTTAATCTAAACTATTTTTGTTTGTTTTTTTTTGTTATTTTTTGTTTGTTTGTTTGTTTTTAAAGAAAAACTGTCAGAAAATTTACAAGCAATATCTCTCTCTCCCTTGACAAGTTTTGTCTTGTGGTTGTAATCAATGATTTGACATCTGAAATCAGTGTTATTTTTCCTTCAGATTATTCTTTTGTTTAACTGTAACACACTATGCACACACTGCTAAATTTCCTCTTCAGGTACCTGATTTTATCCTGTGCCTGCATTGCTTTCTTTTTTTTCCCCCACCTTGTGCCCGTAAATGTATTTCTAAAGCCCACTATCTATCATTTGTTCTGAAAACTAACTAACTGTTTGCACATTTGCTTTCCAGATGTTGCTGCCAACAAATTATTCCCCAGTGATTTAAGCTTCAATTTCACCCATTACTGTTTAGCTTATAGGACATATTCCTGGAACTCAGAAGATTTTCAACTTAAGTTTGTATTCCTTCCCTCAGGAAAAAACAAAATAGTAAATTTCACACCAAAACAGACCATATAAAAGGTTGAAATTCAACACATGCCTACTAAATAAACAATTAAATAAAATAATCCACTATACCATTTTGTCATACTTTCTAAAAGGGATGTGATGCTTAATAGAAGACAGATCTCCCCTAAAAGATCAATCTTACTATAAAAGAAGCACTATGTCAATTACAGTGATTTTGATACTAAAATAAAACATTCCCAAAGTATATCACTATATGAAATGTCAAAGTTTTTTTTACACGTAGTACTTTTTCTACCAATATTCCTAATTTCAGCTATAAAGTAAGGATCTCACTTATTCCTGCCTGGGTAATTAAATCAGTACTAAACTGAGTGTACCAGAACTCGTGAAATTTCTACCTACTCCTGTCTAAAATGAGAACGTTGAAAATCTTTTTCAAGGTGCTGCCCAGACCATATAGAGCTCAGTTTGGCAAAGTTCTTGCTCCATTTCTTTGGTCATATTGTACCTCTAACATGGAATTTGCCTGCAATGAGGCAAGGCAGAAGTGGAAAGAGCAGTTTGAACTGAAGGTAAAGGTAAAGGTAAGGGTAAAGGCCTTCTCGAGCCTCTAAAGGGAGGAAATGATACCTTGGATTTCAGCTTGCTATTTTTTTCTTTTTTTTGATTTTGTGCTGCTTTGCTGTGTGGGTCTGGGTTTTATATAAGGGTATAGTAGGAGTGGGTTTTCATATACGGGGATAGTAAGCTCTCTTCACAGAGTAGGTAGACACAACAATTCCTTCTCTAGCCAGAGACCCAAGGACAGCCGATCCGATCTCAGGCCCAAGAGTATAAAGAACGTGGGCTGAAGAGAGAAAAAACAAGAAGGATGGGACTTCATGGGCTGGGGCTGTAATTGGATAATTAGCTCCAATATGCTAATGGACCAAAACTTATAAAAATGTGAAATCTTATGACCAAGCCCTCTTTTGCTTCCATTTGGAGCCATCCGGGCAGAGCCAAAGCTGTGGCTCTGGTACTGCCAGGGTGTGGCCTTTGAAGGCCCTTCAGAAAATATTCTTCTATTCCCCTTAACTCTGTCTAGTCTCTGTTCCAGCTGTTTAAGGCATCGGTTCATTTCTCTTCATCTCCTTCTCTTATTCCTGAGTTGCTTTGCATCACCCAGAAGATGTTTTGGCATTTGGTTTTGGGATTTTGGTTGCTTGTTTGTGTTTTTCTTTAATCAGCAGCATCATATGGACTATTATTGTGTAGCAGACGAGGTAACTTAGGACAGAAATAAAGTGCAGCACTCTCATAGTTAATGCTATTTCAGGGATCTATGTGTAAAAATCAATTTTAGTTATTCACAACCTTTTTTCTTCTTTCCTCACTCAATTACCTTATTGACCACTTATTTATAAACTAAAAAAGACACATATTCTCCCTGTCTGTTCCATAGAGGAAACAGAAAATGGTCTTATTTAATCCTGATGTTGGTGGAATTCTACCCAGGGAAAATTTGGCTCAAATATTCCTGAATAAGGTCGTTGAATGAAAATAGATTTTACTTTGGCTTAGTTATTCATTTTACCTAATTTTATTCTTAAAATATATGTTTACACATAATCTCACCAGATGCAGATGTCTGGTCCTGACTGTTAAAATTCAAGCAAATTATTATTTCACATATGCATAAAAATATTTAAAACAAATAACATTTAACATGGTTGCATAATTTTGATACAATAAAGTCCTCACTTATGAGAAGTAAGGATGGGGATAGTATATTTTTAAGTTAGGTACTGGGCAATGAAATAAATATGTAAATTAAACATTTTTAAAAGTTATTTTTTCCAGAAAATAAGAGTGGGTTGGTTTCATAACTGCTAAACACCATTACCTGCTATTGAGTTCCACTGCAGAGAGTGGATTAACAGCTGTTGTCAGAAATTGTTGGTGTAATGGAATTATTTATGGTGTCATCTGTTTAATTCTTGTGGGAAATGTTCACACAGTCTGTCAATGAAGTGCATGAATACAGCTAAAGCATGGTTTATTGACTATTCCAAATTATTTTATGTATGGTAAAACAGGCAAATTTGAAAGTATTTTCCTTATCTGGCTTCTACAAGTTTATCTAATGAATGTTAGAGTGGTTTTGAAATATGGCTTTCCCTTTTTCTACCTCTGATCAGACTTCCTTGGTACCACTGCTGGGTTTGCACAGAAGTTCACATTTAATAAATACAACAGAACACTTTTATTACAAAGAGCACTACCTTGTAAAGATTGATGGAGATTAATTCTAGTCCACTAATTCTCATCTGGTGCTTCAAAAAAATTTGGGATAAAACTGTTTGTCTCTGTGTGTTCTTATTTTTCATTTCTCTGCAGTTCTGCCATTGTCTCTCTTGGCTGGGGCTAGAAGCAGAATTGCAGAAATGCCACCAGAAAGGCTGTGCTACTGGGGAATAGATGAGGCATGTTGTTTCAGATTTAATTAGAAAAGTTTTGTACAGATTTGCTCTGTAGGCCACATTTCAACATTAAAGTTGAGGGCAGCTGATGCCATCTGCTCCATTTAATGCAAATTCAATGCAGCCCTTCGGCTCTTGGCAACTTACCAATACGGTCCTCAAATTATTTGGGCAAAGTATGACCACCCCTGCTGTACCAAGTGACCCTGTTTTCTCCCCCCTCCTGCCTAAGCAGTGATGGATTTTTTGTGCTTCTCTGGCTGGTCATGTATGATTTCGAGGAAAAAGATCGTTTCTATCAATCAAAAAACAACACTCATCATTAGTCTTCTGGGACACATGCTGCAAACCCTTAGGACCAGCTTTTCAAAGGAAGAGAATATTGTTTCTGATGTGAAGTTGATGGATGTTTCATGTACTGTGTGTGACAATGACACAAGAATTTCCAAGAGCAGAGGATCCTCCCAAACCTGTCTTAGCTGCTTTATGTGATCCAGGCTTTAAAGAGCATCTATGCCTCACTTCTTAATGGGTGCCAATGCTGAAAAATACAAGGAGATGCCCAGGAGAAAAAGTTGTTGTTAGAAAGTAATTATTTGTCATGTTATCTGTCCAATTCAGAAGGGAACTGCCAGGGAGCAGGGGTCTGGCTTTCATGTGACTTAGCAAAGCATTACATAGAGCTATGGAGGAGTGGAAATTACCAATGAATAATTATTATTTCCTTTTTCTAATTTAAGCGCTATACAACTATATATGAGCAGTCATAAAAATACTTTTGATCAGAAAAGCAATTTCTAAAGTCCTCTTTAACAAATTGACATATATTAAAAGAAAACCTACCAAAAATAGCAACAAAAAACCACACAAAAATACAACAAAAAATGCAAAAAGACAAAACAACAAAACAAACAAACAAACAAGCAAACAAAAACCACAAAAAAGCCACAGACATATTCTTATCAGTATATTTAGTTTTAGAGTTTTCTTAGTAGATCAAACAGATAATTTTGTTTCACAGGAGGAGGTAGTAGACAAAGGGAGTCCAGGTGATTTTCCTAAGGTCACTTGGGAAATTTATTACAGACTGAGGGAACAGTCTGTGGGAACAGAACTGAGGGAACATATCCATGTGTCCCATTGCCAAGCTAATGCTCAAGCTACTGTTTGTGTTCATCATGGAAATACTATATCAAAAATATAATATTCGTTCTGCCATAGGTGCAATATGTCTCAAGAATAATTGCACACTTGATACTTAAGGGAGGAGAAATTGAATGAGTTAAAAAAACAAAATGGAGGGAGAAAGAGAGGAAGGAACAGAGTGAATAGGATGCAATAATTCTGTTACCTGTGACTCTCCTTTCAATGTGCTGTCATGCCTCGAGATCTGTATTTCTTCATGTTTGTAGGAATCCACTCCAAAGCACTCTGGCAGGGACACAGCTGTACCAGCTACAGTTGCTGCAGGTTTCAGAAAGAGAACAATGCCAAACTCTTTATTGTGGCAAAAATTAAATGAGGAATAAAACCAACGAACTCTAAATTTTTCAATTCATCTCTTTGTTGTCGTAAAAATTAAATAAGGAATACGGATTTTAAAAAGTCAATTTATCTATCCATCTTTTTGTTTGTTTATTATTATTAAAAAATGTTTATTCATTTTTTGCTTTATTTGCTTGTTTGCTTGTTTGCTTGCTGTGGATAGGGACAGGCTGGATATTTGGAAATCATACTTTGTCAGGAGGGTAGAAAAACACTGGGCCAGGGTATCCAGAGTGGTTTGTTACTCTCTGTCCTTGAAAGTTTTTATCACTCCTAGAAAAACCATCTGTGATCAAATCTAGTGAGGACAACAATCCCAGTATGAGAATAAGGTTCATGGAGAACCTCCAGAGGTCTATAGTTTCTATAGTTTTGTAATTCTTTAAAAGATTATTCATGGGTCCCCAGCTTTCATTGGGAACTCCAAACATGATGGAATCTCTGGAGTTGGAAGGCTTAGCAACCTCAAGAGTTTTCATATAACTAAAAAAAATTCCAGTTTAGGTACCTCTGAGAAAGTCAGTAACAGCTTTGTTTATAATCCATGAATAGTAACAGACCCTTCTGAGGCATAATTTATATGTCTTTGAGACATAATTTAGATTCCTACTTTAAAATGAGATAAGCCTTACAAAAGGAGAGCCCTTTCTATTCTTCAACCAGAGAGAAGTCATAGGAGGAGTAGGTCAAATAAAAACCTCTACAGTGCAGCTGCCCAGACTGAATTAGAAGAAAAGGGGTCTTCACTGAAACTGGTACAAACTTTTTAGTCATATGGATTTTTCCTTTTGACAGAACAAAGGTGATTTCACAATATGCATATTTGGTGCTAGTTTTCTTGATTACACTAAGCTTTGGATGAGGGCCTAATTCTTCTCTTTGGAAAGATTGCTGAAGAAACAAGCATCATTAGGGATGATACACTAGGTGAGGGAGATGGGGAATTTAGTTGATTGTTTCAACTGTGAGGTACCCAGAAATATAGTACGTTATAAGGTTGCTCTTTCTGCTTTGATATATTGTGTTTGTCAGTGGTGCCTGCCACACTCAGATAGGCACCTCTTCTTGTTTTGCAAATGTAACTGTCTCAATAAGGATAATTAAATAAAGCCCCTGAGGTCCCATGTTCCACAGTTTCTATTTCTTTCTTTCTGTTCTAGCCCATGAAGTGGAGGGGGAAGGGTACCAGCTCATTACTTCCCAGTTTACATTTGGGAGGGCTGTCTCTGCATCCGTGCAATGCACTGTATTCTACTTACAAGGCTCAAATCCAAAACCCTCCAAGACTGTCGTCATCTTATGGAGTCATTAATTTGTCTGGGATACACGGGATGAGTGAAAGGCCTTTGCTTTTGGGAGATTTCTGAAGGCATTTGAACTGACATTGCACCCACTTCCATCAATTCAGTCACTCCTGTTTCTGAAGGGCGAATGTGCACACTTAAAACTGTGTGTCAGGAGGCAGAGTATGAATGAAACTAAATAAATCAAAGCCTGTAAAAAAGGGAATTTAGTTTCCGTAAAGAATTTTCTAAAACAACTTAAATAATTTTCCCCCTGAAACAACAAATAAAGGACAATCAGGAGTACACCATGCATGCTACTTTCTTCTATGTGTAAATTGCTTGTTTCACTATGAATATCTTAAATTACTGCATTGAAATTAAATTTCACAAAAAATAAAAAGAAAAAGAAACTTATGTTGTGGTTGGATGTCACCTGGGATGACCAGTATGGTAATTTTTTAATAAGAAGATGAAGCATTGAATGATTTACTGTTAATCCCATTGCATGAAGTGGAGGAGACTAAAGAACAAAGGTTTACCATCCCTTTGGAGATTTGTTTCATCTGCACATCAGCCTACAATTAATGGCCATTTAACTGTTGTTCTCCTGCTGGACATTGGTGGATTGATTTAGTAAATAAAAGTGACAGAGCAGTGTCCCATGGCAGTATAATAGAAACTGGCTGCACCTGTTATTTGCGAATCATTGCTTGCCAGGGCATTGACCTTTTCTAGTCTAGCTAAAACTAATAGGAGGAATTATGGGACTGATTAGTTAAATTTAATTATATGAAGTTGTATGGCAGAATCTCAGTTCCTTGAAATTCATTGCAAACCACAGTACTGTGTCAATAACACCAACTCCTCCCCTTTTCCTAACTAGCCTATTCCTTGTGGTAATGAAAGGTTGGTTAGTTAACACTTATCAAAGCAAAAACCAATGATTACCTACTCTAAGGGCTTTTTGGGAGGGAAAGACTACGGGTTAATGAGCAGTAGGTAACATCAAAGTCTGCTGTGGCTTTGTCTTTTCTAGTGAATAAAGAGGAGGGAAGGACCATACTGAGAGAAGAAAAACAAAACAAGACAGAAATCCCTCAAACTATAACCAAAACCCTAAAAAAATGGTGCAAGCATGTGTTCTCTGCATCCCAATCCAGTAAGAAGACAGCTGCCATTCAGTAACTGAGCATTTACAAATATTTAAGGACAGGTTTGTCCTCTATTTCAACTGGCAGGGGTAAGAGGAGAGGGATAGGGGTAGAGAGGGTAGAGGAAGTCAGAGCAGAGGGATTTCATTTTTTTATCCCTCCTGCTGTTACCAAAGGCATCAGAGAAAGAAAACTGCAATGGGTTTTACAGCTGGCCTAATACTCTGTTTCTTTCTTGAAACAAGCTAGCTACAGGGATGGATCCAAAGCTGGTCAGGAACTCAAAAAAAGTGGCATGTGTTAACAGGGAATACAGCAGGGATTGCCCAGCAAATGTAAGATGGTGATCAGGACTACAGGAACTGCATAAAACTGTTTTCACTGTTGAAGTTGTCAGCAGTGCTTGAGGATTTTTTCAGAGTGTATCTCCACATTTATTCAGTAATATTTTGGTTAAAAAAAAAAAAAAAAAAAAAAAAAAAAAAAAAAAAAAAAGCAGTAGGCCTTCTTTCCATTCTTTCCATTCTTGAATCTAAAAAATGTAAACCCCAAATTCTTCTTTGGCCCAACTTATCCTGGAGAGGAAGAAGAAAAAAGCATAATCCATTTAGATAACAGGGTTACCAAAGTTTGTACAGGCACTCTGTTAGCTGCTGCCCTGTGGAACTAAGATGCAGGAACAAGGTAAGGACAGAGAAGCATGCTTATTGATTAAGACTAAGGAAATTGTGACATCCCCAGTGGCAGCATTTGGCTGGCTAATACTCACACTGATCTCCAACACCAGGAAAATGCAGGCTGATACAGGAGGCCAGCTAAAATGGGTGCAAAGTCTGACTGGGATGGAAAGCAGAGAATGAATACTCCTACCCCCTGATCCTCCTGCCAGGAAGCAGAAAGAGAACTGAATAAAAATGTGGCTGGACTAATTTGTTGCACAGCTCAAGCCCTTCACAGAAAGCCAGACATGTAAACATGTGGCTAACAATCCTAAAATTAATGTGCTGTGTTCAAATGGACCTTGAACAATTTGCTTTCATTCTGTCAGCATTTGCTTCTCTGAACATAGAGGGGAAAAGCAAGGGGGAAAAGAGGAAGACAATAAGGATGAAAGTAAAGGATTAATAAAAGCCAAACACAACAGAGTGTGTCAGGCATCTTGAGAGGTCTCCAAACATCTGTCAGACAGTGCACATCAAACACAGTGTGTGGTGTAACTGGTATTGAAAACCATGGCAGAATCAGAAGTGTCATGGATGAGGTAAAAATACTTCCCAAGGAACAAGTGAGTAAGCTGTGACTATCAGAGAGGGAAAAAGGAAAAAAAAAATCCATGTTTCTACCGTTCTATCTTTAGATAAGCCATAGTTTTTGGAAAGCTTGGCCATCTTAACCTCCTTGCTGACTGCCTGCTGTTTAATGCAGAGCAGAAGATTCAGCTCTCATCTCCCTCTTGGCATCAGCTGTGCTGCCATGAACTAAATGCTGTGATGCATATAGTCCTGGAAAAAGGAAAAGTCTGGAAATCATGAAGCAATAACTCAGAATACTCCTCAAGCAAGAAAGGGCCCCCCTGCGTGAGATGGCAGTTTTCACAGAAACATCATAAGGGAAAATCTGAATAAAAAGGAGATAATTTGTGTAAACAGGAAGAACAGAAAGGGAACAAAATTTAACCGAAGTCATGCGGTAGGACAGTAGTGGCATCAGAAATAAATCCCAGGTCTAAATACTTGGTTCAATGTGCATCTAGTAAAGTAATATTTCCTGGAAAAACTTCTCCACTGTGAATTGGAGCACATCCTCACATGGAGTCTGTCAAATTCTGGTCAGTGTCTGCACCTATGGAAAAAGCCATCCTTTCATATGCTGAAGTTATGCTGGAGGTATTGCAATTAACAATGAAGTTTTGACTACAAATCCAGACATTTCTTACTAACTTGTTTTATTTTCCACATTCCATGCTTCTCTGTAACTGCACATCTGCTCAAATATAGGACACTTGAGTTACACAGCAGATTATTCAAAATCACCTCCAAAATACAGGCAAATTACTCTGCTTTTTTTGTGTCCCTCAGCTGTTCCTATTACTTCTTCAAAAAAAAATTATTCCTCATGTTAGACATGGTGCCTCTTGGGTAAGTAAAGGCTGGCGATCTTTAATTAAATTAATCAAAGCCGGGGACAAAATCTGTGGGGAATATTGGGAAAGCCTCTAGGTTAATTAATCAGACACAGAGAAGAAGTTTAGGCTCAAAACATAGCTGTTGTGCTTTCTTAAAACATGAACTGGTATGAGTAGAAATATTCTCAGTTGCTGTTTTTAAAGGCCAGTGAAAAAATATTTTATTCTGTTCTTCATCTCATACAAGGTCATAGATGATTTAACCTAGCGAAGGCAAAATACTTCTAATTTTAGTCTTAGCCTCTGTCCACATTATTCCTCAAGTCCAATTCTTATTTCTTAGTCTTTTTTTTTTCCCTTTTTTTTTTATTTTTTCTGTCTTGTAAGTACAAATTTACTGCTCATGAAAGAAAGTAACTAATTACTCCTGGAGAAAACCAGGCAAAGTGATAAAAATTGCATCTTCTTTTGTCCCTGTGCAATTACAGAAATTGCACATTTCTGTCACTGTAAATGATCTACTGTGTGCCCCAGGACCCAGAATCAGTCACGGGCAAGTGATTAAGGGCAGAACTTCAGCAGAGACATTGGTGGTCTCTCTTGACCTTAGAAAGAAAATATGTCCAGTGAAATCCTCCTGCCTGTATACAAAAAACATCAGATGGGAGGCCTGCTAGACTTTTACAGGACTAGTGAAGAGAACTGACATATTTGATAGCAGCTCCTGTTTGGGTGGGTTTTGTCTCTCAAGAGCCTTTTTCATTGATCTCAATCATTCTTTCACCCCATAATTACGAACAAGATCTAACAAGCCCTGTTTTCTAGCTTAATGTCTCGGAGAAATGTCCACAAATATCTTGAGTGGAACTTCTTTTTTTTTTTTTTTTTTTTTTTTTTTTTATTTTTTTTTTAATTTATTTTTGATGTGACCATGTCCAGGTCTTGGGGTTTGCAGAAGAATGAGATAGGTCTGGCAAGGCAGTTTAGCACCATGACACAGAAGGTTGGTTGTCTCATTTTCACATAATTCCTATTTTCTTTACATTAATTTTCTGGTGTAATCTTTTCAGTTCTTTCTCCTCTGTATGCTGTTTTACACTTTGCATATGCCTCTTTCTTGCCCTTGATTGCTTTTTGCCCACTCCTATTCATTCAAATTAGCCTTTTTTTTACTTCCAGCATATTTATTGCTAGTTGGCATGAATAACCCTTGGGTATAAATTAATTTATATTTTAATACTTTCAATTTCCACTCTAACTCATATGTTTCAGTTAAGTCCCTGATGTCAAAAGGGCTCTCTAGGGAAGAGTGGATGGCTCAAGGGATAGGTAATAAACTCCCTTGTCTTTTCCCCGTGGACCACTGGTTCAACTGGGCCTATGGAGAGTTAGTAGTAGCTGACAGTCCTTATTATTCATTGGTTTTATAGGCTTAAGTTGCACAGGCTCCAGAGCTTTCATATCATCATGAAAATTGGGCAAAGAGAGATTTTTTTTTTTTCACCTTCAATAATATTTAATCAAATAGAAGTTTAAACAAAAGTTGGTTTGGATTATATTTACATACTTCCTTCTAGTTGTTCCCAGTATAAGTTTGGTTTGTGTTATTTTTTAAGTTTATGTATTTATATTTATTATACACATATATACAATTTCAGTTCATTTAGGTTTAATTAAGAACTAAGAGGAGCTTTTGTTTATGAATCAGAGCATGTTGGTGAGAGGCAAACAAGCACCACTGCAGAGGAATTAGACTATCTGCTGTTCTTATTTTCAGTTTGTCACTAAAAGATATAAGAGTCTCAGCTGAGGTCAGGATCCCCTTATGCAAGGTGAGGTACATGTGTGTGGTCAGAGGGAAGGTAGGCTCCAAAAGAGCTTGCTGTCTGCATAAAGAGAGGGAGCAAAATGTCTCCCAACAGCATTTCGTATACTTGTGATGGATTTGGAGGGATGAGACAGGAAATAATTGGATGCAAAGCTTGCTAAAAAACTGTCTCTTTCTGTCAGGTAGGGAAGGAATAGGACTCTTTTTACAGCTCAAAGCTATGTATCTAGGCAAACAATGTTCTAAAATCCCTACACTTATTTATTTCCTGATATTTCAGCCCCCTGTTTTCCCACAGACACAAAGCATTTGTGATTTGTTTAGTTTTCCCTGCTATTTATAACACTGGGGTCAACCAATTAGACAACAAGCAAGGGAAGGGGAAAAAAAAAGAAAAAAAAGGTGGCAGAGGTGACCAATCATATGGCATAAACAGTGAATCAGGATTAGTGGACATTCATAGCCAGCAGCTTGCAAGAAATCCATAGGCTCAGAATTGTTCACACAAACTGCTCAATGAGCAAGTGCAAAGACACTAATCCATAAAGGTCACATTCCACCCTTGCAGATTCCTCAGATGAAAAAAAGGGAAGGAGGGGGACTAAATTAGTTGCATAAATTATTTGCGATGAATATTCCAAGAAGCTGTGGTTGTGTTTGTTTGTCACTTCCTACCCTAATGTCAATTAGTCAGGGCCAGATGTTAGCACACATTGACAACAAAACTCCCTCCAGATCCTGAGGCAGAAAGTAATGAGTGAAGGTGGCAGATCTATGCTAAAAGGGTCTTTAATAGACTGAGGTCTAGGTTTTCACGTGGATTTAGGTATCTAAATCCCTTTGGAGACCTCAGCTGTGGGATTCTGCACACAATTCAGTGAATGCATCAAGGAATTTTGGCAGTTAGTTGTTTTTCTCTCATTTTGTTTCTGGCAGTCTGGCTGCTGGGCAGACAAAGAATGGGTCGAAAAGACCCTGAAAATATGAAATAAAATCTAAAAAAAATTCTGGTCAGCACTGATGCCAGGAACACAATTAGTTTAATACCATCAACAATACCTAAAAGTGCCTGTAGTTTTATAAATTGCTTATTTTTTTATGATTTGCTGTAAGAAATTATTTTTAAAGTTAGACCTGCATTTCTGTAGTTTCTGTGAAAAGAAAAATTGAAGTAACTTTTTCTATTGAATCTGAGCTTTCCTTTTTTTTCTTTGTTGTTGTTGTTGGTTGTGGTTGTTGTTGCTGTTGTTGTTTTTAGTATGGCTTTTATTTTAGAATTTTAGAGCTTCTCATAAATAAATTGAATTGCTTGCCTGAGCCATATCAAAAATAGAGGCTTTATGATCTTGGTTTCAACTTATAGGATATGATATGGGGAACATATTACAATCAGGCAGCAGGGAAGATATAGTCCAGTAAGGAATCATTCGTTATATGGAGGATGGAGGGCATTTGGCACTGCAATTCCCATTCCCATAAGGCACCACAGTACTGTAACCAGATGCAGTTTACTATTGAACTGACTCCAAATGAAACATTCTCATTTAATTTAACACACAAAAATTAAATATTTTGATCTTGTAATCTGGAAGCATTTTGTTTTGACTGAAAGTGTCAAAACAAAATATTCCAACATATCTGAGCAGTTTTTATTTTCAACAAAAACTTTTCACATAGAGGAAAAAGATATTTATACTTTTTTGATGCTTTGGTTTTCTGTGGCTTTGGAGTTTAGTTTGTTGGTTTGAGTTCAAGATAGCAATATGGAAACATGGGCATGGAAGTATCTGAAGAGGTTGTCTAATGAGGCTGTCTGAAGAGGCTGTCTTGACTAAGAAAGATCAGGTATTCTAATAGCATTTCCAACCAAAGCGTATTGAGTATATTCTCCAAATCTTCCACAGACAAGGATTTCCAAAGTGTGCACCATAATCCTGGTATTAAATCAGTCTCACAATTAACTTTTCCCTCTGATTAAATCTTCCTGTTGCAGTTTTCACTTCTATTACCTGTCATTACCTTCATTTTACAAGAGCTTTCAATTTCTCTAAATATTGTCAGTGTGAATTCCTTTTTGTGGCTTAAGACACACAAACTGAAATACAGTGGCTTTCTCTGGGCTCTGTCCCATGATAACCACAGGGGTTTATTCCAGTTTGGTAGAATAGAGATCCTGTTGCTTTTCAGGGTGCTGTAGAGTAGACCCACACGGGACAACAGTCAGGTACAGCACAGAGCCTTTGGGAGCTCTCCTCTTTGTGGAACAGCAGATAGGAGCAAAATCTTCTGTGCTAAGAGTTTATGGATATTGTGGGTGCCTGTAAGATTGATATAAAGCCATTGGAGAGTGTCCAAAGGAGGGATGGGGATGGTGAAGGGTCTGGAGGTGAAGGTGTTTAAGGAGTAACAGAGGTCACTTTGTTCAGCCTGGAGGAGACTGAGGGGAGACCCCAGTGCAGTTACAGCTCCCTGTGAGGGAGCAGGAGGGTCAGGCTCTGATCTCTGCTCTGTGGTGACAGGGACAGGACCCCAGGGAACGGCCTCAAGATGTGTCAGGGGAGGTTTGGGATGGATATCAGGAAAGGTTCTTCACCCAGAGGGTGTTGGGGCACTGGAACAGGCTCCCCAGGGAATGGGCACAGCACCAAGCCTGACAGACTTCAAGAAGCATTTGGACAAAGCTCTCAGGCACACGATGGGATTGTTGGGGTGTCCTCTTCTGGACAAAGGGTTGGACTCAAAGATACTTGAGGTCCTCTTCCAACTCAGAATATACTATGATTTTATGGTTCTGTGAAAGGCAATAGGTATTTGTCTTTAGGCAACTGAGCTGGCCTTTGGAAACCAGTAAAAAAATATCTGCTATGGTCTAAACACCCAACAGGCAGATGAGTATATTTGGTGATTATATACTTAGCTTATATGAAAACACCTATGCCTAGATACCTAGATAAAGGTGTTTTCATCTGCAAATTTAATCTGCCCTTCAATGTCTACTTCTTTCACCACTATTCTGTTTTCTTCTCTTTAGGCTAAGAAATCATTGATTCCTTCAATGGCTGTCAGATTTTTTTCTAGACTTTAGTTATATTCTAAGAATTCCTTTATAATTATATATTATAATTATATATAATTCCTCTATTTTATAATAATGAATAATATAAATAATATGTATTATAATTATATATAATTCCTCTATAATTAGCCCTATTAGCCCTTTAATTTTTATATTTTAGTTTTATTTTAGGAAGAACTCTTCTGAGTCCCATTCTAGCTTCTAATAACCTTCTCCAATAAATTTCAGAGCTGTTGAAGTCTGTCTTAAATTTGTTGGTTCCTTATCAACTTTTGTTGTCCTTTCTTCTCTCCTGAGGATTACACATTCATCCATTTCATGGCTACTTTATCCTAAGTTCATTACATATTTCACATTCCTGGGTAGCTAGTTATTGGTTAGAGGATTCCAAGAAGAGCTACCTTCTTGATTTTTCTGCCATTTCTTTGCAAAAAGAAAAACATAATTAAATTTTAAAAGATTATTAAGTCATGTTAGAATACAATGTATTTCCAGCATGTGTTTCCAACATAATATGATGTCAGCATAATGTAGTCTTTTTATAAAATAAAATTATTACTTTCTTCAATTTATTGCTAAGCATATTTCAAGATGTAAATGAAAGATAGTTAAGTCTTGTTGAGTTAAATCCCTGATGAACATTTCCACATGAGTATGTGCCATGACTTGCTACAACATCAGATCAAATTCACACAACTTTGTATGGTAAATTCTGTCCTTTCATCAGAACTTGTTCTCTCTGCAAAGCAGATTACCTTGCTGCATTTGTTAGAGTAGACTTTGATATGTTTTTACTGTGAGGCTCCACTTGTAGTGAAACCTTGCAAAAGAACAGTCAGCTCTCTCTGTTGCTAATATTCTGATCTAGAATTTTTGGGGATTTGAATTCATTTTCCTATTTTGACACTATGCAATTCACATTCATTCTTTTAAATGTATAGATCAGTCCAGGTATTATTTAATTTCTTATTTTCTAAGATAAAAAAAAACCAAGAAATTAATAACTGCACCACTGACTCCTGACTAAAACCATCTATATATCATTGGCTTTTTTGAGGGCCAGAAATCTGTCATCACATGCAACCAGAGGATCTTCTTTCCTCCAAGATTTTGTGGTCCTAATCCTCAAAAGGACACTGACAAGTATTTTTAACACATTTCCACTGATATTGCATAAATCCAGAGGCATTTATATGCTAATAAAATCAAAATAGATGTGATTAGTGAGTGGAGAGTGTCAAGATGGCTGTCCTTTTGCCATCAAACCATGATAACAGCACTGACGCTACATTAAGGCGCTGCATGTTGCATAAACCAGGAAAGGTTATAGGACATGACAGACTTAGATAATAGTAAACCCTGAGAAATCATACCCTGCCTATTACATATTTATTATGCATTACCAATTGTAAATATTTTAAAAATAAAAATACCCAAAGATACAGTGTGGGTAAATTCTTAATGCCTAATGAAATTATTCATGATATACAAAAAGCAACCTAACTCAACAAATAAGATGAAGGTTAATGCATGCGGATGAATATAAAAGAGAGCCCAGCCCTGACGACTAATATGCTGTGTCCTTCCCCTGGTTGATCCCAGAGTGAAATTAATGCAACCTCATTTTCATCATTAAGAGCTATCCCTAGAGCTGAGGTGCAGAAGACCAGGTAGGAAGCACAGAGCAAAATCCAGACGCTTTCTTTCCTCCAATTTCTCAGAATCCTTCACAGCTGAGTGTTTATAAATATATATAAAATAAATAAATAAATAAATAAATAAATAAATAAATAAATATAATCTACCATCTTTAATTCATTATTTTATCTCCATCTTTAATTCATACTTTTCCAGTAGTTTGCTTTATCCACTGTCTAACTCAAAAGGTCAGTCACAGGCTGGAAAGGCCTGTGATATGTAATGTTTGCTGAGAATAATAGGAAGTTCAAAAAGAGGTAAACAGAAGGAACGGGCATAATAGGCCCAGAGAGGATTCCTTTTTCTTTCAGGGATTTCTGATGTTCTTACTTATAATGATCATCGATCACAGTGCATCATATCTACAATTTCACTTCCCTTTCATTTGTAGCTGCAAGTCTGCTGGCTGTAGAGTGAAAATGAGTCTGGAGACATTTGTGGGTATTATGGGTTCTCCAGCACTTTTGTCAGTCTATGGATGCCAGCCTGCGCCCAGACCAGATAGTAAAAGTCTTATTTACCTTCTGTCCATTCCTGAATTATATCAGCTGTTTGCCTGGGTGTTTTACACATCCTCACTGAGCTAAGGAATGGGATAGCACAGCTAAGTGTTAAGCACAATGCCCCTTGATACTCTGGAAAAAATTCCAACTGTGTAGTGCAGAAAATGGGAAGGGAATATTGCAACTCCCTCCTTAGTCTCACAGACTTGAAGGAATAGCACTGCTCTGGGAACTACAGCTCTCCACTGTTAATCTCTCCCACTTAATGACTACTTGCAGCAACATTCTTTCTCAGTAATGCCTCACAAAGGCTATTTAGTTCTGCCTCATCACACCTCTGTTTCCTAAATCCCATTATTTGCAACTAGAATCCTGGCCTACAAAGACAGAGGTTTGATCCATGCACTCCCCTGTCTCTTGAGACAGGCTATTTGGAGTCAGGGGCTCTGCTCTCCCACAGCACTGTCTGCTGGGATGCCTCTCTCACACCTGTGGTTCGGTGACAGCTGCCATGGGCTACCCCGGGGTGCACATCTGCACTTCTGCACTGCGAGGCACTTATTGGTCACATCCCACTTCTGGTGCTTTAACTGAGGTGCCTCCAGAGGACTTTCTACCTTGAGGCCCCTTCTCAAGACTCTCAGCAGTGAAGGTGTCTCCAGAACATGGTGATTCTCCAGAACTCTCTTCCTACACCAACTTAAAGGATGCAAAAGCTGCTAGTCTTTAACTAAGAGACCTCAGTCTAAGCCTTGAAGCTACACAGGGGCTAAAAAAGATGAGGAAGAGCACTTTGACACCAGCTCCTGAAGGAACAGTGCTGGCCACCTCTGCATTGTACAATTGTGTGGAAAGATGAAGCCATGGAGACTGGTTTGTGACCTGAAATATTTTCACACATGTGGTGTGTGTGATTCTTCACAATGGAATGTGATCCATTGTGATGTGAAAATCCATGATTCCAGCCATCTATTCCTCAAGGTTAGCCTCATAACATAAATGAAAGGATTCTTCTTGCTTTTTCTGACCTCTTCTTCAATAACTTTTTAATAAAGAAAAAATAATAAAGAAAATAAATAATAAAGAAAAATAAAAGATTTTCTAGTGCATGTGGAAAATTAAGAAATCTGAGCTCGTGCATATCCATGAGGGATCATATGCTATAAGTGAGAATAAGTCACAAGGGATGTTTTTCTGTGTGCAATAATTGTGAATACTTTAATTTGTGGCCTGTGCTTATCCCACCTAACCAAATCAAGAGACCCAACTCATCTATTTGTGTCCTGAACATGGGAAACCACCGAGTAAATCGGGACAGGAGCAGCAAGGACATAACAAAATGAAGGTGATCCTTTTATTGTTATTTCTGCTTCTTCTTGTAATACCAACTGCCTACAAATTTCTGGTGTAAAAAAAAAAAAAAAAAAAAAAGAGTCCTCCCACTCCTTCTTGGGGGACTCATCCTGCTCTCCAGGAATAGTCACTGAGACAGAAGAGTACTCCAGTACCTCTATGCCCTGAGGACTACACTGGGATATCTCTCAGCTTGAACCTATCATAAATGCTCCCACAGAACCCCCCTGATATCTTCCTGCCCTTTGGACCTGTGGGTACCATCTCAATAGCTTGCACATACATAAAAAGTTGTACAAACGATTCAGAAGCTGAGAATGCCTCGGCATTGATCAGAGGTGGTGGGGAAAGAAGGCCCTATTTATTACATCTGTTCTCTCCTCTCAGATCAGAAGCTTAGTCTTATTTAATTAAGTTGTAAAGGTTTTCCTTGTAAATAATCACTTTATCATAATTTCCTGAAACTATCTAATGGGAGTTGGCTGTAAATCAGAGCATTTATCATACTTCCTACTGTCGGTGTCATCACATGCTGAACCTCTGGATTTTTCTGAGTAATTGATACATCCTTGCCTTCCCTAACGCCTTCCCTCCCTCTCTTTCTTTTCTTTGCCTCTCTCTCCTCACCACCTTGGGTTGGGAAAAGCAGTGCTGACATTCTGAAGAGCAGTCTCCGCAGTGGAATGTCATTAAAATTAAAAAAATACTGTTGGAAATAATGCGCAGAAAAAAAAAAAAAAAAAAAAAAAAGCAAAAACAAACCAAAAACCGATGGGTAATTTAGGAACCGAAAACAGTGACATAAGGTACGGAATAATGGAATATGGAAAAGAAATTATGATGATGCCTAGTTGACAGATTGTTGTCATTCAACTCTCAGGGGCTTTGTCACAACCTTCCAGTAGGGATGCAGTCTTGAACATCTGGCCAGCAACTGGTGCAGAACCTCCAGGCCATGCGACTGTGGGGAAGGAGCAGGAGGCCCAGGGAGGGGGGCAGAGACCCCTGTTCTGCCTCCAGCCTCCACCGTCACTTACTTCTGTGATTCCTTTGGAGGACCATGGGTGTTGAGACAGGCTTATTCCTCCCAGGAGAAAAAAAATGAATTAGGTTAAATCAGCCTTAAAAAAAAATGGTTGCCAGAGTTTTAACATTCAGAGGGGGTTTTGGCTCCTTTTCACCACGGCACTTCAAGATTCCCTGTAAATCTCAAAGAGAGAAAAGGGGGCTTGGGTGGACATGTTTGCAGGAAAGTTGCATTTCATTGTTTTGTTGTTTCAGCCCTCAAGTCATCATGCAATTTAAAATACAGTTCATTCCTGGTCATATATAGCCGTTCATAAGGATGTCAAGGCTCATCTGGAGCCTTGAGTTGAACACAATAGGAAGAAAAGGAAAAAAAAAAATACCAACAACAACCCTATCAGGTGAAGTATATTTTCATTTGCAAAAAAGAAATTGCAGTGAATCAGCACAGCTAGCCCAGCTGAAAGAGGTGAGATGACCCCCTGAGATGACTTTTCAAAAGTGAGTAATTACTGATCTAGCCAAACCCTGTGATTCTGTAGTGCAAAGAGAGCATTGGTTTTCTTTTGTTTGATTTTTTCCCTGCGTGACTTCAAAGCAAATTTTTTCTGATGCAAAATGAAGGTTTATATAATTTCTATGACAAAAAAATATCAAAAGAAAATTTAAAAAAATCTTAATTTTACAAAAGCAAACAGTTTGGGTACTTCAGTTTGGGGGTTTAGAAATATTACCAAATAAGAAAATAAAGAAATGTTGCAGAGAGATAAATATGATTATTCCTTTGAATGTCTAAGTCATTAGGTTATATAAAAGTTTAGAATGTTTTCTGGTTTATCAAAAATGCCTCAGGGACAGTTTGTTAAGAAACATTTTCAGAATTTTCTCTTTGGCTTGGAATTTACTGCTGACTTCAAGATACCTTCCATATAAAAATCTAATTGAAATATATTTGTGTTTCTGTGGAAATGTGTGTATATTTTTTGTAAGTGTGTGCTCACACAGGTATTTTTCCAATGAAAACATTTAGATTTTTGCTAATAAAAGGTGCAAATATATCTGATATACCACAGTGCTTCTTTAAACTTTTACTTTATAGTAACTCTTATAGCCACCAAATTTACACCTCTATGTTGTTATAGTTAAGGAGCAAAAAAGTACATGTCTAAACACTGGATTTTTCTGAAGAGATGCAAGGGCAGTTTTCAGAACTCCTGTGTGACTTTCTACATGGTCAATGCTTCAGCTCTCATTCCCTGGTGAGGAGATTTCCCTGTCTTCATAAACTCGGACCTGTAAAATTGCAATGGTTGTTTTCAATCAGAAAATATTAAGATGGGTGATGGAATTGCTGGGTGAATTTTATAGGTTTTGTTCAAGAGAAAGAGTTGAGATTAGACTATAATTGTTCCTTCCAGCCTTACAAATCCATAAATATTTCTATTGAATTAATAATGGTGATGGACTGATTTCAGCTGATCTTACCTCTGCTGCTACTTGTGCTTTATGTTCTTAACTGAATAATGTGAGCAGAGCCAGGCTCGATAGCTTAACATTATGACAGTAATCACTAAACTATAGAATTGTCTGTCATGGGTTTTAAAATTGTTGCATCAGGTAATTATTAGTTGCCTTGATCTTAACAGCTATGGGAAAATGTTTAATTGCATTACATTACATTTTATTTATTTAAACAGTGCCTTTGTTTGATCCAAAGCACCAGGGAAGGATGAGAGAACATTATAAATTAATACTATCTGGCAAGCCAGAAGTGTGGTCTTATCTATTCTGTAGCACATCCATCTAAAGGGAACCAAAAACAGGAGCTAGAAATATGACACAATCCAATATTACAGGTAGAAAATGTTGTGAGATTTATTATTAAATCTATTAGATGATACATTTCTTTGGAAAGAACCATATGAAACGATTGATGCGTGGATTAATTTATCTACTCATCCACCAGCCTCTGACAGTTGACAGTATCTCTGTGCTAGATTCATAGTGGGAATGAGGAGGTACTTAGCTGAGAGTACAATTGCTGTTAGTTTGGTCTTTTGAAAGCAGAATTTCTAGGTACAAGTGAAGTACCTAAACCCCAGGCCCAGACAATCAAGTTCCTCCAGAAGTCTGGCCTGGTAACTTGATGAACAACAAAAATTTTGGGTTTTTTGGTTATTTTTTTTTTTTGTTTTTGTTTTTGTTTTTTTTTTTTTTGGTTTTTTTTTTTTTTTTTTTTTTTTTTTTTCTTTTTTTTACTGTATTCCTTCAAAAATTAGGGTTTTGGTTAAGGAAAACAAGAAATAATAATGCCAGCAGGGACTCAGCCAGCAGTCAGAAGACTTGACCATCCTATATATCCACCATCCTCTTCTATGAAACCAATCAAGGAACTTTATTAGTGCATTTTTTCTCTTACCTTTTTGTCCCACACTGAGCTTAGGATAATTGAATTTTTATACATAGCTCTTTAACAGTGTGGGATTTGGACTGTGATCTGAAGACTTGTTTAGGATTAATTAAGCCACAAACTAAACAAAAAAAAGTAAGTTCAAAGTATTGTGGACATAAAGAGCTATTCATAATACACATTTGTGTACATTCTGTGCTTTCAAAATCTGAAATCTGTAATCACATGGTTTTTATGGGTCTTTCTGATGAACATTATAGTCAATGTGACTGATGTTGCCCCTGATATTCCCACTTTTCATCTTTAAAAATTATGTTGAAGTAGAGCTGGTAGAAAATTAATAAAAATATTTTCAGCTGCTTAGAATTTCTATAACTATTAGGTATTTTTCTTATTGTAGGAAGCTTTGCTTTACTAGGCTCATCACACAATGAAAAGACATTTCTTGTAAAATCCTTTTGGTCTTTTAATTTCACATTTGTAAATCTCATTTGGTTCCTCACTTGGGTACCTCAGTTGTCCTCTTTTTAATTAGAAGGAATAAGTTCAGGTGTTAAAAGTCTACTTTGAAAATGCAGAAAAAGGGTAAGAAATAACAGGTACTACACACCAGTTCTCAGGCAATACCCAATTCTCAGTTGGCCTTATGATCCATTTCAGAACAAGAAATCTTATTTTCACTTTCCCCTAATACAACTCACTCAATTCTGCATTGATTTATTATGCTTCTGTGCTATAAATCTTATTAGCAGTGTGTGCATGTTTCTTTTACAAATACAACAGTGCCAGAAGTTTGTCCTCATCATAGTCAGACACTGTGTGAGTTTAATGGAAAAAGATAGCATGAAAATGAAGCAGGCTGAAAAAAAGATGTGGAACTCAAAAATATTAAGTTTTGTAAGAATAAAAATCTAAACTGAAATGTAGTTGCAACTATTTCAAAGGTACTTCCATCTGTTTTTTTGTTGTTTGTTTGTTTGATTGGTGTTTTTGGACTTTTTTTATGCCTTTGAGGACTAGGGTAACAGGGTGTTATGGATTCATTTTTTGTATTCCAGATTAATTTAGAATTGATGTAGATCACATAAACCTTTACCTTTTACCTGATCTACAATGCATCTGAGAATTTATTACTATGATAGGACTCTGTGAAGTCAGAAAGAAATAGCACAGAGATGAGGTGGGACTGACTAAACCACAAAAAGACTAGACATGTAAACATCTTGCATGCATTTGTGAGTTGTTTCTGGCTTTATTTCAGGGCATGTTCAGCTGCAAGTATTAAGCAGAGAAGCTGAATCTTTGCCAAGACTTCTAAGAGAAGTCTTTGTGAATAAAATCTGTATTATTTCTCTTGCCTATTCCTGGGTTATTTGCACACTATGTACTCAAAATAAGAAACTAAAAACTAAGACCTGACTTTCCCTATTGCTTGCACTAAGGAAATTGGAACATCCTGGACGCTAAGAAGACAAGACCCTGCCCTAGACCAATTCTAGCTAAGAAGCAGAAATCAGGATAGTTTCTCTCAGCCTGAAGTCATTTTCCTTCACATTTCTGGAACAGACCTGAAGACTTCATGAGTCAGAGAAGCTCACAGTTCTCTCTTACATTTATGGTGATAGAGACATAGTCTATTCCTTGATTATCTTGACATGACTTTTGAGTCAGGTGACTCAAAGACCAGTTCAGGCGTGGCTACCTGAGGTGTTCTGACAAGATGCAGGGCTTTCCTACTTGAAAACATACTGTATTTATCAAAACTCTGGCTGTGGAAAGAAGTTTTCTGGCCTGACTTGTTATGGTTGATTTCCCCAGGGAATATCTTCCAGGCCTTATCTACAAGGTTTTCTAGTACCTCAGTGCAATTGCCACCTTCTCCTTCAGATCCCTCTCCTTGTATGGATCCATCCTGAAACAACTCTTGTCCTCCTTTGTCCAAGGTCCAAGAGATCTGCTTTACAGTCCTTGACTATGTGACGGATTTGACTGAGAAGTTGTAGGAAATATTGATTTAATTTCCCCTAAATGAGTCTTCAAACTATGCTGGTTATCTTTACAATGCTGTATCAGAAACCTTCTCTCACCTTGAAATAGCCATGCAGTCTCCTGTTTCCCACTCCTGAGAAATGTTTTATAACACCCCTCAAACTCAAAAGGATTTTTAAACTTTAGAAATCATACAATGTTAGGTCAAGCGAACCACAGAAACACCAAAATCAAATTTAACTTAGAGGTACTTGAATGGAAAACATTCTGAAATCACAAGGTCTTAACTATTATAACTCTTTTTTCTTCCTCTGATGAGTTCAGTATTGGCCTCTGTCACAAGCAATTGGTGCTACACAAGAGTAGATGGGCCACTGGTCAGTATTGTTACACCAGCTCCTAATTGTTTAATGTTCTGGTACAGCTTTTTGCAACAACATTGATGCTTAATCTAATTTTTGGAAGGAGAAGATGTCAGGCTGCCTTTTCCATCAGCTCACAGAGTCTATTTAGTTTTCCTAGGTTGTTTGGAAGCTTGATGGGGTTTAATTGAAAATGTCAGAAGGGAACATTTTAATTTGACTGCATTTGATATTGTGGCTAATGCATCCGGCAATCCATTGTAATTCAAAGCACTCTTCACACTCCACAACTGGCATTGCTATTATTTTAAAAGGTGAGAACTTTCATTGTTAATCTACATGGGGTGCTTGGAGTAGTCTATATGCTATGCTTTTTTCTTTTTTATATTTATGTTCTACACTTCTACAAGGGTAAAATCCAAAGTGTATTTTCAGCCTTAAAACGTCCCCACCTCAATCTTCAGGTTCCAAAAGATCACAAAATAATTTAGATCTCTGGACAAGCTTTTATTTATTTTTTTTTTAATTGTTGGGCCAAAAAGTGGGAGAAAACCAACCAAAGAAAAAATCTAAAAACTCACAAACATAAACATACACACACCCCCCCCCCCCCCAACCAAACAAAACCCCACAAAACATTATAAGCTAGGATCAAAAAATATAACTCTTTATTAGAAATTTCATACAAGATATGAGAAAGTAAAGGTTAAGAGGTTAAGTCCTAGTTTCCAGTTCTCAATAAACAGTTGTATAAAGATGTGCCACAAAAGACAGAAAGAATTGCAACAGACATCATAATTCCTTTATGTTTAGAGAGTTGTCCTGAAATAGAATTTCATGCTCCATGTACGGTTTTCATAATGTTTCCCATCTTCACATGAACATTGGGGTTCAACTGTCAGATATAACAATGAACCTGCCTAAAAGCTTACATTTTCTTTCTTATAGGATTTGATACAGGAGGCATACCTTAAATATGCATATTTGGTCAAGTCTGAGGAAAGATTTTGCTCTAGTTCAAGTCCTTCTATGCTTTTAATTTTAATTTACTGCCACCAGAATAAGGGTCTGGAACTGCCACAGCTCTAGCCCTTATAGTGACACCCAGCTATTTTCCATGCCCTTCTGTGCGAATGCAATCAGATTCTTTTTACATAGATCTAGCAAACTTACAACACAGAATCAAGAGAGGGTCATGTTTTACCCTGAGAAGGATTCTGCCCTTGACAATTTTGACTATCCCTGTGGTATTTCAGGAAAATGCCTTTTTTTTTTTTTTTTTTTTTTTAAATCCTAAAGAGGATTATTTCTGAATTGCTACAATCAGTAGCTTGGGATTTCCAGATAAACATGATTTTGTGCCTACCTATTTTTTTTGATAGCTTGAAACATGCAAGGCTTTTTACTAGAGAAAATATGTAATGGTAAGGAGATTAGGCAAATATGAAGTTCACTGAAAGTGAAGGTAAATCATAGCATCAATTCTCTGTTTATTCAGCTTAGAGTGTTTTAATAGCTGAAGTGTACATTGATAGGAAGTCACTTTCATTTACAGATATTTGCAACACATTGGCATTAGCTAGCAAGTCCTAATTAAAAAAAAAAAAAAAAAAAAAAAAAGAGAAAGAAGGATCACCCAGAGTGATTGATCTTTTGAAATGTTTGACCTATTTTCTTATCTCGTGGCTGTGTTTGGCTTAGTGTTGAAATACCAAGTCTGCACCATTGAGTTGTGACTACTCTGTAATTTAGTTTCCCTGAACAACTCAGTATCTACCTGAAACGTTAAAAATGTTATGAAAAGGGGGAGATTCCAAAGAGTTGTTCAGTGGCTGGAATCACAGTCCGGTTTCCTCTGTCCTCAATGGAGAATAAGACCTATCTCCCTCAGTGTTCCAGACATTTAATCATAGAATCCTGGAATGCTTTATGTTGGAAAGGACCTTAAAGATCACCTTTTCCAACCCACCTGCCAAAAAAACTTTCCTTTAGACACTGTTTTTAATGTATTTCCTCATTCTCTACTTTAACACTCTGTTGAGTGCTGCATCATCCCTAAAATGTTCTTATTAAGTGTTAAATTTTTAGCAAATCTTGAGCTCAAAGTTCACAAGACATGACCAGTAATCACAATTGACAAAGAATAGGAATTCCCTCTCAGTCCCTAACAAAATATACACATCTTTGATGCATACTGTCAAATAACCTTTCATTCTCCTCATGATCCAAGTCCAAATATCCCATAAATCCCAACATAGCTATACCAGCAAAGGGCAAGGGTCCCATAACATTAGTTATATAATAGTAATCTTGATGTCTTTATCACTAAGGACAGGCGTACAAGATTTTATTCTATATCAACAGTAATATTCCTTTAAACCTTGGATGGGGAGAGCTGAGATATAGGAAGTTAAGGGCATTTTAGATAACATAAAAAAAAAAATTTAAAAAGGATTATTCTAGTTTATTAAATGAGATTGAGTATTCAAAATAAGTGCTTATTGTTCCACATTTTCAGGAAATCTAAAGGAAATTCAGACTTAAATAAAATGTTCTGTTCAATCCAGTACAGAATATGAGTCTATTTCATTTTTACTATTATTAATAGAAGTGATAGCAAATTTTAATGAAATAACAAGAGATTATTAAAAGCATTTTTATAAGTATCACGTTCAAAAGCTTTTTTTTTTATCTTTTAATAATCAAGGAGCTTTCAAAATCTACACAAACACAAAAGATATTTCTGTTGGCCTAACTTTATTAAGCAGCAAAAGCAAAGAAAAGAATAAACCTTGTAACTAGATAAAGTCCATACAATTCTTCCTTTAAATTAAATACTTTTCTTTATTAAATTTTGCAATACAAACTAATTTTCATTGATGGATATGTGTTATTATGTGAAAATATCAAGTTAATTTGTATTAAGTTTTTCCTCTGTGACACAAAATTTCTAGCAGCATGTACTCTAGCATTTCTAGAAATAACATATAGATAGTACAATGACCACAAAAATATTAGGAAAACAAAAAAAAATAAATGTGATTTTGAAAACAGCATTGTTGTTCTGTCTTTTTTTCTTACTTCTTTTTTTTTTTTTTTTTTTTTTTTTTAAGCAGACAAGATAATTAGTATATTTGTTAAAGAATATTTCTTAAAGAGAAATAGGTAGGTCCTCCTTTGGATAATTGTGATACAGAAAATCTGAATCCTGGGGGCTTTTCTGTTTTTCATTAATATCTGTGAGGGAGGAGTTAAAGTACTCCCCTATGCTCCCCACCACACACAGATCTGAATTGGTGAGGCCAAGATAACTTCTAAAGAAATCTGAAATAATTCAAATTGTTTGAGATTGTTCAGAAGTTTGAGGCTACCCTATGTTTTTCAGGCTGTTCTCTCTGATGGGAATAAAAGGTTGTGTTTGTCCCCACCCCTTTGTTCTTCTAAATTAGCACAATTCCTCCAAGAAATTTGTAGCAACAAGATCACAGCTTGCACTAGTCAGTACACAGATCAGGCTACAACAGATTACTGCTGTTCTGACTCAAACCCCATGTTTAATTTGGAAGAGGGCTCTCCACTTCCTTGGGCATCAGTTTGCTCAGGACCTGTGTAGCAGGTCAATCAGCATTATAATGGAATATTGAGGTGTAAAAATAGTGTAGGGGAGAGAAGGCAACATTCATGCTTTTCTGGACTGGCACCTGGACAATTGTTCTTTATATTTTAACAAATAGGGGAAAAGAAATTAATTTGATGAGGAAAAAAGTCTTTTGGTGGTCAGTTCACAAAAATGGAACGTTTCTGTACTCCTGATGGATTGGCACTTTCATTCATACTGTAAAGGATCTGCAGACCAATTTGTCTCATTGATATAATGACAATGATCATCACACTAGCTTTCACGTTCGCTTTCAGGATGTTTAGTGCCAGATGGGAAATGTGAGTACTCCTCTGAAGGAGTCTGTGTTGCCAGTTGTAATAGTCAAACTCAAAAACAGCCTCAAGAGCAAAAAACCTGGTGCCATGTGCACAGGAGAATAATTTCACTAATGGGATATTACAGAGTATTTCTCATGACATGGTCATTCCATGGTCAGAGTTCATTTACTGCTGTGAAACAGTTGAAGGTCCTTGGAATAATTGTGTCCACCCCCCTCCCCTGACCCAGGAAAGCTGGGAATTTGTGCATGTGTACTGGGAGTGAGGGAGATGCCTGCAGAGAATATAATCATAGGAACCCAGGGACCAACCAAAGTTGGAAGTGATTAGACAGACCTAGGGTTTAACATTTTCATCCTTTTCTGTAAATCTTTCAGATTTGTTCCAGTATCAGACAGAGCAGCAATGCATTTATCTCAATCCCCAGTGCTATATGCCATTGCCAACATTATCTCTACATCCTTTGATAATTCGTCATCTACTGTCCCTGGGAAATCTGATCCCTGATTTTAGACAAACCTCTGCTCTCTTCACTTGTAAATACAAACCTCAGCCTAAGAAGAAATCTCCTGCTTTGTAGTCCATGTGTCTCTAATTCATGGCTAGCATTATGAAGATTATAATGATTTTTCCTTTATCTCTGCTCAGCTAATACACTAGTGATTGGGGAGAAAACAGAATATTTTAGTTGAGATCCTCTATGTTGTTTGACAGTCTGTGGTTGCTTCTATTTTTCATTCAGCTTCAGATTCTTGGGGAGAACTAAACCCAGCGCAGCCTTTGATCTTTTTGACTGGCTTCCTCAGTGGATGAAGCAGCCTTATAAAAAGGGCACAAGCCCTTTTTAGATGATAGCATGCTGTACATTTTCTATCTCATTCAGCACCAGGGTGTTTGCAAAAAGCTCACCATCAGTATTCCAGACTGTTTTTATGTGGGTCTCTATTATCTACAAAAAACACTTCCTGATCTGCTTTCTCAGAAGGTCCATATTAATTTGCTATGATCATTTCATTTTCTACGCTTTCCTTTACCTCGCATTAGTTTCTGCTGAGGCAAGCAAACTGTATGTGCTATTCTTTTTCTGCAAGCAAAAGAGGTCTTTTTTGTCCCTTACTGTGACACATGTTCTCTTCTTTTTTTTTTTTTTCCTTTCCTTTTCTATTTCATTGTGCTTTTAAATTTCATGCCTTAGTATTTTAATATTCTTATCAGATTCTTTAATTTAACAAGGTCCTGGTTGTTCCATGCAGATTGTCTGGTATAAAGTCTTACCACTTGTTCTGAGTAGTGCAATTCTGCTTTCCTCATTATGTACTTTTGGGTTAGGCAATACAGTTTCATGCTATTCCATTGAATTTGTGATGAAAATATTTATTAGAAGAGATTTTTTTTGAGAATAAAAAAAAAAAAAAAGCTCCCCCAGGTCCTCTCTTCATTTCAAGACACCATGTGCTTTCCATTCTATTACTCTTCATGATATTTTTTCTGGTACCACCCTCTCAAGAAGTGTATTTGAAAAGTTCATTAGCTCCACAAAACAAAAATCAACCAGACAATTGTTCTATTTTCATTGCATGGCAAATCTGTAGATTCATATTATAGTGATGTAACATTTTTATCTTGGTATTTCATTGGATTAGCAACATATTCAGACATTACCTTTTTCTCTATTTTAAATTTCACATGTTGCTTTTAAAGGTTATATTTAAGTAAATTATTTTTATTCAGAATAATCAGAAATAATAACCTAAAAATATGTTTATACTCCAAAAGCTGGCTCTAGCCACAGTTTTCATGAGTACTGTCTACTAGCTGATTTCACTAATCATTTGAAAAGAAAATTGAAATTTCCTTAAGTTCTTGGTTATCCTCTCTGTGTGGGAACCTGTTTCTCCATTGTATCAAAAACATCCTGGTTTAGCCTCAAATAGCATAAACACCTTAGAAGGTAAATATAAACTGAAAATAAGAGAGGAAGAGTACTTTTTTCTTCAATATAAATAAAAGTACTCAATTTTTGTTATTAAATTACATTTCATAGGATAATCTTGCATTGACATTTGTTCAAACACTTTTTAAAATGGAAAATGTTATTTGCTTTAACCTTCTAAAAGAAAAACAGTAAGTCCACAGCTTTTTCTTTTGCCACCACAAAACAACAACAACAACAACAATGAAAAAATCGATGAATCCAGCCCTTTTCTGTGAAAGGTTTCAGTTTCGATGAATCACCTTTTTCTGATGAAAAAGTGTTTTGTTGAAAAATTCGCACCCTTCTCTGTTTACTGTAGTGGCTTAGTTGTGGATGAATGCTTCCAGCAATCAGGATGGCAGAGGAGAATATAATCTGCAGGGCTATTGACTACTTGTTGAAGGCCAAAGAGAAGTTAACAATAAAACCTGCTGCAATGTACATTTAAGCCAGTTCGAGCAGACAGAGGCTTATCACAGGCCTCAAGTGGATGGAGGCTTCTATTTAGCTCACCTGGCAGGTCTGCTGCAGACCCCTTTTTGAGAGGGATGCTTGCACCTAAAGCCTGAAAGATCCATCCTATTTCATGCAGGATGCTTAGTTTCATCATCCATGTAAGCCCATGGGAACAGGGGGTGCTGAAACCAGTGCTGCAGATGTGCCTGTACCCCTGAAGAGACCAGACCATATCACATCAAAGTCAGCTGAAGAAATACTTAGTTTTAAGACCTGATATTTGGTTCAGAACCAAAGTCTATCTGTGAAGCACAGGACTGTGAAAACTTAGTGTGCTTCATTTATTCTTCCATGAAAGCTATCTGGCAATGCAAGGTTTAATAAATAAACAAACAGATAAACAAATAAATACATTTTGAATGCTAACATGTTAAAAAAACCCCCACAGCTGAGGAAGGTAAAACCAGTACAAAATATTCAGGCGTTTGAACTGAACCTTTAGTGTAAGACAATATTATTTTTTCCTTTTTAAGGAAATTTTAAAAAAAAACATTAAATAATCCAGAGTAGCAAAAGAAATCCCAAAGTGCTACAAAGCAGAGTGACCACCCAATAACCAATCACTGTGGCAACAGGCACAGACGCAAAAACTTCCTTTTGTTGCTCACTTAGCACTGTCATTTAGTCCCACTCACAAAAGTCCATTTTAGAAGAATGGACATAGTTCCCCATGAAAAGAAAGAAGAAAGGCTAGAGAAAGGAGAAAGTCAGTTGTAGTTATTATTTATCATTATAGTCCCCTAATCCACTAAGCATCTTTTCTACTAAGCTCATTTTAAGACTTTCTCCCGCTCCATCTTCCCCGCTGGAAACACCTCAAAGAAACAAGTACATGAGAAAAAAAGGTAGGAAAGAAAAATAGAACAATTACATGAACTAGACAAAATTACTAGACTAGCCAAAAATAGACATGAGGGTTTCAGAATGTCCCACTTTTTACTAGTGATGCAGTCAATTGTATACTAATCTGAGTCACTGTGGATGTCCTTTGTAAAGAAAGTACATTAGATAGATAAAAGCCTTTTCTTGTTTTGTTTCACATTCCTGTCTGAGGAAAGTTCTGCAGGGGGCATCTGCCTATGATTCATCATATTTTTAGCTGCCTGTCTCTTACATCTGAGAAAAGCTACAATTAAAGTCTGTGTCCTATAGAGAACATTAGCAGCCAAGGTGGCAACAGGGCTTCCTGGTTTAGGAGGTGAACACAAAGTCACTTTCAGATATGTAAATAAAATAATTTAGAACAATAATGAAGAGAAATGGTATTGTTTACATAGGTCACAATGGACCTCAGAGGCCAGCACAGACTACTCAAATTTAGTTTGAGTATTAACACTTTAAATCCTTGCACAGAGGTTATGGGTATGAGCATTCTCCTCTTTTTTTGACATTTTCCCTCTGGCATGAGCAGCCTTTCCTTTTGCTTCTGACAGACCAATCATCACTGACAGTGGAGTATCAGAATCTCCCTGAGTTTATGTTGTGAAGGAATTCATCAGCTGAAAGTAAACATTGTGTCCAAGTCAGAAACAGCTCACCCTGTGCATACTTAAAACTTTATTTGCAAGCTCCTTGTCTAAGTAACGAGCCTTTTAGCAGCCACTTAGCACACAGAACATCTCCAGCTCCTACAGTGATATTTTTGAAGGAAGACAGTGGTGACAGAGATATCATAAGCAGTAGAATAATGAAACAGCTGCTGACACCTCACCAATCCTCTGCTTACATTTTTTCATCTAGCCTTTGGTATTAAACATATAAAAATGGATGGAGTGCCTGAATTACTTCAGTCATTCACAGACTATCTGTTGTGGAGGATTTGGTGAAATAGCTGCACTTTATTTTCTTTGGAACATGAATTTGAATGCATGATAACCAACCTACAATCTGGTACCAAGAGTAATTTAGCCTAGAATTTAAATAATACAATTATGGCACTGCTATTCCCAACCTGAAAAGTTAAGAAGGTTCTGACAGAAAATCTTGAACACTGGATACCTGAAAGGAATTGCAGCTCCATCCATAAACACCTTCTAGTTTGTGATGCTATCAATTGATTTTCCTTTTAAATAATTTTTATATTTTTAATATACCACAAGAATACATGATATATAGACTTTGGCTTGAAACCATAAAAGTTGTTCATTGATTGATGAACTACTGAGGAATTGTTGCCTATTTCCTGTCTAAAAAATATATAAGACACAAAGATATTCAGATGCTCACCTAACAGTGGAATCTGGGACATTTAATATATTGTGCAATATTATTTGTATTGTAATGCTATTTTCTTTGTCTCAGAAGTCTTGGAGTGAGTTTCTCAATCCCTTTGTATCCACTAAGTACTTCTATAATGTAAATAATAGTAAATAGATTTAGGTTTTTTTTCCTCCTGTCAAGACAATCTAATTTAGACTGTTCCATGACACTTGCCACTGGGATACCTGACAAGTTGTCCAGTTGTTTTCGAAATTCTTGACAAAGAATCCTAATTTAACCCAGAATAAAACTAGCCTGACATTCTATTAATGTCATTGAAAGGTGGGGATGCTCACACCAAAACAGAATTAGGCATAATATACCTAGAAGTCATATCCTTTATTTCAAATGATAGGATTTTTTTACATGTGATAAAAGATAGAAATCCCCTTCTATTTATCAGCTCAAAGATTCTTTGTAAACTTAGAAAAAGGAAAAACATATTTTTTTCTTGAGTAGAAGGAATTCAGGTTCATATTTTAGTGTCTGTAAAGTTCCATTTTAATTACAGGAAAATAATGTGAGGGAGATTGGTAATAGGCAAAACTTTTAGACCTTTTGTTCTTTAGTGCAGTGAAGGAAACCCCATTAGACAGGATTTTCTTAGTTAGCAGGGCTTCAGGGTTAATGAGCTGTGAGTGATAATATATAGTAGTAATCCCTCATGACTGTAACAAGTTGTATTTTATAAACTTCTTAATCTCAGTAGTGAAAGAGATGTGGGGTATGGGAAAGAGAAGAAACTAATTTTCAGGGCTCAGGGAAATTCCAGTCATTTTACTCCCTGTGTGGAAGTTATTTGGGAAAAAAATCCTATCGATGCCACATGGGCAAAGGATAGTATTATTACTCTTACAGTTACATTAGTGTCCCCAGAATGACAGGTCTAAGGATTTCCTGAACAACCTTTCTAGGTAGAGAAAGCTAGCTACATGTGGCAAAGATAAATCCAAGAGAATCTCTTTGGTGAAGAATAAATAGAAACTAGTAATTTTATAGCTAATTTGGGGATAAGGGTCAGAAACACTAAAAAAAAACCAAAAAATCCATCATTAGAAAAAAGTAAAAAATAAGAGATATGCAATTGTTATGACAAACTTGCCTGGAAGGAGCCTGAAAGGTGGGGATGATTAGCACATAGTGACAGCAGGGGACATCAAAATGATGCTCAGAAAAGTTGTCATTCTGCTAAACGGCATCAAAACAGCACCTAAGTGCTACCTTCAGTCAGCAAGACACAGAACTGTGCTTTCTATACCTGCCTGGAAGGTTCTTTGTTCTTTTGATGGTGTCAGTGAATTTCCCTGGACTGGGTTAGCTTTCTTGAAACACTCTGCTGGAAATATAGACTTTTCTCAGGAGAACAAATGTAAAAACCCAGTACTTTCAGAAGAAGTTAAAAACCCTGTCTCTTCTTACCAGTGACAAATCTATCAGTTTTTCCTCAGTCAAGGGATGAGGGCATCAGTTCAGTTAAGGAAATCAGGATCCCACTCAAGCGCTGGTCACTGGCAAAAATCTTGGGACATATTAGATGGCTGTTTTCTGGGGCTTGAGGAAGGAGATTGTACTTCAGTCTGCCTGTTTTAGGAGCTTTATGCTGGCCAAGAGAAAAAAGTTAGATCAATTTGAAGTACAAATATTTTCACGAAAAATATTTATTTGTTTTTACCCCAGAGTTCATTAAGCTTTTAATCTAAAGTAATACTATGCACAAATGTTTATATTTTTCTATAGTTGCTTATTAACAAGACCCCTCTGGAAGACTTTATAAGTATCAACAGTGGTATTTGAGACCCTTCAGGAATTTTTTAAGCTGAGGGTAATATTTGAGATATGATCTATCTCAGGTGCCACTGATTAAGATTTTGAGAGGTAATTGTGTAATAACTTTAGCTTTTCAGTGAACTGTTCCAAACACTAATCGTTGCAATGCCCATATGAGTACAATAATGAGTACTAATCTTGAACTGGTGTAAATCACTGTGATGTCATTGACTAGGACTGGTTGAATTTTTGCCTTTCAAAACTGCTTTTCAAGAGGAAATTAGGGTTTTTGTCATTTACATGTTAAAGGGAAAAATAATTTTGAAGAAAACAATTCATGGAACATATTGAGTGGATTTAAAATGGATATTTGACTTCTGAAAATTTGCTATGATTTTTAGGAGAATTGTTCATCAAGGGCTGCACCTTCCCTTAAGAGACAAGTTCTTTAGCTATATTTCACCCTTCAGGATGTGCTTTTGAAAAAGCAACCGATATTTCAACAAAAGCATTTTGATTTTTTGTTTAAAAAATAAAAAAAGAGAAGAAACAAACATCAAAGGATGTTTCTAATGAAATACTTGCCAAAGTTGTCTAAAGGTAGGTTCTGGATGTCTAGTTGGTCATAGATTTGGCCATCTCTTATTTTGGAGAACTTCACCAAGGCTATAAATACAAGACTTTTCATGGAAGTGGTTTAATTCTTTTGCTTGTGTGGGGACAATGAAACAATTGATTATTATTTTATTTTGATATTTAATTTGAAAGCATTTCATACCATCTGAAAAAGGATGGAAAGAAGACAGCCATTTTGCTTGGTATGGTTTAGAGAAAATGATAACATTTATCTTAAATGAAAGTGCAAATAACAATGTAGCAATGATAAGTAGAATATTTGTTATATATAAATATAAATATAAATATGTGTAAGTTTTTGTGTATGTATATATATAAATATATATATTGCAAAGTAATTTGCTTGTACTTTTAAATAAGAGCCTGGCAAGTGAAATAGCTTTTTATGATTTGAGCCAGTTTAAGATTTTAAGACTTTAATTTGTATATGACAAATCATTTTACAAGAGGAAGCAACAGCATGGGCATATTAACAGTAAATTAAGCACTTCCCTAAATTCTCTGAGTGTAATAGATGAGGCTCTTGTTGGCGTTGGTAGACTCTGAATTAAGGCTGTGGCAAGAACAATTACTTTCATAGTGTCCTATTCAAGTAAACAATGTAAGCAAGAGGTTCTGTATATATTGGAGCATATGTTTTAAGTTAAAGACATGCTGAAATGTTGTCCTGAACAGGGATGTTTCCCTAAAGTAAGGCTATGGGCTAGCTGCCCAGTTTGTAATATAACATGAAGAGAGAGAGTAAAGGCATACAGAGGAACAGTGTAAGGAAAAACAGTCTGGGAAATGCAAAACGTACAGGGCCAGGGAGGTACCATTGTTTGCAATAAAAGATTGAAACACCTTGGAACAAAACTCTTGAAATAAATTTAGAAATAAAGTGTAATATTACCACAGAGTCATATTGTCAGTAGCAAGAGTGTTGGAGAGGGGGAAAAAAAAGGAGAGAGAGAGAAAAGATCCAAGTGGTAATATTTTAAAGGGTAACCAATGCTCACTAGCAGCTGCAGTAAGACATTAAGTAATAGAGCACACTAATGTTAACAGCTCTCTTGGTAAGAGTGGTAAATGAAATAAACCTCAGCATTCGGTGTATCATTAATCTATAGTGAATAATGGCACTGGTAGTGTAAGGAGATTAAAAAGGGCATTGTAAACATTTGTGGCTGTATAATATACAAATTAAAAATGTGTGAACGCTTGCAGCTGCATAATCTACAAATTAAAAAGTGTAATAGCGTAGCATTAATTACTGGCTGATCAATTCGCCCATAATTGCTGGCATGTAGATGAACAATTACAGGTCCAAAATGTTATTTGAGAAAGAGACATTGACCTTGGAACCATAAGAAATGATAATATGTTATAAGGTAATACAGGCTTGTGTCAAAATCTTCTACCAGTGTATGCTCTTGCAGGCTAGTTTGCTAGCAGCCCTAATCATACTTTTCCCTGTATGTAATTGTGACTGAAGTAACCATTTCCTGCCTGAGTAACAGAAATTTCTGACTGCTCTGTATTTCCTGTAGTCACTGTATTTGATGTTTACGTGCATGGGACAGATTTGATGGTCTTGTGTGGTGGGGCTGTGACATGGGTGGACAAGAACAGAGCAACTGACATCACCTACCTGGACTTGTGCAGAGCATTTGAGGGTGCCTTTCAGGACATCCTTGTCTGTAAACAGGAGAGATTTGACAGCTGGACCACTGGGTGAAGGAGTCGCTGCCTTGAAGGTCACAATCAAAGGGCTGTAGTCAGTGGGTCAAATGTCCAGGTGCAGAACTGTGGTGAGTGGTGCCCCTCAGAGGTTGGTATTGGGGCACCTTTGTCAGTGACATGCACAGGGGGAGAAGGTGGATATTTGACAAGCCTCTGCTCTGTATAAAACAGAGGGGATGAACGATGACCACCAGAGCCTATAGGCTTGGCTTTGAGTCCAATAAAAGGCAAATCCTGTAAGGTGGGATGGTGTTTTTTATCATGGCAATGTCCTCCCTTGCACAGCTCAATTGTAAAACTCCTCTTGAAGGTTTTTATCCCTTCTGTTAGGGCATAACTGGCTCAACTGCACTGACACACCATGAAGCTGTCACGTCTTAAAAGGTGTCGAAACCCATCAAAGACTATCAAAGCACCCCCAGACTCATTTCTGGGGCCTTCTACCAGAGGTACCTGGATATTCCCACCAAACCTGAGAGCATTTCAACCCATCACATTTCATATTCTGGTTTTTTCACTTGACTCCTGAGTGATCAAGATGACAATCACCACTTCAAAACTCATCACTTCAACCAACAAATATCTAAATTGCAACAATCAAGTCTCATTGTGAGACCCATGGGTGCTTATATGTTTATAGTCTTTCTTTCTTTCTTTCTTTCTTTCTTCTTTCTTTCTTTCTTTCTTTCTTTCTTTCTTTCTTTCTTTCTTTCTTTCTTTCTTTCTTCTTTCTTTCTTTCTTTCTTTCTTTCTTTCTTTCTTTCTTTCTTTCTTTCTTCTTTCTTTCTTTCTTTCTTTCTTTCTTTCTTTTCTTTCTTTCTTTCTTTCTTTCTTTCTTTCTTTCTTTCTTTCTTTCTTTTTCTTTCTTTCTTTCTTTCTTCTTTCTTTCTTTCTTTCTTTCTTTCTTTCTTTCTTTCTTTCTTTCTTTCTTTCTTTCTTTCTTCTTTCTTTCTTTCTTTCTTCTTTCTTTCTTTCTTTCTTTCTTTCTTTTTCTTTCTTTCTTTCTTTCTTTCTTTCTTTCTTTCTTTCTTTTTTTCTTTCTTTCTCGTTCTTTCTTTTTTCTCTTTCTTTCATTTTCTTTCTTTTTTGTTTCTTTCTTTCTTTCTTTCTTTCTTTCTTTCTTTCTTTCTTTCTTTCTTTCTTTCTTTCTTTCTTTCTTTCTTTCTTTCTTTCTTTCTTTTCTTTCTTCTTTTCTTTCTTTCTTTCTTCTTTCTTTCTTTCTTCTTTCTTTCTTCTTTCTTTCTTTCTTTCTTTCTTTCTTTCTTTCTTTCTTTCTTTCTTTCTTTCTTTTTCTTTCTTTCTTTCTTTCTTTTCTTTCTTTCTTTCTTTCTTTCTTTCTTTCTTTCTTTCTTTCTTTCTTTTTCTTTCTTTCTTTCTTTCTTTCTTCTTTCTTTCTTTCTTTCTTTCTTTCTTTCTTCTTTCTTTCTTTCTTTCTTTCTTTCTTTCTTTTCTTTCTTTCTTTTCTTTCTTTCTTTTCTTTCTTTCTTTCTTTTCTTTCTTTCTTTTCTTTCTTTCCTTTCTTTCTTTCTTTCTCTCTTTCTCTCTTTCCCTCTTTCTCTCTCTCTTTCTCTCTTTCTTTCTCTCTTTTTCTCTTCCTTTCTTCCTTTCTTCCTTTCTTCCTTTCTTTCCTTTCTTTCCTTTCTTTCTTTCTTTTCCCTCCCTCCCTTCCCTCCTATCTTCCATTCTTTTCTCTTACACAATTTCTTAAATAATATCTTTACACTTTCATACCACTGTATTACTATCAATAATAATAATCAAAATATGCTTACATACCTGACTTCCAATGCAACCAAATTGTCCTAAAATAAACCCCATATATATATATATTTACAAACACCAACCATTTAGTGTTTTTTCACTCTCATCTGCCCCAACAGATCTATTAATAAGAACCTGGATTACCCTTGCCTTTGGGGGCAGGTTCTTACAAGAACAGCCCTGAGGAAAGAATAAACCTAGAAAAGCTGCAACAGACAAGAAATCTTGAAACTAAAGGTAGAAGGACAGAGCTTTGCATAAAAGTGTCTTGGGTTGGAGATTGGAGGTATGGCTAACCTAAGACCAAAGATGGGAAGCAATAAAAGAAGACTAGTCTTGAAAAGGGAGAGGAGATAATTAAATCTTTTCATGTGTAGGCACTAGTTATATCATCCTTAATTACATACTGCTTTTCTACTAGAGGCAAAACCCGCAGTGGTTTGTAGATGGATGCTATTGCATAATTAAGAGCAGACAAATCTGACATATCCTTGCTTAGTCGCAACAGTAATAACTTTTCTAATGTAATGCATAAAATTTATATACAACATTTAGGCCATGATTCTGCACATTATGTCCTCTTGCTAATTACTTAAATAACTCCACTCATTTTAATTTTACTTCCTTATACTTAAAACCAATCCTACGTACATGCAGAATGTTGCATTAGTCCTCATTCCAGTCCAGAAACATTCTTAATTCTGTTCACTTCTCCACAATTAAATCTTCCTGTACCTCCCTATATGCAATCTTGTTTGATTGTACAGTTCACCTCCCATCTACATAATTTCATTATTATTTTTTCATTCATTACATCTCAGAGTCTGTTCAAGAGAGGAGGACCAACTGATTATTGACAATAGCAGAGTACATTTGGAACTCTATTTCTCTCAAAAGAAAACTTAATAATAGGTTCAGTAGAACACTCCTGACTAAGAAAAAGTTCTCTTGAAACTGAAAGCATATGACCTTAATGCTCTGCTCCATGGACTAGCTCTCCAAAGAACACAAAATCAAATTCAAGATCTTAGACCTGATAGTCACTGCTCTCCATGGCTCCTGCACAGCTTATCTGAGAAATTATATCTTCCTGTGCAGCACTGCCTGTCCATAACAAAAAACAGTAACTCTGACCCTCGGAGTGAGACCTGAAAGTGCCAAGGGTACGTGCACAGAGAGTCCCAAAACAGATCACTGAGCCCAAGAAATGCAACTTTTCCAGTAAAAGTATAAAGGAAGAAAAGCAAAAACTCCCTCAGACTCTCTGGCTGTATTCCATTTAGTTCTCTTCTCCTTGGCAGGGATAATTTATAAAGTGTCTGAGACACTGGAATGAGACTAGAACATGTAGAATTTCGTATTTTGTGTAATTTTTCCACCAAGGATTTTCATCTCTTTTAATTAAGTTGCTTGTTCAGATCACCCATTTGAAAGAGGAGACTTTCATTCACTGGAAATGCCAATTCACCTCATTAAGTGGTGGGAAGCTTTGTGTCTTTGCTGGAAACCATGGCTCATCTCACTTTCTTGCACGTGTTCACTGTGTGCTGTTGGTGGACACTGATTCCATGGACCCCGGGGCATGTGAAAATCCTTAGATACCATTAGGACCATTTTAATATATTTCACATATATTTTTACATCTTGAATTGGCCTGTGATTCCATTCTGCATTCACAGTCATTAAATGAAATGCATCTTATGCATGTGATATATTATTTCTTGCCTTTCTTCTTTTTTGAAATATGATTTGGCCTATAATGGCATGTCCTTTTGGGGAAAAATATTTTCCATAAGATGAAGGAAAAAAGTAAAAGAACATTTCACACTTTTTATTTATAACTTGTTTTAGAGTTTGGGTTTTTTTTTTTTTTTAATGAGAAAACTTGAAGTATTTAATTTTCTTTTTTCATACAAAAAAAAATTTAAAAGAAAAATTGATTATTGAACAATAATAATAAAATAATAGGAAAAGCCAGGCTAAAATATGTGGATAAAAATGGATATTAAAAAGAAAATACTTTTAATTTATATTTTCAATTGTTGTTAATTATATCAGAAGGTAGAATTTTTGGTTGTTTTTTTTCTTTCCTAAGAGCTATAGGTTCATTGCCTTGTTCTTTACAGCTTTTATAGGAATAATTTTTTGAAGGCAGTTCAGAAGCCCAAACTGGATCAAATCTGTATTTGCAAGTTGAAACAAAGTAATAAGTAACCTTGGGTTATCCATGAATGTCATAAAACCTAAAGTCAAAGGAGACAAAATATGAAATATAGCCAGACCTTTTGACCACTGATGGTGACTTTTAAATGATTCAGGTTTTGGACAGTCCATTTGATATACAGTGTACAACTATATGTTCATGAAATACAAAAGGTCCACTCACTGAAAAACTGTCCTTCTCGCCCCTAAATGTACATCAAATTATTGTGTTGTGTGGATGGTTATCTTTAACTATGCAAAGGACTGAAATATATATATATATATATATATATATATATATATATATATATACACTCCCATATATATACACATATCTATATATATATTTGCATGTATCTATATATACATACTCATATAAAGAGCTAAGAAGAGACTGGAGAAGTGCAACAAACTGCTTTTTCAGAGATCCTGGCCTCTTATCTTTCCTGATAAGCAATTATAATTGCTATATTAACAATCAGGATTTAATGATGGTTATCTTTTTTGAACATTACAATTGATAGAGCAAAGGGTATTTTGGTGTTAGAATGCTTGATGGAAAGCCAATGCTGAGATCTGCCAACAGAGATGGTGCTTTCATTGCTCCTAAAACCTTCCCTATCATGTTCCTGAGCTATGAAAAAAATAAGTTGGAAAAGCAATGAGTCCCTTTTAAATCCTTTGGGATTTGATTATCATCAAGAAACTGGGCTGAATTTCAACTGCAGCAGTAATGGCAATAGGTACTTTTGGTTTCATTCCCCACTTTTACAAAAGAAAGATATTGCCTTCTGAAATATTATGAAACATTAGATTTTCTCTATAAATCTTCCTACAGATACAGGAAAAACTATTATGAAATTCTAATTTTTAAAAGTGTTGATTCTTAGTTTAACTCTTTTTCTTTTAATATTTTCATTGTTATTCATATAGAGCTGCACACAATGGTTTCAGGTTAAATGTCTCATGGTTTAAGTAAAAAAAAAACCATTGTGTTTTATATTTGAAATTAGACTTATAATTATGTAAAGAATAAATCTTTTTAATGTCTTCATTATCAGTTTTGACTCATTCACTCTTTAAAATTACTGCAATATTTCCCCAATCCCCATATCATCTAGAAATCATCAGTCACATTGAAATGACCCAAATCTCAGCCCATCATCATTTTTGATGTGATGTTACCTGATATATCCTTACTGTGGATCTCTGACAGTGATAGGCACCCCTTACCCTTAAGAGCTGCTCTTTAACCACAAAACATTTGCCCACAAGTGTTGATTTGTGTTTCAGGGAACTGATGGTTCACATTGTGATGGGGGAGAAGAAATTTGAAGAGAAGAGAGTCTTTTGGTCAAAATCATTAAGAAAGTCCTTGTGGAGCAAGCCACACAGAAGATGTGAGTTGTTATGTGGTAACCAGCTGATTTTACAGCTCCCTTTACATGTAAGTAGATTGAGCCTCTGCTGAAAAAAGGAAAAGAAGGGTGGAAAAAAAGGCCATTTGGCTTCTCAACATGAGGCAAGACTTCTCTTTCACAGCACTTGTATGTCCTGCTATGAGAATGAAAAGAAAATAAAACAACTAATACCAGATGCAATCATTGTGACAGGCAGCTTGAACATTGCTAAGGAGTGTTTATTTCCAATATTTAACAAATGTTTTCATGCCTATTGTACCGTGCTTATATTTGTTACATACTGGAATAGTTATCTTGTTTTATACATTGATAGATTTTAGATGGATTGAAATTGTATCTAAATTCTTTTCTTTGACAACTGCAGATGAAGGGAAGAAGAGGGAACGAGAAATGCTGTTGAGGTGTTTTATAACCTTCAGGGAAATGCATAAAAATTTTTTTAGACTCTAATATTGGTTCTAGAATATATGTGCAGATTTGAAATTAAAACCACAAAGAAACAGAGATTCCAAGTAGAAATTATTAGTTGTTTCATTACTGGCCTTTCTTTTCAGACACATCCTTTGAAATGAGTGATAACCAAGGTAGTCTTAAAGCTGTATGAAGTCAGGAGGACTTCAGACCTGCAGAGAGGGAGTAACACCAGCTGTTAAGCCAGAGGTGTAGCACAGTGTATTCAAGGAACAATTTGACTAGGAGGGATATTGTGTTTACACCTCTTGGATTGGAGGAATGTTTGGCCATTGCATCAAAACCTGAAGGGATTATTTCTGCAGAGAGTTTCTTTGAGGGTCAAATGACAGTCTGGCCATGATATCTATGACCTTGGCAGTGCTGACTACAGGAGAGGATGTGTGGCATGGAAATGGCACTGGGATGTAGCAGGTCAGCCTTTGCTTCTTAAATGGCCCAAAATATCTAAATGATATTTACAAGACTACAAGATTTTAAACAGAATGCTGGTGAAAGGCACTGCTTTACAAAGGATACCAACCTTAAACATTATTTCTAGCATAATACATACCACATATTATATTTGCTCTCTTTTTTTTTTTTTTTTTAATCTGAATTGAACCTTAACAGTCATATCAGTCTTTAAGTTATTGTCATCCAGAGGCAAGGCTGAATTTTCAAAATATTTGTAACACCTGGCTTCCACAGCTAAATCAAAGTTGTTTTAAAAATATGGCCTTCAGACTGTATAATCTTATATCAATTTTCCCCCTCTCCCCTGTGAAGTGTGGCTTAGAAGTCACAGCTGGTGCATTAGAAAAAATGTAAAAATGTAAAAACACAGTAAAATGAATAAAATATACTCTCATTCATATTTTCCTAGAGGCTCCTTGGTTGTTAATTGAAACTTTTGTCTACTTTATTGAACAATAAAAGTGACAGAAACTACTCTCAGGTGTCCTTCAGTATTAAAAAGAGGATAAAGGGTTCCTAGAAAAGGTGACAGAAATTAATGTGGTGAGCCCAGCTATCAAACATTTTGATATGTGAATTGCCTGATATTTCTATAATGCCTTCTTATGATTGGAAATGTTATCGCTTCTATTGAATCAATAGAAAATGTTAAAGCTCCGTGGTACCCCAATTACAAAATAAAGCTAGAAGGTTAACATCTGGGACCAGCAGAGATAGAAACAATTTCTATTGTCATACCTTTCTGACAAGTAAATGTCAGAAACATAACACCTTCCGCCAGTCTCAGTACTGAGCACATGTAAAAGAGTGATTGCAAGGCAGTCTCAAGTCAAATCACCTGTCATCTCAGTTTTGACATGGAATTACTTTTGTTTTATGCATCTATTAACCTTGAACTATCAGCATTTGTTTTAATGTTCTGGTCTGAAGTGACCTAAATGTACTTCTTTAATGCACTTACTGCTGTAGCTAAAAGGGGGAAAGAACAGGGGAGGAAAAAAACCTATTAAGAGGGGGTGGGTGAAGTTGTCTGTGGCTTCTGTGGCATCACTGGGAGAGCAGCACCCTATTTTCCAGCTCCTCCCTAGGGGTAAAAATTTCAGAAATTCACCTGGAACAAAAATATGGGGAGCTCAAAAGCATCAGTAGCATCTTGAACAGTGTTTCTGATGCTACAGTCTGATGCTGTACATCCCACTTCTCCTCACACCAGGGCTTGAGGGAAGGAAGAAGAAACGTTGGAGGATGCAGAATTCTCCATATGTTGCAAGACAATCAAAGATCTCCACATTCCCAGGTGTGGTGATGGCTGAGACATCACATCAAAATCAAAAAATTATGTCTGAAAAATTGCATGTCCAATCTAAATTCTGGAGTCGCATAATAACATAGAGATGTTGGTGGTCTTCTACAACCAGGACAGATGACAGGAGTACAGTGTTACCTGGATATTAGAATATGAGGCTTTAAAAATTACACTAGATAACCTCTTTGGAGATTGTCCCCAATTTCCACTACCATAGAGATAATCCAATAAAAAATAAAAAGGTTTGAAATTACCCATGCCCGTCATCCCTAAGCAAAGAAGAGAAAACCTTTTCACTTTTAAGTTTTACAAGTGAAAGTTGTTTTTAAGTAAGTTTTTAAGCTGTACTTCCCAGCTTAATTTCCTTGTAGTGCAAAGAAAGAAGGGTGTCCTTGAACCAACAACTCAAAAAATTATGAAAAAATTATGAACAAATTATATCCCAAATAACAAATAATAAATTATTTGTTGGTTGGAACAGTTTATTCTTAAGGAAACATATAGTTTTGAGCTCAGCTTTGGAAACTGACTGCCTACAAAAATCCTTTCTGTTGGAAGATGGAGTCTTTTGATCCTAAATTTTATCTGGACATATTGCACATTTTCAGGCATGTTTAAGTTATTCTTAGAGCTCCTATTGCCACAGTGCTTGGGTATCCTATACACTTTAATATGGTAATCCTCAAATCTTTCTGAAGGACAGTTTTGTTAGAGAAATCTAAATTCCAGAGGTCTGGTCTGTCAATTGTGAACAGCAGAAAGATCCAACTGCTTGACAATGACTTTTGGGTATATAAATTTGGAAATCTAGCTTATGAAGAAAGGACCAAATATTTGTATGGGCCAAATATTTGTACAGGTCACATATAAGGGGAAGAGTGTAAGAGAGCTTTTGAAAGCATCAAAGTAGATCAGTGTTCACTTCAAACTGTCGCTCCTCTGGTGTCCAATCAGACTTGCACATTCAAATATCTTTTTGTTATTATTTGTATGCAAACTATCACCTTCATCCCCTTCTAGGAAGATTTTTACTGTTATCTTACAACTCAGAGTAAGAAAATTTTCTCCACCAAATCATTATATGCCATTATTTGGGGAGCTGCATTGACCCTTGAATGTGTGACTTTCTGGGGTTAGAAGAGTCGCCATAACTTCTTCTTTTTCTGGGTTTTGTCTCTTCTAAACAGAAAAAAAAAAAAAAAAAAAAAAAAAAAACAAAAAAAAAAAAAGGAAAAAAAGATAAAAAAAAAAAAAAAAGAAAAAAAGAAACAAGAAGGAAGAAAAGAAAAAATTTGTTTGGACAACATTCTTTTAATCAGTAGGGGATAAGAATCAACACAAATGTGGTCTCAAGACATAATTTAGGCTCCCAATTATCTAATAACATAATAAGATATTAGGCAAAGAATAACACTGGCTTATTTTCATTATTGCAGGCTTATCTTAATGAATTCAATAAATTTTTACAAGCATTTAAGGATTCACAAACAACATTTGGACAACAAAAAACATGGAACTACGTAAAAGTGCTACAGCTTGACACTATCATATATTTGCAACTACTTGCTTTTAAGGTTTTAGAACTCTGTTCTCCAGTGGATAATTTCTATGTAGATTGATTTGTCTTCTGAAGAGATAATCAGGGAGGAGATATATTCCTGTATTTAAGTACATGTCTTTTGGGGAACCCTGTCACTTGGCATACATGGAGTGGAAAACTCACTTATTCTGTGGTAAAACAAAATATTCTCTAATATTCCCCATACTTTTAAATCCAGCATATTGAAACATTGGTTTCTCTTTACTCCTATTGAGATATTCTGGTATATACACAGTGTATAAGAATGAAGAATCAGGCCATTAATATAGTCGCAGTTGTAATTTCATTTTTTATTCATACAAAACTCCAAAACGTGAGGTTTGCAGCTTGTTATGTGGGTGTGCATTAATAAGCACAATGGGGGTTCATAATAGAGCTTTGAGGTGCTAATGCAGCATGAATTAATGAATTAATAATTGCTATTAATTAAAAATAGAGCAGGATACTAGCCAACAATGCCTGAAAAAAGTCTTAGCAGTCTCTCTGTCACAACTTACTTGTGGCTGTTTCTAGGGCTTTTGTACAGACTATGGGAATAAAGTTTGGTTTGGGGAGAGGGAAGAGGAGAGGTGTGGAAAAGCAATACCCTCAAAAAAGAAAGAGTTGTTTAAATGGGACAGAAGTAGAAGAGAATAAAAGATAGAGTCACTGTGAAAACTCCAACAGGGAAAAGGCCCAGATGGCCTAGGGAAATGATAAAATTAAGCCTCAAATTGATGGTGATACTAAACTTGGGACTTGATTATCCTGACAGATGTGCATGCGACTCCCATTGACTTCAATAGGAGGTGTACGTGTATCGCTGATGGGGAACCAGACCTTAGAGCCACAGAGCTGTGTTCAGATAAGGAGAGTGAACAAGAGGAATGAAAATCTCATGGTAAAAACAATGGCTTTAGCTCTGTGCAACAACCCATGGCTGAAAAATGTGGGCGAGCAAGATGTTTTGGCTAAGAAAAAGAAATCTCTTTCAAAATTAAAGCACAGAAAGTCTGCTACCTGGTGAAAAACTACAGGAGTCTTGTGGAATCCATTCCCTATTCCACCTCCTCAGTCTCCTTCTCCCACAAAGTGCTACCAGTGCCCGTGTTTGTTTCAATCATTCATGCTGGTGCAAGTGTAGAGTAACGCTATAAAAAACAGTGGTTTCACACCAATTTGCACCAGCTCCATTGACATGCAGATGCAGATTGAGGGGTGTAAAGAAATACAAGATAATAACCTAAAATGGCTAAAAAGGGTCTTGTCTGAAAACACGAACTATAATTCTATGATTGAAAGGATGTGAACATTATAGCAACTTAAAGGGCTATTAAGCCAGCTCCTATGTGAATCTGTAGTGTGAATTGTATAAGCATTTGGAATGTGTTGATGATAAAGGGATTCATAAAAGTTGTTATGCTGATTTTATGTTGATGGATGTTAGAATATAAGGTGAGTTATTAACCAAAGGAAAGTGAGACTAATGTTTAAGTGCTGTGATATATGTGTAATTGAAAGCAATTTATTCTATAGAACAAGGAGATTGTGGGCATAAGTGAAACAAACTTTGAATTAAATGCAGGTGAAGTGGAATCTGTTGGGTTTTCAGAGCCAGAAAACAAAAGCAAAATAAACTTGCCTGAAAAACAAATATTACTACTAGAAATAAATAATTTGCATTTATATAGAAACTTCTATTCAGAAAAAGCCCAAAGCAAGTTACCCACTTGCTAAAGCATTTATAAATAATGCTGTATACATAGATTGGCATATACAATACCTTTTTCTAGGGATCATATGCCTTTCTTGCAGGAATGTTTTCAGTCACATAGAACTTCAATAAGACCAATAAAAAGACTATTTGCATCTTAAGAAGGGAAAGCTGAAGAAGTCAGAGGTTAACCAGCTTTAACTTGATTCTGCTGAAGTGAAGAGCACAACTTTGCAAAGAGGAGTCCCATAAGTAGAGTCTGGTGAGAGCAGTGTCTCTGAAACCAGTGGGAACACTGGTGTTCCCTCTTCTGGCACTAACTGATGAGCCTAAGGTATTCACCAGAAGAGTGAATTCTGCCGTGAGTTCTGCCCTTCAGCTGTCAATGTGCCCACAGAAAATCCTGTACCTGATTTTCTATCTCCTCACAGCAGTGATCCTGGCTGGTAGGAGGGAGGACTTGTACCTTAAGGAAAACCAGGTGAGTGGGATGCAGTCCTTTGAGGCTGCACCAATGGGAATGCTACATGTGCTGGGGCCAAGCCTTGCATACCTTACTGTCTGACTAATAACCAGCTGAGGCTGTTTTAGCTGTGGGCAGAAGGGGTATTTCAGTCCGATGATCAGCAGCTATGGATTTTTAGTCCCCCTGAAAAAATGATGGTGTTGCAGCAATATTTTAATCAGTAAGAATTTGAAGTAACTGACATAATCACGTCTCATGAGCACTGTAACCCTCATGTATTAATGTGGGTAAATACCATCATGTGTTCTCTAACAAAATTAATGGGACCAATTCAAACTGTAAATATCTGTGCAATCTAAACAAGAATTGAATGGATTTGCAGAAATTTACCTAAGGCTCTGACCTAAAATCTTCATATATAGAGATGATACTTTATTTTTTCACTGAAGAAGAAATATCCCTGAATTATTGCTACCATTGTTTGCCACTATTTAGCAAAGGTGATTTTCCTAAAATTTTAGATCCAATTGATGTACTTATAGTTAATCTTATCACAGAAAACTGGGTTCTGGTAGAACAAATATCAAGAAATTTGGGGGGAAATAAGCTAAATAAAACAGAATTCCACGTATACAGAATACAAGAAAAAAATAGATCAGAAATTTTAAAAATATCTTATTTAAATGCTTCTTTAATAAAATAAGTGGTCTCTCCCTTCAACTTTTAATAGATTCTTAAAGTTATACATAGTTTTAACAGTTGCTTGAAATAACATAACCCAAGGGGCAGGAAAACATTTATAAAAAGTGGTGACTTAGTGGAAAGACCAGTTAGACAGTAAACATTTAACTTCTGCCCTAAGGTCCATTAACAATTAATCATTATATGCTGCAAATCTAACTACTGGAAATTTTCTATATATTAAGCTTTCATTTTTAACTTTTATTACAAACACAATTCTTTTTGTGAATAAAGGGTTAACTTTTTAAAAAAATATTTTTCTGCTTTCTTTCATTTTTCCTTCTTATTAAAAAAAAAAAAAATAAATAAAAGATGCCCCCAAAACCATTGATGTTTGGATTAGAGCCTCTGGGACTTTTCATACTTCACTGAACTATGCTAACAGTTTCTGCCTTTTTTTACACATGTTTAATTTTTTTCCAATTAATTATTTTGTCAGTGAAATAAAGGATATTGCACTGGGAACTGCTGCCTACTGTTCAGGTAGTGGTGAGTGGGATAAACTCTTATACAGTGACACTAGTCAGTGTTCAAACTCAAGCCTCTCCCATAGCATTCACTTGTCATTGGAATATCTTCCAGTTAAACTGCACAGATCTGTCCTCATGTCAGAGTTACCCCTGGGTTTGGACACTGTGGATCACCCTCTCCATGGCTCCACAGAAAACCCCACTGCCAAGAGAGTCCTTCCATCACCTGCAAACTTTGTGCATTCTGGTTCCCTTAAAGGTTCTTCTTATGGTCTGATGTCTTTGGCGTAGGATAATATAGATGAAAATGTCTTTATTTGATGCACACTTCTTTGTGGATTATCTGGCATTTATTTATGCTCACACACAATTGTTAAGGCACTGTTCACAGGTCTATGTTTTTATATAGGTCTATACTTTCATGAAGTTTGCTGGGAATTAGTTACCTTCTAAACAGTCCTTTTCTGCATTTGGCTTAATTTTCCTAAAGGTCTCATAGAGTCAACAGAAAGAGAAATATATACATGCATTAAAAAACCAAAGCAAAACAAAACAAAAAATTATTGAACAAAAATGATAAACAAATAGAATTGTTGATTAGACAAATTTTTGTTAACATTTGAAATGGTTCCACATCCTTTGTAGCTCTGTGTTTTGTCAGCTTTGGTTTGGCCAGTTCTCAATAATGGTCACATTTCAGAGACGGGGAGCATAAAATGTTCAGAGGTTCCACAGGGTCACCCAGGAAGGACATAAGAAACATCCCATTCCTGACCCTACAGCACATGAATTCCATTGATTGAATGTGACAGAGAAAATTATTATAAGCAATGGATGATCTTTCTTGCACCCTGTTTTTATTTCTTCCAATAGACCATGTCTTCTGCCTGATCATTAGGACTCTTAATGGAGATTCCTAGTGTGGTGAGCTAATCTAATTTTCCAACATAATTAATTCTGCATCACCTCGGCAGCTGCATTCTGATGTCTAAAACAAAATTTCTTTTTATGTGAAAGCTGACCACTGAGTTCCTGAAATCAGTGTGTTTTGCTGCTGTACCATTATCCAGGTATGCTTTTAAGTATTTCCTTTTTTTTTTTTTCTTTTCTTTTTTTTTTTTTTTTGTTCTACAGAGATAAATATTATTAACCATGATGGAAGTTTGATGTTTTTCTTTTGCTGTTTCAAATGGAAATGGCCTTTTCTTCCTTACTTTCCCTCCTTGTATAAGCACTTATCTTGCTGGGCTGAAATGGCTGGAGCAGCTGTGTCAGGAGGTTTTTAGACATAATAGGGAGAGCCAGGGTATCTCACAGATTACAATGCTGATAGCCCGGGATACCAAGCTGAAAGTCATCTGCACAAAAAAAACATAGGTTAAAATCTGTGAAGGGTCAGCATAGTGACAACTCAAACAGATGCTTTAATCCGATTTCCTATTCATTCTACAAAAAGGCAACCCTTCCCAAAAAAACCCAAACAACCAAATAAACAAAACAGCCTACAAGCCAACAGCCAAAAAACAAAAGCCTATTTGCGGACCTTGAATGAAATGAGAAATGCCTCAAGAAATGTGGAAAATAAAAACCTTCTCTATTTATAGTCAGCTCAAAGCAAGTTAGTTTTGGGAGGCTTCAACATGAGTCTTTTTTCCTTTCCAATACATAAAATTACACACTTTAGTTTCCTCTTTTCCTTCTCCCATATTTCTCATTCTCTCTTTTTTTTTTTTTTTTTTTCTAGGGGAGAAAGCAGGGGGGAGGGTGTGTGTTAGTTTGTTTGGTTTTGTGGGGGGCTTTGCTCATATGGGTTTTTTTTTGTTTGTAATGAATGCTTCTTTGCATACAAATAAATGCAGGATTTCTGTGGGCATTTTGAAAATAGAAGCAGTCCATCCAGACTGAGTAAAAGAATTTTAGACATGGGACAAGAAAGACTCATGACAATTAGGTACCCAGTTTCTATTCTCCTATCTGGTACAAATATATGATGTCTTAATGGAAGCTGTGATGACACTTAGAGAATTCCTGCATTCCTTGTAAAGGAAACCTCAAACCTACTGCTGCTTACACACAGAGACATAGTACTAGGAAAAAAAAAAGTCATTTAGCGTGCTGAAATATTCTGGGATTTGGTAGATTTATTTTCTCACAAGAATGAGCTGGTTGTACTTGTTCTCTTTACTGCTTCTTTGATATTCTGTCTTAGACTCACCTTCTACACTGTGAAAATATTTGGTTGACACAATGTGAAAGTGGTTTTGTGAATGTCTCTTTAGCTTAAAATTAACTATGTCTTGTAACTATTACTGTTTCCCATGCTGAAAATTGAAGGGTTTTTTTTATTATTATTTTTTTAATAAACTGGCCAGGTCTGATCTACCTGAAAAAGTTGGTCTTTTCATCAAAGCATTTATTTCATTGATAACACCTACACAAACTATTTTGATTGTACAGTATGAGTAGTTTAGTTTAATTTAGTTTAATTTACAAGTAGGAACAATACTTAGTGTCACTCTTAACTATGCTATTGAAACACAGGCAGGACTGCTGAAGATGAAAAATCCTTCTGGACTCTAGTGTTTCAAATGATGGATGGAACTATCCAGGCAAGAGGCAGTCCAGCTGGCCCAGGAGTCACAGCCAGGAGCAAGGAAGGTGGAGGCAAACACTAGAGTTGAGATGGAGATAAATAAATCTCACTCATTTTCTCTATTTCTCTGGATCTGTGCCAACCACAATTTCAACACTGTGTCTTACAGGTATGTTCTGAGAAACATTCAGGTAAATTATTTTTCAAATATGATTGACATTTGGCCTTGAATCATCACTCTTAGGCTTAAAGCACCTCAGAAAAACAGAAGCCCTAAAATCAGTGAAGAACTGTAGATGTTTTGAAGTGAATCTAGTGACCATGGTCTTGAGATTTTGTTCATCTGAAATCAGAAGTAGTCAAAATCTCACCATAGAAACCATAACAACAGTAATTCAACACATTAAAACCCAAGGAGAAGGCCAGACCAGAAGCCCAATCTTGATTAACTCATTATTAGAGTTTTACTCTTCAATGTCTTTACATTTTTAAAATCAGTTTCAAACTAAAAAGTAGCACTCTCTTTGTGAATATCAACAGATCACTCTCTTTGTGAATATCAACTGGAAAATTCATTGGAACTTTCACTTTCCTAGTAAAAATATTGGCTTAGATGGAATTTCCATTTCCCAAAGAAATTTTTTTTTTACTAGGAATTCCCAATCTGTTCTAGCTCTAGACTCCAATAATAGACTTCTGTGTGTCAAAGCTGTCAGTTCTGGAATGTCCTTCTCCCTGTCTGGATTCTATGCTCTGAGATAGGTGCTTCAGAGAGCAAGGGAGATGTTCTGCTGGGGAGGCCTCAGTGAATAGGACTGGATCCAACGTGCTCTACAGCACTGCAAGTATGCCAACAGATGGAAAATGAACAAGAATTTAAGAAATATCCTGTTGTATGCTAATACAGAGACCACCTCTGCGTGACTGGAGATATGGAACGGAGAGCATTTCTCATGCAATTCATTTACATGAGACCCAGTGTCTGAAAAAAACCCAAAGTCCTCAGGACTGGACTAGACACTTTATGGGTTTTCCAACTATTGAAAAGAAATCAGCATGAGTAATGAATTATTACTCTGGTCTGCCTTTGGAGACCTATCTTATAAGAGAATGAATAATCTTCCTCTATAAAAATAGAGGGGATGTATGACAGTTTATTCAAACATATCCCAAAAGGGATTAATTTCTGTATTTGTCCAAGTGAATAAACCTTTAAGTTTCATTAAATATAATGACTTCTTTCTCGTTGACTATAGTGGGAGCTTAGACTCCCTTCACTTCAACTGTAGATCCCTCCTTATGAAAATCTATGTTTAAGTGCTGTGAGCTGAATGCTAGCAAGAATTTCTGGATGCTGTAATTGAAGTAGGTAAACATCTCCACTCCTCTCAAATCTTTATCACCCCAGTAAGTAAAGCTTTTTCTATCATGTTGCCATTCTTATCTCTTCAAATGAAAAAAAAAAAAAAAAAAAAAAAAAACAAGCAAAAATAAAGGGAAAAAAATGCTGTTGTTCATCTTACTGTAGTTTTCATCAAACAAGAGTTCCCAAAACTCTCTTTAAACAGAAGTTCAGTGTCAGTTTAGTCTGAGGAGAAAAATTGTCAGGAGAAAAGCCAAGAACTGAATAGGCCATGACTATGACTTAAGGGCTGACTTGGAGGCCATGGTTGGACACTGTGGAAGACAAGACTTTGCCATTAATATGCTCCTGTTCACTGAATAAAGCACCTACGATTGTTTTCAAAGCTAACCAGATTGTGGCTTTCATAAGCTCTAAACTTATTCATAACTATACAAAAGGAACCTAACAGAATATTGCAGTCCCAAGAGTATTACCATAAGAGATCAAGAGTGATCTTTTCTGTTTTTAAGGATGCGCATTTGCTTACACTCAGTGACCAGGTTTCACCTTTAACAGCACCACAACTCAAGCTTCATTTAAAGTTTACTCTCATGTATACAATAACACTCCTGCATTTCTCAGGCTCCTGTGCATGGTGTGTCCTGCTTGTGGCATAGTAAACACTGTCCATCCCATCTCACAAAAAAATCATATTTCTTTAGATTAGTATTTTCATCACTGAAATCCCATGCAGACAGCACACTCACCTGGCCTCGTGAGAAAACTGCAAGGCACAGAATATATGTGTGTGGAGGTGAAACTCTGAATCCTACTTTTTTTCTGACCCTAGGTCGAGGAAAGCTTACCTAAGACATGTATAATACTGCTGCAGAATCTGACTGAAATGGGCAAAGTCCTGAGAGAAAGAATTAAAGACAGGTAGTTTAGACTATGGCTGTTCCTGTATCAGTATTTAAGGAAGAGGAAGGAGCTGAGTTGTTGAGTGATCAGTACAAGACAAGGAGTCTCACAAACCAACATGGCACATAATGGACTTCTTTGCCACCTCTTGCCCTCTGCTCTTGCAAAGTCTCACAAGGGATCAGTTCACCCCCTTTGGACTTTTGTGTGAAAGTGAAGAATGGGTTTGAACAAAGCTAAAACTGGAGAATTTTTCAAATTTCTTCTAATGATGGAGGAGACGTGCATTGTCTGTCCTATATGCAAAAGATTGCCAGTGATAGAGATTATTCCCCATGCTCCCAGCAGCTTCAGGCATGCAGCCCTGCTTGGAAATCCCCAGAGGAGCCATGAGTGAAAACAAATGCTAGCAGAAAATCTCAGAGGCATGTGACATACTGCTTAACAAAGCTTCTGCCACTTTCAGCTCGAGGAAATTATGCAAAAAAAAAAAAAAAAAAACAACCTTAAAATACCTTGAAAATGAGTGATGCCCATTCACCACTGGGGCTAATGTCACAACATTTACTGCAGCACAGCCAAAATGTCTCCTCACATCAGGACATATTACTGTGATTTGCATAATTTCCTCACTGCTGCGAAATGCAGGGGGTTGCTTAAGTTCTCTGATATCTATGGATATCTCCTGTGGACAGCACTGGGATCTGTGCAGCCGCCAATGGCAAATATGTCTGAAGTTTGGGAAACAGACCATTGATGAATAGTGGCTATTGCTGTTTCAGATTAGCAAATCTGGCATCAGAAAATGATTTCTTACTTCCAGATTATGATAAAGAGGTCTAGCTGTAGAGCATTATCCACTATAAATAGATACCTTCCTGTACCACAGATAGGATGATATGTGGGGTGGCACACCAGAGCTGAAAATCCTTGCATACCCTAAGCAGCATTTATCATTCACCTATAATATTTGTGCTGTTACAGCCATGGATATTTATTTTATTGTAACAGACAGACAAATGGATGGAATAAATGCATTTGCATGATCATCTAGAAATAAATTAGCAGTATCTGGTTATTGTTGGGGCACAAATTTGAACTACTAGAAATATTCTTATGTATGAAAGGAGATAGAAAAAAAAAAAAAAAAAAAAGCAACTGGAAAAGAAATTGTGCTTGAGAAATACCTGACTCAGTTTTCCCTTGGGGAGCAGAAAAAAATTGGCATAGTTTATTTTTCCAGTGGAGCAAACCCAGCCATAATGGGAGACTTTAGCATAGTCGGCATCACCCCATTTCCCACTGCTGCCTCTGAATGAGGTTTCTTCCTCTGCTGACAGAACCCTCTAGCCCCTTTTGCTGAGCAGCAGCAACAGCAACTGTTGTGACTGGAGCACACTGACCACATTTTGATCAGTATATTTTCTGAGGTGAGGTTAGCCCTAGGTTCACCCTTAATATAACCCTGGAAGATCTGGGCTCTGATCTGTTCTGCACACCACGACACACTGCCCTAGGTAGCTCCTGTCTGCAGTGATTCCTTTGGCTTCCCATACACACTTTTTACTTATTTATTTTGTCATAAGAGCGTATTCAGGCATCAGGCCACCCAGAGCTCCAGCTTGAGCTGTGTCTAGCTGGTGCTGACTGGCCTTGTCTGAGGTGCTCTGGTGATTGTTGCGTTGGTGGGAAAGGAAAAGATGTCTAGCCAGATAATAAGTCTCACTTTTTACAGCATCCGATATTTTGTATCAGTGTCATTTGAAAGGATATCGCTTTGCGAGATTGATCCAAGGCTGGCATGAAGAATATGCACTCAAATCTCTTTTAGAAAGATTTATAATATTAACCTCAGGCTATTTTTAAGTCACTGTCGATCTTTATAGAACCAGTGCTGAGATTCATTTGTTTTCCAACTGGCAGAAAGTCTCTCTTACCTTTTGTAAGCTAGCATTGAACAATTTGGCTTTGGGTCAAACTGGTTTAATGAACTGTCTAAGGTTCAAACTTCATGCTCCCATTTGCAGATGTTCAATAGTCAGTCTGTTTTAGCAAAGGGAGTTCATTAATATTTGCAGCTAAAAAGCCTTCATAACATTGATGTGCGAGTGTCTGCTGTAAATCTCTTAAGTAGCTTAAATCTTTTTTATGTGGAGGCATAAGGTCTGATTCGCTTCTTGCTTACACTACTAGTTTTATGTGAAGTTCCTCCTGTGTTTTTTGGGTGTTTTTTTTTTTTCTTTCTTTTTTTGTTTTTTTTTTTTCCCCTGGCAGGTCTGAGGACAGAAGCAGCCCTACAGATTAAAATACCTTTTTCTAAATTTTGTGCAAATTCTTTATGGACTGTAATACCCATAAAACCTCTTTCATTTTCCATAAACATAAATGATTCAACTGCAAATCTTGTAAACCCTTGTAGTTTAATTGAGAATTGTGACCAGCAGGTAGAGAGATTCTGCCCTCTGATCCACTCTGGTGAGACTCACCTGGAGCTCTGCATCCAGTTCTGGCATCCCAGCACAGGAAGGATATGGGCATGCTGGAGCCAGTCCAGAGGAGGGACAGCAAAATTATTAAAGTGATGGTGCTCTTTTCCTATAAGGAAAAGCTGAGAAAATTTGAATTGTTCAACCTGGAGAGAGAAGGCTTTACTGTGACCTAATCACAGCCTTCTAGCACTTGAACAGAGCCTACAAGAAGGATGAAGAGGGACTTTTTACAAGCGCCTGGAGTGACAGGACCACGGGAAATGGCTTCAAAATGAAATAAAGTAGAATTAGATTGGATATTTTGAAGAAATTCTTCCCTGTGAGGGTGGTGAGGCACTAGTGAAATAACATCCAGAGAAACTGTAGATACTCCATCCCTGGAATGGAGGCTGGATGGGGCTTGGACCAATCTGGTCTGGTTGAGGGTGTCCCTTGCCCAATTCACGGGGTTGGAAGCAGGTGATTTTTAAGGTCCTTTAACAAACCAGGCCATTCTGTGAACTTCAAAAAACATAGCAGAGGTTGCTTTTAGCACTTCTGTAAGAAAGTTATCCCACTGAGAAGTGGTTAATTTTTCATTATTAATTACCATTTCATTTCTTTAAAGAATCCTTTGGTTCCCTTCACTCTGAACCACGAGAAAAGACTTAGGAATAACTGTTCTATCATGGCTACCCTGGGTCATCCAAATACGCTGAAAGTTATTTTAACAAGGAAAAGAAAAATTTTCCCCTCTTGTTTGTAGCAGGTAAGAAAAAAAAAAGCAGGAGGGCTTCAGCTGTAGCAAGAAAAAGGATAAGCTAAAAATAGGGTGGTTGGAGAGAGTGTTTAAACAGTGAGGGCAAATAAGTATTTGGATGGATTGACTAGGAAAGTCATGGACACTCAAACACAAGAGGTTTTTCTGAACAATTGCGTCAAAGAACTTTCAGCAATAGTTCATATATAGCTGATCTAGCCTTGGGATAAGAAAATGGTTTAGTGAATTTTGATAATCTTTTGGGTTTTTTGTCCTGGGCATCTATGAGTATATAAGTTGGGTGAACATTTCTGTGGAAAAGTAAATAGAATTTAATAAAGAGGAAACAAATCAAGCTCTACTGATAATTTGACCCTGATCCTCCTTTCACCATGGGAAAGTAAACCCAACAAAACCAAACCAAACAAAAAAGCTCACCCACACATTCATACTTGAAGAACATTTTTCAGTGCAAGAATCTATCATATCAGCTTTTATAATTCAATTAAAAAATACTTTTCTCTAAATCTACCATATCTATATATACAGGATATACTTTTAATTGACTTTTATTTTGAACAGTAAGAAAAAACATTAATAAAATGTTCTAGAGCTTTTTTTCCCTTTTTGCTAATGAACATTCTTCAGTTGTACAGCTAATTAGTGAGTAAATACAATGCAACGCAATGAGTGATGGCAGAAGGGTGATGGCATATTAAGATATGTTCCATGGAAAGAAAATTTTTCTAAAGAATGTAAATTTCCAACACTCTTTGCTCAGATCTAAAAAGAATCCCACCCTCTTTATTTGAGAAAATGATGTTTTTTCTCTATAGTGTCACTTGGAAATGTCAAGTGTTTAGGCAGTTATTTCTATGACCTTAAAATAGCCTTTACTATCTTGGAAATGCAGGCTACTCAGCACATCTTGACTACTGGCTTGCTCTTTAGTCGCTTCAATGATACCACATATGCCCATCCAGCTACTTCTTGCTGAGTTTCCCTTCTTTCTTCTTTCCTCATGGCTTCCTTTTTTTTTTTTTTTTTTTTTTTTTTTTTTTTTTTTTTTTTTTTTCTGGCTGACTGCAAACACTATATAATTTAGTTTCCCTACCAAGACTTCGAAATGACTAATTCCTGCAACATATTTCAACACATCCTTAACTGCTAATTGAAGTCTGTGCACAAGTTGGTGAATGGTACGCACCGATGGGAACCTCTCTTGCAATAATGTGCCGAATCCGCTCTTTATCTAATTCATTGCCGACGTCTCGTCTGTTGCAAGTCCAATCAATTTCTGTAGCTTTAAAAGATATGTCCTCTGTTAACTTTCTATATGCCAAAAAAAACGACGATGGAAAATTAAGCATTACCTTTGCTGCAGTGAAACTTGATTGCTTCCAGAAGACTCAGGGAAAAAATGTTGTTGACATTTTTTTACTTCCAGTCTCTGCATGGCAATAAGGTATGATGGCTGATTTATCAAAGAGAGTGTTCTCATCAAGCAGGAGAGCGAGAGAGAAAGTTCACGTCGCACAAAATGAGCTGCTAATTTCTTTTCCATTTCACTGACAATATGGTATTGGAGCAGCTGTGATTAGAACAATGGATGTTCCCAAACTGTGCTCCATTTAACTCCTACAACTCTGCAAGGTCACACAGTCGGAAAATGAATTAAAGGCCCCTTTTCTTTTTTTTTTTTTTTTGTCTATTCCATTTTACATTTTTTTTTCCCTTTTCTTGAAGGGAAAGAAGTGGAAGGCAGAATTAATGGAGACTGGGAACTGGTAGAATAGTCTCTGAGGAAATTTTGGATGTCACTCTTGTCAAGTCAATCAGGAAACCTTGAAGCTAGCCATGAGCACATCTTTATTAAGTAAAGAATTTGGAAACCTGTCTGCATCCTGGTCAAGGCAATGAATGTTGTGTAATGTCTGTATGTGTCTGCATAATCCACTGGTTTAGTCCTGGCCTTGGGTCACAATGCCATGCAACACCAGAGGCTGGAAAGATACAGATGGGAAAGGACCTGGTGGTGCTGGTTAGAGCAGCTGAACATGAGCCAAGCTGTGCCCAGATGGGCAAAAAAGGCCAAGAACATCCTGGCTTGTGTCAGCAATAATGTGGCCAGCAGGACCAGGGCAGTGACTGTCCCTCATGTGCTGAGCACTTGTAAAACCACACCTCAAATCCTGTGCTCATTTTTAGGTCCCTAACGACAAGAAAGCCTCACAGGTGCTGGATCATGGCTAATGAAGGACAACACAGCTGGAAAATTTTCTAGAGGAGAGCTGAGGGAGTTGAGGGGGCTCAGTCTAGAGCAAAGGAGGAACATTCTGGGTCTGCACAACTCCCTGATAGGAAGGGACAGCCAGAGGGGTCAGGCTCTGCTCCCAGGGAACAGGGACAGGATGAGAGGAAATGGTTTCAAGTTTCATGTGGAGAACTTTTGATTGGATAATAGGGGAAATTTCTTCACTGAGAGATTTACCACTCATTGGAATAGGCTGCCCAGGGAAACGGTGGAATTGCCATTTCTGGAAGCATTTAAAACACATGTATGGCACTTAGGGAGATGGTTTGGTAGTGGGTTTGACAGTGCTGTATTAACAATTGGACTTTATTCTCAAAGCATTTTCCAACCAAAATTATTCTATGATTTTACAAAAATTTACATCCAAGCCCCAAGTCTAACAGTCAGTAACTAAAGAATAGTTAAGACACATTTCTAGGACTTTGGAGACTTCAGTTCAGTTTCATCTTTTCTGGTATATTCTGAAGTGCCTTTGCCTTTGCCTCAGTTTCTCAGGTCTCAATGGAGTGATAAGGTTTTCCTCCTCCAGATTTTGTGGGCTTTAAAATATTAAAGATTGTGTGATATTTAGATAATTAATGGGGCTATGTAAGTATTTGTGATAAAGCCCTTTATAGAGCCATTCTTCTGCCACAACTAACTTAACAGACAGGTGATAAATATTCTGCCTCCTTGATTTTGCTCCCTTCACTGCAGCTTGCTGTAACTTCATGTTTAGGACTTGATTCTTTCCCTTCAGTGCTGATTTTATATCAGTGTTGTCTTGGGTGCAATTGCATGCCTGATCTGTTGGAGTAAAAGAAGGGACAACTTTCCTACTCTTAGTACTCTGAACTTTGTTTTGGTTTTGCCATTGTATTAATCTGGGCAATACGAGAAATATGTTGCAAACAATTCATCATTCATTGTTTATGTTTGAACAAGACTGCATTCCAAAAACAACCATCTTAGCAAAGCAATGGACATTGGAGCTTCGACAGTCATTATGCAATACTACAACACAGACAGCAGCAATGTCAGACCCTCCTGGGATATGTGTTTCATTTTCATCAATTTTGATGAATCCCTCAACATTTTCTGATCTGAACCATATAAGCTTGGATCATAATTAGCAGTCAGTTTGGCAGCAGTTTGGTTCTGCAGAGATATTGATAGATCATTCTCTGCAATCCTCACAATATGAGCAGCATTTGCAATTTGGAAAAGAAGCTGCTGAGACACCATTCCCATGCAACAGTTTTAAAGTGAGACACAAGACTTAGTGCCATTTAAAAATAGGCGGGGAAAGTATTGTTTCATTAGAAATGGTTGAAAAGTGCTGCTAGTGTGCTTATTTGGATATAAATTCTCTAAATGGACTGCCACTTTGTGCATATATATGTATTTCTGTATATGTGTGTATATATATATACACATATATATACATGCATATATATGTATATGTATGTATGTATGTATGTATGTATATGTATATATAACAATGATTAAATAGACAGTATTGGAGTATTGGGATAGCATTACCCTATTTTTCTAAATTCCATAGGATTCCCCATCTACTCCACAGAGTAGTTCTGTGTTATTTCCTAAACAGTCCATAGGCCTCTAGCAAAAATTACACATTTGGAAAGGCAGAAGTTAAGCTAGTTTTGTTGCCCACATTAGTTTGTTAAACTAGTCCCATGGACTTCTTAACCAAGCCCCTAGCTGGAGACTAGATTCATATATTAATTTTATGGAACACATGTAATACACAAGTGACATGCCCTTTTTCATATTCATTATCTTCTCCTTTACTCATTTTTAATAACATTTTTTATTCTTGTTCCTCTCTAGGTACAAAGATTTGGCAGATGGAGTGTAAGTAGCAGTTTCTCCTAAAGAGCAGGTCACTGTTGGGTAAAACAACACAATTCCAAGAGTGTGATGACAATGATTGCATGTCCCCCTGATGTAGAAGGAAGAGCTCCCTCCACTTTCCACTTCTCTCCATATTTGCCTACAGGCAAACCCAATTTACTTCCTCACAATCAGATTTAATGCAAACCTGTTCTTTTCCTAAACCAAGGAAGTTCAGTAACCTTATGACTTTTCATGTGGACCTTATTCAGTACATTCAGTACAGACAGAATTCTTCTTTACTCTCTCCATGCAGATGCTCATATTTCCAACAAAGACTAGTAAAAGTTACTGCATACCACTTATCTGTGAAATTATTAGCTCAGCAAAAGCTGAAAAAGTATTAATCTTCATTCTGTACTTTGTTTTCTCTCTGATTTCTCTGCATCTCCTTTAGGGAAAAAAAATAGCACTGATTACTAGTGATTCTAGTGATTACTAGAATGGGTACCTATGGCACTGGACTGTTTTCTCTCCACCTTCTGACCTTTGGCACATGTTGAGATGCCCTTTGCATTCTTCACTGGGTGTGTTTTTGCTATCTGTTAAGTATTGTAACAGCACTCTTTAGCTCAAGCCATAGAGGGGCTCTTGTATTTTTATGTAAACTCCTAGGTTTATTCAGTATGGCATAATTTCCTATGGAAATTGAACCCATGGTTCTGAACTGGTATTTAAAATTCCCAATTTGAGGTAAATCCTAAAACTTTCAGTGCCAGAGTGTCTGTTTAAAACCAAATAAACAAAGAGCTGTGTAAAATGAAAGGGCTTCAAGAGTCTTAAGTTTTCACAGGATCATTTGGTCCCACCATACCCAGTTTGAGCTTCTAAGTCACGTGCTGAGGTTTATAAAAAAAAATTAAAAAAAAAACAAACCAAAAACCCAAAAGAACAACAACCAAAAAAAGACAAAAACAAAAACAAAACCAACAAAAAAACCCACAAAAAACAAAACAAAACAGAACAAAACAAAGCACAACAATGACAACAACAACAAAAAGAACAACAACAACAAAAAAAAAAAAAAAAAGCAAAACAACAACAAAAAAAATACCCACAAACCCCCAGCTTTTCTCTTCTGTAGCCTGGTTTTGTTGTTATCTATGGCAATGGCCCTGAGTAGCCCACATCATTCAAATAGAGGAAAAAAATTATGAAAGTCTAAAACTGTGAAAGGAACAAATCAAGGGCAAGAGAGAGTTCTGATTTTAATGAATCAAGCAGCCTTTTACAAAGGCAAACTTACCCCAAATCCTTCACAAACCTGGTTCAAACATGCATTTAATGCCTTCTTTAATTTAATTACTTTCATACTGAAGTTAAACACTCAGGGCTCTGTTCTGCTGTCACACACTGTGTTACTTAGGTTTCATAGTCTTTTCAAGCCCCGGGTAAGCCACACGGCTCTGTCATGCATGTCCTTAAGCAAACATATAATTTAGGAGCTGTCTGGTTGTGTGAGTGTATCGTGGCTGTTTATATCCACATATGCACATACTCCATGTTTATTCTTCTCTGGGTTTAGGAAATCTAGCAGTTTTGAAAAAAAAAAGAAAGAGCTCCTCCTCATAAACCATATTTTAATAAAAAGAAATGTTATAATGTAGAACAGCCTTTGGTCTGCTGGAACCTTGCCTATCTTAAGATGAGTTGGAGGAACTTTGGCAGCACAGACGCTTTGGGGTCTCTCTTGTACAGAAAAATGGGTCTTTGTGTGTGAAGTATCCCAGTGTAGATTAATGATTGAGTCAAAAGTCAATTGTTCAGCATGCATCAAAAATGGTTTTGATGGAAATGGTAGCATAGAAGTCTCCCTTCTCACTCTGTCACCACAAATTTTCAATTTTTTTAGATGTATTTACACGAAGGAGTATATGAAACAGAGAAGATGAGAGGGAGGGAGACTCTGTACAGAAGAATTTAGGGATAAATTAATATTCAGACATTAAAGTTTTTCAGAGAGAAAAATTTTCTCAATCTGATGGCATTTGTGGCTTCAGTAAAGTGTAGAAAGAAAAGGGAGGATTCTTCCCATGATTTTGGGTCTAGAAGATGCAGTGTACATATGCATTATGCTTTAGGGTGAGGAACACTGAGCAGTATTTGAGTGAGTGGAGATTTTAGTCAAGTACCCTTATCCACAGGCATGAAAAAGAAACTAACCCCCCAGATACAACAGTTCTGTGTTTTCAGCAAGATCAAAAACTTCTGTATCATTAGATTTGTCTCTCCTTCTGGAACAAAAATCATTCCCTTCCAGTCATGAAGGAGACAAATTTAATGTTATATATGAGCCACAAGCTATGCCACAGAAAAGTCAAATATCTTCCTCAAATCTACAAAACAAGTAGCTAGCAAAAAGACCAGACTACCAAAATCATGATTCATAGCCCCTTGCTCACGTCATCTTAATTTTGACTTAAAACTAGTGCTTTAAGCCATGCAGGACTTTCAGTTCTCTTATCAATTCATTTTTACTGACTTCACCAGTTCCAAGCCTTAGGAAACCTACAGTTCAGACAAAAAGTACTTCTTCTAAACAACTCCCATCAACTTTATCCCTCAGAAAAACCTTTTATCAGCCAAGCTTATTGCTGAGTCTTAAGGTTGCCAAAGATGCTGATCATTTTAATTTAAGATCTTCAGTCTGAGCAGAATATTCAAGGTTATGAAACTCATTGCATAAGCAGAACGCAGAAATTACAGAGTGTTGCCCCTTTATGACATTTATTTAGGGATTCTCAAGAACACTACCCTTTTTCTATACCACTTCACAGAGTAAAAATGGTTTTTTTGGACTCCCTGAGAAATTAAATATCTATGCTTCAGTTTTACCTGAAAATGTGGAACATTTTACAGGACTTAGCATTGTTTCATAATTGTGGTACATGGTACCTGGAATCCCTGATTTTGTCAGCCAATCTGTACATTTTTAGACATTACAAAGAGGTCTCTGGCCAGGTGAAGTTATTGAGAATTTTATGAACAAAAATTACAGACAATGCAATTTCTGCAAAACTGAAATCTACCTGCAAATGCCATGATCTTTGGTCAGAATAGTGTGAGGTTCTTTCCACATCTCACTGAACAGACTACCTGAAGATCGGATGATAATAGTTGTTTTTATGTCATGTGCATATTGATGTGATATGCAAAAGTATGTGATTTATAGAGGTCAGGTGTTTTAGTGAAAATAAAGTACTTGGGGTATGCTTCAGCATTGTATGAAGAAAAATTCTTAATTTTCAGGATCCTCAGTCTTTCCCATTTCTCTTCTAGGTAACTTCACTGTCAGATTTGTGTCACTAAACCTGGGATTAAATTTAGCCAAATTTAAGTATTAAGATGTGGTTTAATCCTAACTTTAACAGTGTTGAATGGGGAGAGTTAGAGAATGATTCATGCTATACAAACACCCATCAAAATCAGCTGGGCTGGCTTTGTCTCTGAAGAAATTCATATTTGTTTTCTCTATAAGGACCGTGTAGATTACTAGTTTGGACTAGAAACCAGTTTTCAGATGGCTAAATTTCAGTGACATAAAGAGCAATCTTAGTAGAAACCCATGTGACAACTTCATGACCTCTTTCTTCCTGTGTTCACATTTCTCCAAAACCCTGAATGAATAATAAATAAAATTTGATAACTTTCGCAGGGCTGGAGATGGGGACCCTTCCTTTCTGCTTCTTTACAGTAGAATCTGGAAATCTGAGCTCCCTTTCCTCCCAAGAGCAGCAACGCAGGTGACAGGTACAGAAAGATACTGTAAGGATAGGAGAAGTCAGGGAGAGCCACCCCAGAACAACATTTGTGGGCGACACAGCAAGTTACCAGGTGCACCACAGTATAAAAAAGCATAGTCTGGGGCCTCTGAGAAGATCACAGAACCTGGAAAATGAAGTTTCTGCAGTGAAATGCTTTCAGTACGTTACTAACTGGTCTCTTGATGTATATAGTACAGAACCAAAAGTATTTCCTTCACCACGAGGATTTACACGTTGTATTAGTGGCTCTACTACGTTTTGCTGCCCTGTGATTTTGCAATATGCATCACCATTGAAGGCAGAATGGGATTGTGAACAAACTGTTGTTTTCCTCTGCTCTAGAAAAGTAACAAAATGCCCTCAACAAAATAAAAAGAGTGCACATGTGCAAGTCGCTTCTGAAGCATATCTGTGGCAATATGCATAGATATAAAAATATCTCATGTATGTGTCTCTATATTTATATTTTTATACAAAAGGAGATATATATTTGCCTTTTCTTTTTTAATTACTTTTTCATTTTGTTTGGAACACTTGGCAGCTAGTGACTAAAAATTGAGTTTAAAAGACAGAGAAAAGTTTAAATGACCTTAGAGAGCTAAGTTGTGTACTTGTAAGACCTCTTGTATGATCTCTAGAATTGCTGTTGACAGATAGAGCCTGATTGACTGAAAATCAATGTGATCAGATGTTTTTATGGATTATAGTGGCCTCAGCTAATTACACAAGATTGTCTTTCTAGATCCGAAAGGTTTCAAAGCAAACTCCAGGCAGATGTATGCAGGATTAATCTGCAGACTTGACAGTTTTTCCTAATTATCTTTTATAACAGCAGAAACTGGATCATCTCTGAACTACTAGAAGAAATAAGTTCTGTGTTAGTATCCCAAAGCACAGCCACCTTTACTCTCTCTATATTTGCATTCAAGAAGTTGTTTTAATGGTTATAAACACATCTCTGCATTTTATCTCAACTTTCCAGTTTTCTCAAAGTCAGTACCTGCCTCCCTTTGTGTTTTCTCACTGTGGGAATCAACACCTGATCTGGGGGATTGGTTTTTATAATTTACTTTCATCTCTCTCTTAGTCAAAAAAGAGAAAGAAAGGAAAGGGCCCAAAACCACATTTCTTGTGGGTTCTGTAAAAATAGGGGGATCAATCAGTCTGTTTAATTTCATTTATATTATTAATCTAAACATATCTACTAATCTAAATATATGTTTTTATTTAAACAAATATTATATTCAAAATATGAAATAATTTATGTTCAGGTTGATTTGCCTTTCCTGACCCTCTCTGGTTTGTTTTTCTATATTCTCAGGAATATCATGTGATCCTTGGAGTAGTCCTTGAAGTGTCAGGAGTTGGACTTCAATGTTTCTTGTGGGTCCCTTGCAACTCAGGATGTTATATTATTCTATATTATTATTATTTCTGTTTCATTTTGACTGTTAACTAACTTCCTCTGTGGCTTGTGACTAGATCTGGGTCTACATTGTGTACTCTAGTACAACTAGGTATTAACATGGTCCTACTTTAGACTAAGAAGAATCCATTCTTTTCAAAGTTATTTGTAACAAATCAGAATATTGTTTTGGCTGCATTATCAGTATTTTCACATTTAGGGCATTCTCCAATTGTATAAGAGCTCAAGGCATAAATCCCTGCTTTGAAGTTTTTTTTCCTTAGCCTGAAAACACCTTCTTGGAAGACATTACCTTAAAAACAATCTTTCCACAAAAGGGTTTCAATTTCCATAATCCCACCTCCCTTTGTAACAAGGCCATGATGGAAGGAGGCAAGTCAGTGCTTGGTAAAATTCCCTGTCAGCTTTGCCAGTTTTGGCTGTACCTTCATTTCTCCTGCTCAAGAATAAGGATGAGGATAAAAATCTTCATTTGACGGACACTGGATCTCCATGTAAAGAAAGCCAAGAGGTTTTAAATCAATGGGGTTTGTGAACCTGAATTAATTTATACAGCTGAAGTTCTTTGAAATCCTGAGCCACAGAAGTTATTGAGATGTAAATTTCTGAAGCCATGACAGTCCTTTCCTTTTAGTCAGTGTGGAGGAACACTGTGAAACAGTCACTTCTTTGGCCACCTCAGTGTGGTAACTCACAATGTGCACAACTTCATTGTGGTAACTCACAATGTGCACAACTTCATTGGGAAATTATCCCAGGCTCCAGAAAAATATGTGTCTTGATACTTGTCATGGGGGTATATGAAATGGAGACAAATCAAATACTGAAAGGAGATTTATTTTTTAAACCATATAAACCAATTAAGGCAATTATATCTCTGCCAACATTTAACATGGAGTTGTGATGTCAAATGGAATTGGTACTACCTGAATGAGTTACAAATTCTTGAGATTTCAGAAAGCAGAATCCAAAACATGCAAACATTCACTCATTAAGATGAGAGTTCTCAGCCTTGAGGAGTTACCTTAGCCCGCATCCTGACCCTTTTTTTTTTTTTTTTTTTTCAAATTTTGTCACTTTCATTATATTTTGGCCCTCTTGGAAAATACTACGAGCTTGCTTTCCTGGTTGATGTTTACACCCACTCAGTGCTTCAAGCACAGTTCAGCTACTGTTATGTGAGGGTCTAGAGACCACATGGAGTTATTTTAATATCCTTGCAAGGTCTTTCCATTTTCTCTGTAACAAGGAAAGGATAGTGATTTAAAAAACCCATAACAGATGCATCATAACTGAATGAAAACAGTCACTCAATTTCAGAATAGTCAATATGGCCAGATTTAAATTTAAGTGCAGGCCCACAGATGAATACACAATTGATTGGACACTTAAACAGTGTTAATGACTACTTTTATAGTGTGGAAAAGTCAAGGGTTCCATTCCTTCCTTCCATGGATCCAAATATGGCATTATTTTTTTCTAAGAATATGGTGAGAATGACTGTACACAGTCTGCCCATTACACCTTGATACACACACATGTCCCAGTGTTGGTATTGTGTGAAGAGGTGTATTTTAAAATCAGACACTGCAAAGCACCAAGATGCCCAAATGGCATGACCAGGATGCCCAAATAACCTTGGCTGAGGAATTGCCTGGGCAGAGCACACCTCAGCAGGCCTGGGGACACATTAAGAATGAGCTGTGATGTTGGCTATAAATCAGTCCCTGGCTCTTGTTATGTCTAAAAATGGAGACAGATTTTAAAGGTGCAGAAGACGGAGCCCCTAGGCTGGATGTGGTGCTGATTTGAAAGAATGATGCCCCTTTGAGGGTTGGTGCAAATATTCAAAGAGACGCCAGAAAAAGCTGATTTGGTGTAGTGCATCCTTCTGATCAGCAGCACACCCGACACACACAGTGGTGTCAGTGAAAAGTACAAAACTAGGTCTTTGCTGGATGTCTGATACTCCAGCCAGTGCAAGAAAAAACTGGTTCTGTCAGAGAGCACCAGTGTCACACCAGGAACTGTGTGTGTGTGTGTCAGACACTGAGAAGAAGGGACCCAGTCCTGCCCTAGGTTGCCCCATCACCAGACCACACTTTCTTGTCATGTCTTTTTCATTTTGGACCTTCAGCAACTTACTCACATTTGCCTTTGATTCCTTGTAATGCTACCTACTATTCACATCTTCTTTCCCTGGTCCCTCCCTGACCACATATGGGGTGTGGGGTAGGAGTAGGGTGTGAGCAGGTATAAACTGGAGAACCTGCAATATCATTAATGGAATTTACAGCAGCTATGAACCTGGTGCTTCATACTTTATCCCTGATTTATCATTTTTACAACATTTCACTGTGAGAGTTTATGGCAATTTATGTCATTACACAAATTATACAAATTGCCATTAACGGATGTAATGTACTATAAAGAATTGGAAGCATGAAGAAAAAAATTATTTGAATTTTTCTTCTGCATGTTTGCATTGCTTTATAGCTTAATTTATCAATTCAGTTAATTGAAATTTATATCATTAGAAGAAAATGCACTAAGGTACTTTTTTTCATCTTCTTTTTGTCTGGTTTTTAAATTATAGTTTCTTCTTTTTTTCCTTTCTTTTTTTTTTCCTCCATTGGACCATAATTGCTGAACCTTTTCTCTGTCAAAGGAGATAAGGTGAAAATGACAACCATCATTTCTATCTCTCTCCCCAGAGACTGAACATATCACCTCTGTGTTAAATTTACCTCCACACATCTTTGCTTTAGGCTTGTGAGTTAATCCCAAACAGTCACTTTAATTCTGAAAATATAACACATTTTTGTAAGAGAAAAAAGCAGCCTATTTTAGTTGCTTAATCACTCCTTGTTTTTTAGACAACTTCCAGTCTCCAAATACAAATCATGTTCTGTCACTGAGTGGTTTATTCCAAAGCTACCCCTCCAGTTATCAATAGTAAAATTACAGGGAGATATTAATTCTTCATTGCAGATGAACCTGGATCATTATTCAGGTTCTTTGTGTGATGTGTGCTACTAAAACACAAACTAAAAGGCCATCCTTCCCACAAGAGTTGTAAAATCTGATGAGAGAAGAGGCAATTTACAACAATCTACAGGCAATGGCTGTATAAAGAAAACCAACAACCGCCATGCAAAAGACAGGCTCACAGCACTTTCTATGCTGCTTTCCCATTACACAGGTTTTCATCTGGAGGATTGCAGGCAAGGCAAATTGAAAACATATAAAAGGAATTTGTTTTTTTCCTCTTTCATATATAACCTGTTCTCATATTGAATAAATCTGTGAGCCTGAGAGAAAAAGGAAGAAATAAAAATACCAACTTCATAGCTGAACTTAGAAGTTTTTATAAAGCCTCACAAGTAGTCTGAAATCACTCCAGTGCTAACAGAGGTTTTTTTTTGTTTTGTTTGGTTTTTTTTAATATTATTATTATTATTATTATTATTATTATTTTTAAAAGAAGCTCTGGCTGGGACAAAAAGCTTGAAATCCAGAAGTAGCCAGGATTTTTAAAACTTTGCAAAATCTCTTTATATTCTGAGTTGTGCAGTATGCAGAAGTGACAGCCTGATTCATGTACAAGACAGGAGCATTTTCCCTGTGCCTGATTGCAATGGATTTAGCCATATAGACACTTCATGCATTTGTTCTAGGAGTATTGCCTCTTTAAATCACATTTGACTGTTTGCTTCAAAGACTGCCTTTTATGCTCATTAAGCACAGACTATCAATGCACAAAGGCCAAAAGGTTTTTTCCACCTTTGCATGAGGAAAATATCTCAGCATTAGCTAAGCAGTGCAAACTTGTCCTCTCATGATGAGATTGACCAAGGCTGTTCCCTGGCACCTGGCTGTTTTCTCTCTTGTTCCCAGCTCTTGCAAGGTCTTGTGCTAACATTACACTTTCTCTAGTGCAAATCTTTCTTCTCCTTGAGGGCCATCCACACCCCTGGGCTACTGAGCAGGATCCATTCTTGGCTGCCTCTCACTGGTCCCATTCTGCATATGGCTCACCCTTGCCATATGAGGAGGAAGAGATGTGAGCACCCATCTCTATTTCAGACAAGTGCTGTAAGTGATGCAATGCAAGAAGGAACTACCTCTTCTTATTTCCTGATAAAAATAAATAAGTTTGCAGTGCCTGGGAGGTGAACGCAGCTTTGTCAATACATGTTGCACTTATCCAACCACTATCTTCAAAGACTGAAAAACTTTTTGGTGAAAGGCACAATAGTTCTTGAATCTCAAACATCCAAAGACACAGAAGGACCCCAGGGTATTCAAACCAGCCAAGACCATGGTGCACCTGTAGAGTAAGTGCAAAGCAAATATGTAAATATTCAAATTTTTCTTTGGTTAAAATTTATGAACTTGCAGATAACTACGTTGCAATTTCTTTCAGCTAATTTTAGTCATCCAGAAGTTGCTATCTACTTTATGAAGTTATTTGTACAGACTCAAAATTCAGTGGGGAGCTACTGGGAGAATTTTATATATTAGATTATTATCCTTCCCTGGCTTAGGTACTTATATTTTAGCTAAATAAAATGAGGGAAATGCATTACATTTTAAGTGTATATAAGGAAATGTAAGGGTTTAAGTATTACCTGACACATCATGTTTCAAACACTTGCCTACAGTGAAACAGAGGTTGATTTGGTTTAGAAATTTGCACTTTATCTTATAAACTCTCAAGTCCAGATCTTTATAAAATCAGTGGGAGACAGGAATCCAAATGCAGTTTCTTAGATTTTCAGGCCTTTAATTTTTTTTTTTTATTATTGTACACAAAAAAAACTCATATAACACGATCATTATTATTCTAAGATCCATAAAAAATCAATAAGGTTCTATAGGTCTACTGAAATAGTGAATTAGCTGCAGAGTAGTTAGATCCAAACACCTGAGGAACTGAAAAATGTGTTTTGGAGAAAAATAGGAAGAAAAATAAAGCATTAATTGACTTTGACATTCAGAGTCAGTAAAGCATAAATATACTTTCTCATCTATCTTGCTTGTTTTATTTGATTTTGATTTCTGCTCAACTGACTACAAAGAACACTCTAATCACAGTGCAAACTTTGCCCAATAAGTAAAAGTTATGAGCAAAATGAGCAATGAGCAATGAGCAAAACCGCAAAAGTTAGGGCAAATGTTCAATTGGAAATGCAAAATCTTTTCCTCAAAGGATAAGTAAATTTGATGCAATTGCTTTTATTACTAATTTACTTCACTGCACTTCAATGTGCACCTAAAATTCATCCAATAAAAGTTTAGTCCAATGCACCACAGTCAAAAAAATCTCTAGGGAAATGTGATCATATGCTGTGATGACTTTCTAGAGAGCAGCAAAAAACAAAGGAAAAATAGCTATTACTATTTCCAGATAGAGAGGGCAAACTTGAGGGGAAAAGAAAAAGTAAGAAAAGGAAAATTAGTAACTAACATCAGATATCTTTACAAAGATAAAAATTACCCTGTAAAATGATCTGGACACTATTCCATCATTAGAGCAGACTCAGCAAAATATTTTAATAAATTGCACACTTTTATCGATAATATAATTTTCCACTGAAATATTTTACTTCCCCATTGTTTTTCAAGAAATTTACTAGTTATAATTTCAATTGCTACAGAGTCAACTTTCATAGCAGAGGGAAATAATGTCATCCATATAGCCAGTGACAGTGACGAATTTTCATGAACTCACAAAGTGGGCAGGAAAATATTTGTCCTATCTGAAGATGTAGGCCAAGGTATTTGGAAAAAAAAATAAAATTGGGATTTTTTATTAACAAATAATTTTTTGTAATGGTAGATTAGTATATAACATCTGTATTTTATTTTTGGCCACTAAAATGACCTATCTTTGAAAATATGCTTGTGAAACAAAGAAAGTGTGTGGAATGAATGCAAAAGATGTTTTGTATGTAGAGAAAGTACTGAAGGATAAAAGTGAGAGAAAAACAGGGGATGCAATGGAGAAAACACAACTCATTTTTTTATTTCTACATTTGCCTGTTTTGGTTTTGGAGAGTTCCTTGAGGGACTAATGAGCCCTGGGAGCAGCTAGCTGAGTTTATCCAGCAACTAGAAGCATTTGGAATTGAACATATGTTTCAAGGCCAGCAGCTGCTTCTCTCTTTCTAAATTATTATGGCTTTTTGGGAGGTTTCATTAAGCCCATAAAAGGGGGAAAAATAGAAGGCACACGCAGACGAGGAGAATGGAAATATATGCAGTCAACCCTGCTTTTAAAACTTTGTTGAAAGTTGTAAGGTTTTAGCCTGGAAAAGAGAGGCAGGGAGGCATATCCACTCTCCCAGCATCAACAGACTTTTTTTTCCTTCACATGACAAGACCTAATACACAGAGTCCTTGGATCCTTCTCTGATTTTGTCAAAGGATGTTTTTGTTAGCAGCAATCTTGGGAGCAGTGAGGACAAGGGAACTAAGGCATTTCAGGACATCTTATGGAGTCCCATGATAATAAGGCTTCAGCATCACAGTTCTTATTGGCTAGCCATGGGTTTGTAGCTGGTGCCCTGGAGGTGAAGAGCACATTTGCTCAGTCTAAATTTCTTGAATGCAACTGGTAAAGCAACATATGTCATAACAATGTGATGCTCAGTTCTGGATCTGAGCACAAGGATTTATTTTAAAATTGAGAAAGTTTTGCATTCACATAGACGGGCCCACCACAGACCAAACTGGAGTATATTCATGGATAAGTACTTCCCACAGGTTTATCACCCTCAATCCCTTCACTACAGCACTGAGTGTGGATAGGTATCCTGTTGATGAAATAAAACATTTAGAGAGCCAAGAAAGCAGACAATAAGAATCCATAACATTAGTGCATCAATTCATCTAGTCTGGCTACCACAGTTTCATCCTGTCATCTCTAGAAACCTAGAAATAAAGGAAAGGTACAAGTCATGAGAGTATCTCAATAATCTATGCATATCAGACAATTATTCAATACTTAAAAGAACTTGCAAAATATTTTTTTCTAATATTCTTTTCTAGGCATTTATTAAAGTCTTCCTTGACCCCCCCCTTTTTTTTTTTTTTTAATTTTTAAATTTTATTTGTATGCTTCTTTTAAAAGTGTTTAGGCAAGTGAAACACTGAGTATCTGAAAGCCAGGCCTAAGAATCCTTGGGTTTGGCACAAGGCAGCTTGTCACACTCTGTCATTTGTCTTTTATGTACAAATGTACAGATATGTATGTTAATTTATAGAGCACTTGTTACATCCCAAAAAAGGAACAACATTTCTTTTTAGTCTTTGTAAGCTTTTCAGAACTTCTAAAACAGGGGTGCTTTAAACCTCTGTCTTCTTTCTTCCTTTGTTTGTATATAAACTGATATCAATCTTTCCATTTGTGGCAGAAACATTGGAGATTTTTAACACGTCTGGATTTTATCTCTGTCAGCAATACTCTAGTGGTAGTCTTTTCAGCTTCACTTCACTGGAGGTTAACCCATCCTTCAAATTAAATACTGTGAGCCTAATTTGGCCCTATGGGGAATTCAAAAAGATTCACTTGACACCATCATCTTCTTTCTACCCTCAAAGTAGAAAATAAAACCTGAAAGAAAGTCAAGTCTTAATAATACTCCTCACTGTCACCTAACCTGAATGAATCCTTTCTTCCTAAAGCTTCTGGATGATGGTAATTTGCAGCTCTGTCAGAAAGTTAGTGATTCTGAGCTTTTTTGGAACAAGGGACTTTTTCTGACTCAGGGACCTATCCAGCATGTCAGCTGCTGTCCTGGGCTGTCTCCTGCATCCTGTGAAATCCTGCAAAAGTAAGGCTATCCATGCCCCAGGCAGAGGAAAGCGAGACTCCCACTGCTGCTCCAGTCATTTTCACGTCCTGACTGAAGAAGTCTCAGTTAATATCTCAATTAATTAAAAATGTAATTATTTGATGACATTAAGTAGCAAACAATGATAATTTACTCCCTCTTTCTGTCCATCTCTTTTCAAACTGACTCTGCTGGAGAAGCAAAGATTATTGCCAAATAGAGGTCCTGTGCATAATATTTTAGGGCCCTGAGCTTGATGTACAGTTTCAAACTGGATCAAAAATAACAATAAAGGTGATTTCTGAATAGACAGGTTCAGATTATGTCCATGAGACAACTCAAGTTAGTCAGTGTTGCTCTCAGAAGGATGCTGTTGACAGAGCAGGTACTAAGCAATCAATTAATAAAACAGAACTTGGGTATGTACAACTAGTTTTCCCTACAATTCCACATCTGGAATATCACACATCTTATTCCTGGATGCTTGCAGGAAACAAATCTGTGAACTATGAGAATTTAGATCTAAGAGTCATCTTTATGCTGAGAATATTGTATGAAGCAAGTACACTGCCAAAAAAAAAGCCCATAGAAATGAAAAGGGGGGATATAAATGTGACATTATTTGCAATGAAATAATAACAAGGAACATAAACATGAGTTTGGGATATAGTGAGACCTCAGCTCAAGTTTTTGCAGCTCGCCACACAACCTTACCATTGTCTTAACACATTTAATTATTAATACCTCCATGGTGATGAATCAAAAGTGCCGCATTTGACTGGCACAGGATGGTAAGTGCTTTGAAAGTCATTATCCTAAATACAAAAAGATTTTGAATAATCCTTCAAAATGTCAAGGCACACATCACATCAGCAATTGTTAAATATTTCTTCTGAGGAAGAAGTTAATTTAAAGCACTTTTGATGTTTAATGCCACTCACGACAGCAGCTGAAAATTAACCCTCTGCATTTCCCTCCTCCAGACCTCAGCAGCCTCTGTATAATGTTCTAGGGTGGTAGGATATTTTCAGTGCATCTTATTATAAAGAAATCAAGGGCAGCTTTAGGAAGCTTGAAGGATGAAAAACTCAACAAAACTTCTAAATCAATCCACGGGAAGCAAGGAACTGGGAATATTTTCCTGTCAAATCTATCTATGAAATGGGCCCATTAAAATTCTCCTTTTACTTCAGATGATTCTCCTCCGTGCTAAGTGAATTTCACTGGAAATATCAAGCTCCTGGACAGGATGATCCCCATTCTTGTGGGAGGGATAAATCTGTGTTTGGCAATTTTTGTAGCAATCCCCCCCCCTTGTTAGGTGGGTGGGAAGGAGGAGAATGTGTGAAGACTGCAATAAAGCTGCAGATACCGGTATGTATTGTTGCTAAGAGAAGAAAGTGCTTGAATTTTATCATAAACACCAAGATGGCCATGAAGTTATGAGTTGACCATGAGACAATTTTTTTTTTTAAAGACCCAGTCAAGTTGTGAATCACAAAATTTCCTTCTTTACTTCAACATTATGGTTCCTATTCATTTCTCATTGAAATGGATGGAAGTTTTTCAGTCTTGGGAATGAAATCAGTTCTCAGAATGAAATGTAAGGGGGTATTTGCCTGGGTGTTGCTCAGGGTTTGCCTTACCTAGCAAAACCATCACATTTTAAAACTGTCACTAAATGTAAAATCAGAAAATGTACATCTTTGGGATTTCCAGGGATATGGAATGAATCATTGGCATGAGCACTTCTTGTCTGTGGTTTTATACTCCATTTTTTTAAAACAATGTTTTCTTATTTTCCCTTCTATTTATCTAATTTTTTCATGCCAAGACTTATCAATGCTCAAAATATTTAGAAATACTGTCAAGAGCAGAATATTTTCCATGATGCCTGAAACTTCTCCTCACCCTAACCTTAATATATCCTCTGAGGAGGTGTTTGGGAGACACTGTAAATAACAGCAAAGCAAGCAAGCAAGCAAATAAACAAACAAACCTTTTAAATTGTATGGTTAGAGATGTATGAGAAAACAAAAAATAATATAGCCAAAAAATTTTGTCTATTTTCAAGAAAATATGTTGTTCTCAAATTCTGAAAGTAAGTCATTTGACAAAGCCAGACATAATTAATGAAGTATAAAATCCCAGAAACATAGTGAGATTCATTGTGACTCAAATGCCAGAACAATATTCAGAAATCCTAAATCTTTTTGCATCAGTAAAATCTGATTGGAAGTCTTTGCTTCTTAGCAAAATTACTAGTCTGGTTGCGTTCTTCGATGGCCAGAAGCTATTGACTAGAAAAAATAATCTTTGATTGCAACTAAAAAACAAAACAAAACAAACAACACCCAAAAAATGCAAGGATAAATCTAGTTAGGCTGTCTGTTCCAATGCAGAGGTATTCCTAGACTGATCATTTAGCAGAAATAGAAGGTAGGGCTCTGTGCATTGGGGAAGAATATGGTGAAGAAACATGATGAGATAGCTGAAGTTCTATAAGGATCTTCTCATCTATGATATGATGTCTTCTACTGCAGTGTGAAGCCTGTGTTCTTTATATAATCAGCATTTGATGTCACTGTCAGTCTTTCAAGACTGATGGATCAGGTAGCTGAGTGAAACCAGTCATTAAAACTGGGCAGGTCTCAGGTAGGCCCTCTTGTTTACTACCCTGAAGTCCCTGTTATGAAGTGTGGGGACATAGAAAATAAATCTGGTTCTTCTTGCTGCTGTTTTCTGCTCTTAACATACCCAACTTAACGAGCTGACTTTCACTCCTCTAGCCCAATTAGGCTGCAGAATCTGAATTTGCTGTTTTTTCCAGATGATGCTAATATGCCCCTCTGATTCTGGCTCCTGACTTGCTGGTTGTGGCTTCTCTGTGGGAAGGGAATTATCAACCACTGGAGCAGCCTCAAAGCTGTGGACCTCCAAGACTGTCCTATCACAAACACAGGTAGAATATAGTCTCGTTGTCCAGACTGGGTTTCTATACATAAAAGACCAAAAAATTTTTTTCCTCTCCTGATTACTTTGTTTATATGAAGAATGCAGGTGAAGTCTCCAATGTAGAGAGCAGAGTCCACCTTCAGAGGCAATCTACACTGAATTTATCTCACAAAGATAGATATGTTACACGTAGAAGCTTGGAAATATGGAGAAAAAAGATAAAACTTTGTGTTATATCATTACCAGAACTAATATTTTATGTCAGGCATTAGTAGGCCTTTACCTCACTTGAAAGTAAATAGGAAGGGAAACACATGTAAAGCTAGGAAATTATTTAATAAAGAAATCTTTGAGGATTTTATAAAATATGAATGTTAAATAGATACGTAATATGTTTGAATATGCAATCCAACTCAACAAATGCTTTTATCTGTAGGAGTTTTACCAGTGTCCTCTCTATTAATTTATTTAGCTTTTATTTCCCTCTCAGAGATATTAAAATATGATTTACACACCTTTAGAAGCCTTCAATGGCCATTTAATTGGCTTAATGAAGTCACAGAAGGAGTAGGTGACTAACAAAAAAAATAATATGAGGGATCCTAATTCTAGGCTTAATATTTCTACATTAATCAGTAACATCACTCTATGGAAAACAAAAGAATGAGGCAGCATTTATATTTTATTAATTTTGAAGAGTTTTTTGCAATGCAAAGGCACTCAGTTTTGAAAGTGGCAGTTTAGAGAGACACTTTACAATCAACAAAGGGAAAAGAATAATAAAAGAGTTCTGCATTGATAATCTTGAATAGTGAAAACCTGCTAAGTTAAGGAAATAGAAAAAAACCCAAGTACAAATTCTTAAACACAAATTGAACATTTTCTTATTAAATTGCCAGTGATTAAACGAAGCCATACAGGTGAATATACTGAATTAAGTTTTCAAACTCTGCAGACTAGATTTCATTTTTTTCACCTCCCAGAAAACTGAAAAAGATTCTAAGACAATTGAGTAGGAGCATTTAAGAAACCTAGTCCAGCTGCAAATGTGTGACTAGTACATTTCCCAATAGCTTCTATTGCATTATGTACTAAATTTATTTAATTATGATGGAAGACTTCAGAAGAGTCTTCTAATGTTCCATGGCACAGACAACAGTAGTATTAAGTAGCTGAGTAACATTCTTCATGATAATGTGTCCTCTTTCTGCTTAGGGAAAAAAAAATACATCAGTCTTTTGCAGTTAGTTTGGTATCCGTTCAGTCTTTGGCCTTTCTGACAAAGACAGCATTTACTGTCAGGGATTATGGATTTAAGGACTTATATTTGGTTACTCTGAGCAAAGCCACCAGTGTCTTCCATGGCTTCCATGTCCCTTCAAAGGTCAGGAGAGCTCAGTGCAGATATGTAGATGCCACAGATTCCAACATTTCTCTTCCCTCCTACCTTCAGTGCCTTCATAGCCCATTCACCACGTCACCAAGGAGACAAACTAGAAGGCAGCCCTATCTAACTGGGCCACATCTGAATCAGCACAACACCTATTTGGTAAGTAAATAGACATCACCCTAAAGGATACACCACTCCCAGAAAAGCATAAGTGGTTTGCCCTGACCAGCTTGTCCCTCATGCCTCAGGATCCCCTGTAACAACTTGGGTGCAGTCTCACAGGCACAAGGCAGGAAAATGTGGGAGAAATGCGTATGCACTACCCACCAAGAAAATTCTAATCTCACCTGTCATTCACAAGGAGGCTGTAATATCCATGGAAATGCTTTGTAGACTTTGCTGTTTTCATTCCGGAACTATTTAGTGCATTTACATTTTCTATGAAACTCAATCATCTTTCCAGCTTTTCTTTTTGAACCTTTTATTTTTCCCATTAATCTGTTAATAATTGTTGCTTTCCTGGCATTCTTGTTCTGTTAGGTTATTATGCATTCCTCAGCATTTTGAAAAATGAAAAATGGAAAAAATCACATGCTTTTCAGCTGACTTAACACTGCGTAAAATGCTGAAATTATTAATTGAACATCTTGATTATAAATTAGGTGGAAATAATGTTGAAGAAGCAGCCCCTAGTCATATAGGTTTATTATTAGGGCTACATACTGAATGATTTGAATTCTGTTCTAGTAGTGGTAAATATAGTTATTATGGAAGAATGTGAGCTCGTGGATTTTGGCTGAATGTCAGCTGAATCAAGCAGGGTATTTCATCTATAATTTAAAATTACATGTCCTAAAACAATGCCTGTGTTATCTCCTGCTTCCACCCTTCCAAGAGTAACGTGGTTATGATCTTACATAAGATAAGGAAATTATTTCAGCCACTACAGAATAACTAATTGCCAATAATACTGTTGTCAGCTGTCCCTGTGTGCAGCAGCACCCTACTGTGCTAAGCCTCTGTGCTAAGTAGATTCACAACACAAAGTTTGCAGTGCATTTATATGATGACTGAGGAATTGCAGCTGTTATGGCAGATTTCATCATTAATGCTGGTGATGTTAGATGACCTTATATAGCTTGTTTGGATGCCAGACTCATTAAGTGGAAAGATATTTTCCAGATTTCATGGGTGCAGCTTTTACTCCCCTGGTGTATTTAGCAGGGCCAAGGTTTCGTGATAAGAGTCACTCAGACAGATACCATGCAGTTTAATGCTGCCTCATAAGTCATAATTTCTTATCCTTCTGATTTAGCTTAGTGTTACAGATTGCATATGTGCTGGACTATTTTTTGTGCTTTAGTCTGTGCAACACTGACCTTGGTAGAGTCCCAGGCTGTCCAAGCCATTTAGGCACTACCACAATAGATATGTTAAGCAACAGCTACAATTGTTCTCGTCCATCCAGGTAGGCTTGGAGCTCAAGATCTGCTGCTTGACAAATGTACTGCCTCACCACAGCTGCAGCACCATGAGGGAACCCTATTCATCTTAACAAATAATGCAAAAGCCAAGGTGTATCTGATTTGAGGCAACTGAAAGGTCCATCTATGTTTGTTTGGGGGCTCTAGAGGCTTAGGGGAAAGGTTTGCCTGAGAGGGTAAGAGTTTATCTCTGTCCTAGATTGAAGAAAACTCTTAAATCTGAACAGCTTTTTCCTTGAGGGTACAGAAATGTGATGAGACCTTCATTATTTCAAATTTCAGATAACTCTATTTCTCACTATTTTCTTTATCTCCTTTCAACTGTAACCTGTTTCTCCTCTCAAATAAGAAAAACACCCAGTGGTGGGGGGCAATCCTGGGCTGTCACCTGATAATCTGTTTTAATTTCCTGGCTCTTGTTCATCTGAGAGTTCCAGATTCAGTTCTCTAAGTTGTTTGCTGGAAGCAATTCACAAGGAGAAGAGGGTTTCTTATACTAGTGAAGGATACTCTGTACACCCCAGGATTGCTCCTTGTAGCCTAGAATCTCCTTTTGGACACAGTGACATGTGAGAAAGGAAAGCAAGACTATGGCATATTCTTCTGTGCAGAACTGGCATATAGAAGAATAGGAAAGAACATCTACACAAAAAGAAGCAATTTCTACATGTTCTGCTCCTTCAAGCCCTTCTCTATATCTGTATGAAGGAAGTTATACTTTGGCTGCCTATATATCGATACCCAGATGAAGGAATAAAGGAATATTGCTCTGAACTGACTAAAAAAAGCAAAAGCACAAAAAATTTGCAAGAGAAATATATATCTGCAAAAAGATCCTTCCTTAATTTCCATGTGAAAAAGTTTAGTGAGCTGTAGATTAGAGAATATACAGACTTTTAACAAGAACCAGAAATTGAAGAGCAACTTGACAAGTCATAAAACCTTACCAGATTTCTGTGGTGATTCCTGTGCAATGCTATCAAACAAAGCTTTTACCTGAAAGAATTCAATGCTGCTGACACAGAACAGACCAGGAAAACGTCAGGGAATCTCACCCACATTGCCTCAGTGAGGACAAATGGAGGTGTTTGTTTAAGTGATTCTGTTAGGAAGGATGTACTCTTGTTTTCCATATATTTAAATGCTGGCTGTGGGTGACAACTGAACAAACCATGAAGACCAGAAGATTGCTTTCTGAGGCACCATTCCATAAATTTTAGGTGAAGTAGAAAAAAAAATTCACTTGACTGAAAAGGGAAAATTGCCTTCTGTCTGCTTTGCATCATGGATTGTCAAAATAGTGTAAAAAGGTTACATGTCTCTTGAAAATTGCTGAATAGTGGATTCCTGGGCTACCTTCAGACATTACAGATGGTTGTGGGGTTTATCCATGCACCCTAAAGTTCTAAGTTTCAGGAAAAATGTGCAAGGAGGTCTGCTGAAGTCAGAAAGAGCAACAGATCATCCTCATCCTTTCTGGATGAGAATCATAGAATTGTTAAGGTAAGGAAAGACCTCTAAGGCCACTGAGTTCAACCATCAATCCATCACCACTGTGCTCACTACTAACCCATGGCCTCAAATGCCACAGCCACACCTTGCCCACTTTCAGAGATGGTTATTCCACTACTTCTTTGGGCAGCTTGTTCCAATATCTGAACACCCTTTCAGTGAAAAAAAAAAAAAAATTCCCAACATCCAGTCTGAACCTCTGTTGTGCAACTTTTGGGGATTCCCTCTTGTCTTGACAAATATAGGGCCCATGACAAGCTGTTTTCTTATATTTTATATTCCTTGATCTTGTCACCTTAGCTATCATAGGCATCTGATATCTGTTCTGACAGTTCAGGCATTTGACAGCCCATTCATGGTATGGTCCAAAATAATGTAAAATTCTCCACTAGATTAAGGAAGGCCTGCAGATGTGCTCACTATTGGCTTCACTTTATGTGTGTGTGTTTTCCAAATGTACAGTTAAAAATATAAGCTTTCTCTTATTGATCAAACTTTATTCTGCAATTAAAAGCTTCCCAGGCACTTGGTTTATGGCTATTTTTTGGTTCTCAGTGTTAAATCATTTGATAGTCTTGGGGTAGGAAGGAATTATGCGAAAGAATAGGTCACTGCTGAGTTTGTTGCGTTGGTATTGTTTTCCTAGTTAGTGTGAGGAGATGCCTATTTTTAGGAACAAAAAACAATAGTAAGCTTGTAGATAAATACATGTCTTAGAAATCCTCAAAAGAGCTGCAGATGAAAAAAAAAATTCAAATATTTATTAAGAAATTGAAGATTTTAACACAGAGTTGCACGGAATAATTTGGCTTGGCTGTCTGTTCATAAGCAATATATTTTTGGCCATATCCAAACCCCAGTGTTGAGGTACCAAAGAATGAGGTTTCTGCCACAAAGAGGCAGGAGTGGTACAGGGTTATTAATCAGTCAACAACTAATGTGTTTGTAGCTCTCCACCTCTTCCTGACACCACCAATTCTACAAATGTATACCATGATTTTTTGACTATAATTACGGAGTAGGAAATCAACAAGGTAACATTCCCCTGTATTGGCATCTATATCTGGTCTTACAGTATATTTATATGGGCAAGCAATTAGCCTGAGGATTTCTAAATACTAAATATCTTCTTGTGAAAGGCAAGAAGCTTTTTTTTTTAGTTAGTTAGTTTGCTTTTTTTAAGTTGTTATTCATCTTTTTGAATGTAGATTCTCTGTTGTAATATGAAAAGTGTTCTGAAAATGTTCTAAATATTTGAAGTTTTACTAAAGGATATCATGGCTCATCCATCCGGTTCCTCCATCAGCCTGTGTTAGCTCCAAATGCTCCAGAGGAAAATGAAAAAAGACCAAAATTTTCAGAAGCAGTATGTTCCAAGATACACATCATAAAACACAAGTGGATAAAATGATGCTTCAATATGTAGTTGTTGTTTTTTAGCATGAATTGCATCACTTTATTTCCTCAGCTGCTTGGGATTTTTTTTTGCATTTAATATTTAAGGCATAAAAAACTTGGCACAATGATTGCCACTTATTGTTCATTCTTTTGTGCTTAAAATCTGGGGTTTTTTAAATGTTCTGGACCATGTGCCTAGTATTTAGCATCTAGCAATGGCTGGCATAACATATTTGTGAAAAAGGTTTACGAAATCAGGACATGTAAAAAACTGTTCCTGAATCTAACAAGGTGTTTGAGTATCTAGAATCATTGAACCATAGAATTCTTTAGGTTGGAAAAAAGCTTTAAGGCCATTGAGTCCATTGAGATCAGCACTTCCCTGTGCAATCTGCCCCATTGCTTAATAACCCTCCCCATGGATAGATTTTCCCTAATATCCAATCTAAAATTTGGTGCAGGTTGGAGTAATTTCCTCCTTTTTAAAATTATTTTCTTACTTTGGAGAAGAAACTGACTCTGATATTGCTGCAACCTCCTTTCAGATGGTTGTAGAGAGGGGTGCAGTCACCTCTGAGCCTGCTTTGCTCCAGAACAAGCACCCCCAGCTCCCTCAGCTGTCACTCATTATGGCTCTTTTTCCACACCCCTCTCTCGCTCCATTGCCCTCCTCTGGACATGCTCCAGCCCCTCCATGTTCCTCCTGTCATAAGGGGCCCAAAACTGACCCCAGGATTCAAAATGGGGCCTCAGCAATGTGCAGGGCAGGGGTATGGTCACTGCCCTGGTTCTGCTGCTGTCTGGTGGCCTTCTTGGCCACCTGGACACACACTGGCTCCTGTTCAGCAGCTGTTAACCAGCATCTCCAGGTCCTTTCCCCACTGGGCAGCTTTCCAGGCACTCTAACCCCAACTGGACTGCAGAGGTATATTGTGACCCAAGAGCAGGATCCAGCACTTGGCCTGGTTGAACATTACAAAATCGGTCTCAGCCGATTTTGTATCTATCCCATTTGCCTAAGTTCCTCTGGACTTAATAGATTAGACTGCATTCCTATTATCTTATTCAACATCAAGGGACTTTTGTTGTCTTTATTTCACTCTGAGTATCTTTTACTTGTAGCGGGTATTTTATGTAGTGAAAAATCAGAAGTGGAAGTGGAAAATATTCTTTCATTCTGAGATTCCTTTTGATACTAGGTAGATCTGTCTATGTTCATTGTCAAATTGCTGGCAAGGAAGGAATGTGGAATATCACAGAAAGTCAAACTTTGCATTATTAAATAGAACCAAGGCTTCTTTGACATTTGAATAATATAGGCTTAATGGACTGATTTTATTAAACAAAACACATACTGGAGTGTTGGGGAAACTCAAAAAAATCACATCTGGGATTTCAGCTAATTTGGTGTTTGAAATGGTGAGTTAGATATGCTTTTAAACAAAGGAAAAAACATCTAGGCTAAACACTATATCAAATAAAAAACAAACAGTATGGTATTCACTCCCTTAAATTATGTCTATCTACATGTGAGGCATGCATTTTAAGTTGAGCATCAAGACACCTTCTGTACCCAGTACAGAAAGGATATTGCTTCCAGATGAACAACAAAATTCATGAACAACTAATGCATCAACAAAAAGATATTTAAGATGTGGAGATCAATCACCCTCTTCCAGCAACTGCTTTTCTCCATTGACTACGAAGAAAGTCTGGAATAACAGTGTATATTTGATGCCTAACGCTGAGACAGACAAAATTAAGTGAGATGAGTCCTATCCTAAATATCTGCCACCCCATCACTTTTTTTCATGGTTGGATTCATTGTTGTTAATGGTTGATTTCACTTTCTGCTCTTATATACTGGCAAATTGCTCTTGCTCTCTGCTTTTCTATACATCAGGGGAATATTTATGCAGAGTAAATAAACGTTTCCCAAATTACAGGAAAATAATTTTTCTGCACTTTTTTTTTAAGAAATCTAACATAAGCTCATGTAGTAAACTTAATCTCTCAATTGTTGGAATGTTAAAGGAAATACGGTAAAGTTGGATTTTTCCTTCTAACCTGTTTAAAGCTGTAAACTTGCTAAGCTTCTTTATTCCTTATTTACAGATATAAACCAAAGTTTTCAAGGATTTGCTTTTCAGAGATTATTTCTGTCCTAAAAAAAAAAAAAAAGGATTCTTCTAAACAACAACCCAGAGTAAATCAACATACTCTGGATTTTTGATTTATAGCAGTGAACTGTTTTGTATAAATCAACCAATGATCCTCAAAGAAAGGTGCCCTGAGGCTTTAAGGCAACTGAGACTCTGCTGAGAAACCGACTTCAAGTGAAGCAACCTGGTTGAAATATCATCTTCCCAGTTTGAGAAATCTTTTCATTTTTAATTGAAAGTAGGAGCACTGGGCTAGAATATAAAAGGCCTCTCAGTTCTCTGCCAAAGCCCCATGACACCACACATCAACGCCTTTTTTTTTTTATTTATCAATTAGTTAATTTGCAGTTTTGGAGGGGAAATGTATAGCTGGATGTATGCCACAGTGTTCTGACGTAAAATAACCCCTGGTAGCTCCCTTTGCCAGTGGTTGAACTCATCCTGTTTAGTTCATGCTAATGGTTCAACTTCAGCATGTTATTATGATGCAGGTGGACATAAGTGAATGGTGGAGAGGATTACAGAGTAATTTCAAATGTGAATTTACATATTTATATATACCTGCGTAAAAGTATCCTTATTTATTTTTTAAAAATATTTTCTTTCTGTTGAAAGTTTGTGAATTCTTACTTTCACTGGAACCCAAATAAAGTTTTTGCTGTAGTGCATATTTTCTGTAAGATTTCATGCTGGGCAAATTATATCCACAGCAGTAGAACATCAATGAGAGGCAGGGAAGCAAACAATTTAATCACAGAAAGAATTCAGAGCAGGTATATAACCTTGTGCATTTTTCATCCTAGCAGCCTGAAGGTCGTTATATCTCAACTGGGAAGAACAAAAGAAGAAACTCTGCTCTGTGAGGACAGACACAGAATTACAGAGTCATTAAGACTGGAAAAGACCTCCAAGATCACTGAGTCCAACCATTAAGCCAACATCACCAAAATCATCACTAAACCATGTCCTAATTGCCACTTCCACATGTATTTGAACACTTTCAGTCATGGTGACTCCAAGAATGATACAGGCTAATTACCCCCAGCTTCCTCTGCTGCTCCCATTGCATGGTAATAAATGTCAAAAGCTTTTCTTAAGTACTTGAGCAAGAAAAAACAAACCTAAAACCCTCCAAACAAACAAAAATCAGATAAAAAAACCAAAATATCAGAAATTCACTAATTACCCCAGATTTTGGAAGAGCACTTTCCTTTTTCCTGCTTTTGAAAAAAGATTTAAATATCTTAAATACAGATTTGCAGAAGCATATCCTTCATGAAGTTTAGCTCAAAGCACCAGTCCTTCAATGACTATTTAGGATGACTGTCTGGGAAGTATGGAACTTTTTCTTTTCTGGTCAATAGTAAATGATTCAAGTTGTAACAGCTAATGGCATTACTCTCAAATATGTGGTTCAAATGGCCAAGACTTGCACTCCAGCACTGAAATCCTCAGGTATTTTGTGTGGACAATCCTTTTTAAGTGGTAAGGGATATTTTTCCTTTGAGAAGGAAAAGTTAAAACGTATTACCAAAAACTGTATTTAAAAAAAAGATAAATTTTCCTCTTCAAAAGCATATATCAGTCACCTTATCAAAGAATTTGAAGAGCCATTGCTTCACTGGTTTCTTCCCATATGCCAAAAAATGACGTATATTCTGAAGTCTGTAATAATAAAATGAAAATAAAAGAAACAGGCTTCCTCCTGAAGCTTTTCCAAACAGTAAATACATTTATTTATCAACCTACAGTATCGGATATACCTGCTCCCAGTGGACGTACTTAGTACCAAGAATTATTGCTGAACAAAAAGCTTATTTAATCTATTATGGGTCAGAATTTTTATCAATCTGCTTAATTAGAGTTCTCTCCCTCCCTCTCCCTTTTTTTTTTAAAGCTTAATGAGGAGTTTCATCACTCCTGCCAAGATGAGTCGGGTGTTTTCAAGCAGATGAGTGTGATGTCAGTAAATATGCAATAGGATGTATCTTTCTTGTATTTTCCAGTCAGAAGTAGGGTCAAAGGCTTCATTAGTTCAATAATATTTCAGGGAACTCTTTAAAACTTTTAATAAGGGCATGATAACACACATATGATCTTTTTCAAGCTAGAGTCTCCTAAAAACTAAATTAGATGTTTAATGAAAATTAGTCATCTAGGCTCCTTATAAAACTTTCAGATGGTTTTATATGAAAACCTCTCCTCATTTTTGGAGTGTCTTTCATGAGGGAACTACTTCGACATAACTTTTTACTTGAAATTATTTAGTATCAAATGGGAGAGGGAATTGGGAATAGCAACTTAGTTGTTCCAAACAATGACCTCATTTGTCATATGGAAAACATTCCCTGATAAAATATTTGAAGAAATAATAGGACTATATTAGGGGAAACAAGTAAGTCAGCAAGTTTTTAAAAAATTACTCCCCTAATTAAAAAAAAAAAAAATACTGTAATCCTGAGACAGCTATCTGGCATTAATAGACCCCACCAAAATTATGAAAGTCTGAAAAATAATAGTAACTGAAGAGGATCTAACTTAATGGAAAGTGTAATCTGTGATCTGTGAAATAAATGCGATTATTACTTGCATCACAGTTTCTACTTCTGTAGCCTGGATTTGCTGAAGTTTTTGTGAACCTGTATGGTGTGTGATCCTGCTCAGCATTATACCAAAGAGTAAAACTGCAACTTTGCAGAGCAAGTTAAATTTCAAGACTCTGGGAAGATAGTCAATTACAACCTCACCATTGTACTGCAAGAACCTACCTCAGCTGAAATTGTTGGAAGATTTTCCTCCCCCAGACTTCAGCATTTCTATGCATTTCCTGTAGAGCATTTTCCTTAAACCCCCAGAAGACATAAATCCACAGAAGTCTATTTTTTTTTTTTTTGGTGGTGTAACCCCATTTTATGCTCTTCAAGAACCTGTTCCCAAAGAATTTCTGTCAACAGCAAACACAGTGGGACAAGATCATGCTTTCAAAGAAGTCAGTACAGATATTATTATTGACTTCAACACCACCAGCATTTTAATCACAGAAGCTTTTTAACTCAGTTTCCCACTAGCTTAAGATAAATACTCAGGTGAAAAAGGATGGTGAAATGAAAAAACTTTGCAAAATTATTCACTACTTAAAACATCAAGTATCTTAAGAGAACAAGTATGATGGAGAAGTTAGAAGTACATCTGTAAAAAATTTAGAACAGTCTTATTATTTATTGTAAATAAATACTAATTTATTTATTATTTATTTACTTATTTATTGTAAGTACATACTCTCAAGATAATAGTAGTAGAACTTTCTGGTGAAATAGCCAAGGTGTATAGGTTAAAAAAAAAAAAAAAGGCTCCATTATCTACGTTTGATTTCATAGATTATCTATAAAAAGCCAGGTAATTTTATGAGAAAGCAAAATAAGTCTTACATTTACATCATTGTTTTGTTGTTTTTTTCTGGAAAACACTGAGATGAAAGGCTTTTTAGAAAGGATAAGGAAATGCTGTAGGTGAAAACCACATACTCTCTTACAGGCAATCAGATACTGCTTATAAAAGTTTCTTTTTGCAGCTGGAAAAATATTGAGCTAAACCCCCAACCTTATTGAAACAGAGTCAAGAGATTATGAATAACCAATCTCTAAGGAATCAGCAAGCATACATGGGATTTCTGTTTGAACAATGATCTAATCTGTGCTTTTATTACTTATTATTGGTAAAATACTGGCTCTGCTAAAGTCATACTGACAAAAAAAATGTGATTTTGCTCCACTTTAATTATATTTCCCTTTCAAAATATGCATGATCATTCTGGAGTTCTGGATATGATAGAGTTTTGCTCCTGTTCCCTAAATTATACTAGCCTGAATTAGTAGCAGTAAGATGTAACCCTCATATATTTTTACTGATTCTGTAATACAGGCCTAGAAGAAAATAGAATGCATCTTATTTGGAAGATAATTGTGATGCTCTCTTAAGGTAGAGCTACACTTTTATTTCATGAAAAATACCCTGAACTCTCTGCAAATCAGCATAATATAGAAAGGCAAGGGTTTTTTGGTCTTTATGCCATCTCTTTTCTATATTCAGATTACCAACAATATCCAGAAGAAAAATAAAATTCTAAGATCTATGCAAAGACCTTTTATAATTGGGGTGAACAGAGATAAACTCCGAGGTGTCCCATTCTGAGGGACATAAATAATTAAAAGTTTCCTATAAACTACAAAAAGAATTTTAAAATCTCTAAAATAAGTAAATCTTCCTGTCTGTCTTTCCATCAATCCATTCCTCTCCCACAAAGACAAAATTTCTCACTGTCTACACAGAATTTATTTGGTTTGAAAATTTATTACTCTGGTTTGATTTGAAATGTCAAAAAGGTATTTAGTCCCCAGCTATGTATATATGACTGTAAGTGATCTAGAATATATGCTTTAAATGTTCAGGATGCAGGTATCCATTGATCAAATTAATTCTTACCAGCAGCTGTGTTCTTTCACAGAGATGACAATTTCCTGATAAATTCAGATTATACATCATTTTGAAGCCTTTTTGAGATGAAGAGGTCCATAAAAAAGTAAGACAATCTCAGACCACTGGTCAGCCATAATGTGTAACATAAAGTCACCATCCTTATGGCAAATGCTTGTAAAAAATAACACAGGTCACATCAAAATCTTCAGCAGCTAGTGACTTTGTTCACTCCATCTCAGGTGCCAGGGTGGATCCAGTCCAGCCCAGGAAGAATGAACTGGCATAGATGGAATGACAGACATTAGGCATAAGTACTTTTTATATCAAGCCTTTGGCAAGTTACTTGTTGGAAAAATCTGTTCTCATGAACACAATCCAAAATCTGCAAGTTGTGCTACTAAGGCATATGATAACTTCTAATATCCAGGGATATGCTAATACCTACCATCCTGGGATATGCCAAACCATTGCCAGGATAATGGCTCATTCCAGATGCCAGAGAAGGTCCTTTTGACAGCCTTAGGGCATTTCAGTATAAAAGCAGCTTTGACTGAGTTGTTCAGAGCAGCAGATCTTTTATCTTCCCCTGACCCCCCCAACAGAAACTGTAAATAAACTTTGAATGGAAAGAGGATGGATGCATTTACTGCTCTGGTTTTGTTTGTTGGTTTTTCTGAGGGTTTGTAAGGATTTTGTTTGTTTGTGTTTTTAATCTCTCCACATGTTGCATCTAACAACAAAAATAAAATCTTTATTATTATTTATAGATCACGGACACCAGGAAATATTAACAAACACAAACAACACAAACATAATGAAAAAAAATCCAAGAAATAAAAGGTAGAAATAAGGCTTTATAATTTGGGTTGTTTCAGAACACTACAGGAAGAAGGTTGCTAGAGATGAAAACAACAGATTCCATGTGATTAGTTGTTATACATGAATAATTTTTCAATGAAATATTAAGGTTGGTGGCATGCTCTATTCACAAAGTATTAGTGAGTCCTCAATTATTAGATTATGTATCAGATAAATTGTTCCTTGTGTACCTAAAAGTCCAGGAAGTTTAATTTCTAATAGTGAAACTTTATTTATTTATTTATTTATTTAAAAATAATTTTATAGAAACAATTTAAAAATGTACAAATACCTAAGAACATGGATGGTCAATGAATTGCATGTTTTTCATAGAAAAATTATCATAAAATGATCACAGATGAGAAGGGATAGGTGATCCTCCAGAACAGCAGAGAACTGATAGAATTTCAATCAGGTTCAAAATAAATTTTGTGAAAAAAAGAAAAGAAAGTTGCCATGAAACACAAAGCTACTGCAGGAGGTTTTACCAGCATATTAACTAGTAATTAACCTTAATTAAATTTAATTAATATCATTTAATATTAAACATATTAAGTATTAGATTAATATTTCTTCATATTAATTAATATGAATTATTGAAATTTGAAATAGCTTAAAAGCTGATTTATTAATTATTTAAAAATTAGCATCAAAACTGTTTATTTTCCTAAAGTACATAATAGATCTGGGCTGCTGTGAGTGACCTATATGGTCCTCCTCTTATGATATACCAGATGCATTAATATTTAATCAGAAGTTCAGTTGTGTACTCATACAAGTTAACCAGCTACAGACAAGCTGGTTTAGCCCCTGAGCATATTCACTTGCATTTTGAAAGCGTGCAGTTTACCCAAACTGAGAAGTCACCTTTTCCTCAAGTCTAATTAAACTGATTGCAGGGACAGGCTAATGAGACTGGGATTAGGTTACCTCTTCTGAGTAATGTACTCCATAAAAAAATCAATTTACCTCACAATCAGCAGCACCTTTTGTATATAACTTTAGTGTACATTTCTCAAGGAATGCAGCTTGGAATGTCTGCTTAACGCAAGCAAGGACCTGAGGCAGTGAGTGGTTGAATGACTTTCACCAGGAGGTCTAGGGAGAAGCAAGGACCAGAACAACTTTCCCAAGTTTGACACTAGCACCTTACTCCTTGGTAATTTTTCTTCTACTTAATTTGTTTGGATTGGCACAAAGGTCTGTAGGAGAAACTTTATTGCCCACGTGGTATGAGGTTTCAGACTAGATGGCCTTTTTGTCCTTGACAGCAAGGAATGCCAAGGGAGCTATGAAAATATTGTACAGGCTTAATACTAGAGGTTCTGTGTCTAGTTTTTAATACCCATACACTCATCAGAAGGTGAAAAACAAAACAGTAGTAAAAAATCAAGCAGTCACACAAAGTTCCTCAGATCAGTTCTATTGACCTTGCTCTTGCCTCTCGTCAGTTCCCCACATTATACAGTGAATTCTTCCATATATCTCTGGGAAATAGAAATCTTCACAGAGATACAGCATGAAGGAGAAACACTTAATGGGCCACATTACAGCAAAATCTATTGATCTGCTTTCTTTTACTTGTAGGCATGATTGAGGGCTCAAGTAATTGAATTTTCTTCTTGTAGTCTGACATTTTATTTTCTAATTTTTTTTCTTTGTTCTTGAGACATGCTAAGCAAACAGAGATGAGACTGAAGCAAGGGCAGCCTAGGCAAGGAGAGTAGTCTAGGCAAGGAGATCTGAACTTCTATTTTCCTTCCTGCTAATTTGGACTGCCATTGGGACCAAAATTGGACATTGGCACCTTCTGGGTCCTTCTGTGGAGTTGGGAAATAGAGATAGCAGTGATTTCTTTAAATTGGAATTTAATCCTGATGATCACATCACTCTTAACCAATATCCATAGTGCTTATAGAGCCAAATTTGCACTTAAATCTTAGAACAGTAAATATAGACATCCAGCAGAAATTACATAAAGACAATTTTCTATGACCAGGAGTCACTTATCATCCTATTACAAAGACCTTAGGCCAGAAATTCCAGACAGTTTAATGAAGTCATTTTGGAATATCACAATATTTCAGAGTATCTTACTCTCCTTGTAATCCATTGTCAGAGGACATGATTGAAGGTCCAGAGATAGGTCAGTTATTAGCTTATCAAAAATCCCTTTCATCGCTGCTGAGGATTTATAATCAACCAAGAGACATGCAGCTGTCAGGATGTGGCCAGGAACACATGCAGTGCTGGGCTGGGCAGAATACAAATGATCATATAAGATCGATCAGATGATTTTTATAAGATCAATCAGGTGATTTGTCCTTGCACTTGGCTGTTTAGGGAGTGTGTCCACAGCCTTTGATGATGCTACCCAAGACCTTCTTGGTTTGATTCTTTTTCTTGCTCTATCCCTTCTCTAAATTTTTACGTCCCGAGACATAAAATTCATGGTCAAAGTGAATCTTGCAAATCATTGTTCACATATAAAAGAGTCTAAAAAATCAGTAATAAGCAATTGAAATAACTGGCAGTCACAGAATTGTAAAATATGCTGAATTGGAAGGGATCCACAAGAATCGTTAAAGTCCAGCTCCTGGCCTGCACAGGACCACAGGAATAATGAAAGTATCTTATTTCTTTCATCTCTCTTTTACTTTCTTTTAATTTCTATGCTTTCTATTTTCTTCTCTTTTCTTCCTGTTTTCCTTCCTATTATGTAGTAATTATGAGGCACTATTTATCAGCGAATAATGCAGCAAGGCTAGAGAGAAAATAAGAATGACCTTTACAGTCATCATGGAAATAGTTTAGATAATTCAAGGATAAAGTACATTGGTTTCATTGCTGAGTGGTTTACTTTGTTTTAGTTTGGTTTGGTTTTGTAGGGTTTTTTTCTGTTGGTTTTTTTTCAGGAGTTTTGTATGCTCCAGGACAAGCCTCTGATCTTGTGATACCCTCAGGTATCTTAGTGAATTGTATTTGAAATTATCTAGGAGAAAGTCATTGTGAAATTCTTGCTGCAATGATCACGTGTGGTGATGGTAAAGAGGTTTGTGTTATTGTCTGGACTACATTCTTCCAATCTCTTCAAAAGTGATTCTCTAGCAGAAAAGGAATTTCCATTAAACTCATAGCTTTGCTGTTGTTACTTTGGACTAATGATTTACTGATATAGGAACCAAAGGACTGGGGGAGACATTTTCCATGTCTGTAAATGTAAATCTTTGCAACAGATTGAGGTGAAATGATCTTCTTGCAAGCCTCTATTTCCCTTTTCATTTCACTCCATAAATATAAATAATATGCCTGGTAGAACAAATAAGTGGATTTTTATTTTTTGACAAAAAACAATTAATTTAAAATTTCTGTCTCTGTAAGGATTTTATTCAGGATCAGACATTGTTTTGATTGGTTTAATTCAATAAATGTGGAAAAAAAAATAAAGTATATGCAGTCACTTTTGTGTCCAGTTTATTAAACTTTTTCATTAGAAAAATAAGAAAGAAAAGTGAAACTTGATTTCTATACTATATCCCAACAGACCAGTAGTCAAATTGTGCAGAGGAACCTTGACACAGAAATTCATTTTCTTGACCAGCAATTCTACATCACTCTACCTCTCCTAAAATGCAACAAAAAGCTAACCTATGTCATGGAGCATTGCAAATTATACATTGCAAATTATAGCCGTTTTATACACTGGCTTTACTGTATTGGGAAATATATTAATAGACCCCTTCTGTGACTTGCAGCCTCCTTAGCTCTTTTGAGCTTAACAGGACAAATTCCGTAACCTGACTAAATTTCCTACAGAAATAATTGTGTAAAGTGACTGCAGATCAGAAAATGAAGAATATTTTTTTTTTTTTTTTGGAAAAAAGTGCATCATATAGCAGGCCTTCTGAGTCTTTCTTTCTTTCTTTCTTTCTTTCTTTCTTTCTTTCTTTCTTTCTTTCTTTCTTTCTTTCTTTCTTTCTTTCTTTCTTTCTTTCTTTCTTTCTTTCTTTCTTCAGATTTTAATGCTGTGATAAATTGAGTATAAGGAAAATAACAATACAAAATTTAAATTTTACAACACTCCAAATCCAGGAGAGTACAAAAACAATAGAATTTAAAGCTAAACTCACACATTAATGCTTTCAGGAGCTAGCAGTAGTTTGAATTTCATTTTTAAACATTTCCACAGGTAAATGGCACAGAAGAAGATGTTACAGGATATTAGATATATTTAAATCAGAAACTGCTTCCTTTTCATTTTGGTGGAAAGACGACAATATTGAAAATGAAATTGTATCCTCTTTATTTATTTAATCCAAAAGCTAATAAAGGAACTAATTTCCTAAACTAATAAGACTGAGAGTAGATAAAGACTTTTAACCAGCCAGCACATCTCTCTCCAGTGGAGGATGGGCATGTTTTAGGGAAGGTCCTGATAAGAAGCTTTGTTAGTATGGTGAACCTCCTCTATCAGTCTCCAGATTTATAAGCCTTACTTTGTTGGTTAAGAGCATGTGTATGCACAAGGGCAATAGCTTGACATTGATTTCTTTAGGAGCTCCTCTTCAAAATCAATGGAAAACTGTGTTTAAAAATTGAAGGTACGTTATGGTGTTAGAATGCAATATCTTATGACCTGATCCAAAAGACCCTTAGGTTAAGTTTCATCATCTGGAGTTTAGACATCTAGCCAAACTAGCTATTTTAACTCCTCTCTGTGATCAATGTAGAGAAATAGGTGCCTTTTTTTTTACATGAAGTGTGATTTATCCTTTGTATTCAGTCTGAGCGTAGTGAGGGGAACAGTTAACCTTTTCCTCTCATTTTCTGTAAACATTTCAGTCTGCAAGTTGTTCTCTTTTCTCAGCTTCACAGCTAGTACTCAAATCCTCACAAAATCCAAATCTCTTCCTGTTTGCAAGTTTCCTTTTAAAGTATTTCTGCACACCAAAACCAATGCTAAAAGAAGTACAAATAAAACATAGAGTGAATCAAAATCAGTCCTAAAAATTATTTCTCAAAAAAGCCAAGGCAAATTCCCATTTTCCAGTATCATCTATTATATAAAAATAGTGCCTAAAGTTCCAGCCAGATTTTCAGCCCCGGCACATTAACTTCAGTAGATAACGATAGCAGAAAGTAGTCTCTGCCCTTAAAAGCTCATAATCTAAGACAAGATAACAAAATCTGGAAAGAAGAGACAGGGGCACAAAAACATTAAGGGTGAAATTCCAGTCTTAGTTAAAGAAATGGAATATTCACAAACATTGCTCAGATTTCAACCTATGTAGCTTTCCAAAGACACAGAGTAACAGGTTTCTCAGAGAAGCTGTGGCTGCCCTGTTCCTGGAAGTGTTCGAGGACACATTCAAGGCCTTACACAAGTGATTGAAGAGCCAACAATGAGAGATGTCACACTGGACCTTGTGCTTACCCACAGCAAGGGGCTGGTGGGGGATGTGATGCTCCAAGGGGCAGCCTTGGCTGCAGTGACCACAAGAAGGTGGGCCTGGAGATCCACAGGACAGTGAGGAGGCATGCAGCAAACTCAGTGCCCTGGATTTCAGAGACCAGACTCTGGCATCTTCAAGGACCTTCTCAGTAGAGTCCCGTGGGATAGAGCCCTGGAGGGCAGAGGGGACCAAGAATGAGGCTGAATTTAAAGGGTCATCAATTCAAAGCTCAAGAGTGATGCAATCCTAGGCACAGCTACAGGTGTGTTGGAGAAAGTGATTGAGAGCAGCCCTGAGGAGATCAGCTTGGTAGGCTGATGAACACCAACTTAAGCTGGCAGTGAACGCTCGCAGCCCACAAAGCCAAAAGTATCCTGGGCTGCATCCAAAGCAGCATGGGCAGCAGTTCAAAGGGAGGGGATTCTCCCCCATCTACTCTGCTCTTGAAAGAGTTGGAGAGGGTTCTTCATCAGGAGCTGTCGTGACAGGACAAGGAGTAATGGGCAAAAACCAAAAGAGAAGACATTTAGGTTAGTTATTAGGAATAATTTCTTTGCTGTGAAGGTGGTGAGGCCCTGGCACATGTTGCCCAGGGAGGCTCTGGATGCCCCGTCCCTGGAAGTGTTCAAGGCCAGGTTGGATGGAGCTTGGAGCAACCTGATTTATGGAGAGGTGTTCCAGCCCCTGTAAGGGGTGTTGGAACTAGATAATCTTTAATGTTCCTTCCAGCTCAAACCATTCTGTGATTCTGCAAAACCTGTGTCTGACTTTGGAACTGGACTACAAGACTCTCTTGGATTTCAAAGCCATATAATTTTGTGTATAAGTTAGTACTACTTTTTGACTTCTGAACTAAGTACAGAAGGTAGTTTTCTTGATACAGCATAAAAAAGTAAAAAAAAATTCTAAAAAAGCAAAACCACACATAGTAATGAGGTTATCAGCTTCAAGAATATATTTACTGATTTTCATCCCATACATATTTGTTGATAGTAAATCTCCTAATTTGTTATGTCATTTAAACGAGAGGGGATGTGTGTATTTTTTAAGCAGTCTACCAGCACAATGAAACAAACTCACAGATTTGTCAATCTGATCACTACTCTCTTTCCCTTTTTTCATTGTCCTTTTATTATAAGGAAAAAATAGTTTCATCACTTCAGCAAATGGACCAAAAAAAGCCCTTTCTTTCAGTCTTTCAGCCCCCCACACATGCTGGGAAGAGGGCAGAATTTGGCAGTGTCCCTTTAAATTGTCTTTGATTCCTGCATATAACTCTTCTCCCGGGTTTTAGTGCCATATTGTAATGTTAAAGTGTAAAACTCTGCATCTGCTGAGGCATTTGGCTGGAAAAGCAAGTATGTCAACGGCTGTCCCTAGCTGCCATTACACATATGGATTTTCTGTGTTCAGCTCTGCCATCTGGTAGTTAGACCTAAATTCACTCCTCATTGAGTAAGGACTATCTACCATATCATACTTCATTCTATATGCTATCCCTTTTCATAGCCTTGTTTTATGAAACTTTACGTAGTGTTTGTGTGTCCCATATGTGTGAAAATGTTGAAAGTGTTCAGAAATATTGAGGAAACACTTTCTGGGTATGGCCCAGCCAAACACACACACACACACACACACACACACACACACACATGTGTATATGTGTGTACAGGCACACTCAGATGCCAACAGAGAACCTTCTCCGTGGAAAGAGCAATAAGGGATTCTACTTGAAGACACAACTCTGTAAATGTAATTTCTAGTGCTGTTGATTAGAACTTGGAAATGAACATAACAATCTATAAACAGAAACTAGTGTCATTTGAGAAGGACCACTTAACAGTGCAATGAGGATGTGGGTTAATATCCTTTACAGTCTCTTTTCCCTACTTGTGACATCTTTGGTAGCAGCTTAATCTGGTGACATTTCCTTCCCTCATTACTATTTTGTCACTGGAATAAAGCACTGGGGTTTTATGGCTTCTTACCAGAGCAGGTGCTGCTGTATTGGATTGACTTTTTCAATCCTTAAATGCCTTAACAATCTTTCCTTCTCCTTGCCAGGCTCTGCTTATGTCTTCCACTTGAGTACATTTTTAGGATGAACTGCTGGGATACTGAAAAATTAATTCTGCTGAAAAGTTGAAAATGGGGAGTCTGCAAGATCTCAGTAGATTTCATGAGGGCTAGATCAAGATTATTTTGTTTCAAGAACCTAAAATCATTTGAGATTAACTTAAATCTCTGCTGGTGCCAAGACTCATGAATTGCCATGATTATTAAATATTTTTTTCTTTGTTATGTTTAGGAATTGTGCTGTTACTAATGAAAACCTTTTGTAGAATATATGGTAATTCAGAACCATCTTTGGAGTCTGAATTGCCCTTGTGTTGGGAAGGTAAAGAGGTGACTGATGATAAGCTCTGGCAAGAATGAAGAGAAAGGAGTGTAAAAGCCTCTGAATATGAGCAACCTTTGTCTGATTAAAACAAATCTTGCACTGGCTTTAACATTTTTGAGGAAAGGCATTACTCTGAGTTAATTACTGTGTATAAGAAAGTGAATTAAAATATATACCTAGCTCTTTAGTGCCACACATTTTCCATGGATTTCAGTTCAAGCGAACTGGAAGTAGGTTAGGTGTAAAACATTCTTAGGTGGTCAGGGATCTCAAAAAGCTTTTATGTATGTATATATGGTGCCTTAAAATTCTGTGACATAGCCAGGTTTTCACTCTTCTTTCCCTCACGTAATCCCCAAGCTTTTGTTCAGAGCTTGGTTTGATTCCATCCCACCTACCTTCAGGCACTAACCAAGGCCCACAAAAGAGGTGGTTTTTGCTCAGTAGACAGAGGTGGAGAGCAAATAAAGTTCTTAACAGTGGTTGCCTGGTCATTATTAGCATCTTCAATGTACTTGAGATATCCATATCATTCTGCCACACATGCAATGAAGCTCTGCCTGAAGTGCCAGGCAAGATAACCCAGGAGACCTGACAGGACAATAGGTGCTCCTTTTTTCAGCACCTGAACGTCACCACTCCTGTTGCCTGCACAAAATGACTCAGCCTTTTTAAGATCTGAGCCTCAACCAAAGATTAATTTTCTTTCTGTGACCAGTGACCTTCAAAAACAGCACAAAAATAACAACAAAAGGAGAAATTAATCATCATATCTTCTGAGCAAAATGTAAATGGGACTTTTAACCATAACTTGTGATTGGTTGCAAAAACTTTACAATGCTGTTCTAGGTGTGCTTACTGACCCAAGAAACCAATACAGAATTGGCCAGTATGACTCAGGTCCTGTGGGAGACACACGTTTCTCTAGGATGACAGCTGGAAACAAGGTAGGATCTTAGGGCATCTCCAATGGCACTGAACAGCTAAATCCCATCTTATTAAAGCAATGGTAGTAGAAGGTATCTTCTTCAGAGGGCAATCCATCTGACCTGTTTGGTGCTCATTTCAGGACGAAAGAAACCATGCTCTAAAACTACCTCACCATTTCTACAGATATCAAGTGGATAGCCTATCCTAAAGTGAAACCTTTGGAATTTGGTGAGATGCATCTCATGCTATTCTCAGGTTAACCGTGAACAACTGTGAGACACAGGAACAAACAATTAAAAAGAAAAAAATGAAATGGCCAGATGTCAAGAAAATATGTCTCATCTGTGTGTGCTAATGAAGTAAGTGCAGATGTCCCAAAAGAAATGATGGAAGTAATTGAGATTTGAATAAAAGAAAAAAAAAAGAAAAAATTGGATGCATTAATGCCTTTGAGGTTATAATGCAAGGAAAAATCATCTGTAAGTGTGAATGAGACAGAAAAATGGCTTTATATATCTTTTGGCTCTACCCTATTTTCCTTTATATGATAGCTTTTTTTCCTTTCTTTCTCTTTTGCTCACCCCCTCAGGCACTTTGTTTGATCACTTACATCACATACGTGGCTCTTCATTGCTTCCCTTATTTGCATTTATTTATCTTCTGGAGACTGCATCACTACACAATCAAACAAAATTATTGAACCTTGAAACAGTTCTAGATTGCAAAGATGACACCATAGTAAATTCACATTTGAAATAAAACCTAATCAAATATTATGAGAGGATATGTATCAAATCAACCTCCCAAGAGTGTTTGCATTATAAACTTAATTTTTCAAGACTATGTTTTCATAAACGTCCAGCCAAGTTCACCTCCAGTGCAACTCGTACCAAAGTCAACTAAGTTATGTTAAGAATCAACTGGAGTCTATTTATGCATTACAGGATAGTTTAATTTATCTATTAGCTTTATCTTTTGTAATGTTAGAGGTAGCAAAAGAGTGTAGATAAGATATCTTTGTAATATTAGCTGAAATAAAGTAACTAAGTAACTTATTCTTTATCTAATTTTTTACTTACAAATAAAAATAAATACAAATAAATACAAAAGGAAACAAAACTGTGAATAATATTGACATTTGGGAGGCATATTTTATTGCTTTTTGTTATTTTTCTGCCAAAAGAAGCCAATCAATTAAACAATTGATCAATCCAATACTCATCAGAAGAGAAGCTGAAAAATGTGTGTTTAATCTTATATATAATTAAGAGCTGACATGACAGGAAAATAGAAAAATCAGATCTTGTATTCGTCATCCTCACTATCTGTTTCAACAAAAGAGTGAAACTTTAACTTTGCCCTTCAATTTACTCTTCTAACCAGCTTCTTCATTATTCTGAACCTCCTGAAATCATTAATATATCTAGTTTTTGGATGCACTTTGTCTCTGAATCTTCAGGTCTTATTTACAAAATGAAAAGAGCAAAAACAGTTCTGCCTTTCACGTGGGTTCTGGTGTTGAAATTCCATCCAGATCTTAAAATTCAAAAGGTCCTAGGGGAAAAAAAATGTATACACGCACCAAAACACCTAAAGACAAAACAAAACAAAACCCAAAAAACCCAAACAAACAAACAAAAAGCCCCACTCAAACAAAAAAAAAAACAAACAAAAATCCCCACCAAAGTAGAACATTTTCACTTACAAATTTCTTATATTTTTGACCTGAAAATATTTGAGTTGATAGGTCATATATCACATCACAGAGAGGGGCTATCATCAGTACTGTCTTGTCCCAGTGGAGGGTGTGTGTATATGGATAAAGGAAAAAAGCATCCAAAAAAGGTTAGCAACTTCTGCAACCATGCCAGCAAAAGCTCAAGCAGATTCTGGGCAAAAGAATAGTCTTGGGAGCTAGCATTCTAATATTTTAAAAGCTTGATATCTTTATTGTTTATAATTAAAATATTAGTCTCCCTGAGACTGCTCTGAATAACCCCATTTGACCTCATATTTGACCATGGTTTGAGCAGGAGGTTGGACTGCATGACCTCTTGATGTTCCTGACAACTGAAATTACCCTGTTTTGTTTCCACCCTATTGCAATAAAGTGCACGCCACAACCCTAACAAGGTCAGCAGCTGTAAGAATCATGCAAGTGCCAGAGAGACACAAGAGGAGAGGAAGTCCATGCATGGTTAAGAACCAAGAGGTGGAAGGTGTATCCTTGGGATCCCAGCACAGTACTGTAGGACAGGACTGAAACTGGCTCATAGTTTCATCATCTACATCTGAAAATTTTTGATTTTGACTGACTGTAATTGAGATTATCTTCCAGCCCCTGTCACAATTTTTTTATTGTCTAAGGAGATGTACATGTAGGTACCACAGCTGAACTGCACAGGAGCTGTGGTGACCACTTGAAGAACTGGTTGTTGTTCTTCCTCCTCTGCCTCCCTGGAAACCTCATATGACATGGACAACTTTTATCTGCTTTATCTGTTTTATGATCTGAGAAGAAGAAAGGATAAAATCTATCACAAAGACAGCAGTATCTTCAGAGGCGGAATATCCTTCAAGTGCCTGCCACAAAAAAAAAAAAAAAAAAAAAAAAAAAAAAAAAAAAAAACAACCCTCTGACTATGACATCCAGCCAGTTAAAAGCATTTCAACATACAAGCCAAACTTCTCCTCCAGAAGGATCAGGGGCTAGGTCTCAGACAAGTAGAGGAGACAGGAGCAGGATGAACAGCTGGGGTAAAAATAAAATCTGAGGACCCTAGAAAAATCATAGAATCACGGAATGGCTTTGGTTGGGAGGGATCTTCAGGTGCACCTTCCACTAGATCATGTTGGTTCAAGTCCTACCTAGCCTGGCCTTAAACACTTCCAGAAATGGAGGAACCACAACTGCCCTGAGAAAGTATGACAGTGCCTCACCACCCTCACACTAAGGAATTGCTTCTTAATATCTGATCTACATATCTCCTCTTTTAGTTTAAAACCATGTCCCTTTAGCCTGAAGCATACCATTGAAGGTTTAGGTTAGGTACTGGAAAAAGGTCCTTCACACAGAGGGTGGTTGGGCACTGGAAGAGGTTCCCCAGGGTAATGCTCACAGCCCCAAACCTGACAGAATTCAAGAAGCACTTGGACAATGCTCTCAGGGACATGGTGTGACCCTTGGGGATGGTTCTGTGCAGGGTTAATAGCTGGACTGGATGACCCTTCCTTCCAACACAGCATATTCTGTGATTCTGTGTTTTTACCACTATCTGCCCATGCAAATGATTTGTTGTTCCCATATTTTGTGAAACACTTTGCCTCTTTTTACATCTTCAGCCCTGTACACACACAGTTTTCTCCACAAATGCTGCTGAGCTTTATGAACTTTTAAATACAGCCAGAGGAGACATTTCCCAACTGTACCATACCCCCAGCAGTGTGCTGTGCAGACAGTTGTCTGTTTTGTCTGCACTTACACACTGAGCCCTGACTCACTGATAAAATATTTGCAAGTGTTCAGCATGCCAGTACATAATATCCTGTCTGTGCTGGACTGTCATTTCTCTTGCTTAATTCGAGCAGGGGCAAGTCAACATCCAGAATACTTTGAGTTGCTTGGACAAATGTTGCGTATAACCTAAAAGAGGAAGTTTGAACACAGACACACAAATACTTCACATCTGTCTTGATGTATTACATGACAATAAATGTGTAGAAGTAAATAATGAGGAGGTGTGTTTCAGCATTCAGGCTTCTAAAATCTCCATTTACTCATCTACTTCCTGTAGAAGCCAGTCCTAGAAAATCACGAGGTGAAAATTTAAGTAGACAGTGCCTCTCTAAGCAAACATGGGATGCCAAAGACTAACTTCAGAGGAGAAAAGAACATTGTAAGGAGTGAATCACTTGTGAATCATCGCTGTGAACTTTTCCAGGAATGCCAGTTAGGTCATTGCAATGTGATCTTCAGAGCACAGATTTTATATGCATAGGATTGTCATAAATAAATCATAGGAAAATGTAATGAGAAAAAATGTAGCACAATGTAAAGCAAACGTCTATACAGAACGTCAGCGGAACTTAATAATTCAATTCAGTGAAGGTCTGTGTAAGGAAAAGCCAGTGATCTGTGTGCTATGTACAATGGGACTTGAAGAATCATATGAGTTTATTGCAAGTTAATATACTATTCAAATTCAATAATGCATATGTCATTGATAAGAACACTTCAGGATCCAAATAAATAAATAAATACAGTTCATTATCTGCTTGCCGCTAGGATGTGAGATGCCCTGACATCAAGAGTGGGTGCAGATATTCAACCCACCTCAAAGTCTTCCATAAAGAAACACGATGCACATGGGTGTACATGTTCCTGGATTTGAAGACTGCAGGGATTTTTGAGGCTCCAGCACTGAAGAAGTATTGGGGAAAGTGGTTGTATTTCCACTACTGACACTGACTTCTTTAATCAAGTCTTAAAGACCAGATTTTCAGAAATCCTTATCTAGAGCTAGGTTTTCAGAAACAAAGGAGTTCCCAATCTATGTAAAAATAAACTGAAAATCTAAAATAAAGTGAAAATCTACTCTAGTCACATGAGCCATTTTTTTTTCTTTAAATGTAACCTGATTAAGAACACCCTGATGCAACTTCTAATGGAAAGAATAGTAAATTCCTACCTTCCTTATTTATTTCTAGGGAACTTAAGACTAAGCCTTTGTTCAAGGAAGCATAAGTCAAACCAGACAACAAGTAAATGAAGTTCTCTCTGAGTCTCGTTGCTAAGTCCCAAAGAAAAAATGGTGTCTGATAATACTGTCAGTCCAATTTGAAGCACAAACTATTGAAAACTAAATATACTGAGGTCAGTATGGCAAAAATGCTATCAAATCATTCTCCACTAATCTGTGTCTTTTGACATAAAAAGCTCTCTCTGTTCCTTTTTGGTGGGTGAAAAAAGATCAATAACATTTCACAAATTATTCCGGTGCCACACACCAAAGAAAATGCACTCATAGGATTATAGAAAAATCCTCTTTTCTAGCATTATTGATACAATTAAATTGTTGCTTCCACTTCTGCAATTACAAGATAACAAAGTGTTAAATTTGAAATATATTAAAGGCAAGATTATGCTGCTTGAACAGAGGCGTCTACTGAGATGACCTATGAAGTCTGGGACATCAAAATGGGAATGATAAAATATGAAGTACAATTTATATGAAATCTAAAGTCTTCCAGAGTGTTGCCTGGAGACCTAGCCACTAGTAATCTCTCCAGACATTGAAAATAAGGGTAATATATGAGAAAGAGTATGTAAGGCAAGCAATAAACATAAAAGAAAGCTCATGAGTTGTCAAGATCTGATTTGGCTATTCAGTGTTTATCTGAATTTAAGGAAAAAAATATTGTGAGGAATAGCTCGGGGATGTTCTTTTAGTTATTCATTATCTTCTAATTTATTATTTGTGTTTTCACATACACATACTTTGACTTTTCTCTGCATAACAGAAAACCCTTGTAGCAATGACAGAGGGAAAGAGAAATCACCTCTAGACAAGAACAGGGAAATAAGGTCTGACTTTGAATAACCAGAGCCTGCCTGTCTGTCTGTCAGTTAATAAGTTTATTTGCCTGTCTGTCTTTGCAAACTGCCACTGATATAAAAGAAAATCCCAGTGCAGACATACTTCAGCAGTAGGTTTGTCTTCAAAAGCAGGCAAAATCCTTTCAACTTTGGAGCTGAAAGTAGCTCCTAATTGCAATTAAGTGCTGTCACAGTAGCAGATAATTTTTAAAAGTCCTGGAACAGTATTTTGAAGTATTTTATATCTTATATCTTGAGAGAAGAAAAAATCCTATTTAACTTTAGAGCTTACTAAGGATAAGAATATACTGCAGAAGTTCTGAGCTGTATTACTGACCTTGGAAAAGTCATCTCATCCCTCCATGCCTTGGTTACCCATCTAGAAAATAGGAAGGATAGTGCATCTAGTTGCAATTTTGTCTTTCTGGGCAGGGACAATGTCCTGCTGAGTATCTATATCACCGACCACAGCAAGGCCACAACTTCTTCTGCAGTTTTCATAAGTCAGTGTGGATTAAAAAACATAAAATTAATCATAAAAATGCTATGAATAATCCCATTATATTTTCAATTTCTAAAGGGGATCTAGGTTTCCTTTCCCTTTCAGATGTTTTAGCTAAGTTCTGTCTTCAGCGGTGGCTTTTTTCTTCTGTGCAGTTTCCATTTGTTGCTGTTTGGAGAGGAAGTGTGATACAAGGTTAAGCAATGCGTGGAGGAACGTTTTTTGTGTCCCATTACATGTCAACTATATTCTCAGATGAATCTGGCAAATATTTTTCTTCATGGTTTATAAGTTTCTTCAAGTCTTATGGAACCCTCAGAGCTCCCCAAACTTGTTCTTATTCAGATTTACATTTTCATGTTCTTTAAATGCTCAGAGCACTGCAGAAAAGTTCAATAACAGAGCAAGTGACAGAACAACACAATGAGGTCCATGAGTACCATTGATTTCCTTTGACATACGGAAGTTTTGTTGCAAACCCTACTGAAAAAGGCAAATAATTACATCTATGCCTTGTGGTCTCATAGAAAGGAACTGCTGCTTTAAAAAAGCTTATAAATACATTCCACTTCAAAACATCCAAACTCCTGTGTTGAGTTCAGTCATTGCTGATTGAAGTTAAAGGTTTAAGGCTGATATTTAGTAATAAACCGCAGTATTACAATGTTACCTTAGAGTCTACATATGGAGAAGGTGCCCATGCGTATTGTTCTCTAAATTAGCTGCTCTCTATTCATTTCATATTGAATGAAATGTGGGCTCTTCTAGGAACAGATACATGCTAAATAATTAGGTACCAAATGGATTTTTCCAGCTCACAGCCTATGACCTTTTGCTGCTGGGAGAGAAGGTCCATCTGAGGCCTCTAGGGTTTGTGTCTCCTCTCCTCTCCTCTCCTCTCCTCTCCTCTCCTCTCCTCTCCTCTCCTCTCCTCTCCTCTCCTCTCCTCTCCTCTCCTCTCCTCTCCTCTCCTCTCCTCTCCTCTCCTCTCCTCTCCTCTCCTCTCCTCTCCTCTCCTCTCCTCTCCTCTCCTCTCCTCTCCTCTCCTCTCCTCTCCTCTCCTCTCCTCAATTCCCATACAATCATAGGTGATCATCTTCTCTTTCAAAACTAAATTTGTCATACAATTAGACAAATCCTAATTTTGGCTTTGAGGCAAAGAAAACCACATTAAATATGACAAGATTTGCTATACTAGATTTTGAATTTCTAGGTCCATATAAAAACATGATAAAAACATTAAGAAAAATAGGCAAAAATATACAGACTTTGTCATGTTCCAATGTTAAAATCCATATGTTGCAAAGGGAGAGAATCCCCTTTGGGAAGTGTTCTGATATTTTTTCAGGAATATATGCTATTGAGCTTTGCTTGTGGAGACATTAAATGTTTAAAAATGTTAGTGCACAAACAATTATTTTTTAATATAATAGCAAACAGATAACCAAAGAGGATGAACACAGGCAACAAATACGCTGTTTGTGTTATCTATACATTTCTGATTCCCATTCTAAGCTTATCTGCAGAGTATCTCAAGTTGAAACTTGTATGTGCCTACACTTTTTCCCTTGGAATAATTTGTCAGATGACAGCCTTCCAGCCCTTGTCCTCTTCCTTAGTACCCTGCCTTCGCAACCAGGCAGTGATTGGCAGCTGCTCGCGAAACTCCAGACCCCACAACCATCACGCTTCACTCAAACACAGTCGGGGACCACATACGAGAGCACAAGAACAGCCAAATGGCAAGGTGACAAATAACATTGCCCCCACTGAAAAGGATAAATTACCAGAGTCTTATTCTTCTCTTTCTGCCAGTTTCCAGGGGTGAAGCCAAGCGACAGCAAACTTGGCGTGTATCTGTCAACAGGAACACATCTGCAGCAGTGCCAACAGCCATCATGCCTGCCATTTCCTAGATGTTAAGAGTGGCCCAGAAATACTAGGCCAGGACTTGGGGCATAGTCTGGTACTATACAAGTTCAGGAAGAAATCTGAAACATAGGAACCTTGCATCAAAATTAACTTAATAAAACCTATGTATACTTTTAGTACAAGGCTGCTGAGCACCCTCAGGTAAAACAGAGGAAACTCAGTCTGGGATTTTATCCACCTAAGTTTAGACATTATAATAGGAATTTAGAGACACCTGAAGCTCACTTTGCAGTTAGGACACATAAACATATTAGGAAGGTGTCTCAGAGCCCCCTGAACCACACTGCTCCCCTGATCTTTTGCCCATGCAATATTAAGGGTTTCAGTTGCTTTTCTGACAGAAAACAACACTTTATCATTGCTCAGTTGATTACGCAGCCACTTGTAACAGGCAGTTTGTTGCAGTTCACTTGGCATATTTATTAACTTCGATCTTTAACTCTCAATAGTATTTGGTTAGCTAATTCAACTCACTTCCAGAGGCTTGTCCAAAGTTACCCAGAGACCCCACAGCACATCCGCTGAAGTGCTGAGATTTTACTTGTTTGCCCGATCCCCAAATTGTGCTTCCAGTATGCTCCTCTTTTAAATTACCTTGCTAAAGTCAAGATAAAGAATATCCAGCAGATCTGTATATGTCCAGTTTATACATTGCCAGAGATTGTCCTCTTCCACAGAGTGTAAGTCTTCGTTGCTCCAGACTTCTTCTCTGATTTCAAGAGTCTGTGACTCCTGAAGGGAAATTTTAGCAGTAAGAAATAAAATGAAGAGTGAATTAAATGTCTCAATCTTTACCATGTCCTTCTTTTCCATTTTCCCTGCCTCATTCAGCAGTGAGCCCATATCTTGTCTCATCTTCCCCCTGAGAATGATGCACCCAATAGTATCCTTTGTGCCTGTTCATGTCCTTTACCAGATTTAACTTTAGATGGGCTTTGGCTTTTCTAACCTTATCCCTGCACACTCAGCCACTATCTGAGTATTTTTCTTGTGTGACTTGATGTTTCCTAACTTCCAACTTCTACACTTCCCATTTTAGATTTTAAGTTTATCTTTGTTCATACACGTTGATCTTTCATGCTGGCTGGGATGGAGTATTATTAAAATTGGAGAGGGTTATCTTTTAAAAACAGATATCCCTCCTGGGCCATTTTTTTTTTTTTTCTCTTTCTCTCCATTTGGCTGTAACCAAATGGATTTATCTAACCCTAAAAAGACTGAAGTATGCCATTTTGAATTTCAGCACTGTTATCTCACTATTTGTCCTGCTACCTCTTGTCAGCATGCTGGAAACAATCATCTTATGGTCACTACTATTACGTTTGTTCCTGATTTTCACATCCGTGCTAAGGTTTCCTCTTTTATATGTATGAGTTCAGCAGATCACCTCCCATCATGAGTTCCTCAGTTCTTTGTGTCTGAAAATCATCAATGCACTCCAGAAACCTCACAGAATGTTTGTGTCCTCTTGTGCTATCCTTCTAACAAGTATTGGGATGGTTGAAATTCCTCATGGGTACATCTTGCAAACATGAAGATTCTTGTCTGAAGAAGACCTCACCTAATTCTTCTTGTCCAGGTGTTATAGGCACCTCCAACATCTTCTGTATTGGTCTGATGGCTGATCATAACTCACACACTCTTGGATGCCATCTATGTGCTCCCAGGCAATGCTCCAAGCATTCCCACTGCTCCTGCCCATCAAGGGTAACTCCTCTTTCTTGTCATTTCAGATTGTTCTTCCTAAATAGCCTCTGTCCACCCACTGCAGAACTCCAGGTATGGAAGCTCTCCCTCCTAGTGAGACTGTAGCCCTGAGCTGCATGAGCCCTCTAATTTCTCCAACTTTAACCCTTTGCTATGTGCTTTAATGTACAGACATTTCAGAGAGACACCCAGACATACTAATTCCCCTGAAAGGATGTGAGGAGTTTTCCTCATAATGTTGTCCTGCTGTCACTTCCCTATTTGTGTGCATCCAACTGAGGTACACCATATGCAGCCTTGTCTTGTCCATTATGTGGTACCTTGTCCAAATCACCCTGCACATTATCCTTGCCAAACCAGCCCACCACTGTCTGTCTTTGATTGAGGGTCATCATTCTCTCTGGTCAGTTTCCCTTAACATCTTCCTCAGGTGCATCTCCCTCCAAGCTTCATGGATATCAGAGCATAAGCATGAAAGGCTCTAAGAGGTTATAAGAAATAAAAGCCAGGTTGTACAGCAATCATAATTATTCAGAAGTTGGGTTAATTGGGTTAATATTCTCAATGAAAGCAAGTGCTCTTTCTTGAAGATGTGACATCTTCCTATTTCTGTCAGCCACTATTCCCTCACTGCACTCTCTATGGACTGGCATAGAAATTCAGCTGCCCTTCCATTTACCTGTTAAATGTCTGGCATTTTCCTCTGCTGAACTCCCTACCTGCTGTGTGCCTGGTGCTGTTTCCTGCTGTCTACTCCACCTGTCCACTTTACTCTTTTATTTCCTCCTTAAATGTTAACATGGCACAGATGGGCTCTTACTGCCTGTGACTTTCTAATGGAGTTGTTGAATGTTAATAATACTTTGGAATTTAAAAATAAAAAAATATGGACAGCCACTAAAACACCAAAGAAAATAAAGATATGCATCCATTGTATCCATCTGTCTGTGGGCAACACAGTGAAATAGCTCACTAGAATGTTTATTGTTGCGATATAGAAGCATTGAGAGTCCTCAGACAACAAAAAGAGTTCCCTGTAGACAATGAAAAAAATTGCAAATTATTACTTTATCATATCAGAGACTGAATATAAATTTGCCATGCACACAAATCCACAGTATAAAAATCGGTAAAAAGTAAAGGTTTTTCAGGGGTAAAAAAAGCCTGTTTTTTGCTTTGAAGTCCCTAACCCATTTTAGAAGGCAAATAACCAAGGCATTAACAATCAGACATTCCCAAAATTTTACTCCTTTGGAGGGCCCTGTCATTTTCATGTTATCATCCATTCAGAGAGCAGATGCAGCTGCTGGCATACTCGCAGCTGCCTCATCTCTCTTGATGTGTCCCTGCTCTTGCTTAATAAAAAACTTCTGTCTGGTTTGGCACCACCTCCTGTCTCCTTTTCTTTCCTCATCTAAAACTGCCGTATGCCAAAGAGGACAAAGAGACATCCACTAGGATATTTTAGGCAGCTGGGTAGCTGTGCTTGCTCTAGTTCACAACCGTAAGATCCCTGTGAGACAATGCAGCTGCTACCCTGAATGAGCTGCCATTGGAAGGTCAGTCCTATCCTCCAACCTTAAACACTACAGAAAATTAAAAGTCTGAAAAAAAACCATATTTGTCTTGTCAATTATTCTGAATTGGCCAAGGAGTCTCACCTCACATTTTTAAACTGAATATGTGAATGTATGCTATCACTTCAGATTTGTTCATAATACCATATATTTGTCTTCATTCTGTTGAGCAGATTCCTGAGCACCTTGGCATGGACAATTTACCTGCACCTTCATCTCACCTGAGGTTTTGGTGCTCTAAAGTGGAGCACACTGCCTCTACTTTAATGCTTGGGAGTCAAAAACAAGAGAAAGAAGAATGTAGTACTTTCTATACACAGCATTCAATCAGAGATAACTAAAAATCATGCTATTTGAATATAAAATAAATGTGTTCTGAGCCCTTTTATTTGTCTGTTTATATTTGAGATGTAACATTTGGCCTTTCTCCTATTTTAACCACTTCTGTGACAGCTAATTCCAATCCTCTCTTCCTCCTTCTCTTTCCCCCTCACGATCTTCCTCTGTGCTTTTCTCTCAGAAAATTTAAGAATTAAAACAGTCTAGTAGTACTGTACTAATGTGCAGTTTTCAGAATTCATCAATGCCCTGCTTTGTAATATCTCAAAAAAAAAAAAATTGTTTCAGTTCTTATTTGATCATCTACAAAATGTGAACAATGTACAGACAGCCTTTATAGAAGTATTGTAGAAATTCATAAATTCAATTAATAACAGTAGGTCAGCTGTGAAACCAGAGGACTGAAAATAATATCTGAAATTAACTGTCTTTAACTGTCTTTAATACAGTCATGACATGCAGCTTTGCTTATAAACAAATGAGTTCACATCTTAAAGCTACATTTTACCCACTCTGTATCTACCAAGATGTTATTCTACAACTTGAAAACTGAGAAAACTTGCATCTATGTTTTAATCTTAAACTGAAATTGAATTTTATTAAATCCATTTTTATTCTATCTGTTAGTTTGTTATCTTTAAATTTCATTCTCCTATTTGCCACCATTTGTCATTGGATGTATAAACTGAAATCATATTCCATTCTCAGCCTTCATGCAGTTAAGTCAAATTCTTTTTGTTTAAAATTGTCTTATTTTTGTAAATCTATTGTTTTTGTTATTTTTCTGAACTTCTCTTAAAAAAAAAGGTGACCAGTATGGAAAGCCAACATCAAAATAAAACTGCTCAAGAACAAACAACTTAAATTCTTTTGCTCAAAATGTAGGACCCTAAGATTACATTAATCTCTTTCATAATGGGTCACATTCATTGATATTTTATTATCATTTAATATGTCTCCTTATTTTTTGGTAATTTCTAATTGATAAACTCACAGATTATAGAAGAATAATCAGTTCTGATTAAGTACATATTATAGACCTAAGTTTCATTGTACTTTTGTTTTTTTGTCCATATTGCTGACTTGTTTTTATCAGTCCTTTCCTCATGTTGATGGTTCCTGCAATGTTACTTCATCAGGAATGCTGAGAGACCTTCATCCCATTTAACTTGAGTCATTCAAAAACTAAGCATGTTCTCTTAGACACTCTTCCTACACAACATGGTCATTTGGTGAAATTAAAGGAAATGTGTGCAACATACACAGCAAGTGGTCTAAAGTCAGGGAGTGAGGATGACTGACATGAGTGCAAATAACTCATCTCTTGAACTGTTCATTGACTTGTTGCTTTCCTTTGCTGTGATTATCTTTTTGGGGAAGACTGTACTGCTTGAATATCTGTTCAAATTCCTCTGTGTCATTTAGCTGAAAACTCAACTGGTTAACTTTACTCAAAAAAAAAAAAAAAAAAACTGTAGTAAGTGTGCAACACAAACAATTATTTGTTCCTACAAACAAAAAGCTTTTTATGTTTTATTTGTTCACTACTTAGCACTAAGTACTTTTGCCTCTGATGCCTCTAAACACTTATGTAAATCTTAATCCTAATTTAATGCTTTTACTGATGTATATTACACTACTCATACAGAGGAGATGCAAGGCCTAGTCAACATCTAGAATTATGGAAGTTCACTTTCTATAGAGAGCTGCAAATCATCTTGGTTGAGCTGAAAGACTTGTTTTTGTCATGGCAACTGGCAAAAAAGTACCGTGCGGGTGCTTGCTGACCCCACACTCCATAGAATCAGAAGGAAGTATAAGCCATGGATTGGGATGATGATGATGATGATGATAATAATAATAATAATAATAATAATAATAATAATAATAATAATAATAGTACCAGCAATAAACTTATCATTGAAATGAAAAGGGAGAACAAAAAGGGAAAAAGAAGTTGACTTAGAGTAGGGTACGACTTCAGCAATTCAAACATCAGAACATTATCAACATAATTCTCATACCTAATCCAAAACAACAGCACTGTACCAGCTACTAGAAAGAAAATTAACTCTATCCCAGTCAAGTCCAGGTCAGGTTCAAAGCATACTGTTTGTTATAGACAATGATTCCAATAAAAAATTTATTCAAGTGCCTTGAAAAAAGCATTCATTTAACCTGTCTTCAGGCATTTAATTGATGAACGCAACTAAAAAGTGAATATTACTCCATACTCATAAAGTGAAAGATAGGCAACTCTTCCAATATTTCAGACCATTTTAAACTTTAATTACTTACTTGGGTACCTAAAAAACTCTTCTTGCATCATTAACTTTAGGGATAGTTTAGAACAATTTGACTTCAAACTTAGGTGCCTCTATTAAGTTTCTAAAGTTTTCTAGGTTGAATTAAAGCTTGTACAGAGAGGACAATGACATTCTTACACCATTAGTAGTGAAATAAGGGTAATCTGGGGACAGATAGGGTCTACCTGTGGAGTATATCCTTCATGCTTCAAAATGCATATTTCATGCTTAAAATCATTAAGTGTAGAGGGTTGGGACAAAATTTTCACAGGGGAAAGTCTGAGTATGTCTATGGAAGGGTTATTGTACCTTTCTCTGAAACATCTGGCGCTGGCCAATATTAGCAACAGAAGACTGGACTAGATGGACTGCAGGTCTGATCTGGTGTGGCAGTTCCTATGTTCCTGTGTTCTTCCTCCACCTGGTGCAAGGGCAAAACTGTCAGGTATAATGAGGAAATCTTTATTCAGGTCCCTGGGTAAGACTGTAGATTTGGCAATTAAAAAATCATCTTTTGAAAAACTCAGAGAATTTTGCCTCTTTTACTGATAAAACATACATTATCTATACTGAAATTGTGCCAGTTCTTTCTCTATTTGTAACTGAGCAATATTACTACAGATAGATGAAAAAGACATTTCCAGAGGACTTACAGCTACTATTATTCTGTATTATTTTTATTGTTCTCATGCAGTCATGGAGTTGAGTTCATTGTATTTGTGCTATATTAGAGTAAAGAAAAGACATTTTTGTCTCTTAAAGCTTATATCCAGATGAACTCCTTCTAGGCTTAGATTCCCTAACTGTAATCCCTAAATGACCTGCTTATCTGTGTTGGGATCCCTGCCACTGATGCAGAATAGGGACTTGCAGGTGAAGGTTCAGGTTTGAGAACTGTCCCCTGTCCACCAGCCCAAATGATATGACACCAGCCAATAGTCTAAGTAACACAAAGGATCAGAAAGAAAATGTTGTGCATCATTTGCCAGGCAGTGTCCTCAGCACACCAGCAGCATAACTATTGAGCAATGTTTGGTTTCCAAGAAGTGCAGCATAGTCTTAAAAACACTGCAGGTTTTTACCCACTGCTCCTTTGTATTGTAATTGTGATTGCTTGTAAACTAATTTGGTGAAGAATGACACAGGAAATTGTGGCATTTCATATCTAGAAAAACTTATTTTGCCTAATTAGATATTTACTGCTTATTGAAATGTATCTGCTGATGTTCTAATCAGTTCAATGTTCTTGCAGCTGCTTTATCATATCCACCCTTCCATGGAGAAGCCACAGAAACCCTGGATCATGACCTTGCCAACTCTGCCTGAGGTTCTTTCTAGTTTCAGTGCTCAGTTTTCAAAATCTCTTAGGATAGCTATGTCTGCTGCAATTTAAGTGAATTGGTTACCCATTAAAGGCTTGATGAAGGTATTCTGAATTTGTCACTTAACCAAGTTAACTAATTGAGGCATACAGTCATCCTAGATTCCCATTACACTCAGTGGAGAGAAAAAAGGCACCTGCAAATGCTGTGTCAGATCTAAAATAAGCTGAATTGTCTTTTAGAGGAGCTTATTTCTTCCTTCCATTGACAGGACAAAGAACACAGCCGAACAGGAGCCTAAATTTAGTGCTCCCAGGAAGCGAATGGGATATTAGGAAGGATAAATCTGACTATAACAGTTGGATCATAAGGTCAAGTGCTAAAACTCATCACCCTGCTGGAAACAGTGAAATGGAATTACACTTCTTCAGTACATTGTTCCCTCTTCTCTCACCTTCCTCTGCATGAGTCTATGGTTAATCACTTTTCCTACCTTACTTGGTTTCCTATCTTAGTTGTGTACATTTCTAGGAGATATTGTTGAAAATAAATAAATTTTAGTGATGGCAATTTAGAATCTTTCATTTGATCTTAAACACCAAAGCTGAAGTGCAGTACTGGTGAAATGGATTATTCATATAAAAATTTAAACTTTGGTTTTGAAATCAACAAGGAAACAATAAAAATGCTTCAGACAAAACTCAACTAAAGTCCAAACAATAACTATGTCATTGTATTTTCTTGGCTCCTGTATAGACAGAAGGAAAAGCAAGCTCAGAATGACACAGTGTTCAGTCAATATCGCTGTTTCAAATGTAGATATACTATAGGGTATAGAAATGCAAGACCATTAACAAACAGAGGACTATAATAACTGAATTGTGATTCTTGATCAAAACTGAAGTCTTTTTATTATCACTGCTGCTGTTTCTTTGATTCACAATGTGAATGAGACTTTGTTTTCTGTGTACTAAATTTAAAAAAAAGATAAAGAGCTAATAAAATAAGAGCTAACATATGGAGTGTGGCACTGGCTGCATAAAGATTATGGATTTTATTATTTGTTGAAATGGAAATGTCAATGTAATCTCATGGGTTGATGCCATGGAAATTCCATTGGATTTTTCGTGTTAGTGATGCATTTATACAAGCCTTTTGGATTATAAATGTGCAACACAATATTAACCTATTAGATTGACAATATTAACCCATTAGATTGTCTGTCTGATGCCTGCTGGCTTTCATAGTATGCCACCATTAAATCAGAGTGTGTATATAAAGATCTGGATTATTGACATGAGAAAAACCTGTCTCAAGCAATCATTCCTTTCATAATTATTTAGGGTCTTCTTAAAATCCAGAAACTTCTCTGAGAGGAGGACATAGCTCCTGACCCAGTTAGACAGAAAATGGACTCTTCTAGTTCTCAGTCTTAATATCAGGGAGGCTCAGGTATTCAGCAACTTCTAATAAAACACTTCTACTACTGAGGGATTCTTTTTTGTTTGTTTGTTTGTTTGGTTTGGGGTTTTTGTTTGATTTTGTTGTTGTTATTTTTGTTGGGTTTCTGTTTGTTTTTTGTTTTTTTTTTTTTGAGGGAAGGTGCTTTTCAGCTTTCAGCTTTTGACATATTTATGTATCCAATCATATTGCATACAGGCTCTGTGAAATTTGCTTACAGATGCACGTGAGTAAGTACAGATGGGGGCATATGTTTCCAGGTTGCTTTTAGAGGGAAGAATTGTGGCAGATGTTAAAGAAAGGGTGTTCTCACATAACAGTTCAATGCTGCAGAATAAATCCCTTCAGTTTCCCTTTCAGGAGTGGCACATATCTCTCATAACTTTTATAATATTATTGCAAGTTGAAGTGCAATCTCCTTTGACAGTCAATAGAAAAATTTTAAAACTACCTTAATGAGATTCAGCCCACAGTGCTGGATCACAGTTTTAAACTGACAAAAATCTTCCTGTAGACATTGGTTTCTCCCGTCATTGGCTGTAAAGGGACTCTTGATCACTACTTCAGTCTTGGCAACTAATACTTAGGTATTCCTATAGATGAAGATAAACTCCAAAACAAATTATGCCTTTAATGTAAAACACACTAAAAAATACAATTAAGAAAGCTAAAAGAAAAATAAAATCATATAACCTCACTTAAATGATCCTTATGACTAATGACTTGCTTTGGTGAGACAAACGTTTGATACAAGTCGTATTATTTATTCCAGATTAAAGTGTGTTCAAACGTATTATTTGATTGTCATATTATAACAAGATAGAACTGGGAAGAGAAGAGGTGAGGTGAGGAAAGGAGAAGATAATTGTAACACTAGTGCACTGAAAGAAAGCACACAGTGAAATAAGTTAAAACACTGGGAGACAAATAAGTCAGTCAAACCTAAAGGGAATGTAAGGAAGAAGGAGAAAAAAAAAAAAAAAAAAAAAAAAAACAGAAGAAAAAGAGAACTGAATTGCTAAGGTGGACTTTTATACTGCCTTGAAGACAGAATGTGTGAATGTCAGAGTAAATAAAGATGATACACCTAGTTTTAAAAGAATGCAGTATTGGTGAGATAGCAATGGCATTACAAGGCTGTAATATATGAGAGCAATTTTATCCTCAGCTTTTCATGAGGCTCATGGAAGTAGTTGTACAGAGGGAAAGGACTTCTAGTGGTAAACATCTGAGACGACAACACACTTTGGTAAGAGATTTGCAAAGGAAAAAAGGAAAGGGTTTCATTCAAAGTGTTGCAACCCACAGCAGAAACTGAAAAGGTAGGACCCAGATATTTGTGAAGATTCAAGGCAACCAAAGACAAGTTATAGAATCATAACAGCATTAAGGTTTCAGGCTTCGCTGCTAAAGAAAATAATGGATCTCCTTCCTTTCTTCTCCCCATCTGCACAGTCTTAAGGCAAAAAGATGAAAGACTGAAGAAGCCTTTTACACAAGGGATATGTCAGTTTTCCCTTGGCCTTGTGAAAAGAGAGATAACTGTTACTAAACCATTGCTTTTCTGGTACAGAAGATGCCTAAACCAGCAGAACTCACTCTTCACACACCTTCAGATGAATTAATAATATCTGCCTTTTCAAATTGGCATGTAACCATCTTGGCAGAGCAAAAATATCTTTCAGGAATTCCAAACTTTGGTGCTCAACTTACAATAAAATTTTAGACAGAAAAAAAAAAAAAAAAAGGCAACTTTTAGAAAATGCCTAAGTAAACTCTTCAAGGGAAAATGGAAGCAGAGTTTTGAAGACATTCAGGCAGGAAGGTTTTTCACCTGGTTTTAGGCACCTGAATTTTTTTTTAATGATAGACATTTTTTAATGATAGACATCCAAGCATGAGTTACATGACAACGCCACACATGAGGCCCATTTTAGCTTTTTAACTGGCTCGTCTGAGGGACAAAGACTACATTTCAACACTTTTGTGTATTTTGCAATCAACTATAATATATAAAAGACATATACTAGCCTTATTTAGGTAATTTAATTGTTGCTGTAACTATTGATATTATTGGTCATGTCTGAAAATGTCGTTTAGACTGACTCCTCTGGAAATACAGAATTAGCTACAGACAGACAAGGTGATTTTTCTAATTCCACAAAATAGTTTTAGCATCACACAAGCCCAGGGCTCTAATCACTTAATAACATTCCCTGACCTAGATCATTTAGACCTTAAAATTGCTAGATTTTTTTTTCATCCAATGCCATTGCAGAATATTTCACTCTAATTTTATTTTGAAGTCCCTTTTGTTTTTCCATTCCAAGCCTGTTTCTGACTGTGTGGCAGACTAGAACGTTGAATGGAAAATTCAGAATTTGCAATTCAAATTCCAAGAGAAGGCTTCAATACTTGTGAACAACATTTAAAAGTCCTGTAGAGTTAAACAATGTAGATTTTTTTCCAATACATGGTGAACTGAATTTACAGATATTATTCAGTTAAGATCTGGAGTACCATATTAATATGGTACTTATGCATGAAACTCACAACAGGCAAGTATTTTGTAAATTCAGCACTTAGTTATCTCTTATCCATTAACAAGAAGCAAAGCAAATAGCTCTCCCTTATATTCATGCCCCAAGCTAAGCAAAGGGAATGGAAAAGGTTTTTAGAATTACAAATAGAACCTTTAAATTGTAGAAACTTGATAATTTCATTTATGAAAAGAATTGCAGAACTTCTTTCTATACCAGTTGTTATTCAAATCACAGTGCTGAGGATAGAAAAAGACAAAACAAAGCAAAAAGGCAGTCAGAAAAAAGGACCCAAAACATGGGGAAATAATAAAACATGGAAAGAGAAAGAAAATAATCCTGTCAGGAATCCAATTTCTTTTCAAAGATCAGGCAGAAGTACAGCATGTTTAAATACACACATTGAAACAAAAATTGAGGGAAAAAAGGGGGAGAGAGGAGAGAAATGGAGAAAATACAAAAAGAATTATGAGATGTTTTCAAAGACTAGATACCTGAAAATACGTGAATTCATTCATATAATTTTGAAATTATTATATGCATTTAATTGTGCAAATTGTGAATGCACATTTTCAAATAGTAAAGGTTTTCTTATAGGACAATGCAGGTTTGAAAGCCCTAAATATAAATTAAGAGTAAAATTACTTTACATGTAAGAATTCAGAGCAATGGTTTTGAACATCCTAAATCCCACTCATGCCCTCAAAATAGGGTTTAAGAGGGACTTAAGCGTCTCATAGGCAATATGTAGCTGGGAGAGTTTCATCCAAAGGGATAAAACATCAGCATTACTTCTGCAACTAGTTTCTCTACAGTCTCTTGGACTAATTAGTTAAGATAAAAGTCTTTTCTTCATATTGTCTTGTAGTGTGGCAAGACAGACCTTTTAGTAATACTAAATAGTACAACAAGGCACAGGATTGGATATTATGGATTTATACAGTCAGACTTACAGGCAAAACTGGATAAAAGAATGTTTTTTTCCAAAATTTGGGGCTAATGAGTTGAGCCCCAGCTTCTGAACATCTCTGAGAGTTAAGCAAATATTGTTCCACCCATTTAAAAACACAAATATTGAAACAGAGAGTTTATTAATTGTTCAATATCAAGTACAGAGCATATCTAGACTATTGACTGAATCCAAATAAGATACTTCCCCACAGATGAATATTTCTGAATTAAAGGAATAAATAAGAACAGTATTTACAATTTGTTTCCACTTAACATGATAAATAAGTTGAAAATATTACTGTAAGGGAAAAATATTATAAGAAATGTGAATTTTGAAATAGATAACCAAGCACACCCAAACTCAGAAACACATGAAACATGTTGAGTCTGGAAGAGTATGTGAAAGTGTGGTGGTGCACTAACTGGTGCTGTGTCTCCACTTAAACAGGCTTTATTTTATATTTCCCTGTTCCAGATTTGTTCAAAAACTAATATCTGTGTAGGGAAAGTGAGAGAATGATTCTTGTTCAGAAAAGGTTATACCTGAAACTTTTCTTGTACCACTGACTTATGGTGATGCTACTACTGGGTCAGAATTTAGAGATTTTTTAATTTCTCCTGGAGTTACATCTGTTGAACCCTCACTTTAATTTTTTTTTTCATCTATTTTGATCTTCATCATAGAAGAATATCAATCTTCATCAAATTCACACAATCACTAGATTAACTTCCAGTTGACTAACACATTCTTCCACAAAACAGCTATTTTATGTTTCTTCTCTTTTAAGCTTCCCTGATCAGAGATTTTGGTGGACCACCAACGTCCATGGAGCTTCAGTAGGAGGATGCACTCCAAAAGCTTTTAGGGACTTTTAGATGTAGTATTACCAACTACAAACAAGTGCCCTAAACACACCAGTTTTCTCTGTAGCTCATCTTTCATTTGAGTTCTTCTTTTGCAACTCTCATTTTCACTTCCTGAAACAATCTCCAGACACTAGGAGATGTGTTTCACCCCTGTTGCTTAGCTCTTTACGTATTATTTTCTGAATGATGTAAGCAGCATCTTGATATTTTACAGTTTGGGAGAGTTCATCTAATGGAAGGTGTAGTTTTATCAAATAGCTGTCTTAAAGTCCTGAAGGAAGTATCTTTCACAAGGGCATCAGGGCTAGAGTGTTGAGACCAGTTCAACAGCAAAAAATTTGGGTTAATACTTTCTGTAAGAAAACAAGCCCATTATGTATTTGGCAGGGATGAGAAGTTGAATACCATTTTCTCTTTTGGACACAGAGAATTACATCAGCAGATTGTCAATTTCCATGCTCAGCATACTCAGCTCTTGCATGAAGCCTTCTGTATAACAGAAAATAATATGGCTCCTGGAAAGCAGAGATCTTGAACCTCTCTAGAGAAAAAAAAATGAAGGCATTTATCGGAAAATGCAAATAGATAATTAATTGGGTTCAATTAAACCTGTCTTGACTGTTTGCTGTGAAGAGTGCAATTAGCTTCCTCAAAATGCAGTGTATGTTCCTGCTCTTCAGTGAAAGGAGATATGAGGTACCAGGTAAAAAGCAATTTGAAGATATGAAAGCGACAACACAGTCATCTCCTAGAAAAATGTCTTCATGAATTTGCAGAAATTTGCTGTTGAAATCCTAAATTTACTACATTTGTATTTAACTACTAACATGTAAATAGACTCAAAAGGGTTAATAAAGCTTGTCATGAATATATGGTTTGGGAACACATACAGGGACATGGGTAATGGGAATGGCCAGATCCATTGTCCAGTGAAGGCAAATAAAGAACTACATCAAGCATGAGATCAAGCCCTAATCTAAGATGCAAACACAATTAAGACCAGACTGTATTATGTCTGGAGCTATTGTGCCTGGCTACACTTAAAAAAACCTAAATTACATGCAATGAAATGGAAACAGAATTAAAAAAAAAAATAAAAACCAAAAGCTAATTTTTCAACTTCAGTATCAGATGAGGAATGGATGTAAAGTCCACTTTTACACAAAGTAGCTTGTTTGACTCTTTCAAACATTAGTAGCCATTTTTCAGCTCCCATGACCTTTTTACAACATCACCTTCACAAGTAGATAAGTTTGCAGTGAATTCTTAGTGTACGGTACATTATGCACACAGTGGTAATTGTAATTAATTCCAAAGGTATTTATAAAGAATCCAATGATGTGTCCTGCATTCTCATAGCAATATGCCCTAGTTTTCATTCTAAGCAACTTTTTGAGTTTGTGAGTTTTTTTGGTAGTGTTTGTTTTTTTTTCCAAACTGTTTTTGAAAAAGTACCATGAACAAGAAAAAGTGTTTTACCTCCTCATTCCCATCTCTTTTACAGAATGAACTAGTACCAGGCTCACAGTGGTGAAATAACAACTGATCTAAGATCTCCTTCTAATAAACCAACGTGACCCAAAATTTGCTGTAAGTCAGCATAGCAAGGTAAGTACCTATAACACCATGATTTCTATATTCTAGATGTAATTGTCTGATACTAAGGATTCTAATTTTATAATGTTGACCTGTAATTTTCTTTTTCTCCTTCACCTGCTGGAACTAGTTCTCTTGCCTAGTTTGAACTTCAAGTCACCTAGAGAAAAAAAAAAAAAAAAAAAAAAAAAAAAAGATTCAATCAACTATTACATAAATTGATTTTATAAACTGAAATACTTACTAAATGTGAATATAGAAGGCTTTTTCATACAATGGTCCATGAATATTTAGCAGACACCCTTAACTGCTATGAATTTATGGATATTTCCATATTCTATTTCTCCAGCTATGTTGCTGGGGTATTGAAGAGAGAAAAATCCTAATTAAAAGTAATCTAAATTGGTTAAGAAATGCAAGAGAAAATCTAAATAAATCCCAGGATTGCCTGAACTAGGTAATGAATAAAAATTGTTAATTTTAATAGGCCCATAAGAGATTAATAGAAATGTCTCAAGTGATCTTTGGACTTGTAGGTCATGGAAGCTACTGGTGATGCTGCCTAACAGCTAATGCACATGTGAGCCTGGTATACATAAATAAATGTGCATTTCTGTGTTAATGTACAACATCCCACCCAGAATCCTCCACTTCAAGGAAGAAAAAAGTAGAAGAAAATCAAGAAAGCACTGCTTATTTTGATCCAGTCAAAAAACAGATGTGGCAGAGGAAGGATTTTCAGAACAATGGCAGAAATATGGTAGCTGGAGGTCAAGTAATAACTAACAGGACAGAATACATTTGGTCCACACTGGTTAGATACATTTTACACAACCTTGCCCATATCAAAGCTGATACCTGATCTGAACTGGTTATTGAAGTCTGAGGTAAGCCCGCCTATAAAGATCTACAATTTGACAAAGTGGATTGTACTATAATACTTCACTTCCTGGTGTCTAAAACTCAGTGAGGTGAACCAATGAATCGTAGAATCACAGAATGGGACCTTAAAGATTGTTTTGTTCCAACCCCTCTGCTACAGACTGGGACAACTTCCACTAAACCAGTTTGCTCAGAACCCCATCCACCCATGAACACACCCAGGGATGAGGCCTCACATATTCCAGTGCCTAACTGCCTCCATAGTAAAGAACATCTTTTCTAGTCAAAACTAAACCTACTGCTGGTCTTATGAAGTGAATTCCACCTAAAAAGACTTAAAAAAGGGTGCAGAATATACACTGTGAGTAGAAATGTTTTAACCCCCCTGGCAGCTTGGGCCTGCATGGCCTCTCCTCGTACACTTCACCTTGTGAGTGTCGGAGAAAACCAGAAGTGTAAAATTGAGAAATTTGTGGGTTGAGATAAAGGCGGTTCATTGGGCAGAGCAAAAGCCACAAGCACAAACAAAGCAAAGCCAGGAATTCACTCAGCCAGCTCCAGGAAAGCAGGCCTCTATGACATGCAATGGTTACTCAGGAAAACAAACACCATCACCCAAGCGTCCCCTCATTCCTTTTCCCCCCAGCTGAATATGCTGAACACGACACTGTAGAGTGTGGAATATCCCTGTGGTCAACTGTATCCCAGCTGTGTCCCATCCCAACTTCTGACACACTCAGACCTCTCACTGGTAGAGTGAGGTGAGAAGTAGAAAAGGCCTTGATTTACAGATTTTACTTAGGGACAATTAAAAATATCACTATGTTATCAACATTTTTTCTCATACTAAATCCAAAGCACAGCATTGTACCAGCTGTTGGGAAGAAAATTAACTCTATCCCAGCTGAAGCCAGCACAGGAAGCATTAGAATTTTTGTAGGTATTCCACAAGAGAAAAAAAGCACACCAGAATTTATTAGTCATGTAATTTATTAGTTGTTAATTACTTGCTTCTCTTTATTAACATATTACACCTCAGAGAATAACTCTAAGGTAGGTAAATTAAACTAGACTTCCTTGGCTGATGTGTAATTTGCAACACAAAGAATGTAAATAATGAGTGGAGATGGGAATGGAAGTTAGTGCCCTGACAATGATAATTTTATCCGAGTATTGCCTTTGGGGCTTAAATATGTGCAACAGGAATCACAGCAGGAAAGCAGAAGCTGGAGGTAATATATCAGAAACAAGACTGCAGAAATGAGCAGAAATGATCTGAACAGAACAAGATACAGTCATAAAGAAATAGGAAAAATTCTGTATAGGAAGAGGAAATGACCTGGCAAACCCTCTTTAGGAGTATCCCACAGGTATCAGCAGCAACATGAGAGAAGGTTCCATGCTAATAGGCTGGCACTATGGCAGAGATGCATTCCCACTCATGTTACATGCCTAAATTAGAGGGCAATTTCTGCTGGTCAAGAGAGAGAAATGTTCTCTGAGAAAGAATGGCCTGAGTTCTGGTGACTAGAGTCTGCTTTCAACTTGCTTCTCCTCTGATGTTTCACTGCAGTTCCTGTGTTCAGGGTTACCATAGCCATGGTCCATAATAAAAATGGAATGGGAAATTTGTATATCTCTAGTACACATTTAATATTTAATATTTATTCCTGTTTATTTATTTAATATTTATTCCTGTTACCACCACTGCTTCTATAGATTTTGCATCATTTTGGGCCCACTGACAGCCTGACACTGCCCTCAGCATGAAGGAGAGCATTCATGGATTAAGATGACCACAGTAATAGTGAAGAGTGTACCAGAGATTTTAGATTTGAGATTTGATTTTGAAATATAACAAAATCAACACATGGTTGTGATTCAATATGGAACCAATCCAGGCCTGTTCAATCTGTGTGGAGCTTTCCATTGATGCCAGTGAACACTGATCTCAGTGCTATGACTTCAAATAGTTGCTTATTTTATGCAAATCACAAATCCTAGATGCTTTATTTACAGGTCTTGAGCTTTATCACTGCAGGTCACTGCAGGTCAGTGAGTAAGTTTTGATCAGCTAAATGCAGTATTGAAATTGATAAACTCATGAGGTTTATTAATATTATTTGGAAATGTAAATAAAAGCATCTTTTTATTAAAGAAAGACTATTTTCAGATTTTTGCCTGCAAATAAGAATAAATCAGAAAAAAAATTAATCTGAAATAAATGCATAACCAAAATAATTGTCCAGATTCCCAGAGGGGAAAATAAATTAACATCCCTTACGAGCTTTATGTTTCCAAAATGCCTGTTACTAATGAACTGGAATAAAGTATTTTTGGAACTTTAACTTGAATAGGTGAGAGGTATAAGCTAAGATCTCTGCTTAAAAAATGGAATAATGGTGCAAAACAGTCTCAAAAAGCTAATTTACCTAGCACTGGATAATGTGTGGCTGTTGAGAAAATCTCACACTTGAATTACAAAATAATATATGTTTGTGTGCTTCCTGAATAATATTGAGGATTATCAATTACAAAGGAAAAGTTTTTGCATGTTTTAAATAACATAAACTAGGGCTTTATGGGCACAAGCAATGGTATGGCAGCCATTTGTGAATGAACAAAGTTCAGGATGAAGCACAATACATAACTTTCAAACTTGTATAACACAGTCACTTAATAAATACATGCACAATGTGCTCTTCTGAAAAAAAAAAATATTCCTTCTTTGGGGGGAATATGCAGACTTATTTGGGATTAAGATACTTTCCAAGTTATCAGGATTGTATATAGCGTTTGGCATTGACAGAAAGACTCCGCTGAGTCCACTGATTTACTCCAGAACAATATAATTTACTTTTTTTAGAAGCTCTTGTGTACAACACAGCTACATAAATTAAATAATGAAAAACAGAAGAGATAGAAAGCAGAACTGAGAGTAATAGATGAGGAAAAAGGAACTCAATTTTATTTGAAATCTGGGAAGCAAGATATTTGATAAGAAACAAAAAAAAAATAGAAAGGTTTATTCAAAAATCTAAGACCTCTCTAGTTAATTGCTAATGAACCATTTACACATATATCTGATAAATGTCATATTTTAACTGGGGGAATGGTCCGGCAATGTCCAGAATACACTTCAGTGCCTCTTAGTATTGGGATCAGAGTCTGCCAAAGTGGTTTTTTAGAGTTCCTGAGCTCAGGACAAAAAGATTCAGAAAAAAAAAAAAAAAAAAAAAAAAAAAAAAAAAAAAAAAAAAAAAAAAAGTGAGACAGTGTGAAGTGAAATTATGAAAAGAAAGTGTTGAGCAAGAGGGGAAAGCAACAACAACAAAAAAAAAGATAATAGAAACACCCAGGTCAGATGGAACATTTAAAACCAAAAAATCTGAAAAGCTGGTGCATTATCACAAATCTGCTGGAAATTCTTGAGAGTTTTGCCATGACCACTGATGAGAACAAAGTCCAAACTTATGCCTGTAACTTCTGAATAGTCCAGCTAGAGATTGAGAGAAGTAAAGAAGTCTATCAATGCTTTTCATTTAAGTAGTCTGTATTTTCTCTCTTTTACTCATTCTATTTGCCTGTTTATCTATTTTTGTGTCTGAAAAACAGAAAATTAAAACTGAAGAAGAACTAAACCCACTTTTTTTTCTCTCTCTTTTTTTTTTTTTTTTTTTTTTTTCCCTCCAGAATATATTCCTTCATTTTGTCCCCTAACTTTCTTTTGGAAGAAAAGAAGGACCAATCTTATGATTTTATGTAACGTTCATCTCCATGATGAATTCTCTCTATATTGTTTTCTGTAATTCATCTTTCCTTGGTCTGAGAAGTGTTCTATTTCCCCAAAGAAAAAGTAGCCCAGCCTCATAAATCTCACTGTTTGGCAGATTCCCAGAACTGACACTAATTCTGCTTTAGCCCATTTTAACAATAATCAAAATTTAGAAGTAAAAGGGATAAAGTTTGACCAGGTTATTTTTCCTTTCATATTTCAATATGTTAATGCAATAGGAATCTGACATTTTCAGAATTGAGAAAATACTTAGGGAAAGTGTTTAGTAAGTTGTCATGATTTATTTTGATTAATTAACCAAGAAATATATATTTTAAAAAATGATAAAAGCAGGAAAATATGAAAAAAAAAAGTAATCACCTACTTTTTTGTTGTTGTTGTTGTTGTTGTTGTTTTTTGGTTTTTTTGTTTTTTTTTTTTTTACTACAGAAAAAAGCTGCAGAAATGGAGCTATTAATCATAGCAACATGATGGCAAGGACTGTTTTCTGTCACTATGGCCAGTCTTCTGCCATCAGTGGCAAGATATTAATTTCTTGATTCCTGTGTAATTGTTTTCCTCTGTTATTTTCTATCTTTTGTTGTTCTGTGAATAGATCCAGCCCTTGTTTCTCTTCTTTGTTACTCACAACTTCCCCATGCACATTTTCAAAAGCACGTGTAGGAAACAGCTGGAAACATTTCATTTATGCAGCAAGGTGATTAATACTTTTGGAAACATGAGGTTGGTAAAGTCATCTTAGCTTTTATTTCTTTTTTTTTTGTTTGTTTGTTTTTCCAAAACATCTGAGAATATAATCTCATGTGAAGCTGAGAACAGAGAGCTGTAATTAAGATGTAATTCATTTTGACTCATTTTTCCAGGAAACACTAAATTTTCTAAGGTGAGTTGAAGTCCTCTGTAGTGATGCAAAGGCTCAGTAGGTGATAGAGACATCAGAGATTTCCAGATCACTGCAGTAATATAGGCAGAAATCTGTGGCTGGGCTTATTAATATTCTGACTTTACATGTACAAACCAGAACAACCAAGAAATGGACCATTCCTCCATATCTGTACTTCCAGATTGTGGTACACAGCTGCCTCAGTGCACTGCTCCAAATATTATGTGCTCCTTTCTGCACAAAGCTGCCGAGTAGAAAGATCTTTTCCCCTGTGCAGTAGAGAGAGATTTAAGCTCAGTCTCCAGAATCAAAAGCAGCCAGATTCTGGTACAAAGCAGGTCTCTACTGAAATATCACTATTTATACCATTCTGTAATTCATTTGTTTGATATACTTAGCAAGGTTTCCTGAGAACATAGAGGCTATTGTATGTACATTTAGAATTTCTACTTCTTCCTCCCCCCACCATTTTATTCTATGCTGCCGCTGATGTTTTCTGGTATCCACTTGCAACCTGTATTCATGAATTCATACACAGTTGTTTATATACTTACTTATTTTTGGTATTCTTAGAAAAAGTCTAGGTTTTATTAAAAATAAATCCTGGGCCATTATTTTGTTGCTCTCAGCCTGAAAAAGGTTCAAGAACAGCTTTTGCTCTGCCTTTGATGGTACCATCCATTCTCCTGCCTGTGGCTGTTTATTCACTTAAAGTTGCCTTTGAAATATTGTCTAATTCCTTGCTCTGTACTATAGTGTTCTTTTATGTTTTATGGAATGAGTAACAGACTCAATTCAATAAAAAGAATTAAAATTAAAATCAATTGGCTTTATATTTCTGTGCCTTTATGGAAAATAATGACATAGAACATGCAATATTGTATCATTACCTCTTCAACAATTCTCATAAATTATGAACATATATTGCATTTATTCCTACCTATCTGGTGCTCTTATTATACATCTGCTTCCTTAATTAATGCAATATTCTTCATTCTTTTCCTCCTGGAAAAGAAGTACTTGTGCCACTAAAGAAGAAAACTTGCTAGTCTATTAAACATGAATTGGTAAGTAGCTGGAATCCAGACTGAAAAAAAAAAAAATTCTTCATTTAAAAAAAAGAAAGAAAAATAAATTTAGAAATTTCTATAGGTGCAAAGAGGGAAGGGCAGAATATGTTTACACATATGTGTCTGTTTATAATTTAAATTAAATTTAAGGACGTGAAAAACAGCCTGAGAGGATAACAGCAAGAGAAGTTAGTGTACATGCAATTTTTTCAGTGAGAAAATCTGTGACACCAGTTGTCTTCAGAGTCTAAAATATGTCTTATTATTACAGATTTCTGGATGATGAACATCTATGTGATATATTCACCTACTGCACTTATGATCTTTTAAGGGTATCTGGGGATTCTTTCTCCCAGGAAGACAGTCTGGGACTTTGGGTTCTAGGGAAACTCCACCACAATACAAAGGCAAAAACACAAATGTAAAAGTTTAGGAAGGGCTATGTTTGTTGCTTGTTTCTTTTCTTAAAGATAAGTGACTATCTGTTAGCAAAATTTTATCAGTCATGACTTTTCCTTGTGTAAGATGCAGTCCCTCCTAATGAGTGAATTCTGCAATATTTCAAGAATAACTGACCCAAAGCACACTGAGGCACTTGAAATATTCATATTACTGTAAATAATTTTACACAAACCCTTAATACCACAAAGGGCTGTGTTTCAAAGAGCAAGCAGTCTCTCTTGCTGATATCGTACTAAACCAGAATAGCCTGAGACATACAAATTAAAACATAATATGAAGTATGAAGTCTCATGTATTATGAGTTATGCTGGAAAGAACTAAATAGACATGTACCATAAATTATGCTAATATTTCATATCTTTCTTCATCCCGGACCACACAACTCTGGACCACAGTTGGTCCAGTCCCAACGAACTATTGAGCAAGCCTGAAAACAGTCCTGTAAACACAAAGAATTGAAATTTGAAGACTGAAAATTAAGGAGGTTCAAGACAGGATGTTTAACAGAAAAACTTGTTTCTGCAATGATTTACAGTGGAATGTTTATTGGAATAACACTTTTGATGCCTCAGGTTTTATGTTTTACATTTTTCAGATTCTGTGCTGCGTTAGTGTGTAGTTCTAAGCTTCATATTAGGGGAAGGTAAGCTCTCTTCACAGAGTAGGTGGACAAAACAATCCCTTCCCTAGCTGGGGACCAAGGACAAATGATCCAAATCTCAGGCCCAAGAGCACAAACAACAGTGGACTGAAGAGAGAAAAACAAGAGGGATGGGACTTCATAATCTAAAGCTATAACTGGACAATTAACTCCAATATGCAAATGGACCAAAACTGATAAAAGTGAGAGATCTTGTGACCAGTCATCTATTTTGTGACAGTTTTGGTGCATTTTGGTGCAGCCCTGGCTGAGTTCTTGTAGAGTCCAAGGTGTATCCATTGAGACCTTTTAATAAATCCCTACTTTATTTAACTTCATCTAGCCTCTGTTCTAGGTCAGCCTTTACAAGTCATCAGTTCTTTCTGGATCTTCAAGCAACTGGAGCTTTTGTCTTCTGTGGCTGGAACACATACTGCTCAGCTGAGTTTTAAGACAGAAAATACGTAGAACATTCAAATAGGAATTTAAAATGATGATTTGTCTAAGAACCCAAGAGTTGATGATTATTCCAGAAGTTATACACACAAACTGTCTGTCCAGGAGAAAACATGGGACATAATATCACCATGCACATTTAAGTTGGAATTGATATAGAAACACATCTTTACTGCAGTGTTGCAATTGGTGAACATTTTACATTATATACATTTACATTTACATTTTAATGAGTATATTTTTACACTTTTGATTGATTTTACCCTTTTTTCTAAAATCAAAATAACATTATTTTCTCCTATGTATCTTTATTTCTTGCTTTCTTTTCCCTTGTTTCATATTTAAAGAAGGAAATGACAAGCATACAATGGAAGACCAAAATATGAGCCTTTTCCCAACAAAAATGTATTTTTCTAAAATACCTAACATACCTGGAAATACATTAATTTTTGACTGAAAACTTTTGCAGAGGACTCTAACCAGCTTGAGTTGTATAGTTTATTGTCCATCTAGAATAGGAAGAGGAAGATTTGGATCTGTTTTCTAGTTCATAAATATTATCTCTCTTCCACGATAAATCTGTACATTAATAGTGAGCAAAGACAGTCCCAGAACCAAACACAGGGAAGCACTGCCTGTGCAGGTTGGACTTCAAACTTTCTGAAGACAAAAATATTCTGCTTTAAAGAGCTGTGGCACAGATCAATAGATTTCAATTTGAAGATTTCTAAGATTTTTGAAACTCATCAAAACTTATTCCTTTTACATTTAGATGCCATTACTTGAGTTAGTGTTCACCATCATCTCATCTGTAATCCAGTGAGAGACCATATTATTTTTTTTTATAATTTGTGTTATGATACTAAGGAGGAAAAATAAAATAAAATGGAAATTTTACTAGTGTATTGAAAGAGAAAAATTATTTTCTGCAGCAAATGTCTGATTAACTCCACTCACTCTACTACTCACTCTACATTACTCTACTATTTGTACCAGACCCTCTTTTTTTTTTTTTTTTTTTTTTTTTTTTTTTTTTTTTTTTTTTTTTTCTAGACAGGAGTGAGTTGTAAATATGAAAATATGCACCACAGAAAGAATATATATTTTAAATAAATTGATATCACAGATCTCAGAACCAGATTTTCAATAAGAAAAGCCAGAATAATGGCAAATAATATATTGGCTTTTGTTTTCATTATTGTTATTTTAAGAGCTTGCCTGAACCAAAAACTTGCAGATATTTTTGTAAAACAACACCATTTACCATATGTTAAGTAAACTGAAAAATGCTTCATATCAGTTTTTACAAAAAAACAAACAAACAAAAAATTCAGGTTTTGACAGATTTTTTTTTTCCCTTACTAAGAGCTCTGGAAAAATAGCTTTTCTGCAGAGCTCAGTTACTGCATTTTCTTTACTAATGAATTCATCACACTTGTTGCCAGAAATTAAAGCAGATTTAACCTTCCCTATTCTAGTTAATCCTCTTTACTAAGATTTTCTGAAACTAAAGCCTAACATGCAGTTCCGTAACACGTGCTAAGATGGCAGAGTTATGTTTTTCTAGGCGATCAGTCCTTTTGACCATCAGGCCATTTATTTGGAATCCTTAAGTTTCAGTCTGTTTTGGACTCATTACATGTTCCAATTGACAGGTTTGCTGCCTGCCAAAGTGTTCAGATGGGAGAGAAAACTTATAAGTCTATGTGGTTTTAAAGACAGAGAAAAAGGTGTTTGTCCCAAATTGTCCATACCCATCCTTGAGAAAACTGAAATAATTTATTTACTTCATCACTAAGAGGAAGGACAACTAAGATAAGTGTAAGACATTTCTCTGACTGAAATTTCTAATATAAATATTGTTATCCATTCACTAAGAAGTCCATGTGAAACAAATATGTCCAATGCCAACTCCAAAAGCAGAACCTCCCAGTCCTTAGGAAATTGATGCATCCGGTAAGTAGATAACAAACCCTCTGCTGAAGTGGGGTCTCCTGCCAGCAAAGCCAGTAGGAGTCTTGCTGAACTTGCCACAGCTGGAATTCACTCTTTCTGCATGGTGCACTTATATTATTCATTAAGTCACTTTCTGTCTCTGTACAAAACTGTACCAGCACATCTCTACTAGCATTAATTTCTGGAGGCAGGGAAAAGTATCTTAACCTTGGAAATGCCTTGAAAACAGAAGCAGCAGTGCAAAGAGCACAGCCACGCAGCAGACAACCCTTTGATTTCAGACACTGGTACATGAGGGAGATTCGTCTTCTGTTATTATAGCTTTATGGTTTTTTGCAGAGCATCAAATAGAAGATGCTGAGAAACTATCAAGCCAATATTATGCTATTAATATTCAGATCTGGTTCAAACAGCAAGAAAAGAATGTTTCTCTTAATGTGAAATAAAAGCTGTTGTTCTTGGAGGATCTGTGTTTCTAAACAAAGGTAAAGTGTGATGGAACTTTATTAATTTCTTTTCTCAATTACACAATGATATTTTCCCATGATAACGAAACTGGAAAGAAGCTGTATTACTTGGTAAACAAGCTTGCATGCTGTGTGCCATTTTCTGTCACTATTTATGCTGCGCTCTGAACAGGGGATACTTGCCCTTTGGAGGAACAAGATAAAGACAAACAAATGGGCCAGGTTTTTGTTCAGGTCCTAATTTCTCTGAACTCTTTATTATGCATCCAGACTGGCTAACGTCATTTAGAGGAATTCCAACAGCTCTTATCACTGTTTCTTTATTTTTCAGTACCTGAACACACCACAATTAGGAAATCATTCTCAGTTATTCCCATGCTTATCTCTCAAAACCCTTTTCTCCGTCTGCATGCTTGCATCAGCCACTGAGCCCAGGCCAGGAAAGCATTCTGCACACCACTATCTGTGTTCCTCATGAAAAAAATATTTTTAAGTCTTTGACTGAGCCAGTCCTCAGAAGTATAGATGGTGGTAAGCCCTTTCATAGAATCATAAAATATGCCAGGTTGGAATGGACTAATCAGGATCATTGAGTCCAACTCCTGGACCTGCACAAAACACCCCAAAAATGGCAGCACATTCCTGAGAGCCTTGTCCAAACACTTCTGGAACTGCATCAGGCTTGGTGCTGTGACCAGTGCCCTGGGGAGCCTGTTCCAGTGCCCAGCCACCTTCCAGGGGAAGAACCTTTTACAAATATCCCAATCAGTGTTCTGTCCCCTGACACAGCTTCAGGTTGTTCCCTGGGGTCCTGTCCCTGTCATCACAGAGCAGAGATCAGAGCCTGCCCTATCTGTTCCCTCACAGGGAGCTGTAACTGCACTGGGGTGTCCCGTCAGTCTCCTCCAGCTGAACAGACCCCGCGTCCCCAACCACTCCTCACATGGCTTCCCCTCACAGATCTTCACCACCCTTGTGTCCTTCTTTTGGACACTTTTTAATGGTTTTGTATCTTTTTTATATTGTAGCACACAAAATTGCCCCCAGGACTGAAGGTGAGGTTGCACCAGGTCAGACCAGAACAGGACAATCATCTCCTTTATCTGCCTGGTTCTTAATTGTGATATCTCTTAACAAAGAGATAGAAAAAACTTTCCTGATATCTGTGCCTTTTGCATCTATGTGTACGCAGGTTTTGACATGTTAACCAGAAAAACCTGGGAGAAGATTCACATTCAACACAACCACTTGTCAGGGGTTCCCCATATTCAATTTCCAAGGTGGATATGACTCCAAAATCTCTGTGTAAAGATTTTTCATTATAAAAAGGAACTTTGTCCACCATACCACAACTCTTTAGGAGATAAAATCTAGCAAGGAGCCTTACTTAGTAGCTGTTGCTCTGTACACAAGAAGGATGTCCATTAGTTATTCACTCTCTTTGAATCACAGAATCATAGAATGGTTTGGGTTGGAAGAGACCTTAATGATCACCTAGACACAACTCTCCGTTTATGGGCCAGGTATATGTATAAGTAAAACAGGATGCAGCGAACAGAGAGACAGGTTGATTATTTAAAGTAGCCATCATAGCCAGATAAAGATCAAACTTCAGCCAAAAAAAATCTGGATGAGAATCTAGTCTGGGACATGGAGTTGATTCCCCATCCTGGATGTGTTCAAGACCAGGCTGGATGGGGAAGGTGAAAGGTGCAAGGAGAAGTGTCCCTGACCGTGACAAGGTGGCTGGAACTAGATAATTTTCAAAGTCCCTTCTAGCCCAACCCAAACCATTCCACAATCCTATTTTACTCAGATCTTTCTGAAAATATATAAAATTAGATAAATAAACACACACATACACACACACACACACAAAATTCACATTCCATACCACACCAGAAACCTTTCCTAAGCATAGCACATTAACCCCAGAGAGGTTAGGAGCCGGTAAAATGTTTTATAACACATAGGGAAAAAACACCACTCCCCTATGTGAAACAGCTGCTTTCACACAGTTTGTTCAATGTTGCTTTCCGTAACACACAGCCTTGGAATCAAAAGGTCCTCTCCAGAGGAAAAGACCTCAGGTGGCAAGCTGAGACACCCTTATTGGTGTTCAAGCTCACATGTTTATGAAGTCAATAGAGTGCAGAGCTTTTTTAGACAGTTGCTTCCAGTGGTGAAGACAAATGAAGAACAACACCCAATGAGCTGTGACTGGAACCCTACAAAATGTTTTTCTCATAAACTGAATTTTCATGCATGAAAAATAAAAACCTTTAGGGACCAGGACTGCTTGATGGTTATTTTAAAAAGCTGAAAATTTGGAAACCAAATTTCATCTGCATCTTTTTCTCAATCAAGTGTTTCTCAGCATATGAGTCAGAATTTCAAACAGTTTTATTTTTATATTTTAGCCCAATGTCCCATGAGTAGTAGTTACCATACGTAAAAAAAGCAGCTCTTGCCAGCAGGATAAAAGCAGAGAAGCAACAAGGTGCTAAGTGTGAAATTTCTGTACAGCATCAAATATTACACAAAAACCAAAGAACAGTTTTCACAAAAGCTGACAAAACTGAATTGAGACCTGCTTATTTATTCAGCGTGGGTTTGTTTTGCTTTTTCGTCTTTTCCTTTTGTGAAACTATATAGACTTTCAGGAAATCCTTTTCTCATTCAGTTTAGGAATTATTTTCATTCATTTTAAAAGTAATCCATAAAAATTTCATTCACACCTAAAAAGTGGTCCTGGATTTTTCATAACTGTAGTAGTGATTAGAATGAAATCCAATAGAGTCTTGTTCTTCTTCTGTTTTTACAACTTTCCCTCAGTATAAAAAAGGAAAAGGTAGTGAAGATAAAAAAAATTTTACTCATTATTTTTTGTAAATTAAACTCAAAGTTATTTTCAGTTCTCACTGTTATGCATGTAATATGCAGCAGTTCCTTCTTTATGGCTTTCAGATCTATGTGGTGTTTCCTGATTTTGGAAGTATCCTCTCATTTCCAATGCATTGTCTCAGCAAGTTTTGTCATCTGGGTTATTTCAGGATCACCCACTTGGGTAGGTGGCATACTTCATGCTCCTTGTCATTTCGATGCAGCTGTCTGTGGTTGGATTGTATATTGCTCACATATTCCCTTCTAAAATTTAATTATCAAAACCTCAAAGTTTCAGAAGCTACATCAGGCTTCAGGACATTGGCAGTAAGGTACCTCCTGAGTCCTGACTTGCTTTTTGCAGGCAAAAGTGACATACAGGCAACACTGAAAACTCAACGATTTTACCTTTGTTTTGCTTCTGTGCCCACATTACCAAGTCAGTTCCTGAGCCTCCTTCTTCTGTTCTTAGAAAATAATTTAAAACCTTGTCTTATTTGCTTTCCAGCCATTATATAAGTATTTCCTCTTCTACTGCCATGTCTCTTTCTCTCTAAGTAGCCTGTCTAGCTTTCTAATGTTTACCCTCTCAAAATGTTTATTTGCTGCAGTCATATTCTGTCATCTTTCATTTTGCCAGGCTAAAAGCACCCAGCTGCTTTCATCTACAGTAGTTTGATGGATTCTCCATTCTCTGGTCTCTGTAAAAGTCCCTCTTTGTGCTTTCTCCCATTTGATTTTGATCCCATAATTATTCCTGGTATTTCTTATCAAGCCACAGGAGTACATCGTACATATGACATTTCTTCTTCCCTGTATCCCCAGGATCCTACAACTATCCAAATTAAACTGATAATAATAATTGGTGAAAAATAGCTGCACCCAAGATGATTATCTTATTCCCTATCAGTCTTTGTTCTAAAAGCAAGATTCTTACTATCTTTCTTGGGGAGAATAGTATGGCAATTCAGTCTGTTAAATTAATTTGGTTTCAATTTCTTCTGTCTTCAAGACCATGCAGTTATTCCTGTATGATATTTCCATCTCTCTCTATAATGATAGAGTTTCTCATAATAAGTTAAACTAGCACATTTCATTCCAAATGTAAAGCCTTGGTTTACAAAACTTTCTGTTGTTTTCCTGTTTGTGGTGAAATCAGGTTTTACTGCTGTATCTTTACTGCTGTATCTTTCGCACTGAACTGTGGAAGCAGTTCAGTTAGTTAGTGGAAAGAAATTAGCTGTTAAAGAAAAATTGTGATTTGTATATATTGAAAATTGGCATTTTGAGCATATAGAATTGCTATTTCGACACACATATGTTTAATCCAGAATTTACAGTAAATTGTCTTAAATCAATTGATTCTTAACGCTCAGTGTCTTGAATAGAAGCCATAAGAAAAGCCATCTCCTTTTCTTTTTCCCTCCTTTTTAAAAGAAACAAGTATTTTCTCTTTCATGTACACATACACACGCAATCACTCTCTTAGCTATTCATTACATCCTTAGAAGAGAACTAAAGTTAAACTATCCTCTGAGGATAACAAAATGCAAAATTAACTCTGGACTGAATGAAGTGCATATGGCCATGGAGAATTATTTGTGAGCTATTCCCAGTGAAATGTGCATATCTAATTTGATCCCAGTTGTGTTTCATGAAGAAATAAAATCTTTAGTGTCACATCCCTATTGCAATTTTTTTCACCAAAACTTAAATGTCAGTCAGCACCAAAATTTTCTCATTGAAGTCTCTTTCCCTCCTTTGTCTTCTATTTCTCCCTCATACTTTCAAACACAAAATACTTTCCACACAGAAGAACAATTTAAGAACAGGTTATTCAGGTTGAGGTAGACTTTGCATGAAAAAGAAAAAACAAAAAAAAAAACCAAACCAAAACCAATCTCACTTGTAGTGCTGGTTATGCCATTCTGGACACCCATGTTTGTATTTTCAGGCCCTCTTGAGTCAACAGGGATGGGAATTCTGATGTGCGTTTCAGAATAATGCTTCTTTATAAGCTGGAAATCCGTTGAGTATAATATTTGACACTGTCCTACGTGACATATTTGTTTCTCAAAAGGACAGGCATGGATTTGAAGGATAGACTATTAAGTGGGTAAGGAATTGACTGGATGGTCAAATTCAGACTTGTGGTCAGTGGCTTGATGTCATAGTGGAGACACCCCACGGGTGAGAATTGGGACTGACACTGCTTGAGGTTTTTGTCATCAAAATGGACATCAGGGTCCGAGGGCACTGTCTGCACTTTTGCCAACAACACCAAGATGTGAGGTGAGGTCAAATGTTGGAGGGAAGGAATGCCATCCAGACAGGCTGGAGAGATGGGACTGTCTGAACCTCATGGAGTTCAACAAGGCCAAGCATCAAGTCCTGCACTTGTGTTGGAGCAACCCCAAGCATAAGTAAAGGCTGAGCAGAGAATGGTTTGAGAGCAGCTCTGGGGAGAAGGCCTTGAGGGTGAAGTTCACTATGACCCAGCCATGTGCACTGGCAGCCCAGAAAGCCCCAGCTGTGTCCTGGGCTGCATCCAAAAACACCATGGGCAGCGGGTCAAGGGAGGGGATTGTCCCTCTCTGCTCCTTTCTGGTGAGACTCCACCTGCAGTGCTGCATCCATCTCTGTGGTTCCCAGCATAAATAGGATGTGGCCTGTTGGAGTGATTCCAGAGGAGGCAGAATGATCAGGATCCATCCTTTCCATTGTCTCTGAGTAACTCTGATGGTTAAAACACAATACACTGTGTCCACCTTTTCACATCCACCTGGATTTCTGCTTAATCTAAATGCCCATAGTAGGATCTTTAAGCTGTCATTTCTCCCCCAGTCTCCTGTGAAACATTAAAGATAATTTAGCTATAGGAGATGTAAGTCAACTTTTTCTGAAGTCAGAAGATGTGTCAGAAGATCTGGAACATACTGGAATTTTTTTTTTTCTGCAAAATTAAAAGAGAATTTTTGGTCAGTTTTCCAGAATTTGAATGAAAAGGTAGAAAATATTTCAGTTGCATCACTTACTAACAATAGACTAGTCTCAATAATGATGCATGCTGCAAACAGCGACTCTAGAAACCAAACCTTCCTTATATTTTCAGTAAAAAAAAGTCTTTGGTTATATTTTGTCCTCTAAAAAAGATTTTTTTCACACAATTAAATTGCAAAATTCTATGAAGGCAGAAAATGCTGCAAAAATTGGTTGGTATCAGAAATCAACAAAAAATACTGGAACAAGAATAAGGCTTGGTTATGGTGACATGTTCTAGAAGGGAAGCATTATTGTATAGAAAAATGTAGTTTAAGAGGAAAATATGTATTTCAGAATATTGTTACTTTCTAGGAGCTGTAACATTTGATCTGGAGCTCCAAGTCCTTTTTCCTCCTCTAAGCAATCAAGAGTTCAGATGCTGATGGAGCAGACTTCAGTCAGATATTTATTCTTTGACTATTTGCTAAACAAAACCTAACCAGAATGAATTGAATGTCAGAGTAAGTCTCATGAGTACTTTTTCCTAATAACAACTGTGAGAATAAACACTATTTTTATTCAGGTAATTATAACCTGTCTAAAGTCACTTCCTCCACCACTTTGTGGTTTACTCATTCTTTCCGGAAATACCTTTTAGGAAAGGTATTATTGACAGGGTACATTGTTACATATGTAAATGGATAAGAAGCAACAGCCTAGGAAATGACACCTCTTATTATGAGGAAATTGAACTGCAAAGTTTTTTCATCTTTAAAATTAACATCATTTTTACAAGAGACTGTCACGCGTTGATCATTTCTCACTCATGGCAAACAAGGCTGTAATATATCATAAGTGAAAAAATAACCTAATAATGCAGCACAGCAGCAAGACAGTCAAACAAAAGGGGTTCATTTCATCTGCACTAGTTCTGTGTACCTAAGATAAGAATCTTGCATTCTTGTCTAATCAGCAGCCAGAAACAAGGATTTTGGGGACACTGTTTTAAAAATCTATTTTATGATGGTGTGATTCTCATACAAAAATGCTCCAAATATAAAGGCAGCTTGGAAGCAGATGTCAGTGCTGCAATAGTTCCATTTACTTACAAAATCCCCAATGCAGATGCTTGGCAAGTGCTTCTCTGTGCTCTGAGCTGTGTATGACGCCATTGCCCCTCAACTTCCTCTTACTGCCTTCAGGCAGTTATGGTTCTTCCAGAGTAAAAATATCACATGGAGCCATTTGGCTCATTTCAGAGCAAAATCAAATTATTCTTTTAATCATTTTCAGTACCTATGAACACAGCTTTCGATTCCTGGACATGGAGTGGGGTGAAGACTTTGAAGATAATTCATGAGGAAAAAGCACATGAGCACTGCAAATAGGGGAGGGAGGGAGGGACAGAGGGAAGGAAGGAAGGAAGGCAGTTCGGAAGGCAGTTTGGAAGGCAGGAAGGCAGGAAGGCAGGAAGGCAGGAAGGCAGGAGGGAAGTTGCGGAAGGAAGTTGCGGAAGGAAGTTGCGGAAGGCAGGCAGGCAGGCAGGCAGGCAGGCAGGCAGGAAGGCAGGAAGGCAGGAAGGCAGGAAGGCAGGCAGGAAGGAAGGCAGGCAGGAAGGAAGGCAGGCAGGAAGGCAGGCAGGAAGGAAGGCAGGAAGGAAGGCAGGAAGGCAGGCAGGAAGGAAGGCAGGAAGGCAGGAAGGAAGGCAGGAAGGAAGGCAGGAAGGCAGGAAGGAAGGAAGGCAGGAAGGAAGGCAGGAAGGAAGGCAGGAAGGAAGGCAGGAAGGAAGGCAGGAAGGCAGGAAGGCAGGAAGGAAGGCAGGAAGGCAGGAAGGCAGGAAGGCAGGCAGGAAGGAAGGCAGGAAGGAAGGAAGGAAGGCAGGAAGGCAGGCAGGAAGGCAGGAAGGAAGGAAGGCAGGCAGGAAGGCAGGCAGGAAGGCAGGCAGGAAGGCAGGCAGGAAGGAAGGAAGGAAGGAAGGAAGGAAGGAAGGAAGGAAGGAAGGAAGGAAGGAAGGAAGGAAGGAAGGAAGGAAGGAAGGAAGGAAGGAAGGAAGGAAGGAAGGAAGGAAGGAAGGAAGGAAGGAAGGAAGGAAGGAAGGAAGGAAGGAAGTTGCGGAAGGAAGGAAGGAAGTTGCGGAAGGAAGTTGCGGAAGGAAGGAAGGAAGGAAGGAAGGAAGGAAGGAAGGAAGGAAGGAAGGAAGGAAGGAAGGAAGGAAGGAAGGAAGGAAGGAAGGAAGGAAGGAAGGAAGGAAGGAAGGAAGGAAGGAAGGAAGGAAGGAAGGAAGGAAGGAAGGAAGGAAGGAAGGAAGGAAGGAAGGAAGGAAGGAAGGAAGGAAGGAAGGAAGGAAGGAAGGAAGGAAGGAAGGAAGGAAGGAAGGAAGGAAGGAAGGAAGGAAGGAAGGAAGGAAGGAAGGAAGGAAGGAAGGAAGGAAGGAAGGAAGGAAGGAAGGTTCATTCCAAGGCTTTCAGAAACTATTCTCATTCTAATCCATCTTTGAGTGACTTCAAAAGTTACTAGACCATGAGACAATGCCATTCATCACAAAAATATGTTAGTACATTTTTATCAGTCGAACTACTGTAAGTGGCCACATGTGCATAATCCTATTGTGCTTGCTGCATGCTCAAATAAGGACAGCATTTAACAAATAATTCCAATAATTGATTAACATTTATCTAAATATAACAGACCTGAGGTTGATCCATACTTGCTTTCATTCCCCTGGTTCCATTTGCAGATGCAATTTAGCATGCATCTATGAGTGAAATTATTCTCGAATGCCCTAAGATCTCTCTTTGGATATTTACTTGAAATTCTAAGGGCCTTAATTCAGTGTGACTTTGGAAGTGAATAAAAAAAGCAAAGTAAGACTACTTTAATTCTCAGTCAGAGATCCACATGACAGTTTAATGAGATTGAAATAATCCACTTTAATAATTAATTCAGGATAATTCTGCAAGTGTATCACCTCTGTATAGACAAATCCCTCACAGCTCCACAATGCTACAACTCAGAAAAAGTAAGGCCACAGGTTCAGTCTATACGAAAAGTACAGAAATTAACTCGAACACTGTCTGTGTCTGGTCACATACCTTCACTTGAGAACATATATAAGGAAAAGAGAAGAAGAGAAAGAAAGGATAAGAGTAGACAGTGGAGAGGAAAGATATCATCACCCATGGATCCAGCAGTTAGGCTTGGTAGTCGCAGTCTTGACCATCAAGGGTGGGAGAAGCCCCCACAATATGAAGTTCAATGGGTTAATTTATGTTCAGGTTAGGGTGGGAGCACACAGGTACCTCTGCTTGAGGGGTACACTGCCTGATGCACCTTTGTGGATCATGCACTGTCCTGTGGTATAAGTCTGGAATGCTTTGGGGACCTTTGATGTTTTTGACACCTTCTAACACGACAGCTGCCTCTCAGACAGTGCAGTTGAGCCAGTTATGCTTCATCAGAAGGGACAAAAACCATTAGGCCTACATGGGAATGTCCTGATACTATCCCCTGGAAACCACTTACTTAAAATATATAAATCAATTTCCTAAAAGTGAAGACATATATATATATATTTAATAACTAATATTCCACATCTTTGAGCAGCGTCTTCTTCTTATAGGTCCACATTTTGATGATAGGCTGTTGGGCTTATTATCTCTGAATGACTCCTCACATTTTTAGTGAGTCACTATGCCTTTATACGTTATTTCTCAAACAGTATGAATGGTCTTGAAATTCTCATGTCCCTCTTTGCACTGGTTAACAGATAGGTGTTCATATATCATTTAATTTTAATCATGATCTCCCTCCTTTATCTTTGTATGAGCTGTTAAGGTTCCTCCAACATCCCCCAACTACTGTAACTCAATCTTAAGTTTTGGAATAGCAATTGTACTACTACCTGAAACAAAAAGTAAAGGATGGATTTGTCCAGGCTAAGCTCAATTTGGCAATTTTATCCAACAACCTCCTAGGTCACCATAAGCCAGTGATGCTGCTACTTACAAGTTAACACTTCAGCTTATGTGCTCAAAATTAACATCCCTTCTGCAGGAAAAAAAAAAAAAAAAAAAAAAAAAAAAAAAAAAAAAAGGAAACTAGATATTCTTATTTTGTCCTTCTAGGGCTGTAATGAGAACAAATGGAAGTGACCTTACATTGCGGGACACTCCTTTTAGTGTTTTAATACAAATTTCATTACACTGAAAGTCTTGCAAGGTATTCATTAGAACATTCATAAAGTCTTTGTGGAGGGCTTAATAGCTAAAACAAGCTATTGAAATTAGCCAATCATTTTATAATTGAACTCCCTATGAATCTTTTTCTGCAGTAAGGTGAAGTAAGTTGCCTCAGGTACTGGATGTATGTTTTAGTACTTGGTGGCGTGCAAAATAAATGAAACTGAGAAAAGTGATGTGTAAGATTTCACAACTATTCTTTGGTGTGTTTCTTACAGCTTTAAGCATTTGAGTTTAATCCATATTGAATTCTAGACTGTATTTTTTTCATTCTTCATAGAGATTTTCATTGTGTCTTCTCCCATATGTTACACAACTAAATTAACTGGTTTGTACCATGGAAAATATGGTAGCTGCTTTTTTGTACTCTTGTCCCTAAGTTGTAGGTTTCCTTCTGCTAGATCACAAAAAGTTTTTTTACCCTGGAATAGTAATATTCATATTAGTACTAATCTTTAAGCTGGTTCTGTAATGAAGAAATTATTGCAGAGGGTGCTATGTAAACATGTATATGCAAAAAACAGAATGTCTTTCTTATAGAATTTATAGCTAAATCTAATAAAAAAATCAGTTCTTGCAAAATTGTGTGATTGAATATGTACACTTCACTCCCTTGATCCTCAAAAGTAAATGCATGCTAAGTTGTGTTTTGTTATGTGCACTGAGATAATTAGGTATCTCAGAGAGGTGATCAAGGTGCTTAACAGAAAAGTATCTTAAATTAACCAGTAAATAGTTCTCACACTCTACACCTTCTCTGAAAATGACTTCTTTAGAGAAACCTTATTTCTTTGGGTAAATATGGCCAGTGAGTGAAATGCAGCAGCCTTGTAGACACTGATCTCTGATTGTGTTCTAAAGAGGAACCATTAAATCAGTGATCTGCCGAGATATGTCTGCCTTAGCAAGCAGGGAAGATCAACAGGAGCAGAGCTGTGGTGCTGAGGAGTTGGTGTCCACAATGTCCATAGGATTTCCACCTCAGATCAGCTCTGCTATGGTTCTGTGGGCTAAGTGTCCACTTGTGATTGGGTTACACTGGGTGTGCTCTAGAAGCAGATTTTACAGTGTGGTTCTATCTGTGGACAATCTACTTTGTATATTCCACAACTTGAACCAAAGCATAGCCAGTGAGGAAGAACAGGGAATTTATGTGAGAAAGACACCACTGATCCAAATTCAAAGAAGCAAATAAACAAACTTTCTCGTGCCCTAAGTAAATACATACTTTAATAAGAATGGGAATTAGATTAATCCTATCTTATTCACAAAAATAGGATTTTTTTTTAATTGGAAAGCACTCTATTTTGTGATATTAGTGGTCTCTTCTAGGCCTTTGCCTACAAATGCTACTACTCTTCACTGTAGAAATGTTTTGATAACTCCTTAAAATGTCAGTTCTGTCACATATGGATTTTCATATACACTTAGACTTGTTTTAAAAACTTTGGATTTGTGTATATACATGCATGTGTGTTTCTGTGTGGGCACATAAACATGCAGAACATACATATGTGGACATACATACACAGATACATACAAATCTCTAAAAAGAAAAATACAAAAGTAAAATACAAAGAAAATAGAATTCTCTGTAAGTATAATGAAGATGAAAGAAAATAAAAGCTTCAGAGAGTGCAAATGGTTCTGGCAGACCATGTTTTATGTATTTTGCCAGCAGAAGAATCACAGGTGGCATTTGTCTAGTTGATGGATTTGTACCCAAGACTATTGATGGCCCTGTGAAAAGAGAAGAGGTTCCTCTCCTGGCATGTGTAATCCTACTGCAGCATTAAGGGCACTCCCAGAATTTCTTAGAGAGCCTGGAGGCTACCACAATGTCATCAGCTTGTAATTTACTCAGTGGCGGAAGGAAGTTGTACCCATCTACAAAACAGAGAAAGATGCACTGACTTTTCAAGGGATACAGAATAATGATACCATGCTACTTCCTAGCAAAAATCACCTTCCACTTAATACTCAGCAAATATTTAACGTCTCATTAGAAGACATTTGGAGAAGGACATCCTTATCCAAACATGTGCTCACATGCTTGGCAGCTTTGACTAAAGTTTCTGTGAATTCAGCCAGTGGATGCCTTGGCCTAGTTAATTAGTCATGCCTTCTCAAGTGTGTTGTCAGTCCTTGGCAATCATAAAAGTCTGGACATAGGCTAAAGCACTGCACAGTGGAGAGGAGGGCTGAAAAAAAAAAAAAAGGATCTTCCATCACAGGTGAAATGATAATTAGTCAGACGTGTATTTCAAGTGGCACCAGCATCAGAGCAGATTGTGTATGGTATCCTGTAATTTTCTTTATACTTTTAATTATCTTTTCATTATTAACAGTTCTTGTCCACTCCAAATGCATTTGGCTAGCACCAGCTTCTTTTCTCTCTTTTCTTTTCCATTTTCCCCCTCCTTGTTCTAATCTAGCCCCAGTTCCAACTGCTAACGCATCAATGTCAGAAACTGCAGTCAAGCACAGCCTGTCCCCAAATCCCAACCTCTATAAACACGATGGCTCATTAATAACTTAAAAAGGATGATGACACTGATACTATTTATAGGGTCCTGCCAGCCAGGACTGCCAAAGTTAAGGAAATTAACATGGAAAAATTGTCAACTGCAAAACATTAGTGTTTATCAACAGATCAATCAAACTTCAACTACTGTAAATTGTGCTTTTAGCTAAATAAAATGTATCCCCAATGACAATTTATTGAATGCCTTATTTTGTTACTCTTGTGCCCTTGTATCAGTTTCAATGAGAGACAGACGAAGGAAAAAGAGGGAGACACACACTCCTCCACTCCCCTTTCCCCGTTCACTTGCCAACTCCCATGACACCTGCCAAACCTCCCACAACTGCTGAGCTCTCAAAACTTACAGCTACATGTTTCACAATGAGTGGCAAATCAGAACTGCTGAACAAAATTCTCATGAAGTCAATTAAGTGTTAATTAGCTTTGACTGAGGGCACACGAGTCTCCAGCAAGCTGAATAAATGTCAAGGTGACAAGGCTGTGTACTAAGTACTGGGTTTACATGCATGGAGAGCTTATGATTTAAGAGGTTATTTCTCTCCCTTCTTTCCTCATTGCCTTCTCTCTCTCTCTTTTATAGCAGAATGGGACAGAATGCTGCAGCAAGAATGAAGTTTTTCTTCACTTGTTCACAGCCTTATTTGCTGCAAATTGTTGGATAGGAAATTTGCAGCAAAGTGTTGGATGGTTTTGCTGATGCAAGAGAGGTTCCTTGGCACAAGAGATTGCTTTGGAAGGAAGTAACTGAAAGACACCAGGGAGAAAGAGAAAAATTAGAAAAATATAATGTTCAAAGCCAGTTCTGATCTTAATGTCTTGTTTGCTGCACCTTTGTTCTGAATGGAATTATCAAATAGGTAATAATAACACACAATAAAAATAACTAATAAATACTTTATATATACACACACACATAGATTACATAAATTATAATTAAAACATAGTGTTCTCTGTCTTGTAGAACACAAAATTCATTTAAAACAAACAAACAAACAACAAAAAAAACCCTAGGCTGAAAACTGCACTCTGCTCTGACAGAAGCTTGGCTAGGAGAAGTAAAAATTAAGGCAAAATATCTGCTCCCATGACACGAATACTAGGTGTAATATTATGATTTTTAGTAACTTAAACCTAGGTAGGGGTCTAGAGGCCTCAGCCGAGATCAGGGCCCCAGTCTGGTAGATGCTATTAAAAAAGATTACAAGTCCTTCCCACCAGGATTTTACAATCCATAGCTGTGATCTTGCAATTAACTTACAGTAGGTCGTTTCTAGCACGCAGCCCATGACATGACTGAGGTTTCAAACAGATGAGCGAGAGGAGAGGTGTGAGGAAGGAAACATTATTACCACATTTTACAGGTTCGGACAGAAAAATTAAGTGCCTTGCCCAGGGTCACACAATATATAACACTGATAATGAAAAAGCTGGGAATTCAGGCTTGACTTCAAGAGTCCAGGCTGCAGTTTGCATTGCAACACTCTCCCCATTGGGAAGATTTCTATGGAGAGCTAATGATATCCCTGTGTGGGTGGCAGACAAGGAATTCTCATCCATGACTAACATTTCCGAGGAAGTCTTTAAGCTGGACCAGTTAAAATCAACAGACCAGAAAATAAAGTTATAAGCATATTATGGAGGATAAAAAGAGCAGACTGTCAGATTTCTGTTTATTTCTGCTTTGTGAGACTAAAATGAGGAGGTGAGGAAATGACACCTGCACCTAACTTGGATGCCCATTAGATATGCTCACTTAAATTCATTGCTTAAACTGAGGGCTTGGTGTTTGGGAACAATAATTCAAGCTCCTTCCCAAAACTCTTGTGTTTCCGCTGATGTATCTAAGAAAATGATAAATCTCTTTCTGTAGGAAAGTTTGATTGCAACAGAGGAATCCTAGCTTCAGCCCAGAGCAAAATTATTTAAATGTCAGACCTGTGTCTGGGATAATTTCTCTTGACCATGAACAGGTAAACTCTGGGATTTTTTAAGGAGATCCTTAAGTTGTCAGCTTTAAAAGATTTTTAAAAAATTGTAATCTGTCTACTTCACATAGGAGTTCCCAGGGTAATGATATCATGAAGTACTTGAAGAGCTTCAGAGTTCAAGATCTCACAAACTTTGTAAAAAGCTTTTTCAAAGCTTGTGAGTCCTAGATCTCACAAGCTTTGAAAAAATTGGAAAGAGCTTTCTACTGAACTTTCCTGAGATACAGGCTAACCAGCAATGTCAGAAAATGAAAAAAAAAAAAAAAAAAGAGATAGATCAACATTTCAGTGGCCTGTTTGTTTCTGTCTTAAGATTTGAAAGAATCATAGGATACATGAAAGAAGAAAAAGAAAGCGAAAGAATCTTTCATTCTGCCTGACAGAAATAATAGAGTGCCTAGAAGATAAAGTAGATATTCATTGAATCTGCAAGCCAGCTCATTATTAGCTAATCAACATGAAAACATTATTCATAAATGGATTATGGTACTTATTGGCACAGGGTACCACTGAGCCAAAAGAGACCATAAATACCAAGAATTAAAAAGTTTATGGACATGAAGAGAAAATCAGTGAAATATCTTGAAACTAGGAGAGAATATTCTGCACTTGTTTTCATTGACCATATCTAGAGATATGCTGCGGGATGAGGCAAACACATCTGCTCCAAGCTGTTGGTTACAATGCTTTGCTGCAGCTTTATTTCTTCTTTGTACATCAGAACAACTAGGTGTCCTGATGTCATCTACACATGAGGAGTCTAGAAGAATGCTACGTTTGTTTTGTAAAATATTTTTTTACAGTGTTTGGTCTTCAGTTTGAAAATACCAATCGTTGTTGATGAATGCCACTGTTATTGATTCTGATAGTAGATTTGGTCAGCAAATAAGAATGAAGCCAAGTTGGTCACACAGTGCTTAATAAAGAAACTGGATGACTCCAGGGGATAAGTGAAAGCAGCCTCCATCACATGCTTTAGATCAACAATATGTCTTGAAGCAACAGCCGTCTCAGAGTGATGGGTGCTCAGAGATACCTCTTGTCTGCTCCAGAAGAGGCTTCCCTGTGGAGCCAAGTGTTCTGCAAAGTAATGTGATCATAAATTCATTGAATGGCCTGGGTTGGGAGAGACCTAAAAGATCATAATGTTCCAACCCATGCCAAGGGCAAGGACACCTTCCCCTAGACCAGGCTGTTCACAATTCTATCTATCCAGCATGGACTCAAACACTTTCAGAGATGGGGTGTCCACAACTTCTCCATGCTAGTGCCTCACCAGCCTCAGAGTAGAGGTAGGTGTAGACTTATAACTCCACATCCAGTTACTGAATAGATCTTGTCATGGCATCTTGTCTTGGAACTGATTTTAATTGCTTGGATTTATTTGTACTTTTATTATCACAGTCACAAATGTCAATGAGGATAAAGTGTTTTCCAGGCATCGGAGACATCAATTTTTATTCTATTTCCACAGCTCATCCCTTGTTGACACTGCCTTAAAAAACAACATGAAGAACCATAATAACTTTTTTGGATTAGGAGTAGAGGAGTCCATATCGTATTCCTGTCAGGATTATCACAAATAGAGCAGGTTGCCTATATCTTCTGGACTGTGCACTTGAATATACAAGAAATGCTTTTACAAAAGAGATCAACATTTAGATTTCAAAGTTTACTAGAGCTCTTTCTTCCTAAGATACATCTTTCTGGCAAGCCTAGGAGCTCTCAAGTAGGCGTAAATTACATTTATGGCCATGACTGTAAGGTTCATTGACATGGTTAGAGCAGTATAAAGTAGTCTCAGTGAAAATGATAATCAGGCCCTGAGGCTTAGACAGATGGATGGACAAAACAATATCTGTGTAGTTTTATGCTACCTTTGCAAAAAGAAGTCACCAGTTTAAAACAAAAATAAAAATAAAAAGAATGTATTGCAAAATAAATTGATCTATTATGGAATAAATCCCAGAAACTGTGACACAAATGAAAAGTAGAAACAAACAAGAAAATGACTTAGTTCTCCCCCTGCATGTGGGTGACTGAATATAAATCTGATAAAAATCAGATAGGATAGCTGAGTCCCAGCTTTGACTCAAACAAGGCTCTCCTGTATAGTCCTGGCTAAATCACTTTTCATACACGTCCTCAATCTCTGAGCCTTGGTGTGCCCAGCTATAATATTGAGATGATGGCCTATATTTTTACTTTAAAACACTTTAACTCCATGCATAAAAAGTACTATATGAAGCCTTTTGGATATTATAAGAACACTCATCTATTCATTCCTCTTATAAAATATATGCCTGAGCTGTTGGACTGATCTCACTTCTATATCAGAAATGTTAGAGAGGATTCTGCATCTCCCTATTTCACCTTGTAAATTAATATACGTGCAATCTCTTCAGTGTCTTCAGTTCCTAAATCACAACAGATATAAGCCAGCTACTTGCTTCTATTATGTGAGCTCTGAAATGAAGGAGCATAGCATTAATTCTTCTAACCCTGCTTCTGTGTGAAAAAAGTGCACTCAGCTCTGCGCACCTGACTACAGTTGGAGGCACTGTAAGCTACAAACCCCATTTTGAAGGCATATTTTTCAATTAATACATCAACATATACTTCAGTAAGAGTTCATCTCTCTTTAGTTTTCACACACAGTTTTTTACTACTGAATCTAGCAACTTTTAGTGACATTTAATTATCTAGATAATACATCTCTACCTTCTAAAAAGTACTTTTAATGGTGAAGAAATGTTTTGCTTTGAAATGTTAGTGGAAATTCTAACAAGTCACAGCAATCACTGTGATTTGAAAATGAAACTCAGCACCCACTTATAAAAAACAAACAAACAAACAAGTTAAAATTAATATTTCTTTCATTTTATTTGTGACAATGACTTTGCTTTATGAAGTTAACATGTGTGGATTTTCATATAGTGACAACACTCTCACAGATGTGCTGCTATAACATGGGGAAGGTACAAGAGCATTTTCTGGTGATACATATAATGATGCATAAAATTAATTTCCACAAGCTACATACAGGCCCTGTATTTGAAAGTGCTCACAACATTTCTTAAATCCTAACATCCTTATACCAGTCACCACTCAGTGAGCTGAGATGTATCATTCTTACAGAAAACTCATCTCTTGATGGATCCTGGTGCATTAAGTTTGTGAAGACAGAATTCTGCTGCAGTGCACTGAAGGAAAAAAAAAACACAGGAGAGCTCATTGGCACTAAGTATTTGTCAACAGTCACAAAACTTTCCACTCTTTGCATAGCTGTGCAAGACTTGGTTGATTGCTTCAACCATTAATTTGATCCCAAGAACTGTCTTTGCTTTTTATTCAACATCCTTCCTGGCTGCTGTTTACTGATGTCACTCGTACCAGTTGATTAGAATGTGATGAAGTCAGGAGTTTCTGATGGTGTAGAAAAATGTTGAACACTAGGAAATATTATGACAAACCTATTATACTTGCAGTGTCCTAAATTAGGTCACTGGTACAGGCCAAATTTTTTACTGTCCTTCAAGTTCTTGTCATCCAAGTGCTTTCTGTGGTACTGAAATGAGAATGCTGAAGATACACTGAACAACGGTCTGAAAAAAAAGGCACTTAGCTTAAACATGTGTCACATTCTCTTTCTTCAAATCTACAGACAAGTATTTCCTTGTCCTAGAAATTTCCTTAAGGGCCAGGAATGATAACAATGTTTTTCCTCAGTTCATTACTGAATACTCTGCCATGTCTTAACACTTACTGCTTGCAGACAAAGAAAACAAGCTTTAGAGTTAGATATTTCAATTGTTTCCTTCAGTGTGCTTCCATACAAACTAGTGTGGCAGCCCAGTCTGTACTGAAGGCTGACAAATGTACATCTCCCACCTAAACTGGCATGAAACAACTTATCTACCCAGGTTCTGTGGTTATGTGCTGCGTGCAGCAGAAATTTCAAATTTTCCTGTTTCCATACTCTAACCTACAGCAGCTGGTGATGTAGGCAAGTGCCTCCTCCAGGAAATGATTACCTGGACTCTAAAGCAGAGTGGGAAAGGGGTCCCTGCAGACCTCTGGGGTGGGAGACAGGAGGAAGAGAATGGAAGGCAGAGAACCAGGCAAGAAGTAGCAGAGACCTGATACATGCAGACCTAAGATGACATGGAACAGAAATATGGAAAATTATGGCATCATTGTAGTTAGTGTAGTGGGAGAAAGGCATATGTGAGTACTGCTGAGTGCTGCACCAGTGGGGCTTCCTAAGGACGTAATCTGATGTTACATTTATTCCTGTGACACAGCAAGTTAATAGACAGGTCTCCTGCTCTTTTTCATGATTGCTTATTTGCTCCTGACTTTGCACAAAAGGTGAAGATGTGACAATAGGAAGAGTTGTGAATCAAAAGAGAGAGAATTATAAAAAAATGTGGCCTTCAACAGTAATTTTCCTTTTCACTGGTCTGTTGTACAGTAAATCTCTAAACCCACAGTATAAACTCACAATCTGTATATTGCCTTACAAATCTGAATATGGATATATATTAGCTCAGTTGGCTGGAGCACAGTGCTAATAACTCCAAGGTTGTGGGTTTGATCCCTGTACAGGCCATTTACTTAAGAGGTGAACTCAATGGACCTTCTGTGTCCCTTCCAACTCAGAATATCTCAGGATTGCTCTGATCTGTGATATTTTTATATTAATAAATGCATGTACATATCTATATGTATATGGCAAGGCCTTGCATATGCACTGCAGAGAGAGTGGATGCATCAAAGGTATTTTTCTGCCAGAAAAAAATTGCTCAGAAATTCGAAATGCTTCTAATGCTTTCTTAGACTTAGACCAGGGCCTGCTTCCAGCTCATGTAAGAACAACTGCATCATGCAGATATGCCTTAAGATTATTTTTTTGCATCAAATGGGTTGCACTTATAGTTCTGTAAATCTTATACTGTAGACATTATAATGTGCTGTGCTGTGCTGTGTCCATTTTGGATTTTTTCCTTAGCAGTTTCTCCAGTCCTCAAGCATTATATAAATTTGATGGGACTTAAACAACACATTGAGAAATTTCTCTGTTTTAATTCCTTTTAAAGGACTAAAAAAACAAACAATCAAACAAAAAAAATCTCAAATCTCAAACCAAACAAACCCACGTAAAAACAAAGAAAAAAAAACAATAACCAAAACACACCAAATGCTTCAGTATCAATGTATAAATGAGGATTCATTAAGTTTCTGCTCGTGTCTCTGTTTCAGCCTATTTCTATGTTTTCAAAAGTTGTCTCTTCATTATATTTCTTTAAAATAATTCAGCAAAATATGCTGGTTTTGAAAACAAGATCAGCGAAAGCTTAGTTTTGAGGGGAGATTGATACATTTTCTTAAACCAGACCTCATCATAACACTAGATTAGAGAGTAGAAAAACACCCAAGCACAGGTAAATCATCAGAATAAAGAAACATGTTTCTGGGGGAAGGCAGGAGTAGGAATCTTCTCAGCTGGACTTACTTCTGCAATAGAGATGACACTGAAACTCAGACCAGGTCCTCAACCCAACCTCTAACACAAGTGCATTACATCCTATGTTCCTCTAATTGTGAAAATGTTCTTGCATATTCACTTTATAATTGCAGATCACTTTGTTATTATTTAAGATTGGAAAATTCTGTCTAAGCAGAGTGAGACTGGCTCTTTGGCAACAAGGACCAGTATACCAGAACAAACAAATGGCCCGTTCTACCCAGTATCTGGTCTCTGGAGTCTGAAGTGGGAGGCATAAAATCCCCATATTGTAACTAATTATGCAGTAATATACCATGGGAGATTGTCCCCAGCTGCCTGTATTACTAACTCATCTGAAACCTGGATGAACAGGAAATCTCAAGAGGAAACTTTATTCTCTCTAGATTTACAGTTTTAAGAACTTCTACTGAAGTTCAAAGAAATAGAACAAAAAATTGACTGCTTTTACTTTTGCTCCAAAAACCATCCAAAAAACAGTGAGGTTCTTTCATTGTAAGCTCAAACAGTTGTGATTCTCACACGATTCACTAGTGGGGTTTGGTTTTTAGAACAGATTTGATTTTTCCTGCAAAATGTGCTGCAGTTGTCAGCCACCCTCATGGTTTTCCTCTCTATGTGCCACTCATTGCACTGAAACTTATTAAAAATTTTGTCAACAATCAGCCTTATAAAAGCTTTGCACATTGTCTGCCTAAAAGCTCTGTTTTCATGAGAAAATGACTATTAATGAGAACATGTTCTTTTCTGGCATCAGACTCAAATAGACACAGGTCATAAATCTCTTTGATCTTCTTGCAAAAAGCTAGAATCAAGGAAAGAAGCAAGTTCATTCTTTCCTCTCTTTCCCCCCTCCCTTTTTTTTTTAAAGCTTCTGATTGAAACAATCCATTTAGTAATCAGTAATTTATCACTCTCGCTTCCTCCCACCCCTTTTCCCCTCTCCTTGTGCTTTTGTTTGTTTTTTATTCTTTATTTCAACATAACAGAAAAACTTCCAGATTGTCCTCTCTGTTAATTTCCGTTGGTTTAGCAGGAGTGGAAGGAGAGAATTTTTCAAAAGGGGTGGTGAGGTGGTGAGTATTGGGGTGATTTCGGTTTGTGACTTTTGGGTTGGTTTATTGGGTTGGTTTACTTTTGGGTTTTTGGTTGTTTTTTTTTTTTTTTTTTTTAGAAAGTATGTATTGAAAGTGGGGAAAAAGAGCACAAAAAAAAGAAACCATAAAAATAAATGTGAAGAAGAATCCTAATATTCTAGTTTGCTGAATGAACTGCTGCCTTTCATAGATGTGTCAATACTGCCATCTCTTGCCTATCCAACAACCTAGGCAGGAAAGTGTAGTTCAATGGAAATTGGGGAATGAACTTGCACTCACATATGCACATAAAAGAGCTAAGTTTTCCAAGAGAGGTGAGTGAATTTTCCCTGACACATTTTGTCTTGTTTTAAGCAGAATTTTTTCTTAATTTTTCTCTTTTCTGTTGCTATCTATCTTCATAGGAAACTTAAATAATATAGCCATGGCAACTGAGACCTCAGCTAGTAATTTAAGATTGTAATGTGGGTTAAATCAAGCCATTCTGAAAAAGAGAAAGACTCCATATAATAATCAAATAGTGATGAAAATAAACTTGTATGTCTCCCATACCTGAATGTTGTGATGACAACATTCAGATATGTAAATACACACAAAATGTACAGTTGTATATATATATTTAATAAACATCAACTGTAATATGAGCATTTTACCAGAAAGCCATAAGGTAGATAAATCATCTATTGAAATAATTTCCAGAAATTGCAGACATGCATTTTTATCTGTGGCTAGTTATGACAGTGATCTGGTTTGATAGGTCATGAAACATCATGTCGCAGAAATGCAGTGGCCAATATTTTGGACCTTATGACTATGATCTATAGCAGAATTATTGTTCCATGGAGATAAACTCACAAGAACTGCATAGTCATTTGTCAGTGAGCAATGTTGTTTTCTAGGCCAGTGCAAACTACATTTCAAGCTTAAATGTCCAGCTCTTCCATTTTAATACCTTCACAAAAAGGTGCTATTTTATCTTTTTAATTGCAATGCAGTGGTAATAGTTATACCAGAAATATGTACTCCTCTGAAGTGAAAATCAATGAAAGTTTCATACTTAAAGTAAAAATTGATTTCTTAAGTTAGATGGGACAATTTGTGACTTTAAAAGCATATCACCATCTGGGTGATAAAAAGACAGATTGATACTTGAAATCTTTGTATTATTACAGCCTATTGTTTTGGTCCCACACCTGGTTTTTGGTTATGTTGTTATAAGTCATATTGTGCTTACCAAAACAGGAGAAGTTGTCCTCCTGTACTGAGATGACAGGTTATTATTAAGGGTTTTTTTCTGAAGATTAATATGTGCCCCAGTCCAAGGTGTGAGTAAAGAAAGGCATATGATGATATTGTAAAGCTGTGGGTCCTCTGTTACAGTCCTCTGGTTTTCTCACAGATACACAAGTTTAAAGACATCACACTGTTCACAAAGGGTGCATTTGCCCCATCCTGTATGCTATTATTATGTTCTTCTTGTCATGGTTTGTTAATTTTTGTAATTTTACCTGAGCATATCACGATGTGTACACATGTGCACACGTGTATGAAGTGAAGTCAGGTGGTAATTAGGGGCAAAAGCATTAAACCTGGCTCTTGTCTCCATTGCAAAGTAAATGCTTTATCAACAAACCACAGGTGTACAGCACTAAAGCAGATAAAAACATATAGGACCTGATATGACAGTTTCCTGTTCAAAATACATTAATCACCCAAGGTAAATTTGCGCATCTGTTATACACTGTAGGTGTTTCACTTGCTTTGTTCCAGAGATATTAAAATAGATGGAAATCTTTTCCCTTTTCAATGAAGGGTCCAAGAAGCACAAAAGGTGTTTTCCTACGTGACTTCTTGGTCTGCCACGCCTGCTCTGCTTGCTCCTGTGTGGTCACACCACTCTCCGGCACAGTGAACAGGTGTGGGGCAGAAAACAGAGCTCTGCTGTGCTCCTCAGGGCCAAAGTCCACGGTGTCCAAAACAGGAAAAGTCTCAGTTTCATCAATAAGGTGTGCGGTTCAATCAGTGTGATGGAAACTTTCCCATAATTATGTCTTTTAGTCAATGGACTGCTGTTTCATTTACAGTCTATCAGTAATTTTGAACCCTCAGAGATTAATTAGAAGCAGATAATTTTCAGACAGATCTCCAAAGTCAAATAATTCCCTCTGAAAATAAAGACCTTCTGATCCTTGTTGATCAATTTGAGTGAGTGCTGGAGGACAACTGTATTATCAGCCATAGAAAACTGAGCTCATATATAAGAATAATGATATCAGCTCCTGATTTCATCTATTGTGAGAGGAACAACCTTGATTCTGCTGTCTCTGCTCAGCAGATCTTGGTGGCAAAAGAACACAGGTCACTATTAAGCCAGGTGGTGACATGTGTGCTTCCTGATCAATGGGGAGGTGGTGAATTACCCACTAGACTCATGGACCAAGTTAAGCCTTGTCCATCGACTTAAAGCTCTTTATAGCTAAACGTGTTTTTTGAAGGTTTTAGGTGCAAGATAAATAGTCAAGGAAAGAATTTTTTGTACAGCTTATCATCAGCAACAGGGAATGCTTTATTTCCTTTCCCTAGCACTTTGACCTCATCTATTCTTTTTGGCTCCGCTGGCTTAACCATTTCACCTCCAGAAAGACATACATATAAAGAAGTCAAAAGCTCATGCTTACATATGATCTTGCCCATCAGCAAAATACTGCAGCTTCTTAAATTCAACAAGGGTGTTTTCCACCTTATGGTGCATCTTGCTTCAGTGTTTGGAGCTATAATGTGCTTTTTTTGAGTACAGTATGTTTAACCCTTCTCTTCTCTGACCAAGATTTATTAATTTTCTGAGTTTTTTTTTTCCCCTTCCCTTCTCCACACTTCAATATCATCTACTGATTTTATGCTATTAACAATCATGGCAATACTAATAGCCTAAACTTACCCTACATGCTTACACGCATTTTATCATAAATATATACAAGTACTCTTGAAAATGTTTATGAAGGAAGATTCAGGTAAGATACACAGAACTCAGACTCAGTCTGGGGCCAGAAGTATTGAAAAACTTCTTATTTGGTACAAAATAGATCATCAGAGTCAGTAAAAAATATTTTCTTTTCATTAAGCAAATTTTGCCTTAGCCTCATATGTGCTTCTTTCCAATGTGGAATATCTAAAGCAGCTAAAATAGTTACAAGGAGAGATTAAAGCAGATGGAATGACCTTTTAAAATTCTGCACTGACTTGTGGATTTCCTCAGAGGTACATCTGCATCTTCTTAGAGGATTTGGAGGGCACTTAACCTGCAGAAGTGTTAGGAACAGGGAGTGTCTCTTTGAGGTGATTCTTTCAACAGCTTTTAGTGTAGTGAATATCTCAAGTACCAACATGGAATGCCATATCCCAGGCAGAAGCTATACTTTGAATTTTCTGTGCGTGTCTGTGTAAACGTATGCACTGTTACATGCTATGCATTCATAATCTCAGGATCACAAGGAGAAAAATATCAGATAGTCATTAAAACAATTAAATGTGCATACATTATATATATATATATATATATATATATATATATATATATATATATAAAAGAATCCTTCATAACAAGTAACAAATTTAACTTTCTTCGCTACATTTTTTGCCATTTTTTGCCTGATCTGCAATATCAGTATTTGGCTTTCTTTTAAAGAAATGTAGATTCAACTCGAGTAATCAATTCACTAAAATTTCACAATTAAGGATGCTTCTCTAAAAAACTTGAAAGAGCATCTTTAGACTTACCAAACTCCTCCATTTTATCTTCTACCCATAAATTACATTAGCATCTGATGCAACATCAGTAACATATGTTATGAATTCCTTTTACAGCTGATTCATTCCTTTCTTTTCAATGTCTTTTTATTATTTTTTTAGGAGTCATTAGACTCCTGGCTACTCACTTCAGAAGTTTCTTAACAATTCTTTTAAAGTCAGAAGTTTCAGAGCATATAATGACCAGATTACCTTTTTATTTCTCTTTTTTTCCTTTTCATCTTCTTCATGGCTATTGTTGTTTCACCTCTGAATTTTCCAAAATCCCTTTACTCTCTGAACACTCACCTCAAATCACACTGGACATGACAATGAGTCCTATACTTGCCACCATCACTCAAGCCAAATATGATCTTATGGGATAGTGCTGAGCATCCCAACCAGTACCAATGTGCAAATGCACAGAAGATTTATTGCTCTGGAGGATTTGCAAATAAGATTTTGAAAATGTAAAGAGAATTACTTTCTTCTAGTAAATTAGTTTCATTTCAAGTCAGATTTTGAAAGACTGCTAGGTTATGGCAGATGAGGGCTTTAGTTATATGAACTGCTTTTTACAGCATAGGCTAGAAGAAAAAGCATTCTAGGAAAGAGATTATATTTTATATCTCCTTAACACTGAGATTGTGTTTTTTTTTTTTTTTTTTTTTTTTTTTTTTTTTTTTTTTTTTTTTTTCCCCTGAGTGTAATGGCAAGAAACAGGAGTTTTAACTCAATGATAATTGATTTATATAAGGTCTGGTATTCCCGTCCTTCCCTAAAATATCAAGATTTAAAACAAAGCTCTTCCCCATTAGGAAGGATTCAGAGAGTTTTGTGTTACCAGCAGCAGAAAGAGTAAAGTGTCCTCAGAAGGTCACCTGGGCCAGATCCACAAGCCCACAGAAGCTCATGGGGTTTGCCGCGCTGGTGATTTCCAAATTGACATCCTCAGGTGAGATTTGATATCTGTACCATCCAGGTTCAGCCAGGTCTGTGTTCCCACATTTTTTTGTCCTCTTTGGTTTTGCTGAAATATTTTTCGCTTCAGACCACATGTTCAGGCCTACTCCTCTGTGGCACATGGGGTACAGGGAGCATTCTTGAAATCCCTTCTAGCACACACAAATGAGTCATTACTGTCTGCAATATGTTTCTCTTTCACAGGAGTTCAGTGGTGTGGTTTGCTCCCATTCCTGTAGCTCATCCCCTGGCATAGTAGTTTATCACTGATTGTTTGTCATTCAACTCTGATTTTCTTTCTTCTTTGCCACAGCTCAAGAAAAATTATTTCAGCTTGGTTTACTTTTTTTTTTTTTTTTTTTTTTTTTTTTTTTTTTTTTTTTTTTTTTTTTTTTTTTTTGCGGGGGGGGATGTGGAGGTGCGTTTGTTTGTTTGGGTTTTTTTTGTGCTGTTGTTTTTTGTTTGTTTTGGGTTTTATTTGTTTTTGGTCGGTTGGTTGGTTGCTTTTTTTTTGTTGTTGCTTTTTGTTTGCTTTATTTGTTTTGATTATTTGTGTGGTGTTTTATTTTGGTTTTGGTTTTGGTTTTTGGTTTTGTTTTTTGGTTTTGTTTTGTTTGGTAATTTGAAAATGCTTTATTTATTTGCTTATGTATTGCTGCCACTTCTTCGGGATAGTGGCAGGATTTCTTTGTCTGTCTTTCACTGTTTTGTTTGACACAAGGAGCGGCTAAATGAATTCAAGTAAAATAAGAGCTCATTCCACTCTAACATGTATGCAAGACATGACATTGACCCAAACATGACATTGACCAAAAAAAATCATAAAGGTTCACAAAAATTCTACTCTTTATTACCTCTGTTCTTGATTTCCTGTTGATTTAAGGGAATAGGAGGTAATAGTGGAATTCTCAAGAAACAGGTCTGCTCCTGAGACATTTTCAGACCAAAATTTCAGATTCAAGAGATTCTATTAGCTCAGGTAAATGCTGAATAAACATCCATTGTATGTTTATCAATATTTATCTGAACCAGAAGCATATGAAAGCTCCCTCATCACTTAGCTAACCTTTATGGCATATGAAATCAGCATCCTTTTCACAGACTAGAGAAAGACATCACTAAAAACCTCTTGCTGCATTTAATTATTGAATAAAATATACAGAGTAATAGGGCACGAAAGAAAATACATGTTTATGTGAGAAGGAAATATATACAGCAACATTTCCAGAAGAATATTCAAGTAGATATTATACATATAAGTAAATATGGGAACCAATAATTTGATTTTTTTTCTTATTACTACCATAATAAAAAAGAAAATCCTGTTCAGGTCCCACAGGAGCTGCTGTTTTGAAAATATGACAACCAACATGCTGCAATGAAGTGATCTTGGGATAATAAATAGCAACTCTTACACTCAAACATCAGCTTTTGAAGTCACCAGCTCCCCATGAATATCAGCAAAATTACTTAACTTCTTTGCATTTATGCTTTGGGACAGTTTAGGACAAAAATAATTTGGAGGCTATTTACTTCCATTTTGACTTCTGCACAGCATTTCTGTAGTTGCTACAAAGAGAGAGTCTGTGGCAATAAATTCCTGCATCTTTACGCTAACAGGGGAGCTTCAACCAAAAAAATCCCCTGAATCCTCTTTCCACATTTACAGCTTTGTAGAAGGTCATTTGGCAGGGAGCAAAAATGCAGGGCCTTCCCCTCTCCTACTAGGTTGTCAGGGGGAAGGAGGCCCTGTGGGTCTTGTGAAGTCTGTGGCAGGTTATAAACACTCAAAGGGTCCTCATGGACTCCTAAAGAAGCAGGACAGCATGGAGATATCTGCTCCTTCCTAAACACTCAGTGTATTTAATTTGTACTGCTAATGAGAGAACTGTGTGTTTTGTACAGGCTTGTTTTGCAAAGTGCTGCTTTGATTCAATTTCTATGTGTTCCTGAAAAGATTAATCATAAATTTAAATGCCTGTGAGGCTGGAGTTATGGAAAGGAGTGTAATTGACGTTCCGGACAAAGTGAAATCTCAGGCCTGATGCATTTAACAGGAAATGTTTATTCTGAAAACAGGGAACAATAATAAACTCTACATGTACCTTAAGTACCTTGAACCCTTGTCCTTTCTTTTTCCAGGCTAAAATCTTTAAACTACTTGAATTCCGTGTATGAAAACCAAGCATAATATCTGTGTGAGTTTCTAGAAATGTTCATTCAATCAAAGGTGTTAATAGATCCTTGCTTTAACTATTTCTCCATGGTGGACTTGGTGAAACCTTAGCAATTCATTGACGAACCAATAATTGCCACAATTAGAATGAAGAAGTTAATGTGCAAATTTCCCCAGCATGTAGCTATTACCAATATTTATAATATAATATTACCAGTACTACTTCTCCTTAGTATCCTAGCCACCATTTTGACTGGAATGGAGCTCTGATCTGAGTGCAGCCAACACAGAAGTAAATTCTTCACTTCTGCTGCTGCCTGAAGATGTTTTTTGTAGAAAGAGGGTGACTTTGAGTTATGCCAAGAGCTATCTCCCAAATTCACAAGGCCAAGGCCTGTGGACGGAGGTGTTGCTGCAGTCATTGCAAAAGGCCAGTGCTGACAGAGGAATGTTTTGTTGATCCAAGTACAGGCTTCCTTTGGACAGAGGATTTTTTTTTTTTTTTGTCTCTGCAGCTTCTCTGGTCAAGGGGGTTAGCCATAGCCACAGATTATGAAATTCTTTGAATATGAAGGAAAAAAACACAGAATTTAAATGTCAGGAATAAGAAATGCAAGAGCAAATATTCTTCCTCTCACTTTCCACTTTCTGTGTGCTCAACTTGCAAGTCATTTGGTTTGGTCTGGTACCACAGCCCATTAAAATAAAAGAAATGAATATAATCTTAAAAAAATATAGAAAAGAAAAATACCTCAAATAATTGCTTTCTATTCTGTGTCATGTTTTAATTAAAGATAGCAGCACCACAATCTACAATATATCTGGAAATTATTAGAAACCTTTTCCAGAGGCAAAAAGGATCAATACCTCTTTGTCTCAGTAGCATAAAACATCTCTGTGTTACTTCTTTCCTGCTGGCAAAAGAGAAAGTGAAAAAGTCTAAGATGGGAATAATAGCAGCACCGAAGGGGAGAGCCATGTGCCAGGTCATATGAGCATGCTTTTTCTTTTGTATCTATTTTTAAAAATAAGCAGAGTGGTTTGCATTATGTGATTCCATCCCTGCCATAAGTTTTGCTCCCTTTGTGTCAGGGGCAGCAGAGAGCATGTGGGGCTACTGAGTCAAGACCCTGAAGAAGAGGAATGTGACTGAGGGTGAGATGAGGTTTGGGAGTCAATTCTGGCTTCCCTCCCTGCCTCCACCATGGATCTGTGATCATCACCATATGTGATGCTGCTCCATTTCCTTGGAGCTGAGCAGGTGCATGTTTTATGCCTTGCACAACGATGACTGTGTCCTCCAGAGAGGAGATTTTTGTTGACTGCTCTTGTCTGCACAAACTGACTTTGGCTTTCACCTTGTCACTTTGTGAAGGGCAGCCTGAAAATGGTGGCATTCACAGCTGTTTGTGCCTCTCGTGCCAGAGTTCGCAGCCATGATCCCTCTGTGTCTCACAACCCAAATGTGCCACACGTGGGGTTCTCCTGGTTTGTCTTGTTTTCCCCATGCGTCAGTGAAGAGGAGCAGGCACCTCTGGGCTAACACTGCAAATAAACCATGAGCTAAAAGAGCCTGATGCTTTAATCCTTATGTTACAAGAAGCCAGAGTTGAAGAGCTCAGATGTCCATCCACATTATAGAAATCTGGTGTTAGCATTAAGCCAGGCTACAGTTTGCCTGTGTATAAACTGAGATAATGGGACAACAATTAATTATAACATACCTAATCGTCTTTCTGTCCCCTTCTTTTTTATATGAGGGTGTTTTAGCCTGCCTGGGGAAGAGAGCCCACACCAACACAGAGTCGAAGGGAAATGTTAACCCCATGTTTTCTGCTGCCCCTTTCCTTTTTCTTTAAACTTCTTGTCTCTGTGTAGGTTGCAAGGCAAAAGGAGATAGGACTGAACTTGCTGCACTCCCTGGCCTTGCTCACAACAAAATGTGTGTGTTTCTGAACAGAAAAGGAATTGAAAAAAATTTTGTTTCAAAAGTCATTAACTTCCATACAGTCCCCACAAATTCATAACTGAGTGGCTTTAGTATCACCAGATCATTCATTTCTTCACGGACTTTAAAAGTAAACAGTGCATTTTGTATGTCAAGGCTGGTGTCCTATATAAAATGATGTGACTTCCTTTGCATTTCTCCAGCTCTCCTTCAACTGGACTATATATTTCCAAAGAAATCAAACCAGACCCCCAAATTCTTGGTTTCAAGACTGCTCAGATGACACTACTGAACCATTTCTATTATTAATTAACATTTCAATGAAAATTATAATGCCAAATTTTTTTGGAAATATTTATCAGCAAAGAAATTCATCAAAGTAGCTGACCTTTCAGTCACAGAGTTAGTTACCCTTCCCTCTGAATCACTCCTGGGCCTCAGGGTTTCAGGAAATTTCTCCCCCAGCCCCACCTTCATCCAGAGAATTTCCCATCCCCTTTCATCTGTGGGGTATGATAGGATAATAGCAGCAATCCGGTCCTTATTGTCTGTATCTGCAGATGAAGAGTGCTGTATAAGTGTAAAGTGTTATTATTATTGTAAGGAAATAATAATACTAATAAAACAAAATGAATTGAAGTCTTGTCTTCAGATGGTTATTTTAGCAATCCAGAAATCTAAAGCCCATGAAATAGACAATTAAGAGGGGTTAGATACTTAATATCAGTCGTTGTGTTTGGGTAGAATTTTGCAATAACGCAGCTGCTATAATAATATGGATTTTTATTTCTCCTTCCAGAAAGGAAGCAGTCGTGTTTTCGGAGGAGCCTGGAAGTCCTGCTGCAGAATGCAGAACTTTGTGTGCCTGCCTGTGCGCTCGAACGGCCTCTCCTCTCCTGTTCCAACAGCTCCATCTTTGGGAGAGAGGAGGGGAAGCTTTCCTTTCCTTTAGCCGGCTTTTCAAACAAAAGAAACCTTGGAAATCCTGTTTTGCCCTGGAATATCTTTTTTTCCTTCCCCTCTTTTCCCCATGCCTCTCCCCACATCGCTCTTCCTCAGCTGGGGAATTAAAACCCCCAAACAATCCCCCCTTTCTCTCATTTCTGTCATAACTAAGGGCCAGAGACTCATTTAATTAGTCTCTCTTGTGTGGCTTACAGCCCTGTTCAAGGCAAACATTTACCCCTGGGTTTCAGTGCTGCTGCTCAGCCACTGAATTTTCCTTTTTAATTTTTTTTGTCAGGAAAATGTGGTATCGTGTTAATGGCTATTGGGGATCCTACGGCTAAATCATAATCATAATTGTCCACACTAATCATAATTGTCTTGCTGTTGCAGTGTGCATCCCTCCCCCCTGTCAGTTTGCAGTCTCATCCTGCTCCCTTGGACTGTGTGCTTACGTTGGCTATGTGTTCTCACAGGCAGGGTTGACATTTCAGTCATTTTTGTCTGTTGAGTATCTGGGCTCAGGAGACAAGGACTTGAAGACCTTGTAGGAGGCGTCACTCTCTCTTGTCTTCTCAAAATCCTCATCCCAGAAAGCTCCCATGAGGAAAACCACTTTTATGTATTTAGAAGGGCTCATTTTTTCCTTTTAAAGTGAGGCTAGCTGAGGAACAGGAGCTAGAGATCCAGATTAAGAGCCTCTCTTATCCACAGGCTGCCTTTAATTGCCGAGTTACATTTGGGACTCCTTTTTTCTTACCTCCTGAATCTTCCATGCCCTCCCTTGCAGTGGCCCATCTCCAACAGAAAGGATTACATCTCTCCTTCACGTCTCATAAACCTGGAGGGTTAGGACATTTTCAGGACAACAGGGGCTAGACGGTGGGAAGTTTATGCATTACACAGCCCCAGAAGATGTTTTCTCTGTCCTAGAGGAAGTGTCTCATCATTAGACCATTTTTTAAGAAGCAGTCATTCATGAACATCTGTCTCTGTCCTAGCAGCAGTGATGATGAAAGGGAGACTCCTGATTGCACAGTTTTTGCGGTGATATGGTCAGCATGTGGTTGCCAACCAGATGAGGTTCTTCAAGTGACACAAATATTTTGAGTGTCTTAAATCCTGATCAGGTAAATATATGCATTAAATACCAAAGTTATTTAGAACTAGAGGCCTGCAAGAAAGTGCTGCAAATACTACAGTGCAAGATAAAAACAGGATAGGGTTTGGTATGTTCATGAATTAATCGCTAGAAGGGAGTGGGGTAAAAGTACAAGTAAATATAGAACTGACAAGCCCAGAGTGACTTTTTTTTTCCCCTAAAATCAAAGAGAAGAAAAAGAAAGGGGAAATTTAATTCTCAGCAACTACACAAAGGCATGGATAGAGGTCACAGAGACAGCCAGTGTAAATTCTTTAGGAACAAGACAGAACCCAAGTTAAAAACAAACTGAGAAGCCAGAAAAGTCATGGAAGTAGACAGAGTCCATAAAAACCTTGGAACAAGACTAGAAAGAGTTCAGGCAGATGCATCATGAGAGAAATAAAATCTGAGCCTTAAGAGTCAAGATCATAAATGACATGAAAAGTTAGCAAAGAAATAAAGAAAAATAGGCACTGAGTAATTGAATACAGTCTCAGAAATCTGGCACTGACATTCCTTTGCTAGCTTTTGGTTGCACAGTGCACATAGGGTGACATTAAACTGTGTCTCAACCAGGCCAGAGAACTTTCTACTAATTTAATGATGTAATTAATTAAATTTCACTGTTAAGAAAATATTTCTGGTGTTCTTAAACTAAGTAATTTGGATGTCCCCATTGTGATCTACCCTGAAATGACAAGTAAGTTTTAAACCCAGATTCCCTAAAGGCCAAACTAGTGACTTCAGTGGTTTCTTGTGTAATGAAAATAATTTGTATACAGAGTTCAATTCACCACATGGGTTTTTGTTCAGAGAGCCTGGCTTTAATGTCACTGGAACAGAAACACATGTTGTCCTATCCCCACAGCTCTGCTGCATCCTAAGCACTCTAGTTTCTCCAAATTCATGCTGATAAAACCTCATTACTGTTCTGTAATGTACTTCTGATACACACTCCCATTTTCACTCTCATCTGCAATCTCTGTATCGGCTGGGATTTGAAGAATAAGTGTAAAAACAACTGTGTGGAAAGATGACATTTTCTTACAGTATTTTAGACACAATTTAAAACAAAACTTACCAGAAATCTCCTGAGACAGCCTTGTCTTAAGAGAATTAATTGATAATACTCATTCACAGGTTTCTCTTCTTTTATAGTATTGTTTAAAGCAATAGTTTTTACTTTGCCAGTCCAAGGTTTCTTTCCCCCTTAACTGCTGAGATTGCAGTAAAATTTCAGCATCTGAAATCAGGAAATTTGGGCTCATTTCCAGCTGTGGAGTCAAGCTGACCAGTAAATCTTACCACCATAACACCACAACTACTCACGTTATGTAATCCTGCCTGGCAGACAACTCCTGAACTCCTCAAGTGCTACATCTAAACCCTTAAATATTACATATTTAAATTTAAATATCACAATATAGATATATATACACACATATTCATGGTTCATTGCACCTCTCATTGGAAAGCTTCAGCATAAATCCAAGGATCTGACAAAAAAACCCAAATTGAACAAAATGAAAGAACATAAAACAACCTTCTTAAAACTTTGTCCTGGGTCAGCAGGAAGCCCTGCATGTGGGGTTTCAAGAAAGTCTGTCTTCTGTACACCTCTACTTCAGTCAAGTTATTATTAAGTTATTGGACAAAAACTTGATTTTCATCTGTTTTTATTCATTTTCCATGAGAAAGGACAAACCTAGCTTAGTCTCTCAATAGCTGAAGAAGATCCCTAAGTGTTACAGAAACATCCAGTTTTCCTCTCTAGGAGCAGGCAGCATCAATGCTTCATTCTTTCCCCATCTTTTTATAATATTAAGGAGCAAGTTTAACTACGTCTCCCTCTTGCAACGTCAGAGGAGTGTCACTTAAAATCTGTGTCTGTCATGTTCTAGGTTATGTGCTGAGCATTACACATGCTTGTCTGCTTCCAAGATGGGATTGGTGAGCAACAATACTTGAGGCAAGGAGGAGGCTGTGCAAGCAGCAGGATGCCCTACTCACTCCTCTGATCCATTGGAAACCCAGGAATCCTTCTCCAGTATTGGTTGCCACTCTTTCTAGACATGGAGCTAAAATTTAACCTGAAATTGTACTTGGCCCTAAAATAATGTCAGACTTCAGTTTCTTCTGTATATTAGTAAGCAAAACTAATCTCATACGTATTTGTAAAGAGCTTTACAACATACATATGAGTTTTGCTCTACAAATTTATAATTTCTTTTTTTCAGCTGTACCCTTTTCTTCTGAGTAAATTGTATTGCATAAGATTGAATTCCTGTAAAGCACACATTCCCTTCCCTTTCAGAGGCTTTTCTGGAACTGTAAATATAAAATATGTTTACCTGAATATTGTTTGCATCCATCATTTCCTCATTCTCCACAACATCCCTGAGAGAAAAGGAGAAAATATAAACTCTGATCTTGTCATGGGGCTCTCCTCATTTCAGCCACTGTTTTCCAGTGTCAATATGAGATATAGTTGAAGAAGTGCTATCAAACTGCTGCTTTGCTGAGAGGTTTAAGATTACCAAGAACGATGGTGGTTTAAGTTAGCTGTTAACTTTGGACTGTGTCAGTCCAGAAGATCCTGTTAGTGGCTGTCATGCTACATCTGAAGGGCAGAACATTTTTAAATACCTGAAATGAGTTTATTTATTTATTATTTACAACCATGGGATCATACAGTGAATATGAGGAACTCCTCAGTTTTCACCTATGCATGATGCTGCCACATGAATGCCATATATGCTACCCTTGTTCAAGTCACTCTGCTTTTTCCCTTTATCAATTTTCATCTGCACAGTTAGACCCTTGAATGATGGCCAGCACCCATAGATATTTATTTATAATCTATTTCTACCTTTAAATATTATGATTAAATATAACAAATCTATTTGTAAATGAATAACTTCTCAAATAAACAAGCAAAATCCTCTGAGATAGAAGGAGTTTCCATTTGATTACACTTTCTGGCTTGTGTTTTTTCAACAAAGTGAATTTTTATCATACTTAACACATTCTCATGGAAATAAATTCCAGATATCAGTGTTTCATCGTGGAAAAACATGTCCTCTTGTAGTATTTGAAATGAGTCTTGAAATGGCTTGTCTTCCCCAGTCCTGTATCTAAACAAGTTCCACATTAAAGGTGCTCTGCCTTTGTGTATGTCCCGGGTGTATTTTTGAAATACTTGTCAGTGACACCATTTTTAACTTCTAGAGGTACAATTACCCCTGGACTTCCAGCTTAATGCCTATAAAATGCTTCTTCCAAGAGGTGACTAAGAGTTTAAGAACATAAAATGCTGGGAAAGTATCATCAGCAAAACAATTTGACCGGAGATGTGAGGGCCCCCTGATGTTCATATTACTGATTCAGACTGAGGGGAAGAAGGGGGAAAGAAAGTTTCTAATTTTTGGATAAACTCTTTGGTTTATGACGGCTATTCCCCTGATAGAAACCTGACTCTAGCACAAGTTTAATGATCCAAGTCAAGCCAAGGACATGAACCGGTCTGCAGAGAAATCCAGTCCTGCTTTCTCTGCTTCCTGTTCTCTACTTGGCCCTGCCTTTTTTATGCCTTCCTTTGCTGCACAGTGAAACTTCAAATAGGTTTATATGTATATAGCTTATTACTGGGGGCCTCAGCTGACAGTACAGATAGTCTTAAGAGCTGCCTTATGGTGGGGAGTGAAATAAGGAGGAGAAAAGAGAGAAAAAATTAACCTTCTCTCCCAAGTCCAGGTGGAAAGTAAAATTATGAGCTACCTTAACAAGCCTTCTCTTCAGGGCATCCTCTGCAGGGCAGCAGGTGGTGGCAATGATTAAGTTGAAAATGATAAAAAAAAAAGTGTTTTCTTCCTGTTTTCTTCTCAGAAAGAAGAGTACAATTATACTTCTCATTAAGACTTGCTCAGATCTCCCCATTGGTAGTTACTGTCTATGTCACTGCCGGTGCTGGTTGGGGCATGCCTGATTAGGTGCAGGTGTTGCACACTAATTGGCCATTAAGTTTTGGTGTGTATATTCTTGATAACATTTTCTGGGTTTTAAAATTAGTATCATTCATTTTATCCTAAGCTGTGTTTGTTTTAATATGAAACTGCGAACTAAAACCCACAGGGTGAAGAGTGGATGGATCTACACACCCAGGCAAAGATTAGTAGCTACAAGGTGAAATGTGAAGAGACAGAGGAAGAAAAAATTATTTAAACATCAGAAAAAAAGAAGTTTTGAGTAGAAACTGGACATCGGATTCTGGTGAGAATCCCATGGTACAAGGTGCATAAGAACACTTGGGGTGCCATGGTTATGGCAACGAGGCAGAAGCCTTGGGTAGTTTGATAAAAGGCTACTGCATGACAGATTAAAAGTACAGGAGGAAGGTCCTCAGCTTTTCAAGACTTAGAGCTGATAAGGTTCCAATTTCCAGAATATTTTCTCACGCCAAGAGGTACTGTGGAGAGACAACAGCATGAGAAGGATGAGGGCTCTGAGGGAAATGAGGCAGTGACCATGGCATGATTTACATGCTGGGCAGTGTGGAAACATAGAAGTGTCCTTCATTTTCCTAAAGGAAAAGAGGTAAGAGAGAAGGGGATATTTAAGAGTGTAGATATTAGGGCCACTGTTTCTGAATTTAGTAAGCTTAGTGCAAATAGACATCATCCAAAAAATTTCAACAGGTTACTGAAGAGCATTCAATAAGTAGGGTCTTAAAAGGACTGAATTATTTCTGTGTCACTACTCACTATAACAACAGCTGCTAAACTTCTGCATTTGGCATTGCAATTAAATACCCAAATTTATTTGGGATAATCCAGGCATTTCAAAGCAGAGCTTGCATGGAAACAAGAAATGCACAAGAAAATCACAATCTAGTCTGTTAGACCAGGAGATGTGAGCTGAAAGCTCTCATAATTTGTGATACAAAAGGTATGTAGAACAGAACTTCCACCTCCTTTGCAGATCCTTGCTTTTGGTGTGGTGGATTCTAGAACAGGACCCTGTAGTAAAAGTTCTTTATTGTTACTCATGTACTTACAAGTCAAAAAGAAAACTTTCTTCATAGGACTAAATTCAATATGAAGCACAGAATACCCTTATAAGAATGGACATCTTGTAAAAGTACAGTTTTTTAGCACTGACCTTTCTTCTACCTTCATCTCATGCTTCCTTTTTCTGAGAACCAAGTTTAATCCTTTTTGACTGTTTTTTGTTCTGGTATTATTTTAGTCTTGTTCCTCAACTCTTTCTCCTTCTATATCCTCTTCACAGATATCTTTGACTGTTGCAAGGGGGATCGTCAGAAATGTAGTATAAATGTCCAGATCCAACAAGGAAGTTCAGCATTAGCTGCTTTCAGTCTCTTTTCGCTGTGCTAACTTGAAGGAAAGTTTCTTCAATGTGTGCTCAGAACTGATTATTGTCTTAATAGACAAGAAAAACTTGTGTTGCACAGAACTGTGAGTTACAGGGCCATGTTCTGTCATCAGTCCTCTTAGTGCTACACCATTCACTGTCACCTGCTGTTTGAGAATATGGCTGTGTAACACAGCTACTTCTCCAAGGTGCTGATTAATATTGTAAAGAAAAATCTGCAACCTGAAAGTTTTGGAACACTGTGAGATGTGCAGGACAGCCTGGAAAAGCAACATCCCTCTTCTAGTGAGGTTCCTTTCAGTGTGAGGCTCATTGAGATGCTGATCCCCCTGACATCTTGATTTCCCTGCTCAGGGAATTGGTGGTCGGCACTGCAAAGATCTGTCAGCGGGTTATGTCACCTCTGTTCTTCTCCAAAAACATAAGGAAGTCAGATGGGAAGAGGAGGGCCAGGCACTGATCTCTGCTGTGTGGTGACCAGGGACAGACAAGACCTGAGGGAGTGGTCTGAAATCATGTCAGGGGAGGTTTGGGTTGGATATCAGGAAAGGTTCTTCCCCCAGAGGGTGCTTGGGCAGTGGAACAGGCTCCCCAGGGAATGGGCACAGCATCAAACCTGACAGAGTTCCAGGTGTGTTTGGACAATGCTCTTAGGCACACAGTGTGATTCTTGGGGTGTCCTGTGAAGCACCAGGAATTGGACTCAATGATCCTGATGAGGTCCTTCCAACTCAGCAAGTTCTGTGATTCTGTGATTTTTCGACTTCTCAGGTCTGAATATACTGTGTCTAGGTGGTCTTGCCTTTTTTTTTTTTTTCCCCCTTTCACATAAATGGTATTTTGTGGCTTAAATTAATTTACTGAAACACATTTAGATATTAATCTAATAACTAATGTTTCTCTGCCAACCCACAGTGGATCCAAGCTTCTTTTCCCTTCTCTTTCACATTGCCTTGTCTGCTGTGGCATACTGTGAGCAAAGTGTTATCTCTCCAATTTGATAGTGCCATCCTCATTGTACCCTAGATGTCCATTGCAGGATCAGGGCCTGTATTAGTTTCTTTCTCAGTTTGTGCCTGTACACTTTTGCACAGCTTTGGGGAGCACTGTGGGGCCATTTGTGAAATGACAGTGCTTTCTGCTGGCGAGATCATTATAGGCAGAAGGCATTCCAATGTGCAAATTACAGTACTGCTTATAGGGAATTTGTTCTGCTTAAAACAAAAGAGCTCTACAAAAGGAAGGTCTTGCTGCACTTTCATCTGATTTGGAGCTACACAGCTAACTTCCATGCTGTGCAGAAATGCACAAGGAGGGTTAAGTCAGTTTTACAAGAGCATCAGTTGGGTGAAAACGCATTTGACCTTCACAGGGTTCTTGAGTCATTCTTCAGCTTGAGTGGCTGAGTGAAGAGTGTGTCATTCTGTCATATAAAAAAAAAAAAAAAAGAGAGAGAGAGAGAAAAAAAAATTTAAAAATCGATCCTGTCTGCTCCTGAAAGCCTTAGATTTCATTGGTATTTAACTGACATAAATAATATTTGCTTGGGTTTTCATTGCTATTTTTATTTAAATGTTCTTGGGTATGCCAGCTAGCAGCAAGGTCCATTTTTATAGCACAGTGAATTCCCACAGTTCTGGTAAATATAATCAGATAAGGGGAAGTTGAACTTAAACCTTCTGTTACAGTCAATAAAAGTAAACTTCATAACCCAAGACTATATCTCTATTTATAATTGCTAATTATAAAAATCTATTCAAGGACACTCTAAAAACAGGATTATAAATCCATCTAATAAAACCCCCAAAAGCATAAGAACATTGAGACAGAAAAAGGAGACAGTCAGTGAGAACTAAGAAAGAAAAAACAACATATTTTCTTGAGCTTCTTACAAAACCAAATGTTTCTCAAATACATTCCCATTGTCCTTCAGTGTTTTATTATCTTTGTAGCAGGGATATCGTATTTATGTAGAAGTTTGTTGACCAAATGGATCTAGGTGCAATTGTACAGGTGATGATTGGAAGAATAAGCTCCTGCAAGGAAAAACATATAGAAATAAAATTACGTGTTCCCTGCATTTAAGGTTCAAATTAAAAAAATTATGTCTCTTTTAGCAGATTTTCTCTAGCTGTGAGAGTTATGAAATTATGAAGAGAGTGTAGATTTGGCTGAATGATAGACATTCAAAATAAATTCTTAATCTGGCATGAGATAAAATCCTTGAGAGAAGAGTTCAGGTGACAAGCTGAAAATATTTATAATGAGTCACTCTATGGATTAGATTGTAGATAGATAGATACTTTAAATCAGCCAAATGAATAACTCCCACTTCCTTCTTAAGTTTCTGCTTTATTTTACTTATTATCTATGTAAACATGTGGAAGAAAAAAAAAATCATGTTTTCAGGCTGTGTTCAGCACAGGGCATCAGCTTTTCACAGTGAAAGAGGCAGTTCTTGTCTCTGTGTTTTCTGCATTGTGACTTTTGCCCAAACTTCTAAAATACCAAGGTGCCTGTTTTCTTGGGATGTGGCTTCACATCAGAGCACAGGATAACAAAAGTGCACCAGGAGGACCAGGGCAGTGACCACCTCTCTGTGCTGGGCATTGGTGAGGCTGCACCTTGAGGGGTCATTGAGGGGCTAGAGCTTGTCCAGAGAAGGGAATGGAGCTGAGGAAGAGTCTGGAGTATCAGGAGTAGCTGAGGGAGCTGGGAAGGGGCTCAGCCTGGAGAAAAGGAGGCTCAGGGGGACCTTGTGGCTCTGCACAGCTCCTGACAGGAGGGGACAGCCCGAGGGGTCGGGCTCTACTCCCAGGGAACAGGGACAGGATGAGAGGGAACGGCCTCAAATTATATCAGAGGATGTTTAGATTGGATAACAGGATAAATTTATCCACAGTAAGGGTTGACAAGGCATAACAGTCTGCCAAGGGCAGTGTTGGTGTCCCCATCACTGGAGGAACCTGAAAGCCAGGTAGATGTGGCACTTGGGGACATGGTTTATTGGTGGGTTTGACAGTGCTGGATTAACAGTTGGACTCCATCTTAGAGGCCTTTTCAAATCTAAACAATTCAGTGGTTCTTAATCTAGATAACTGCATACTAAAGATACAAAGAAATTTAACTGGTCACTAACAGAGGCCTTCTAAAGAAGCAGGGGTGTGAACAGTCCTCTTTATATGCATTTAAAAATAGGTTCATTTTTTTTCTTTTTTTTTCGAGAAGAAGGAATAATTTCAGTTGGAAATAATTCAAATGGTCTAAATGTGACCAAGAAAAAAAAAAAAAGTATTTTGTCCCTGTGGCACAAGTCAGTATGTACAGACCATTATACTTTTTTGTTCTTAAGAATCACAGAGTTTGGGTTGGAAGGGATGCTTATAGACAAACTAATTCCAAGACCTGCACTGTGGACAGGGAATTCTGCCCTCCATGGCTTGATCGTGCTTCCCTTCCCAGACCTCCTCAGCTCCAAGAGGGCCCTGAGAAGTGATGGGATAACAGCTGGAGGTGCACTGGCCACAGTCTGCACCTCTTGCTGGTAAGATACCAGTGACGTGACCCAGCTGGCTTTAGGGTATGCTCCGGGTCGGATTTTCAAGCGTTTACAAGTTTTTTCTAAAATGTGTACAGGGTGTCTTGTCTTCTCTGACAGCTGTGATGAAGGGCTGTAAAATGAGAGAGCTTCCTGTTTACACCACTGCTGTGCAGTGAACACTTTTATATAAAAGTGTCCTTTTGTATCAGCCCTCAGTATAAGTAATGTCCCTAAAAGAACTGAAAGCCACAAAATATTCTGTACCCCCTGTAATTACTCAGTACTATTTTGACATCAAAGGAACCAATGCACAATATTTGTGGTCTTCCTTTCTAAATTCACACCTTAATGATTTTTAGGGCAGTCAAGACTGAAACACCATAATATTTTTTTAAAAATATATTCCCGTTGTATTGACTAAAAGAAGAGGAAAGAATTCGGATAATGGAAGAACAAAGAGAATAGCTACATAAAATCAGAATCACTCATACTGTGCTTAAGATCACTGTTAAAATGTTGCTTTTTTTTTTTCTCTTTTTAATGAATATGAGAACAATTTTTAGAAAGGAGAAAAAGGAGAAAGCAAGTAAAGTGTGTTTAAGACCTCCTTGAAGACATCCAGAGTTAATAATGATATACACTGCAGAAAGAACAACTGTGAGATGGGTGCAAAATGCCACAAACCCAGCTAATTAAAAATGAGGTTATTAGTTTTTAGTTACACTGCAGTTAGAGATAATGCTACAAGGAGCCTGAGTGAAAGCACATTTTATATTGTAGCAGGAATTGCATTTTATGTGGCATTTTATTTTATTTTAAGGGATGCTTCTGTTTAGAGAGATGAAGATTTCAATTATGAGTTAAAATGGACTCAGTGTGGCTTTTCTGTATCTTTAGGGGAGAGGGGAAGGGGATAAGAAGGGTACAAACTTTCTTATAAACTTGGCACTCCACCAGAAACAGCAGTAAAAATTTGTGCCTCACCGTAAAAGACAGCTGCCTAGATTTCCAAGATATGTGGGAATGCCTGACATCTATGGATTTTGTTTTCCAGAATGATCAATAGAAATTATTCACTAGTTTTGAAAGTGTAGCTCTAAATATCATTCTCAGTGTGAGTCTAACTTGTTTCCAGTAGATTTATTACTGGATTTCAAAGCAACTCAGGTCCTACACGTTGAGAAATAAACAAAAAAAAACCAAAACAAAACAAAAGCTCACCTCTTTAAAAGCATTTCACGAGTTAGTGCTTTTAGAAATACAACTTTTGTTTACATAGATATTTAATATTTAAATAGATGTTGAGACATTTGAACAGGTTCATATATAAACTGATCTATGAGTGCCTACATTTAAAGCCTATTTCAGAGTGGGGTTTTGGGACTGTGTCTAAGAATCACAGTGGAATTGTCCAGCCACTCAAGTCACTGATGGAATCATAGAATCATAGGACAATTTGGATTGGAAGGGGCCTTTAAAAGTCATCAAGTCAAACTCCTCTGAAATTGAAAGGGATACCTTCAACTAGATCAGGTTGAAATCTTCTTCTTTGTTTCTGCAGTTACTCTAAACATTTCATTATTTTATCTTGTATTACCTATAATACTATTGTATTATACAACATAATAGACAACATAAGTATTTTTTTAAATATTTAAGTATTTTGAAATCTCTTCAACTGAAACACTATTCACTAGCTGAGCAACAAAAATATTTGAAAAAATTAACCAAAAAGAAAATAAAATTAGGATCTTATCTCCTAAAATAAAATTACTCAACAGAAAAAAAAAACCTCATAATTTGCAATTTCTTTCTCCCCATTTATCTACTTATTCATCTGCATCTGGGTTCAACTACCATAATATAGCATTTTCTCTGCTGCTAAAACAAGTTCAAAATTAAAATGAACTCCAATGTAAAGAATAATCTAGTCAATAATTTTTTTTTTCTTTGATATATGAAAGCAAAGGTAAAGTATCTTTGCCTGTGCATAAAATCAGGCCAAGGGAATTTAATACATATTTTAGCTACATAAAAAGAATCACAAATGCTTGTCTGCCTATGACTTGTGTTTATTAGCTATATAGTCTTTTCTGTCCAAACCTAAAGCTTTGTTTACAGAGAAGAATGCAAGAGACACATGAAGGATAATTTTCCTATCACTTGGAGCTGTCAGCCAAGAGAGTGAATACAGCCTTTAGGCTAATCTAAGGATAAAGCCAGAGAGATATTCCTGAGAGTGTAACACAATAAGACTTGCTTCTTCTTTTGGTTTTTGACCAAACTAAGAACAGCACAGTCCAAAGGACTTAATGGTGTATTTGCACTTCTAAACTAATCAGTGCCAGAAAATATTCCTATGCTCTGGAATACAATTGCCTATAAAGTTAAATTGTTAAAGTTATCCCTAGCACAGTTTTGGCATCTGGTAGCCAGCATTCCCCCAGACATTTTCTGGGAACAGTTCAGGAGACAACACGGATGACTATCAACATTTTGGATGTGGCCACCCAGAACTTCCCAGTAAGGAGCTGGGCTGATCCATGCCAGCTGGCTTCTGCATCCAAACCCAGTTCTGAGCACATATAATTCACTAGTAGAGTTGTGGTTTTGTTTTCACATTTTGTATTACATAACAGTACAGAGTACAGCATTGAGTTGTAGAAGCCTGGAAAGGTTTGGGTGGGAAGAGACATTAAAGCTCACCTTGTTCCACCATGTACCATGGGGCAGGGACACTCTCCCTAGACCAGGTTGCTCAGTGCCCCATCCAGCCTGTACTGAACATTTATAGGGATAGGGAAGCCACAACTGTTTTAGACAACCTGCTCAAATGTTTCTCTAGCCTCCAAGTAAATTTCTCCCATATAGCTTGATCTAAAGCTACCCTTTTTCAATTTGAAATCTTCTTCAATCACCCCATTATCCATGCAGGATTTCTGGTGGTTTTGCCTGACTTTCTCTCTGTTGGGACACAACACTGTTTGGCTTCGAGGAGGTAATCTTTAATTTTTAACCAGCTTTCTTGGGCTTCTTTTGCCTCCAGGGCCATTTCCCACAGCAGTCTACCAAGTAGCTCCTTGAAGAGACCACAGTCTCCTTTCCTGAAGCTCAGGGCAGGAAATGTGTCCTTGTTGCTTCACATTCCCCACCACACCCTGTTTGGTGTTGAGCAAAACAACCATCCTTATTGTTGTTCATGTATCACTTAGAGAAGGAAGTTGCCATCAGCACATTCCAGGAACCTCCTGGGTTGCCCCTGCTCTGCTGTTTTGTCCCTCCAATCAACATCAAGGTGATTGAAGTGAATACTATATAAAAAAGTATATTGAAATATGAATGAAATGCTGAATTAAACCAAGAAAATTTCCTCCAGAATCTGCTTGGCAACAGATTTAAGGAGGGAAGCATTGCCGACTTGTGTCCATTTCGGCTTGGGAAGTACTTCAAAATTATGAACTTAACTGTGAATTACAAAATGCAGCTCCATCCCAGTACTAATTAGTAAAGACTCGGCAAGTTTAGGAAAAAATATGCAGCATCCGTCAGTTGTTCAGCACACAACACACTCACATGCACATACACACTTAATTCAATGAAAATAAACAATGCCTAACACTTTGAAAAGGTCACTCAGTCTTTCTGGTGCAGACACTTTGCTCCCTTTGCGACCAGTTTCACAAAGAGCACTCTTTCTAACTTCAGCCATTTAAAAAGCCAACCTTTATGCTTTAGATTCCCCTCATCTCTATTGACGTACTCTCTTGCGCTGAGGGCTTTGCTTCTGAGGAAAACATCTCACTCTCCCTCCCATCCACCATGCCAATCTTGACACAAACATCAGAACCTTCATCTACAGTTTAACATTTCAAATGGGAATTTCTAAGCATCCAGGAAAAAAAAAAAAAAAAAAAAAGTGGGTGGGGGTGGTGAGGGAGGAGCGGAAAAAATCTTTGTGCCTCTAAGCAGAGACAAGCAAACAGAAAACTTTATCAGCCTTGAGGCCCAGGGCAGAGAATCCAGATTCTTCCAGGCATCAGGCCCCTGTGCAAGATGAGTTGGAGCACAGACTGCCATGATGAGCTTGCATGCTCCTGGGTAACCACACCCCAACCTAGCAATCATGTCAAAGTAAAAGCAGCGTAGACACTGATAAAAGACCCAGCAGTTTCTACTCTGTGTGACTGTCAGAGACAGTGACAATGAGAAGATGAAACAAGTCTCGCTGCGGTGGTAGGAGCAGCCTGAGCATGCAGGCAGCTTGAGGCACAGCCAGGATGTAGCCCACATCTTTTCATTCTAACCTGGATGGTGACTGAGACCACCTGAATTGTAAAGGTGGTTCTCTTTAAGCTTGCAGGGACTTGGGTGGAGAAGCCAAGTGGTCAGGCCCTAATGCTTTAAAACCACATCTTAGATATTTTATGGCAAATAAGGTGTGCTTTCCCTCTGTTGACTAATCCATGTCAAGGGACCAAGACAACTGCTTGTGTTGAGGGGAAATAACAGCTCTTGGGTTTAGTCAAATGAAAAGGAAAAGTTAGTCCAATCCTGTGTGTACATTTTTGTGGGAAAACATGGGCTGCATTTATCTGACTAGTAGAGATACCTGCATGGATATCCCTATCTGTCCCCAATTCTCTCTTTCAAGACAACAGAAAGAAAGGAAAAGTTTTAGTGTGCATCTGTCAAAAGATGCCCAGAAAAGTGATTTCCAGGTTTCTTCTTGCTGTCCTCTGACTCTGAGAGGAGTCCCAGCTGACTGCAGATTTTCACTTTACTAGACCTTGCTGGCCTAGTATAGTGAGATGAATCTCATCCCCATGATCCTGAAGGTTATTTTTTAAGTTACTCTGGGGTGTATGATCAACTGATTATCACACACAATAACTGTAAGTGTTAAATCAGGACAAGACTTCCTGAAAAGTGCTGAAAAAAAAACCCATATTCTATCCCACAATTCATTACAAGCAAAGGAACAAGGAGCTGACTGAATGCACACTTCGTACTTTAGAGATCTTTGCCTTTTCTATATTAAGACAAGAGGATCTCTCAATATTTATTCTGCAGAAAGGTATTCCTGTCTTTTAGTGAACCTCTCATTATGGACATGGATTATTTCAGCACAAGATCTTGTTCCTAAAAGCTGCTCAGAAAATACTCCACAACAGCAGTTTTCCTCATTAAAAATACCTTTTATTTTACTTCACAAAAGAAATGTGTAGTGAAAAATTTTACATCATTATTGTTGTAATGTTTTAATTGTTTTCTTTGAAATTATGCACTTTTTTAAAATCAAGTTCATTTTTATGATACAGCTTTTGCCTTATCTATTTAATGAAGTTAAACATATAACAAGAAAATGTGACTTCTTGTGATGAAAATTATTTAATAGAGAAATTATTGTGTTGCAAACATCTATTGAAAAGACCACAAACACACACACACACAAAAATCCAATATCAACCCTGAAAAATGGATAGAACTTCAAAACATAATTTCCTTTTCTTCCAGAAATGATTTTTTAAATTTTTTTTTCACAACCTTCTTTGTCTTTTTGTTTGTTTCACAATGAAATGAGGGAGAATGAATTAAAAATTAAATTAAGAAAGGTATTTTAAACCTGAAACCTCGTAAACCTCATCTATTTAGTTTTCTTCACTGCATTGTTTTAATAACAACATGAACTTTAAAGAAGCTTCTGAAGGCTTCTGTAGGGAATAATATCACCAGGAGAATATGCAGTTTTCTTTGTTAGGGAGAAGGAAAAGCTGGTCCTTCGGAAGTCTTATTGCAGTGGAAACTACCTGAGAAACATAATGAAAGTACTTGTTCCCTCTTTTTGCATCTGCAAAAGTCATGCAAAGTCTTGTTGGCACCGGTGATGATGTAGTTTCCAAAGTGAAAACAACATGCACATAGTTATCCAAAAAAAGATTTGGACCACACTCACCCATTCCAGTGTCATATATTTCTCTCCATGATTTCTTTGTGGGAAACACATTTTATCGGCACAAAAGAAAAGCAAATATCTTTTCCAGTCTGATTGTTTGTTGTGAGATTTGGTGAAGTGCCTCAGTTTCATCACTCACTTTTCCTAAGCACTGTCTTTCAGCAGTGTGAAGTATTGGGAGTGCAGAGTTTCTGCCTGAGATCAATGAAGGAACAGGGAACATCTCCCACCTTTGTGGAGTTATCACTGCCACGATGTCCTTTGAAACAAACCTGTTCATTGCAAGTTTTCTGTTCAAGCACTGACTCATCCCAAGCCTGCTTAGCTGATGAAATCTGACAGCATCACAGCTTGAATTGGCCCAACCTCTTTAGCTTATGGGATCTGACAGGATCACAGCTGGAAGTGCCCCAGGAGATCTGATGGGATCACAGCTTGAGGCTTAGATAGAGAAACAGCACATATACATTGATCCAAAGTTTGCATAAATCTTAAAACACATCCTAAAGTGAAATCTTCTCCTCAGCTTTAAGAAAAAAAACAAAACAAAACAAAACAAAACAAAACAAAAAAAAACCACACTTTTGTAACAATATATTATTCTTTCTTTTTGTTTTATTTCCATCCTTACTGTCTGTATGCACTCCACAAGACATAAAAATCAACCTGCAAACAGATTAAAGAATTCTCATGAGGATTACTATCTAAGCCACCAAACCTAAGGGCATGAAGATGCTTGAAGTTTACTGGCAGTCTAGCCAGCTGTCAGAATTTCTTTATCTTTTAGTAGATCCATTTGGAGAGTGTGAGATCAAACCAACCTTTGCCAGAACATCAGATAAATTTCACCGCAGCTCAATCCTGGTAAAAGTATCAAAAGTGACTGCCATTTATTTTGTCATAGTAGTGATTCTTTCTGGTTTTAATTAGTATAATTGTATGTGTGTAATGATTTATTGGATGCCTAGAAAGTGCAATGAAATATAACCAATATATTTACCTTTTTTTCTTATGCCTTCCATAGACCAACTCTGTGGTTATAACTCTGGTTTTCTTCTCACAACATGATCATAAGTGTCTGAAATGTGAGGTTTCGAATGTGAATATCACATAACTCCACATTTATATTTTGGAGTCAATGAACACAGCTTTTCCCTTTTATGTTTTCTGATATTAGAAAACAAGTTGACAAGAGATTTCAGTATTCAAATGTTAGTATGTAGCTAGGAATCAAGGAGGTTTCAAATGGAAAACAAAACTAAAAAAAAAAAGAACAAGCAAAACAAAAATCAAAAACTAACAAAAAACTAAAATAAATCTCTTAATATAACCAAATATAAGTTAAAGTACTTTTAAAAGTGAGAGATAATTGCAATAAGGACACTTACTCAAATAATTACTAATGAGTAGACTGGATGCATTAAAATTGTAGACATTCACTCTGATTTTGTCTTCTTTTTCCTCATGCATTACTTTATTTCATTGCAAGACTCGCTAAAATCCTTTATCAAAGACCAGATCTGTTGCACAATAAAACATTTAAAATGAACAAGCAGAATGTACCTAACTCAGAGAAAAATCATTTCCTTTGCTCTTTACTTCAGCTAAATGAATTCAGAAAGATCCTTTATAGTCAAGGCATCAGATGAATTTTCTTGATTTTATTAAACCTTCAGACTAATGTTGCTTCATTAGTTGATAATAGGAATACTTAATGCTTACTTGAAGGACTCAAATTACAAGTGAAATATTTTTGGACACCTGAGTCACATGGAAAACATGACATGGAGAAATGCTGAGTAGCTCATTGACAGCAACCTAGGAAACATCTTCAGACTGGCTTGCTTTCTGCTGTAGACTAAAATACATCCTCAGCACTTGAAACTCAGCTAAAGTTCATGGAAATCAGGTCATAAAGACTTTCCTTGTCCATCTATCTAAAGCAGTGTTCTTCAACATTTTCAGGTTACTGACCCGCCTTATCAAGTAAAAATTTTCTCTGACCCTCTTACATTAACTATGAAAATAGGCGTACATAATGTATTTATGATAACAATGATATGCCTGTATAATTTAGTTGTGTGCATGTTTCAAGAGGTCGGCAGAGAACGCTTGACCTTGAAGAGGAAGGGTGACTGTGGGAGACTTTCATTTTCTCTGTTGATGCAACAATTTTAGCTGCTTCAAGCTGACATTGCTTGTCTTTGATGACCATTGTGTCACAGTCCAGAACATGTTAAGTTAATCTAAGGTGGTCAGGAAATACACCTGTGTCAGTTTTCTGGGTAATGGCTTTTGTGTCCTAAAATACATTTGAAAAGTATGAAGGAGGAAAAAGGCTTTTTCAAATTTGTCAAAGGGGTTCTTCTTCCTGTCTTCTTTCTTTATCCATAAATTATGTTTTTATTCAAGAAAGAATTTTTAATATGCAGAAATTTTTACTGCAAAATTATCAACATGATTTTTCCCCCTACCTTATGAATAGTTTTTTTAAAACAAGTAGTGCAAACAATGAACTTGATAAAACACAATTGCAAACTTTTTGGCCTAGAAAGTTTCCAACTCATGCACGGTTGTGTCCTTTTCCTGACATGTGTTTGGTATTTGGAATATAATTGTATTTGAATGTTGCATGAAGTTCATAAAAATTGTATCATAATTCCTTCTTTCTACAGCTTTTCCATATTCCACAGTTCACTCTATATGGGGAGACACAAGCAGTCTGCAAGATTTCCTTTTCATAAACAAGAAATATGAGGTGGGTAGCTCAACAGGGGCTACTAAGATGGGCCAAGTGTATGAGGTACTTTGACTTACATATATCCTTCCAAAGATGTAGGGTAGTCAAATAGACTTCATAACAAGCAAAAAAAAAACAAACAAACAAAAAATAGCAGAACATTTTAATTTTATTTTAGAGGTCTGGAGGTATTCAGGAGTAGATTTATGCCTTCTAGCTTAGACACTCATAATGCAGGTGTTGGTGTCTGTTGAATTCCCTAGGCTCTTTCGAGGTGTGATGCATGTCAGCTAAAGTACACAGCTAAAGTAGATGAAATTAATTGCTCCCTAAAAGAGCTCAGCACCCCAGCTGACTGCCACAAGTGCCTGCAGAGCCTGGGGTGATTTGCTCAAATGCAGAGCTCTGGTGATACCTGAAGCCAGATGAGATGAAACCTGGACTGGGATATCTATCAGAAAATATAGTTAAACTCCCTGTAGAGTTTCAGACATCAGAGAAAACATCACATACAGCAAACAAAGGCTGGGTTTCATCCTTTTTTGTGTCTTGCATAGGAACAAAAGTCAGCTGAAGTGGCCAAAGGAAGGGTGGTCAGAATGTTGCTTCCACAGCAGCAGTACCACTTCTTGGAGTGAATTGTTTGAAAAATGATGGTGCATAAGTTTGTGAGGCTCAAGGGCAGTAGCTTACCCAGTGTTAGCATAGCTGACATGCTGACAGTTTATATGGAATTTATGTGCCCATTTACTCTGCTTTTTATGGGAAAATATGCTGTTACGTTACAGTTGCCACATCACATGCTACTTATCCTGCCTCAGAGCTACAGAGCACCTTCCTCAAGGAAATATACACACATCAAGAGGTTATGTATTTTTAAACAACATTGTAAGGAGGAAATAATAAAATATGCATTATACTGCATACTTGCAGCTTTTAATTTTTCTATATAATTTATTTAGCAGTTTTAACTTATACTACAACCATTTGTAGTTGTTTTCTTCCATTCACATATTTGGAATGAGATAAAGAAATTGTGAACAAGGTACTATTTTCAAAAGACCAAAAGAACACTATGGAAATCTGTAGAGTTTCCACAATAACACAAACACAACAGGACGAAACATATAAAACAGGGCTGATAAGAGGTGCTCAACAATGCTGACTATGAAAGTGCATCACATGGAAAATTGGATAAGAGAAGGCTGGGATTAGTGACAGGAGTTAGTCCAATCTTTCCATTAAAAAGTTACAAAAAGGAAAAGAAATAATTATACTGCTACCATTATACCATCTACTAAATTATCTTGCTGATATCTTTCCTCATTCACCTTACAATACATTTTTTTTTTTTTGCTTGGAACTATTCCATTTTCTCATTTCAGTAGAGGAATAACTTGAAAAAGTTGCTTTATCCTCCTGAAGTGATGCCTTAAAACTAGTTTCAGTAATGATGTGGGTAATTACTTCCTACAGAGGTTAACATGAAGAATAGCCAAAAAAGGCCATTGCTGGAGTGTTATTGCATTCCATAGAACTAATGCTGGTTTAGTTAGAACCATTGATTTTACTTAATATAACCCCTGTATAATGTTTGTTTTTTTGCCAGGGGATGAACCAGAACTTCATATACCTGAGACCTGGGGGTGAAAATTCACCATCTTGTCTCTTCCATGGCTCCAAGGAGGAAATATCTGTACACTTCTATGTGCAATCCAGTTTGTGAGAGCGTCTAAAAAATCTACCAAAGATTCAAAAAAAAAAGTTGATAAAAAGGAAAAATGCTGGGGAATGACATTTGTCACTACTTAAAAATATCTCCAGTGCTGTGCCCATGCGTCTGCCTAGGTGCATATCTTCCTAAAGCCCTACGGGTTGTACCACTCTGAAAAACACCTATTTTACAAAGGAGAATACTGAATTTAGAAAAGCATAAAAAATATGCAAGACTAGGGGCTGAAAAATCTTTGTTTTCTCTGGGTAAATAGGTTAGGTTCTGCTAACCTAAAATGCTTTTTTTTTTTTTTTTTTTCTTAATGGGATTTTCTGGTATCTAGCAGATAGTCCTATTTGGAGAGCAGAACCTTTGCTGAAAATATGTGTATTCATCTGACACCCCCTTCAGAATTTTTTGTTTTAAAACAACACCCTATCATATTTTCTGAATGGCAACTAAAGAGACAGAAGACAGAGACCATCCATGTGAGTTGTAAATTTAAGCTATATTAAATACCGCCTACTTCAAATAAATGCTTTGATTAACCTAGTGCTGTTTGCAACTGACCTATTCTTGCATATGAAACAGCGGTGGACAATTTTCTTCGATTTGTAGTTTTTAATTTTTTTTCTAAGTACAGAAGAATTTTTTTTTTTACCATGTTCTTTTAACAATCAGATGGTAGCTATCAAATTAATTTAACACAGGTTGCCATTCTACTTTTCAAAGTTTATTGTTTACAGGATGACAGACAGCATGCTTAGAAATAACGTTCTTTTAGTTCTGAATCAGAGAGCTGAGAAAGTCGCCTTAACCTGTAAGTCCCAAGACCAAAAAAAGATTCAATTATACAATGATGATAGGAACCTTTGCATGGGAAAGTAAATAAATTCATTATTAGGGGCCCTCTAAACTAGAGACAATTACAAAAGGAGAATATGGATAAGACTGAACAGGTGAGACTCTTTGGACCCAGAGTTTAGGGACACCTAGGTGAGCTTTCTGAAGAGAGGTCATAAGAAGTTTTTAGTGCAAATGACCAGAAAGGGAGGATAAAAGAAGCAAATGGGTAAAACAGATTTTACTATATGTAATATCAAAAATCCTGAGGGAAAGGTAAAGAAAATAGATTAAACTGTGGCTTTAACTTGCCTTTAATTGTTTGAGTCCCCTTACCTGCAGAGTGTGGCCACTTCCCTTCAGTGCACTGAAAAAGATGATTCTCCACTTCCCTCTTTTCTCCCAATTTACACTTCCTTCCCAGCTGCTTAATGATACAGGGTCTTTGCTTCATCCCAGTACTGAAGTAATGAAGTACCACTGATGTTTGTCCCCCAGGTTAGAAATTCATTATGAACCTCCCCACCATCAAATGAATTTTGCCATCCAGCCTTTAGTCATCTATTAATTATGCACCCTTTCCCTCTCGCAACAGCTCCTGCCATAGCAGTGTCCTAACATCCATTTTACAGGTGGAGTTTAACTACAGGGATATTAAATGTCTTATATCAAGCCACAAGTTGTCTGTACGGGTGACACAATTTTGCCTGGCCAACAGATCCTAAGATTTGTCAGCCTTTTCCTTGTACCAGTGTCTTTTAGTACTCCACTGACCAACAGACCAAGAAAGAAAAATCAAAAAGCCACAAATGTGACTCTTGTCACATCTTTTCTGCACATGGGCTGAAGCCCAAGACAATGACTCTGGAAAACAAGAAAAAGCACAGACAGAAACACCTTACTGAACTGAAACCAGATGCAATGCTCTTTGGATACAATGGGATGCTTTATGGGGTGTTTCAAAAGAAGTGAGGAACCAAGGTCACTAACTACTGTCAAAAAAGAAATCTTGACCCACTTTAGCAGAGGACTTGCTTAGTTCTCCAAGATATGTGTGGCTGACTTTGGTTTCGTGTTAGAAAATTGCCCATTTAGTAACATAAGTCTGTACAGTTTTGCTTTGCTTTGTTTTGTTTTGTTGCCCTGAAGGTGAAAGGAAAAAAAAAAAAAAAAAAGAATCAACACATAAAGGCAAAGATCTTCTTCATGCTTAGGAACATGGTTTATTGATGGAGTGGCAATGCCAGGATAACAATTGTACTTGATGATCCCTTAATGGTTCTGAGGTCTCATGTTGTAAGACAACTGCTTAAATGTCCATCTTGCATCACTAGAATTAAATTTTGGGCATTGGCTGCACTCAGTGGAGAGGCCAAGGGAACAGCACAACAGTTCTGTGCAGGATAGGGGAAGGTTCAGTGGAGACAGACTAGTACAGAGCAGGCTGGGGGGAAAAAAAAGAGCTCCACATTTGGATGAAATCTATCAGATTCTCAAAATGAAGAGTGAACTGTGGAGGGAGTCTGACTTTTATCCTGGATTTTGTGTGATTTGTTACTCTGGAGAAGTGGAAAGCCCTTCATTCTACATTTAAACCAGGAATGAAAATTCTCCATTTAGGGGATCAAAGTTTAAACAGAACTGTCTGCATGCTGCAAAAAATAAGCATGTTTTCATTAACATTTCTAGCATAAATGAGATCACAAATAAAGAAAATTATAATAAACTAGCTTTGATTAAAGTTCCATTGTAATTGTTGCTGTTGTTTTATTAAGCTGCAATATACAACAACTCTAGCATCTGATATATAACCAAAATGACCAATGTTAAGGTAAACTCATTAGGCAGGAAAAAGATTGAGTTATCCATAAAAAATCCCAAAGGAATATTTTGAACTCGTTCAAACTCTTTAGAGGTCTCACTTAAAACTTTCCAGATAGTTAAGTTTTCCTTTTAAAATTAAGTGATTTGATTTTCATTAACAAGTATGGTCTGAATTTTGAAAAATTATTAGATATTATTCAAAATATCTATTTTTATACATAACCTGTATTCCCATGTGCTGAAAATTAGGCTCATTTAAATGGGCTTTACCTGGAAATAAAACCAGTCAAAATTAGTAGCCCATTTGAAAATTTAGATTTAAGTTTGATTATGCTTTTAACGAAATAAATGAACACATTTCATTACAGCTTTTACTGAAAACTGAATTGAATCTTTACTTGGAGGCTATAACAGCATTCTTGTTCCATAAATGTTATCTTGTAATTTTCTTGTATTTGCTGTCAGGCTGCTACCCATTAAATTAATTATCTAAACTATTTGAGGCAGGACTGCCTATTTTTCCCTATTGTACCTTCGCTGTAGTGGAACTGCAATGTGAGAATAGAGCCCATAGATGTAAACAATAAGCAAAACTCCTAATGATGGCAATGATAAGGGTGATAACATTTTATTTGCTTTTAGCTAGCAACTTATATATGAAGTAAAGAAAAACATAAAATGTAAGCCCAGCCAACTTGGATTATAATTAGGCTCTGATGATATTCTTGCTCAAAATAATTAGTCACTGCATGATGTGTCTTATTAGAACTTTTACTTCTTGTGGAAAACTATTGGAAAAAAAACCCAAAAAACTAAACAAAACAAACCTAAACAAAAAATATTACAACTCCAAATCAGCTAGAAATGCACTGTGTTTTCAGAGATTTCCAGTCTTTAAAGAGACCTAAAACATAATCCATGCAGAGTCCCTGAACATTAATGGACATTCTATTTGCCAGAGTCATAATATAATATATTCTTTGTTCAATAACTTAGGAGAAAGCAATCAATACACGGACTCTACAGACTCCTAGTCTCAGGATTCCCTACGGGGCTTTTGGCCTCTCCTGTAATGGGCTGTGTTGTTTTTAGTGCTGCAATGGCATCATTTAGCTCAACATGACACTTCCTTCACTCATCTGCCACGAGGATGTTTGCAAGTCAAGAGGAGAAACATTAAATGGAATAAAACTAGAGGAGTTAAGATGAAAAGTATTTCCCAAAGGCACAAGGAGAGGCTTCCAACAATATAGCAAACTGAGATTTAGGAGAATGTACAGTCAGCAGCCAGATTAAGGTAGGAAAAGATATCTATAAGCCATGTTCATATTTAACTCATGTAAAACTGCCTTTGTTCTTCTCATAGAGGGCAAAAAAAGTAAAAGGCCTAAGGATTGGCCCATTTCTTTTGTAGGTCTTTCCAATCAGTGAAAATTTAGATTAAGAGATTAAACTCAATCTCAGTCTCAGTCTCAGTTTATGGTGAGGAGTTTGTATAAGCAAAGAGAGGAAATGGAGAGGAGGGCTGGCCACAACAAAGTATGTTATGGCTGTTTTCTGCCCTCTAAAGTGACACAGGGAATGAGAAATTTATTTGAGCTGTCCTGAACCTGCTTTCTTCTACAGTTAACCACAAGGGAAACCCATAATTGCCTCAGGCTGTAATAACATAAGAAGTTCAGTATTGGAAAAGTCATGGGCAGTGCAACCTGTTTGTTTGCTGTTGCTCCATGCCTTATATTATGAGTGAACATATGCAGTAAGACAAGGAAACTTATTCCCTTGAAACCAGTTAATTCCTCTTTACTGTCTGCAGTCAGCACAGAACGTGTTACAGGAAGGGACTGGAGCAATTTATCAACACCAGAAGTTAAAGAACTCTCAACTGGCAGATACTCAAGCACTGAGATGATTTGGTCTGTGCAATTAATTTTTAAATGATAGTTATGAAGGCTGTGGGACTTAGGATCAGTGATTTGCATTTCAATAAACACCAGTTCAGAAATTCTTCAGTATTGCTGGAGAGCAACCAATGGCTTAACAAACTTTATTAATTTTCAGTTGAATGTTTATTGTGGTTCCACTTTGAAATAAGATATGGATCAATGCTCTTCTTGGCAATGGTCAAAACTATAAGGGTTGGGCTCAGATAAATACAGAAGTTTGCATATGTGTCCAAAGCCCATCAGACAGGCTGGTCCTGATGTCTCTGGTTTTGTAAACTTAGCAGTGGGCATCATCTCCGTACTGTTTATATACAGATGTCTGGCCATTATGAACTGTGCTCATGTTGGTTATCTTCTGATATGTGTCCATTAAAGATTATTGATGCAAGAGGGTGTCATCTATGCACCAAGCACATATTCAGACTCTCATCATTATTAGGCACCTGCTTTAGCTATTAAATAAAAAATCCATAAATGCTACATTTGACCATTTTCCAGATCACATTTTGATTATGCTATATCCTTAATAACTAAGTAAAATTATGCATGCATGGATCTACTTATAGGTAGTGTCTATAGGTATGAAAGGGAATGTCCTTCTCATGGGTTGGAGATGACTCGCCCATTATCCTGTTGTACAGCTTCTCATTCCTTAAGTCCCAATTTGCTTCAACTCCACAGAAGATTTAGGCAGACCTCATATTTCTCAGTCCTTCAAATAATTTTGAAGTAACTGTGTGCACCACTACGTTCTGTTGCACAAAGTTAAATTTTTCCTATGCACTAACATGGTCAGATGTTCCTTTGGGATCAAAAGCTTATCCCATAGCTAAAGCTCAAGAACCCCAGTTCCATTTCCTTAGGATCAGTCTCTTTACTGCTGCTATGATCTTGTATTTTTCATCTCATGTTTATATAACAGAAACAATTAAGTAAGCATTTGTTTCATACATGGTACCCATAACTTCTCTAGCATCACTGAACTGCAGTATTATTTCCCCCAGGAAACAATTTTTAAAAATTTAAAAACTATAGATATATATGTATATAAATGAAAACCACAATCTATATATTTACATTATTTATAAAGTCTCAAGGATTATTTCCCTGTACAAAAAGAATCGAGATACTGATACTTGGGAAAACTGGGAAACTTTAATTTTTTTCTCTAAATCAAATTTCTGTAAAAGAAAAAGAAACAACAATTTCTAGTCACACACAGCTATAAGTTGCCTAATGGTAGAGTAAAAAACCACAATGTTTTTTCATTTTCTATATTTCCGTCCACCTCTAAAAAAGTTTGAAAGATTTAATTTTAATTATTTTGTCAAGTAAAAAGGCTACATTTTTAGGAAAATTCAGCTTTTAGCATTATAAATTTTTTTGAAACACTAGTCTTCTTTGCATTAATTAATTTATTTTGAATATGGTATTAAACACTGAGAAAAAAGAAAGATGAGAGGGAATAAGTATGAAAATACATAATCACATATACATACATCTCATGAAAATATGGGTAAGTATATATATGCATATATAAGTATATATACAAGTCATGCTGAAATTCTGATATACACATATACATGCACACTCATGCCTACACTAAAATGAAAGGGTTGATTTTTAATTTGAAATAAAGATTTCAATACAATCAAAGTGAAAGTTAATGTAATGATGTTCTTTTTCATTACGAAAAAATTGTAAACACTTTGTCTTTGTTCTGTACTGCAGAGCTTTGTGAGAACTAAAATATGATAGTTTGCTGTTACAAGATGCCTTAGAGGCAGAACATAAACAAACATCCTAATCAGTAAATTGAAAATTAGAGTTCATTATTTTCTCCCCCCTTAATGATTGCAGTTCCACTGGCAGGTATTCAGCTTCATATTCATATTCAGCTCAGTGAAAGCAGTATCAGACCAGTGGACTAGACGGATGACTAGTTTCTCCCAAAATATTGTGCTGAGGGCTGTGTGAGACAGCAACTTACTTGACAGGCATTGGCAATTTTTTTTTTTTTCTCAGCCTGTGCAGAGGTAATGCCTTTTAGGCAAAACACACAGCACCATGAGGCATCACGGTCCATTCCAGTAATATAAAATACACAGGAGTTGTGCTGCAGAAATTCTCATTTGACCCAAAGTCACAAGCAGTGAGGAGAAAGTGGAGAGCAAGACTAGGCAGCTCAGTTGAAATAGGAAGAACGGGAAGCCCTGAGGAAAACAGTGTAGATTTTGCTCTGTCATTTGTCATGGACCATCTGCCTGACCCAGCAAAGACAGTCCCTTGGGAGACTTTGAATATAGACATCAGAAATGGCTTCAGAAATCTTTCTGCTCTCTGCTTGGGCTTCCAGCACGAACTTCTTCAGGCAACAGCAACTGTTCTAGATAATTTCCAAGGAGAGCCTCCCGTGAGACTGGCAAGGAGCCCAGTTTTATGTGTGCCCATGTAAACAAATTCCATGAGCCAAAAAATAACCCAGAAGAACACGACAAAGTCAGGGAGTTTGTGCAATCCATTGCCACAGCTGAGCATGGGGCCACAGCAAACAACTCCAGACTTTTGGAGAGAGATCTGGAACATCTTCATGCTCTGAGAAAATATCTTAGATCAAAAGGAAAATACTTTGCACACACACATATAAGCTGTTGTGGTGGAACGCTATGGGAGACATGTAGTACAAGTAGCTTATGTTTTCCATTTAGATTGGCATTTCAAAATCGGTTTATTGTCTTACACTATTTACAAACTTATTCTGAGTATTAAACACTGCTTTCCAGTTTCCACTTGAAAACTAAGTGGAAAGTATTTGGAAATACTTATCTAGGATTTTTCAGTATGTTAGGGCTAGACTTTGAAATCCAATCTGGGAAGACAAAAGTCCTTTCCTGTGCTTCAATATAGGATTAACACAGGGGCATGAGGAAGAGAAGCACAAGCAGAATATCCCAGTACTGCCTGGACCTGTTACAATCACATTCTTGTGTCCATGGGGGAAAAAAGATTCTGGCAAATAATCTACTATAAATAAAAGACACTGTAGCTGTTTTCAAACCGTGTGACTTAGATAATGCGCCAGTTCTCCTGTCACAGCATTTTTAACAGGATAGAGAAGCAATCTTATTTAAACGGAGTGTTAAATTTTCAGGCTCCGCCTTCTGCATGAGAACTCTCTAGCTTAAAAAGTCCATCCTTTTTTCTAGGAGTGCTGCCATCCTGAACAAATGAGGCAGAAGGAAATAACTGGCTTGATCATGTCAGGCAGTGAGTAATGCTGATGTCAGACACTGGCTCTGAAAGATGCTGAAATTGTAAGTCTCGGTGATTTTGTGGTTTGAAATGCTGAGTAGAGGGATAGTGGATTATGTAGCTGAAGAACTGCTGAAAACGAGTTGTCTTGGTTGTGTCAAAATCTCCCCTATGATGAGCCTGGAAACCTCATCACGAGTCTCAAGAAAGCCATTTCTTTTGCTAATTATTTCCCTCAAATGTGCATTCAATTTAATGTGTCATTTGAGATTCAGATCCTCCACACATATGCAAGAGTTGAATAACTGATTGAATATAAACACTGGGGCATAAAGACCCGGGCCTCAGGAAAAAAAAATAATTTTTTGAATGTTTTGTGAAATCTCCATTAAAGAAAATGATGCACCACTGCCAACACGAGACATACCTGAAACTCCACCTACCTGAAAGCCTGGTCAGAAAGCTTTGCCCTTCCATCTCAGACAGCCCATACAATTTTCTTCTACTTCACTCTCAATATATTGAGAAAGAAGTACAACGTTTAACCTAAAGCTGCCTGTCCCAACTAACCTTGAAGTAATTAAAGTTTTTGTTAACTTTTACAACAAATCTCATTAACCTTCTCCACTTTCACGTTTTTCATTCTTCTAGTATCTTTCATCTAAAAGAGATCAAGCTCCAAGGAGAAGGCTGAGGTTGTCCTAACAATTGTTTTTCTGACTAAAAAACCCAAAAAAACCCTAACTAACCAACCAAAGCCTAGATCTTCTAGAAAACCAAGAATTTTTCATTTAGGTATCACATGAAAGATTCAGGATAATTTTTTTTAGTCAGATTATTGTCTTTTTTTTTTTTTTAACACAGTTAGTGATGAATATTGATCAGAGTCATCTCATCCACACATTCCTTTTCCCTTACTTGTCAAGAGCATGATAATGATCTCTTCTCCACAGTTAAAATCTACAAGAATGTCTGCACTGCAGATTTCACTATACTGTAAGGGTCTCTGAATTAGCATATAACAGAAATTAAAACAGAAACCATGTCTGCACAGTAATCTACACTTTCCCTGCAGACTGCCTTCATGCAGTATGGCATGCTGGCCTTCCAAGTCTGCACAGGACACACAGCCTGTTAACTTTGCTAACTTTTCAGCAGGTTCAGTTCCCTCTTTGCCTTTTTTTCCCTCTATCTAGTAAAGGGGAAGATAACGGGGTAACCTCCCTAAGACAAGTCTAAATAAATGGATTGTCCATGCAAGATATTTGAATGCAAAATAGCATTTCAGCAGCAGGTGCTGACTGAGGTCTGGGTTAGTGTTGCCTAAGTTAAAGAGGAGCTTCCAGAAACAGAGGAGCTTTCTAGAAATAGAAAGTTGCTTCATCCCTAGTTCAGGTCTACACAGCTTTATTTTAGGGCAACCTGTCTCCACATTTTAGATATAAATTCAGCTTTGCATGGAACCAAATATGCAACAAGCCTCTAAGTGGCATGGCAATGTATGTCTGGATCAAAACTGTTGCTCAGACACATAAATTGAATCATGGTCTGGGTGTGCTCACCACGTAGGAATTGCTTAGATGAGCCTTAGGGGGAGGTTCCATTGGCTGCCCTTATCACGTTCACGTTGTTTTTACCCAGATTAGGAGATGCTGCAAGGGTAAACCCACTGGTACTTGGAGAGGTTCACACTAGATAACAACATGAATTCCAGATCCGCTTAAGTTTAATACAATAAAGTAAAAATGTAAAGACAACAAGCTGACAACGCCTGCTGATTTCGAGCCAGCAGTTACTTTTTTTCCCCCAAGATAAACCCTCCAACTTGAGGAAACATTTCATTTATGACAGAGCAGTGCAGTGCTAGCAGCAGCCAACTTTCAAAGCAATTATTGCTGTTGAACTGAAGAGGGCTTTAAACATTTCATTCAGATCGATTTATTCAAAAGTGTTTAAGGCTCAGCCAAGTTTACTACTGGTGTGGTCATGGGACACTTTATGGTTTATCATAATGTTTGATCAGTTGCAGAGGGACACGAAACAAGGGGAAATGCAAAGGAGGCAGAAAAAATCTATTGGGTGTTTTTTCTGTTGTCGATATGTCCATTTCTGGAGCCATTTTTGTGGTTGACAAGAGATAGAGGAGGTTGAGGGCAGTCTGGGATGCAAGGCAGAATTAACTGTTGAACATCTTTTCTATTCTCCAGTGGAGGGTTAAACTTTATGAAAGATTTTAAATCTTCCTTTTCCTTCTGAATTTTGAGTCTTCCTTTTAATGTTTTTTTTTCTTTATTTTTGCCTATTTTTTTTAACGTTTTGTCCAGCCCTGTCTCCAAAAAAAGCAATAAGCCTGTCAAAGAAGGAATTAATTAAGCAAATCAATCAGTCAGTTTTATTAAGGAATTACAAAGCCCATGTGCAGCATTAATTATTTAGATAATGGGACATCTCTAAGCCTTTCTTCTCAATTATTGATAAGCTGCTATCTATCATTCTGACTGTTTTAGTACTGATTTAGTTGTGAATGAAGCCAGGTCATTGAGCCATAGCATATGCCAGTTATGAGAGCTGCTAGATGACTAGGGGCAGAAGAGAGAGAAAGATGAGAAGTATCATTTATTTCCATCCACAGTGATTGCACATATTAAATATTTCAGGGCACGTGTCTTCGTCTGAGCTGCAGATGAAAGGGAAACTGTCCTTCTGTGCTGATATCATCTGGGTGATCACCTTTGTTCAATGAGGCAGTACATGCCCATTCTTTCCCACTGCAATATCCATGCAACTTTTTTTGTTGACTTTATGTGAGATTCCTCATTAGTTTGTAGGGCCTGGAAAAATGAGAGGCCTTTCCACTGTCACAAGAAAAAGTTATCTTTTTGCATCTGCTGATCAAGGCAACTGTTCTCATTTTTCTCTTTACTAGGAATTTCATGACAACTGCTTTAATAGAGAGCCCTTCTGCAGCCCTAGGCATATTTTTCATGCTCACCTCATTAGATATAATATACAGGGAAGTGTTCTCCTACCTGCTTTCATAAGTGGAGAGCAAAGGCATTGACCTCGTAATGTTGAAATTCAAGCAATCAAACAACAACTTCTTCATCACTGGGGAAAAGGAAATACATATAAATAGTCACTGATGGGAAAAAGAATTCATAATAAAGGAAACAATGAATCTCAATAAAATTATCTCATAATTGAGAATACTCACATTCCACTTGAAAACAACTGCAGAAGGCAGAATTTTTTAGGAAATATGATGACTATTGTACAGTACATAAAGACAACAAGCTTCATTTATTACTGCCATTTCAGAACATTTTCCATTCTTTCTAAACAGTCTGAAAGGCTGCTCAGTATAGACTAGCCAGTAAAAAGGGAAGGGTATAGAGGCTGTAGATCTGGCTTATGGGAAGATCGTATCATCTTGGACTGTAATATATTTTCAGGCAAATATTGGTCTCTGGCAGATGGACTATGGGTTTAGTACTTTTGAGAATGTTCCAAGAGTCCAGAAAAATATTTACACTGTCCAGCTACACTGTCACAGAGGAGGGAGGATGTTTTTTCCCACACACCAGCAGCTCCACTCTCTCTCATGGTGTTTTCAGGTGCTTAGGATTGAGTTGGGGTCAGGTGCTGTTCCTGCAAACACTGCAGTGCAGCCTCTGGGCTCCTCTGTGTCTGTCTCCAGAATACCCAGCCCCTAGCTTCAAAACTGACTGCTCCTATCTTTCCTACATTGACAAGAAAAGAGACATGTTTCAAAGCATAAGCATATCTCTAGTCGTGGTCAGAAGGAAATTTATTGAACCAAATAATTGCCTTGGGTAAATTGACTTTGTGCCATCCTGTGAACACACAGCTTTGGAACTGGCATGATACTACACAGGATTAGAAATTCTAATGTCCCCCTCACAGAGAAAAGACTGCTCATTAAACTGTGTGTGTTCTCACAGTGCTTCTACCTTTCCACCTGCTAGATCAACATCAAAATTAGAAGCACTGTAGAATTTGCAAGAGGTGAAGCTCAGAGGGGTAGAGTGCCATCCCTTCAGTTTCCATAAACTTGACATAGAGATAAGCATTCATTGTTACCTAGCCATGCAGATTACTTTTCCTCAGCTCTCAGCTAAAAGCTATGAATAAGCAATATTAAAAAAAAATAATAGTTAAGAGTAAGAACTTTTTCTCATTTCGAAATGTTCCACTTTGGCAGAGAATTTTACCTTGAATATGAAGATTCCATGCAAACTTGCATCTTATTTTCAGGTAGAAACCTGAAAGTGTAGTATAATAGCCTAAAGAAATCTTGCTGAAGACAGATATAAATTCAATTTTACTAATAAGAAGCAATTACGGTTTGGAAAAGAACTGGATGAAATCTGTGAATTAAAAGTCAGGGGGTTAGGGAACAAAGATTCGCAGTCCTTGGCCATTTTTATTCGCTACTCTATTCAAGGAATGTTCCACTTGTTGTAACTTTGTGGGCTTTCTGTCTTCCAGTGTATCTATTACTTGTCCACTGACAGCTGCTTTCTGGCTGTAGCCTTAGGCTTAGCACACACTGCTGCCACTTTGCCTTAGCAATGCTGTCCTGCTTTGACTTTTGCCAAATTGTGTGTCATATATGCTAAAAAATCTCAGCTGTTAAGGAAGAAGGGGAAAAAAAACCCCAGAGAATAACTGTTCATTATGGTAATGCAGAAATAACAATAACTTTAACATACATAGGTGGACATATGTATGTATAACCCCTGTAAAATACATCTGACACTGACTGCACATCACTCAAGAGCCAAGCACAGCATAGCTCAGAGAGTAACACAACAATATCTTTGGCAGTAACACAGACACAGCATCATTTCAAAAGGACACATATTGTCACAGGACTGTCACCCATGAGGGTCCATCTCTGAGTGACCAGGTGGTTTTTTGTATGTTTCTACTTTTTAAAAAAGGAACAAAAAAAGTATCTCCTCTCCTTTGGGTTATGTGTCTGACAGCTGGGGGGGATCAGAAACATGTTCTTGCTGTGGGTCAGAAGACAAACATCACCCATTACGATCCCTTTTTCTTTTTGTTTCCCTACCCCCATGAAAATACAGAAATACTGTCATTTGAGAAGTGGAACTCAGGACAAACCTTGTACTCAAAATGAATAGCTGGATCCATAGTCCAGTCTTTCCTTGGCAGACAGATCTTTCTGCCTGAGCTGAAACTGTTTCTGCTGTGACTCTACCCCACCTTCCAAAAGGACATGCTTGGAAATGGGATAAATCATCTCCATCATGGAGGGACCACCACCAGCAGTCAGTCCTAAAAGTTGATTATGCTGAATTGCTCCTTTCCCCAACTCTTCTGGTGCAGTGTGAGCAGCAATATAAAGCCTGTGCTCAACCGAAACAGAGTCCACAGCGATCTCACCACATCCCAGAAAGAATATTTCCTGAAGTGGTCAAATTAAAACGGCTGATGTTTCGAGTTCTTGCGAGAAAAGTGGTATTAACTGTCTAAAACCAAGAGCTCCAAGCTTCGTCTAATCCCAAAGATTTTAATTCCTGTGTCAGAGTGCTATCTAGCACTGTGCTGGGGTTTGACTCAGCAGTCAGTCAGATAAGAATAACCTCATCACTTTTTTGTATTGCTCATGGTTTAACTGTAGTTCTAGGTTAGTGAAATTCCTACCTAGTGCAATGAATCCTGTTCTTCTTTAAACACAGGCTGAATTTAGCTTAATTTAGATGCAGAATTTAGTTAACAATCATAATTCTTCACATTCCTTAGTATGATAAAAATTTCCAGTGCTGTAGTCAGTGCAGAAAAAATATTTTCTCTGTTGTGATTTGTGATGCTCTGATTTTCAGCAAGAAAATGAAATGGTGAATGAATTGAATATTTATAGCTGTATTCCCCAGGGGAATCTGCCCTGATAATCTAGTCTCAGGACTGAAACTCCAAGGAAGATCACTGCTTCCCTCAGTTTACGCACTGATCAAAGGGGTCCAAGCAATAACTTCGGTCATGCAACACCTCAGTCAGTTTTGCTTCTATTCCTGTAGGGGAGCCTTATGATTTCCATGATCATACACTGTATTCATGTCTGTGAGCTTTGTCTCAAGCTCTATCAAGTTTATCCAATATTGATAGAAAGCAAAGACCTGATTTGAATAATTTCAGCAGTGTTCAGATGTTCATCATTATTTCTTTTACTGAAAGACTTGAGCACATTAATTACAGAACCATGTTATTGTGTCAGATACTTTCCAGGCATGGAACATAAAATGGTCCCTGCCCCCGAAATACTGGGCAAGACAAAGGCAAAATCTAAAGAGCCCCTCAGGAATACTGGGAACAACAGAACACTACTGGTTATTTTTGTTGTTAATGTATTGACAGGCTTTCTGCAAAGGTGTTACAACAAGTAAGAGCTTTAAGAAGGAATTTGAAGAAGACTTGTTATGGCTCTTCTTCACAGGAAAAGTCAATGAAGCACCATGGGGATAAGTACAGTGGAAAGAACAAAATGATTGAAAATTTCACAAGCTGATCATGCAGGTTAAACACCACGTGGAAGCTGGAGGTCAGAATTAACATCTTGAGAGCAGTGAGAAATTATGTACAGAAACAATCCTGAGCTATGACTGTTTTTTGCACTTCTTGAAAGCAGGGAAAGAGTGAAAGCATGAAGGAAAAAAAGAGACAATCCCAGGTTTTACGTCAAAAGAAAAGTTGTCTGCAGCATTCACACCCTGATAAAAGGGATATTATAGAAATTGAGATACCAGCTGTTGAGAGGAGAGGTGAGAGTTTTCCTGTGTGGATGGATGTGAAAAGCCATACTGTGCACATGATCAGATGTTCAGAGTGGGTACTGAGGGCCTGGGAAGATTTCAGCAGCACAGCTGTCCCACAAGCCCACTTTGCTGGACTAGATGGAAATGAGCAGGATAATGGACACCCAGAATCTGGCCTTGTGGAGCAAGGAGCGGGAGGAGGACTCAGCATAAATCCTCACTTCAGATCCAGCCCAGGGCAGAGAGACAAAGGGAAAAATGACATGGAGCTTTCATTTGTGTTTCAAATTAAAATAGACAAAAAGAGTTTTCATTATTGAATTTATCCTCTCTATAGCTGAAACAGTAGATTAAAGTCCTCTATATTGCTTGCTAACTTGCCAGTATTCCAGTCTTCAGAACATTGCTGATTTAATTCTTCATAGGGCTTTTTATTTTTTCTTTTAAAGTGGTATAAGCATATCAGTAAATCAGAACTATTCTATTATCTTCAGTTTTCCTCTAAATGATGTCTTTTGTGCCTTTTTTTTTGGTTCTGATGTCTTTCCCCTGCCCTGAATTTTACTAATTCTCATTTTATCTATTTATGCAGTATCCTCTTCCAACTGTCTTGTCCAGATGATCCACTAACAACTGGACTAATGGCCATTTCACTCCTTAGCAGCTGAGAGGGTGAGAGAATGAAGGGGTCAGGACATCAGCTGCTGCAAATTGGTGCTGCACCATTGATTTAATTGAAATGGTGCCAGTTTACAGCAGCCGAGAATCTGAGCCTGGAGCTCTGCTCAGCCCTAGCTCAAGGAAAGCACATCTCCAATCTGTTCACCCACCTGAAGTTTGCTACCTGAAGTATGTTAAAGCTCAAGTTGGCTCTCCAGATGAACACTGTCCAATTAAGAGAAAATGAAAAGCAGCAGCATCCAACCATTTACTTTCTTTCTCATGACCCTCTCAAAGACATCGGCATCTTCACGTTTCATGAAGGATATGCACATTTGGTTTTGGAGGAAAAACATCAAGTAAACAGTAAGATCTAGGACATTGCCACAGCTCTACAGACTTAGTTTGTCAGTGTCTCTTTTGCACTTCAGTTTGCTGATGGTAACACTGGTTTTGGTTCATAGGCCATACATTTCACATTAGTGCTTTTCCAGACTGAGGCATAAATTTTAGCTGCAAATTATAGCAACTCCCATAACCCTGCAAGGAGTTTTACACCTAAGTATTTAGAACAGACTTGAACTTCCTCTTTCCCCACTAACTGCTGGAGATAATTTCTGATCTGAACTGTTTGGTCTAGCCCTTCCCTTTCAATTTCTATTCAAGTGTGACTATTTTGCAAAATATGTGTCTAAAATACAGTGTATTGCTACTGTTTACTGCAGGGAATTATACTACCAGTTTCTCTTACTCTGTTGTGCACATTCTGTTTATTCCCGTGGACTGAATGAGTTAAAAAAAAACTATATTCAAGGCAGACTCACCATTCTAAGAGTTGTCAAGATTGGCCCATGGATAGCAAGATGACAAACACCTGAATTTTGACATCTGCATTGATAAAGTAGAGTCAATATTACAAATTACAGGGAAGAAGAAAAGAGAAAACAACTAAAAAAAACCAAAAAAAAAACCAAAAAAAAACCCAAAAAAAAACCCCCAAGCAAAACCCATACCCAAAAACCTGAGGGCCTGCTTAGTTTTTTTTTGTTTGTTTTTTTTTTTGTTTGTTTGTTTGTTTGTTTTTGTTTTTTTTTTTTTTTTTGGTTTTTTTTTTTTTTTTTTTTTTGGCAAAAAAACCTGCTACAGAAACAAATGTAGATGAGGGGGGCACTGAGCCATATAGAAGTGAGTAATTATCTACTGTTACAGGCCTTATTATCTCTCCAAATGTTTGCTAAAAATTCTATTGGGCAACCATCTGGACCCTGAGCTTTAACAGTGGATACAGAGTGGATTGTTGCTTTAACTTTCAGATGGGAAAATTTCTTTCTTTAATTCTTTCCTGTCATCCTGTGCTAAATAATTTAGTTGAATGTCTCCTAGATAGTTTTCTGAGTCCTCAGAGTCAGTGCATTCTAGATGATATCATCACATAAAATATTCTTTGAAAGTTTATATATATCGGATTTTTTTAGCACTAGAGGATCTGAGGACACTTTACCATCTGTTGTAAGGGTTTGCTAATGCACCTATTTTCTCTTCTATCCCTAACATTCTCTTTTTAAATTACTAGTCTTAATAATTTGCCTAATTGGTAGCCTCCCCCCACATCTGAAATGATATACAATGCATATTGCTTCAACATCCTCTCTATGTATGAAACCTAGCAGTTCTCCTCTAAGAATTTCCATTGTTACTGTATTGCTGTAGTTTTCAACAGCAAATATAATTTCCTTCATTCGGGCTGTGATAAATAATTCAATAACATATCATCAATAACTATAGACCAGTTGCTTAGCTTGAAACATGTCTCTACTTTGCTGTGAAGGTCATCATAATCAATTATGCACCTATCTTCCATGGAATGTTTAAATTTAGTATTATAATCATAACAATAAATTATCTTTGTTCTTATGAAGGATATTTCATTGACATAGGTTTTCAACTGGTTTTCTGTTTGTCTTTTTTTTTTTAACTAATTTCCAGATAGGCACTGCAAGACATCCAGCTTTTACTGTCTTGACCAAAGTCACAATACTGCATGAACAGCAGAACCAGAAATATAATCAGTCACCTGATGTTCTGCAGTTTCCTTTGGATATTTTCAGAGAAATTATGTGATGACCAAGCTGCGAGTCTTCTCCCATGGCACTGAATCCATATTGCCTCCTCCCTACCAAGTGATGGCTTTCAACTCTCCCCAGTTCCAAGTTGCACAGGGAACCTGTAATGGGATTGCATCACATTTGAATTTACCTTTTGAAATGCAGCCCTCGGGCAGTCTCTGCATTTCTCTAGCTGAGAAGAGATATGGGTGAATCAAGTTCTTGATTTAGCTGCCAATAAGTGTCTAAAGCACTTCATGACTGACAGTCTGCAGAGGAGCAGCAGGATCCCACAGGAACTAACAAGGGGATGCAGTTAAATCAGCCTCCCAGCCAAGAGGAGGACTGTTCCAGAAGAAAAGGAAAGAGAAGAACGTGACAATGTCCTTGCTGTGTCCCTGACTTCCAGCACACTCTTATCCCAGGTGGGGAAAAGTCAGTGTGCCCTGCATAAGGTGCAGGATCCTCCTCCACCTCCATCCCAGCACTTGGGCACCCTCTCTCCCACCTCCCACCTCTCTCCCCCAGCTGAGGGGAAGGAAATTAGACAAAGCACACACACATGATTTGTCTTCCCTTTATTCAGAGGTCTATTATAAATGAAAATAGTAATATTCTATATATAATACTATTTTCCTACTCCTCTCTTGCTGCAGTTTTTTATACCTATTTTTTTTTTTAATCCACCTTCTTTTGCTCTGTCTAGTCAGGCCAACTCTTCTGGTGGTATTATTTATTTCTTGGAATTAGTTGCTACTATACTATGTTTTCCTTTGTGGCTTCAATACTTCATAAGCTTGGATTAGTTTAGTTTATCTGAGATCTTTTGCTTAAAATATGTAAATAAAAATAACATTTCAGTAAAAGGTTAATATTTCCAAAAAGGAAATATTAACAGGCTTTTTTTAATCATAGTTAGGATCAGATCTTTGGAGTTATGGAACACCTCTCACTAATGTTATTAGAAGTAGGTGGGTGTTTGGGAGTTCAGAAACAGACTGGTTGTAAAGTCTTGACCTGAAAACTCCAAAAGAGAAAGTGCAATTCTTAGAAGAGGGAAGAAAAGAAGTGTTCCAAGGAGTAAAATACAACCATCATTGTAAAATATGTGCAAGACTGGGGGTTGTGGGATAAATTAATCTGGATGATAGATAATCCTGAATGGGAGAAGAAATGGATAACATAACTTCATAGCTTTTAATTCTTCTAAGTCTTAGTTGAAACTCTTCCCTCAGGAAAACCAATGATTTCTGTACTCCAAAGCATCCTCAACAGAGTCTTGGAAGCCACAAGAAGGAACTCAAAGCAGTAGTTTGCAAGAGGTCTTATTGCTTAACTGTGGCAATGACATTAATGGGAATGAGTGGGGATGGTCTGTGCTAGCACTCACTGAAGGTCTTTCAGAGTATGCAAACACATTATTATAAATAGTAGCTGCAGAGAGGAAATGGGAAAAAGTGTCATTGTACCAGCTGAAAGGGCTCTGCAATACAGAAGGTAGAAATTGCAGTTGCAGATCAAAATTATAATGCATTTAACCCCATGCCATTTAACACCAGCTATCACCAGGACACTCAGCCTGGGAAGCACAAATACTACTTTAATCCTAAATTCTCTTTTGACCAGAACAAACTGTCACAGACTTTTCCTTCCCTCCAAACAACTGCCCCCGCCTGTCCTCTCCTCCTGACCCCATGGTATCACCTGGCAGAAAGCCCCACAAACTGATGCAAAGACAGTTGAAAGTAGAAGGGAGTTTCCTCAGTTCTCTTTCAGTGCATGCGGGTGTACATTTCTGAGTATACATAAACAGTCCATACACCAGGAATTACAGACCAACACCAGTGAGCATCCAGGGATATATAACCAGACCTATGTCCACACATGTTTGCAGAAAGAGACAAACCCCAGGCACCCCTAGTGTCAAACAGTTTGCCTTAAAATAAGTACTATCATTTTAGCCTAACCTCTCTCCAATCTCATCATTATGTGCTTGGGATTTTTTGATGGCATACTTGTCTATTTCAGTACCATCTTGCTATTGGGAAAAAAAAAAAAATATTATCACAAGGAGAGCTTTGGAGCCATAACTTATTGCAAACCCATCCACTGATTTGTCTATTTTTTTCCTCTTTCTCCCTCTCTTGTCTCCTGGTATTCAATGTCCCTACAGAAATGCAGATACGGCCTGCCCAAGGCATGAGCATAAAGGACATATAGGGTGAATGAGGGAAGCTCAGCACATTTTTAAATTAAAAAGAACATCTGCAGTTTTGCTAGCTGGGATAAAAATTACAAGAGCTGTGTATTCTCATGCTTCAGGGCATAAACTGATCAGTACCTAGGGTCAGGTACACCCCAATCTGTCACAATTAGGCACATACACAGAGTTTTAAACTTTCTCTGGAAACAGCTGGTTTTGGCTGCTGTTGCTGACAAATACAGTGGATTGAGGGGGTCCACTGGCTGGATAAGGAACAGAAAGTTCTGATTTTCTGTTACAATGCAATTTATACAGAAAAATTTATGTGGCTTGAAAATCCACATGTAAAGAACATTTACTGTCTTCTTCCTTTTATATTTATGTTAGGAGTCCCCTCTCATCTTCTCTCTGATCTAGTAGGATATTTTAATTAGGGAGACCTTTCCCTAGAAGCCTTTCTCTCACCTCTTTGAAGTAGTTTACCAGGCATCTTTCTGTTACATTTAGCCAACTCCTGATTTTTTGTTGTCTGCTTTTAGTCGTAAAAGCCATGCCAGAAATATGATTTTCCTTTGTCCCTTTAGATGTTGTGAACTGCAGACGGAAGGAGAGAAGAGGTGATGTAAGAGTTCACTTTTCCTGCCATTTCTAGACATGAGAGGATGGCCTCTCCAGGTAGCTGTTCTCATAAATGATGCTATCTGGACAGGCTAAATGATAGCATGTTGAAATTTCATATGAAACAGAATGATTTCCATATCTGCAGATCCTCTTCAGTGGCATTAGTTATGCTAATAAAGTGGTGCGACTTTTCTGGCAGTGCTTGAGGCAGCTGCCAGGCTGTGACTGAAGACTCTATCTGGGGAAATAAGTCAGCAAGTAAAATTCAGATGGCCGACAACCTGCTCGGGTTCCTGCTCCTCATCCAGAGCTGTGCATGAGCTCTATTGTTGAGCGTATAATAAACTGTGCCTAACTCAGACACAACCCTGCTGGCATCTCAGACATTACTTTGCAAAGCTCTTCAGGACACCCCCAGTGTTTGCTTAATTTATATCCTGATAGGCATTTCTATGACATTCAATGCCAGCGTGCAGAAAAGGCTGGCAAAGTTATTAGGGGAAGCAAGAGGAAAACAAAAGAGAGAGTCGGTTCACACATTGCGCCAGATGAGCCCACCAGCTGCTGGAGGAAGAGGCATGTGCCACTCCAACAGCAAAAGGAGGCAGGGTGAATGCAAGATGAAGCTGGATGTGAGACTGCACCCTTTCTTTGCACAACACCGGGGTCCAGACCCAAGCTGGGTGAGAGGAGAGGAATGAGATGCAGAATTCAAATTCTATCCCTTGTCCCTAAGGAAAGCCCCTGGAAATTTGCAGTGCTCTGAGAACCAGAGGGAGGAGTCCTGTCCATACAAGAAATTCCTCTCTACAGGAATGAGCTACATCCCAAATCTCTACAGGATGCATTGTGCTTTTTTGGGGTTTAAATTTTCCTGGTCATGTTTTATGGTTTTCCACTTGTTTCAATCCAGAATTTAAAATTAAATAGGGAAATCTAAGGAAGGAACCATCCTCTGTCAGCTCTGGTCTTGGTTCTTCTGAAGATTTTATGTGGTGGAAGATTTATTTGTGACTAGTTTCTCATAAGAAGCCATCACAGAAAGATCAGTTGTAGAGTTTGCATTTGTTTAGGGAGTGCTATTCTTTCATTCATGTTGTGATGGCAATAGTTATTCTGTTCAAGTTTGCAGAAAACTAATTTAACAAATTATGCTTTCATGTGTGCTGGATGGGTTTCTTTCCCCTTGGGTGATTTGAAGATACACAGATGAGAGAGTCTCATCACTTCCTGCTGAGTGCCCTCTTCTCTGGGACAAAACATCCTGTTCTTTTTTCCTTCTGGCTTTCTGGGCTTTGTGGCTTTGTACCTGGCTCGGGTAAAGGAGGAAACAATTTTTATTATATCACTTTCTTCTCTTCCAACATGTACCTTTCAGGAAGAAAGTCACCATTTAATTCCTCTAGGCCTGCAAATGGAGTTCTGGGGATTGAAACTCCCCACAGACCCCTTAATGGACCAGCCTAACAGACTCACCTTAAATGCCCAGACGTTCATGTCACAGAGATGTCAGATAAATACATAATCCATCCATTCACAAAAGTTTTACTATCTACTAGAGAAGCAGAAGTACTTCTGCCCCCAAAATGCACTTCATGAATTATCAGCATTTCTGGAGCAATGTTCATGCAGAAACTTTTCTTCAACATCAAAAAATGCATCATAGTAAAAAAACATCCCTAAAAGTAAAGACTCCCCTCCTCTCCCCACAAATAACACCAGCCTTTTCCTTTCCCAGCTGGTGGAATCTGTTTGTATCCCCATAGATCTGTAACAACATATTGCTAGTGCTAGTAGCAGGCTGTCAGTTTTGTGTTGAGTTTGCAAGGCCTCAGATACGTCTTTATTGTGTTTGAACTTTTCTTGACCCCCCTGCAGCTTTGTTTTGCTTGGTTTAGCTGAAACTGCAATTTTTCTAATGACCAGATGGCTATGGCTAATTTGTTTTATTTCTGTTTATCTTTTTATGCTACCACCATGGTTTTATAACTCTAATTCAATGTGATATAGAGAAAAGCAGCCCTGGTAAGACAAGAGAGGCCTTAAAAAGTGGGGACATGGGATGTGGAGGAGTGGGGTGATAGAGATGGGACTGGCACTGGAGACTGCATGGCTATAACTAACTCACTCAGGGTCACTTGGGGAAAAAAAAAGGACCTAGAGCTGGATGAAACCAGGTTTAGGGGTAAAAGAAGAAACCATGTCTAAAGACATGAGGAAGGTATTTTATCTGGTACATTTGGATGTAGAGATGCAGTCTAACTAAAATAAGAATACGGCGTGCAGTTGTGCTCAGGAGCACATAAAAATGACCCCAAGTGGATCCTAAAGTCAAAAAGAAGAAGCCACAATCACCACCATCATGTTCCTCCTGGTAAAAGCTCCAGATGCTGACAACTCAGCATAACCCCTGCCACACACACACCACCAGGATGAAACCACTTGCTTTTGGACCCAGCAGAGAGGGAGATGTGTGAGCAGAACGCCAGGGAAAGTGACAGAAACTCAGCTGTGTGTATGACAGTCTCAAGCACAGAATTATTAGTTCTGAAACTTCTCCTGCATAGAAGTGTTCTCTCTTTTTCCACACTAATTAGATGAGGGCTGATAATGATTAAGCAACTAAGATTTTATTATTCTAACAATAAACTCTTGGCTTTATATTTAAGACATGTTTAGTGTTTGCCCATAAAAATGATTCTGAGACTAATGCAGTTTCACAATCAACATTTGCCATAATCTATCAATGTCTGGAAGATGCACTTCATAACCAGTTTAGGCTGATGAGGGACAATAAAAAGGATGGTCCTAGTCCTCTTTGTCTAATACTAATGGCTGGATATTTCTGCCTCTTTAATAGAATTTTGGTTTCTGATAGAGCTGAAAATGCCTCTAGTCTGAATCTAATTGCACTCACACAAAGAGTAGTACCATGCATTAATATTTTCACTACCAGCAGTGGTAATGACAAGATAGCTGTGGAAGTACCATATTTCAGGGCTACAAGGTTACAGCTGCCTCAGTTTCCTTCCTATGCTAAAATTGCCAGCATTGGCCCCAAAATGCTACTGTTGAAACCTTTTGGCTGCAGGTGCAGTTAACATGCACACATTTGGAATTGTGTGGCTGCAAAACTAGCTGCAAACATTATACATTTTGGTGACTGAAGAAGGATAAAGAGATGAGGCAGGAGCTGAGGTGGGAATGAGCCTTTATAAATCAGCTTTGCCACCCAAAAAGGTGTGCGGCTGCACCAAGACTTCCTGCTTGCTGCTCGTTATGTACAATTCCCCTTCTTCCAGGGAGTTCAGTTATCCACTGGGAGAGCAGTGAGATGCAATTTTTCAGTCATCCAATCAGGGAACATATGATTTCAGGGGCACAGCACAGTTTACGGAAGAACAGAGAATGAGCAGCTGAAGTGAATAATTCACAAGCTATCCATAGGCCGCGATTTGTTTGTATAAACTATTTGGTAAATACTTACGCATAACTATCATATTCATAGTGTTCAGGAATGGTTTGGGAACAAAGGCCAAACCTCTTGAATAATTTATTCCCCAGGAATTATTCAGATCGCTCTCGAGTATTCTCTGGAGCCTCTCTCCGTGGCACATTACCAAAAGGCACCGTGCATTAAGTGGAAGTTGGCTGTGCCCCAAGCAGGACGGAGTGTGAGGGTTTGGAGCACAACCTGCGATGTCTGGAGAAAACCTTGTCTCCCTGAGACAAGCTGAGCCGCAGACACCAAGGCACAGATGTGCTGTGTGCCAGTCTCCAGTATTTAAAGTACAACCATAACCTGGTGAAATCAGTGCTGAAGCAATATGTGATGGCAACAGAAGTTAAAAAAAAAAAAAAAAAAAAAAAAAAAAAAAAAAAAAAAAAAACCCAAAAAAACCAAAACAAAGATAACAAGCAAAAAAACAAACAAACAACAATCCCCCAAACAAACAAAATCATAACAAAAGCAAAATAAGCAACAAGAATGAGCCAAAAATGTACAGAAATTTGGAGAAAACACAACTTGAAAAGCAATAAAATTCTCCTGCTCTATATTATGAAAAACAGCTAATTATTTTGTTTTATTCTTTTCCCCTCATATTATTTTAAAGTCGGCTATTTTCTGAGAGCTGGTTCATTTATTTATTGCTGATCATATTAACATTTGAGACCTTATCTTCCCTGTTTTCTGTGAGGATTCCTATAAATGGTGAGAGAACAATAGCAATCAAATTTTGAGATCTCAGGCACTAAAAACAAGATTACTTTGTTGGATTTGGCTTGAGCATTGTGAAATGTTGCTCTCATTTTCATAGTTGGGGGGTTCTTACTGCTGTAATTTATTTACCAGACCACAGTCAAGTATGTGCATAGAAACACAAAGAGAAATTTTCCTTTTCTTCAAGTTTAATATTATGGCAATAAATTTCTTTCTGTTTCCACTGACCAAAGACAGTTTGGGTAAGTGTCCTCTTGATTGCATCTGCTAGCAGAAGAGATATTCCCTCTTCATTAGAACAGGGGCAGTTTTATCATTAATTTAAATGTATTGATTTTATTTTTTGTACAACAGATGCTTAATTTCAGTCAGGTTTTTTCAGATTTTAAATGGCCACAAGGAAATGATAATAAAGTTTCCCTTTTGCTGATGGTTTCTTTAGGGAGTATTTCCTTTCTGCCTATTGCAATAAAGGGTTATTTTTCTTCCTCACTGAGTTTTTTTCTGAGTAAAAAGCCATCCTTGGCTACAAGGAAAAAAAAATCTTAACTGAGAAACATTTCCTCACAATCAGTCTATTGAAATGCACCTTGCACCTTCACAAAAGGGGAGCTTCTGAACCATGATGAATAGGCCTTGATTTTACAGGTCTAAGTGATATTTGAGTCACAGTCATTCCTAACTTGCTTGTTTTTCATTGGGGTTGTAACTATCCAGGTTCCCATAAAACAGCCAAGATACAGCCAGAAAAGGTTTTCACAAGTAGAGTCACTAGAATATTTAAATTTCAGAGACAAGACAAGGAAATAAACAGGGAATTTGGGAAAGTGTTCTAGGCCAGATAGAATGGGGCATGGTCTGGTGGAAGATGACCCTGCCCATTTGAATAAGATGAGTTTTAAGGTCCCTTCTAGAGCCAAACCTGTTCTGCAAATCTGTGATTTTGAGTCAAATTATGCATTTAATGTATAATTTTGTTTGGTTTAGTTAACCAAAGCATTCACTATTTGTCTTCATTCTGTATGCATTTGGGAATTGGTTGGGTATTTGGGGTTTTAGGACTTTCTTTTTGCATGGTTGTGTAGGTTTTTTTGCATGTTTCCTGGCTTCTTTGCTTTGCAAAGTGATAATATTTCAGCATAAATCGTTATTTTGAAACAGAATGTATTTCAGCACTTTAAGGTAAAAAAATGTGCATTGTTGTGGCTCAGGGAAACTCTTCTGTCTCTTTCAGGAGAGCCTGAAGCAACTATCTGTTGTTTGCCAAAATCACAAATTAAATTGTTTGCCTGAAATTGTCTTCCTGATTGTTTTAAGCCCGCATTTCATTGAAAATCCATCTAGTTTAAGGTGTTGACCCTGACTATGTTCAAAGAAAATAAGGAAATTGTGGAGTTTAAAAAAAAAATAAAAGGGAGACACTGGTTAGGATAGGAAGTGAAGCACATTGAAGACAGTCCTTGATCAACGGAATGATAAATAGAAGGTAGGTCAGGGAGAAGTGCCCTGGAACCACTAATTTGCAAGAGCCTCCTATATCATTAAGCATCCACTTTTCTGAGCAGGCAAAAATTAAAATTGTGACTAGTTTTAGGGACATAACTCTACATCAGTAAAACTCCATCTTGCTGACCACAGCCATATGCAGGTATTGCTGAACTAAACACTTTGAAAACAGTGGAAGGCTGATTTACCTGTCAGAAAATGTTAAAATTCTTGGCAGAGTCAAAATTAGAAGTTAAAATGCCCTATTTTACTCTACCTTCTGCAGAAGTGCTGTACCTTTAATTTTCATAATCTCTGCAGCTTTAAATTCAACATTTATTTTTAACACATATATTTTAATGAAACATGAAATATAAAACGAAACTCCAGTCTGCCTCCTATGAGCATGGAGAGAAATCCTAATTACCTGTTTCAAAAGTGTGAAGCTCTTTCTAATTTTCCAGCAGCCAGGTTCCTTAGACAGCACTCAGTATTATAACTATTTATGCCAATTGTGCTATTTCATGCATAAAATTACCGCATTATTGTTGGAATAGATGCTGGAGAGATATCTAAGCAGGGTGTAATCACTTCACTTTCTATCAAATTGTGCTTCTGAAAGGTATCATAAATTTTATTAGAAGGCAAGAGGCTAATGGAAGCCAATCAGCGTTAATGCTGATAAAATTGCTTGTATTTTACATTATAAAACGGGGAGATATTTTTATCGTAAGGTTCCCTTTTGTTTTATTAAGAGCGTATCATGGAAGCTAGGGTACAATAGTACAACAGAGGATTGTCAGTAACCCTCTCCTGTTTCTCTTCCTGCCTTAGCTTACAAAAAAGTTTGTGTCTCAAGATGCTTTCGGATCTTTGATGGTGTAAAGGGAGTGCAAAATAAGTTCCACAAACACTCAGGTCTGCTGACTTGCACAAGTCTTTACAATGATGAGGTGCATCTCTGACGAAAATATTTATGTCCCAAATGTTATTTGGTGTTTTTATTGTTCAAGCTAATTGTTTTCTATTAGGCTGCCTATAGAATCGGGAGAGGGATAGTTTTTATGACTCCCCAGCTTATTTTTAAAGCTCCACAGTAGAAGAATTACCGTGGATTTTGATATGGGAAGGATGAGAATCCAGAAATGGGGATGGAAAAAAGGAGCTTTGCCCATCAAGAAGTAATTGAATGCAATTTAAAGAAATTAGTATACTTTGATGGTAAATTAAAAGTTCTTTTTTTTTTCCTACCTGTTAATAAAATTTTGTACTTAACAGAGCCACATTCGTGCAGTCATTTGCAAAACAGCTGGTCCAAATTAGTTTCCTTTTTTTTTTTTTTTTTTTTTTTTTTTTTTTCAGCTGCATCAGGTAAGTGTGGTTGTTTCTGACCTACAGTTAAGGAAAAGGAGACACCAAAAGGCGATGAGGCAAGATCCCAAATAGGGAGTTTGTCATAGATCTCATACTGGAAATGAGGTCGTGATTCACAGGTAGCAGCATTTGGTGAATGCGATGGGTATTTACAAACTATGTGTGGTTTTTCATGCCCTGGGCTGCAGGGACAGCACCTTTCCAGGCTCTGAAAATCCCAGTTCAAACACCTGCTTTGCCTGACACAAATGCTTATCTTCATCCGTAACATATACGCTGTCCCTGCACATAATGTAAATATTTACACCACCACTTTTCGGGCCGTTATTTGTAGCATTATTAATGTTATTAGCACTATTTGCACTGCAGCCATGAAGGCCCCTCCAAGACAGGGTGTTTTGTGTCACACACTCTACAAACACATGTCAAAGAACAGTCATGGCACTGTTGGATTAACAATCTAAATACTTAATGCAAACAGAGGCTGGGAGAAACTACCCTGGGTACCCTGAGCAGGCAGGTTTTCCTGTGTTTAAGAAGGCAGGTGACAGGTACCTGATCTAGGATCAGTTCACAACTTTGCCACTGATTTTCTGTGCAATACATTACTTAATCACGCCACAATTCCTCGGATTTCCACAGGAGTAATGTCACCAATTTATTCCAAGTCTCCTTCAGGTCTAAAATTGCTGGTGCCTAGACCCAACTGCAGCTAATGAAAAAGAGTCATTGACAGGATTTGGCCCATTACTGAATTCATATTCCTGCCTCAGGTAGTCATGCATATTCCTGTCAAAGCCCACATAGTGTAACACTTGGTGTTAATGGAGTCACAGTAAGGATGGATTTGTTCTCATCCAACTACATGTTTTAATTCAAAGACCACATTACTGTTCTAGTGATAGATTAGATGAGCAAAACACATTTATTTTTTTAAATTCCAATTATATTTTAAAATTCTGTTTCTAGTTGGCTGTTATTTATTTGCAGGGCTTTTTATTATTATTATTTTATTATTATACTGCCTTGGTGTAACTTTTTTCTTCTTTAAATATGATTTTCTTCTTCACCCACCAACAGCTGCATGACTGATTTTACTGAATGAAATTTATAACAATGACAGAACAAAAGGGAATTTAGTCTGAATCCAAACTAAAGTCATGTTAACAATATATTCAATTTTATAGCCTCAATTTCAATGGGGCGCCCAAGTCTTTCTGGAGTCAACAGTCTATTCTAATATCCTAAAACCTGAGTATACTTCTGTATAACTGGAATTAGTATAACAGTGGTTAGCTTATCTGACTTTTCCCCCTGAAATCATTGACTTTAAAATACTTGTCTCAGGCAGACCGCAGTGAAGAATAGAGAATTATTATCACATTTCCAGAAAAAAGAAAAAAAAAAAAAAAAAGTAAAAATGTGAAATGAAGTTCAAGGTGGAAGTATTTATCATAGCTAGGTAGGAAGTACTGCTAGAATACAGAGATCATTTCAAACACACTTATCACATTCTTGGGCAGTGCATCTCTTGTGTCAAGATGCTATATTTGTGGAATGGATTTTGGTTTTTAATGAGAACCATCAAACCATTACAAGAGAACAGGCTGACAAAACTCTGCTTTTCTGCTGTGTGACTAAGACACTTGCTTACATTATCACTGCAGTTATAATCCACTAACTCGACTTCTGCTACTCTCCACATGTGTGGTCAATGTTTCTTCATGTTCTTGACCATGCTGAGCTAACACACCACCATCTCCCTTCCTCTCTGTGCCTTTTCATCCTGAAAGGCCCCTTGCAGAAAGCCCAGTTGCTGACAATTTAAGCGAAACTGGTTCCACTGTACCCCAGGGGCAACAGTAACTGCAGTGGGATGTTAAGAAGATATTCTCCCAAGTGAGGTGAGGCTTTAGATGGAGCCATTTCTCCTGCTGAAGATGTCCCCCTTGTACATACAGCTGAAATGCCAAGCTGGAGATTGGATAGAGGGTTTGCACAGCCCTAGGTCTGCCCCTCCTTGTGGAGAGTTGTGCAGTCACTCGTTAAAAAGCACCAAAGGCAAACTGAGACACCAAGTGTCCTTCATGTGCCAGATCATGCTCTGTTGGACCACCAGGAAGAGGCTGCTTTTTGAAAGGACAAAGGATACATCTCTGCACTTGCATTTCCTACCAGCTGATGATGCCTCTTATAATCATAGAATAACCTGAGTTGGAGGGAACCCACAAGGATCACCAAATCCTGGCCCTGTACAGGACACCCCAAGACTCACATGTGCCCAACTCTTCCTGATGTCTATCAGATCTGGGACTGTGATCACTGTCCTGGGAAGCCCGTTCAGTGCCTGGCCACCCTCCTTTGTTTCTTTCATTTGATGAGAGTTTGGTGTTCTTTTTCCTTGTGCATGTTAATAACCAGATCCTTTTTTTAATAATTTCTTTTGTTACAGCAAAATCCAATGAAACCCAGACTAAGATGGCAAAGCATCTTCAGCACTTCTGCCTGTAGATAGACTGTAACTGGAGACAGATGCAGCTGAGAAAAGAGGTTGAAATGATGTTCATTCATTGTTGGTGATTAAAATACATTTTTTGAACCACCTAGGCTCTGAAACTGATTTGGAAACCCCCTGGCATAGAAGTAGCCATAGTGATTCATAGTCAGAGCACAGATTACCCCATACACAGATCTAATATTGGGCTTCATTGATAGCCTAGGAACGTTAAAGTTCCACCTTTCCTTGGAAGTTAGAAGATTTTTGTGTTTCAGGGGCAAAAATGAAAGTAAATCTTATCAGGTTTTGTGTTGTTTTAGGGCTCCAGGATTATCCAAATTTCATTCAATCTCCATATGAATGATATCACCCTTATGATAATGGCTTTCAAATACAACCATCAAATAATTATGCTGACAAAGCACTATACTTCAAACTTTCCTCAGACTGATGATGGAAAATATTAATTATCAGACACAAATATTCTGTATTTCAATCCACATTTTGTTAACATTGCTGTTCTGCAATCTCCCTGAGATGAATCTCAGCAGAAGTACTCAGTTGATTTATAACCTTGTAATTAATTTGTCATCATTTATTTTCCTTTGTATAGAACAAGATGTAACTGCACAAATGCTGGAATCCAGAAGTACTGGATTAAGAGGATTCTGGCTTGTCAATGTCCTTTTACAAAGGAGAAACAAAGGGAGCTTATGCAAGGCGATACAAAAATATTCTGGCTAAGCATATGAAACAATTTATAATAATATTCCGTTTCTCTAATAGGGAAAGAGGGTTGGCCACATTCTGTACTTGAGTAGTCCATTTCTACCTGTGCCTTTTCAGATCTTGCAGAGCACAAAGTATTGGCAAACTGAAAATATATATCCAAAAATATAAAGACAGATGATAAGACTCTTAATACATGCTGGACTATGCAAATAATTAATTTTTTAAATTTTCCTTCTTTCTCTTGTATGTATGTATCAGTCCTCTGTGATGCGTGAACAATAAATTCACATCACAGCAGCAAATTAGCATTATGACTACCTGTCAGCCACATGAAATACAGAGCTTTCCCAAATTTGGGGAAGTTGGTCAGGTTCAATGAATGTCATCATTCAAGCAATAAATATTGCCTCTGATTTCTCTGCTAACTTACAATCATCCAGTAAAGAGGGTAGATAACAAAAATGCTCAACTTGCTTTAGTGACAACATGATCCAATATGCAAAATCAGAATTCCTCTGTAGAATGCCATAGAGACTGACTGAGTAGAATAGATTGATTTTATTTTCTCTTCAAAAAAGTTCTGCTTGATCTATATATCAAACCTAGGGTTACAGGCTTTGCACAAGAGATGGCAGCTTTGTGTTGGAGATATCAGGATTCTGGATAAAAAGATTCCAGTTCAACCTTCAGCCAGACTTCCTTAGGCAGACTGCTTGTTTTCAAACTCCCATTTATTATGTAGGGATAATACTTTCTTTTTCCATTCATCTGGCTTGTTTATACTATAAGCTCTTTGCAGTATTATTTATCTCCAATGATGTATAAGTTCAGCCTGTGCAGAACAGACCTATATATTTTAATAAATCAATACGAAGATCGAGGCGAGAAACACCTTTTTGCCCTAAAGACATTTTCAACATTTTTAACAGGAAAATACAAGCTGTCTTGAAGGTTTTTTTTTTTTTGTTTGTTTGTTTTGGGTTTTTTGTTTTGGTTTGGTTTGGTTTGGTTTGGGGTTTTTTTGTTTTGTTTTGTTGGTTTTTTTTGGGTTTGTTTTTTTTTTTTTTTTTTTGTTTTTTTTTTTTTTTTGTTTTTTTTTTTTTGTTTTGTTTTTTGTGGAGAAAAAAAACTACAGCATGTGAGAAGCTTACATATATTGAATTCCCACTAACCCTGAAGTTAGCTGGAAAATGGAAATTCAGGATATTCAGGATCTGGATTTGAACCAGGTAAAATGGGTACTTGAACCAGAATTGTCAACATTAGAGTTGTATGTGCATTTTTATAACTGTGTTGCACATGGTTGGTTCTGTGTTGCCATTGAGAATAGAACTCTTGATCTAACTGGAAAAGGAAAAGAGAAAGAATTGGAGAAAAACCCACTGTGAGCCCTGAAAGCTTTATTTTTGAAACTTTCTATTCCTTCTTATAAAAAGTTCCAGCTTCAAGTTTTGCACAGCTATGCATGTTTGGAGTAAAAAAAATTAAGCCTATCAATGTTCTGTTCTTTCTACCCCCTTTGTTGTCTTTAAATGCTTTATTTTCAAAACATTTTTAGTACTTTTCTAAGTTTCTTGTAAAAAATTTGTTGCAGATGTTCTCCTTCATAATATTTATATATACTAAAACTAAAATGCAAAACTCAGCCTGTTTTCTACTATTTATGTCAGAAAGTAATGTGGCAATAACTGTCTACAACTGAAAAAAGTATGTTTTTCTCTCACTCACTTGTTTTGTAAAGCTGCCTGATAGTATTTATATTAAAATCATCACTGCAGAGCAACATCCTAAAAATACCACATCTCAAAACTAGACTTGTAAACCAATGACAGCAAATGAATGTAAGTAGGGAATAACATCTCTCTGCTTTAACAATAAGAGAATTTAATAAATATCACATTTAGCATGCCCACAGCTCCATTTACTGACTGTATATGCATATATACAAAGAATTTTGCTAGTAATAGACAGATTTCACCAGATCATTTTCCCATATAAATGACAGAGTTTTCCATTTTAGACTTAAAATACACATAACCACTATGTTTTCTCACACTGAGAGAATATTCATTAAAAAAGATGAAAGAAAGGAATTATTTTGCAAAACTAATCATACCATATATACTTAGCTGTCTCATCTAAACCTAAATTTCACTTGAACATTAATATTGTTTTCAGATACACTGTACTATTATTTATTTTTTCTGGCCCTACAATGCAATGAATTTCTGTAATAATTATACTGTCTGGATTATTCAATAAGGTAAAAACCAATTCAAGGAAAATGTTTCTGCATCTGAAAAAATGAGAAAAAAAAAATTGGAAAAAATAATGCTTTCTCCGTTTTTTTTTTTTTTTTTCACATTTTTTTAAGATCAGTTCCCTGAAATACACATGACTGAACTCTCATTACAGAAGGAGAAGCAAATATTTAAGACTGCTGAAGAGGAAGCAGAGGATGCAATTTCCCTTCTAGTACCAGCGCTAAAGAATGGAGTCACAGGTCAACCTGATCCCTTTTAATATTTCTAGAATCAATTAACAAAGGCAGACATTTCATAGGGCACTTAACTCATCCTAAAATTAAAAACTGACACACATTCCTCTTTTTTTGGTGGCCCACATAGTCTTGTAGTGTAGGGATTGGAGGCCTAGAGTAAGGCAAGATCCAAGCCAGCACTGGTGCCTGCAGTGGGAGGCGAGCCAGGATCCATGCATGGAATCCCCAGAGTGCTCAGCTGTGTCTCCACAGCCCTTGAGATGTTCAGAGAAACCTCCATCTCTTTCCAGGTGATAGCAGTACTGTGTTTTCTTTTAAACCCAACAGAACACTCCTCAATTTAAATCCAAATAGGTGTTGAATGGGGCAGACCATTATTCTGGGCCCATGCAGATGTGTCCTGAATGCAGACTTGTTGTGAAAATTCTGTCCAGCACCTTCCTAAGGAGTCAAGGGTCAAGGACTTGTGCAGAGCTTTCTGCAGAAGGTAAGTACAATTGCTCTGGGAACTAGACAAGGATGCTATTGAAGGATGCTATCAATACTGTCACAGGATGTTATTAGCATTATTAGGATGTTAACAACTGGCAGTGCTCATTTAGAAGCATTTGATGTCATAATAGAATTCAACATGAGCACACAGAACATCTGTACATTCAAGGGCTTTCCTGTAAAACAAAAGAAAATCTGAAGGGTATAAGGATTTTAACATTAAAGAAAAAAAGTTGCTGCTTTGATCAATACCCTCAGGATTTGCAAAATGGCAGCAAAGTGAGGAACACGCCAAATAATTTTTGGCTTTGGCCCTAACTTGTAAGTCTGTCAAGAACTTCTCTTGCCAAATGGTAGAAAATGGATTACTGTCATTTTTCAAGGGACTGCACATCATTTTCCATTGATTGGCATGCCAAATCCTTCACAAAGTAATGAGTCAGGCATGATGCAAATCATCGTTGCACTGTCACTTTGATTGCATAGCCCTCTATCAATGTGATTAAACTGGCATGGCATCTAAAGGTGACATACGACTCTGCTTGGCTTCCACAATGGAAAAGAAAATTTTAGTGCTAGGCAGAGGAAACAGGAGACAAACAAAATGGTGAGAGACATCAGTCAGTACCTGTTGCCATGCTTGTGAGTAATTTTTAAGCTGAACTGGTAAAATACTGATCATGGGTCATGAAGAAATGCGATTAACCTGGAAAATTTACCATCACCACCATACATGTTTTCTTGTCTGTCACAGCCTTTTTAATGCACTTACCGAAACTACTTTTCAAGGTACCTGTTGCTCACAGGACTATAGATATAGATAACATTGCATTTTCAAGTGTCTTGTACTTCATTTTCACTGCAAAATACTAATGATTTTTCTAAATATTGTGAAATGCTGAACACTTGTAAATAGTGGGAAACTTTCAGCACCAAACCATGAAGACCTCATCTTCAAACTATTTTTGATGTTAGAGTGTCTCTGACATACAATGAACTTATCTTTTTGCTTTTGGATTGAAGGATTAATGCATCTTCTAGATGCAACCACATTTGTTTAAGATGTGTATTCATCTTTCCTCTGTGTGCTCTCTCATTTCAGAAGGGTTTAAGAAACTCTGCATCTTACCTGTGCTGAGGAAATTAATATTTTCTTGCTCCTTGTTAGACTAACTATATTCATTAAAATTTTCAAACACCTGATCATATTTGATAAAAGTGACTAACGGGCTCCAAAATTGGGAAAAGTGAGTGTGACAGCTACAGGTACACATCTGTGCACAAGTAGAAATACCTGTGGCCAAATAGTCAGCATTATTTCATAGACAGGCTAGAAAGGGAAATGAAGCCATATTAGATCGGTCTGATGAGTAAGTAGTACTTTTAATATATATTTTTACAGCCAAGAAAGATATTCTGTGATAATTTATTATTGTGGAGGAGTTAAACAGGAGATTTAGATGTCTTCCTAGGAGATGAACCCTTTACAAAGCTTTCTGACAGGGCCGAAAATAGGTTAGTATTCAGTTCTCACATATCCAGCATCTTTGAGCCATTCCTAAGTGGGCTTCTTGCTACAATGCTTCCCCAGTAAAAAGTAAGTAAAATAACTTCTTCATAAATTTGTACTATGGGATTTCTACTATTTTCAGACAATATTTTTTTTCTGTTTGTGGTAGTTGAGGGGTTCTTTGCTTTGATTTTACTAAATGATTTGGAGATTCATCTTCATGTTGAGATCACTGTAAATCTGAGAACATGGTTCACATCAAAAATTTCTTATAGAAATTTTGGAGTATTTCTCCAATACAATCAAGCCTCTGTATTGTCCTCCTTCTGACAGATGAAGGATTTTATTAAATTTCACATTATTTTATTTTATTTTATTTTATTTTATTTTATTTTATTTTATTTTATTTTATTTTATTTTAATCTTATTTCATTTCATGTAATCTTATATAATTTTATTTCCTCAGCAGAGCTGACAAAGTTAACAAAAAAAAAAAAAGAAAAAAAGCAAATCTTCAAATTCACACTATTTGTTTCATCAATGGCACTCCTGTAAATAATAACTAAAGTTTTTAAACTCAACGTCTTCATTGCTTTCCTTGTCTTCTAATGCCATCAGATTAGAAAGTGTCCTTTGCAACCAGTTTCCATAGAAATAAATTACTAAAAAATGAAATGGTAATTAAAAAACCTTTCTGAAATACACTCATTTACAAGCAAATGGTTCACAAGGTGCAAGTACACACAAATACTCACAACCTGTGAAAATATTTGATTCTAGATGTAGTCAGAGATTTCTTTAGTATCTAAAAGTTGTTTGAGTTGTTCTTAACTTAATTAAAACCAAAGGAAAAACAAAAACAAAACAAAACAGAAAAAAAAAATCAACTCTCCATCTCCATGCTGGGTGGATTAAATTTAAATTTAATCAGATTTAATCAGCCTAATTCAAAATAATGATTTTTTAAATAGATTAATGTCTATATGGAGGTCTGAACCCTGAAGATTTACAGATAGACAAAGACTTGGAAAATCTATTGGGTTTAGATAACTTGTTAATATTAAATTCCTCATTTTTTTCCATTACATTCTATCAATATGAAATCCAAATAAATTCATATAGTTTTTAAGTTTACTCTTTAGTTGATTTTCAGAGTAGATTTTAATTGGAATAAAATCCTGCCTTTAATTTGTTGCCCATGGAGAGAAAAGATTTCTATTTTTTGTGTGACTGTTTCATCAGTGCTCACCATCACAGTTGAAGCCCTCTCCCTGCCTCCAAACCCAGACTACATTTTTCTTTCTAGCTATAAACTATGTTCATAGCCAGGTGCCTACAACAAAGGCTGTTCAAAGGTAGAGGTCTGAGAACAAATGTCATGCAGTGCTTTTTTTTTCTGACTGAGCTTTGGTCCTCATCAAGGTCTGACAAATATTGGCATTATATGTCACTAAGAAGTAAAAGAGCATGCTCTGACCTTCAAGAATCCTCACAATATGTACATTATGTTGATGTGCCCTTTGTTTTGTCTCTCTTAGTTTGCTTTGGCGGCTTCAGCAGATTTGGTCTAATGCAGGGCTGTTTTACCAAGTTTTATCTGCCTCTTTTAACCATGAACTGGACAATTGACGCCGTCTGACACTGTTTTCCTTACCAGTATTCCCATGGCAATCAAGGCAATCACAGAAGACTGAGTTCAAGTACATTGTTAACACTGATGAGCACCCTCAGGAGCTTTGCAGATTTCTTTTGGAGGAAGAATCACCACGTCTGACTATGCTTCCAAAGTCCTTTCTGTCTTTTCGTCAATTGCTCTGAATAGACAATTGGGTTGAACACCTAAAGAAATTTATCCTCCTCACACATCTCTGAAGCAGCTGGCTTAAGTGTTGGAGCTCATACTACACCAGTAATGAAAGCTTCTGTAGTCCACAGAACACTCTCAGGGTTCTTTTCAGTTTCCAGGCATAAAACACCCTGAGTAGCATTATTTTGTGGTGCATCGGTCTCAGTTTGATATGGGCTTTTGTACTGAGGAAATAAAAAAATTAGGACAATACCATTTGAAAATTATGTGAAGTAGCTATTCTGAAATGTGGTAAAATACAAAATACCACTACCTCATCCTGCAAGAGATGGTTAGATTTTATAACCAGAAGCAGAATAGGCAACCATGTTGCTAATATTTATATAGTGTCATTTGTTTTAAGGCAGGCTTTAAATTGCTCAGATCTTTACATTCATTTTGATGTCTGGAATAATTAACTAATCCTAAAGGTTGGTCATAGAACCATAGAATGGTTTGGGTTGGAAGGGACCTGAAAGATTACCCAGTTCCAACTCCCAAACTTGATATTAAGTAGTTAGAAGATACACTTCAGCTGAAGGTATCTGAAAATACATACAAATATATATACATATTTTTATACATATGTATTAGGAAGAATCAAAGTCCGTCTTCATAATATTAACTTGTTATTGAGGTATAGTCATGCACAGTAAAGCTTAACAGTTCTTTAAATATTTGACCATGTTTTGTTCAGGCAATATTTATCAAGTGTTGTCACTTGACAGTCTGATCTATCAGGTATGTCAGGAATAAGCTACAACTCTGTAGCTCTTTTTGGCTTTCACTTTTCATGTTTTTAAAGAAAAAATAAAAACATATGAAAAAAGATAGTCACATGAGTATCTTAGTGCCTTAAAGAATCTCAGTCATAACCAGAAGTACATGCATACTTAAATAACTTCAGAAACAATTGATTAAGAGCATGATTTTTAAAAGGTCTTATCCTCAGTTTTTCTTAGATTCCCTTGAACTCAATGACAAGACTGCCTGAGCCTCAGAAAGGAGCTAGGAGGCAAGTGCTGAAGTACAGTAGATGTACTTGCTAGAAGTAGAAAAGTAGAGCAATTCAGTTACAATGCATCATTTCCCCCAAAGTGATATATTTTTCATAGATTCATATATTCTTAATGAGATATTAAAGCAGCTAGTCTGATCTCCTGTGCATCACAGGCCATCACATTTTACACCACTACTATTGTGTTGAACCCAAACATTACTTGTAATTTAAATATACTTTAGGCAAGCATTCAAAAGCAACATGAATATTTACAGACGCTGTACCCACACATGCCTACCCACAAGGACCTGTGAGTCCTTTCATATTGATTTTGGGGTCCTTGGTTGTTGTAAAACTGGGGTTGCTTTGATGGCATTGCTTTAAGCTCAATATTCATGCACTTTTACTCATTTTAATCATCCTTGGTACCAGTAGCTGGTCAGAATGGAATGGAGTCTTGCTGCAGGAAAGAGAGACACTCACTTAGAGACATGTTCATGCCTGGCTCCATCTTTCTTCCAGAGTGGCAACTGACTCCTCAAGGCTGTATTCTTCCATCTGCTCCCTGACTCATCCTATGGAGCAACCTCTCATTTGGGACTTGTTTGCATTCTGTTAGAAGAGGTATAATATTAGAACAGGTGAATCTAATCAGCAGCTTCTCACCTATAGATTCCAATATCAAGGTGTATCAATGGCATCTCGAGGAGAAAACACCATCATTCATAGTTAATGCGTATTTTCAGAAGCTCTTTTAAGTGGTCTGACAGGGCAATCTGATCCATGTTGTGACAGGATAAAGGGGAACAGCTTCAAAATTAAAAATGATAGGTTAAGAAAATGATTAGTTTAGAGTAGATGTTAGAAAGAAATTGTTTCCTGTGAGGGTGGGGAGGCCCTGGCACAGGTTGCCCAGAGAAGCTGTGGCTGCCACATCCCTGGAAGTGTCCAAGGCCAGGTTCAATGGGGCTTGGAGAAACCTGCTCTTGTGGAAGGTGTCCCTTACCATGAAGGGGAATTGAACTGAGATAATCTTTAATGTTGCTTCCAATCCAAAACCTTCCATACTTCTATGATTCTATGTATTTTCCAAGAATACCTGCAACAAAACTCAGCATGTTTATAACTGAATTTATACTTTTCTATAGCTATACCTCTTTACACCTATTTAACAATACCTGTTTGTATGTATTTTCTATAATGATTAGTATAATTAAAAAAAAAAATATTTTCATGCACAGAATATATCATACCCAACATTAAGAGGGAGGAGAAATACACAATCCCATCTAAACCTACTCCCTCTAGACTGGCCTCTTCTTAAGGGTAATTTTCTTAAGGAATTTTCTTAAACATGGAGTTGTAAACCTGAAAGTGGGCAAAATTTAAAACCCTGTTCTGTCACTTCTGAATAGCTGTTGCTTATGCTTAATTCAGGAAAAAGTCACTTCTTAGACTTAGGTTTGGTTGTTTGGTTGTCTTTAATAAAATTGGCTGTGGACATTCTACCTTCTGCTGAATTCAATTACTTTTTTGTGAGTATATGATTAATTCACTTAGCCAAGAAAATGGTAGGTTTGTCTAACATCCAGGATCCAAATGAATTTAGGTTCCTAAAGTTCTTGGTCCACCCAAAATGCTGATACCTCTTGGCATGTGCTGTGGAACAACCTCAGGTGCCAGTGACACCTTTAGAGCATTTACCAGTGAAAACTTTCTTTGGTGTTTTGTACAGGTTATGTATTTTGCCATTTGAATGTAGGTTAAATGAAGTTTCTTAAATGCCACTCTTCTGAAATGATCATTACCATTCAGGTATGAGACCTAGGGGTTATGATAGAAAGTTTTATGAAAAAAAAAAAAACAGAAAACAAAAAAAAAAAAAAAAAACACTCTAATGTTAGAAATCATTAGGAAATAATGGAGAATGAAACAGAAAATTGATTTAGACATTTGGAAACAGAGATGGTTCAAGCATTTCTGTATCTGTGTGTGTTTATATCTTAATGCCTTCATCACAATAATGAGGAAAACTGGTTAAAAGATTTACAAAATGATAACACATGATAAAAGTTACCATGTATTTTCCACTGTTATTTTTTACTTTGGAAAAGGGTTGATGTAGAGGGGTTGTGATGGAATCCTACATAATCATGAAAGTTTTGGTGATGAGAAGTAAGTATTGGTTGTTCACTGACTCTAGGGGGGAAACAAACAAACAAACAAACAAAAACACAAAATAAGTGGAGTCAAAGTAAGCTTCCAAGACCAGGATTCAAAATATGTAGCAGAAGTTCTGCCTTCACTCAATTAGAATAAGAGTTGTAAAACCTGTGTAACTCTTTCCAAAGAGGCTATGGATGATAAAAATTTCAACATGTTCAAAGGTACAATGTCCAAATATATATGGGAGAAAAATCTACTGATTGTTCCTAAATGCACAGGAACTGTGTCCAGGTAAGGAAGATTCAATGAAAAAACAGCTGTATTTTGGAAGAGTTCTAGGGCAAAACCTTCTTATTCTTGCTGAAGAACTTGATTTGATAATAGGATGAAAAACAGCATATTTATTCTCATTTTCATCATCTTTTTAGAAACCTTCAGGATCTGAGGTCTCAGAAAGATCTCCAAACTTTAAGGATTTGGCCTCTTTTCTGCAGTGACCTTTCTGAAAAATTTTCTTTTCTCTTTAGAATGAAACGGCAAAATAATGTAGTGAAAGGCTTCTAGACACTGTGACTCTATGGCATCCACAATTATGTGAGGATCACCAAGAAATTCCATAAACTGGGCTTTCTTTCTTGTCATTTAAAAGAACTATATAAAATTTCTCCTGGGACAGATTTCTGGCAGGCATTGTTTTGATAAAGTATTACAATAATGCACCACTGAAGCAGTAGCAATCCTGGATATTACAAAAAATGTGTCAAAAGTGTAAGCTGTTCTTTCAGTGTGTTGAAATGCATCACTAGAGCAACAGATGCCAGAGGAAAAAGGATTGTTAGAGGCCACAGTGCTTTAGAGGTTCGGAGAACACCATGAATGATGTTTATTATTATTTATTTGTTGGGAGTTTTCTTTATTTATTGTATGGTTACCACAGAGTGAGCTCTGTACGAATCTGTATTGAAAAAGAGTACTTTATAAGTTATTTTAAAAGAAAGTCTTTACAGTATAAGATTAAACCAGCAAAACCTTACATCAGGTAACTGAAACAACTTTCAAAATGGAAATTTAAAGTTCAAATTTAAAAGAAAAAATATACTTAAAATTATAATTATAATAAGCTTCTTCAGCTTTTGAAAGTTTTAAGATTGCTTTTACTTGCACACATTAAAAATCTTTGAAACGGTATATGAAAATAAAGCAATGTCACATGTAGCTCATGTTACTGGGCAGAGTCTCTTGGGGGGATAGATTTTAGCTCTTGTAGTTCTTTGAGTTAGCAAAGAGATCTACTTTGCTTTTCAAGTAATTTTCTTAGCCCTAAGAATTGAGAATAATCACCTGAAAACATATCTGAAGCACACCTGAAGCACTTATTTATATATAAGAAGGCAAGATTTTCACCAAACTGGAAGATAAACATGAATTGCTCTTTTGCTTCTGAGAGTACTTACCCGCCACAGAAAGAAAATATAGGGTCAAATTTGATTTTCTCTTGGAAGAGTTCCCTGTCTAGTAGGCTATGGAGGCTTCCTGAAGGGTAGAAGGAACTTCCTATTGCAGCTCCACCCATGTAAATAATCATTCACATAGAGAGTTGCCCTCCCTGCTGCTACAACGCCAAAGTTACCAGTCTCATCTTTCATAACGGAGTATAGATATTTTTAAATTTTTTTTTTAGAAAACTTGAATGGCTGACTTTTTTTGTCACTTCCCTCCATCTGTGCCTACCCCATACTCAAAAGCATTCTCTCAGTCCAAAACATGGACAGAGTTTATTCAAACCCACCAAGCAGCCAGAGCTTTCTGATGGACTAACCTCAACAGCAGTCCTGGATTTTCCCATATTTTCGCTTTTCTTCACGATGCCGCCCAAAGGTCATTCTGGACTATGATGCAAAAGGGCTTCATTAAGTACCCCATTGTTCCTAGATACTCGGAAAACAGAGAAAATCCTCAACATCCCTTTGTTTCATAGCCAACTAACAAGCTGGCACTGCGTCAGAGAGAATGCAGGCACTTTTTCCAGTTGCCTTGTCAAGAAATTTAATATATAATAATACCCTGCTTCCTTCCTTCAGAAAAGCTTTTTTTTTTAAAGTTGGCATCCCTGTCTCATGGCCTTGAGAGCCTGAAATACAGGGTGCAACTTAATCATCTAGAACAGTGCTGTGCTTGCTGTACTGAATGCAGTCCAAAGGCTTCCATGGTGTAACGAATGGTCAGATGGTGTGTGGACTGACTCACTTCTCCCCGTGAACATGGTGTTTTGCCAACATCTGCATTATATTGTGTCAACAATTGCAATATTACAGCGTTGCAGCTTTCTTTTTATCTCCCAAATCCATCCATTTAACTCTTTCTCTGTCAGAATACAACATAGTGCAACTATTTCTACCAGCCTGATATTATCCAGACATTTTTCTTTTGCAAACCCATCCTCAGTTGTCCCAGAAGGTTAAAAATTATAAATCTTTTGTTGATAAGTTCTTTCTGAGGAATTTAAAATTCTCAGCTTTGAAACACTACAGCTTCTTCCACAGTGGTACAGCAATGTAACTCACCATACCAGAACCAGCATGCCATCTTCCAGTGGATTTAAAGACTGGACATTAGTGTGTCTTTTTAGGAGAAAATTGCTGGGACTCACACATATTGTCCCAAGGATGCTCATTATTATTATTATTATTATTATTATTATTATTATTATTATTATTATTATCTCTTGTAATAAGGTGGGGTTTTCCCTCACAACAAATGGGAAGGGCATAGCAAGACTGTATATACAATTCAAGATTGTAAAGTCCTGCTGCACCTGGGGAGGCCTGGGGATGTTTTTTGGAGAGGTGCAATTATACATGAGGTGATTCTGTGTATGTGTAAAAGGTACGGTGCCAGTTGCAAGCTGCCTCATCAAACAGATCCATCAGTGTGGTAGAAAGGGGTTGTATCAGGTGGCTTGTACCTTGCACTGGAAGCAAACTTCAAAATCACAAAATCCCGGCTGTCACATATCATACAACGAGAAAATGGTTGGGGTAGGGAGTGGCCTCTAAAAGTTATCTGGGCCAATTACCCTGCAATGAGCAGGGACACATTTCACTATCCCATGTTGCTCCAAGCCCCCATCCAGCCTGGTGCATTCCAGGGATGGAGCAGCCAGAGCTTCTCTGTGCAACCTGCTCCTGTGTCACACCACCCTCACAGCCAAGAATTTATTCTTAATACATAATTTAAACCTACCCACCTTCAGCTTGGGACTATTCCTCCTTGTCTTATCACTCCAGGCCCTTGTAAAAAGTCCCTCTCCAGAGGTCTTGGATCTCCTTTAGGTGCTGGAAGGTGCTCTAAGGTCTCCCTGGAGCCTTCTCTTCTCCAGGGTGAACAACACCAACTCTCTCAGCCCGTTTCCTTAGCAGAGGTTCTGCAGCCCTCTGTGAGTTTTGTGGCTTTCTCTGGGGCTTGTTCTTCCTGTGCTGGAGTTCTCAAATCTCAGTGCAGCACTGCAGGAGGGTCTCAACCAGAGCAGAGGAGTGGGGCAGAATTCCCCTCCCTGACCCACTGCCCATGCTGTGGGATCAGCCCAGGACACAGCTGGGGCTTTCTGGGCTGCCAGAACACATTGCTGTGTTGCATTGAACTTCTCATTCACCACCACAATCAGTTCCTTCTCCCCAGGACATCCCTCAACCCAATCTCCACAGAAGCAATTTATTCCAGTGTAAAAGAAACTGCACTGCCCTACAGTGTACAAGGCAGGGAACTGCTGCCATTAAAACACAGTACCTAGGACTAGTAACTAGGATTTGAGAAAGAGACCACACAAAGGCCATTGCAAGCAAAATAAATATGATAAATGCAAAACAATCAAAAAATAATTGCTGTTCTAATTTCTGGAGTTGTAAAACTAAAGGGCAAAGAATTTAAAACACAACATGACTAGGTATACTTGAGTCAACAGTAATACAAATATAATAAAAGAATGGTATGAGGAATCTGTGGCAGAGCTGGCAATTAAATCTGTATTTTCTAAGTCCCAGGGTGAGAGTGATTGCCCCAGACTATCTTTCTTTTCAACTTAATATTTCCTCTGACAGAACATATGTTGAAAAGCTTGTGTTTTCATTATTAAATGCAGTTCATATTAGTAATCAGGGACTAATGATTATTTTGCTAATAATAATTAATGTAATTTTCCAAAACCACAACCAGGCATCATTCCTTAATAGTTTTCTTTGTTTCATGGTGGTTTCTCCCTTCCATTTATATTCTTGTAGTCAACATTTGCTCACTACAGCTCAGACATTTGAAGCTTGATTCACTTATTTATAGAGATGACTTGCACTAGGTTATCTGTCCTCAGACACCCACCTGGCCATCAGCCACCTCCTCAAAAAATCTTTTGAAAAGTCTTTTGTCATGTTTGTCACATGTCTGGGAGAATGTTTCAGAGAGCTCAGGGCTTCTCAAACAGGACTAGACACCTATGCTTAAACAAATTAATTTAGTCCAGGGTCTCACAGGTTAGACTATAAATTGTTGGGATTCAGTTTGTAGGTTAGAGCAGCTAATTTTAGGTGTTGTTGGTGCAGAAGTCTCCGTATATGCACTTCGTTTCTCCAAAGTTCTCTTAGACTTGAAGATGTAGACAGTGTGGTCAGCAAGGTCTAGAGATAATATATTCTGCTATCCCATATTCTGTTATTTAAATACCTCATTGGGTCTTCATAATGGCAGCCAAAATTTAGTCAACACCCAGACATCAGCATGTCAGACAAGATCTCATTAGGCAGCTTAAGCTTGTGTATCTGTTGGTGATAGCTTGAAACATCCAAAATATTTAAATATCACTGGTACACATGGCATAGCTTTTATGGGATATCTGCAGCTGATAGAGGGGCTGTTGGACACAGGACAGGATAACCTGAGACATGTCTATTGGCATCAGATGCCTGAATGCAGAACTGAACTGAGATCTTCATCTCTACATTGCCCACTTGTTCATGCTGCATGTCATACCCTAAACATAGTTGAATATGGTTGCATCACCATATAGAATCAACTTCTAAAGCATTGACCCCTAGATGCTCATCTAAGTCAGGCAAACCCTTCCAGATTTTGGTTTGCTGAGCCAGTGTTGATCTGCAGTCATCTGGTTTCCATCATTTCTGTTTCTTCCATGGTTTATTTTTTCTCCGAATAATTGAAAAGTGTGGTGGAAGTTAGAAATAAGGAAAGGAGAAAAATCACACTGGGTATGGTTTTGCTCTGACCAGAAACTGTTTGAATTGAAGAACATTGGAGGAAAACAAAGGGGAAGACCCAGAAATATCAAACCATTTTTTTCATCTGGACTTTTTTTTCTTTTTTTTTTTTAACATGGAAAGAAAGGTTTATCAAATATAGATGCAAATTAGAATCTCAAAAAAAAAAAAAAAGGACATTCTGTAGGATTGATATATTTATATATTTTTATGTGTTTATGTATAGAATTGTCCTAAGTTGACTGTATGATGCTTTTATCCCCAATCATCTGTTCTGTTTATGCTGAATAATCAGTTTTACACCTTTAAGACTTGTTCCAGGAGTGAAGTGGGGGGAGAAGAAGCACAGATTTTGTTTTCAGAAACTGCACTCACTCCTCCACATTCCTCCTCCTGGATGTGTTGTCTGCGGACAGACAGACAGCGAGACAGAACTCTCCATTGCTTTTTCAGTAAGTTTTAGCTACCTGAAGCAAAGAAGTTCCCTGGACTGTGCCTTTTCCTTTTCTTTGGACCTGCTCAAACCTGCTCTGGACTGAACACCAAGAAGAGCACTGGCAGCTCACACCTGTGGCCCAGCGGGCTGGACCTGGGCCGCGGCATTTCCTGAGCCGGAGGGACTGATCAAAGACTGAGTGAGCCGAGCTGCAGTGCAGGGGGGCAAGATTTTTCTGAGTTTGTCTCTCTTTTAAAGCAGCAAAAAGTTTCATTACTTAATATTGTTTAGGTTTCCTTGTTTAATAAACAGTTTTTTCCACTTTTCTCCAAAGAAGTATTTTTCCCCGAACCAGTTAGAGGGAGGGGCCAATTGAATCTGCCTTCTAGAAGAACCCCTTTAAGGATTCTCTCCCAAATTTGCCCTGAACCAAGACAAGAATTAACAATCTCTTAGTCTGAAAACCAACTAATTAATGACCTTCCCCTGGTACCATCTCTAACATACTTTTCTGTTCGCTGCAGAATTGTTCACTGGCATTTTACCCATTAGAGACCGTTTTCTTTTCTCTCCTTTTTTTTTTTTTAAGAAGCCTGTTTTTGCTCCATGCCTGTTGCTCATAAGTTCACTCAAGTACTCTTTATATTCTCCTCCAGACCTGATCTTTCTTTCAAAGACTCTTTTTCCTACATACTGCATACATATACTGCATGAAGTGCCTGTCCTTCCTCTCTCACCTGGTCCACAGCCTGCTTTCAAAACTGTTCTGTTTGCATGAACTAGTCCTTAACTCTCTGTGTCTTTTAATGAAGCCAACTCACTGCACTCTAATTTCTTTCTCCCCTTTAGTCCAGGATGGTGACTTTCCTTTGTATGCCTACACAAGGCTTCCTTTCATTTTTCTCTTCCAAAACTCAAACACATCTCGAGTTTCTTGATGGATATGTATCTATGCAACAGAGGAGAGGTAGGAGCAGCATGAACAGCCAAACACCCAGGAAAGAGAAGCAGCACCAAAGCCAATTAATGATAGTTCATGAAGCTGAGATGTCTGGAAGCAGGTGAGTTCTCCCAAAACTTTGAATGGTTTCAGTCTACAGAGAAGCTTTAAGTATTTTCCCTGCCATTTGAATTTTAATCTGTGGGGAACTAACCTCTTTAGATTAGATGCAAAACATACTCCTTTCTGAGAAACCAACACACAGATACACACACACACATACACACACATACACACAAAACCCTGAAGAACTGAGCTGAGATCAAACCACTTGCTACTTTGAGATTCCTCTGGTGAACTTGAATCCTAGTCATGAAGGTGAAATCCATCTTCTGAGTCCACAGAGCTTTCTGTTCCCCTGGAACTTCTTACAATGTCTATAAAGATTTCTTCTCTTAACCTTTCTTGTGTTATAAAAAGCACTGCCACATTCCTCGTAACAATTTGATGTCTTATATAAAACCCTTTTTAAAAAATCCCAAGATAGCATCAAAAGAAAAAGTTGCCCACAGTTGTCTTTAAATGCCATGCTTATTTAATATCGACATGAATATAGAGTCACTGCTCTCTGAGTCTTGGAACCCCAGACTATCAATGGAGGTGCACAACCTAAAGTCTGCCAGTTGTTTAAAAAATAATAATAAAAAAATTTGACTCCATGGGGAAAATGTGTCAAGAGTAAAAGGCAGTGGGGGTGAATTTTGGGCAGAATCCAAATACAATTGTAAGAAAGAAGCTTTTTTTTTTTTTTTTTTTTTCTCTCTTTTTTCCCCCCAACATCCTCATGACACACTTTCTTCAGTTTTGCTACAGAAGTTAAAGTCTTTCCTCGGGAGAAATATGTGTGTGTGAATATTGTGTACATGTGAGCTATGGTAGACCCAGAAATTTTAGACACAGGCAAACCTGACGTGAAGGGAAGAGGGAAGATATAGGACCTGGCTTGTCAAAAAATGAGATATTTCAAATAGTTTACCTTTGAAATATGTCAACCACCAGTTCCTTGCAATTCTAATTTAATTTTATTTTATTGTTCCCCGCACACATACATGCCCACAGGTGCTCATGTGTAGTCAGTGTATAATCTGTATGCATATTCTAAGGAATAATTTATTTTGATTTGCTATAGTCGATGTATAATTATGTGATAGGTATGATCTCCGAGATGAATCATTTTTTCCTTTGTGATATGATGAGTATGTCATAACACATTAACATCCTACTGACAGCCGCAAAATATAGAGAGAATCAAAAGACCAGACCAGGAGGGCAAGATAAAATAACAAGAAAAATAGTAATAGCCACCAGGTACTGGTTTGTCTCAGTTCCCATTGACTTCAGTAGTGCCTAGGATTGTGCAGAAAGAAAAGATTTGTTCATGCTTATCTCTGTCATAAAGAAACAAAGAAAATTTTATTTTGACACTCCACTGAAGTAAAAATATATTTATTTCTCCACAAGTACATATTTTTTGATAACAGTGCTAAGCAATCTATTTGCCTGATTTTATATGTGTCTTAAGAAGTAGCTTGAGAGGCTGGCTATAAAAAGATTTTGCCACCCTTCCCTCTTTTTGCATGTATTCAATTCCTTTTTGGTAGCAGAAATATCATTCCTGGGTGATACGATTAGCACCCAGGAATTTCTGTTTACAGTTATGCCTGGAGGGCTGGATCAGGACTGGAGCTAAATCATGTACTCTTCAAATTTGTGAGTCCTCAGAGAACTTGTCATCTAATTAAGAATGATATTTGCATAGCAAATGACTTAAGAAAAATATTTTTGGTTTTTTCTTTTATTTTTATTTTTTTTTTATGTATTAGGGAATGGAATGGTATGCATTGATTAAAAATATGAGAGAAACAAAAGGGAGGGTAGGTTGAGAAATCAGAAAAAAAATAAAAGTAGAACAATTAGGATATAAACCTTTAGAGACAGGAATATGTGACAGAGGGAGGAAAAAGATAAATAAATATAGAAACCTAAAGAAACAAGATTGTTGAACTAAATATGAAATCCCCAGAAAATTTCTTCTCAGTCTAGTTTGTTTTTTTTTTTTTTCCCTTGTTCACATTCTCTCCATGGACACGTCAGAGAAAACAAATTGGGCTTAAACTGCTCCAGTGTGAGCTGTTGATGTTCTTCACTGGTTGTTAAGTGTCTTCTGCTGTTGCCTTCCTGTTGCTGTTAGACCCAGCTGCTTTTGACAAAAGTGGAATTTCTGAGCCCACATCTATATAAATGAAGAGAGGCAGAAGCCCCACTAGAGATCATCCAAAGCTGACACCAGTTAAGGTGCTCAGAAACACAACTTGGACCAGTCTCTCTGCTCTGCACTGGCTACAGGCTGAGATCATATTTTGTAAATACACATTTAAGACCTCTGTGATACACTACAGAGGTGTTTTGGTTTTTTTTTTTTTTTTTTTGGTTTTTTTTTTTTTTTTGTTTTGTTTTGGTTTTTTTTGGTTTTTTTTTTTTTTTTTTTTCTGGATGAGCTCTTGTGTCTAACTCACTGTGGTAGTAAAATTCATCCTTGAGGGTGGATTATTCCAGTGCATCCCAGTTCAGACAATGCCACTGTTATTCTATGTTCAGTGTGTATTAAATGATGATGTAAGTCTAAGTGGTTTTGTCACCAGCTTTTTCTGTGGCTCTTACCTGAAGAAATTAGCCACTTTAATCTCTAAGAAACCATTTTTTACTTTTTCTCTTCTGCTTTACATGTCCCTAGTTCCATAATTTGCCATGGTTGTCTCTGCCTTGTGTGTGTTAATTTGCAGCATTTTAATCACTGCTAGAATATCATATAGACCTTTTTTCTTAAAGGCAATGGGCAGTTTGCATACAAGCCCACATGTAATCTTTCAGAAGGCTTCTTTATTGACTAACATTTACCTAGCTCAGAGGTCTTTGTTCAAAAATACTACGTCAAATATTCACAGTGTTAATGAGAAAATCCATCTCTCTTGTAGTCAGTGAACTTTAGCCTATTCTTAAGAAGTGAAATTCATTTAAAGAGCAAAAGTGTTTAAATAAGCTTAATTTTACTTGCTAAAATATTTTTCCTTTCTTTTGAGGTGAACTAAAATAGCAAATTAATATCTGTCAAAATTCAAAATTTCTGCAGCAATGTTTATAAGGATAAATATAAAATAAAATGTAGATTTCAAAGTAGAAAACAGCAGAGTAAATTTCCACCTCACATTAAATATATTTTGTTTTCACATTGTTTATTGACTCTAAAATCACAAGATCACATAAAAGTTTTACTGTGTTAGATAATGTCAATTTCATGTTTGTATAGTATGTCCTCTACTGGAATTGTTTTTCATAAAACAGAGAGGAATTTGTGGTTTTGTATGGATTTTAGGACCTGTTGCCATCTTCAGTGCTGAAAATGTCATGGAAAAAATGCTATACAAACTTTGGTGGGGGGCACTTGGTTTTGCTTTGAAGTTAAGGAGTTTGGGTTTCATCTTTTCTCTTTTGCCCTTTGCTCACCTCATGCAATGACAACCGTGTGTAAATGACAACCACTGGATACCCCAGCTTGGGCTTCTTGACTCTCACAGGCCATAGCTATCAAACTTTCTGGACAGAGGAGTCAAACTTCTTTATAAAAGTCTGTGGATAGGATTACAAACTGGAGACAGTAATATCACTCCCAACTATAAGAAAAGATCAGCTGATAGCAGTGCACAAAGGTCAAGTCTGGAACATTATCACAGTCCTCTTTGATTCCAGGCATTTATTAACCTCTTTACTGCCACAAGAAATGCCCTTTTCTTTCCCTACCTCCCTTTCCTCTGTTTCTTACCCTTTTCTTTGTCTCACTGCAGCATTTTATTTTCCTCCTGGCGTTCCCTTAGTTTTCAGCAATTTCCATTTCCTTCCCCTATCTCACCTTTCATCAGCTGAAGAGATGAGCAGAGAAACAACTAATATTGACATTAACAGTGTTTTCAATGCATCCATGAGAGCATCTTCACCTCAGGAAAAATCTGTGTAACCCAGACCAACCCATACACAAATCTCTGATATCCTCCAATGGGAGAAAGGCCAACATGACCATATTAGCACATCAGCTGTGCAAATTAACTAGATTGACGCTCAGGTTGTATATCCAGCCAAGCTGCTTCAGTCCAACCGAACTGCTACTGCCTAATTTTTATAATTTAGTTTATTCAGCCTCAGACTTTTTCATATAAGTCTCATCAGAAATTTACAAGGTCTTGATAGGTTTCATTCAGAGTCAGGTGCTATGGCTGACCCTGTTTCTGAATCATTACTGTGATTCAAAATACATCCTCTTTGTGGTTTATACAATGATTATCTTCATGCTTTAAGTCTAAATACAGATTTTCCTATTTTTAGGTGACATCTGGGACCAAACCCATGATTTTTAATTAAAATTTAAAATTTTACAGTGGAAAATCCTTAATTTCTGTAGGAGGATTAACAGTTCTCATGAAAAAAAAGTGGTTAACCCCAACCCAAAACCTTTTATTTCTACTGGAAAAAGGTCTTTCTTTCTTTCTTTCTTTCTTTCTTTCTTTCTTTCTTTCTTTCTTTCTTTCTTTCTTTCTTTCTTTCTTTCTTTCTTTCTTTCTTTCTTTCTTTCTTTCTTTCTTTCTTTCTTTCTTTCTTTCTTTCTTTCTTTCTTTCTTTCTTTCTTTCTTTCTTTCTTTCTTTCTTTCTTTCTTTCTTTCTTTCTTTCTTTCTTTCTTTCTTTCTTTCTTTCTTTCTTTCTTTCTTTCTTTCTTTCTTTCTTTCTTTCTTTCTTTCTTTCTTTCTTTCTTTCTTTTCTTTCTTCCTTTCTTCCTTTCTTCCTTTCTTCCTTTCTTCCTTTCTTCCTTTCTTCCTTTCTTCCTTTCTTCCTTTCTTCCTTTCTTCCTTTCTTCCTTCCTTTCTTCCTTCCTTTCTTCCTTTCTTCCTTCCTTCCTTCCTTCCTTCCTTCCTTCCTTCCTTCCTTCCTTCCTTCCTTCCTTCCTTGGAAGAAAACTTATTGCATGTATTTTCTTGACAGTACCTTAACTGCCAAGCAATTGATTTTCTGAAATATGTAACAAATTCTACATTATTAGTCAGGCCAAGAGGTAAAGACCATTGAACTTAATTGGAAAAGAGAAGCCTTTACAAAGAAGATTGAAAAGCTTAGTCTCATGATTAGGCAAAAGTAACTGTCGTCTTTGAAGTGATGTTAAACTATAATTTCATTTCTTGTCTATGGTGATGACTGTCCAGAGAAGGTCAGGTTTTACTTCTACATGTCCAGTTTGTGATTAAGAAAGTCTGGTTCAGACTTAAGAGTGGTGTCAATCCTTACTTGTCTGCTAGGGGACAGGACTCAACATATAAAAAATGATTTTCAAAGAAACAGAGCTCAATACTGTTAGTCTTTTTGCGAGAATATAAATAAATTGAGAATGTTATAATCACCAGAAGATATAATCCAGTTGAAAATAATTTATTCCCCAAGTTGTTACTGTTCATGAATTCTCCTTTTAATAAATAACTGAAATTAAAAAAGTTCATGGAAATTTTCCCTCATTCAGCACATTTTTATAACTCTTCTGTATATTTTTTTTTGTGCATGAGCAAATCTCTGCACTGAGAAAATGCATGTTTAATGTTAAAGTTGTTTCCATAAGGGAAAAAATGTCTCTCCATATTCCAATTCCTGTTATTGGAAACTGGGATCAGAAAGTAGCTTTGGTAGGACAGCTGGATTTAGAAGCTAAGTCTTCATGTGCCAGCGTTTCAGTTGTGCCTTGGGTTGTCCTTGATCTCACCTTACTCCTACACTGCTGTTGCAAATGTTCTCACCTTAAGGTTGCTGTACACTCACTTACTTGAGCACTCAGGTTGTTTGTTAAAGAGGGAGCTGCTTCATTTCAACAGTGTTTTTCACTTTTCGGGAGGAGAACACAGTATTTCTTTGTTTACATGATTACTCCTTTATCTGTGATAAAGATTGATTTAGGCAATCAATAAGGGCTTTGAGGGAGAGGTGCTGTCATACCAACAGGTTTTTAATACACAGGAACACCCAGTGCAGCAAAGTACTTAAGCACATGCCAAAATGACTTCCATTGACTTTACTCTCACTCTTTGTGCATGTAAAGTTGGGGACATATTTAAGTACTTTGCTGAGTCAAGATTGTTCTGAGCTGTAAAATAAGGTGGTTAGCACAAAGAGCATCAGTGCCCTCCGAGCTGCTGAGAGCAAGTCATTAGTGAGTAGGAAGTAAGGCTTAGATCCACAAAATGGAAAGAAAGGGAAAAAAAAAAAAAAAAAAAAAAAAAAAAAAAACAAACCTGAGGAATGATAATGGAAAAAACAGCCTTGAAAAGATGTGACAGTCATGACATTCATCCATAAAAATGTAAAGAAATCCAAAAAGCGAAGGTCACTGTTCCATCCTTTCTTCATCAATTGTGCTGAAGTAATGCAGCTCATGGCCTATTGAATGTAAAGATCCCCTGCTGTTCTCAAACGCTCAGTACAGAAATACAATGTGCCATCGACAACTTTTAGGCCCCAGTGGGGTGAACTAAGGACAGAGTCTTCTTGAGTACTGATCTTTTTCTGCTTTCTGGGGTCAAATTAAACCCCTAACAGAGTCACTATACAATTCCCAAAGGCAGGGGCCATTCCTGCTGAGGCTGAAGCCAAAAATGTATGAGTAACTTATTGAAAGCTTCATCAAGGATTTGGTTTTGATCCCATTTACACTGACCTTGCAAAACTGGAATAACTTCACTGAGTCAGTGATCAATCTGTATAGAGAAGGCAGTACTGGTAAAAACACACAACTGCAGTCTTTGTCAGATTTCAGTAGTGCCTTGAGAAAAACAGAAAAATAAAACACCACTGGGCATGAGGTGCCAGCCTTATCAAAAACACATGCAAAATCCCCCCTTGGAAGGGGAGGTTTTCCTATTAAAACAGCTACACACACACAAAAAAAAAAAAAAAAAAAAAAAAAAAAAAAAAAAAAAAAAAAGAGAGAGAGAGAGAAAAGGGAAGAAAATTGCCCTGCAAGCTGATAAAAGCCCATCTGCCTGCTTTTGACAAGGCACTGTCATTCTTCACAGCTTCGCATCCTGTAGACATTTAGAGGGTCATAATTTGCAGTTCAGTTTTCTTTTTTTTTTTCACTCCTCTCTCTTCTGAGTGAAGCAACGTTTGAGGAGTAGGCTAAGACGGCCTGAACTAATTCATCTTGTGACCTTTTAGTGCCTTCAGAGCAAAGTGATTTAATAGCACTTAATCTGTCAAAAAACTGAAGCTTTGTAAAAACTGTATATTAAGCCAGTTTTTATGGAGCATTAGCTGAAGTCCTTTCAGTTTACAAAATGGGGTGGTACCTTGTCTCTTCTCTTTCCTTTTTTCTTTTCCCTCCCTCTCTTCCATGAATCCCTGTTATTCAGTAACACCATTTTGTATTTAAGGAAGACAGGGAAATATTTTAGACAGGTTAGTCCGTGCATTATAGGGTGCATAGGAAAGGTCTCTTCCCATCCTTGTGTGATTTATGGCAGAGGGCTCTTGGAGCTGACAGGCCACGGAACAGACAGCACATTCAGGTTCCACTGGCAATGGAGGGATCTTCTCAGGCTTGGCCATTTGCCACAAATGTTACCTTAGGTTTCAGAAAATAAAAAAGGAATTATTTGAAGACATAGTGCCATTTGTGACAAATTGTTCCTGCTTCTACCACAGTTGTGCTTCTGGATTGCTTTCTTTAAATTAACTCCTTTAATCTAATTTCCTTATCCGTAATCCAGAGAATAATATTTTCCTTTTTTCCAACTTCTTTGTAACACTAAGCTTAAAGAAATTCCATAAAGAAACTGTCTTCTCATCTGCTTGTATGAGGTTCAATGTGTACAATTTACCTAATAAAGAACCTCATCTTTCCATACCATAGTTAAGTAATAATGAAAATAAAGGACCAACAAGCAAAATTAGCTGGTCAAAGATCCGAATTTTCAAGTCCGAAGGTTTCACATCACTTTCATCCTGAAACAAGAACCTAAAAACCTGAAAGACCAGAATATCTTTGTTAACAAAGAAAATTAAGATAGATAGATTTTTAAATGTTTTCCCCGTGTCTGTGATAGATACTGAACTGACTATTCTGAACACTTGCTGAGAGTTATAGCCTGGAGATATCATGTGGAGGATTGTAAGGGGAATGTACTTTCCAAAGAAATCTATGAAGGGCTGTTTCATGTGTTCCCTGCATGTCTTCTGCCTCTGAGTTTTCCTATTCCAAATACATGGGAAAACAACAAGAGTAACTTTGCAAAGCAATTCTATATGGACAGAATTTTTATTTCAGCCGAATTAGACACCTGAAATTGTGATTCCCAGTTTAACAATTTCTTTCCCTCAAAAGATCTCTAGTTGAAAGTAATTTGTTGCTTGTATCAAGAATCCTACAGAGAATTCACTAAAGTTAAAAGTTCACATTACTGTCAACACATTCATGTCCTCCGCTTGACTCCTATCCTGCTGTTCCTTGTAACATGCCCTCACAGGAAAGGACATGTTTGGAGGATTTGGGGATTTCGGAGTTTGGAGATTTGCGCTTCTTTTCTCAGAATAAATTTGCTATAAGCAAAGAGGAGTGTCTTTGTTCTTTTTGCTCATGTCCCAGCTCTACAGGTAATTTCCTCTCACATGTAAAACTGTGTATTCCACGAACTACTTCCTCATGGGAGGTCTAATCAATTGTGTGGTTTTCCCTGCTTGGCCCTTCTCTGTCCATGATGCTTACTGAGCTGAAGTGCTGGAGATTAGGATCCCACCTGTGGGTTTACACTCTCTGGGATAACAGTAATCCCACAGGTAGCCACTTAGTGCTCTAATTAATTAAGCCAAGACATGCCAAATATCCCCAAATCTTTGGTTTACCTGGAAATTTCAAGGTTTTTGGACACTTTGTGAGATGAAGGTTCAGAATATATACACAAAAAGTGAGTTTATTCCACTGCATTCCCATATTTTGGACGTGTTATTTATTTTGCATCAGTTTTGTCCAAAAAAATAATAAAAGAAACTACAACTACAACAAAAAAAAAAACCAACAAAACAAAACAAACAACCAAATAAACAACAATCAAACAAGCAACAAGAAAAACAAATAACAAGAAAACCCAAAAGCAAACACCAAAACATATATTTTAGTCAGGTGCAAGTCTATAAGAATCTTCATTGATGTCGATTTTACTGGCAGTGGCAGGTAGAGAATCATTATTAAAGCTGTAATAAAAGGCTAGTTTCAACCATAATAGTATACAGGAGCAGTTCTTCAGAACAGAGCAACAAACTGCCAAACTGCGAAATAATTACTTTTCTAGATGTGAAAACATCACTTTTCATTAAAAACTAAGCAAACAAACAAGAGAAAAAAAAAAAAAAAACTATATCTTTGTAACCACTGTTTGGTAAACCTTCCCTCCTGCAACATCTCTCTCCCACCCCCTGCGTGCATCTCAGATTATTATCATTATTATTACTATTATCTTAATGTAGTGCTTAAATTAATCCTTTGTAAATTTTTTATAAATACACAGTCCTAAGAGAATGCAAGTTAGGCAAGATGAAGCACAGATAACTAGAGGGCATGATTTAAGACAGACAGCTCCAACTCTATAAATTTTCCTAGTCAGCATTAGAGTCGCTTAATATTTTATGTAGTATTCCTTGCTTATATGTGACATTTTGAGCTCCTAATAAAGATACAAGTCTGGGATTTTTTCTTCCACTCCCCGCTCATCTTTTTTGTAGATTTGCAATTATCAAGCAACTGACAGTGGATTTTTTATGTTCTTCTTTGTTCCTTTTTTTTTTTTTTTTTCCTTCGTAGTCTATCATCATTTATCAATAATTCTGGAATATTCTGAATGCAACTCTGTAATTATCATTCTAGGCACTTTTTTTTTTTTTTTTTTTTTAACTGAGTGGAAAATTGGTGTGAAATTTCCTAGAGTGATGGTTTTATGCCCTTTGCATCTTCTATGCAGGGCTTTTTTTCTTATATTTATTGCAAGTAGTTGTGACTAGTAAATCACCAGAATTTGGCTATTCTTAATGCTTTACCATATATCCACTCTGCCAATATAATCAACAGTTATGCTTGCCTATTAAACCATCAATCAAAGGCAGCTATTCCATACATCAGCCCTTCTCTTTCCACACTGCAATGTCCCTGGTTTCTAAAGGCATCATCCTCTCCCTTCCCTTAGGGGAACTCCATCTTCTCTCAGTGCTCATTCCCTTCCAGACCTTTTTATTTTCAGATGACTATGTGTTTGGACCTGCCAGTTCATTGGTTCAGTCCATGATTTCCCATTGTCCCAGATCCTACAAATTTTCTGGTCAGAAGTCGCTTCCTGCTGAACATGCAACTGAACAAAATACCTCTCAGGATGATGGTATGGACAAAAACTGATCCACATGGGTTGTGTCTCACTGTGTATGGAGGTCACTTCTTGGAAGGAAGAATCTGAGTGTGGGTTAGTATCACTCAGCCTCAATAGGATCTCACTCATTAGGAGCATTATTAATAAAAAAGATATCATGCAGCAACACTATATTAGTGCAGTGCAAGCCATTTCAGTGATTTCAGTGAAGCCATATTCGCTAATTTGTGTCCCAAATTGTAATGTATTTCTATAGTTTGGGTACTGAACCAAGACATTATCTTTCTCCAAGGTTCTGCCACTAATCTGGGGCAGGTCACCTTATCTCCATTTTACTTTGTTTATCTTGTCTACTAGGACACTGTTTTTTATCAATACAAATGGGATCCCATTATTCTTAGAGACTGTACCCACAAAATGGAGCCCTGACTTCAACTGGGGCGTGAATGTGCTACAGTAACTGTAAAATCAGGAAAACACCTAGGGAGTTTATGTAACTAAATTTAGGTGTTCGGGGGACCAACACCTGTGTCGCATCTGCACTCCTACTTCCCCTCCAGCAGCAATGGAAGAAACATGTAATTTAGAAAAGAGGTCCATATAATTTTAACATAGATATCTGTGATGGCTCAGACAAATTGCACCTTGAGAGTGCCTACTTTTCATCATGTAGAGAAAGAGGAATGTAACTACCACTGCAGCTGACCACTGAGAAATGAGCATCTCTGTCACAGAGCCCTGAAGTTAGACAAGATGGGACCAGGCTTAGTTTTCTCTCATCATCATTCAAATACCAAGAGTAACTCTTGTCATAGTCATGATGACAAAAAGCTGGTGAAATGGGATAAAAGGATACTATCCCAAATGACAGCAAGGTTCAGTGTGGCAGCAAGTCTTGATTCACATTTGGATATACAAAAAAAATACACATCTGAGAGAGAAGATGCAGAAAGCAAGCCCTGAGCTTATTTCATGTTTTGCTAAGCAACAACAATAACAAAAAAAAAAACCAAAAAAACCCACCAAAAAAAAAAAAAAAAAAAAAAAAAAAAAAAAAAAAAAAAAAAACCAACAAAACAAAACAAAACAAAACAAAACAAAACCTCTTTGTTTCCTATTACTTTTAATTGAAATTGAATAACACAATGTTCAGTACCTGGACATAGGCCAAATTATTCCCTTTTTTTTCCCTTTCCTCTCATCTAAGAAGGATGCAAAACAGGAAGCACACTTCATTTTAAGTAAGCAGAGCTGGCAATATTCTTTTCAATAACTGCCTATGTATAAAAGTTAATAAAGTCATTGGGCCAAACATATGCATGTGTAATTCCAATTACACCACAGTCATGTTTAATATAAAACCATCAACTTTGTATTCAGCCTGGGAACCAAGCCTGCTACTTCAGTGTAAGGATGAATTAGAGGAATGGTGCACTTTATAGTATTTCTGTACAGTTAGAACATTCTTGCCCTTTCCTTATTACAGCTGAGATTTAATTAAAATTAAATTAAAATAAAAATTAAATTAGAGAATATTTTCCATGTATTAAATAATATTTGAACATCCTCTTCATGTTTGCTCTCAAAATAGGGAATAAGTGCAAGATTATATTTTGGCCAAATGAATTTACTTGAGGATCATTAAATACTATTCCCAAAAGGTGAAAACATCTGTGCTTTTTTTTTCTTTAAGTTTTGTGAATTAATATTTATAAGGAATTTACTAGCATAAGGTTGCTGTGGATGCAACCTTTTGAAAATTTTATTGTTTAACAACCAACTATTGTGATGATTTGGCTTTAAAAAAAATGCCATGACATTCATTTTTTTTTCCTTCAGTTTATTTAAAAAAAAGAGTCACAGTTTTAAAATATATTTGGCCAAAGTTAGGCATTCACACTTATATATGTCAAATGGATACTTTTGTTCTTAGCAATGGTTCCTAAGGTGATGGATCAAAAGTAATTCTTTAATTGACATCATCCCTTTACCTATTGCATCAAACTTGTGTTGAAAGAGCACCCAAAGTACAGAAGCAAACTGCTATTAGCAATAATCACAACAGTAATAAGAATATAAATAGAGGAACATTAACAACTTTTTTTGAAAGAACAAGATTTCCCTCCACAGAACAGGAATAAAGCAGATGTACACCTTGTAACTTCTCAAACACAACTTGAAAATGCTACAACGTTGGCTTTAAATTTACATGGCACTAGCTTTTCCAGAACAAGATCAGAATTCATAATTTATTTATATTGTTTTTTTTTTTTTTTCTTGATTTAGCCTTTATTTTAAAAGGAGATCTCTTAAAATATTGATTTTTTTTTCAGAGACCTAACAAAGGTAGACAGCAAGGTAGTACTCATACACAGCAGGAACAGAAAGAGTGGGGGGAGACATGCTTTCAAGGGGGAAAAGGAGGAAAAATGACTTTAAATAGTACATTTTTCCTAGATGTTCTGAATGAAGTCATTCCTTCTCATAACCTCAAAAATTATCTGCCTTTTATCATCACTTTATAGCTATACTTCAGCATGCCAGCTTGCATTTAAGGGTCTAAAAGAACATAAAAATAAATAAATTAGGCTTTACTACAAGCATTTAGGAAAGGTAAATGTTACAGCCCCTTTTTGCCTGTGAGAAAAAGTGAGTCATGGCCAGATCCAAACTGAATATTTAGAGGACTAGAAGTAAGACTGAAATTTCTATGATGAAAAATTTACATTAAACACCTACTCTCCTTTTATAATGCTTGTGAAGACAGTGAATCAGAAGGGGCATTCAGAAACTCTGTTATCCATCAGCAAATTTTCTGTTCTTCTGGGAGTTTTAGTTTAGGATCTGAGCCGGGTTTGTAAGCAAAACTATTTTGTCAAAAGTGAGCAGTGGGATGTTGTTGTGGAGAAGTCCTTTCAGTGTGACTTAGCTGCACTTTGAACCTGGCTGCCCAGGAGGGAAATGCCATTCTGGTTGGAACTCCTGGATGCCTCCATGCTGGCTGTGGGAAGGGACAACCTGAAAGTTCAGAATCACAGAATTGCAGACCAATTTCAGTTGGGTGGGACATCTAGGCAACATCCAGTTTAGTGCCATGTTCAAACAGCAAGCCTTAATTTCTCATGCATGAGGTGTTCATAACCTTGTCTGCATGATTTTTAATGTCTTCAAGAATGGAAATTCTCTAAAGCGCCTGGGATTTTGCTTCAGCATTCGGTCACTCTCACAGTGAAGAATTTTTGTCTTGTATCTCACAGCTATTTGCCTGGTGCACCTTCTGTCCTTTGTGCCCACCCTTTTGTGTTGCAAAGAAAAAGGCTTATTTAAAAATATAAAACTGTATCTTAAAACAGATTCTATGTGCTGCTTTCTGAAAGTCACACTCAGTCTATAACAAAATCACACACTCTTAGTATTAACACCCCCAAGTTAACACCAACCATTTAATCTGTCTTTGTAACTATCAGTTATTTACAGGAAATAACTGCTCAAAGTTCAGTGGAAGCATCATCTGTGCTTTAGCAAAATATATGAAAAAAAATCCATAATCACAGATAGACTTTCTGAAGCAGAATAACTAATTGTATTTAATTGATGGTCCAAGACAATTTGAACACACAAAGTACTTATTAATTATCCCAGTATCGCCATGACCACATTTGATCAGCACCTCAATTTTATGTTGCAGTTGAATGATGGCATATCCAGGAGCACAACTGCCCTTTACAGTGTGATGGGCATTGTTGTGTAACCAAAATTATATTAAGATTACAGACTGTTAAAACATAAATAGCATTGTTTCCAACAACTATTTATCCCCGTTTTTCTTTAATCCCAATTTTTTAACATCCTTGACAGCATTTAAGAGATTAAAATATCTAGTAAATTCACTGTTTTACATCTTTTGACTGTAGGTAATTTTTTAGTTTTAATGATCCTTGTTTGATTTATTTACTGAGAGTAGAAAATCTCAGTGTGAAATGGAAGGTAAAGTAGTGACACTCTAGAAGTTTATGGATTGCATTTTCTGATAAAGGGAACATAAATGAGCATCAGTCAGATAAATCATTGTCAGTTTGACAGAACTTCCTGAGTTTGCATTTATTTTCTACAAAGTAGAGCTATTTTGGTTTAGGGACACAAAAGAACTAGTTCAGATGCATATTTATTAAAATTCTTTTAGGCTGATCAACATTTCCAAAGTAAGTTTGCTTTGCATCTCATTCAGCCTGTCCTCACTGAATACATTTGACATTGGACTGGTGATTACAGTATTTCTGATCATCTGTCATGTTACACTGAATGCTGCCAGGTTGACTTCAAGCAGAGACTTATCCTCGTGTAATATAAGGAATATAACAGTTCAAAAACAGAGAATGGAAAGATCAAATTCAGATACTCTGTTTTTTAGTAAATTTCTGTATTGGTAGGCTTATCCCCTTTTATTGGAAAGCCTTGAAAAAAAAAAAAAAACCACCAAAATATAAACTCTGAATTATTTTTTTAGAAGTTGTATCTTGCTTTGCCTTCCTTTCCTTTCTCCCCAGCTTTCCCTCCCTGTAATTTTACTTTTCCTCCCCACCCACCCCTTTGCTTTCCCTGTTCTCTGAGTGAAGACAAAACACAGCCCATCCAGATGAACACGTTAAAGGAGTGTAACAGCAGCGTTTGCAATCCTTTCCCCTGTCTACAACACTGCCAATAACATGCTCCAGTGCTCCATAAGGCTTTCACTTCCCTCTCTGACAGATGCCCAAAAGCAATATGCACCCCAGCTTCATCAAACTCGCACTTTAATGGAAAACTTGAGCAGCAATCTCCCACACTTTTATATCAGCACCTTTGCCTCCAACACACTTTGTAACTTCCATTTTGGAAGTTATTCTGCCTTAATGTGGTTAAGAAGAACTCCAACACACAAACCACTCACGGCAGAGTAATAACTTACAGAGCATCAGAAGTTCCCTGGTAGCTGCATGTAGATGAAAATCCCAAGACACTCTTCAGCAGGGTGCAAATTAACTGTTATGATGAAGCTGGTACCTAATTTGTTCCCACTCTAGTGCCAGTGCCTGATTGTATCATTCAGTTTCTCCTTTGTGCTACTTATTATCTTCTATACAGGGACATAAGTGGGAATGATGATAAATCATAAAGAAGCATTTCTTTTCTCAATAAGCACGACATTTAGCAGAAGTCTCTGGCCACACCATTTAGCAACACCCATTAACGGCAGAGGGAGAGGGAGAAAACCCTGCATTGCATAGATATTAGCTGGCAAGATGTGCACAAGATGTAAAATCTTGTGCAGTGTGAAATTCTCTCCTGTGAAGAAGGTTAGCACAAGGTTCTGTTTGCAGGGGAAAATGTTACTTACACTGAGCAGTGCCAGCAGCAGCAGCCTTAGCTGCCTTGGCAGATAAGCATGCCTTTTCTTTCCTGACAGGAAAGCAGCATTACCATCCCTAAGAGTTTAATATGAGGAGTCAGGTTTTATAGAAATCATGGTGCTGGCATTAAGAAAAAAGAAATCAAAACTCTGGCGCTTCAAAACAGAATATTCAGAGTATTGCTGATATCTGTTGGTCTTCCCAACAACTTTTAACAAGCATGATGTCTAATGGAGGATTTATAGTTATCACGATGCAGTCCTTCATCATCTGTTTCACATCCATTCTGCTCCTAAAATGTCTCTCACTCCCAAGATGGCCATGAAGTCAATGCAGCAGCATCTCCTGAGTCCTATGGATATAGGAGGATTGGGACTGGCAAGCCTTAATGCTCTTAGCTGAATTGAAGGGGATACAGATGAGATCTGTAGAACAAAAGATCTGATAGTTGCTTTAGCTACAATCCTTTAAAAAGAAAAGAAAATGGATGTTTCATGACAACTTTTCCATGAAGAATTTGCCTTTTGCTTTATGTCTTAGGCCTGGAAACCCATATGAGAGAGACAAGATATTTATCCTGGGTGCCTCTGCTCTTCTCCAGTGATCAGAAAAAGTTGCAGAAGAAGCAGCCTGCTGCACTGTTAGTACACTCTAGTCAAGCAAGGTCAGTAGTGCTGTAATGAGTGGCTCCATATTTATTCAGTGCACTTCCCTAGTTCTCTACCATTAGAAGAAACAAGCTCAGTTTCAACTGAATTCACAGAAGCAAAAGCTATTGCCAAAGGTGGGGTGCTTGTCTGTAAAAATCAAATCCAGCCAGCATGATGTGCCTGTCAGGGAAAGCTTCAGCGAGCCAGCATAATGTGAATTCTCTGACCAGACCTTCCCACGGCAGATGGGAGAGAAAAGCACATGTGCTTACAGCCAGGATTGTGACTTCCAGTGAAAGCATCCCCAGTGCAACTGGTGCAGCCCTGGACAGCCATTAACCAGCTGGGACACACAGGTCACTGGAGTCTTTGGCTGCAGGAGTTCTGACACTGTCTCATGTAAGACTTTTGAGTATAACACCAATTAATATTGATTTATAATTAATAAGAGACATCTTGCAATTCTTTACTTAGTTCTACTCACACTAAGGGTAGAAATAATGCTTTATAGAAGCATTTTCCAAAAGGCTTTGTTTGGAGGGGACAAAATAAGAGCAGAGATCCTCAGTTAACTCTTTCTAGTTATTGGCAGAGGCAGACCTGAGAAAGAGAGGCAAGCTCCCATGGACTGAATGCAGGGCCTGCCTGGAGGCAGGTATAATCCTACACTCCATTCTAGGCTACTGCACAGGAGGAGAGGAGACAAGAAATTCAGGCTTCTCTTAGTGGTAAACAGTACACTGAAGTTTTTACTTGTCATCATGGAGGTGCCTCGGTTTCACTATTGATATATGCATAAGAAGTTTTGTTGTGTGTGTTACAAAATGGATTCAAAAAGAAGGCTACAAGAGTAAAATCCTGGATTGTTTTCCCCCAGCACAGCGTGGCACCAGGTGGACTTAAGCACAGATCTGAGTAGAAAGACTTATTAACTTGAGTTCAGTCCCAGACAGCTCATGGACCCAAAGGGTATGTCTGTACTGGTAAATTAAATTTTCCTGGACTCTGAGGCCAGCTGGCATAGAGCTGTCTGTTTTTATGCTGGTAAACTCTACCACTTTCCAAACCAGTTGGGAGACTGTAAATCGAAACCCATCCATGCCAAGAAACAGTCCAGTCACTCTGTAATACTATCATGTTTCAGAGCCCAGGCACTTGAATTTACTACCATAAACACAGCCAATCTGTCTCACCTGGAGCAGTTGAAGTATCTTTATCCTCCATTTCCACACCACTTTTTTTTTAATGACAATGAATGAAAAGCACCTCTGAATGAGATGCACCCATGACATTAAAAAAACTTTGTTCCCAACCCATACAACTGAATATATCTGGGTTGACTGGGATTGACTGTGGAAAGAACTCTCATCCATTGGCACCGGTGTCAGATAATGGCTGGTACATCAGCTCCAGAGCAGCAGAGATCCAATTTGGTTATTCTGTCACCATACTCAAAGATTAGAGGGTTACTGACTGCTGTGGCATTATTTCCACTGCAGCTGTAAATTCCTCCTGCTGCAGCATAATTCTTCAGACAGCCCAACTCAAGTTGAAATGTTATGGTGTTATGGATGTCCTATTCAGGCGTGCCTATTATATTACCTGTCGAGTGCTCAGACTTTAACAGAGCAACTGAAAAACAAGTAAATATCTCTAAAACAGGAGAAAATGTGTATGTAAGGTATGCTCTTGTGACACTGCTTCTGGGAATCAGTCCCCTTCTGCACTGCACAGGGCAGATAATGATACTTTGCCTGAGAGAAAATGATCCTTCTATGAAAATAGAGAGGATATATCCTATTTTCATACCTACAAAATGATAAGGATTGTTTATTATGCCTTAACATCCCATGTTAAGATTATTCACTATACCAAATGGAAGAGAAAATTTTTAACAGAACAAAGCTGGACTTCAAGATGGAGATTGAATTTTTCCAGATAAAGACAGGAGATGGGGTAATTTCCAGGAGCTTGTATTCATTTAAAAATTGACTTCTATATACTTGCTTCAGACATACTTTCAGCTCTCCTGGGCAAGTAACCCAAGCCACAAATTGTTAGCAATACCGTAGTTTTACAAAGTTGAGCTCTCAGAAAGTATTGTGAAAGTCAGGGTTCAAAATTCTTTCTAATTTACATGTATGTACGGGCTTACAGATCTGCAATGACAAAAAACCAACCAACCAACCAACCAAGCAAGCAAACAAACAAACAAAAAACCCCACAACTAAACTCTCCTTTATTTTCCAATTACTGTTGGGAAAACAAACACCAAGCTAGCAAATAAAATCCAGAAAAATTCTTCTGGATGCCCCTGGTGAAAATATTTGTTGTTGTTGTTGTATCTATTAAAAAATCAAATTATTCTGGTATTACTACTGCAATTTTTTATAAAAATATTAAAAAATTTAAAGTCCTAATATTTTTTCATGCTAGATTAGCCCTTTGTCAATAATAGCAGTAATAATTAAAATTCCTGTAATTCAGATAACTATTGACACAACTCATCTTTTTTTACCAGATTCTCCACAGGGTTTCAGCCTGTCAATTGAAAAATTATCCTGATCTTCAGACATAGCTAAAATTGTACTTAATTCAGAAACCCTGTCCTCCATGAAACACATCAACGAGTGAGAATGAAATAAATGAAACCTAAATAGGAGATGTGCACATGCTTCTCCAGAGAGTTAGCTTTAAGATATAATTCTATCTGTTTTGATCTTTTACAGGTGGTGTTTGTCTGTCTCTTTGTTTTCTTCCTTTACTTCTGGGAATCAAACACGCAAACCACCATGTTTTTTCCTGTGTCCTTTTCTTTCCTTATCACCAAAAAATAACCAGTAAAACTGTGTAGCATCACAAAAAGATCAAAATTCAATGACTCTTCAGGAAGTTCACCAGGGACTTTGTCTTTCAAATTTTCACTTAAAAGGTACTCTAAAATTTCAGAGCCAAATAGAGGCATAATTCCAGGAAGAAGGTTTCCTCCTAACTTTAGTTATGAGAATTAAGCTGAGGTGAACACAACTCATACTGCAAGTGTTTGGCAACCTTTGCAAAAGGAGAATAAACTACACAGTATTATGTAATGTGCTGTACAAAACAAAGGTGGATAGCTAACTACAAGTTCTGAGCTACCATGCTCAGTACAGCTGAGATGCCTTGAAAACCCCACAAATTAGTTACATATACATTGTCTGGCAGGTGGTAACAGAGATCAAATTAAAAAACAAACAAACAAACAAACAAACAAACAAAAACCAACAGCAAAAACAGCAAAATCAACCAAACAAAACCAAAAAAACCAAAAAATCCCCAACCAACCAACTAAATAAAAAAAAACCCACCCAAACTAAACAAAAAAACCCCAAACATGCAAACAAACAAACAAAACAAAAAAAAAAAAAACTGAAAAAAACCACCAGAAATAAGAACCACAAAAAAAAATTCCAAACCAAACTGAAAAAAAAACCAACCCTCAAAACAATAAACCACCCTCAACTTCAAAACCTGCACTTTGATGTTAAAAGGGAGCCAGAACCAAGACTGTAAAGACTCCCCAATAATATGGTATGACCAATGACATTTATGGTCAGTCAGAAGCCTTATATTCAGCAATTTTCCTGGTCAACAAGGAACAAATGGAGAAAGCAAATCCATGAAACAACAAAAGGAAAGGCCATTCTGTAACTTAACATTAGCAGGTAGATGTTAGAGCCAATACGTTACTCATGGATAAAATTGAGTCTTAATTAAGTTGAAAATACTCTTAAGAGAATGTGTGGAAGCTATACATTGAAACTGCCTCCCTCTCTTGCCACTTGAAAAGCACATTTTTGGTATTGAAAGCACGTATCTACTCTTCCTTCAGCTTCTGCTCTCACCTGGGGAAAGAGGAGGAGGGCAGAGGAATACTAAGTAATGTAACGTAAATAGAATCTACACAGATATTTAGTCCTGATAGATATCTGAGTGGAAAGGGGAGATAAATAGAGTGGATGGTTTACAGATGTAAGGAATGAGTTTGTATGCTCTAGAAATCCTACACAGGACAGAGTCAGAAACCCTTTTATTTTTTTGAAGGTGGAAGAGCCCTCAACTTCAAAGGGATTCAGGTCTGAATCCCAGCAGACACAATGAGTTCATTGCATTTGAGGAAATCTGGGGAATTAGGCAGTAGAAACCCAAAAGTTTAAGCACAGGTCAGAGGCTAAAAAGATCCACCTGACATCTCCACTTGGACTTGTGTGAACCTGAGCCTTTAGCTAACAGCACAGCCCTTGCCACTTTACGGCAACTCTCTCTTCTTAGATTTAGTTGTATTCTTTTTTATTCACTTTTTCCTTCAGTAAATATTTTACTGACATCCTAGTTCTCAAAGGCCAAATAAATAAAACCCATTTAAAAGCTATGTAAAAACAAAATAAAATAAAAAGAACATAAGAATGGTGATTAGTCACAGATACTATTTATATATACTGTGGTAGCCTAAATTTCTTGAGACTTTAGAGGAAATTTTATTTGGTTTGGGGGATTTTTTGTTGTTTTTTAACAAAACAGCAAGGCTTGTAAGGTGAAGACTTACATTTTTTTGCTCTAGCCAATTGGAGGCTCAAAACTTGATTACAGAAATGTGATGGTTTTGCAGCAATATTTAGAACTGGCTTTTTCCTTGTAAGTAGTTTAATTGTGCCATACAGACTCAATATAAACATATACATTACAAATACATGTGTATGTAAGGATATATGCATATCACTGTGGTCATAGATAACATTCTGCTCTGCAACTTGGTATAGAAATTATCCATAAAATAACCGACTGTGAGTGTGGCATGGGAAATATAGGGTGTTTTCTCATTTATTTGCAGACCTCTAGCCCTAGATCAAGTCTGCTGTTCTTCTAGGCAAACACAACTTTATATACCTGTAATGTTCCAGAGAAATCTACCCCTGCTCACTGAAGTATTCCCAGGTTTTATTTTGAGATTCCTGCAGGGTGGAAAGGGACACAGAGAGCTCAGTGTTTTGGTGTCATTTATGTACTGCAGATAGGATCAATAAAGCTCACGGTCATGTATTTTACTATAAAATATACAATACCTATAATATAAAAAATTCTATATGTACAATACATAGGATCTATGGTTTGAAGTGGAGCAGAATCTTACATTTGGGACAGGGAGTTAATCACAAGAACAAGAATATGGAGTGTCATGGCAGGTAATAATACTGGGTGGATGTCCCAAATTTTAAAAGACAGGATGAAGGACTGGGACCACACATCTAATTTTGGCCCCTGCTACTATCCCTGGGCATGAGCCTGGACAGTGACATTTTATTCTCCTCACATCTCTACTAGGAATAGAGAAGGAAAAGAACTATGCATATCTAGATAAAGCTCAGTGGGGCCACAGAAGGCATTTTGAGTCTCCCTGGCATCAGAATGTACAGTCCTAAACCATGGGTGAATTTCATAGAAATTTTTAAATCAATTAACATGTTAAGTTCTGAAGAGATATTGTAAACTGTCCAAAGTAATAAAATCAGCAATGCATGGCATTACTTTCCTCCATGAAGAGCTTGAATAAATAAGACATTTATAAAAATGAATAGAAAATATGAAATGAATATCCCAAGAACCATGAAAAAATATAAGCTAAAAGAGAAATTTAATTTTCCTCTGACTTTCTGAGAGAGAATGCAGTTGTGGATTTTATACATAATTTATAAGGGAAATTGGCCAGTTCACTCAGGTATACACCATATCAACTTTTAGGAAAGATGAAGCAAGCTGTCTTCTTTTAATTGAAATCAAATATAGTCACAGAAGAAAATTACTTCTGCCCATCGAAGAATATGGTGCTGTCACATGGCCAACAGCTTTTACAGTGTACATGGGGCTTTCTTCTACAAAGTAAACTTCTGTCTCAGTTCTTGAGCAGCCACAAAATGGTGTGAGGATTGGCAGCTTCCCCCATCCCTGAGCCAGTACTCCCTTACCACTCTTAGTACAAGCTCTTATACTTGAGAGTAAGGTAAGCCTATGTCCTACATACTTGCATCTCTAAGATCATAAGAATTGACATAATAGATCAAACTAGTGATCCGTTTAGTTTAATATCCTTCCTCTGAATTAAGTGTAGGATGCTTCAGAGAAAGTTGTAAGAAACCTTTAGTGGGCAATAACGGAATGACCTGTCACAGGGAAAATTTGGTGGGGACCTCCAAAACCACTGAATGCAATTTCCTGCTGCATCCAGCACCACATCCTGAAATGCTCTTCCAAAATATATGAAACTCAGTCTTAACTTGTTAAATAAAATACAGTCTTTCACCCCCCCTGGACTGTAATTATTAAGAAAGGTGACCACCATTCCCAGGTTCTCTTATTGTCTCTGTCCCTGTCTTTTTCTCTGTGTTCCTGACATATTTTCTTTAGTGGGCCGCTCAAACTCTCAGTGATTCATTTTCCCAATCTTATTCCTTATTTCACTGAAAGTGGTTTCTGATGATTACAGAGATCCTCAACAAAAAAAAAAAAAACAACAACAAAAAAAAAAAAAAAAAAAAAAAAAAAAAAAAAAAACAAAAAAAAAAAAACAACTTGTGCAGGTCTAAGTGCTTATTCTGACAATAAAGATGCAAACACAGTAAACTTTAAATTATCCTGCACAGAACAAGGTGGCAATACTCTAGTGATGGAAAAACACTGGTCATGCAGGTGTCACTGCTAGTTGTGGATAAGGCAAGATTCAGCTGCTTCTCCAAGAGGATTGCCTGGATTTTGACCTGCAGGCTAGAAGTGATTGTTCTTTTACCAAATGGGAAGAGCTGTCCTTCTTGTGAGCCCTCCTGGACAGCTTGACAAGATGGTCATGTCATTCTGACTCTTGAACCTGGTGCTCTTGACCTATCTGGGTGTTGAAGGATGGTTTGAATTGACCTCTGAGAAATCTGGTCTAGAGAAAAGTGTCCCTGTCCATGACAGGGGAATGGAACCAGATGAGCTTTGAGGTCTGTTCCAAGCCAGGCCATTCTGTGACCCTGTGAAGGATCAAGCAGATCAGCAATCCCCACCCCTGAGAGTGCTGTCCAGTGACACTCCATCTGGGACAGCAGGACACACTAACCCAAGCCACCAGACAGCCATTCCGAACACAGTAATTCACCACTGACCTTTCAAGTCTTGCCATGATCTTCTATGGCTTGTCAGGTGCAACCTGAAATGTAAAACAGCAGGTAAATGAACACATGACTAAATCCTGAATTTCACAGCAACCTAGGGAAAAAGATCAGATAAAACATTTCTACGCAAGCTAAACAGGAGCTATTATATAGTCTTTTTAGTCCCTTTATTAAAAGGCTTAGGATTTGGCTGTTCCTTAGCCCAAGTAAAATGAGTTTTTACCATTGATGCAGTAAAATCTATGCTGAATACCCAGTATGTCCTGAAAGAATCAAATGGAAGGGCATACAAGGTTCAAGGCAAATATATATTGTTGAATGTTGATAAACAAAATGAACTTATTCCTTGTTCAAAAAATAAAAATGTCATTAAGTCATTTTTTGCACTTGTTCTCTGCAGATGTAATCTGAATGCACACATTAGCAGCATAACCACAGGTTTGTATAAACCAAAAGATGCCAGAAGTTTTTATTCTATTCCTAGAAACTTTCCCAAAATCAGCGCTGAATCCAATAGTATATTACCTAATGCTTTGCCAATTTGACAAGAAATATCTAAGTAGAAAGTCGTTCCATTCAAATACCTAAATTTTTTCTACCAGTTTGAAATATCCACTAAGGATTCAAAATTTATGTGTTTTTGTGAGGATGAATGTGCATATATTTTTGTATATATATATATATATATATATATATATATATATATACACAATATATATATGTGTATATATATATACAATATATATATATATATATATATATATGAGGAAAAAACACATATATGGAAAAATACACAGGTATCTAGGAGGTTTATATTTTGGAAAAAAAAAAAAAAAGTAGTTTTGCAGTGTTTGGAGAGTGAGAAAAACACTAGTGCACACCCTAACATTGAAAATATTGAAGTGTAAATATCTGGGAGACAGCTGAGGAGTGTGGGCAGAAGCGGCGAGAAAATTTTGCAGAAGAAAAATAAGGATTCATGCAGAAAGACTGGGAAATAATTAAAAAGAGCAGGCAAGGATAAATGCTAGCACAGAAGCAGAAAAGAAGATAAGTTCTTTAGCTAAAAGGGGGAAATATATCGGCACAGACAGAAAATAATTTTCATTCAGTAATGTAAGAGAGAGAAGCAGCAGAGTTTCGAGAAGAGTTTAATGCTTGTATGGGAATGCAGTTAGAGTAGAAACAGATTCTGAGAGAAAGCTGCTGGCTGGACAGGGGTTTTGTTGGTTTGAGATAAGAATTAGATTAAGTGGGAGGCATCAGCATCTAGAAACAGCAGACAGATTGCAGCAGAAACCAGGGACTATTTCTACCCTTTCCCAACTCTTCAGTCACATCTAAAATCAATTATCAATATTAATGGGTCTCTTTCCACTGACTTCAGTGTGCTTTTGAGCAGGCCTTGACAGAGGAGTACAGATCTGCAGTGCCATTAAAGAGACCTGACAGAAGTATCAAGTTTTCTTACTGTAGTCCTGCCTCTCAGACCTCATTTGTAATCTGATCAATACCACTTTCTAAGTTCTTTTGTATAAGGATCAATTTCTATTCTTGTTTCTGAGGATGGATAACTCTAACTAGTATTTTGTACTACCTCACAAACATCCAGTAAAGAGTAACTCTGAGAAAGTGACATGATCCAGAGAACATTGGTCTTTATCAGTTCTGTTATTCAATGAAAAATTTTATTAATGAGATCCAGATGACTCTTTCATAGAATGAAATAATGCTACACATTATTAGGAGAGCCTAGGGAAAAGGGCAAAGAAAAGAGTTCAAGGGAATAACTCTTTTTGTTTGTTGTTTTGGGGTTTTTTTTCTTTTTTTTTTTTTTTTTTTTTTAATAAAAGCTTTACATAGCTCTATAAATCAGACAGCTGTAGACCTTAGAGGAAGAGTTGATATATAATCAGTGAAAGTTTTCCTCCAGAAAATTGCACTTAGTAATTAAATAAAAACTGTTACGTAAAAGTCAGCAAGGCATGGGATGAATTCATTGACCAGTTTTTGGGGTCTAAAGGGGGTTGAAATAACCCTCTATGATTGCTGGGTCATATCTCAAGATTGTCAAATATGTGTGTTCCACCCTAGACTTCTGTATTTCCATTGAAACACTTCTAAACATTCATTTTATGCATTGCACAAACTCTTTGATGACCAACAGGAGATAATTTGCTGTTGACAACAAAGTTACTGTAAAAGTCTTTTCTCACTTGGGTTCAGACATCAGTGCACCAAAATGCAGAGTTTCACCCAACACATGAACCACAATGATGGTTAAGTTCATGTGTCCACACTCTTATTTTACATGTTCTTTAGCTCTCTGGCAAACACTAACCAAAAAAAAAGGAGGAACTTGGGTTATTACAGAAGGACAGCCTAAGAAACATAACGATGGCTCTGGGGTGATGCACAGATTCTGAGAAAATTAGGATAGAAGAAGGGTTAGGGACATGGGATAAAAGAAAACACTATCTTTTAGGCCAGGACACAAAGTCACAGAGTAGGAAACTCTTTCCAGAATTGCTCATCTCCTTTTCCTTTTCCTTTTCCTTTTTCTTTTCCTTTTTTTCATTTTCCTTTTCCTTTTCCTTTCCTTCCCAGAACTTCCCTTCCTTTCCCAGAACTTTTCTTTTCTCTTTTCTTTTCTTTTCTTTTCTTTTCTTTTCTTTTCTTTTCTTTTCTTTTCTTTTCTTTTCTTTTCTTTTCTTTTCTTTTCTTTTCATTTTCTTTTCTTTTCTTTTTTTCTTTTCATTTTCTTTTCTTTCTTTTATTTTTTCTTTTCTTTTCATTTTCTTTTCTTTCTTTTATTTTTTCTTTTCTCCTTTTCTTTTCCTCATTGGCATTTATAGCACACAAGCATTCCCTAAAACCATGAATGTGGTGTTTACCCCTTCTTCTAAATCATTAATGAGACTGCCAAATGAGAATGCACCAAACACAAATCCCTTTTATAAACACTTTCCCCTTGGCTTGCTGCATTGTTATTTATTACCAAAGCTTGTTTATATACCTAGGGCACTTTTTACTCCATCTGACAGAATTGAAATTCAAGTCAGTTTGGATTAATTTTGTTCATCAGCTAATTTTATAATTTATTTTTAAAAGTCAAGGCATTCTGGGGGTCTGTGTTTTGGGGTTCTTTTCTCTTGTTTTCTCTTGTTTCTCTTTTTTTTTTTTTTTTTTTTTGTCTTTCTTCCCTGCTCTTTTCTTCTGCCTGTAAGCCAGCAGAAGAGAACATACATATTATTGAAAATGAATATGCTATTCAAATGCACTAAATGATTTTCAGATGCTGTCCCTGACACAATTCATTTGCACAGTGAAATTAGTGAGATAATTGTAACAGTTGCCCTTCACTGTGGATGACTGTACTTACCAATTGTGTTACTAAATTAATGACTTCACAGGTATTTAGGATCCATCTGCTGCTGCCAAACATAAAAATTAGTCCAAATATTAAAAACTGTAAGGGGAGAGGAATCTGAAAGAAGACAGGACACTGAATAGATAAGTAAGGACTAGACAGATGCTCATGTACTTAAATTATATTGTGCAATGGAATATTTGGCTGCAAAGCATGTCATAAAACATGTTCTACAGTTTTGTGTTTGCTTTATGACATTTTGGGCTGGTTCTTAATACTTGATAGCTTTGGGTCACTAAGGGTCCCACCAGCATGAGAACTGTCTTAGCTAATAACTAGGATATATCTGAAGTGGATGCCTTTATGACTCTGTTTGGGCCTATTTTTTCTGCTGTGCATCATGGAATAAACTATGGGGAAGAAGATTAAGCCTAAAATGGAATATCTGATCCAGAGGTGATCTCTCAGTTTATGTCTCTTCTTTCTTTCTGTTACAAATATCCAGCCCTGCCTGTTTTTGAATAACACTAGTTCAGTTGTAGAAAATAAATCCTTAAAGGACTGCAGTCAAAGATCACAGCTTTGTTCCTAATGTTGCCTTAAAAACAAACAAACAAACAAACAACAAAAAAGTCAAACAAAAGAAGCACCAAAAACAATATAAAACCAAACCAAACCAAAAACAAAAACAAAACAAAGCAAAACAAAACCAAAAACAACAACAACAAAAAAAAAAAACTTCTTTCTTTTTGAGAAAGTAATCCACTAGAGAATCATAGAATGGTTTGGGCTGGAAGGGACTTTGTCGCAGCGCGCAGTCACGGGGTGTGCCGGGCGGCGAGTGCAGGGGTGCGACCGTCCCCCTGCGAGTTCTGCAATCCCAGCTGTCGGCAGGTTCGGCACAGGGACAGATAACGAAGACACGGGTCTTTGGGGAAACCAGAGTGTATTTATGGGATGGACAAGATGGAGCCCCGAGACAAAACCTGGGGTGGGGGGGTGAACAGAAATTTTATACAGTAACTCAGGAGGAGGGGTGCAGGAACATTAACCAATGAGGGTAAAGCTGGGGAGTGGTCTAAGGTGGGACTAAACTATTATAAACCTATCAGCGGAAATAGGGGAGTGGAGTAACACAAAGTAACAAATAGGGTGTCGAGTATAACAAAAGAGACAGGGAACACTCTGGAAGGAGGGGTAGGGATAGGGAGGATTGACAAGGAACATTCTGGAGAAAAGGGGTAGGGAAAGGGAGGACTGACAACTTGGAATGGAGGGGGTTAGGGAGGACCTTGGGAAGATTGGCAGCTCGGGAGAGGAGGGGATTAAGGAGGAAAACAGGGGGCAGGCATGAACTTTAAATAAAATACACCACAACAGGACTTGACAGATCATTGGAATCAGATAGTTCCAATCCCCCTGTCACGGAAGGAGCACTACACACTAGACCAGGTTGCTCAAAGCCCTGGATACTAAAATGATTTTCCAAAAGCCCCAAGAGGAGAGCAGCAGAACTCAAAACCCAGCCCAGAAATTTGCTGTTCTGTATTTTGGCAGTTGTGCTAATTCCACGCCCTATATTTCAGATTTCACCAATGAGGAATATTTTTGAGTGTATGGTATTCCTTCCCAAACATTTTTCAGCATAGCATTTTATGACTTTCTATACTGGGATTTCCTGGAAAAAAAGAACAAGCTTCTACACCAACCTGCACCCCAAGGTTTTTTTAATAAACTGCTAACAAATCCCTGTAGATCTGTAAATATCTCATTGTCAGAAATGCAATAAATTTCTGCATAAAAATGGTAACACTTAGAATTACTGACTGGCCAAATTCTTCTTCTCTACCAGCAAAAATGATAAAATAATCAATATTTTTCATTTTCAAAGAGTCTTAGCAATAAGGAGATAACACCTTACTCTACTTTTTTTTTTTTTTTTTTTTCTTTTGGCAGGGGGGTGGAAACATTTGGCCTCAAACATTGTCATAATAACAATTGCCACCAAAAGTTATCTGCCCAGGTGTAAATATCTATTTACTTCAGTGCTATGAGACACATCTCACTTCACATAGAACATGATTGGACATCACCATGGAACACCTGCTTGAAACTCTTAGTTTCACCACAAAATCCAATTTTAGGACCTTAAAAGTTTTCAAGAACTTAAATTATTCAAGTGAGGTAATAACTTTGGCTCTTCTGTCCTTACATCTGTCAAATAATAGCAAAAGTACATTCTTTTAAGCCTTACATGGGATTTCTGGCAACAATCTCATTCAGTAAAACTGAATGTAGGTCAAGGGGGCTAAACACTGGGGAGAACATTTAGTTGTCTCTATAGTCACCCAGAGCAACTTCTAGCCTCTTTTTGTCTCTGGGACATTCACCAGTGACAGAAGATCTGCAGGAGACCAGTGCCCTTCTGGAGGGGCACCAAGAGCCTGGGGGAAGCAGGGGCTGATGAGCTCAGAATGTCACAAGTCGATGACACTTAGATCAAAGACTTGTATCTTCCAACCATCCGTGGACACAGGAGCAGGTTTTATTCACAAAAATGGAGGGCATTTAATCTGGAGCTAAATATCTGCTTGAAACATTGCTTAACAGCATTAGAAACCATTCAGCTTGCTAAATATCAAACTCCACATTTTAGAAGGGGTGACCCAAGTTCACTGTAAGTCTACAGCAAAAGTACTTAATAGAATTTTGGAAACCTGACTCCTTCTCTTGAGCGTTTTCAGCTGCCAGTGTTCAACATCGCAACACCCCAGGGTTCTGTCACTCTAAAAAGCAGCTGGGTATTGTATATGTCTTCAATTTATATGCTCTGGCTGAACTCCAAAATCAGTGGTCATCTGAGTTCAACCTAAAAGGTGAATGAAGGTTAAAGTAATTGCTCAAGGTTCTTCTTTTACCTCAGTGTTTAGCAACCACACATAAATACATGTTTTCACATGCTGAGTGTGTTTTTGACCTTATTATCATGTGTTTCAAGGTCTTGCCTGGACATCAGTTAATTCCATTTTAATAAGTGATCTAGGTGTCTCTGTTCCCCAACCTACATATCTCAGACTGAGCAGGTCAAAAGAACTTGACCAACAAAAATGCTGATCTGATAAAGGAAAGAGAGAGAGAAAGAGAGAAAGAAAAGGAAGAAAGAGAAAGAAAGAAAAGAAAAAAAGAAAAGAAAAGAAAAGAAAAGAAAAGAAAAGAAAAGAAAAGAAAAGAAAGAAAAGAAAAGAAAAGAAAAGAAAAGAAAAGAAAAGAAAAGAAAAGAAAAGAAAAGAAAAGAAAAGAAAGAAAAGAAGAAAAGAAAAAGGAAAGGAAAGGAAAAAAGAAAAGAAAGGAAAGGAAAGAAAGAAGAAAGGAAAGGAAAGGAAAGGAAAGGAAAGGAAAGGAAAGGAAAGGAAAGGAAAGGAAAGGAAAGGAAAGGAAAGGAAAGGAAAGGAAAGGAAAGGAAAGGAAAGGAAAGGAAAGGAAAGGAAAGGAAAGGAAAGGAAAGGAAAGGAAAGGAAAGGAAAGGAAAGGAAAGGAAAGGAAAGGAAAGGAAAGGAAAGGGAGAAAGAAAGAGAGAAAGAAAGAAAGAAAGAAAAAGAAAGAAAGAAAGAAAGAAAGAAAGAAAGAAGAAAAAGAAAGAAAGAAGAAAGAAAGAAAGAAAGAAAGAAAGAAAGAAAGAAAGAAAGAAAGAAAGAAAGAAAGAAAGAAAGAAAGAAAGAAAGAAAGAAAGAAAGAAAGAAAGAAAGAAAAAGAAAGAAAGAGAGAGAGAAAAGAAAGAGAGAAAGAGAGAAAGAGAGAAAGAAAGAAAGAGAGAAGAAAGAAAGAAAGAAAGAAAGAAAGAAAGAAAGAAAGAAAGAAAGAAAGAAAGAAAGAAAGAAAGAAAGAAAGAAAGAAAGAAAGAAAGAAAGAAAGAAAGAAAGAAAGAAAGAAAGAAAGAAAGAAAGAAAGAAAGAAAGAAAGAAAGAAAGAAAGAAAGAAAGATCCACATTGAAAAATGGGTCATGTCTAAGAAGTCTGTACATCAAAAATCATAGATGGTGTGAAGATGCTCACTTGATATATTACGGAACGTTAAAGTTCTTTATTCCATAACAAGCAGTGCAGGGATTTAATAATGTGCAAGAATCTGAGGCTAAGTCTTTAACATTCAAGCAACTACTATGATTATCAGGTTATTTCAGGTCATAATCACTGTTTCTGGTGGATGGGTTGTTAGTTTGGCTTGTTTTGGTTTTAATTCTGATTAACTTTCCCAACCGAGTCTGATTTAACTCCTATACATAAATGCAACCACAGTTTGAGATCTTGTCTTCACATTGTTACTTCCTGCTGTCCTTTCAACTGGCCCTGACTTTTCTGCTGAAATATAATGGAAATGTACAAAAAACACAAAAAAATATTAAGAGTCTTCATTAATACCATCTGCAGAGGTGTTTTGGAAATATATATCCAGTGATTCCATTCAATCCCAGATAAAACAGAACAGTATCTGTTGTTATTCTTTTTGCCATCCATCAGTGAGAAAGCTCAGTCATAGGTAAGTGTTTACAAGTCACTTCACCTGAGCATCATCTATGTATATCATTCATGACAGCCAAAAACATGTGCCTCCATGACAGCAGAGATATTTGATGTGGACCATGAAGCTAACCCACCCCTAGGGCTGTATCCTTGGCTATGACAGACCCAGTTTGCAAGCTAAATGTCTGTCATTCTTCTGCATTTCTGATTCTCTGTTTTGTGTATTTTTTTGTCCTTGTTTTCCCCTTGGGAAAAACAAAATTCGGTGTCAGTCAATCACTGAGGGATCTCTTGTTCTAACAGAACAATTTTGAGTGTATTCAGTGTCACTTGAAGCTCTGGACATGTATTGTTGGTACTTCAGTAGCTTGTATGCACTGGCCATGTAGAAAATACATACTAGGGGGAACAACGTCATATCTCTGTGTAGCAGTGTAAAAAGTATTTTGCTCTTTAGGTTGTTATAGAATTTGTTTTCAGTTAATTGACCAAATCAAAAATCCTATTCTAATCCCAGTGGCTCATCCAAATTGTTGCTCTTCATGGATTTCTGCTTCAAGTTTAGTCTACTATAAAGCATCCAGGTATGAAATATAGGGCTGAAAATCCGGAAGGGATTTTTAACTTGGTACAGCTAGAATTTGAGGATGGATACTGTGCATCCAATAACAATGGCAAAACAATGGCAGTTCTTTAGTATTACATAGAAGCTGGCTGAAATATCTAGCTAGCGTTCATCTTCATTCTGACCCTCATAAATCCAATTCTGCACAGAGAGAACAGAAATAAAAATTAGATTTTGTGATTCCTATTCTTAAAACCAAAAAAATATCAAAAAGTAAATACATTCTATATTTCATTATACCTTTTCAAAATAATGTGGTTATTGAACTGTCATAAATACAAGCTGGCCCCTGTAGTAACCAATATAGATTACTGGAACTTATTGAATTAATCCCTAATTTTCATTGGTAAAAGTCTATTGGGTAAACAGGGTTTTTATGATGTAGATAAAGATATTCTGAGCTACATATCAGCTACTTGGACCACTAGAAAGTAGACCAGTTTGTAATTAGCAAATGACTAATATTTCATCCAAAATTGCAAGATGATTAGTGAGATGATTTAAGAGCCTTTTCCTTAAAAAAACAACAACAAATAAATTCATATATAGTTGGACACTACAGCACTTAGAGGAAGGTGTAGCTAGATTTTGCTGGCTCTTGCAGTCAGCATGAGTCAAGAGCCACCTCTGACCTTCTGTCAGTGCTCTGACCTGAGTCAAATGCTTGTAATTCTAATAGTAAAAGTGACATCTATTAAATATGAAGAAATAATGTTTACTGAAATTGTTACCTCCTTTTTCTAATCATCTCTACTGCCTCCTTCTTTTCCTTTTCCTTCTTCTTCTTGCTTTCTTCTTCTTCTTGCTCTTCTTTTTCTTTCTTCATCCTTTTCTTCTTTTTCTTTTCTGCCACATTTCTTTATTTATAAGGCAATAGAATAGTTGACTGTGGAAACCTGGGATAGCCAGGATTTAAGCAGAAAACTTGCTTAGAAACAGTGTGCTAAATAGCTCTATCAAAATGATTCAGTGCTCGTATGGAGATACAAACACTTTGCAGTCAAATGTCAAGTCAATCTGAATATGCCCTGGCAAATCTACCAAAGAATAGTCTTATCTGGAGAGCCCTGAGGTTAATGTGATGCTTACACTGGGTTTTAGAGGAGAGTGAGTAACAGCCTGGGATTTGACCTGAATTTAGTCTTTACAACTATGAGAATTTTAAGAGCTTTTAGAAGGCAGAACATTATGAGACTATTGACAAATGTGTCTGATCTGAGAGGGATTTTAGGAAATTATTTAAAAGGAGGATATCTAAAGGCATTGCCATCTTAACAGATGGACAAAGCTGAAGAGTCTTTGCAAGGCTGCTGTCTCAATAACATGTTTATTTGCTTGCATTCGTAGAAATCTACAGCAAAAGGGTGTAGACTTTCATTTTCCTCACTTTCCCTATGAGTCTGTATGGTGGTTTATAAAAAGAATCATAAGGTGACAGAGTGAATATTTCATATATAACTTTAGAGCTTACTTGAAATACTTTCAATCTGCCTGTGTAGGGAGCGAAACCAATATGAAAACCTGCATACCTATTTTAATGACATATATTCTGAGCAGAAAAGCCATATGCCACCTTTTTGTCCTGCGCAATGAAACTTAATGAGGAGAAATTCAAGCTTTTGCAGAAGATTAGAAAGGGGTAAAAATTCTCAGATGCTCTGGATGAAAATTTGTAAAGTTAGCTGCAAATATCATTGCATAGCCCCTGACCGTTATTTTTAATCTCTCATTGACAAGGAAAAGCTTGCTGGGAGTTGGGACTTGTTATCTTCGTTTTATGGGCCACTGCTCTTGGAATAACAGCACTGATAGAGTACTGGTGGTGAGTCAGTTGGGAAGGAGAAATGGACAACAGAGCCACTCGGCGAGTGGAGTGTGAGGACGAGAGAGGAAAGAGCTATTAATGTTTCTGGTAAACCATGGCAATTCCTTCATCAGTGGAAGGAGTCCTCCTGAAATAAAAAGTCAGTAAATAATTTCTTCCCTTATTTACTTGTTCATTTTGACGTTGATCTATTTCAGAGTGATGTGAGCTTACCTTTATTTAAAACCACTTAGATGAGAAATGAGAAGTTTTGAGACACATTTCCAGGGAAGGTTTGGAGGCATGCTCTGTTTTCTTTTTCTTTAAAATATACTAATATGCTTGCTATGAATACTGATATCTGAATATGTCAGTTTTGATATCATTACCCATGACATCTACCCATGGTAGCTCCTCTCCTGCTACCAGCTCTACCCTCCCCCACATCAGAAAAGGGAAGGTGCTGTGCGGATACAAAAGAAGGACAATGGACATAATCTGTCTTTTATTTGCATCATACCTCAGCTGTCATACAGAGGGCATTTGGAGATCCAGGAACATGAAGTGGGGGTGAGAACTCCCACTCACACTTCCCTCTAGTGAGGACAAAAATATTGTGTCACACTTTACTGAAGACTGACCTGTTAAAATGAGGAGAGCCCTCCAAATTGCATGTAACACAATTTTGTGCAAATCATGTATGATATAAAAGTCATTCATGTTTCATTCCTTCAGTTTATGCAGTGTTTAAATGACAACCTTTGCACTAGCAATACTTTATATGCCACTCATTTCCCTGATTTTTGGAATATAGCCTACTTTCTGCTATCTACTCGTTGACATTAATGGCAAAACTTCCACCAGTCTTAAAAAGCTAAAATTGTTAGAAAATTAAGGAAGTTAAAAACCATTTCTGTCTGGAGAGCTCCAGTGCTACAGCTGCACGTAAGGTTTCAGTTTGCTCTCCTCATTGACTTCTTTCACAGAAGTGGAGTGTATGTTTATTTATTTGTTTCACTGGAAACAAGCTAATTAGATCAGCTCATCTATGTAAAGAATAAGCAGAAGTTTTGTTGGAAAGTAGGCATGTGAGGTGAGCATTAAATTCCTATACTTTACCTCATAGTGAAAATTCAATGCTTGAAGTCCACTGGGATTTTAGTTATAGGGTATATTAACTACCCCATGGTAAGTATTTGCAAAGCAAAAACAGAAAAGGGGATAGGAAGGTGATATTATACTCAGTATACAGAAGCAAAAGGGCTGCTAGTTCATAGAATTGTCAACATTTTTGACACAGATAATTCTGAAAACATCCACCAGTTTGATATCCACCTGGATCTAATGAGATTCGACACAGTAGACCCCCTTGAACTTCCATCCTCAGAATGTTTTCACCTTGCCTTTTGGATGTGCTCACAAGGGAGATGTGTTGGTCCTTTCATGTCAGACCTTAATTGGAGCATACATTCCCTTCCTCACTGTATCTGTTTCACTAGGGACTTTCATCAGATGGAGTAAAGGGCTTTTTCACTCTCTCAGCCCCCTTTAATACAGAGCATTCAGCTCCTTCTACAAAGTGTCTTCATTTTTTTCCCCCCTGTTTTTGAGGTCTCCTACTCATTCTACTATTGAAATGTTGTCTTTGTGCAGTCTGTCCTCTGTATTAACTTCTTCTTGTGCATGGATCTGTCTGTGGAGTCTGCATTGGATGGGAGAGTGAGGGCTCAGGCTAACTTTGCATTTCATTCTGGCTTTCTACATTTATGAATGTATTTTCCATCAGCATTGTATTATGTGGGAGATTTTCACCTTTCATCTTTTTGCCTGTTCTCTACATCTATTCAGGAACCTTCATCTCTGTTCCCCACATTTTTTTAGACCCAGAGATACACTTTTTTTCATTACCCCAAATCCCTCTACTTCAGTCCCACTTGCCTTATCATTTTTGCTTTATGAGTCCTTTTCAGTGAGTACTCCTTCTTTTCCCTGTACTCTTTGTTCCCATACTTTCTTTTTTCTCTTGTTAAATGCCACACAAAGATGTCTTTCAGTAGACAGAATGGTCCCTATCGGTCTGATAATTGTGTTGGCTGTACTCATATAAATGTTATTAGGAACCAGAAGATTTGACCTTGCTAGGTGTTTCTCAGTCACTGCTGTGACTCAGACTTTGGATCTCAGCTGAGCAAATCATGTAAACATCTGCTGTTTTCTGCAAGACTGCTATTCTAGCTGATTTGATTCAATTCGATTTGATCCAATTCGACTCTATGTAGAGCACTGAAATTCCCAATGTATCTCAGTATTTAATGCCTTCCAACACCTCAGAGACAAACAAATGTCTACCTCTTAAGGGTGATCCTGCTTCTCAGCTTCACTGCTTTCATTAGAAAGTGTACTCTTCTTTCTGTCAAATCCTGTGCTCAATTATGATCTCTACTCTTTGGCTTCTGTGAAACTGTATCTGCCTGCAAACTGCAGGTAAAAAAAACCAAAAAGTGCACATGTAATAAGCTAATTTTATCCACTGCTTCCTTACAAACTGTTTAAGAATTTAGTTTTATGAAACCAAAATATTAATATGATGACAACATTGGAGATAAATCTATCATCTGCAAAACAAAAGGCTTTACCTTATCCATATTTCCTCATTGTTCGGATTGTAATAAATTATTTTAAACTTAACTATGTCATTGAAAAGCATTATATAAAGTACATGATCATGTTTAGAATGCATCCTGAATTTTAGCTGTGGGTTTTTTTTTTTTTAATATGACTCTTAGGTGACTGCTTCTAAAATTGCAGCAAACAATTTTACAATGATTGACTTCTGAATGCAGCCTTTAATAGGACTGAGACATGAGAGTCAACTTGATTTTACTAGGCTTTACCACACCTGTTAGAGAAGTGGCTTTCAAATTCACTGAAAGAATGATTTTCATAAAATCCAGAGGAAATTTATTTTAGATGTATAATTTAACATATATTTGACATGATTCAAATAGTTACAGTAGAAAAGCAGAAAAGGCTCAATTCTTAAATAGTGTTCAGCATTTATCGCAGAAGAAAGACAGCCAAAATAGAGGCCACCACTCTTGAGACTCTGAGATAGCTAGATAGATCTGACTATTCATTTAGATTGCATTACTGATCAAAGCATACCTTCCAAACTGGGTGTAAAAAACCACTCCTGCTACAAGAAGGTGCACTCTGATAATAAAATTTAATAATTACTTTTCTAAAGTGTCTTTCTCACCCAATTAACAGGCCATTACTGTCAAACACTCAGGACTTAACGGGTTATGTGCCACAGTGTAGTACACCAAGTAAGAAATGGAGTGTGAGGACTTTTCTGTTTGGCCTGATTTTATAGGATCAGTGGTGCCCTGTAGTAAAGGTACTACTGTGGCACTTGTTCTAGGACACTTGACCCTAAAATCCAGATGCAGGATGAGATGAGTCAAGCCTCCAATCCAAATTGACCTGAGGTGTTCAGAGAGATTTGGTGTTGTCTGCAAAAACAGTCTGGTAGGACAGCCCAGAAAATTCTTTCTGGAAACATGTAAGAGAGGACAGGTATGACAACTCTACTTTGAATGCTTAGTGAGACAGACTTCTAGAGACTCTTCCAGCTGAGAGCATACATCTCAACTAGTCATCATAAAACAGATTGGGTTAGAAGGAATCTTACAGATTATCCAGTTCCACCCCCTGCCATGGGCAGGGACAGTTTCCACTATCCCAGGTTGCTCCAAGCCCCATCCCACCTGGCCTTGGGCACATTCAGAGATGGGGCATCCACAGATTCTCTGAGCAACCTGTTCCAGGGCCTCACCAGCCTCACAGGGAAGAATGTCTTCCTGACAGCTTACCTAAATCTATCTTTTTTTAGCTTGAAGCCATTAGTCAGGACTTGCTTTAGCCAGCTCTTTTCAGTGGGAGCAGCTGGACTCAGTGTTCTGAAAATTTAACCTCTGAGATAACAGCCAAACATTTCTATAATCTGGGCCACGCTTCAATTTGACACAATATTTGTGCAACTATTATGAGCAATAAATAAATCCAAAAACTCCAATATTAGTGACATTTCAACATTAAAAATTATTTTAAGTCCTGCAACTTCTGTGAAAGACAGAGGTTGAGGTTTAGAGAGAGCACAGCTTTTGAACAAGCAGCAGAGAGTCCTCTGCTTTGGGTAAAGAAAAATGGGTATCCTGGAAGAAGTCCCAGTGGAAAGTCATATTGTTCTAATTATGACTTCCTAGAATAAAAAAAAAATTCACAAAGAAATTTAGATGCATTCATGATCCAGTTTAGACCATCACTGGAAATATACTGTAGGAGGAATTTTTTTTTTGTGTGTGTGTGTAGCTCAGTTAGTTTCTCACTTCTTTGAAAACAAGATGCCTCTTTCCTTTTCACAAAAAAAAAAAAAAATCCCGCCTTTGTTTCAGCACCTTCTGCCTAAGCACTTCAGCATATTGCATTATACACACTGTGAAATTTGGGGGTGTAAATCTTCTCTCTGTGTAGAGCCCTTTTTTTTTGTTTATAAAAAATAGAGTGTAAGGGGACATAAAATGTAAGTGAATCAAGCCCTCAGCTAGCATTTAATTGATAAGAACTAAAGCTAATATTAGATAACAAATAAATGGTCTGTTGCACAGGCATTTAATTAAACACCAAATTAATGCAGTAATGACCTACTGGAACTAACAGCCAGAAATGCTTTACTGCAGGCAAGCATCTGGAATGTTTCACCTTTTTTTTTTTTTTTTTTTTTTTTTTTTTCTCCCTCTTCCCTCCTGTACAAATACATTGAAAAGACACACATTCATTTTTAATACTCAGTCTGGAGGGCTTCTGCTTTGTCCTTTTCCCTGTCTGAAACCCTAACATCAGTGGACACCAGACAATGTTTGCCAGTGCCTCTTTCCTGATAGGCATAGCAAACAAATGGTGCTCCTTTCTCTTCCCCCTGCACAACGCCCTTCTGTGTCATTATCTGGTTGCAACCCAGCCCTTTCCACCTTGGGTGATTACACACTGCCCAAAAGATTAATTGCATACAGCACTTTGGATAATGGTCCCAGGTACGAAGCCTACCGTGCCGTGGAGAAGGCACCAGGAATCAATACATTTCTTTATCTGTACAAGTCCATGTCTATAAAAGTGCTTTCAATCATAACCCAGAATATCTGAGAGGTGTGGGGGATTAACTGTGCTTGGACACACCCAAGAAGATTTTTGTCCAAGGCAAAATATGCAAGAGTCTTTAAGGGGACTTCAGTTATGTTTTGTTGTCCTCTACCATGCCATATGGAGTTGTATGACAAAGTAAACTTGTGGGGCTATTATTTAGAGTGTGCATATGCATATATAAAAATACAAATACATATGAGCTTCTCACTCTGCTGGCTCTGAACACTGAGTGGAGATAGGTGTCCAAAGTTGCCCTGATTGTCTCTGCAGTCACTGGAGAGAGATATCCACCTCCTTTCAGCTGCTGGTGAAAATGTTGGGTGAGCTCCACCTCTCCCGGCAGTGCTTTTCCCTCCCCATGGGACTGGCAAGGGTCCTGTGTCCCTGTCTCAGCTAATTACCAATATTTATAAGAGATGTGTCATGGCCTATGTGTCTTTCCAATAAAAACTATCGGGTTTATTATTATTAAAGTGGATTCACACTCTAGATATCCAGCTTCTAGGCCAGTCTTGTCCCAGTTCCAAGCCTTTCTAGTTTCTCCTCTTAACAAACAGAGATCCCCATGTGGAAGAGTTACATTCCTCTGTCCCATTGCAAGACCATTTGAGCTCAAACACTCATATAAAAGTATGAGGAAAGATCTGAAGCAAAGACAGCTTCAGCTGTTATCTCACTAATTATGGTCTAAATGACAGAAGAAGTAAGGGGACAAGAATTTGTTTTCCCACCCTTCACACAGGACTTGATATTAATTGGAGCCATAGATTATTCTAAGATCTTGAAGCAAAACTCAATGTCACACAGCAGCACAGAAGATGTGAACCATATCTACCTAAACACATTACTTGATAGAGTACATTTCCCAATCAGAAGGGATTTTCTATCTCCAGGTTTTGCCTTTTTATTTATCCATGGGCTTCACAGCCTTGGGTAGAAACAGAATCAATCTTACATTCAGCATCTTCAGATTTTTAATTCAGAGGCTACACTGAAAAAAGTTTTCATATAATGCTTATTGCAGTGTGCTCCCTTCTCCCAAAAAAAAAAAAAAAGAAAAAAAAAAATTTTTTTGGAGCAGGATTTTAGATATGTGTTCTACAAATCTACATTATACCAAGTGACACAGAATTGTTGTATTATCAACAGAATATTAGTCAAAATAGCCAATGAAGTCTAGAATACCATTCATTTCATCTTAAAACATCCTTGTATTTGTAGGACAGAATAATGCCCTAGATTCCATTCTCTGCTGATCAGATCTTCACTGCCTATGGCTTGGATTAGAAACCTGAAATCAAGTGAATTTATCACAAACTTGGTACTAGCATAATAGTTATCAGGGTAATAACAATAATCATAGTAATAATAATAATCACTAAAAAAAAAAAAAAAGAAAAAAAAAAGAAAAAAAAAAAAAAGAGGAGATTTGCAATGGTCCTGATGATTCAGTAGGTACCTGAATCCTGAATGAATCTTCCAGCTTGTGCCTGGGCATTAAGTGTCACCAGTGCCACTGTTTTTTGGATGAGGCATAACTCTGAGACCTTTCCTTGCCATTACAGACTCTTACCATTTTATAAGAAATAAGAGTTGATTTCAGGGTCTTTACCACAAGACAAAGGGTAATTATAATCTTGTTGTTTAAATTCCTCTTGCAGTTTCCAGTACAGAGCTTTTGGTATCCTCCAGAGTTAGGAACTAACACCATCCGTTGAAAAAGCAGCTCTTGTGTGCTATATAGGAACAAGAAACTTTTGAAGACTTTGATGCTAAATGCATACACAAACACGTCCATGGAAATCTATTATTACTCACACACTCTTCAGGCAAATTCCATTCCCGTTTATAGTCACAGACTCTTACTGTGATCACTTTGATGCTTGGCTTGAGAGCATTTATACTGATATAAGTAATGCAAAAACTCCTGAATGAGGAGCAAATTCTTTTTTCTCAGGCAATAGATAAAGTGCTAGCTACACTTGCTCTAAACAGAAGTACAGGTAACACCTCCCACCAGAGCACAGAACAGTACTAATTAGTTCATTAAGCATCCCAGCATCCCTGTGGGGTAGGCATGTATTTTATTATCCCCAAGTTAGCAGGCAGGTAGAGTTGACTACCTCAAAGACACACTTATGGTAAATGAAGGAACTCTAACACGCACTCCTTTGTTCTGCTGGGTAAACAGGCAATAGTTCAAGGCAGCTTTAATTCCCTGTCCCATTATCTTTGTTGTTTTCTGCGTGTCACGTGGCAATGCAACAGTAATGTACGAAGTCACTTTCTCCAGTGATGAAAATAGGGATTGTCAAAACCAGATAGCTTCCTGCTGTAATAAATGCAGGATTGTTGAATATTTGGAACTTCTAGTAACAGTCCTCTTTGTCCCCCATGCTCACACACCTTTTCCTGTAAGGTTTGAAGGAAAGCATGGTGTGACTTTGAGAACAAACCCTAGCCTTTCCAATGCAGCCTGCATTGTACACATGTGTACAGAGTGTATATGAGCTGGTGCTGCTAGGGATAAGGCATCTGGAATATCAAGTTCAGATGGCTCAGAACCAGATTGAGCTCATAAAATGAACATTACCACAGCCACAAAACTAACCGAGGTAATCATGTACTATTTAGACAAGCAGCAGCATTGCCCTTTGTGAAGGGCTTTAGAATGTGCAAGTCAAGTGTATGGTTGCATAAAGATTGGGGATATTACACCCAGAGAAATCCTCAGAAGACAACAGCATCATTAACTATTTACGTTGTAACTCTACCCATTATCACATTTGACAAACAGTTTAATTTCAAGGAGGAAAAACAAAAATAAAAAAATAAAACAAACACACAAAGACACAAAGAGGGAAACAGGGAAAGAAGAAAGCTGTGCGTCAACAAAGGCAGTTCAGAAATGAAAAGCAGGCAAGATGTCAAGCACTGCGAAGGAGAGAGATGGGAAATAAAAGGTTCTTCTGTTTTCCTCATTCACTTACTTTCATTTGGGATAAATCATGATTATTTGTCAAATTTAGAATTCATTACAACACGGTATTAATTTGAAAACATGTACAGAGAAACAAAGAGACTTTATGCTCTTCCCCTTTCTTCACAGTGAATTGAACAGTCATTTTCAGCAATGACAACAGTCATTTTTACCCATATATGAGCAGTATATATCACACCCAAAATGTCCAAGTAATTGTTTGATTTAGTGTTTGTGGTATATAAAATTAGCCCAAGGGATAATTTGGTCTTTGTGTGCCTCAGCTGCTACTTCCTTGACCAGACAAGGTTCATAATGTAGCAATTGTTTGAAAAGTCTGAAGGTATAGAAAGCTGATGTGACTTTCCTGGCCATTTAGAAAGGCTCAGGAATGTGTATTGCATAACTGACAACATCTAATGTATGAAACGCAAAATGCCTGCGCAATTTCAGCCATTTCAGTTAAGGTCAGAGGACTCCTGAGGAAAAACAGACTTCTTAAACATGAGTTGTAGAGAGTTAAGGCAATCCATTGTGTTCTTTTCTGTGTCAGACTAAGGTGAGAATATTATTTTTACATAAACAATTGTTAGAGTTGCCCAGACAATCTGCTGGGATGCTCAGATCTTGATGCAGATCTGCCATGCAAATCCAGAGCTAGGATGAGAGGAAACAGACTCAAATTCTACCAGGGGAGGTTTACACTGGATATAAGGAAAAATTTTCACTGGAGGAGTTGTCCAGCCCTAGCACAGGCTGCCCAGGGTGGGGTCACCATCTCTGGAGGGATTTAAAAGATTTAAAAGGGGACATGAGTTAGTGGTGGCCTTGGCAGTGTTGGGTTAGTGGATGGACTTGATGATCCTAGAGCTCTCTTCCAACCCAAACTATTCTATGATTCTAACAGGTAACATACAGAGATGAGAGCTGAGGACCAAGCTTCTCAAGAGCTACAGGGTAGCTCAAACAGGTACAATGAAAACATGAAGCTCTGACCAAGAAGGCAGTTTTCCTTTTTTAATCAACTCAACAAAACACATTGCCAATCATTCAAATATAATTTCTTTATAGGTGGGGTTTCTATAGGGAATAATGTTTTCATTCTGGGAGAGGGACAATTCCCATTGCCTTTGGTACATCACAAAAATTTTCACAGCTGCCAAATTGTATAGCACCAAACTTCTGTCCCATCAGTTAGGGATAATAAGCAAACCTCTCCTTACCCATATTTTAAGGGTAAAGGTATGAACAAAAATGTAAGCTTTTATGCCAGTGTGCTTTTAAATATATGATATACACACAAGAAAAGGAATTAAGGCAACACACTTCTTCAATTCTGTCCATTTTAGTATGCCATTAATTATTTTCCACTGCATTTTTCATTTCCAAAAGGAGACTACCTGCTTAGTGAGCACTTATTAAACTCTTTCTTTTTAATTCATAAAGGAAAAATAGTCTCATATGTTTGTAACAAATTATTCAACTTTTATTTTGAAGACAGATTCATTTATTTCTTCCCAAGCTTTTCAGCAGTTCTCAACAATATACCATCTGTCTGCTTTGTAGGCATGAATATATTTAAATTCACAACACAACTAAAAACGTACTCTGTAGGTGGGGATATTGAGGTACAAAGCACTAAGTTGAAAAATGCTATCTAATTTTGAGGCTGTGCTTTTTTTATGAAAATCATATGGTCCAATCTCTCCTCTATGTCCTTTAAGGATGGTCACAACCATTTCTGAGATCTTCTTATGCAGCTCCACTTTAGCTGTTGCAAGAAGGAGGGTGATCCAGGAGGTGTGAATGAACCAGCACTGGTGCTGCAGGCCAAAGATGACCTGAAATGTGGCTCTGGAATTATGGGCAGGGGTCACATGGGGATCCTGACTGGGGCTGATCTGGGCCGTGCAAGCCTCTGACTATCTCAAAACCAAGTTTTAACTATTCTTCCCATCTCTTTTCAAACATCCCACTTACACTGTGAATTTTAGCCTGATTCTTTGGTCTCTGTTCCTTGTCACATTTCAAGTCTGCCTGTGCCAGGCACCTGTCTCAGAGTCTCATACTCAAAGCCAGATTTCATGCCCAGTTGCAACATCTTCTTTGTGCTCATGATATCCTCCAGGATGGGTTTATCTTCCAATGGATTAAAATTTTCTGTCACACCAAAGCCCATGTAAATTGTTTTCTTCCTACCCATCCAGACCAACTCACCCTTCATGTCAACAAAAGCTTTTGCTTTCCTTTCGACCTTCTTTTTTGTCATAGAATCATAGAATATTCTGCATTAGAAGAGACCAGGAGGAATCATCAAAGTCCTGGGCATGCACAGGACAATCACAACAAACCCACCACGTGCCTGAGAGCATTGTCCAAACCCTCTTTGGACTCTGTCAGGCTTGGTGCTGTGACCACTGCCCTGGGGAGCCTGTTCGGTGCCCAACCCTATGAGTGAAGAACCTTTCCCTGGCATCCAACCTAAACTTCACAGATAGAAATTCATGCATTTTCTATGCATCCAGATCAGAATATGCTTAAGCACTCTGGGTGAAGAAGATTTTTTTTTTTTTTTTTTGCTGCAACTACTAAATTCTAAAATATCTTTGCTATGCAAATAATTTCATTTTGGAGGAACCTAGAGTCAGTCACAGAGAGACTCTGTAATAGCAATATGCATACACATGCAGAGATATAGATATGAAAAATCATTTATGAACAGCTACAAAGCATAGAAAATTTAAATTTGGTCATAAAAGTTGTCAAAATTGTTATTAAAAACACATGGGAGCTTTTGTCATCCTCCCTGAGAATATTTTAACTAGTGATCCCCATTCTATCTAGAATAAGTTCCAAAGTTAATGTAAAAGATTAAAAAAACATGCAATATGCATACCCTACATGATGTATGGCAACTCCAGTTATATTTAGACCAGCAAATTTCCTTAATCTGGATTTAAATATTAGCAGACTAGACTAAAACTTTAGAAGATTACGTTCAGGATTTTCATGCATTCCTGCATAAATTTAGACATTTAAATCAGTATTTAAATAGCTAAAATATGTCTGTTTTAAGAGTTCCCAGTACACCATTTCCCCCATCTCTTCTGCAAAATTTTGGATATAGTAGTGCTCCTTTTATTTCTGATAAATTATAAAATTCTAAAAAAATACAGTTTTATCAAGTCCAAAATTATTTACGAAGTTGAGAAAAATTTAGGGAAGAAGTTCAGTCCAAATAGAGAGCAGAAAATAAAGTACTAAAACCTTAAACCATTTTTTACAAAGTTCTTTTTTTTTCTTTTTAAATGGTTTTTGAACTTCCCTACTGATTCTCTATCAAGTCAAAGAGGAAAGGCATTGAATATAAGTAATGTTCTACCATAACTAATGCTCTCATACACCATATGGTTAGGAAGAATAGTTGATCCTTCTCTTTTTTTTTTCTTTTGTCTTCTTTTCTTTCTATTTTTTTTTAATAAAATAACACAAGAAATAATTCTTCTGCTCGCAATTTATTTTCCTTTATTTTTTTTTAACCCAGGAACAGAACTTTTCCTTACTGTCATAATTTTCATGCAATTAAAATCAGATGCTGTTTCAAAAAGGCATATTCAGAAACCTGCTAGCATTTTAAATTATGCTGTTTAATATTTTTTCTTCAGGAAAGCATGTGGCAGTGATAATTACCTGAATTTGATGATCTGCACAGCTAACAACATTGCATTATTCTGTGTCAGTGGTATAAACAGTGCCCCCACGGTACCCTGTGAAATGTCCCATTGCAGTAATATCAAGCTGTCATGATTTCATAAAATGCAGATGAAGATTAGTTTCACTGTCATTCTTTGGGTACTAATCAGGGAAATCTATAGAATGAATATAAAATTAAAAAAAAAAATATTATGTGCTCTGCAGAATAGAGAAAACACTGTTTTAGACTGTGGGGCAGGTTGTTTCCAGAACTCATCTTAGAACAGGTGAATTTTTAGAGTAAGTATTTTAATGCGAAAAGCAAAATGAAGACAAAGTGACACAACATTTCAAAAGGCACACGCTCCTTGTTGGTTTTTTTTTTTTTTTTTCCTTAAATTGATGCCTTGAGCTTGGTTCCTTGACATGATGCTGCAGTGTCTTTTCTCCTGCTTGACTAGACAGATAGGCCATGTCTCATCTGCTGCAACTCCTGTTATATGGTATTTATTTTGCTGTCACTACACATGATCTGGTTTAATCTTTGTGGACAGCACTGAATTCTATTAATCCACCTCTCCAGACACGGAGAGGTGCTGATTCACCTGAATGCCTGTATTCCAAATGTACAGAAACCAACCCATTAAGCTGTTCATGGAAAAGCTGAAGAAAAGCCATATCAGAATTTTCTTAAAAATAAACCAAATGTTTCAGGAGGAAAACATTACAGGGACTTATTCAAAGCCTATTGGATTGACTGCCACTAGACTGAAGTTAACATGGCAATAGATATAAGCACAATTTCTGTACATTCCTTAGACAGGAATTACAGTGCAGCAAACATTTTGAACAAAGTAAATTTTATCACCCTTACATATTTGCCTCGTTTTTTGGGAGATGTTTTTCTTCCGAGCTGATGTGCAGCAGAAAATCATAACTTTGGATAATTCAGGAATAGAGCCAAAATGCCACATCTTGATTATGAATGAAATGCCATCTGGATTCCACATTCAGGCTGATTGACAAAAGTCACTAGAACACTCCGTGCCTCCATACCCATTTCTAAAGCTGGCCAAATGGTAATAAAAATGACCTTCCAATAAGGTCTTTTTGTTTTTCCCTATGCAATATTTCTAAACCTCTGTTAAATCCTAGGACGAATAATGTCATACTTCCTCTCATAACACAACTTTATGTGTTTCTTTTTCAGGTTGGACCAAGGACTTTCATTGAACCTTGCCATTTTCCCACACAGTTTGTTTTTCTTTGACAACTCCTCACAAACTCTTTTTACAAAGCATGGCTATGTTAACATGTAAATATGATTCCCTTTGCTGAAAAGTCCTTATCTTTATCCTTCTTGTTGGATCTTCCATGTTATTCTTGGGTCTCACTTCAACTTGCAGAGCTTCATATGTCCCACTAAACCTTTCAAAGGCACCACAGTATTTTTTTTTTTTTTTTTTTTTTTTTTGTGGGGACACTTTTCTTCTTACTTTGCTTGATACCCTCTCTTTAAGATTCCCTTTCGGTGTGTGCTAGAAGACATTCTTGAACTTGTCCACAGGTATTTCTAATTTTCTCATCTTCATCAGTCAGTTTAAAGAAGCATAAAATGTCATTTGCCTCATCCGTCACCATGTGTGTATTAATGTATTTATCTGATTCACTTCCTCTTGCTCATCTAGGCTTGATGCAATTCTGAATCTTTCAGATCTCCTAATTTATTTCAGTCACTCTTCAGGCTTACTGAAGTTGAATTTCTCAGGTGATCTAGTCTGAAGTGATGTCATGCTTTAGCAGTTCTATAAGCAATTATCATCTTAATAGCCTGTAAGCCCTGTTTTGTATACTCTCTTTTGGTCTGCAGCCAAGTGAAGAAATCTGTTTACTCCCAGAACTCTTCACTTTCTTCATGAAGCAGGAAAAGAAGCAAACCAAAAGAAAAAAAAAAAAAAAAACTGTCAAAAGAAAGCTATCTTCACTGGGTAGTTTGGCATTGACCTTTATCTTTGATTGTGACCAGTTGCAACTGATCTATTTCATTCCAGAAAACCTGAGTAGTGTATCCGGTTTATGTAGTCAGTACACGACCTCTTTGTCTCAAAGTCTAGACCAAGCTGAGATCAACCTTGCATGAAGCTAGAGAAAAACTTTGACAAGCTTCCTTAAAGCTTAGGCATTTTCTCTTGGGTTAAAGATTCTTCTGATTTAACAGGAGAATATTTCACCTCACTTAAACTTAGGATACTGACTCACAGGTGCTAAAGTCCTGTCCCTGGAAGTGTTCAAGGACGAGTTGGATGGAGCTTGGAACAACCTGGTCTGTGAAAGGTATTCCTGCCCATAGCAGGGGATCTGGAACTGGATGATCTCTAAGCTCCCTTCTAACCCAAACCATCTTAGGGTGATTCTAAACCTTAAATTCCACTGAGGCAATTTTTTTGTATTTAGCAGATATGAATCCATTCACCTCCAGAGGATAACTCTGTCTCCATACAGAAGGATTCTCAGTGGCCAGCTCTGAGTAAGAAAGAATAGGAATTATCTCATTAAATATATGTGTCTATATCTGAATATATAGAAAGATATGAAAAATATAGAAGATATGAAAGATGTTGAAAGATATGAAACCCCTATAAATTATTTTTACAGGGATAACCATATCCTGTCTCATATGCAGTTTGCAAAGTTCTTTCTTTCTTCTTAAACTGGAAATCTGTGTTTTCTCACCTGGGCTGCACTATAATCTTTATCAGCTGTATTTACTAGCACCATTTTATGCATAAAGAATTAACTTTAAGTGAGGTAGATTTTCTCCTTATTGAATGAGGTAACCAAAACAAAAACAAAAACAATAACAAACAAACAAAAACCCAAACAAACAAACAAACAAAAAATCATTAGAACCATAAACCTGGATTTTGGTATCAAGCATGTGGAAAGTTAAGGTGGGATGGATGAGATCTGCATTAACAACTCTGAGAACTTTTGATTTTCAACAGTAATTAACACTAAAACAATTCTTGAAGGGAGTTCTAGATTTCCACATTTCCCAAGTCACCCTATAATTTGTTGTCACTTTCTTTTCTAGTCAACTTGGGATCTTTCCCCTAAAATACAATGTTTTCAGCAGGATAGAGATTTCTCCCTTCCTCACACCTTTCACAGAGAAAAAAGCACAGATGTGAGCTTTAATGCAATTAGCAAGAATTCTAAAATATAAAAACATTGATTAACTTCCCCTTTTCCATTGCCCTTGATAACTTTTACTAGAGTGGAGTCCTTAGGAAAATCTGAAAAATCTGAAAAATAAAGAAAAGTTTTATTTAAATTTGCTGTAGGTATTTTTGCTGGCAATGGAATTTATACCTTCCTTGCCATGTAAATTATTTTCCCTTTCTGCTGTTTTTTTAATACTACATTGATGCATCAGCTGAAGCTGACCTGAGAGTTTCCATGATACAAACAGCCCCTTGTGTGAAACAGTGAGCTTTATTTATAGTGACAGGATGCTCTTTGTGGTTTTTTCTATTTCTGTGTTACGCACACAGATTTATTTACAAGTGGAAATACAGCAGTGACTACCCTTTGCTGCCGACAGCAGATGAGCTCTGCACTTTATTTAACTGACTTTGTGTCAGCTTCAATTTCTTGACTGCTTGGAGTGCAGGTTCTGTTGGTCCTTCCAAGGTATCCTTTGATCTTGCTCTGTGTTTGGTTTCCTGCTTTACCCCTTGGGCCTGTGGTTTGCTGCAGGACTCCTTCCCCCACCTCCTTCTTTTGTGTCTCCAAAGAACACAAGCACACTTTCACATGTATTATTTTACAGACTCCTCTGATCATAGATGAAGGGGAAATCAGCTCTTCCATTACAATGTGCATCGCTGTAGCTCTCCTTTGCAGTCATGTCAATAGTAAAGAACAACTCATTTTTTATAGTTTTGACACAATATAGACCGAGACTTGACTTTTCTTTATAAGAGGACAAGAGGTCTAATTTTCTGTTGTATCACTTAATTCCTGAACACTGGGCAAAACAGAATGAGGGGCAAAGGGACTAAATTCACATTGGTTTAAATCTGTTCTGGAATAAGGGATGGATTTCCCAGTTGCAGAATGACATCAGGTCATACAGCTATTCTCTTTCCTAACTCATGAAATTGCCCTGTTTCTGTCACGTCTGGTCAACTTCTGTCATCTTCCCTTGCCTTTTTCTGATGCAGGTTAAACAAGGCCAGCCTAGAAATGTTTTGTAGCTTGTAAAGGACATGTAAATTCCTTAATCAAGGAATATTCTCTGGTTCTTTCTTCCAATTATTCTAACGCACTATGTAGGGTACCAAGGTGATGTAAAATTATTAAAGTAGAGTTCAGATGCAGGCTGTGGTAATAGAAGTGCTTAATAAAGTCTGTGGTAATAGAAGTGCTAAACAAAAGTAGATGATAAAGTATTAGAAAATTATTCTTTTAGGTTTGGTACCAGAAAAAAAGAAAACTCTAGACTTTTCAGTCACAAAGCACTTTCCTCATATTCCAGAAAGAACCAGGAATACAAAATCACAAGCTATTCTAACCTTAAAACACATTCTTTTAGACATGCTTTGGTGATAATTTCCAGCAAGCTGAAGTTTAAAAAACATCTAACATTCAAAGTAATTCTTCTCAGAGCTCCTCCACAGTTGATTAATAGGAAAATAATGTATATAGTTAATGTAATACATATATTTTTTACATGCAAGTCTGTGTGTGTATATGTGTCCATCTATTTGGACCATTCTCTGTGTTTAACAACATATTCAAACACAGAATCTGAGCAAGAAAAAAATAATATATCCTCTTTACAACAAAGAAATGGGAGAACTGCACTTTTAGTTCTGTGAGCAGGAACATATTTAACAATGTAGATAAGAGACCCACAAAGGCCATCCACTGTCTACAAACGGTACCTTGGGTCCTTCCACACACAGCAGAGCTGTCTGTGACCTGTGTTCAGAGCCTACATCATGGTTTTACTGCCAGCCAAGTCAGCGTTTGAACGAGGCAAGAACAAAAGGAGGGCTATAGATACTGGAACAAATAACTCAATGCAAAACCACTATTTATTCTTTAAAACTAAAAGTAGGGAAGAAGTGATTTTATCTTGCAGTGTTAGATCAGTGGTCTACCTGAAATAAAAATAAGTTTTTAGGTCTAGTCTGCAGTATGTATATATGTGTGTCATAAAGCACTATGTCAACTTTAATAGACATCCTAAAGGATTCCTCCTATGATTTTTCATTACTTATTTACATAGTATGCATTTATTTTTATTATTATTATGTTTATTATGTTTATTGTTATTATTATGTTTATTTTTTAATTTTAAAAATAAAGATATTTATTTTTCTACTTTTTAAAAATTAGATTAGGAGACAAGCTGGCAACAGAAGGCAAGACTAACTGAGCCACACAAATGGTTCCTCTTACAGCTTGGGGTATATCCCAGCCATACCTTGACAACATTCCCTTTTCTTTGAATTCTCCATAAAAGAAAACACATGTAGAGAGATGGAAATATACTGCAGAATGATTCATCCAGGTTCTTGACCTGCATAATCAGAGCACCAGGTCTGCTGAGAACATCACTGAGCTCAGCAGTTGTTGGAAACAAGTTGGGTTATAGAAATTTGGGGGTTTCGGACACTCTGTGAATGAAATAACTGTGATGTAAGCAAACACTTAGTGATGCCTCAGCAACTAGGAAAAATCATATTTGAGGAAGAGAGCCAGATGATGAGACAGATAACAGAAATTGCATCTATGTACCTCAGAAGTTAAGAAATTTTGAGAATGAATGGTATGGAAAGAAAAAGGTCATATTATTTTTCTGTTTGAAGTCACTGACCAAATTCAGGATGACTTTAAGTTTCATCATCCCTAAACTTAGCAATTTTTCAGTCCATGTAGAAATGAAGTCCAGTAATAGCATATAATGCCTTTTCTTTCTCATAATTATTTTTAAGGTCCATGTCAAAGGAGGACACAATTGCCAGTTCATATATTATGGTAACAATATTGGGAAGATGCATTCATATTTAATCAAAATTTAATCAACTGTAATAAAAGTGAACTATGTAAGTAAAGATAAAGTAGAATTTCATGTCTGTATTCCAAGCCTGTTCTATATTTTCAGGAAGTCCACATCCAGTCTTTCTACATATCTTTGCTTAATTATGTAATTGCAAGTTTATTTTTGAAAGGGCAAAACCAGAAAAATCTTCCAAAGCCCAAAACACGTATTTGAACAGCATAAACTGACAGCCTAGTAGGACAAGATGAGTTACCTGTATATGATTCACCCAGAGCACCTGGAATTGCTATGGAAACCCCTCAGTGCCTTTGAATGACCATGACTGAGTACAGCCAGTAGGTTTTGTCTTATCAGAGTTTTTGATATAGGTCACAAACCATAGCTGGGAATTGAAGGAAACCCTTGTATCAGGATGTTTTGCTACCTGTTAAAACCACAGTCACACTCTGAACTGTAGTGTAGTCACCTTCCCTATACTCAACGTGGGACTGATACTGCCTTCTTTGCACTCTCAGGCCAAATGTCTCCTTTGCTACTCTGCCATATCCCAGATATATCCTTCATTCCTGCGTCTTCAAGTGTTTCCCACTCAAGCCATGTCATTACCAAAGATATTTATTTTTGAAGTACTATTAAATTTTCACATCTATTTCACTTAACATAACCCCAGGAAATATGAGTCTCCAGAAAAAAAATATATTCTACTTATTGATACTCAGAGTGACCAATTTTCTTACAAAAACCTTTGTCCCTACTTCAGTAGCTCTATGAACCTAAAAATCATATAAACAAGAAGAGTTCATTTTCTGTTCAGAGCCCTATGTTCCCAAGAGCTCTTTGCACAACATAAAACTCTGCCTTCCTTTCAGGTATTCTCAGTCTTTGAGAATTTAGCCAAAACAATTTTGATCTTTATAAATAAAACCGCTATTTCCACAAAGGTTGCACTCACATGATTTTTGGTCTCTGCAGTCTTTCATGATGCTTATTACAAAGTCACATTGCATTTCTCAGACTCTTATGCAGATATCTCGCTCTTCTCTCACTATATTTCAAGTATTGGCAACAGTGTATGTTATTTTGTTATTGCCAAAACTTGATTTTTTTTCTCCTAATTATCTTTAACTTGGTAAATTTTAATGGCTTTTTCTAAGTTTAGGTCAGAGTGCTCTAGGACTCTTGTCTCACTTTTCAGACTTTGATTTGTACAGTAATCTGATCTTCCATTGGAGATTCATTGAACTCTCTGAAATTATCCCAAAAACTCATGAATCTTTTTCCTCAGCTCTGTTCCAAGAGATCCAAAGATTCTCTCCAAAGCCTTCTGTGAAACCAAGCTCTTTAAAAAGTTAATTTTTTTCCAAGATCAAAAAAGTCTTCAAATTTCTTTAGTTCTTTATCAGAGATATCTTACATTTTTTCATCCATGTGTAGAATATTCAATTAAATTTCCAGTTGAAGCTGCTATTCTTTGTCATCTAAAAACACCCAATTTCTAGTTTTTGATTTCTATGTGCAGTTATCTGTCTGTAACTCCCTTCTACGTAAAATTGAAGTTTTTCTTTGGCAATTAATACAGAACAATCAACAGTAGTAACTCTGAAGAGAATAATGTAAATTATGAAATATAACAGGTGAGATAATGTGTCAGCCTGTTAGCCTTGGGACAGTCTTGGGAGAGGCAGGAATTTCTATTCATAACTGTCTGCCAACCCATCAAACCCTCCCAATTATCCAGAATGTCCAAGCAAATGTAAATTTAGAATTTCAATCCTTGAAGGGTAAGACACCTTTTCACACATAAATATTTTTAGCCTTACAAGTCCTTAAAACTGAAAAGTATTAACAGAATCATGCATTCATGCAAAAGCAAGATTATGAGACTACAATGTAGTTTGAAAGTTATATAAAGTCACTGTTCTCTATTTTTTGTCATCATATCCAGTGATGAAATACAGTGCTCAAGAAAACTTTAAGATAATTAGACTGAGTCCAAGGAATAACAACAAGAAGGATTAGAGAGCTAGAAAACATGGTCTGTGAAGAAAAAACCAGAATATCTGGAGTTGCTAGACTTAAAATGGAGAGATGTTTAAGAGGAACATGGTAACCAGTTCTCCAAGTACAAGAAAAGGTGTTGCAAATAATAAAGACAATCTTTGTTCTCCATATCAATGCATTAGAAAAAAATGTCCTTAAGTTTCAGTTAAATTTCTGAATAGAGTGTATACTGGAGCACTGCTATTGATTATTTAGTAAAGTTGTAGACACTACACCATTCTTAGTCCATGCTTGGACCAGACATCTGTGGTTTTTCATAGACTTCATCTTCTTTGCAAAAGTCCTGCACCCCAAAGTGGTCTCTTGCTTCCAGTTCAAATGCTTCAGGGTAATTTATGTCTACACTAAGCAAAGACATCCTTCTCTTCACAGTAAACACCCTGCCCAGAGAAGACTCTGTAAGTCTTCTCTGGGCCCTATCTGCTCTCCTATATAGCTCTAAGATAATCTGTGTTTGTATGTTTCTGGTTTATTTCATATTTAATGCATCTAAAATGCTGCTGCAGTTCCTTATAGCTGTGTCTTTTTACAGTAAGAAATGGAGACCAGGTGTTTTGCTCCCCAGAGAGCAGCAGGAAAACGTATGGCACCGTGTGAGGGTACCAAGGAGGACTGTACAGGACAGAAAGGTCAAACCAGCACAGCCTGGGCTTCATTGCCAAGAGACCAGGTCTCAGAATGCTGCTCCTCCCAGGTTACCTCTTGGTTCCATCTCTGTGGGAGTGAACTGTGGTGCTCCAGCAGACAACCAATAAACAACAGCTGTCTTATGAGGTAGGTGATGCTCTGTGGTGCTCTACTAGCAGGTGTCTTTTTTCCTGTGGTAGAGATAGTCTTTATTGACTTGTGTGGACTGCTTAAAGATCACTCAAACATACACAGAGGTCTACAGGGATCACACAGGTTCCACAAGGTCCCTACTAAGACAATTCTTTGTTCAGTGAGGTAGGCTGTGTGTTATGTACCTAACTTGATGCTTTGATCCCACTTAACAGTGATAGGCAGGTAATGGTGGTTGGCCTTCAATTCTGCCTTGGATGGCTTTTGTACATGGCTAATATATGCCCAGAAACTACAGAAAACTTATTCTGATTCCTAACAAATGATTTTTCAATCCATGTGAGTGCAAGATCTCGTACATTAGCTTTAGTGAAGGGTGTGAATCCGTTTGGGTGGATTTCAAGGCTGCCATGCACAAACAGCGCAGAGGGAGTGTCTGCCTTACAGCACCACCACTGTGGGTCCCTCTGCTGCCTTCTACACTGGCTGTGCAGAAAATTCAGTGATGAATGCAGCCGGGAAAGTTTGTCTGGCAGCTTCACGTAGTCTCACTGCATGTGAATGGGTGCCTGATTTTCTTGCTCTAAGGTTGATTGAAATCATTCCCTTTTCTCAAAATGATTCAGTCACTTCACAGCAGTTTAAGCAGGCATTTCCCAGCGTTTCCACTGGACTCACCATGTGGCAGTGGCTTGGCTGTTGCAATGTGCAGCACTCCATGAAGGTTTGCTTTTATCTCCTCACACCAACATTGATTTGCAGCAAACTTTTTCCCCACTGCCCTTAGAAAAGGTGAAGTCAACAGCATCCCACGCTGAATCCAACTGCTCTTGCTCAGGATGTGAGAGCGTTGCTTTGTAATGATCATAATAAACAGAGAATCCCCCGCTAACATTTCCAATGCTCCATGCAGCTTGGCATTTTCAATATATATTTAAAACAACAAACCAAGACAAGCAAGTGCCTTTCCCAGAAATTGCCAATGTATGCTCCGAGATCTCTTGCATTTTGCATTGTGTCAGTCTGTGTCAGAGGCTTCAGGAAAGGTAATACAGAAGATGAATGGAAGTCTATCATCTCAGTGCCAAGATGAAAAAGTGACAGCTCATAATGAAAAGAAAAATAGTTTCCATTTTGGGCCTCTGTAAGTAAGAAAGTGACAGAGCCATGGGAACTGTGAGGCTGAAAAATGGTCCCTTTGACAGACATGCCTGTAAGTGAAAGTGCATGGGATATAATACTAGCCATAATATAGGGAATAATGATTATTTTAGGGATCACATAATTTTGAATAAATCCTTGACTACTCCATGGAAAATGAAACTGAAAGAAAACTGGGAAAAACTGTAGTTTCATTTGCAGAATAAATAACCTAAGGATGTGTTTAGGTTTCTATATCTGTGATTGAAGCCTGTGAAAAGACTTCAGATATACACAGGGTAACCAAAATGAGAGTCAAGAGCTTCCTGTAAACCTGAAATGGGATGGATTGCTCATTTTTTTTGAAAGGAGAAAAAAAAAAAAAAACAAATGCTGCAAGAGAAGGCTCAGGATTATGGGGATAAAGATTCTGGTTAAAAAAAATCTTTAATAAAACTTCATATTAATAAAACCACACATGATATTTGCTTTCAGGTGAAGTGAAATAAGAAATATTACCTATTAATGGAATTGCCAACTAAAAAAAAAATTATTGGTGCAAGTCATACCATGTAACTTAAGGCTTAGATTAAAAGTGCTGCAAAATGCTTCATGACATTCTTATTTTCTGTTTAAATGGGTGTTTAAAGTCAGTTTAAAGTGACTTGAGACTGTTAAGTCCATGTAAATCAATATAAGGCTTTGTGTAGGCTTTTCCATGTATCTGATTTAGAACAGACTCTGATTAAACCAGTGTGACATCACCTGATTGCCAAGGCCTTGGGGCAATATTCACCCCTGTGCAGAGGGCCAGCAATATCAAGCTTAAAAGAGAATTACATGGTACGTGAATTCCACCCTAAAGCATATTTAAAATAGTTTTCCCTGCATGGCTTCTTTCTTCACCAGCTTTCCTCAGGAGGAAAGGTTAATAAGAATAATACTTTCTCCTTCTACATGAATGTCTCTTTCAGAATCTCAGAGATTTCTGAAGTTCTTAAAAAAAAATCATTTATAGATTTTATAAGACATTGTATGCAATTCTTTTTGCAAGCTCTTTCAGAAAATTAAAATTCTAATAATAAAATGGAAAAAGAGTAGATAAAATTGATGCTTAGGTTTTCCGTTTGGTCTTGGGGTTATTTTCCAGACAAGGAAACTGATCTCTGATAAACTATCAGAGATAGACTATCTCCACAAACTGTCTCCAGATATATCTCTGATAGGAACGCTTTGTGCACATTCAGTGCCTTGTCTTCATGTAAAAATTAGAACCATCTTGCAATAGTTAAAATCAATGAGAAAAATCTTGTAACTTGAACTGGAATAAAATTATGGTCTAGGGAAACAGCTGAAAGTCACACCATGCACAGTGTGATGATCGTTTACTGTGTGAAGATTAGAAGCCAGCTCTTTGCCATCACCACAATTGTCTTTCTAGCTTTAAGAGATTTTTAACATAGCTAAACAGGAAAGGAATGTGGATCCTATGGTCTAGCATTGAAAGAATTTAAAATTTAAAAATGAAAAGAAATTTTAGGCTACTTAAAGTGACTATAACTAGGACAAATGGGATGAATTTAAGGAAAGAAAAGGCTGACAGTTAGGGAAAAAAGCCTTTCCAGTGAGGACTATTAGACTGCAGGATAGTCTCCCAAGGGAAGTGGTGAAAGCTCAGTTTCTTGAGTCATTTAAAGCTGGACTAGACAAAGCACTCTGGAATATATACTCCAGGGAGCAATCCTCTCTTGGCAAAGGGATGCACAAAATAACCCAATAGATCTCTCCCATCTTCCCTTCCTGTGATTCTCCTATTTCATAAAGCTCTGTGATTGAATGGAGAGCAGAAAACTTTAACCCCTTTTTCAGAAACAGAAAGCATGTTTGACAAGATATTGTGAGAGGAAAATTCTCTAGCAGAGAAGCGAAAAAGCTGCATTTTTCATATCAAGTTATCAGCTTTTCTCTATTTAGGGTGAAGAGTTGTAAAGGATGGTCCAAGACTGCCTACTGGAAGGCTGCCATTTTCAGTACAAGTCAATGTTTGTTTCTCAGCTTCCCTAAAAATTCCAGTGGTATAGATATCACTCAGTGCTGTAGGTTTTTCAGGGTTTTTTTGTGGTGCTTCCCCCCCCCTCCCCCACACAAAAGGCTGCAACTAAATCCCTAATAACTGAATGATTGTCCTTTTAAAACAGGATTGACTAACTGCTTTCAATAAGTTGGGCTTTGATTGCACCATATCCCTTCCCAGACCCATATTGAGAAGGAACTACCATCCCTACCCTTGCATGACCCAGGCCCTGAATCAACATTAGGAACTATTGGGAGTGAGGAGATATTACACTCCACTATTCCCCTTCTCCCTCGAGCAGGTGGGGAAGCAATGGCCTTGGCTTCTGCCTTGCGAGACATCAGCCAAGGGTACAGAGCAGGTGCAGGTGATGCTGTAATCTGCTGCTGCTAAAACCATAAATTTCCTCTGCACCTCCTGCACCAAGGAGAAAAGTGCGTGGCTCTGCAGGGAGACTGAGGAAGAGAAGCCAGGCTCTGAAAAAAAATTCCAGAGATGGTCAGACTTCTGTGTCAAAGAGCTTGAAGAAATTCTTTTGTATAAGAGTTAAGGAGGCTTTCATTAATATGCATGTGTTTAAAAAAAAAAAATCCCAGGTATTGCTGCTCCTCTGGACCCCACTGTGAAGAGCTTGATGCAAAGAGCAGCTCATCCCACAAAGCTTGGAGAAGGCAACAGTAGAAATGGTTAAGAGTAGATCATCAAAATGGTACAAAAATAAATGGATTCATTGTGCCATAAGGTACTACTTTTTATTTACTCTGAAACTTCTCTAGAGCCTCCAGTCTGAGTTTTACCCTGAATAAGAAACTAGTACATACATTGACTTTCCATACTTGCGCTTTCAGATGACAAGAAGATAAAACTTGCTTGTTGTGGCTCAGAACAAGGATCCATCTGGCTCAGTATCAGAAGATGGAGGTTCATGGGATAGGATAATGGGGTGATGTGGGATAGCTGAAGATGCCCAGAAGAGCATAAAGAAATACAGGAAACACACAGCGACACTTCCTCAGGGTACCTCCCACACCTCCTGCAGTTTCCTGTTAAATCTGCACATAGACTCATGGAATAGCTCAAGCTGGAAAGGGCCCATAACCATCATCAAGTCCAACTCCCTGCTCTTCACAGGACTACCTAAAGCAAATTCCTGTGGCTAGAGGGTCAACCAGATGCTCCTTGAACTCTGACAGACATTTGCAACAGTTATTGGAAAAACAAAAGTTTTTCAATAATTTTTTGAAACCTTGAAAAAATTTAACATCCATGATACACCATAGTAAATATTTCTAAAGATTAAATGCTCATACAACCAGCTCTTTTTGAAGTTGTTTGTGGTCAACTTAATTTGGTTCTTTTCCCACCATCTTTGCATGGCAAAGCATGTGATGATGGATACATCAATAGCTACCTTAATTGACATTATTTCTTATTTATAAACAAAAAAGTGCCTAAGTTTGCAATTTTAAAAATGGTCTTTTGGGAAGAGGATTCTGTTTATAGCACCCACAACTAAAATAAGACAATCAAGTCCCAGTTTTACCTACATATGAAGATATATCTGTCACAAAAGCATGTGACTGAGGAAAGTGTCATTTTAGTTACTCAGGTGTCAGTGGAGAACACCGAAGTGCTGAGAAATCACTCATGGTTTAGGCCTTGTCTTTCTTGGGGTGACAATCAGGCATGAAATTAAAAATTTCTTAATTTGAACTTGAAAGATATGCAAATTTGTAATTATTTATACTTGAGGAGAAGAGAGACTAAAGGATAACTCTTGTTTCCTTTTTCATCTGAGTGGACCTTTGTGATTCTGGATGATGTTTTAATTGCTTGAGCCTTTTCGTTCCTTTCCAGTCAATGGGACAGGAGGGGTCTTCAGCAGCTCAGGCAAACCTCTACATTGAAAAAAAATTGATTGAAATTTCCATTGGAAAGGAAATATTTTCTCAAGGGCAATGTCCATTCTGAAAGAATTTTCAGTGTCCTCTCTGGGATAAGATTGTACTGACATTTTAATTTAATTGTTATTTAAAAATATTAAATTGTAGTCTTCTTTGTCACTGTTCAGCCTCACTGTTTGAGAAACATGCACTGTAGCTAGCTCTCTGTTGATCCTTGCTGTTCTGACAAAACACAGCAAATCTACTGCACTCTGTTTGTAAGGATTAGAGAAATGCTGCCCAGAACTGGAGTTGGTAATTTACCAGGAACCTGAGTTTCACGTTGGATTTTCACAGAGCACGCATCTGTTACAGAAACCTAGCCCTCTTTTTGTCTTCAAAGCATTCTACAAATATTGAACCATGCTGAAAACTCCTTTGGAAAAAGAAACATGGGGCAACTTCACTGACTTTGATGTGTTATAGCTGCTTTGCTTTTGGGTATGATTTCTGTGTCTGAAGGGAAACCAGCATTACAGCTCTTCTCTTTCAAAAGTAATCCAAAGTTTTGAATGTATTGGTAAAATCACATAAGGAAAAGTACATTTAAAGCCAGATTAGAATAACTTAAAAAGTTGTGCCTTGCCACCAAGGACTACCAAAATTCAATTTTCCATCCTTGACACAGAGACATGGCTGAAGATGTCTCTGGTAGGCATCTCCAAGTCTGACAGATCTTTCAGTTCTGGGATTTCTGCCACCTGTCTCCTTTCAAATTTCCTGTTATTCTTTGTAAACCTGTCAAAAAGATTGCCCAGATCCTGCAGTTTTGGCAACCAAAAGCCATTTCCCAGGGTCTGAGTTTGCCATGTTTCTGCTGATGACCTATGAGCAGCACACTTGACATCTCCAGCCTGCCTTTTCTGGAAGAAAATCACTGTTCCTAAACTTTGCATTAGAAAATATATTCCATGCCACTTGTGGCAGCTGCAGTTCGTATGGATGATTGGTTAGAATGGATAAAAACAGATTTCCCAAACCAACTGTATTCAATGCAACATATTTTTCATATGTTTAATGGAACAGAAATTTTTATTTTAAGAGGCATTTATGAGCACTGCTAGCTCTCTGCCTAGGGAGTGAAGACCTGGTAGGGGGGAAAATTAGCAGGTGTAAGAATAAAATTAGTTTTATCACAAAATTGGAAAGGAACTGAGATTTTCTCTCCCTACTTCTCCTCTTAGCCACTGATGAAATACAGTCTTTAGTCACAAAAAGATCCTCCTGTGCTCACAGTTTAACCCTTTCCTGGGGAGCTCAGGCTTTTATACTTCACTCCAGTGCTGGCACGAGCAACTCAACAGTGCTGGCATCACAGCCTTCGATTTGAGCCAATACCATTAAAAAGAACAATTCTTCATTATCAGTCCTGGAAACTTTCTCCAGCAATCCATGCTTGAGAGAGTCAGGAAGCATTTTGTACTTCTGTGGTGAGTCCTTGCAGCCCCTTGGCACAGGAAATGAAATAATCCTGTCCTCTGTCCTCAAAAACCAGGTTCCTAGGTTAATTTTAGGGAGGATTCAACACTTTTCCCAAACACCTCCTTTTTCCTTCCATTAACTGAAAGAATATGAACCAGTGATAGAAAAAAAACCCTCTGAAAATGGATTTTCTGTCACTTGATCCCTATTATTATTATCTTGTGGGACAAAGAAAGGCAGCAGAGCTCCCATATTGCTTAAATTTGCTTAGATTACCTTACCTTTGTCTAGATCTGGATCTTACTTGAAATATGTTGTTCACACAACACCTGTTAATGTAACCTTGCAGTCAGAGGAGATGTATTCAGAGAGCATGACCTTTCTTCTGAGTATACAGTTAGGGGTCTGTCCATGTTGCAATGAGATTGAACAACTGATTTCAATGAAAAGATTAATTTCAACTTTACTTAGAGCCTTGTAACTATGGTCAGTGTGATACACAGTCTTCCTGGAATCATTTTTGCCCAAAACATCAACCAAGGGATCTTACTAATGCAGACTGTCTCAGAATTGTATCATAATTTCTGGGTTTTGTGAGTTTGAAGCAGTGATAAAAGCTCATTCTCTTGGTAGTACCAACAAAATTATTCCTTTTTGGTCAAACTTTGACAGGATAATTTTAATTCTAAATTTTAAGTTTTCCAAACAGAGAGAAAGGGTGAGAAAGAGATTGCTTGTGCTTCATTCCTCTTTAAGGCTGAAGTTCAGGCTGGGATAAAAAGAAAAAATCTTCCTAAGATCAATTAATTTTACATGCTAAAAAAATACACAACTCCATACAGAAAAACAGAGAAACAATTTCTAACCAAGCTGGAGAATAAGCACAAGAGTGGGAAAAATAATGCCTCCCAGCAAGAGGAGTAGGAACGAGGAAGATGAGTAAAACCCCTGAAAAGAAGAGTAGATAGAAATTGAGAGTCGTATGAGATGGATAAATAAACAACAAGGTTACAAGTTCACAAACCCACCCTGCAGGCACTATTAGGGCTTTAATTTGCTTCAATCAGCAGCGTACGTGGTGTGTGTTTACTGCAAGGGGAACAGAGTCGATTTTCTGCTTCTGACTTAATATGCTCCCAACATATCATGATGCCTGGCCAAATTCACCAAAGCATGTCTTTGCTGCTCTTCACTGGATTGTGCTCAGAGACACTTGTGGTACCTGTTAAAACACTTTAATGAATCTGATACTCATGAACGGTGCTGAAATGACAGCCTTGGAAATTGAAGTCTTCTATCAAACTACAGAACTCGCACGGTATGGATGAAAATACTGCCAGGTTCTGCCATGCTGTCCTCTCAACGTGTCTCAAATTTAACCTGGAAAAATTATTTCTGATGGTAGCAGCACTTCGGCCTCAATGCTTGGTCATTTCTTGCTACTTCAGATATAATTGCCAGAAAGTGTATGGATTATCTCAGAGATTTTATGATGCAGACAAAAGCTGGGCAAGACATCTTCAAGAGAATTATTTCTTATCAGAAAAAAACAGTTGCATTTGAATCAGAGTGTTCTGGGAAAGTGTTAAAATTGCAACATTCTCAAAAGGCAGGTGCTGAAACAAAATGGGTCTTATATATATTTAATTATTTCTTTAGAATTAAATACTGCCTTAATTGTATTATAATTATCCACATAATATGTCTTATATCATGTACCAGATTTTACTATTTTTGAAGTGAAGCATTTTGTCTTATTAAATTTAATAATTTCAGTGCTTATAAAGTGAGTGATATATGAATTTAAATAGCAAGGTCAATTTCAAAATGGGAAAATTTATTTTGACTAAAAAATAAAAATAGCCCAAAAGATCTTAATTAATGTTTGGGTTTTTTTTGACTTTTTTCCTTGTTTCCTCATTTTTAATCTTTTGTGGAAAAGGAAAAGAGCAGCCCTGTTTCTATGTACTCTGTGTCAAGCAATAGCGATGTAGGGAGATGGAGGGAAAGGAGACTTTGGGGCAAATTTAAATTCTGTTAATATTATGGCATTCAAGAATATTTTGGAAATATTGGAGCCCCATGTCAAAGTAGAATGGCAATAGTCTTAGTATTGCAAATTATTTTTCTATTATTTATCAACTTTACCTCTGTCTCAAATGGTCAAATCTGAGCTGGGTCTAGTGATCGGAGGGGCTGGGAGGGGCAGGAAGGGTTGTGATCTCTCACTGCAGGGAAGAGATTTTGATTTCTGCTTTCCAATGGAGATTACAGAGTTTTGTTATAGGGTCTCCTCCTCCAGGAGAGGAGGAGAGGGTGGAGGACAGATCCTCTGGTGCAGTCACAGAGGTGAGGGTGGGAAAGGAGGCTCTGCTGAAAGCCATACGAAATTAGCAATGAGAAAGTTAAGAGAACTCTGAAAATACCATCATGCTGATTGTGCAGCTCTCCCCTTGAAAAAAAAAAATATGTCAGCTTAAATGATAGGTTGGAAAAAGAAATAGAAGAAATAATCCCTTAAGAAGGTGTCTGAGAGTTGATACAGCAGACCTTTACACAGAAAAACAATGTTCATGGTGTGTACCAGCTGATAGCTATTCTCTCTTCTGACCTTTATCTTCAGGTATGTGGACAGATCTGAAAACTCACTCATGGCTTTTCCATTTGAGACTTATCTTTCTCTTCTACTTATCACATGCCTTCTACTTATCACAAAGCAGTACTTGGCCATTACCTTCATCACAGATAAAAGTATTATTGCGTTCTCGGTATCCTCACTCTCACTCTACTTGATTTCTTCAAGTAGATTGATTTCTTCAAATGACGTACTACACAGTGTTTTGGGGTTTTTTGGGGGGTTTTTTGTGGTTTTTTTTTTTTTGTTTTTTTGTTGTTTTTTTTTTTTTTTTGTAGTTAGTGAAACCTTGTGGATCTGCCAGCCTTTTTTTTTTCATCTGACTGGTTTCTGAAATAACCTCTTCTGTGAGACACAGCTTTCAAAATAGGCATAATTCTTGACTTGTGGGTTTCAGAAGAGAAATAATCAGTGAGCAATTAGTTAAAAAAAAATTGGCATAAATTTCACTATGGGCATGACTGATTCATTTCAGCTATAATTATCCCATTTGCTCTATTTTGCTTCTAGTCCTCCACTGCCCAGTTATTGTGGGAACCCTAGTCTGAGTAGTGCCTGAAAGCTGAAATCAGACTAACCAAGAAGGTCAGCCCTGGAACTGTGTTTATTACACAGCATTTTTTACTCAGATGTTCAAAAATAATTTCTTACCTTTCCCCCTCCTGAGAAACAGGTTTTGAAATGTTTTTCCTTTATGTGACATACAGACATGGCTGCCAGCACCATAATGCTGTGGGACCCAACACCATCTGGAAGACTAGATGCCATGGTCTATTCCTGGCTAATCTTGTCAGGTCAACTGTGAAAAACTGACATTTTGCCATCAGGAGGATACCCAGATTTGTTTTTCCAAACTTTCAGGTTTTTATAACCCAGGATTGAGAAGCCTTCTCCATTACTTCATTAGTCACAAAGGCATCTCAGAAGTAAGGTCACAGGTCCTGTACAGCTTTTATCTCCTGGATAGATCCTGTCTTGTGGGACTGTACAAAACCAAACCACCAAGAGGCCTAGAATTTTGTTGGGTTGATTGATTTTTCTTAAATTTTAAGAATTATTGTAAAGCTAGTGTCACAAGGTCACTCATTAATAAATTCCTGCATTTAACTCTGGGGCTGAAGAATGGTAGGACAGGACAGGACAGGATAAGATAGAATAGGATTTCTCAAATTCTCAAAAATTTTTTTTCAGATATGCTTCTTATCAGATAGCTGTACCAAAGGGACTGAGGGATGGTGACTGTGCAGTTACAGAATTCATGTGCCAGGTAAGTTCAAGCACCTTTGACACAGCAGCTGAATTGTTCTCAGGACTGATGAGACCAGCCCCACAGACACATGGAGTCATTTGGAAATGCTCAAAAGGTGTGTGGATGTGGCAGTTGGGATCATGGGGTACTGGTAGACTTGGCATTACTGGGTTAAAGGTTGAATTTAATGATCTAGAGGTCTTTTCCAACCCAAAAAATTCTATGATTCTATGAATCTAGGACCCTGACTATTTGGCCTTGCTGTTACCCAGAGATCCAAGCCATGTCTGGGTTTTCAAAGACAGTGGCACACTCAACAAACTGAAAAGAAGTTTAACTCTTATACCTGCTATGTGGGCTACCCAGAGCTAGTTTGGACTCCTGCCTTAGACCTCCTGATCTGATTTGCCAAAACTCCTGCCTCAGACTGTTTTTCTCCCAGTTAAGCCCTCTGTGGAAGGTCCTAAGCCAACACAGTGGTTCTGAGGCTTGGCTTCCCATCCTTCATCTGGCTACTGTATCAGTGCAGGACTTCTGCAGACCCTCCTTTGGGCTCATCACAGAGCACCATGCAGTTAAGCTGTATTTTAGGAACTTTTTCCCCTCCTTAATGATGCTCAGGTCACTGTCAATGAGCTTCCTACTTTGGACAGGGAGTGACATCCCTCCTCCCTTAAGAATTGGGAGTCATTCTCTGCCTCAGGTGGAAGGAGATGGCAATTTGTAGTCTGGGGTCCTCCACGGCATAGCTTTTGGGGTCTAGCACTGCAAAACTGTGCAAATAGCCTTTTTCTCTATTTTGAAGCTATTTGTAGACTCTCACTCCAATGATCTATAATTGGAGTTGTGCTAGACCTAAATTAAATTCAAAACTAACTAGTAAACAGGTTGTTTTGCACAGGTATTTCATGCATGCAAATATCTATAATTATGCAGTAGTGTGCGAAGTTCATACATATTTAAATATATGGCAATAGAGATCATGTTAATCCTTTCAGAACCCAGGCTATCTAAGAAACGGCTGAGTTAACGTCACCTTGTTTTTCAGGAGCAACCAGATTATTTTTCTGTATTGTTATGTTTCTTAACTTGCCATGGTTGTTTCCTTTTTCCCTTTGTCTGTTGCTTGTGGCTGATGAAACCCATGCAGTTCTGAAAAGCTGCAGAACCGCATTGTCTGCATATTCCTTTTGCTGCTTCTCATCTGAAAACAGTACCTCCTGGCACCTGGAAAACCATCACAGATGCAGAACAGGTGATCTTTACAGAATGCTATTCAAAGTGAACAGTCTGCCAGGCCCATAGACAACAAAACACACTGCTGACTCCAGCTGGAGCGAGCGATTACTTTGATAACAAATTAAAACAGCCTCAGAAATTGGAAATGAAGGAGCTGTGCAAGGATGAATAAACTCCTCAGATGGCCCCAATTTTCTGCAAGTCTATCCAACACATGTGCTATAAATTGGTGTTCTTCATTAATAGCTACTGTTTAGACACTAACATCTTTCAAAAGGACGAATCAGGATCTGTCTCTTTTCACAGTGCTAACTTCCACCCTGATTGAGGAGACTATTTTCTCTTAACATGTTCAGAGCACTTCCTTGGGATCTTAAAAATTCTTTATGTGTCATTTTGCTTCTTGCATATGCAGACAATTGTAATGCTCAATTTAAAAATGTTCATATATTTTCTGTCTATGGGATTTTTACAGCACTGGATAATTCCTGGATGATTACTGTTTTTAATAACCACATAATTACTGTATTAATCAGAACTGTCCTATTGGCTTTTGTGTGACACAGAAGGGCAGAAGCAAGATAGAGATAAAGATACTCTGTATTTAAAAGAGCCCTGAAACATTATCTTGAGTTCACTTTGCAATACGGCACACAAAAAGGTCAAAACACAAGAAGAGCCTTAGCAGATATCAAAAGTCCACGGAGCCCAGTACCTTTCAACAACAGTCAATTTGCAATAATTGAAAGCAGCTATGATATGTGAAGCTATTTCAAATGACAGCTAGCAAGACAGAGTGCTAACATGGGAGTATCCAGGACTCCAGGTAAGTGCACTGAATGTTGTGAAGGGGCACATAAACATGGATGAGACCCATCTTTCCTCAATAATTAATATTCTAAAAATTGCTTGATTATTTTTTAAATCAGAAAATAAAAAGAAAGTATAGAAAATTGCTACAGATTCTGCAGGAAGAAAATGAGTTGCACAGACCAAAAAAAAAAAAAAAAAAAAAAAAAAAAAAAAAAAAAGCAAAAGGCAAAATTTTGCAAAATATGATGCTTGACCAATTTGATGCCTTAAGGTGAAAACTTTCCTAAAGTTGGGTGCACTTCTTGTTTGGTGCATTTAATGCAAAATTTCTGAGATGGATACATGTATATACATGGCAAAATTCTTTGATATATGACAGAATCATAGAATGGCCTGGGTTGGAGAGGACTTTAAAGATAATCTCAGTCCAACTCCCTGCCACTGGAAAGAACACCTTCCATTGGACCAGGATGGTTAAGTCCCTGTCCAACCTGGCCTTGGACACTTCCAGGGACTGGGCAGCCACAACTTCTCCAGGCAACCTGTGCCAGAGCCTCACCACCCTCAAAGACAATAATGTTTTCCTCATATCTGATTCAAGTCAATCTCCTCTACATTTAAAACCATGCCTCCTTTTCCTAGTACTATTTGCATATGTAGGAAGTCACTCTCCCTCTTTTATCACCTCCCTCTAAGGGAAGGAGCAGTGAGGTCCCCCTGGAAACTTCCCTTCTCCAGTCTGGGCAGGCCCTGCTCTCTCAGCCCCTGTTTGTAGCACTTTTATGTCAAACTGAAGGGGCAGGGAGGAGAGAGGGGTGCCCAATTGAGTCTTTGTGTCCATCCCCAGGGAACAGAAAGGGCAGAAGTAGATCACACTGAAGCCATGAGGAACTCACTGCAGAAAAGACTCACTGAAAAGAAGCTTGAAATCATCAAATGCAGCCCCTTAAAGCATTGTCACTTATGACTAAAAACATTAAGGCGTCCTCTTTACGTATAGGAAATGAAAAGCAACCAGAGTGTTTATTTCTAAGTCATTACCTTTACCAGTCACTTGTAAGGATTAAATTTGTCAAAGACAAATTTCCTTTCTGTTTTTGATATCTGCTTGAGCCCTTTATATTTCTTCTTAGGACACTTGGCAATGCCTTTTTCCCAGCTGTTTTCCTTTACTGCAGGCCTACATAAGCAGCAAGATGCTCAGTGTTCACTATCTGAACCCCACACCCAAGGGGCATCCTTTAATGGACATGAACTGAAAGGAAGGTTACTTTCATTAGTGGCATTAGGAAAACATCCCCTGGTTTGCTTTGTTCATCTCCTAGTTGGGTTTGATTGCATGAATCTGAAATGGTAACAGCATCTTTTTCTTTTTTTTTTTTTTCTTTTTTTTTTTTAACTGACTTTGATGGACAGATCCTTTTTATAATGTACAAATAATCTTTGTGACCCTGATAAGCAGGTCTGATGATACTCAGCTGAGTAATGTACCAGAACTGAAATTTCCATCTACTTGATGTTTTGCATAGGGCTTTTGATGAAGTCACTGTCACCTGCTATTAACTTAATATCAAGTCTTAATAGGGTCCTTTTCTTTCCATCTTCACGCTGTTGGGGTCCAAATTAATTACTAAGGGGGAAAAAAAAAATCTTCACATGAATCCTTAGGCTTCACAGGAAGGAAAAAGTTTCCAGCGCTAGTTGAGATCTAAAGGCTTATTAGGAATGTCTGTCTCAACCAGACATCAGTGCTGCCCCTCCCCTTTCACGTATCTTCCAGAGAGACACTTGAAAATATGCTTAGCTTTAGGCTGGTGCATAGTTAAGTGCAAAAGGAGATCTGATGCATTTGAAGTTAAGCACATGCTTAACCAATTTGCTCAATCAGAGAGATATCCTGGCAAGAGAAAACATCTTCTTAACGTTTCTTTATGTGGTGTCTCCATCCACAGCCTGCCTGAATGCTCTCATCTTTGCTTTACCTCACAAACAGGAACTGGCAGCTTTAGAGAGATTATCAGGGAGATTGACTTAGAACTGAAGGGCACATGATAATGGAATAGGATTTACCTGCAGATGCTAAAATCTTTATCCGTGGAGACTCTGCATGGGCAAAAGGTATTAAAATATGAAAACACTCACTCCTTTTTAAAAGGAGCATAGCTCTAATGGTGTATGTATCTCAAATACATATATCATAAATATATATCAAATTATAGAATATTAAGGACTGTAGATATATTGATTTTTAGAAGAGTTACCTCACTCTGGTGTGTCTTATTTTGTGAAGTTACATTTCTAGTAGGGTCATGCAATTAAAATTATCATTAATGGTAATAGGAAGAGGAAATAATTTTATTTTGTTCTTGGAACAAGCATACTTAAAATATAAATTTGCATTGCAAAAATATTTTACTATTGTTCCTTCCATTTCCCTCAATGCTCGAATGACCAGGGATTTAAAAGCAGCTATAAATAGCTGAAGTGTGCTCTAAGCCTCTCTTTTTTCTGTGCATTTCCAGGTATGTTGTATATCTAAAGAGGAAGTGAGTGACAGCCCAGTCTGCAGCCTGTTTTATAGAAATATATGGCATGTTTCTATTATGAGGTATTTACTGCTTCTCAGTTCTGAGCTCGCTTTGGGGGTATGTTTGAATTACATACTTCTTTGCTGTAGAGAGGGATAATTTCACTGAAACTAGTGGAGGCAGGCTTGCTGGCAAACAGACTGAACTTGATAATTTTCCCTCTTATCCTGGTGATACTATTCATTTGGCATTTCGCAGATGGGGAAATAGAGACATCGCTATGCAGAGGGGCTTTGTCAAAATCTCTCTCATCTCTCTTTCAACACCCCTTACATTATGGCAAAATAGGAAATTGCATGTTTAGAGCACTCTGCCTGTTCTTTGACAAGCAATAGTCTCTCCAGCAAACTCTACAGAGTCTAAGACCAGTAAACACATCACTTCCCATAGAAAGAAACACCCTGGCTCCTGCAACAGTGGCTTCAAATCAGGTTTAAACCTTTCATGCCATGTTGGGGGCTACTGGATGTTACCCAAGTGTAAATAAAAGGTATTGAGAATTATTTTCTATTAGAAAAATAGCTCCTCAGGAAAATGGGGTTTGCTATATGGAGCAGATGACACCCACATTTATTTACTTTTTTAGGTGCTGCCTATTGGGGCATATTCTCTGCTTCACTACAGAAGTTTAATTCCCTCTCAAATAAGCTGCCAAATGCTGAAAAATACTCCCACATCAGAAAGAGGCAAGATGCTTTGAATGCAACCTTGTTGTCTCAGGGCAAGGTTGTCATTCCCACCCCCAGGATCTGCTCAGGAAGGTGAAGGTGCTGAGCAGAGGGTAAAACACAGCTCTGCATCAGGGAGAGCTGGACAGTGCCCCTTGTACCCAGCTCTGAGTGCACAGAGACTACCAGCATGCTGCTGGTGCACATTTAGCTCAGGATAAGCCAGAAATCTTTGCTGGTTTGGATATGCAAAGATTTCCTGGTTTTTGAGGTGCACTCAAAAAATTGTCTTTTCATTTTTCCTGGGTTGTTGCAATGTCTGCTTGAGCCTGGTCCCATCCAGCTGTATCAGTCAAGCTGAGCTCCACAACATGACATAACCTGACACAGCTGACACAGCCAGGTGTTACAAGCCAATGGACACCATGGTTCACAAACTATTCAAATTACTTTCAGATACATATCCTACCTCTCTGCTCAAATCCTTCCCAGCTGTCTCCTTTCTCAGCTCCATATGAATCAGAGTTGGAGGAAAGAGAAGCGGGGGGAGATGGGGGAAGAAAGAAGAAGGTGGGAGAGAAAACATCCTGCCTGGCAAAAATAAGAAAAAAACAAACTGAATTCTTGCAAACCATATTGCCTAAAAAATTAACTCTTTGCGGGAGGCTCACCACAGCCTTGGAGACTGTTTTAGGCTTTTTAGGGGAGTGTTGTAAATATATCAGCTGTAAATATATCAGCTTTTTTCTAGGTTAAACATTCATGTCTTGGAGAACTGTATACTATAATAATAATAATATTAGTAGTAGTAATAATAATAACAATAATAATAATAATAATAGTAGTAGTAGTAGTAAAATAACCAATATCAAGTTTATAGGATGTGATAAAATTGAAGACTTGGAGCAATTCCACAATCAAAATAATCAAACCTAGCAGCACCAGAGAGAAAGGCAGCCAGCCAGGACATCTACCCATGCCTAGGCACATGCAGTGGCTATAGAAAGTTGTGTCCCAGTGAAACCAGTGAGAGAATCCATAGGAATTATTGCTTGACAGCACCGGCCTGGGGTGGTGCTGGCCCATATCAAGGCAGGCCACCTCCATTTTGCAGAACAGAAAAGATGGGTTGCAGAGTTGAAGTGACTTGGTGAAGGTTATACAAGTCTGTGGCAGATTCAGAAATTCAGGCATGAATTTCATTATCCAGATAGCCATCAATCACCTTGGGGGAAGGGAGAGGTTCAAATGCAAAAAGAATGGCTGGATACCCAACTTGCAGCGAAGGTCAGTGAGAGCTGAATGCCTCTTGTCTCCCATCACCACAGAAATCTCCCCCTCAGAATATAAGTGCTAAAAAAGGCCACCTCCCTCCTGAATATAAATCTCTGTGATTCTCTTTTCCTCTTAATTATAATGGTCTGAATCAGGAGGAATAGGTTGGCAGTCAGTGAATTTACACCTCCTTAGTCAAAGAGCAGAATTCACCTTACAACCTTCATGTCTTTGCTTTAATGTTTTGTCAAAAGCAAATAAAAATATGGGTGAAACCAGCACCCTGGGCCATTAAGCAGAATTTCTGACTGGTCTTTAATGCAGCGTGTGTAAGAGAGCCCACAGTCCTCCCTCAGGTTTGTGATCCTTTTATCTACCACAGACAGCCTCTGTGGGATGCATCTCTCTGTTCCAATTTATTTGAGCAGAAGAAAGAGAGAAAGAGGGAGATACTGAGAAAAAGAGAGAAAGAAAAAGAAAAAAAGGAAAGAAAGAAGGAATGAAAGGATGAATGAAAGAAGTAGAAAAGGAAAGAAGGAAGGAAAGGGAGAGAAAGAAAGAAAGAAAGAAAGAAAGAAAGAAAGAAAGAAAGAAAGAAAGAAAGAAAGAAAGAAAGAAAGAAAAAAGAAAGAAAGAAAGAAAGAAAGAAAGAAAGAAAGAAAGAAAGAAAGAAAGAAAGAAAGAAAGAAAGAAAGAAAGAAAGAAAGAAAGAAAGAAAGAAAGAAAGAAAGAAAGAAAGAAAGAAAGAAAGAAAGAAAGAAGAAAGAAAGAAAGAAAGAAAGAAAGAAAGAAAGAAAGAAAGAAAGAAAGAAAGAAAGAAAGAAAGAAAGAAAGAAAGAAAGGTGAAAATAGAGAAATAATGAAAGACAGAAAAGAAAGAATAAATAAAAAATTAAAATTAAAAAGTGAAACCCCAAATGTTAGTTTCTCTGATTTTGTATATGTATTTCCTTAAGAAATACAAAGAAGCAAAACAGGCCCACAAGAACCCCCCAATACCAACACTGTCTGTGGAGCAGCTGAGCCAGCCGAGTACAGCAAGCAGTGTACAGGTGTCCTGTGCTGCTTTTATTTGTTGTATAATAGGTGCCTACTGGAATGGGAGAAAGGGCATGAGAAGCTGTCCTTGTCTTTGCAGAGCATGAATAGCATTTATCTCAGTGCAGTGGGCATCGCCAAGTTGGGTTTTTGTCAACCTGTCAATTCTTTTTTTTTTTTCTTTTTTTTTTCCTTTTTTTTTTTTTTTAACAGAAAGCAGAGTTCAGTAAATAAAGATAAATGATTGTGCTCCTTGTCTGCAGACCCTGGAGCTAAACTGAACAGGCCTCTTATGGTTTGGACCTGCTTCATTGACTGTTCAGACAGCCCAGTAATACGACAGATGTACCCAGCCGTTCCCTCTTCCCCGCTGTCCATTAGATTATGTTCATTTTGTCTGAGATGCCATTATAAGTCTCAAGGTCAAATAAGTCACAGAGAAGAAAGAGGAGGACTAATTTTTTTTTTTTTTTTTTTCACTGCTGCCCTCCCTGCATAAGGACTCACTCACAACTTGCAAAGCAGATCGTCTTTTAAGGTGCACATACAGCTCAGCAAAATTTATTGAAATAAAATGCAGGTGTAACATTGTCCCAGAGGCTGTTCTGGCACGACAGCAAAGGAGTCTTCTCAAGAATGACTTGGACAGATTTCCTAAGTTTCTAATGAATTATTTTTTAGGTAAAATACATTAAGAGAGAGCTTTCAAAAAGAGAAAAAGAGAAAGAAAAAAAAATCCCTGAACAAATATACAGGGAAGCAGTCTGCAAGGTCTGTCTGAAGGCTTTTCAAGGCACACTGGGCAAGTTATTGCACTCTGAGCAGAGTAGTTGAAATGGGAAGATGGGAGGGGAGGAAGAAACAGAAGCAGCAGTGATGCAAGAGTACTAAAGATTCCTAAAACCCCAAACCCGTTAAAAATGTGGGAATTAATTTTATTCTTGGATACAGCAGGATGTGTGTCATCCCAGTGGAGTCTTACGTAGTGACTAGAGCTCTGCCTCATGCCTAAAACAATAAAACTAAACAATAATAAATTAGGGGCTGTATTTCTCTTCTTTGTGGAAACACTTCTATTCTTTAAAGAAAATTAAAGAATGGCTACTGAGGAACCCCAAACAGGACTCCTTATTCAGTTAGCATGATTTTTGTTTTCCTAGAGCTTGATTTTTCAACAAGTGGGAAGAAGTTCACTTTTTTCTTTACCTTTTGGACTGTGCTGATACAGAAAGCTTAAATAATGAAATTTAGGGTTAGCAAAGAGGCTTTTGTTTTGCTTTTTAAAAATAATTAGTATTTGCCTTTTTTATTCACTTTCACTGTGAGCAAATAGTTACATCCAGGAAGAAATAAGATAAATACTCTTTAGGGCAAAACATTCAATAATCAGAATATACATCATAGACAAATAAATAAACTAAAATCCACAAAAAAAAAGCCCCACAAGAAACTATGGCAATTTAAAGTTCTACAGCATTTTAATGCTCTCATAATTGACTTATCCACTGTATCTGGGAACAAGAAAAGCACAGTTATTCAGATATGGCTGGTCAGCCATCAAAGAATAGAGACATTAAGGGACATAGCAAACCTGAAGCTGGCTGGTTCCAGCAGAACCTGGAACTAATTCTGCTTCTCCTGTGTGTCACATTTAAATCCTTCTTTTGAACAGTCTCCCCCTTCAGACTGAGGAGGAGGCAGACATGAGGCAAGCAAGCTGGATTCAGGACAGCTCTGAGTAACTTTACTTTAAAAATGAGAATAGTAAGTTTTCAAAAGTATGTTCGGGAATTAATTTGTAAGGGCAAGACCTGATGCCCAGGGCATGTTAGGGGAACCCAAGCTGACCTGAAATCCCCCAACAGCTTAAAACACCTGACTCTCCAAGCCTGGCCCTTTGGGAAATCAGAGTAAGAACCAGGAGAATATAAGGAGTACAGACATGTTACAGAAAAGAAGCATAAATTACTATATTTAGATCAAATTTAAGTAACTTTTAAAGTCTACCATGGTTCGGTTTTACTTAAAAAAAAAAAAAAAAAAAAAAAGAAAAAAAAAAAAAAAGAAAAAAAGAGGAAAAAAGGAAAAAATTCAATCACTGAACCAGAAGCATTCCCAGAGAGAGAATTCATGCCTGTGGCACGTAAAGCTGCTTGTTCCTGCCTGAGCTTCCCTGGGATGCCGAGTGCATCAGGGCAGAGCCGCGCTGGTGCACGCAGGGAGGCTCAGCCCACCCTGACCCTGCTCCAAGTTTGCCAGACATAAACCAGCTCTTGCCCAAAGCCCCATAGCAGCACTCCTCTGTAGTTTGAGCTAATAAGTCTTCCTTTGTTAGGACTCTACAAGCAAAGAAGCCTGAGGGAAGCAGGAAGAAATGCTGAGCAGCTGAGATGCTCCCCGAGGCCAGCCTCACACTCCAAAAATGCAAAAGGCAAAAGGAGCTGCTCTGCCCTTTCATAGGTTACCACGGCCATAACCCCATGATCTGGTCAAGACATTGCTCTTCCCCCTTTCAACTCCCCATGGGAAGCCTTAACACTCATTTCTTTGCAAGGCTATTTTGGTCTTTGCAGTTACATGCTATGGTGATGAGAGTAGATTGTTCCTTAGGGGAGTGAGGAAGGACCGCTTTGTAGACACTTTCCTCACCCTCTGCATGCAAGATTAAACACAAGTTGATATGAAGTATGCAGGGTTACAAAGAATAGAGCCATAAGATTTTTAAAATATGAATCCACTCAAGTGAAACATAGACTAAAGTCTTGCAAATGCATTTTTGAGTGTGCTGCATTACTTCCCCATCGAGAGTTCTCCACATGATCCCTTGAGATATGCAGTCCTCTGAAGCCTGTAAAATTATTCTAATCAGCATTTGCTTAGCACTTCAGAAGTTCTGGCAAACACAAGCTAATTAATTCTCACAGTTCCCCCAGAGAAGGAAGATCTCATTTTGTTGATGGTAGCACAGAGGCAAGGATAGCATAAGTGACATGCCCAAGGCCACATTTTGGGCTGGTGTCTGGCACAAAATCAGAAGTTTGAGATCAGCTACCAAATCAGGCCAAGCCAACCCTTCTATGACTCAAGAACATCAGATGTAAACCAAGGTATCTGATAAAGCCAAATAACTTTACCTTGTACTTAGCATTAAGTGAATCTGACAGCATTTCTGCCTGCAGTTATTCAAAGGAAGATGCTTCTTTTCACCAAATGCACAGGGAAGCTGTGCACAAATTGGAGGAACTCAAAATGTAGAGATGTTTTAGCTTGGAGAACTACATCCATTACCTTTGCTGCAGGGGAATAATGTGAAATGGAGATGGGAGGAAAATAGTAGGAAAGGCAGGTTACAAATCATACTTTCTTTTCATCAGCTTCTGATTTTTATATTTGTGAAAGTATTTTGGGTGGGCTTTATGTTTTTCCTCTTGGTATGTGACATAAACTTCTGGTGCAGGAAGCACAATTTATGGAAAAGAATAAACAGTCATCATTCAACCTTTGGCTGGATGGAGATCTGAGCATCTTGGAGTGGTTGAAGATGTCCCTGCTCACTGCAGGGGAGTTGGAGTAGATGGACATTAAAGCACAAACCATTCCCTGATTTGGCAATTCCATGAAATCAGGAGATGTCGGGAGTGTGTGATGGAGGATTGAAGCTCTGAAAACTGGTGATGGGCTGTATAAGGCATATCATATTATACCTAGGTCAGGATCATAAATTCCTAATTTTTAGAAATATTTAAAAATATTAGAAAAATAAACACAACGTAAAACTCCCATCAATGTGATATAAAGTAAAGGCCATTCACAATTGTTGGTTTAAAATTAATTTGTTCTGAAAACTCTGAAGCAGACTGCTCAAGTTTTTCATGGAAATGGATTTCCTGACTTACTCCAACCCCTGCCCCCCCACCCCCCTCCACATTTTTCAAATAATTTTCACGGTTTTGACTAAACAGCTATTGCAGGATGCCCTTTGTGAGTAGACAGTTGAGCAAAGATTATCCTCAGTGTAATATGTGTTAATAATTCCTTGTTCTGGTGGCTCAATGTGACAAGTGATTCCTAGAGGAATCTAAGAATTGCATAAAAGAGAGGATGAGAGCTGTTAACCAGGAGCTGAAATTTCAGTGGAGGGAAAAGCACAACCTTTTTGAGAAAAAGAAGGGAAGAGGAAAAGAGGGAAAGGGAAAGGGAAAGGGAAAGGGAAAGGGAAAGGGAAAGGGAAAGGGAAAGGGAAAGGGAAAGGGAAAGGGAAAGGGAGGAAATATTCTACCAGTGCCTGCATTTAAATTTGGGCTCAAATAAATAATTCTGAAAAACATGTGTTATAAATATCTGGGGAAAAAAATCCCTGAGTATTTCTAATTGCTGTTTCAAAGCTTTTATTCACTGAAACTTTTCTCTTTTAAAATTCTTTATCCAACAAAAAAAGAGTGAGTAATATAATTTTTACACAATAGTGTTATTTTTATTGCCTCCTGTTTTTCAAAGAAGCAAGTCAATAAAGTCAGCCCTTTTCTTTCAACAGTTATCAGTCAAATTCTTTTTAAGGGGTCAGGGTCAGAGACAGACCCATTATGTCTTTAAACTTCCATTATAGGGATTTTTCTGATACCAATGGCTTCAATCTGCAGAAAACCCTGCAAACTTTGACTCACTTTGTTAACACCTTTTTGCAGCTGGAAAAGCCCTGCAATAAAACTAGATTGGAAAGAAAAGGAATATGAAAAGAAATGTAAGTGCATGAAATGAAAATTATTTTCCCAAGGCAGGTTATATTAAAGATCGGACCAAAAAGTTAGTTAAATTTTCTGGAACTTTGTGCTCTTTCCATTGGATGGCATTTCAGTGTTTTGTTCTTTATATGTATTTTTATTTCTATTTTTCCATTTTACATTTTTTCTCCTTGTTTTCCCCCCTTTCTTATCCTTTTTTTATTTTGCTTTCCTTTTTCTTATTTGTTTGGGTTTTTTTCTTTTTTTTTTCCCTGGATACGCTGGAAAAATTACAAAATTGCATTCTTACACTCTTGTTTTATATTACAACAGTGGTCAGACCATGTTGGAAAGTATGTGGTGGGTGATGTCCTGTGATGGCTGTGGTTGGAACATGGAGAAAGGGAATAGTGTAATGCATTAAACTAGAATATCATGAACACATGGGAGAACATAAGCGGAACTGGAAGCATTGCACTTGAATAGCCTCCCCATGAATATCCACTTCAAAATGATATGTGAGTACTATCCCAGGTTCTAACAGATTAGGATTTTTTTTGTCTCTGATAGTATTATTATTAGGATATTATTAAGTCTCTGATATTATTAGGATTTTTCTGTCTCTTTTTCAATTTCTTCTTCTTTTCCCTACTTATAATGCTCTAAGAATTCCTCTACCTCTTGTGATATTATTCCACCTTTGTGATGTCAGAGCTAATTACAACTGGCATATAGGAGAAGCTGGATTTTGTAGGGGTGATATTCTGCTGCAAGTGGCTGCCAGGAGAAAAGTCCAGCCAAACCAGGGAAATGAACTAAACAATTTTTCCTACAGCAGGGGTGAACGTCATTTGATGGAAGCAAAACTTCAACAGACTCATATTAGAATCTGAAAAATGATCTATGTCTCAATCTTTTGAGCAAAAATTAACATCAATGAATGCTTGATGCATAATAACTACCCAGTGTTTTCTTCATTATGCCAGTAGTTTATGAATCCAAAGAGCTGCACTTACATCATGTAATTTGTTTTCCTAAGATGACTCGAAGAAGAAAAATGTCAAGTAATTATATACTTGTTACTCTCAAGAATTTTCATTTCAGGCTCAAGATGAAGACTAATACAAGAATTTGGGAAATAGTCTATAATTTCTGTTCACTTATTTGATGTAGTTTACCTTTATTGCTATGGGGTTTTAATTGATAATTCAATAGAATATTTATATTCTGTCTTGAGGTTGCTGCACTAATTCTATTAATTCCTGGAGTGGCTACATGACATTCTGTTAGAATCATTATTTTCTTTTTAATAGAACATAGCAACAGACAGCAAGTGATTCAGCATACGGTAGATAGTTCCATTTATTGAAAATCAAGATACTGTATTTGCTCTATTACAATAATGAAGTTGATGATTTCCAATCTGTTTAATAAACTGTTTCTGCATATGAATATTTATATTAAATCAACCAGCTGGTGAGATCAGTGTTTTTACTCAGAAATATATAACAATTATTAACGCTGAACATATTATTTGCTTCTTTTGTCTCAGACAGGATGGCAGGATTTTTATGCCCATCCCATGCAAAGCAAAAACTTAGAGTTCAGCCTTAGCTTTTCAATTTTAAAGTTCCAACTGCAGATATTTACAAAACTGCATAGAAACATCCCTTGGGGAAACTGAGGCATAAGGTAATCATTGAGCAAATGTCAGAATGGGCTTCAATCCTCTCTAACCTCCCATACCATCCCACATTTGCCCTTAATCACTTGTATGATTGCTCTCAGTCATGCAGCAATAGGAACAGATTAACAGGGGATGGTGTGATGTGGTGTCATTAAGCCCACTCGCCCTTGACACGGTGCTGTTGGTCATGATCAAGCTTCATATCCAATTCCCCCAGCAGCAGAGGGGTTGGAATCAGATGATCTTTAAGGTCTCTTCCAACCCAAATCACTCTGTGAAACTGTGATTTATGCAGTCAGGTTGTCAGTCACTTGCACACGGCTGTTGGTCATAAAATGTGTCAGAACTTCTGGTTCTTCACTTCCTCACACTGTTAGTGCTCCAATCCTTCCATCACCTACATGCACCTTGCCCTGGTGCTGATTCAACTTGGCAGAACCTCCTGTGCCATGGGCTTAAGCACGGGAATGTTCCCATACTGAAGTCTGGAATTTGAGACTCCAGATGAACGCTGTCAGTGAAAACAAATGCCAAAGAGGCAAAATTTTGTTGGTAGATGTAATTCACTGGGTATGTGGTGGTTTCCACCATTGAAAGACAGGACAGGTGGGTATGCAAGAAGCAGATACAATATTGTTACACAAATTTTCTAAACAAAAGAGCTAAGAGGAGAGTAATGATGAGTTTTCAGCAAGCCATCAGGGGGACTGGAAGTAGCAGGAAAATCTTATTATATATAGACCCATAGAGAGAAATAGCAGAGCAGTGTTTTGGTCCTATTTCTGTGCCCTATCCAAAGGAGCCTACGGACATACAGAGTGGCAGAGCTCTAAAGAAACTTAATAGGGTTATAGAAATTACTCAAAAAACCCTACAGGATGTGTTAGACAGTTATTTCTTCTCCACATATTTCTTTGAACCATCTCAATAGAAGTATATTTCATTGTATATTTGGTTTTACAAGGTGGTTTAAAAAATTATATGAGAAAGTTTGTAATTTTCTGGGAAGCCCTATAGGATTTTTCCGTAAGGGAAATATCTCTGTGTATCTAATACATGCATGATATTACACAGCACAAGAATTCCTAATGAAAAATTTAACTCTTGGTACTTCTTTAAGCACTAATGAGAGAAACACTTCTTAGGAAAATGTGCAAAGCATCCAGTAAAGTAGATGCTGGATAGCACTGTGACATGGGGAAAGAAACAAAATAAAACAAAGGAAGCAGTCTGTGAATATTTAAGAGCTGATCTTATGACTTATCTCTGTATTGACATTTTCAAGCTAAAAAACATTTGACTAAAGGAAAATGGCTAGCTCTCAGCAGCAACAGCAGCATTCTGCCAATTTCCTAGCCTAGAGGCAGCATGCAGAAAGAAGTAAGAGCAAATGATGTATACTTTGATGTAAGGTGTAATCTGGGGGGAAGTCCCAGCCAAAATGGGGGGAGAGAAATATGAAAAATTAAAATAAAACAGCAGAACAGGTCACTGCCTGTAGGATGAAGTTTAATCTGTCAGTACCATTAGTTTTAAGAATGGAAGGACAATGGGCAGAGGGCAACAGAAAAACATGTGGCTTATTGTTCTGTTGGTTTAAAATTGTTTACTTTAGATGGCTCCAAGTAATTAACAGAAAATGCAGTCTCTAACTAGAAGAGAGATTGTTAAAGAAAGTTTAACAGGGAAAAAAAAAGAAAAAGACAAAGTTTGTTGTCCCAATTAGATGAGAAGTGTTCTCCTGGTGTAAACCACCCAAGAAAACCTGGAGGGAAAAGAGGGAACAAGCATAATCACAGTTACGGCTCAAAGAGTCAGACTGAAGATCAATCTGGGAAAAAAATACACATTGATTTATAGCTTCACAGACAAAGGCAAATGATGGGTTGTGTAAATCACATCAGACACAAATTTACCATTATTGCTATGCAAAACTAGGAAACACCACCATCAGGATGCTGCGGCTGTTAATGGCAACCCTAATCCTATGAAGACTCAGCAATGTGCTGATGTAAATAAATCTACAGTCTTCAAAAATGTCTCACAGATTTAAACTTAAGCACATGCTTAAGTATCTGGAAGATGATAGTCCAAAAATACAAGTTATGTTCTCTTTTCCTAGCCAGCAAATTAACAATCTCCACTTTTCATAACAGAGTTATGGGATTGGGGGTTTTTTTTGGCCTATCACTGAACAAAAGCATATTATCATAAAAGTTAAATAGCTTGTGAAACCAGAAGATGGACACTAAGAATTTTTTTTACCTTGTAACTCATGTAGAACAGATGCCTGTTATGGTACACCCAAGAGTCCATCTTAGAGGCTCAGCACCAGATTCTTCCTCACACAGGAGGTGCATGACCTTCAAGGGAATAATGCAGATGACCTGCAAGGGAATAATGCAGAGTGTGCAATCCAAAGAGGGCTGGAGTGTGCTATAGACCCTGGGTAGCTCTAGCACAGATGGGGGACCACATTTCAACCTCCTGGCAAACCCGAAAGGATGCTTTACAAAGATGTTGTCTTTCCCCTACTTATATATGTCTTGAGGAGGTGGGGAGTTGGTCTACTTTTGCTTTGGAAGCCAAAAGGAGCTACCAGATGCAGGGATATGCTCACTCAAACATTTCTGGTGATCTTTTTTAAATGCTGCTGGATAGAGTGACAGTCAGAAGCTTCTGTGGAACAAGGGCTCGTGAGAGGAGTTGAGACAGGGTTGTGTGGGTTTCCATGTATCTTGCAAGCTGTGGAGCATAAAGGTTTTCGCTCAATATTCAGGTGAGCTGTCATTCTCCATAACATAACCTAAAGATACTTTAGAGTGAAAATAAAGAACCAGCATCTTCCCCTATTACCATTACTCTGCTAAGCCAGGTCTGCTGATGTCTTCTCACTGCTGAGCAGGGGCATGACTCAAGGGAATGGTGACAAGTTGAGCATGGGGAGGTATAGGTTGGGTATTAGGTACAGGTTCTTTACCATGAGTGTGGAGCCTGACAGAGGCATTTGGACAATGCCCTCAGCCACATTGTTGGGATTGTCATGTTCAGGGTCAGGAGCTGGACTCCAATGATCCTTGTGGGTCCCTTCCAACTCAGGGTATTCTGTCATTCTGCAATTCTGTGCTCAGCTCTAGCATGTTATGAAGTCACATCACAGGCTAAAAGAAATGCTTGAATTATCTCAGCTGCAAGGTTAAAGTGGTCCTGGAGCATCACAAAATTTGGGAGGGTTGATGGGCAGGAGGGAGGGTGTTAATGACAAACACACTGGCTAAAAGTAACTGGATGAAAGGGCAAAAGACCTTTTTCCACTTGCTGAAGACCTAATTCAGAACTGATTTATTGTATACAATTAGTTTGCATTCAGTCTCTCTCCAAGCCAAGAACAATGATGTTCTTTGCTGCCTGCACACACACTGGAAGAAGCCCATCTTTCAAGGACCACTCAATCTCTGCCAGCATGGTGGGCATTTTTAGGGTTGCAAAGATCAAGGTAAAGGAGGTGGCAAACTGCTTCCTGTGCTGTCCATAAAGTTTCACTGTGGAAAGTTTTAATTGCCTTTCAAAGCAAATTCCTCAGGTAGAATTACAGTCAGCTTGCACACTTAAGAAAGGAACTAACTCTTGTATTGTAGCCTCAGCTGTGATAAGGGATGCTTCATCTGAGCTGCCAAAAAAATAATGGTGCTCACCTGTGCAGTATTTCTTGCAGTGTATGAACATCAATATTATCCTTTGCCTGTCTGAAAGATTTCAAAGTCCTTTCTAAATTTACTCTCCAAGATGTCCTTGTGGTGCTCTGTGATTACCAGCAATCAAAATGAGATAGTGCGTGGTTTGTGCCATAGCAGCTTTTCTTGGAACATAGCAGCTTTTTCTTGGAGATCAAGGAGCTCCACTGTTAGTGCCCTCATCATCACTTGTGCTGCTGTTCCATCTGTAGGACAGGGTCAGGCATCACAGTCTGGCTGCAGTCAGTGGGGCAAACCCAGAACAGAACTGAGCACAGGTGCCTGCTGCCGCAGACAACTTCCAGCACACCTCTTAGCTCTATCTAAATCCTTAGACTTAACTGGCTGTTAGAGGAGAAATAACAGATGGAGGCTGCAAACAGATGGAGAAGCACAAACTAGCACTGAGACAATCATGCTAATTGTAATGGGCAAAATGCACAGCACACTGGGTGCATTGCCATGGCCATTACCCTGCGTCATCAGCAGGGGAACAAAGGCATGGGAAAACAGACTGTGGGAGGCTGCAAGGTGCAGCAGGCTCAGGATGCTCCATTTCAGAGTCTTTAGATGTCTAATAACATCAGCAATATCAGGGGTCCCTATAAAACCAGTGGAAAGAGACAGGTGACTCCAGTGAGGGATGGATTTTTAAACAAAAACATTTAAATAACAGTACCTTTCAGAGATGTTTCTCTAGTCTGTCTGTGGCAGTGAGTAGACAGACAGGCAAGGACACAATTCTTCCTGTCTAGGTGTATATTTTAAGGGCTAATTCTTAGTAAAACAAAACCAATCAAGAGTAAAAATTAAGACCAACAGCTGCCAGCACCTGATCCTCTTCACAACTCTGCAAACAGGCACCTGAAAAAGCTGCTGAGGCAATTTGGAGTACACCTTTCAAAACACAGAGAATAAAGCTAAGGAATGAAATGTCACTCCCTCAGCCATTCCATGGGTAAAAGGAATTGTGGTACACATACACGCACATGCACACACACACACATTTATATCTTTCCAATTAAGAAGGAAAAATATAGAATCTGCTGGGTTGAACAGGAGCACTAGTGAATTATCTAGTCCATCCTTTTGCCTGGGGCAAGACTGATTTAATTATTTCTAACACTTCTCTGATGGATGAGTGTCAAACCTTCCCTTGACTATCTCCAATGAAGGTGATCTGACTACCTCCCTTGGGTGACTTGCTTCATTGCCTTAAATGTACTAATAGTTATGAAGTTTTCCATAACAGTCAACCTAAAGATGCAGTGCTTCATTTAGAACCTATCACTCCTTCTTTCTTTTTCTTTTTTTTTCTTTTCTTTTTTTTTTTCCACTGACTAATGAGGATAATTGGTTCCTCTCCTTTTTCAGGGACATGCTTTTATGTGTTTATGGACATTCATCACTACTCCCTTTAGTCTTTTCCTCTCCAGACAGGACGTGCCTGGTTGTCTGAAACTTCAGTGGTAAGAAGCCCGAGGCAGAAAGATGAACGTGTTACAAAAGGCAGAAATATGGGCATTTTTAAAAGGTAACGAGGAAGACTGGGCATTTTGCACTGCCAGAGATTCAACAACTTTCACAAATACGAGGAGCGTGAAGTTAAACCAGGAAATGTAACTGGTAAAACTAAAATGAGCTACAAATGCAGAACATCATTCACCAGCAATGGGGCACCACGTGAAGGAAACTGCCAGGGGATGGCATAAACAAGGGTTCTACCACAGCCCAAAACCAGACAGATAGAGACAGGGCTCTGTTCCTCAACCTCAAAAGCAGTAAATAAAAGTGAATTCCCAAAGGTATGTTCCCAACACGAATAAATCTTCCATAGCTAAGACTAGCTGCTTTGTGGCCCTTCCACCTGTTAGAATTTACTCTGTCCTCCCCTCGTCTCTGATTTAATTTAGACGAGCAGACAATAAGTTCTTCACAAAGAGGTATTTAAAAGGTTAAAAGGGGACACCAATAAAGGGGACACCAATAAAGCTTTCTTTGTATTTTATTCTGCCATGAGGGTTAGCTGCCCCCCAGCCTATTCAGTCTGAAATGGCATCAACACTCCACAGAGACCAATTCAATTCCTGTTCCTGAAGTGCAAACAATTCATAGAATAAAACAGCACCAGAAAGCGAAGGGAAAATCTCTGTGGGGATACCAAGAGCCTTGCTACATGCAGTGAAATCGCCAGACTTCAAAACAGGAAGGAAGGGGCGTTAACTCAGGCCTTGATGGATGGTTCAGGCATTGGACATGGAACTCTCTGAAAGCTAGTTAGAGGGTCTCTGTCTACAGCACAGAGCTTGACACAGCCCTATTGTGTTGTTTCTATATTTGTTTGGTTTTTTTAACAACATGATTATTCCTGATTAATGGATGGCAAATTTAGAGAAATTGAGACCCAGATTTTCAGAAGGACTTTTTCTGATTTCACAAAGTTTTGGGCAATCAGTGGTACTCAGGCTCCCAAACCCTTGAGCAGCTGAGCTCTAGCCAGAAAAGTTCTTGGAACATCTTTCTACTGTAACTTGAATTATTTCCACTTTCTCAGACTCTCCTTTTAGCAAGCTACCACTCCCACATCATCACCAGCTGAAAGAATAATATATTTACATCTCCGACATCCTTGCATGAAACTCTACAGCTTAACTGAAATTACCAGCAAAGATTGGGATGGAAGTTTTCAAACCATGGAAGGTGAACCATATCAGCTGATATGGGGCTGCACTTGCCCTCTGATACCTGTGCAATGATGGTGCTTCCTCCTATCTTTGTTTTTTCATGTTCCTGAAATCCAGACTGAAGGATATCCTTCTAAAACAGGACTTATAACCAGTGATCTTATGTAGAACAAGGCACTTTTTTGTCCAGGGATGTATGGCTTCCTCTGGCAAAGCTGAGCTCTACAACTCTGCTGTTTACTCTGGCAGGATCCCTTCCTTAGATCCATATCTCTTACCAAGTCTCATATTCCGTGACTCTGCTGACATGGGAATAATTCAGATGTAGATCACAGGATGCCTAGGTACCTCTGTGAATGTATTTTCAGTTGCCATAAATAGGACATCACAGAGATGACAACAGAAGCAAAGTGTTCCCAATCCTTATCAGTATCCCAATTTCTATACTTTCCTTGCCATGAAACCAGCAATTGACCCCATCCATACCTGCACTTCCACAAGTAAAACTGCTATTTTGAAGAGGGTCTGGAGCAAGCTAAGAAAATAAATCCTCTACCTTATCAGAAGCTATAAATGACTGCTGGGAAGTCTTGAGAGATTACCTACTGGCTGGATATCACAGCTCCATACTGAGGAAACAGCACTTGACTGTTGACATTTGTTATTAATGTTGAAGAGCAAAATGCCTGTGATATTTTTATTTGGTATTTGTGTATCCCTAATGCCTCATCTGCTTCATCCTGGGCTCTGTCATGCTCTCACTGACGTCAATAGGGGTCTTGCCAATAGACAGGAGGCTCCCCATTGGCTATTTCTCCAAACACTCTATGAATCCACTCTTATTTCTCAAGGCTTATCTGATTATGATTGGGAAAGTCATTTTCTTGGGTTGGCACTTGCAATGCCCTGTCTTTATTGAGCCTGAGTCATGAACAAAATGTTGTTTTGTGTCTTGCCGTGCCTTATAATGAAAGACACACAGTATTGTTAATATATACCTTCTTTTCTAAGAGTTTTTTATATATAAATTCAAGTACATGGGAACTCTTTTGACAGCGCAGGTAGATACAGTCTCTAGGGTCTTTCCTTGCTAGATCCTTTACCTAGGTGTCTTCTCACTCCTCCCCTGGAGAGAGAGGGAAGATGTATCATTAAGACAAGCCACACAGGTTTTTTATTAAAAACATTTTCACTGCTCTGATGTTTGAAAGCTTGAACAAGAACATCAGCTAAAACTTGAACATCAGCATATGACTTGAATGAGAACATCAGCATATGACTTGAATGAGTCAATACTAAGAAAAAAAATAATGGCTTGAAAATAGGAAGGAAGCTTTGAGACTCCAAAGACTTGTGAAATGGAATTTTTCTTCTATAAAAGTGAGTTAAATGATGGGAAAAGGTGACAGACGAGTAGTTCTGCAGGCAGATGTTCTCCTGCTAGTCCCCAAGCATGAGTAGAAGGGGGAGAAGTTACACATTTCTCCGTGGGACTGCTTGGCCTGAGGGCTTTCACTTTGTTCAGAAATGTCAGTACCTGATAAGTACCTTCAGATGTGAGCCCAGTTTTGGCTTCTTCCAGAGACTGTCCATAAGCATTTCAGTGAGGACAAAATGGTAGCAGCTTGGAGAAAGCAGAGACCAACCCATAAAGATCACCAATCATTTGGTAGAAATTTCTTTGAAAACCACTCATTCCTGTGCTCACTTACGAAAGATTTACTTGTGAAAGGTTTACTAACTGATAAGCATCCTCTTTCAGAGGGAAAAAAAGTATTGTGGGATGCAGAATATCATGACAGAGGAAGGAGAGAAACTCTCTGATCATTAAAACATGGCTCTGAACTCCAAATTATGCAGTTTTGGTTCTTAGATAATTAACTAAGATTCCTCCTGTGATTTTGTGTCTTTGCTTCTCGCCTTCATCGGTCATCATCTGAACTATGAAAATTGTAGTTCCTCTGACAGCCTGTGAACTTGGGCTGTAAGAAAATCATATGTCATTGTCAAAAAAATGTACTGTGATGAGCATTTTATCTTGGACTCATCATACCTGCATTTTTCTGGCATCTTCTTGCACTTTCTTGATCCAACATTCCTGTATTTCACTGGCTCAGAGAATAAACCAGCTTCCATTCACCCATGTGATTTGCACAGATTTTCTAGATGCCTCCTAAAAGCCAATGAGCTGAGCTTTGGGGATATTTGCATGAGCTCAGGACAGCAATGTTCATTCTCAGATCAGCCCAAAGCTCTCTAAAAGCTGCAAAAACCTCAGTTCATGACTGTTGATTCATGGAATACAAAGAGTACTTTTAATTAAATGTTTGGAGTCCCTCTAAGATTCACATCCCCATAAATGAGTAGGACTTCTGAACTTTCCTTTTTCCTTCTAGAAATCTTGAAATAAACTGAGAGCCAAAGATACCAGCTCAGTCTAATCTTAATTTTCAGCAAACATTAATGCTACACCTGGACACCTTTAAATAGTAGAGAAGTTTTATTTTGATGCCAGTCCAACACCAGGTCTACCTTCACAGTCATTTTGGACCATCAGCATCTCTGTCATTCTTGCAGCTGTTGGAAAGCTCTTTGATCTCTACAGCAATTCTGAGTTTGTCATTTCCTTACTTGCTCAGATGCTTTCCCATAATCCCTCTTCCAGATATGTCAATCAACAAGACAACCAACACAAAGTTTTTTGCCCTCCAAACCTATTTTAGTCTCTCTCAAGCTTACTTATACTTGTATATTAATTTAACACAGCTGGGGAATTTCTGATGCATGGATACAACAACATATTTTTCTTTTTTTTTTTCCCCACTATCCAGCTTGCCCTTGTTTTTTCCCCTTTGATGTGTAATAATGAGGTGGCACAGGGGAAATGTCTTTAATCAATTGCAGAAACTTATAGCACTATCAGGATTGCATGTATCTCAAAACACTTTATCACTGTCTCTTTCCAGTGTTCATAATTCTGATGTATCTGGTGTACCAGTGTCATGTCATTCTATTACATTAAACAATCTAACATAACAACTGAACACACTGAAATGATGAAATGCTGGCCTGCTTCAGAAAATATAAAAAAAGATAATACACTTGTTTTCATCTGGGAGAGCTGCTATTAGTTTATTCTGTGTTTTCACATGATTAGAGGGAGAACTAGATAAGCAGGTAGACAGACTGACATGAGCGCACTACTCAGGGAAATGCAGCTCAGGTTCCTCACCTTAGGCTGTCCATTTGGACACATGAATATAAGCAGGAAGATTTCTTGTCTTTTTTTAATTACAAATAAGATGTGGCATCAGAAAAAAAGTTACTTCATGTCTCTGTTTCCAGGTGTATTTGTTTATTAATAAGTCTTACACTTGCTCCAAAAACAGTAGCACATTAAAATCTTCAAACCCACCTCACACCTTTATTCATACTGCATCACACCTTACTTTAGATATGTTCCCAATGAAAGTGATTTTACTGCAGTCAAAAGTCTGACCATAACTCACCTAGCCATCTTGAGTTAGTCTTGATTTAGCTGGCTGTATAGCTCTGCATGTCAGAGCTCAGCTGCACAACTGTCACAGTATTTATTTCCCCCCTTTTTCCTTCCCTGGCAAGGTTTATAGCCCACACCAAACTTCAAGCTGGCATGGCTACATGGCTTTTGTAGCTGGTAGCCACTTCCAAGCTTGCCCAGAGTCACACAATTGCCAACCACACCTCTCTCTGCAGAGGACACATGTAAAAATGGCCTTGGTGTAATTTAAATTTTTAATATAGGCAGGTTCTAAGTATGGATTTATATGCAGATAATAATTTACATAGCTGGCAGTGGTGAATCCAGAAAATTTCAGGAATGCCATCAGACAGGGAAGAGGGCTATGTTGAACATAATAAAGTTACATCAAAAGTTTGTGTGCACTGTGTGTATTTTCTGCCCTTGAGAGAGACCGGATCCAGTATAGACTTATTCTGGACCAAGAATCATTACTGACAGCCTGGGGAATAAACAGCAGTAGTGACAAAAAATTATCTATGTAAAACTTTTTCTCCCTCTAATTGTTCACTTTCCTAATTCTTAAACAAATCAGCTCTGCGTGTTGAGTTTAAAATCTCATTGATCACACTTTTTCATACACTCACACACTTTTCCTGTTTCCTGCCATACTGCAGCCACATTAACCCAACAGCAACCCACAGTCATTTCCCTCTTATCCTGTATTTCCCCACTGTGACTTGGTACATGGTACACTTTGTTGGCATTGCTCTGGAAAAAGCACCCTGCAAGTACCAAGAGTATAAATGGAGATAACCTGAGAAGGGGGGAAAAGTCTTTGTAGTATCCAAAGGGGGCCCAGAGAGAAGCTCTCAGTTAGGAACTGAATTGATAGAACAAGGGGTAATGGGTAAAAATTGAAAGATGGGAAAATTAGGTTAGATAATAGGAACAAATTTTTCATTGTGGGTGTGGTGGGACTCCAGAACAGGTTGCCCAGGGAGGCTGTGGATACACCTGGTGATGCTCAAAGCCAGGCTGGATAAGGTCCTGAGCAACCTCATCTTGTGGAAGGTGTTCCTGCCCTAGCAGATGGGGTTGGGACTACATGACCTTTAAGGTCATCTGAGGTTAACAGTGTATGATTTTGTCACTCTATGACTTCCCTTCTTCCTAGGATGTGCCTAGGATCTTCGAGACATTTCCTAAGCCCTTCCAATCAAGAATAATTTATAATTAATAATTATCCCTTATAAAGTTGGTAATCAAAACAAGTCTAGGGTTAACAGCACTACCTGAAATCATAACTTAGGTAATTTATCTCCAGGTTGGAAGATAAAGGGATCACAGTTATTGATGCTATTTGGTTGTCAATGGCTTTCTTTAACATGAACTCCATGGTGGGATAAATAAGGTCAAGCAGACCAAGTGTCATGGGCTCAAAGTGTGAATGACTAATGAAAGAATAGAGTTATTGATTCACACTGGGCAGAAGTAACTTTTGTGTTAAAACTTTGGCATCCCCATTCTTGAAAAGCCAGTTGTGCTGTGTCATCCAAGAGTGTCTGATATGCTGCTGAGAGCATGGCAAATGCCAGTCACTCAGAGGACTGTATCTTTCAAAAAAAAAAAAAAATTAAATGATTTTATGGATTTAATAATACATATATAAATATATATATACCATATCACAGATGTGCTGCATTAGCAGCAGCAGCTGATTTCTAGCAATCTTATCACTGGGTCATCTTTCATGTATATGTACATACTATACCAATTATACTCCATAACACTCGAAATAGAACCAGTAAGTGTACGTGTAATTCATCAATGGAACAACACAGATTTTTCTAGTGATGCTTGACCCCATATTTTTCTTTCCTCCTTCTGCTTCTATTGTGTTCATTCGCCATGTTATAGATCCATTCAAATCATAAACTCTTGAGGGTAAGATTTGTATCCTTAATTTGTTTCTGAAAAATCTTGGTTACTATTATATACATAATAAAGGACAGCACTTTTCCCCAAAACTGTGTAACCCTCAATACAACCAAAACCAAGGCCACTCACCTGACTGGAACCGAATCATTGAAGCACAGTGGCCAAGCTGAGTAAACTGGCAAGCAGACTTAGAGACTCCAGCATGGGCGTGAATAACACAGAACCAAAGCTCTGTAAGCGATGTAGTATTTTAATCACTTGTGCTCAGACATTAAATAACTCTGCAATATAATTCACCCGTAAATGTCTCAGACCTATAAAAAATTCAAAGAGCTTAAGCCCCACTGATTTCAGTGACTAAGACAGAATATCTTGTGGATGGAGATCTACAACTGAAGGCTACAAACTTGTTACTCTAAATATGTTGAATGAGTGGGTATTTGGTTTAACAGTCTGGCACACTTCAGTGGAGAAGTTTCAGGTTTATTTTGATTTAATACCTTTGTGAGTGAGAACAGAATTAATATTGTTCATTTTGACCAGTGACAGACCAAACAGGGAAGGAAAGGTGTCTGTGTGAAGCTTTAGTACTTTCATCCAAAAAATTCCCTGATGCAATTCCAGCAGCTCATTACCCAAGGACTGCTTACCCTGAAATCTTCCAGAGGAAGGAAGGCTCTGGCAAAGGATAAAAGGATGAGGCTCAAGAAAGAAGATGACAGGGAGGGACCTTCCCTTTGCTTTTCTAAGGACCCCACATCTCTTCCTTAATCTCCTGTTAAGAACTACATCTCCCCTACATGGAGAAATTCTGCTCAGCAGTCTAGTTAGCTATTCTTAAGTCAACTGTTTCTTGTGAAACTGATAATCAGTTTCCACAAAATCTTTCCCCTTCTAATTGTGATAAAATGAGATGGCTATGAGACACGGGTATGGGATAAGTCTTCAAAGCTTTGATATGAAGCACAGCAGAAAGAGGTTTTACCTCCCCCATGGCCTACTCACACCTACCTTAAGCAGCTGAAACAAGGGGCAGTGGGGAAATAGGGACAGAAGAATAAAGAAAGCGACCAAGGTTTATTTCCAAAAGAAAATAAACAGCACTATAATTAAGAAGGAAGTCAGAGGGTTTTTTTGTTTGGGTTTTTGGTTTGGTTTTGTTTTTTTTGTTGGTTGGTTGGTTGGAGTTTTTGTGTGGTTTTTGTTTGGTTGGTTGGTTTTTGTTTGTGTTTTGGTGTGGTTTGATTTGGTTTGGCTTTTTTGGCAGCTTTTATCAGGCTTATACAGGATTGGCAACCTGAAGTGACATGGTATTACACCCCTGGTTAATCGTTCTTGTCATATATATCTTGTCACACCATTCACTGAGACTCCACATGGGTTAAATTAACAAACAACAAAGAGACAAACATTGAAACAAAATTAATAACCAAAGCATGAGCTGAAAATAGACTGTGTAAAGGCAATTATATTTTCTTTATGGTCTCAAAATTCATTGACAGCTTTAGCCTAATAAGCCTGACTTTGCCATCCCATAAATAGAAAAAAGAAGAGGATAGTAAAGACAGACAGCTGTACCAACAGGAAATAGACAGGAAGATATTATCTACATCTTGATGAGTTAGCAAAACTGCAACAGCATGTATATACCCAAACAATCCAGGATGAAAAAAAAATTGGCTTTGTCTAAAACCAATCCAGAAAATATATCCATCAACTTTACAGAATGGTCACAATGACAATGAAAAGATCTCTTTTCCCAGAAGTGTTTCTGGGATGACTTTGCGTTCACTTTTTTTTTTTCTTTTTCTTTTTCTTTTTTTTTTTTTTTTTGCCATTAGCTGCTGCCCAATATGACAAGCCACTTATGAACTTATGAACACTTCACTCAGCTAAGAGAACACCTAGATGACTTGGTATGAACAATATAGGGTGGTGGCTCTCCCCCTCTCCCCTCTCTTTCTCTCTGACTCATTTTCAGGATTTCTTGCCTGACCTTGTTGGACAAATTTTATAACTCCATCGTGGAAGGTTACAAGACATCAGGGCTTTTAATTCCAAGCGCAGCATTTCCTCACCCCAACAAAGTTAGCTGGCAGTTCCAAGAAATAAATGACTTTTGCTGGGCTCTTAAATAATATGATTTGCATGCTTGAAATGAGATCACCAAAGTAATTGTAGAATATTGCTTGCCATTACAGTCATTAAAACCAGGCAGATGTAGGATCATTCTCATGGAAAACTTTCCTGCTGGGTTTTCATGGAGATAAGTGCACAAAATCCACTTCTGAAAAGATGTTGAATAGAATGAATTTGCCATTCACTGACTGTCTGATGATGATTTGCTTGTTAATTGGGAATTTAGGCTTTAGAGAAACCTTAACAAATGTGATTGCTAAATTCTGGAGGTTGCCTCCCTCTTTGCAAGCCGTGTTTACAGCTATAAATTCTTCTTTCATTGTATGGCATTTTAGTAGAGATTCATCAGTGGGGAAATACAACATTACTCATTTTTATAGAGGGACTTCCAAAGGTATTTTCAACTTCATTGCATGGCAAGAATGTGTTAATTAAATTCATAAAGGTGTTTAACTCTGTGCTTACTTTTAAGCACAAGCTTAAATCTTAATGTCTTAGTGATTTCAGCAAGTGATTAAATGTGAGCAGTGTCTTCCCATCCAAAATTATCCTAAAAAACTGTGTCGCAAGTAGCCATCTATTTACATTGGTGGGGGGAGATTCAGAAAAACAGAGACAAACATCAATAACTAAACTTAAGCACAGAATATTTAACCAAAAGTCTGCTCAGTGTTATATCTGGGAAACAATTGCCTGGAACAGAATCCCAGAATGGTTTGGATTGGAAGGGACCTTAAACACCATCAGTTCCAACCCCCTGCCATAGGCAGGGATATTTTCCAATAGCTCAGCTTGCTCCCAGTCCCATCCAGGATGGCCTGGGGCCTTCCAGGGATGGGGCAGCCATAGCTTCCCTGGGCAACTTATGCCAGGACTTCAGCCCACTCACGGTGAAAAAAATTCTGCCTAGTATCTCCTTTTCAGACAAAACACCAGTTTGAGTGAAGAAAAAAAAAAAAAAAAAAAAAAAAGGTTGTTTTTTATGGGATTGCAATTGGAGTGAATTGCATTGGAATAACTCAAAGTAACTGGTTAAAACTGGGAAACTGGTACTTACCTAACTGAAGACCACCTCCACAAAGAGACTTTTTTCCAAACCAAAAGGAGAAGGAGTCATGGGCTGGCTCTGACTTTGCTTTGCTTCATCTAAAAACTGCTACACCTTATGCAGTGTGCTTCAAGACAGTGTGGTTGCATCCTCACCCCTTACACCAGCCTCTGGGCACAGCAACAGGCTCATGAGTGCCTCTGAGCTCCCTCACTGGATCTCAAAAACTTTTTTTTAGCTCTGGAAAAGGGATATAAGGTTTAGAAGATATGCCCATAAGGTACCCTCATGTGCCAACAGAGCAGAGATTGATGAAAGCAAGAAAAGGTCAGTCAAAAGTAGAGGGTTAGCAGAGGCAAAACTGCTGGATTTCTTGGCAAATTCATCTCTTCATCCCTTTCCCTTTGTAAAGGAGAAAACTAATTTCTGAGCTACAGCACCATGTGTCCTAGAGTACAGCCTCCACTGCAGAATCTTTCCTCACTACTGGCTGCAGGACAAGCTCAGTACCTGGATTTCCTCTGGGATTTCTGGGCACAGAGAATAGTTCTGCCTAATGGTGACTTTCCTGTTTTTGAGATGGAGAAACTGAGTCTCAGGGTGCTGAAACAGTTCACCCAAGGTCAGTAAAAAAAGACAGAAGCAGAACCCAGGAGTCCTGCTTGCCCCTTCTCTCTGCTGTAACCACTAAATCCCCCAATCAATAATGAATCTGTTACAGCAGTCTTATATTATACCTAATGTCAGGAGGAGAAAAAAAAAAGAAGAAGAAGAAGGAAAGAGAAGAAGTTGTAATAAAAGCACATAGGATAGAGATACACATTTCTCTTTAGAGCAATAAATCTTTCCAAAAGGAAGTTGGTTAAAATTCTTTACGTTAAAAAAATGAGGTCTACGGGGACTCCAAATTTCAGTTCGATTTTTAGCTGAGGCATTTTTTTTCTTTATCAAACACTTGGTGCTGTAATGTGATAAGGGCCCCATGCAGACCATAAAACTAATTTATCATCTGTAAGGTGTACAAAGAAAATGGTAACTGCCTGCTTGTCTGCTTGACATATGAGGTCATTTTTGCCGCTAGCTTTCTAATACTGAGCAATTTTATCAGCTATTTATATACATTAATTGTAGGCACCCATATGTTCACCGTTGTATTTAATAATGCATTGCATTGAATATGCATTCCTTAAGTTTTAGCATGCCGTGTGCATCTTTTATTTAACTGTTTGGTTTGCCTATTAAAGCCCATTATTCAGCTCTGCTGTGCAACCCTTCCTCTTTCGAAGGGGCTTATATTTCTTTAAATCTTGCTCACCATGTTGAAAGTCAGTGGTGTGAACAAGGCCACCTCTCTCGTCCCGAAGGAATAGCAGCAAAACAAGCAAAATTGGGGCCATGGTCTACTTAATAATACTAAACAAAAAGGATTATTCAATGAGTCTCTTTCCTCGAGGGACGGCGATGCACTCATGGGTTGTGGTGTTCATGCAGACATGCCTCTCTATCAATATGGGAAGGGAATTAAACAAAGGTCTGATCCTCATGCCAGCTCCTGCAGATGGAAATGAGAGCAGGAGCTTGGCTAAGCATATAAAACTCCACAAATATCTGCAGTATCCTCCTCTGAAAGATGGTTGTGGGAGGAGGAAGACTTTACCCTCTGCCATGAGCTCCTGCTTGGGTCTAAAGCCACGTCAGGTATTATGCACACAAACTCTGGAGTCCTAATCCGTGCTGACAACTATCCTTACAAGCAAGTGGAAATCAAGGGAGAAAAATCCAAGTGCTTGCAGACAGCAGTTCTGGGAGGAAATGTTTCTCCAGAAAGGCCCCTTTCTCTAGTGCAGCTGCTTAGTTTTCACTTCCAAGCTCCTACAGAACTCTGGCATTCTTTTGTGTCTGATCTGTATGAGCAGTAAATCTCACAGACCTTTTCCAAAGCGGTGAAGGTAGATGGAGCACCTGGAAGGGAATGTCTGTCCATTCCTTCACACCATAACTTGGAAAATGGGAGCTACATACATATGTGAGGAAAAAAAGGCATTATGCTGAAAAAAACCCTTGAAAAATCAGGTGCCTTCCCATAAAAAAAACCCAAACCTCCTTTACAGATTCAAAAATTCCCAGCAGCTTGTCTTATCAAAATGGTGCTCTGAGTATCACATCCTAAACTGGGTAGAGAAAGTCTCCAGTCTCTTGCTGCCTTTTCAGGACAAGATGAGAAGCCCTCCAGCATGTATCCTGTGGACTGTGTTGCCATCAGATAAAAGGAGCTGTTGCTGGCCTCAGAGATGTACTCTGATGCTTTCTACAGATCTGAATTTTAATCTCTTGCTCATATTTCCAAGGAGCAAAGGAATACTGTATATTGACAAACACTAGTTTTCAGGCAGAAACACATTCCTTATGACATTCAAAAACATATCAAGAAAAACATTTAGGGGGAAAAAATGTTTTATACCTTCTCTATGTTTTATACCTTGTTGCCTTTCTTCAAATCCTCTTAAACCTGAAAATCCAAAGTTGCTCTTTAAAAACTTCATAAATTACATCTCAATAGAAAATGAATTTCCCAAAGGCTAAACTTCCAGGTTTTGTTTTTGAAAAGAAGATTCTCTAGCAATTTTGGCTGTCTTTGTAAAAGGTTTTTATTGTCTTCTACCAGGAAATAAAAAGCCTAAGTGGAGTTTGTGGGCAACAGGTATGAAACAACAGAGATGTTTTTTGACAGCTGAATACGTCTGTGATCCTTCCCAGAGACCACAGTAAGAGCTCGTGAGTGCCTCAGAGCTCCACTAGCCTTCAGCCTCGTATGTCAAATTCCAGCAAACTTCTGGCTTAGGTCTGTGTGTGATTAAATGATGAAGAGGAACACTCTCCTCTAGGCATTCTGTTTAGAGTGTTAAAGGGCTTTTCATCTAAATATTTTTGTTTGTTTGTTTGTTTCATTTAGTGTCTGTGAAAGGTGCTGACAGATAGCCTCTGCCTTCCTGCAGAAAGTCTGGAAGAGCTTCCAGCCTGGACTGGCCATCCACGTTTCTTGGCATGACATACAGATATCCCCTCTATGGAGGAAAATACATTCTGGACACTGTGCTAGCACAACATTCGTCCTTGGGCAATTATACTGAGTCATTATATAGCATATTTCATACTGGGATCTTGCAGCATGTTTAGAACAAGCCCTGTGATCCACTTACAAAACAGAGATGGGAAGGGAAATATGATCAGTGTACCACAGCTAGGCAGAAGCAGTCAGCTAAGGCACTGTTTAACCATTCCTGAATTTTAACTCCTCATCAAATTTTCACTGGTTCTAGCAAGGATTTAACTTAAATTTCCCTTCTCTTTATTATCTTTTGCTGAAATTAACCTTTACTCACACCCATGTAGCAAGGCATGTGAGTTGGGGTTTATTCAGTGTTCCCACAGAGCTCACAGGACCTTGCTGAGGTCCCCTCACCTCTCACCTTTTCTCCCTCACTCATGGGCATGCACCCCACTTCACTCCTCTGCCCCCAAATCCTCAATCCACAGGAGGATTGAGGAGGGAAGCAGTCCTGGCTCTCCAGCATAAAGACTGAACTGAAATCTTTGTCACAACCTCGCTATGTCCCAGAAAGTAATCTACAAGATAAGCATAATAAATAACTGTTAAGCAGATTCTGCAGTGGTTTTAGGTAGGGAGTAATGAGAAGTCAGCATTGGGTGTTTTTAAGCATGATGAATCTTTAACAACAGCTAGGTTAAAAATTGTTAGGAGGAAGAAGAAAAAGGAACTGTTTGTCTCTCCCAAACTGCCAACACCAATAACAACAACCAGGATAAACAGAAATGTTCAGGAGAGGAGATGGTGCATTTCAACACAATCCCCTGAAAGAAAGAAGTACCCTCACAGTTTAGTCTTGTGGTTCATTTACACGACACCTAGCAATTTCCTGGTTCCCCCAAAATACATCCTCTAAATGCAAAACCAATAATTTTTATTCATTTTTTATTCTTTTTGTCCTCCTTCTGACTCCTGTCACATACCATTTTCTAGATGTCATGTACGTATAACCAACAGCAGCTCCCTAATTGTATTGACGCTTTGACCTCTGTCCCTAAATGATCAATTATAGGGCCTGAAGGGACAGGGGACAAGATTAGAGTGAAGGGCAAGGCCTAAAAAGCCCCTCTTTCCCCTCTAAGGTAGAAGGGCAGCTTCTTTAGCTCTTTCATTAGTTCTTGTTGTTGCTCCAGCCCCATTACCTCTCCCCACCCTCAGCAGTAAGGTCGCCTGCAGAAGTATTGATCATGCCTTAAATCCTGCTTCACCTACAGAACTGGACTGGTGAGCCAACTGTGATGAATTCTTGATGTTTTAAATCAAATTTATAGGATCTGCCTGCACCCTTCAGCTTGGCCCTGCCTCTGACTGCTGTGACACTATGGTCAGGGATATTGCTAGGGATTTAACACTTTGGCCATAGTAGACACTTTATGTTACAAAAGGTGAGGATTTGATTGGTGTCAATCATTCCTCAACCTGTCACATGGAGTTTTCAGCCAGCAAACATTTTAAAGACTGTCTTAATGAACTGGCGCTGCTCCTGTTGTCACCTGTCACTTCCAGCTCACTGCCAGCTCACTGCCACTCTGCTCCCCTTCTTTTGTGGCTTTTATTGCCTTCTCCTTCCCCTGTTTTAATCTCAACATCCCAACAGCCTTCCCCACTTTCCAATCCCCTCCTGAGACATCCTATTCCTTAAATCTCCAATCCCATGTTGATAAATGAGGAGGTAGCCCCAACATTTTGGAGCAGCATCAGTCCTCCCCCAGGCAATTTCTCTATACATAGACTGCTCTTTTCTGTGAAATTCCCCAGCATTTTGGTGGAAGTGTCCCAGAAAAGAGGCAATTATTTAATTATTTTCAGAATAAAATTAGTATGGAGAAAGAAGGACATCCAAATAGCTTTCTAATGCCTTGGTTCAACATTAACTATCACCTTGGATGATCAGTGACTGAAAAAGTGATTTCGCAAGGTAAAACTTACCAAAAAGATAATCTCGACAAAAGCTAAGCTAACAGAAATGTCTCTGAAAACAACAGTACTCTGTGAACAGCAACCAAAATACTTCTACAAGAAGGGTCTCCATCCATCCCAAATGGGACATGAGATTGCTATAAACTGGGGCAACTCTCCAGGCCTTCCTTCAGTAGCTACAGCAAGCTAATGTACATACACAGGGATATGTGAAGAAGCTACAGCAGCTTATATTTGTATATAAAAAAGGTACAAACAAGGTAGGAAAATTAAACAGAGAATGGAAATCTAATTCTCCCTTGAGAAGAAATCCAAAGTGTAGCTGTTCTTAGGCAGACTCCAAATCCAACTTAAATGTCAGCTTTTGTGATACTTGCTCTGATAAGCACCACTTGTTTTTTCTGGGCACATTTATCATCACTGCTGATTTTTCCCAGCACATATTTAATTTCTGTCAGGGTCACTGGTGGCCATTGCTCAGGGAGGGTGGACTGCGAGTCCTGTGGTGAGCAGGGAGACATGAGCCATCTTTGGGGCTGTAGGAACAACCAGAAGTAGTGTTCAGCTGACTGGTAGTACATGTCCTCTTCTCCCTACACCTCACACTTGACTTTTAACGTTTTTTGAAGAGATTCTCGTCTGATGCAAATTAAACCAGTGGATTTGCATGAGTGTAGGATCTGGGAAGTCCAGCTATGACTGCCTTTACAGGGATAGGAATCAGGGGCAACTCCACCACAGAGAGCTGGGTAAATGACAAAACAGGGCTGAGAACCACCCCGACCACCTTCTGTCCTTCCCTGTGCCAAGGCAATGCATGAATTATATTTCACTCCTTCACCTAATATGTCATCTGGCTGGCAGGTGCAGAAGCAGCAACACTGATCAACTCCTGGTACATTGATGCCTCAGTGTTTCATTTTCAGCATTTCAGGAAAAAATGAAATGTATCAATGTGCATAAACTCCCATTAATGGGATGTACTTCTTCAATTTACACTCAGGCCTTGGAAGTGTAAATATTTTTCTACTCCCTGTTTAGAGTTTTCTATGATTTGCTCAGCTGTGTCAATTGCTGGCTTCTCCATGCACAAAGTTGTGCACGCTATTTTTAAAGGCAGCTTTTTATGACAATGTGGTATTTAGAGCAGGGAGGCAGGACTCCTGGAGCCCAGATTCGTCCTCATTCACAGCAATTTTACAGTCACATAACTCCATCAGTTCCAGGTAAACCAGTCTTTGTTTCCAAGGTAAGAAAAACAAGTCCTGTTGGGTCTAGGTGTGTGATGCTGGCTGAAGTTTTTTGCTTCTCTGTGCCTCAGTTTCCTGGATTGTTAAAAAAGATTAGGAGGTCAAGTGCTCCTGGGTGTGACGAGGTGATTTCCATAGGGATGCTTCAGCACTCCTAGAGAAGTTATTTCCCAATACAAAAGAACTTTTGGAGGCAGTAAGGTAATGAGCTGTTCTTGTGCCACATTGAATCTTTTGCTGATATACAAGTTTTGACTGGAGCAAAAAGAAAATGATGAAAGAAAAGAAGAAAACAAAAGGTGAGTTGTGAAACATCCTTTATCTCCCTTCTTCATGCTGGTATTTGAGTGTCAGAAGCCATTGGCTTAATGGAGGTGTCTACAGGCCAGCCTGTGTGTTTCTAGAGAGCAGACACATCCCAGACCAGGAACTGCTTTTGCACCTGGCCTTTAGACAGGGAAACACCAGACACTGTCTACTGCCTGTAGGGTAAAAGTCTGCTCCTACTGAAGGCAGTGGCCAAGCTCCCTTTTGCTACAAGAGTACCTAGAGAGAACAGAAAGAAAATAAAAGGGAGAATTTCTATGTCACACATGAGAGCCAGTACAGATGCTGACTGAGTTTTTCCCAGTCTAAAAAGCCATGTAAAGCCACTATTTCCAGACTTATTGTGGTCACTGCACAGACCTTGGGGAACACCAGACTGTGTCACACTTGGAGGTTCACTCACTGAGGAATGTGGAGTGACTCATAGGCTGGGGGATAAAAAGAAAAATCTGTTGCCAAATTTTAGAAAAACACACGGGTAGGAGAGCACACACACGTGCACAGATCTGCAGGTACATGCAGGCATGAAGACAAAGAGATCTGTGCCCTCCCACTGCTCATGGAGGCTGCCACAGCACAGTGTGCCTCGACCGTGTGGCCAGAAGGGAGGGTGAAGAACAGATGTGTTTGTTCTCCTTAATGCAGCCCCATTAGATGAGAACAGAACCAAATCCCCCATCTCATCTGGCTTAAAACACCTCATCTGCCTTGAAGTACCTGGGAGAGGATGTGCTGCCACAGAGGAGCTGGTGGCAGAAGAGCATTGCCCTGCTCTGACAAATGAGAGGTGCCTGCCCAGCACAGGGGGCTGGCCAGTAGTGGCAAGGAGACAGAGGACTGAAGCTGGGAGAGGTGGTAGATAAATAAGGTACTCCCAGTGGAATCCATTACCGGCTGATTAGGAGAGCTATTTGGGTTATCAATATCCAGATAAAGCACAGGCTGCGAGGGGGAACTCAACCATGAAGGTGGCCTGCTGCTGCCTCGCCTCCAGAGCTGGGAGGACCTGGCTCAGACGGCTGTCCCTGGGAGCTCCCTTTGCTCTTCTCTATCTCACACAAGTGAGACACCTCACCTCACCTCAAGTGAGGTCCCTGGACCTTCGAAAGGAAGGGACTGGCAGGGTGGGGGGATTGGCAGGCATGACAGGCTGACAGTGGAGTAGAGTGGGGCAGGATGAGGACACAGCTTGCCCTGTGCCCCCACCAGCAGCTGGGGGATTCTGAAGGAGCACAGCATGAAAGACCACAGCCCAGTGTGCTCTCACAAGAGGCAGGAGTTGTGCCAATTAAAAGAATTCAGGTCTGATTTTCAAAGAAAAGAAAAATTTAAAATCCTGCCTGGTCCTTTTTCTGATTAAAAACCACTGACCTGTCTGGAGCAGTTGATTTAAGGACACAGGAAACAAAATTGGAAGCAGGATTACTTTATCTCAGCTAGCTTTAAATAACAGCGCAGCAGCCACCCCACCAGCACAGCCCTGCCTGCTCATGTTGCTCCCTGTCACAAGCTTTGGGAAGTCAGGGTGTAGCAGTGAAGCACCAAACTCACAGAAAGCTCAGAGTGGGGGTGTCAGATGGCCTTTGAGGTCACTGTGGAGGTTTGCTTAGATGGCTGTCTGGGGGGTCAGCTGGCCCTTCCAGTAGGCACTGCTGTCTTACAGCACAGCTGATGGAGGGAGAACCCTCCTTTACACAAGAGTGGGGAGCTGATGGGTCCAAGAAACAGGTGAGTCACCTCTGCAGTGCCTCTCTTTGGACATAGCTTGTGGTGGATGACCCAGATCTAGTTGGTGGTGTCACCCCTGCTCTGACTTTGCTGTGGGAGATCACTCACCTCACCAGGGAGGACTGAGACCCCATTCCACTAGTTGATCTCCTAAGGCTGCAGCACCTGTACTCCTGTCTATGGGTTTTGCTTTATTTTGGCACTTTCAGGGTCCTTGTGCCTGCTGGCTGTGGTTCCTCTCTGCTCTCCCTCCCAACACTTTGCATTGCCTGCTCACCTCCCTGTGCCTCACTGCTCCAATCCAAGCATGAGCCTGGCTCATGGCTCACTGCACTGTCCAGCTAAAGCAGGCAGGGTCGGATGTTTCCATCTGCCTGATTATGCTTCTCTTTTCCCCCATCTCTATCTCCCAGACTCCAGTTTTATGCCCTGAAGCAAGTGGAGGAGTCTCAGGCTCTGCCTCCCCACAGCAGCCCAACCCCACCATCTCAGGGAGCCTTCCTCCCCTCCGCACCGCCCCTGTGGCATGAGATGAATCCAGCAGCAGCTGCTGGGATGCTTCCTGCCTGCATCCCAGGCTGGGAACATGACAGCAAGAGCAGCAGCGTTTTGGAGAGTCAATCAAAAACACAAAGAGCAGAGGCTCTGTGCAACAAAGACTGCAGCACAGGGAAGGAAAGTTCGATATGTCTTTATTTTGGGGCTCTACAACTCCGCATTCCCACCAATCCTTCCTCCTCACTGAAGCCTTTTCCACACCCTCTGTGCTCTCTGTTTATGTTCACCTGCTACCCAATTAACTCCCCGTTTAGCTGTGCACCTGCAGTGGCTTTATCCTCAGACAACTGCACTGGAGCCATTAACCCTCTAGATTGCATTCAGCTCTGAAAAATACCCATCTGAATGGCTGGAGCATTCATCTGTGAATAGGAAATATGCTACAGTAGTTCATGGCTGGTAAATATGTGACGGGGGGAAGAGAGATTATGCTTTATTATCAATTGACTTGTGTCGCCAATGGGCTTTCTGTCATAATTGACTAATGCCACCCAGAGTGATATGTACTTCTGCTGATAGCTGCATTACAAGTTAACACTCCAGCACAGTATATGTTTTCATTCAATCTCTATAGGAGAAACTCATATATGGCAGCTGGCAATGCCCCGAGGGAGGAAATCAGCTGTCTTGGGACCGAGTGGAAGGCACTCAACTACAAACGACAGGAGACGAGGGAAGAATTGGGAAAGTCAAGGCAAAATTAGTCAGAGGAGATTTGGCAAGTTGCAGCATCTCCTGCCTGATGCATCGAACTTTTTGGAAGCACTCAAAGATCTGGAGACACCCTGAAGCTGCAGAGATGCTGTCATTGGGGTCTGGTCACTGTTTTCTGTTTTGAAGGAAGAAGAGGAGGAGAAGGAGGTAAGGAGTGGAAGTGTAACAATCTGTTTACTGAAAAGCTGCTGCAGAGGGGCAGCAGAACAGGGGATAAAGGGCCCAGTGCTGGCAGTGCAGCAGCAGGTCTGGAGAGAGAGGGAGAAACTTCAGCGTGGCTGGGGGGGCTGAGGAGGGGAGAGGAGGCTGGAGATAACACCAGCTCAGAACAAAACCTGCTGATTGCAACCTGCTTCTCAGAGAAGGGAAAATTAACCTTCCATATCTCTTGTAACAGAGAAATATAAATACTCTGAACCAATGGCATGTTTGTCTACCTTCTCCAGACATGAGGTTTTGCCTCAAGGGAGCCTCACAGCCTTGTTCTGTTGTCACCCTCTCCAGGCTGCAGTAGTAGGGACCTCACCACCTTGGTCTGCTGCCCATCATACAGAAGGGAGAAAAACAAGAAAATTTATATTATCACTGGGCAAGGCATTGGTTTGTGCCTCAGTTTTCCTCTGCACAAGCTGGAAAACATTCAGAAAGCTGCTTAGGTACTATTGAAAGCTACAGCCTCTCAAGTGGAAAGCTCTGCAGAAGCAATTGTTATTTTGGACTGGGAACGTAGCCTGGGCAGAAGAGGAAAAGTGTTTAGAATGCTTTATAGTAGCCTGTTGAAAAGCAGCAAACTGCATATCAATTTTGATGCTTTGCTTCCCCACCATTCCCCGGCCAGAAGAGGGACAAAGCTTGAAAACAGCATCTTTGCACATGTCAGTTTTTGTTATGACAGCCTGGATGGAACTTTGAGCAACCTGGTCTAGTGGACAGTGTCCTTGCTCATGGCAGGGGAGTGAAACAAGATGATGAGGTGATCTTTAAGGTCCCTTTGAACTCAATCCATTCTCTGATTCTGTGTTCCCATGAGCCTGTTTCTTTGTTTCTCCCTGTGTGATCTCAAATTTTAGGACATTCCCTGGCTGTAGCTCTGGCCTCCCTTAGGCAGATGAAGATGCCAGGGTGTTGTGCAGGGGTGTTCCTCCTCATCTCACCCCATGGCCTTCCCTCAATTACCCCAGCACCCCTTCGCCTGGGCACAAACCCTTCTTCCCCAAGGAACTGAGCTGTTGCCCATCCCTGCTGCAAAACCCTCTGGAAAAACTTCTCAGCACCAGCCCCTTTCTCTCCCCCGACCACATCCACCCACAAAGACACACACACACACACACACACACACGCATGGTCTTATCTCTCCCATTGCATGCACAGAGGGAATGTTGGCTTAAAAAAAATCAGGCCAGCTCCACAGCAGATGGAGGACTGATACAAAACCGTGCCGGTCAAGTGATCCCCCACCTCCCCTTACTCTCTCCCATTCCTCCCCAATAACTGAGCAACAAAGAGGGGGAGAGGGAGGAGAGAAATGGCCCATTTTCCAGCTTGTGAGATGATTAGCACTGAAGAAAAAAAAAAAAAAAAAAAAAAAAAGTATTTGCTGCACCAAAATATGCCTGGAGGTTGTGCAGGCACCAGCTGCCATCTAGTGGAAAACTGGTCTGGTTTGTCACCATCAGACACTGCCTCATTTACCTCCGCAGCAGGAGGTGAGGGAAGTGTGTTCTCCTAAATGTGTTAACTTAGCAGTGCTATACACTAGAAACAAATTAATATATAATTCTTCTGTGTCTTAAGGTCATTACTGCTGAGGCATAAATTAATAGAGCTATTCCAGTTAATTCATTTTGGCATTTGCTTCTGCATGTCTGAGCACATATGTGATTGGGGCCTTCGTCTCGTTTCCGCTGGTGGAAATGATGAAGTCCCGAAAGAAGCTTTGCCATATTAATGTCATTTTTAACCTAAAAGCCAGGGAGACGTGGGCTCTGCTGCTTTTTTGCCTCTCGTGCTCCTGCGAGGCAGGCTGCAAGCACAGAGTTACTTTTCGGACAAATCTGAGATGAAACCAAAGGACACAGTATTTTTCCTCACAGATGTGTGTGTCCTACGTATAAGCAGGGCATTAGAGCACTCTTCTGAGAATAGCAAAGAAGGCTGTAATGCACATTATCCAATCATGGATGCATTAAGCTGTCCTACAGAAATATAGATGTTTTCCTTTCAGACTGGAGAGCGAACAGACATAATCAGAGGAGAATGAGACAGCAGCTTTAGCATCCTTTTCTACCTCTTTCATTCCCCTTATTTTCTTTCTGGGGACACATCCTGTGGGGCACCATGTACCCCAGACACTCTGCTTGGCTGTAGCTTCATCCTCTTCTTTCAGAAAGAGAACATGGAGTTTGGCTCCTTGTAGGGCTGGGCCATTACCCAGGGATCCCTTTACTTCCAATGCCAACACTGGGACTATTTCAGATAAACAATGAAAATATGATGAGGGAAGAAGGCTTATTTTGGTTAAGGGTAGAATTTCTCACAAGACTTGTAGGAAAAGAAAATGGGTCTGGCACTGGCTCCACCAGCATGTAGCTCTTTAACACAAACAGAGCACACAGCATCAAGCCCTTGCATTTTTCAGGCAGAGAGGAAACTTGACTCCATCTGCCAGAAGCCTGAAGAACAAACTATCTTATTTTTTTCTCCTTTTTTTTTTTTTTAATTTCTTAATTTAAAAACCAACAAAAATAACCTCTTCTCCCCCAAAATACTCCACAAACCAGGGGACAAAAAAATCTTATATAGGCTCAAATAAAACTATTTCCCAGACTCTTGCACACATTTTTGCAGAGGAAAAAAATCCTTGTAGTAAAAATGTCATTGAAGTGTCTGCCTGAAAGATCCTTTCACCAACCAAAATGTCTCCTGGATCAAGAGAAAGGACCAAAACTGTGCAGAATAGTTTCAGGCTGGTTTTTTTTCATGCCTTCTTGAGTCCAAAAGACTGTCACTAATGCATTTATGTATTTTCCTCTCTGTGTTTTTGTAATCAGGGGATTTCAGCTCCCAAGTTCTATGCAAGAGGTGGTTTGCATCAGCGTACTTGCTGCAAAACCACCATGAACTTTATCACTGTTTGTACTGCCAGCTTTGTATAGATTTGAATTATTTGGGCAGAGATAAACCATGCATGCAGAAGGCAGCAATTTAAAGTGTCCCAGGTGCAGCAGATACTGCTGAAAACCACAAGGGTAGGGGGCTGTACTGATCATCCTCCTGATTACCTAATAATGATGGAAACCAAACTGGGTCCCATGGATTGAGGCTGGGATTCCAAAGAGAGGCCTGGGCCAGCCAGTGGTGCTTTTTCCACCACCACTTTACTGTCCTGGAGAGAACACCAGCTGCCCTCCCCTTTGCAGAGACCTAAAACACCTCAAAAGCTTTTTCCACCCTGGCACACTCCTCTCCAGCAGGACATACAGCCATGCTGGGACAGAACACAGCCTCACCATCTCTTTTTACGCCCCTTGGGTATCTTCTGTAAGCAATTTGGGGTAAATCCCAAAATTCAGTCAGTTCTTCCAAGGTAAATTCTGAAAGAATCAACAAGAAAACTGAATTGTTAACACAGTCATGAGGAAGACTTGTGCTGTTCTCTGCAACATTGCAGTGTCGAATTTCACACGGTGAAGGTAGAAAGGGTCTGCTGAAATCAAGGGAGAAGGGTGTTGTTTGCTACAATAGTATGCCTCTATTTATGAAAATAAGTTCTTGCTCTGCATATACAGAGGTGCATACATATATATGAGTGTGTGTTTCCATGTGTGTGCTTTATTTTTCTTGTGATTGAGCCTGTGGGCTCAGTGCTGCTAATAAGAGTTTTGTGGTTTGTTGTGTTTTGTTGGGTTTTTTTGTTGTTTTCTTTTCTTGTTCATTTCATTAGTAAATTCCTGGAGCAGGCTGGGGTCAAACTACTGCTAGCCAAGGAAAAGCAGAATACCATTCAGATGTGTGGTGTTGCTCTGGTCTTGACCCAGAAGGAAACCAGAATGGGTTTGGCTGAGGACAGGGGAGCACCATGGCTGCTGGGCTTTGCAAATCCTTGGGAAGGCAGCTCCAGCCACATAATGAATCCCAGTGAAATCAAAGCTTAGATCTTAATTCTTCAGCTGCAATCCCTTAATCTTCCACTCTTCATGGGGCAATTAATGTTGGGGATTATGACTAGAACCTGAAGGATGGAGAAAGTGAAATGGGTATGTTAAAATAAGACTCTCAGAGTAAAAGGAAAAGGAAGACAATAAAAGACAGTGCTACATGTCTCCATGGAACATTGTCATTTAAAGGGCCAAATGTCTTCATTTCCTCCTCCTCATGTGAGAAGAAGACAGGAACCCAATCCTGCCTACTCCCTTCTTTAATAAAAAACATGTTTTATCTCTGTGGAAGGATGTGTTTCTTCCTGTCAAGAAGTGTCAGCAGCTAATCTGAACCTTTCAATAAAACAATGCCATTAAATAATTTAACCTGGGAAGAAACACTGATGGCTGTGAAATAATTTATGGATTTCAGATGTGTCAAACTTTAAAGCACTGAAGGGAAGAAATGTGAGAAATGGACCAGTGTGACATTCCTCAGCAGAAAGGAGTTTGTGAGATTCCCCCACTAAACAAAGAAAAAAAAAAAGGTGAGGATGAAGAGCCCCTAATACTGATTTAACATGAAAAAGTACATAAAGTACATAAAAGTAACACGTATAAAGACATAAGATATACCTTCTATAGAAACTTCTAAGTTTCTTCTTAGTGAAGGAGGTGTGTGTTTCTTCTAAGTGTGAAGGAAATAACTTAAGACAAAGACATAGAGTCTTACCTGCCTGATGCCTGCATACAATTGCTATTCCTCTTAATACACATTAATTAAACACATCACAGGGAGAGCAGAGCTCAAAAGAACAGTGGCTTTCAGCAGTGAGTTAAAGGTGACATTGTAAAAGAAAGTGACAGATGATAAAAATACAGTTATTGCATACATTTAAAAAAATAAAAACAGAAAGGAGGAGGAGGAGGAGGAGTGTTCTTTAATAGAGCTGGGTATTCTATAGTCTGTTAACCTTATTAACTAAACATGCTATTTAAACCCCTTTGAAAATATGGGAGTAGAAGGAAAACAACAGACTGAATGTATGTAAGCACACAGATCTGATACTCCAGGGCATTTCCTTTGTTCTCTCTCTTTTTTTTTTTTTTTTTCCTTCCCTGTTGCTATTTATTTTATTTTATTTTCATTTTCATTTGGCAACTTCTGCATTCAAAGCTCAGAGCTTGGAATTTCATACCTATTTAACACCTGGTTAAGCAACACTTAACCATTGGCACCAGCTGACTGCATCCCCATTAAGCAGAATTACTCTCATCATAGACATTGGAAATGGAAAAGACCTACCCGGTCATGTAGACCATTATACCACAACCAATGCAGGATTGTTCCATTTAGTAGGAAAAGAAGAAGGATGGGCTTGTCAGGGGATGATGACTCAGAAGAGTTTGGTTCTCTTCCCAGCTCGATCTTAGGCTTCCAGAGCGACCTCCAGAAAGCCACTTAACCTTGTTGCGCCTCAGTTCCCCATCTCAGCAGCAGATTCCTTTCTTCCATCTCCACATCTGTCTTACAGGTTCTTCAAGGCAACATTTATTTGTACTTAGGTGTGTTTGCTGTTGTTAATAGAAAGACTCCCTGATTTCAGATAGAGAGGGGGAAATATAGCTGGGGCATCCATAATAGCCTCCGCTCTATTTAAGGCTTTACCTCCAAGTAATAATGTGGGTTTTAATTCTTTCCTGAACAAAGAGAGTAAAAAGAATGCCAGAAGATAGAGACAGATCAAAGATGACCTTTCTTTTGAATTATGATCTCATTCTTTCTTAAAACTGATTTAACAATAAAAATGATAAGCTTGAAATCCTAACACACAAGAGCCCTTTTCTCTTAAGGTCTCTCCACTTTTATGCTCAAGACTTTTGGGGGCCACAATGAGGTACAATCTAGGACTGGAAAATGCATCTGCAGCATCTGTCAGCTAAAGAAATCTCCACAGAATCAGACAGTCGGAAGACTTACTACAGTCTCTGAGTTTATGTTAAATAATTCATATGCTAACACTTTCCACTGGTAGCAGTCACGGGGAAATCCCAAGCTGAATTTAACAAACAAAACAAAAGTTTCCACTCACCCCTCCTCCCTTCAAATTGCCTGTGGCCAGAACTGCTCACCAGCAACACCGAGCATGCTGGCATTTGGCTGTGCCCCCACCAGCACCAACTTCTGCCCATGTCATGGAGGAGCCTGAGCTGGTGAGCAAGTAATGCCTCAGCACCACTTTGTCCCAGGGCAAGGGCAAGTTAATGGGAATATTTGTCCAAAAGAAATATTTGCTTCCCTGAAATCAGCTGGTGTTTCACATGGATGTGCAAAGCCCCACCACTTCTGTCCCAGCCTTGGCAGCTGCGAGGCCATGAGCTGGGCTGTCCTCAGCTGGGATCCCGTTGTGCTACATCTGAAGATTGCCTTTCAGTCTCTCTTATGGCTGTGCCACAAGGTGATATGACATCAGAGAGGCCTCTGTGTCCTTTTCCTTGATGTGGGAGGGAGCTGAGACTTCTGAGAAAGCCAGAAAGGCACTGCTGGCTTTGTCTTTTGCAAGGAGGAGACTTTCATATTTACTTCATACAGATGCACACAGTCACTCTAGAAACCAGTACTCTTTTTCGGTTGTTTTCTACACGATGGGATTGTTCTGCATGCTGACTGACTGTGGAATGTCTAGACTAGTCTGTAGGTAAAAAGAAAGAAGTTATTTTAAGAATGAATCTCACTCATTTTGTGGTTTTTTTTTCTTTTCTGTACAGTACAACCAAGTCTTATCCATCAGTTATTGTTTGATAGAGGGGAAGAGGCTAATGGTAGAGGTAGAGACAACTTTCTAAAATGTTCATTAAATTTTAAAGGGTATTGTTGTTGACATTGCAAGGACATAAAGGATTAGTACTCTCTATCTTAGAAATGTTAAAAAACAGATGAAAATTTATGGGAATATATATGTGTGTATAAATAATGGTAAATCTAATAGCTGCTCATTAACTTCCATGGCCTTATATCAAGCTCAGAAAGAGATCATAAACGAATATGGTATCTTCTAGAAAAGGATAAGATTAACCTACCAAATTCTTTGCCTGCTAACTTAATGTGTCAAGCTGAAGAAACTAGAAACAAAATAGTGCCCTTCACACTGCAGTGTCTTTTATTGACTTTCTTTTTTTTTTCAACTTTTCCACTTCTTTTGACTAAGTTAGAGCCTTGCAGCCTTTTTCCCCAACTGGCATAAAATGATATCAGACCCACTGCATGCAATGATATATGCCTCTGCCTTCAGTCAAGAGAAAGTACATCACTATTTTATTGGATGCAGGTCTCAAGAGCTCATGAACTCAACAAACACCCCTATAAATTACTGGAAAGCCACACCAAAGTGTAACAACAATAAACTAGAAATGGCATAAGTGGCTTTACTCAGCCAGACCTTCAAATACCACTCTGTAAGAGATTCCCATGCTGCTTCCTTACTCATTGCAGCTATTATTACATTCTGTACAACCAGATGTATTTGGTCACATACAACAAACTGCTCATGCCTATCCTGCTCATGAAACAGCCTGAAAAGAGTCGTTTAAAAAATAATAGCATATAGAAAACAAATTTTTTGTAACACAAGTTTTTCCTTAATTACAGATTGTTCTAGTATGCTGAGGAAATATGCTAAGCTATTTGCTTTGCAATCTGAAATCTCACACAGGGGTTAGGTGAAGGAGCGTTGAAGGTGAGGTTCAGAGCCCATGAGGTAAAGTTTACCTTGCTAATGACTTCACTCCAAAGGTGAATGCGCAGCTCATTACTAATGTCCACCCCCTTCTGGATTTCTTTGGCAAGATTGTCAGTGTACACGTTAATTTAACACTGATCCTGCTGTTCAAAGCATTTCTAGTGTGAGCACATGTCCAACAGCCAGTAGAAATTCAACTGAATGCATTAACTAATGTCACACCTTCCTCCAAGCAGCCATTATCTGGTGTTGATCTCCAGTCACTCTAGACTAGAGGCAAATTTAGACCAACTATCTCAACCAGAGAACGAGGGAGTATAATAGTGAACACATTGCCAAAACTGAACTTTTGGGGGTTTCCAGCGTGCTAACTTCATGCACTAAACTGAAAGTTGGAGCCATCCCCATGTCCTCCTTGACACACTTTTGAGCAGCAAGATTGTTGTCACTGAATTGTCTGGAAACCATCCATTTTAAATGGCTTCTCACACCTGGCTTCCCCTGAAAGCTTTGATACTTATTGTTTAGAAATATTGGGTTTCTAAAGCTAATTGTTGCTGATGCTTATATCTGCAGAGTCTCTGGGAAGGAATTTATAGCTTGTTTGGTTTGGACTTCCACGTCTCCCTGTATTAGATTATTCTACAGTCTTTCCACTGAGAAGTTATTTTGATGTTTATCTTCTCTCTCTTAATTTCAACCCATTATCCTAGTTATTTCCCCCTGGGGTAATTTTGTTCCTCCCTGGGTGTTTGTGCTGTTCAGATGTTTGCAATGGGCTCCCTCTCCCCCTCAGATGTTGCTCAGCCCTGCTGTGCATATTGACGGTTGTTCTTGTAAAACTTTCCTTGTAAATCAACCCCTCCAGCTCTCTAATCATTTTTGCTGCACTTCTCTGAACTCTCTCCAGTTTGTCTTCATCTCGCTGGTAATAACTTTGCCTATGTGTCATTTGGCATTTTCTCCTTATCACATTCCAGCAGAGCATCAAACCTTTTGCCCTGTTGCTGCGTGCTGTTGTCAGGTAGACTGGACTTGAATGATTGACGTAATCCCTTAATTTGCTGGAGGGGCAGTTTCAGATTTTTGTAAACCAGTAAATTGGTGATTTGAGCCAAATATGATGCTGGGGAGGGGGGGTGGTTATTCACTCATCTTGTCTAAACAAAACTGGAGCTGATTTTGTGGATTTAAATCCAGGGAGCTCCTGGGTGCTTTTCCCTACTGTTTCTGATGTTGGAATAAAACATCAGTGCTAATTTGATGGCTTTCCAAACAGAATTCAAAATTCAGAGGAGCAAATCCTCCTTGTTGCTAGGTCTGGGAAGCTTTGTTTTTGTCACTGATGGCAGAAGGTAGGAGGGACACAGTTCCAGGCGAGAGAAAGCAGCCCCTGCACAATCCCAGGTCTCCAGTCCTTCTCCCAGCCATTCCCTGAGGTACAGTTCCAGAGGGAAGGAATTGTGCTTCCTGGTAGATACGCCCTTGCTGGTTCTCTGTCTTAGAATAACAAGTCTCTTTTGGCTTCAGCCTCCCATCCTCATCTGAGTTTTACACTCATGCATGACTATGCTCTGACTTTTTCAAGGCTGCCTTGCTCTATTCACGGAAAACCATACCACTCCTGGGCAGATCCTGGCCCATGGGGTCAGGGAGCTGGAAGGGTTTACGTCCTAAAACCTCATGCTGTTTCACGGAGCATGTTTTAATGCGCACAGTTGATTCAGATGTCCTGTATCTTGAATATCCCTTCCATGTTGAGAGTTTGCAGTCTCCTTACTGCAGTTTTAAAAAGACTGAATTCTCTGAGCGAAAGGTTCCTATGACAAAAGATTGCCTACCTTTCCCATGATTACATTCCCAAAGGTGAATGCCAATGTGTCAACAGAAGGAAATATTTCTCCTGCTTTCTTCAATAATTTATTGACATTCACAGCTTTCCCCTTCATGATGACTGCTCCTGCAGCTCTAAGAATATCAGCTCCACTGAGAGATTGAAATTTATTTGTCACAGCTCTCCTAGGCAGTTACGAATGGTTTGGTGCAGGCAGACTCCTGATTAAAAAAATTAGAGAGGATGGGGAGCAAGAACACAGCCAACCCACCCCAAGAAGCTTTAAAGACCAACCTAATGCAGGTTGACCCACTTTTCAGATAGACATTTTTACCTTAAAAAAAAAAAGTGCTCAGAATCCATTCATGTATCCAACTGCCTTCCAGCACAAAGATGTAGGCATAAACTCATCATCTCCATGATGTCTGGGTGGGATGAGTTGCTCATTTCGTGCCTCAATCCATTCATCTGGTTGGCTTCTGAATGAAGAAATGTCCCAGTAGGGCTGAGTTTCTCAAGAGTCAGTGACTCCCAGTTGGTTGCACTCAGTTTTGTGACCCAGATCCCAAATTAGCTATCATGAAAGGGAGATTGAACCATTTATTCAAATTAATAATTAATTACTGGAAGATGCTTGAATGTAGTCTTGGAAATAATCTCATAAGTGCTTCCTTCAGGTAAATAACCGGTATTTTAAATTACCTTTTTCTTTTTCTTTTTTCTTTTTTTTTTTTTTTTTTTTTTTTTTTTTTTTTTCAATATCCCATCACTGCATGGACCCTGAGTTCAGAAGGCTCATACTAATTCCAGCTCTGTGCCAGGGGCAGCACATCCTGCCTTCCTTGGGCACGGCTGTCACCATTAGCTGGTGACCTCACAGCTGGACAGACAGAAGCAAGAGTAGAGGAGCCTAGATCAACCCATGCCCACCTGCACTGCCCAGCCCAGAGCTGCAATTCAGGACATGCAGCAAGTTATCACAGCCAGCACTCACAGCACACTAATGTTCCTGTGGCACATCAGAAATTAAATCGATCAGCTCTGAGTTAACATCACAGCAGCTCAATTGTCTTTATCAGTTTGGCTTGTGTAATTTTGTCTATACATGTTTTTTTCCCAGAAGAGGATGGGTTTTTTAGTTAAGAAAGCATTTGCAGAACTTTTTTGTTATACTGAAAGATTGTGTTTTGAGGGTAATTTCATGGCAGAAAGGAGGTTGTTTGTTTGTTCTGTTTTTTTTTGGTTTTTTGTTTTTTTTTTTTACTTTAGGGGGTTTTTTTCAGTCTTGTTTTATGAAGGCAAGAAGAAAATAGTTTCTTAAAGACGTCTGTACTTAGTCTAAGCAGATGAAATTTGGAATTGATTGAAACATAGTCATTTAGCTATACACCAAGTTCTCAAAAAATTCAATTGCAAATAGTTTTGGAAAATCTTTTTTTGATGAAATATAAAAGCAAATAATATTGGGTTCATATTTTCTTTCATAAAAGAAAATATTTCTCTCTTGTCACTAGCTGGCCATCCTTAGCACTTTCTCCTCCCCTCTTCTGTCTCCTCCATGCTTCCCACTCTCCTCATCACCCACTTCAGTTCCAGGCTCTACTTGTCAAAGTGCTGAAAACTTTTAATTAGCTTTACATGGAAAACAGATATCCTTCTTGAAAGTGTGCAACAGGTTTTTTTCTGCTTTTGATTGAGTCTAGCCCCTCTCCCACCCTGATTTTTTTTTTTTTTTCCAGAGAACCATAATTTAAAAATAAGGCAAAACAAAAGTTTTGGTCAATAAACATATTTGTGATAATAAATAGAAATTTGTTTTAAAAATATTTACATGCTTTAAAATGTTGTTATACAATAACAGTGAGTGTCCATGTGAAAAGTTACTTTGAAGTAAAAAAATGCCTCCCATTCTGAAAATTTGAGACTAGATTGCCTGCACTTTATTTAAAAGATAGATCTCATTTTTAACTGCTCATCAACATGCCATTTAACTGACTTCAGACTTTCTGACAAAAATCCTGCATTTTGGTCTGATCAGCTCTACATACAACATTTAAGGGTGAAATACCTTCCCTGGAGAGTTTTCTGACTCAGGATGCTGTGGGGAATGAGGGACCTGCAGCTCACAGCTCACCCTTAATGTGTGGCAAAATCTGACAGGTTGTCCTTCCTTGTAGACAGCTGCCACAACACCACTGCCATGGCCAGTGACTGCTTGGACAGGGTATTTCAGAATTCATGGATTCTTGATGCCAGATTCCCATTTGCTGTATCTCAGAGCAACCAGCCACAGGCGGGAGCTATCACAGCCCCTTCTGCAGAGCCCTAAGGAGAAAGACCCATAAATGAGACCTATCCTGATCCTTTGGAAGTGCTGAGCTCCTTTGGAGAACTGTGCACACTCCAGGAGACCTGACCACACCTTGATTTTTGACAGAAAGAGATTTCCTAGGATATTTCTTGCCTGGGAAGCCACTTCATAACCCAGACAGAGACCAGGAGCTCTTTCTCAGCACTGCTTGGTCCCAGGATATAAATCCTTATGCTTGGAGACTTTAGCTAGCCTCTAATTAATGAAGCTAAGTAAGAAACTTCCCTGTAGGCCAGTTATTCCATATCTGCCTTCTGCAGGATTTCTTGTGTTTGCTTCTAAAAGAGCTACCAGCTCCACTCCAGGGGAAACTCCAGGCAGTGGCTCAGACCCCTTATCTCTTCTTAATATGAAACTCTGGATCCCACAGTCCTGACCAGATTCTGGAAACCCCAATAATTTGCATTATAATGTCCGCTTGCTCCAGAGATAAAAAACCATCAACCAGTTTGTAATGATATGTCAAACTTCCAGTAGCAAGAGTGGGTAATTTGGCTCCATTCTGTATTTAGATTTTGAACTTTCCTCAGTCACAGAAAGGATTTTTCATCAGAGACTTTGGATGCACAATAGCTGCGGGCATTTAATCTGCAGAGGTGCTCCTGAGGATACACACTGAAGCATCTACTGTCTTTGGTTTGCATCCAGAGAGAGAAAACAGAGGTGAATTTGGAAGGGATCCAAAGAAAGAAAAGAAAAGAAAGTGGTGTTCCTAATTTTACACATTTCTGTAGCTGTAGTGTGTCTTACAGGCAGCAGGATGCCATTAATGTCTCCATAGCCTAGGGAGGTCCCTTGGCATTTAACCTCAGCTATTCCACTTACTCCATAAACACAGGGCTTAAATTTCCAAAATGTCTGGTTATAAATGAATTCTTCAAAGAGGTACACAATAAGAAAATGTTCCAATAAATATGCAACATCCACCTCCTTCATCTGTTTTATTATCTGGATACAGAAAAACATCTTATAGCATTTGAGCCCTCTATTTCTATGGTACAAAAATGAGAATGACCCTGTCATCTCCTGTCTTCTTTTCTTAGAAACGTGCAACTGAAGAGATAGTACCCAACAGCAAACATTTCCATGATTCAATCATTACAGAATCCCAGGATGGTTTGGATTGGAAGGGGCCTAAAAAGCCATATAATTTCAACCTTCCACCAGACCAGTTTTCCCAGAGCCCCATCCAACCTGGCCTTGAACACTTCTGGGGATGGGGCCGCAGCTTCTCTGTGCAGCATGTGACAGGACCTCACTACCCCAGCAGTCAAGAATTTATTCCTGATATCTAATCTAAACCTACTTACTTTTAGTTTGAAGCCAATCCTCCTTGTCCTGTCGCTCAACACCCTTGTCCAAAGTCCCTCTCCATCTCTCTTTTAACCACTTCAGGCATTGACTCTCCCTGGAGCCTTCTCTTCTCCAGACTAAACAACCCCTGCTCTCTCAGCCTTTTTGTATAGCAGAGATGGTCCAGCCCTTGGAGGATCCTCATGGCCTTCTCTGGACCCACTCCAGCATGTTGATGTCCTTCCTGTGCTGAGGACTCCAGAGCTGGATGCAGCACTCCAGGTGGGATTTATGGGAGTAAAATAGAAGAGTAAACAGACTCAAGATGGCAGAAATTGGAAGAGCTTAAATTCCAGGCTGTTCCATGAATGGTGCAAGTCAAATTTAAGGGACACAAGCTCCAGGATTCCCTTAAGATTTACATTAATTATACAGAGTTTATGAAAAATCTTCTGGTGTTTGGAGAGCAGTCTGACAAGGGGGATGTTATTCTCAGCCCATTTTTACAGATGAGAGACTTAAATCAACCAGCTATGGCTGGACTTGACAATTCTCCATTCTTGGAAGTTTGCAGGGTCAGGCCGGATGGGACTTGGAGCGTTCTGGTCTAGTGGAAGGTGTCCCTGCCCATAGCTGGGGGGCTAGGACTAGATGATTGATAAGGTCCCTTGCAGCCCAAACCATTTAATGAGTCTGTGATTCCATAATATATGGTTCAACTCAAAGATCTTACAGGTCTTTTGCAATCTTAACAGACTTATGATTCTAAAACAGCATTATCCAACTCATGCAGCCTTTGGCTCCCAGGTAGCCTTTTCTCCAGGCATTATTCCTTTTGGAGCAGAGGTTGCATGTCTGAACCCTGGCACTGCAGTGCAAACCATCCTTGAGAGGGATTCATCTGAGATGCTGGGATGTGAGCTAGAGAGGCTGAAGTGAGGCTGCACATCCTCTTGTGGTTCTGAGTGTCAGGAAGAGACAATCTGAGGAGTCTGGAAGGGCTTAAATCACAGTACAGCACACGCCAAGAGCGCCGCTGTCAAAGCAAGCAAGCAGTTTAAACATCTTGCCCAAAGCCACAGAGAAAATCTGTGTCAACAATGAGCCCAAACTAGATTCCAGCCCAGAGCTGCACCCACAAAACTCGACCTGTGGAGGCAAACCCAAGCTCTGGAGTGCTCGTGTGAGCATGGCTTCACTGCTCATAGTGGTACAAAGCACGCAAGGCAAAGGTGATGGTGTGAATTGTGCAGGGTCTTGCAGGGAAGAGCAGAGTTATTCCAGAGCTCTTGCTTCAAAATATTTCCCTGTTCCTCTTTAAGCTTGTAATGAGGCTGTCTTTACTTCTTCTTTTTGTTACTGCTCACCTTTCTCTTGAAAATTATTTCTCTCCAACACTGGTGGCCCCAAAATTACTGCTAATTTCCTGCAAGGAATTTGTTCTTTGAAACATACAGTATGGCACTTTTAATTTCCTCCTTTTTTTACTTTTTTTCCTTCCCTCTCTTCTGTCTGAGACAGGCACTGAGCCTGTTGAGAACATGTAAGTATAGTTGCTTTTGAATGCTGCAAGGTAAATGCTGAAAATGACATCTTAAATAGAATCATTAAAACAGATGTAAGTATAATCTGAATGCTTCTGAAGTCTCCTATGCACAGCAATAGTGTCTTTATTTTCTCTCCTGATGCATGCACCTTTTTAAAGACAGCTGACAACCTATTATTTTTTACTTTCTCCCCATTTTCGAGCCTGAAACTATAAACTACATTCATATCTTAAAGCTAGGAAATGGCTGAAAATCTCACCAAAACAGAGGCATGGTGCAAGGGTGGTTGTGATAGTTACCTACTCTTCTTAGGCTACTAAGCAGAAGGAAATGTATATCAAAATGTTAACCACTGGCTTATGGGAAATAAAACAATGTGCTCCTCATTATGATTAGGCAAAGCACACAGATTTGGTGGCTGCCCTGGACTCCCCCAGCTGTAAAATTTGATTTAAGGTGGGATTCATCTCACTTTGCTACCCACTGTGGAATAGGTCACTGCTACTTTATATCAGCCTATAAGAAAGGTAGAAACCGTCCTTTCCATAAACAGGTTCACTTTCCTTTTCTTCAGGGTGGGATGAATCTCCAGAAGGCCCTTCCAAGGAAAGGAAAGGTGCTCCAAGGAAAGGAGAAGGAACTGTTGCAGGAAGCTCATATGACCATCCTGCACTAGATGCCAATCCCTCAAACAGTGAAGTCTAGGCTACATCCATCACAGAGGCTGATTTTTGGGCTGCTGCAAGCCCAGGAGCTGGCACCCCTGCCAGCTTAGCTAATCTACTCAGAGCATTGCACTGCCCACTGGCACTGCAGCTCTTCTGAACAACAGCTGCCCGGGGTGTTCTGCGGCACTCAGCTGCTCCACGCTGGAGCAGCACCAAGTCACATGCTCAGGAAGCCTGGGCAAGATAATAAATTGACTATTTGGCTTTGGAGATGCTCTGATCTCCCCTTGAGTCTGAGTCCATGCCTTTATATCAGCCAGATGAAGCTCCTCTGATGAGCTCTTAGTCCATCCCTCTGCTCACACTTGTGAGGCACAGCAGGAAGCTGGAGGAGCAGGATAACTCCTTTTCCCAGTGGTGCAGAAATCCCCAGAGTCTCCTGTCTGCATCTGGAGGAGTAAATGCAATGTCATGGTATTTAATCCAAACAGTGCAACTGAACACCAGTCTGGAAAGTCCACCACAGTGTTAGTACAGCATCAAACCTCAGCCCTGATGCCATTTAGCACATTAGTCCTATCTGACATGTATTAACCTCAAACCAGCATGAACATATGGAATCAAGCACATGCAGGTATCTGTTAATGACATCCACTATGAAAGACTGGGACAACAAACACAACTAACAAATTAAACATCTAGATTCACACACTCAAAGGAAAGGTGGATGACAACATCCATACCAGTTTCCCTAGCTCTCTGATCTCTAAGCAATGGACCACTGAAGGGCCCACTCAAGGCACTCAGGATGGTCAAACAGGACTTTGTTAAGAAGTGGAAAACAAGATTGCCATGTCTTATGATGAAAAGCATGTGGGATATTTGGCTTGTGGGACTTCTGGGACTGTGCAGTATTTGCCTTCAAATGTTTGAAGATGCCTCAGAGCTCTCTGGGTAATTTGTGGATTAGCCCTGGCCCTCAGCTTTGGGATAACAAATCCTTTTTTCCATCTATTTCTGAGAAGCCCTGAGCAAGTTCTTTGTAGTGGTCAGACAGATATTTTATAATTGCTGGGGTTTTTTTGGGACTTGCTAGACTCATGCTCAGCTCCCTGGCTTTCCAGAAAGCCCTTGCCGTTACTGCACAAATCAGGTAAGATATGTCTTTAGATGTTTTGCTAATGGGTGCCAGGTCATGAAACTATAATGCTAAGAGACCTAATTTTTTGACGTTCAGACAGCCTGAAACCTGAGATTACAGCAACGTAAAATTTTCATTTATGTCATGCTTGGAAAGGATTTTGTTTGCTTGCTTGCTTGCTTGTTGTTTTCCAACAAAGCAAAAAACAAGGGGTAGCTTCAAAAGAAAGCTGAAATTCTGTCAATTATGAATTACGTGGTGGTCCATGCAGGCAGATGTTTGACACTTTTGATGCACTGTGTAAACATTGGATCTGCACCTAAGGAACTGGTCTGACTGAGAGGTTACATCTATATTTACTGAAACCAGCAAGAAGAAGACCTGCCTTGATTCTGGCCCTGCACATTTATATTGTCATTACAGAGTCAGATACTGGTATATATAGATATCTGATTCATAACCTATCCTGTGCCTGACTGGAGGCATTGGTTTAGGACCTGGGTGGCCTTGGTTTTATTATTAGTGCTTCCACTGACCTGCTGCTCAGCAGTAGGTAAATAAGGTCATCACTATGTGACTCTGTTCCCTTTTGCAAAATGTAGATAAAAACTCTTTTAATCCTGCTGATGAAAGGCCATATGATGAATAGCATTCTTACCAGCCTTGCCTTCCTTATAGTAGGGGTCTTTGTGAATCCGTTCTATTAACAGCTCTAAGAACCATAGAAATCCCTATATAAATTAAACACAAAACCTTGGCAGTGCCATGAAACTGCAATTAGGAAATGAAAAAGCTATAGTTTTCAGAGGAACAATAGACTTGCCCACATTGCATATCGTGCATAGATTTAAGTATGCATTTAATAGTCTGACTGGTAATAAAAATACTATATAGATACAATATTTTTGAATTATTATTGCTGCGCTGGAAGATCCACACTGTTTCTGTACCCTGGCTCTTGTGTGTTTAAATTTGTATCTTCACTGCTACACTATCAGACTTGTTTGCATTCAATTTCTTTGGGCTTTCTAAATTAGATATGTACGTGATGCTCTGTGTTGAAACGAAATCTATTCTTAATAGTCATGTGGTGTTAATATTAAGCCAATTAGGCTCAAATTAACACACACATTTATTTAAGCAAGGCCCTGATCTTGTAAGCAACTTAAGCATGTATTTTGAACTCTGGCTTAGGAAAGTTCCTAAGTACATCAGCAATACAAATCCTGTAAAACATAGCTCAGCTGGACAAGTTAATTACTGAGGCAAAGTTGTGGCACCACAGAGAAACTATATGAATAAATGCTGTCTGAGGTTAAAATAAAATTAAAAAAGAAAAAAAAAAAAGGTAAAGTTAAAACTTACAAAAAGTTCTTTGGTAGCTACAGATTCAGAAAAAAAGGTGTACATATCTATGAATAGCTTTGGGTGTTTTCTCTGAGATCTAGTAGGCACAGGCACACTAAAAGTGATTAGTTCTTTGTGAAGTAGACATTTACCAGTGGATCCAATTAACACCTCTGTGTTTTTCACTGCTCAAATCCCCACCGACTCCAGTGGGAGCTCAGACATGAAGCTCACATGCAAATGGTTATATGTAGACAGAGATGTCCATAGGCTCATTTAGATATGCAAAATGGGAGCTGAGGCACGCCTGTCATTAGAGGAGAATTCAATGGAAATTCTCTTTGAGGAACTTAAAATGTTTCCACTCATGTAAATCTTAAATACCAGCTGTACAGGTGAATAAACTGCCTGTTCCAAAAATCACACATGTATTTATGGGTTCAATTGAATCTGGCCTCAGCAGGTTTCATTTTAGTGTAACTAGCATTTCTATATGATAATAACTTATACATCCTTCTCCTATCCTTTCTCCAAATTATCTTATCCCTTTTTGGCCAAATGATACCGAAACTTTCAACACTGAGGTATAGACTATTTACTTTCTCCATTAAAGTTTTAGACTCAGACATGTAATCAGGTTACATTGGCTTAACAAAATTCTACTCATCTGCCAAAGTGACTACTAACATGTTAACAGCTGCCTATCCATACACATGCTCACAGCATTTTCTAGACATGAGATTATGTGAGATGGCTCAAAAGTGCACAACATTGCCTTAGGAGGGGTTACTGGAGTCCAGTACCTCTTTAGATCCCTTGAATACAATAATTTTTCTTATCCAAAATGATGTCCATGGAAGGCTTGTATGAGCTGCATCTGTGCACACACAGCAGGGTACACAAAGACAAATCTGAGAGGTGAAGGAAGATGAAGTCAAGGGGCAGGTTAGCTCAGGGTCTGCAGAGGGAGAGTTTGACTCTGCAGTGACTCTTTGCACAGCTGCAGAGAGGTACAGGCAGGGTAGCAAGGCCTCCAGCTGTGTTGTCTTTGCTAGCTGTGGAAGCCTTCGGGGAAGTAATAAGGCCATATACTGGTCCAAATGTTTGTGGTCAAGAACTCATGCCCTCAGAATGAAGCAGTGCATAGCCCTGTTTTATGACCACTAGAATGAACGGCGTAATTCATCCAAATTCATTCCCAAAGTAGTTCTGCTGCAGCCTGCTGAGAACTACTCAGGATACATTTAGCCCATAATCTTCCTCCATCAAGATATGACTATACCCTCCAGTGGGCAATAAAGTGCTTTGGGGCATCTAATTGAAAGTGTGACAGTTTTACACTGTTGGGAAGCAGCAGTTGTGGGTGGCATGTGCTCCACTGGCATCTGAGGGTAAATACAGCAGGATATGTGGCAGTCTACAACTGGGAGCTACATTATGCATGTGCTGGGAACAGCAAGCCAGTGCCACAATGCAATTATAGCTTTAAACCGTGCCCAGTGTGTCTGTTAGGCAGCAGTAGACAGACAGCTCCAAATCATTATTTTTTTTTCTGCTTACTTAGCTTCTGGTGATTAGGTTCCTGTTTTGCAATTGTGGTGACTAAACCAATTAAGATGCAATTTAAAGAAGGAACTCATAAATACTGTACAAAGGTAGTATTGACATAACTAAACTTTATGAAAAAAAAAAAGAAAGAAGAGGGAAGGGGGAGCAGGGGGGGCTGTGGGAAGAGAGGAGGCTACATTTCCAAACCGAGCAATCCATTTTGGAAGACTCTACTACATGCAGTAACTTCTGCAGTATGAATAAATATGCATAATCAAAAAGGGAGCACAGCTCGCTTCTCTCTATTGCTCATTTGATATACCTCTTCATGTCATATCCACTTTCACATAAACAACACAATAATAAAACATCTGCATTGCTAAATAACACTACTGTGTTCTAATTCCTCTGGAATGACATGAATAAGAACATCCTACTCCTGTTTATTAGAATTTATTGATGACATGAGTGTGTAAAAGCAGCAGAAGGCATAATTAATCCTGGTACAGCCCCAAGTTACATGTCCAAACTTGACAAGTTTCACTCTTGACTTGCATTACTTTCCCTTGACACATGGTAACACCAAGGGCTTTGACAAGGTACAGATGTCCTGCTACAGGAGTGGCAGGAAGGCAGTTTGCTCCTTGGTTCCAGCTTCTGCAGACGCAAAGGATGGGTTATGGCTCAGAGAGGAATGATGGGGGAATACAGAGCACTTGGTAAAAAAGAAAATAAGAAAATAAGCTTCCCTTTGCTCGAGATAGAAAACAGCCCGCTAATGAAGCTTACAGATGATGTTCAATTGGGAGGACTAGTGAGCCACGTCAGGGAAGAGCAATAATATTGGCAGATTTAGAGAAATTAGAAATAAGAGAAGAAGATGACAAATTTAGATCAATCTTTAGAAAGACAATTTGAAACACAAAGGCAGCTGGAAGAAAAAGCTGAAAGCAAGCTGTAACATTGAAATAAGTCTAGAGGGAATAATGGATGTGAAAGTAAAGATTGTTTGCGATGTGATGTGGCTATGAAAACAATGGCATATGTAGAAATCTAGCCACTAGCTTGGAAGCATTCAAAAAACAAGTAGATGTGGCACTTTATAGTGTGGTTTAGTGGGCCAAAGGTTGGACTTGATGATCTTAGAGGTCTTTTCCATCCTAATGATTCTATTATTCTATCCCTTTCCCAAGGAACAGAATATATTAATATCTGACAGCTCTGTGTCACACAGTTTGTGATTTGAGGGACATCTTTAGGAGTTGAAGCCTGTGATTTTGGATCCCTGTGACTTATTTCATGACCTTTGAGGCACTGGCACGTAACCAGACCACTAAGAGTACAGCCCTTGGGCCCTCAATCAAACAATCTGCCCTCAAAAGGTCCATATTCTCTCATATTGTCTATCTGTATAATTTTATACACCTTGGTTCCCACTGCCCACGGGGACAGAGCTGGAGGAACAGGCACGACTGAGAGAATGAACAAAACACCACTGCATGTCTACTCCCAGAGTGATGACTACAGTGTTCACTGGAGAAGAGAGGGACAACATTAATTTCTTTACCGGATGGGCTTGAACCCTGAACTCTGAGAAAAGAACCTCACCTACTACAGACAAATGTTCTAGAAGGGAAACTTTACAGTTCACCTCCTTTGCTTTTTGTACAAATTACATAAAATTCTGAACATTGTTGCACCAGAAAACAAATAACCATCAGCCAGCTTGGGAATTTTCCTTTCACCCTTCCTCTGTCCTCTTCTCCAAAACATTCCTTCTTCCATCCAGACTTGGAAAGATGAAACCAGAGCACTTTCCTCCTTGAGGCACCTGGAAACTCCTTCCAAGAGAAATGAGTATGTTGCCTCCTAAGCTACTGTGCTATCAAGATGTCTCTGCTGCTGCAGTCCTGTGGACTTCACTCAGAACCTTTTTAAAATGCTGAACATTATGGTACTGAGCCACAGTTTGGTAAAAGTTGTAAAAGCTTATGTTTCTATTTCTGAGACCTATTGAGTCAAAACTTTGCCATAACTAAGACAACAATTGTTGCACAAAAATAATGTCAGGAAGAAGCATTTATTTGTATCTTCTTTACATATATATATACAAGTCAGGAGGGCAGCCACGACTGTAGGTTAGCTCTTGGGCAATGACTGTCAGAAAGACTTTGGACAACTAGAGGCAATTCAGAGAAAAGCAGAGAGCTGGAGGAGTTGAATTATGAGTAAAAATCTTAAACCACACATCTTATAAAAATTTGGGTTTTAGAAGGGAAAAATCCCACAAGTATATCCCCAGGAGATTTGTCCAAGAACCTATTTTTCCTTTTTTTTTTTTTAATGTGTGTACATTCTTTTCCCTCGCTTTCTGAAAAGAAGTGCAGTGAACAACTTTGAGCACCTTCAATCAAAAGTGCATTTATTTCAAAAGCTGGCATGATGATTAATATCTGCCTGCCCACAAGCCATTTTATTCAGATGGGATTCATATGGGAGATTTCATAAATTTAACAAGGGTGCTTCTCAGAATCTTCCTGTCTCTTATGAAACATTATTTTAATATTTTTGTTTCTAGGAAACTCATCTGCTGAAACTGCAGCACCTATCTTTCCTGCCCTAGACAAAATGCTGGCAAGATTTTGAAGCACACAATTAGAAACATCAGGATAGATTCCTGATAGATACACACACTCCTGATATATATGTTTATATGTATATACATGTATGCCTTAGCAGTTGCCAAGCTCCAGTGACAGCAGGAATGTCTCATCAGAGATCATTCCCCTTCCCCAGGCACTCTGGCCCAGAGGGTGTGAGGTGCTGCCAGTGGAACCAAAAAACAAAAAGGATGACAGTTTGTGGCAGCAGCTCTCTGGTCACAGAGAGCAACAGACAACTTTCCCAGGCATAGTTCTGGGACAGTCTGTGAGAAGATCAGAGGAAACAATGACAATTCTTATCCTAACTTGCTGCGCCTGTTGCTGTGAACATGTGGAACGTGTTATGGAGATATGTTTACCAAAAGGGTGGCTTCTTAAGTAGCCAGTGGTGATGGTGTTTTAATTAAAGAACCAATCAGGTCCACCTGTAGCAAATTAAGATATCAAAAGCAATGGGTTTCTTAATAAAGGAATTACCCTTCTCTAAATACATGGAGTATATGTCACTTATTTCCCGGTCCTGAGATGTTGCGATGACAACAGTTCACCCAGCTTGGAGGCGTCACTGAGGTTAAACAGGCCCATGTCCTGCACCAAAACTGCTCCACAAAAAAAAAAAAAAAGGAAAAAAAAAGGTTCATTGTCATAGGAGTTCCCTTCTGAAGGGAACAGAAGGCCCATTCCTATTCCTTGGGGAGCTGCTGCCTCCCTTTGGCCTGGTTAATGATGTAAAGAGAAAGCTTTGCTTTGGTAGGGCCCTCAGGCCATTATTTACTGTTGTGTTTCCAGGTGGGCAGCAATGAAGTTACAACAAGACGACCAATGACAATCAGGAGAGACTTGAGGGGCCTTTGGATGGCAAGTTAAGGGATCAAGAGCATGAGTGGTATATTCAAGATCAATACCTGGCTCCAAGCCTGGTGTCACCAGAAGGATTTGGGGTCAGTTAACACAGAACCAGGCCTGCTGGCGACACACAGGTTATGCCTGTCTCAAAATTGAAAAAGGATTTTGCACAGGGATGATAAGGGTTCATTGGAAGAGCTTTTAACTAGATGTGAAGAAAAGGTGGTGGCATAGCCCTGTGTATTACAGAATGTTTTGGCTGTCTACAGCTTAATGATGGTGATGATAGGACTGTGTGTCTGTGGGTAAAAATTGGGGGGGAGGCTAATAAAACAGATCTCCTGGTGGGAGCTTGTTATAGACCACCCAGCCAGGATGAAGACAGATGAAATATTCTATAAGCAGCTGGGAGGACTCCCACAATCACTACATCACAGCACAGAAGAGAGGAATAATCTAGGAAGTGCCAGGAATGTGTGGAGGAGACCTTCCTTGCATCCTGACAACCAGAGGAGGACTCTCACTGAGAGTTTTCCATTCTCAGAGAAGTCAGGAGAGAGGTCAGCAGAACTGCCCCTTGGACTTCTGGGGACTGAGTTTGGCTGGTTTAGGAACCTTGTCGAGAGAGTTCTTTGGGAGACAGTCCTGATAGGCAAAGGTGTCCAGGAAGGCTGGGTAGTCTTCAAGAAGAAAATCCTAAAGGCAGAGGAGCAGGCCATTCCAATGTGCCAAAAGACTGGCAGGGAAGGAGACTGGCTCACAGGAGCTTTGGCTGTTTCCAGGGAAAAACAGGAGAGTTTAGGACCATTGGAAGAAGAGGCAGGCGACTCAGGAGAACAACAAGGATGTTGTGAGGTTGTGCAGAGAGGAAATTAGAACAGCCAAATCCCAGCTAGAATTTGATCTGTCTACTGCTGTAAAGGACAAAAAAAAATTATTTTATAAATACGTCAGCAAGAAAAGGGGGCCCAAAAAGAATCTCCATATTTTATTGGACATTGTCCATCTCTGGCTGGAAGAGTCTGACTTTCTGCCCCACAGCAGCCACCCCACAACATTGCCCACAACATGATGGGCTGCAAAAGGACCTGCAAAGGGACCAGTTAGAGCTATACACCTGAAGACAGCCCTGACACAGTAATAAATCACAGAACGGTTTGGGATAGAAGGGACCTTCAAAATCATCCCATTTCAAACCCTGTGCTATGCACATGAACGAAAGGATGACATGACTGGTCAAAAGTATAATAACATGCATCTTTGCTTGCAAATGTTCCCAGGGCAGCAGCACAACAGGATGCACCAGGAGTATTTAGACCTTTAGAAAGAGTTTCAGTGCAGCCTCTAGTACTTTTCCTGGCAAATTCACTGGAGAAACCCTAATTTTTCCTAAATTCTGTAGTTTGCAACGTTGTGGCAAAAAAACCACTTGTGCTCTCTACCATTGCAGTATCTGTATTTTACCAGACAGTCTGTAAAGCCTTTGGGGATTCTCCTGATTTAACCAGAAGCAGAAATACTTGGTGCCTTCACACATCCTGTGCCCCTGGAATCTATCAGAAAGTGTTTTAGATTCCACACTTTCTGGACTATCCCTAAAGTTCAATACAATTTTGGCATTTTTGGGGTTGTAGAATACTCACATTTAGCTTCTTAGCCCCTTTTAGGTTCACACTTTTCTGAAATCAAAGAGAACTCAGTGGATTTATATGTTTTTTCACAATTGGTTTCAAGTTCTGTTTCACTCACATATATGATTTTGAACAAAGAGCTATTGGTAGGTGTGAGTAGAAGTTCCTAGCCCTTGAATAGACTTTTGCAGCAAAGTGAGGCATGATCCAGGAAAAGGATGAACAAATTACCAGATAGTTTCTGTAGGATCTAGGTCCCTGTCTTTGTCACTGATGGAAGAGCATCTTTCCAACAGCTCAGTATCCAAGAACCTGCAAGCGCCTCAGTTTTTTCTCAACAATGTACCACACAGCCTTGAAAGAAGACACTTGGGAATCACCACCCAAGAGCCACAGCTGCTAATCAACACCTCAGGCCTTTCCCTCTGTGACCTGTGATCTTTGCACTGCACCCACACAGCAGATGAGTCTCAACAGCAAAGCCCAGCTTTGGGATGTAAAAGAGATGGATAAAGATAACCATGGGACTGTGGTGCAGTGATCCTTTCAAAGTGTTTTTTCCAAGTCAGAGAAGACCCAAGTCTTCAGTTACCCCTTCTTTAATTTTTTCTCTGCTTATCAAGTCAATTACTGTAAAATCAGTCTATTGAGAATAGAGCTGAGGTTTACCCAATAAAGATCTTTAATTCTTTTTCTGGATTTTTTCAGATAAAGATCTCTTGGCATCCCTCAATACAAAAGAAATTTTACTGCTTCCATCCCATTCTTTGTCTAACTCATTTAAAATAGGAGCTTTCATAGAAAGTGAATTATTTTATTTTGTGTTTGATATGAAGCCTCGAAAAACTCATCTTTGCTTGAGTCTCTGGCTCTGGACTTTCATGATACTAAAAAATAATAAGAAATAGAAAGGCAAAAGTCTTTTTAAGACAAAATTTCCTGCTCCTCCTCATTTTGAAATCCATAGATCTCACTTTGCATAGCATTTTCATAAACAGAGAAAACTCTCTATAGCAATGAAATAAAATTAAGATACAGTAGTGCCCCTCAGAACACCCATCATACTTTCAAAATAGACCATTCACTTACTGCAAAGGTTATTTCAAGCAAAGAATCCATTTATTTGAATGTATTTCCATTTTAATCAATATCCTTTAGAAATGGTCTCTTTCTTAGTCATGTAAGGTGAATTGATATAATTTTAAGGACATGTATTTCTTTTCTAAATGTTCTTATAAGGCAAGGACATATGTGAGATTGGATTTTCACCTCTGGTAGATTTGAGTCAACAGCATTTTCTTTACCTTAGTGCAACAAGAAGTTGAGTGCCAGAGGCAAGGCTTTCAGAAGAGGAAACATTTCTACAGCACCTGAACACTCTGGTGACAATCCCTGGTTTCTAATCCCAAAAGGTCTCTTAGCACTGCTGCAAAATCTTCCTTTCCCCCTGAAAGCCTGAGACACCTTTCTCCAAAAACAACTGAAAGACTTCCATTAAGTTCAAGAGAATTTAAATCATGGTCTTATCCAAGATGAGTGCTTTCTTTTAATGTGTGAATAGAAGGTAATTACCTTTCATTACATCAAATGCAGCAGAAGATGGGCAAGTAGTTTTTTCTGCTTGGGCTTGTACATTTTTGTAACATTTGCAAAATGCTGACTTATGCACACAATTACACTCAAAACACAATTACTCATATATAAATCTGCATTTGTGTTTAAATGTCACTGGTAACAAGAACGCTTCTGGTAACAAATTTGTTTATCAAATATACATCAGAAAATGGCACATTAAATAAGAAAATGTTCAATAAAATATATGCTCAGCATTTTTACAAACAGTCTGGGCCTCATCCAACAAACCCTGATGTAAAAAGAAATGCTATCATTAACGTCTAAGGATCTGGATTAAACCCATAAAGGAAAATTCTGAAATTTTTGCTTTCTTTACACTTTTCATGTGCAGCTTTTCACTCCAAGATCTGACTGTATGCCTCTATGTACTGGGCTCATAGATTGAAGGCAGAAGGACTTGTGTGTATTTCAAGGAAGAAAGAAGAGTCTTCTGTTCAAAAAGTGATAGCACTGCTTATTTTTTTTTTCTGAGAGGCCTCTGAAATTTACTGCTCTGTTTAAATTTCAGGAGGATTATTAGTTTGATGGTAAGGAATGGTGAAGGATGACAAGGATGATCAAATATATGAAATTACTCATATTAAAGAACAGCAAAGAAGACTGGGGCTCAGCCTGAGGAAAAAGAAAAAAGAGGCAATATATGCTACTGGTCTTAAAACCAGGGAGGATGACCTGGGAAAGGTAAGCAGAGAAAGATTTCAATTTTTCTTGCTAAGGCTAGAATTGTGAAGTAGCAGGTGAGGCTACCAGATGGCAGGCAGAAAGTAAATAATAGCAGGGGAGGGTAAACCAGACTTGGAGATGCTTCTGTCTGTTCCCTGAGCAAAAAGGGAATCCAAAGTCTGAGTGCAGTTGCTAAAGAAGGGTAATAACATTTGAGAAGCACTGGGACATCCATATGGAGCCATCCACACAAGACCTATAGAAGAGCAGTACCTCTCTGAAGTGGCAGTGGAGGGTGGAGGAAGATCTGGAGCATTTCCAGTGGTGCTGGAATTGGGCCCAAAGCTCTGTACTTTGATCACTTTGTGCTATAGTTTCTCTGGGTCTAGTGGAAAATCCAGGTGTGAATTCTCTTTCCCATGTCTGGGTGGCAAATCACTGTTCATAAGATTTATTGAGGTATCCATGAAGCCATTCTCTAATATTGGTAAGAAAAATAGGAAACAACAGGTGGGTGCAGGGAATTTGGCAGCATGCAAAATCAGCACGACAGGGAGATGATTTTCCCTCTGTTTATAGCAGTGGTGAGATTGATACCAGAACACATTTGAAAAGATACTGAAAAATTGTCAAGGATGCAGTGAAGAGCCAGCAAAAAACATTAGAGAATTTAGAGAAATGCCTTGCAGTGAGAGATTTAAGCAGTTCATTCTGTCTAGCATATCAAAGATGTATTTTAGTGTAACCTGAAAGTCAAAACTGAATGATTCAAAATGGTAAAGTCAAAAAGCAGCAGGTTTGTTAGGAGGCCTAACCCTCTGTCTTGATGTGTCTGCATCTTAACACAATTACAATGATTTATTTGTAGTCTGGGACAAAGTTACATAGCCCTTTCCTAAATTTGAGGAGGTATACATATATAATTATCTATATATGTGATGCTTAAGGAATTATAAAATTGTAGTATTAGGTTTAAAGAAATCATTATTATTTTATAAAATGCTCAATTTAATGAGTTTTTGGGGTTGTCGTTTAACCCTAGCTAACAACTAAGCACCACACAGCTGCTTACTTCCTTCCCTGTGTCCCCAGTGGGATGTGGAGGAGAATAAGAAAAAGGTAAAACTCATGGATTGAGATAAGAACAGTCTAATGTTTGACATAAAGTAAAATATAATTAATAATAACAACAACACTAGTAATAAAAATAACAAATAACAATAATGATACAGATAACAATAATAATAATGAAGAAGAAGAAGAAAAGTGGGGAGAGAGTGAAAGGAATAAAACCCAAAATAAATAAGTGATGCACAAGATAATTCCTCACCACTTGCTGGCCGATGCCCAGATCAGCCCCAAGCAGTGACCAGCCCCTCCTGGCCAACCTCCCCCAGTCCATATACTGAGCACTAGTCCTGTGATATGGAATATCCCATTGTCCAGCTCTACTGGCCATGCTGATCCTTGGCTTCATGTGTACCTGGTTATGGGCAGAGCATTGGACACCGAAAAGTCCTTGACTGAGTGAGCACTGCTGAGCAGCAGATAAAACATTGGTGTGTAATCAAGATTATTCTCAGACTAGATCCAAAACACAGCACTGTATCAGGAGCTGAGAGGAAATTAACTCTATCCCAGCCAAATCCAGAATAAAGGGATTTAACATAAATTCAAAGGCAATTTCTGTTTCTTCACAGAGAGAGAAAAAACAAAATCACACCTTTGTTAAGGGATGTAGTAAATTATTTTTCTTACAATCTTGTAGACAGATAATGTATAGAATTTGGTTTCCAAGACCACAGGAACTGCCAGAGCTTTCTTCTCTCACCTGTATCTCTCCTCATGAAATTCACAAAGGTAACAATTGTAAAATTTCTTGAAAAGCTCTATCAGTGTTATTTAAAGGGATTCAAAACATTCAAAAGCTTTAATGTAATAGTAAGGAAAACATGGGTAATTGTCTTTCTCCATTGCTCTCTGAGCCTCCACAGCACCCCTGCAGTAGTTTGGTGCCTCTCTGGCTCCTCATCATCATCTGCTCATTGTTCATTAATCAGCTGCACCTCCACAGGTGGGGACCAGCAGCAAAAGTAGTATCCTGGTAAGAATGGCTCTCAAAAGATGTGAATCCTGCTCTCCTCACTGTGAGTCAGTGCTGATGGCAGAGGGAGCCTCCAGCCACTTTGCCACCACAAATCCACATTGCAGCTTTTTTCTTTTTTGTAGAAAATGAAATGAAAACTAAGCCCACTGACCCTGTTCAAATGGCCTGATGCAAACCAGGCTCTGGCCTGGAGAAGCAGTACAGCCATGATTGCACACAGTCTTTCCCAATCCATGAGCTCCTACCAGATGATGGAGCTCAGTTCCACATGAAACACCATCTGCCCAGCTTACTGAAACGAGCTCATGCCTTCTTGCACCTGGATACGTAAATACATTTGCTTATTTGGAAATGTGTTGTATTTAAATGCAAGTTTCAAATAGCAGGCACATAATGTAGCTGGTATATAAATCGGAAGGTGGTTTGCACACAAATATAGCAGGTCTATTAGAGGTGATCATTAGTTACTAATATAAGCAGTTATTTGAACATTAGCATACTGTTATTCATAGAAAAATTCATGATGCATTTAATAAGTAAGTAATAGCTTCCTTAATAAACTTGGGAGTGTAAAATTCCCTGTTCTGTACACCGTCAAAGATGGACAATGACATTAGTGATATTAAGATCTGAAATTTTCCAAGAGTTATCCATATTTAGATTTAAAAAAAAAGTTGATTGTTTGATTTTAAATAGATTTTCCACTCATATTAAAAACTGTTGAAATTAAATAGACAGAAAAGAAAATCAAAAGAATAGAAGAAAGTGTTAAAATTCTAAAGAAATATTAAATATGTCCTCCCAATGAGCAAAAGTAATTAATTCCCTATTACATGTGCCTTAAAGGATTATATATTCATAAACTGAAAATTCAGAAAGGACTATCCCATCAAGCTGGCAAACAATCAACTACGACAGAAATGCATATTTAAATCTCCCCTTATCCAAAACCATGTTTGCTGCTCAACCAGTGAAACTGGGCAAGGGGAGACTGTAAACATTTCTGATTGCAGGCAACCACAAAGCCTACTTCCATCTTTCCAGTGTCATGATGTCTTCCTGATCAATACTTATCTCTGATTTTGTCAACATTTACAAAAAAAAAAAAAAAAAAGAGCAAGGAAATGAGGTGGCTTGACAAAGCAGCAAGAAAACAATACTTTCTCATATGATGTTCCTTCCAGGATGAGACTAGGGCCAGTTTTGCTGGTCAGTCTCTGTGTGATTCATATAATGGTGAATTAACTAGGGTTAGACTCACCAGTTAGACACTTCCAGGGATACAGCTGTGGGAGCACTAAATTAAACATGGATCACTAAGGCCATGCAAGATGCTGAAATAAGCCCAGGTCAAACTGGAGGCTCTCCAGGGGAGACAAATCTTTTTAGAGGTAATTTGGAGATACATAAACACATGGTATGTTCAACCATAGCCATTGCCCAAGCCACCAATTGCATGGGCATTAGGAAACATCAGCAAAATTAATTTGAAACTGATTTTAAAAAACTCTCCTATATGATTGTAAATATTGCAATTTAATTTATCTTCAGTGTTTTCAATTAGATTCCAAATGATTTCAAGTATGGCAGCTGAAAAGAAAACAAGCTCGTTTGGGTTAATGCTGACAAATAATGAAATTTAATTGCGATTTAAGATTCCTAATGTTCATGATTAGTTCATTCAAAACATTCCTTGAATAACTTCTTTTAAATTACAGAGTTTAAATAGTTTTCTTTAGTTTTCCAAGACTCCACTTAGGTCACTCACCGCCATTAATTTCTATTGGTTTTTATTTTACTTTACCTACACTTTTTTAAGACTCTTGCTCATCTATAAATCATCTTGGTTACACAAAATCCACTGAAACCACACAAAACTGGAGGGCAACATTCACTGATGGCAGCAGAGAAAAGAACGTTCACAGGGGTTCACACAGAGTCAAGCCTCCTGGAAGAGCTGGGCAGGGAGGATCACCAAAGAGGCCAGAAAAGCTTGATTGTGCAGGAAAGTGAGTTTGGGTAAAACATGAAGCTGGAGGTCAATGGTGACTTCTGAGTAGCTCCATATCTTCTGAAATGAATGCTTCTATTTGGTTCTATTAAAAGATCAAACCAGCCAGCACTAAAAAAACAGCCCAAGAAAAATATCTTCCCCAGCATACATACACAAGGAGAAACCCTTGCAAAGTGAAAATTTGCTTATTGTTTGTTCTCTGGGTTTTTGGTTGTTTTTTGAGGTTTTTTGATGGGGTGCTTTTTGGTTTTTTGTTTTTGGGGTTTTTTTGGGGAGGGTTTCTGTGTTTTGTTTCTTTTTTTTTTTTTTTGTGTGTTTTTTTTTTAAGGTTTTTTTTTTTTTTGCTTTGGTTTTAGTCTTGGTTTTGGTTTTGTTTGTTTGTTTGTTTTTGTTTAGATTTCATTATTTTTCCTTAAATAAAAATTCAGTTCTCATTGTGAATTCCAGACTTGCACTAATTCTCCTGCATTCATCCCTTGCAGCTTTTTCAAGACATATCAAAGGACACCATATATGTGACACAGGGGAAATCATGCTTGAACAGCCTTTGTAGGAACACGTTTGGGCCCCACCTTTTGTTACTTTAAACTTTTTGCTCTACAAATCCTGAGGACAAGATTACTTGGGACTCCACAGCTCTCTTCTACTGCATTGCTAAAATGAAATGTTTCAATATTCTTGCAATGAAACATTCTGACATTATCAAAATGCAAAGAGAAGATTGAAATTATTCATTTGGACTTGCTCCCATAAAAAATGTCACTGAAATCAGCACATTTTCACAACAAGTTTTGATTTGGGCAAAGCTGCATATACTATTTATTTTTGCCTTGGAAAATGGTTTCATTAAAAACAAATGACCAGATTTAATTACAACTCACTGAGCTTTTGCTCCAAAAGTCAAAGCTATTAAAACAGCACTTAGTCTGTATGTACAGGGAAACAGATTCTGTCTTACAAGTGGCTATGAAAAACATCTTACTCCCCTTCAGGAGGGCTGGTATTTGATGTCCCCGGGACTGCAAACCAATTTTGTGTTTTGCATTTAAGTGGCGTCCACAATTTGTAAGAAAAAATTCAAGAATTTAATAAACAATTCAAAGGCAAAAGGTGAAGGGCACATCCCAACCCTTTGAAGAAAATTACCATTGACTTTTGAGTTTAGTTCTGGAAATGGAAAGCAGGAACTACAAAGCTGTGTCTGCATGCCGCTGGAGCCTGAGCGGAGATCTGAGACAGGCCCAATTGAGCCATCTTCCAAACCAGAGTCAATACAGCCACACCAGAGCAGCCCTCTGTCCAAAGTGATTAGGCTGCTGAAAATCTGCAAATTTTGTGACTTTGTCCATGCTATTAAATTAAATGTGCCTTAGCCCACAGCATGACACTGAGGCCAGCTGGCATGCAACAGCTCATGCCAGCATTGAACCCTCTATCACCATGCAGTGGGTGGGTGCATCCTGACTGCCTCATGGGAGGGACTCCTAGCCCAAAACTAACACCTGAAAAAAGTTCAGACACAGTTTGTGGGAGTGTCTGCTTGCCTGAGATGAAAATGCACCAGCATTTTATCTCTGCAATTAATCCATAAAGCTGTGTTGCCCAATACTCCTTAATTTACTAATAGAAACATGGTAAATTAATCTGCCTGTGGAACTGGCTTGTACCTTTTAATGAGTGAATACCCCAGCCTTTCCAGGCTTGTGAGACACAAGACCTCATTGCTGCAGCCTGAGAGACACCTGTCTAGTGCCCTTCTGAGCCCTCACCTTGTTACAGGGCTCCTACACCAGTCCTTGTTCACGGCCATCCTGCTGCAGCTCCAGGGGCAAATGCTGACACACATCTTTCACTCTCTCTGGGCTGTGAAGAGTTTATATCATTTTCAAAATAGGTTTTAACTACATCACAGGCCAGTTAATTTCTGTTTGGACCTTCAGAACACTTCTTTTCCCTGGCAAGATATGATGGTTTTCTTGGTTGACAAGGACCACGAGTCAAAGTCATAGAATCTTTAAGGCCAGAAAAGTCCTCTAAGAGTATGGATTCCAACCATTAACTGCCATATTCACCACTAAATCATGCCCCACCACAAATATACAGTTTTTCAATGCTACTATGAATGGTGGTTTCACCACTTCCCTGGACCGCCTGTTCCATTAAGAAATTTTTCCTAATATCCAATTTAAAGCTCTTCTGGAACGATTTGATGCCATTTCCTCTTCCTTGTTACCTAGGGAAAAAGACCAACCTCATCCTTCCCTCCCCTCCTCTCCCTCCCCAACTCATTTCAGGAAACTGCAGAGAGATATGATGAACCCAAATATGGAATAGGATTTCAAGGAAAAATAGGATCCATTTTACCCTCCATCTGTGGTGCTGCCTGTTGCTGTCAGGGCAAAAACAACTTAAAACTCCTAAGTTTTGGCGTAACCCCTGTCTCTGAGGCAGAGACAGGGAGGATGTCAGGCTTAACTGGTCTCTGCTGCTCTCATGTCTCTCCCCTTCCCTGTATGCTTCCCAGCATGGCAGATGCAGCCAGGCAGAGAAAACACCAGTCACCTCACACGCTCCAGGGATGAAAACTTGTAAATCAGTAATATTGTGTCACCAAGCAGAGCTTTGAATAAGGCCCTAATTGTAGCATTTCTGTGGAAGAACCACTAAATGAGTAGCTGGGATGTCAAATAAAGAGAAGGTGATGAACATCAGGAAGTGCTTCTGGAGAGGTGTGTTGAGGAGAATGGCGGGGTGGGTGAAAGGGAAAGAGCTGGGAAAGCAGTTGATAAAAGGAAACTTTGTATTACACTAAGGAAAATTCTGTGAGAAATTAAAGCCCACACAAGAACAAAGATGAGCAAAGAGCTCCAGACGCTCAGCAGTGCTTCAGTTCGTTGTCTGGAGTCTTTGACAGAAGATATGATTCATCAGCTCCCACATACACCTTTTTTTAAATATGCATGCTCATTTCAACAAATGTGAAATTTCCAGGAAAAGCAAGAGCACAGCACATCCACGCAGCTCTGAACAGCCTGGCGTGGGCACACTGATGCCATGACAAGAATGCCAACCATGTGTGGCACAACCACCGTGCCATCTTCTGCCCAAGGGGCGGGCAAGAGAGAACATCTCCCTCTTCTTCCCTCCCTTCCACTGATTCCCTTGGGAAAGATCTGGGTTCTCTCTTGTCTGGGTTGAGTGATTCATCTCTTGCACATATATGAGGGAAAAGAACAAAAAATATATATCCCTCTCCTGCGGGACAGCTAAGACACAAGGTTTGGTGGATAGATCAGCATGCCTGGAGATCCAGAAGGCCTTTGAATAACTATCCAGGGGGTGCTGAGAGCCTGTCACATGCTGCAAAGTTGTCCTCTGCTGGCCACCATTTGTTTTTACAAAAAAAAAAAACAAAACAAAACAAAACAAAACAAAACAAAACAAAAAAAAAAACAAAAAAAAAAAAAAAAAAACCAAAAAAAAAAACCACATAAAATACTTTAGAGCTCATAACCAGGGGGAAGAAACAGTCACACAAAAACCTGATATGAAAAACATGTGGGGTTGGATGTAGTAACACCTGCCTGAATCTTCACCAGTCTCATACATCAGCTTCAGCAGGTGAGAACTGGCACATCCATAATGACATACGGCTCAAAAAGCTAGTAACATCAGAAATATAAGTGTTAAAGTTTTCCACTTTCAGAATATTTGACCAAGATTGATAAGAGCACTAAACCCTCTCCTCCCTGTCACACCACTCAAAGTGTCACGATCCTTTGGGAAAAGCCAATTTTTCTATCTGTGTCCCTCATAATCCAGAAACAGGACCAGTGATTTAAATAAAAACAAACAAACAAAACTTCTTATACTTTATAAGTAAATATAGTTAAATGCTCAGGCACTTTTATACTGCCTTATTCATGTTTGTATAAATAATGTAATAAAATCCACTATCAAAAATAACTGAAGCTTCTCCAGAGTTTTCATCTTCTTGAATCTCGTGCTGCAAAATTTAGGGATCTTTGACTCAGAATTTATGTCTGACTTGCCACTGAGTACCATCACCTCTGCTGGTGAGAACAGCCTGAGTTATCACTCTGGCTATGAACTGGACTAGATGACCTCATAGGTCTTTTCCATCCTTGCTTCCTGAAACTCTATTAAAGGCTGCTGTCAAAATCCCACCTCAGTGTACACTGCCAGGACAGGAGGGGGCATTTCAGTTTGCAGTCAAAGCAAAAAACTGGAATATGTGAAATTAAACTTCTATTTTTTTTCTCCCATCCCAGCTGATAGGGGTATGGATATACATCAGCAAGAGAAAAATGAATATTCCTCAAAATGCTCAAAATAACTTGGTGAGTTAGACCTATTTTCCAAAGAAAATGAGATATAGAGAAAAGTCAGAGGTTTTTTCCTTTCTATTGCCAACCTTGTTAACACCAAGAGACTGACAGCTGGATTATTATGTGGGACAAATATTTTCTTTCAATAAGAAAAAGAGATAAATTAGAAGAGATAATTGGTTTACACGTCTGTGTTGTAAACTCAATATATTCACTGTGTACAAACTGTGTTGAGTGTGGCCGAGAGTTTGAAAGCTATGGATGTGAGTAAGCCCACCCGAATTACCACCTCCCAGGATGGCGAATGAAGTCAATACTGTCTTTTTATAAACCTGGGAGGATTAAATATCTTAAATGCATACCTACAGCCAGACCAATACAGGGTAATATCGCCAGTATAATATAGTATAATATAGGCAGTTATTTTTTCATGGAATCACAGAGTCATGAAATGGCTTGGGTTAGAAGAGAGACCTAAGAGAACATCCAATTCCAAGCACTCTGCCATGGGCAGGGACACCTTCTGCTAGAAAATAAGAGGGAGAGAGGGAGGGAGGGAGGGAAAGAAGTTGCAGAAGGAAGTTTGGAAGGAAGGAAGTTTGGAGGGAAGTTCGGAAGGAAGTTCGGAAGTTCGGAAGTTCGGGAGGGAGGAAGGGAGGAAGGGAGGAAGGGAGGAAGGGAGGAAGGAAGTTGCGGAAGGAAGTTGCGGAAGTTGTGGAAGGAAGTTGCGGAAGGAAGGAAGTTGCGGAAGGAAGTTGCGGAAGGAAGTTGCGGAAGGAAGTTGCGGAAGGAAGTTGCGGAAGGAAGGAAGTTGCGGAAGGAAGGAAGGAAGGAAGTTGCGGAAGGAAGGAAGTTGCGGAAGGAAGTTGCGGAAGGAAGGAAGGAAGGAAGTTGCGGAAGGAAGGAAGTTGCGGAAGGAAGTTGCGGAAGGAAGGAAGTTGCGGAAGGAAGGAAGTTGCGGAAGGAAGGAAGTTGCGGAAGTTGCGGAAGGAAGTTGCGGAAGGAAGTTGCGGAAGGAAGTTGCGGAAGGAAGTTGCGGAAGGAAGTTGCGGAAGGAAGGAAGGAAGGAAGGAAGGAAGTTGCGGAAGGAAGGAAGGAAGGAAGGAAGGAAGGAAGGAAGGAAGGAAGGAAGGAAGGAAGGAAGGAAGGAAGGAAGGAAGGAAGGAAGGAAGGAAGGAAGGAAGGAAGGAAGGAAGGAAGGAAGGAAGGAAGGAAGGAAGGAAGGAAGGAAGGAAGGAAGGAAGGAAGGAAGGAAGGAAGGAAGGAAGGAAGGAAGGAAGGAAGGAAGGAAGGAAGGAAGGAAGGAAGGAAGGAAGGAAGGAAGGAAGGAAGGAAGGAAGGAAGGAAGGAAGGAAGGAAGGAAGGAAGGAAGGAAGGAAGGAAGGAAGGAAGGAAGGAAGGAAGGAAGGAAGGAAGGAAGGAAGGAAGGAAGGAAGGAAGGAAGGAAGGAAGGAAGGAAGGAAGGAAGGAAGGAAGGAAGTTGCGGAAGTTGCGGAAGTTGCGGAAGTTGCGGAAGTTGCGGAAGTTGCGGAAGTTGCGGAAGTTGCGGAAGGAAGGAAGGAAGGAAGGAAGGAAGGAAGGAAGGAAGGAAGGAAGGAAGGAAGGAAGGAAGGAAGGAAGGAAGGAAGGAAGGAAGGAAGGAAGGAAGGAAGGAAGGAAGGAAGGAAGGAAGGAAGGAAGGAAGGAAGGAAGGAAGGAAGGAAGGAAGGAAGGAAGGAAGGAAGTTGCGGAAGGAAGGAAGGAAGGAAGTTGCGGAAGGAAGTTGCGGAAGGAAGTTGCGGAAGGAAGTTGCGGAAGGAAGGAAGTTGCGGAAGGAAGGAAGTTGCGGAAGGAAGGAAGTTGCGGAAGGAAGTTGCGGAAGGAAGTTGCGGAAGGAAGTTGCGGAAGGAAGTTGCGGAAGGAAGTTGCGGAAGGAAGGAAGGAAGGAAGGAAGGAAGGAAGGAAGGAAGGAAGGAAGGAAGGAAGGAAGGAAGGAAGGAAGGAAGGAAGGAAGGAAGGAAGGAAGGAAGGAAGGAAGGAAGGAAGTTGCGGAAGGAAGTTGCGGAAGGAAGTTGCGGAAGGAAGTTGCGGAAGGAAGTTGCGGAAGGAAGGAAGGAAGTTGCGGAAGGAAGTTGCGGAAGGAAGTTGCGGAAGGAAGTTGCGGAAGGAAGTTGCGGAAGGAAGTTGCGGAAGGAAGTTGCGGAAGGAAGGAAGGAAGGAAGGAAGGAAGGAAGGAAGGAAGGAAGGAAGGAAGGAAGGAAGGAAGGAAGGAAGGAAGGAAGGAAGGAAGGAAGGAAGGAAGGAAGGAAGGAAGGAAGGAAGGAAGGAAGGAAGGAAGGAAGGAAGGAAGGAAGGAAGGAAGGAAGGAAGGAAGGAAGGAAGGAAGGAAGGAAGGAAGGAAGGAAGGAAGGAAGGAAGGAAGGAAGGAAGGAAGGAAGGAAGGAAGGAAGGAAGGAAGGAAGGAAGGAAGGAAGGAAGGAAGGAAGGAAGGAAGGAAGGAAGGAAGGAAGGAAGGAAGGAAGGAAGGAAGGAAGGAAGGAAGGAAGGAAGGAAGGAAGGAAGGAAGGAAGGAAGGAAGGAAGGAAGGAAGGAAGGAAGGAAGGAAGGAAGGAAGGAAGGAAGGAAGGAAGGAAGGAAGGAAGGAAGGAAGGAAGGAAGGAAGGAAGGAAGGAAGGAAGGAAGGAAGGAAGGAAGGAAGGAAGGAAGGAAGGAAGGAAGGAAGGAAGGAAGGAAGGAAGGAAGGAAGGAAGGAAGGAAGGAAGGAAGGAAGGAAGGAAGGAAGGAAGGAAGGAAGGAAGGAAGGAAGGAAGGAAGGAAGGAAGGAAGGAAGGAAGGAAGGAAGGAAGGAAGGAAGGAAGGAAGGAAGGAAGGAAGGAAGGAAGGAAGGAAGGAAGTTGTGGAAGTTGCGGAAGTTGCGGAAGGGAGGGAGGGAGGGAGGGAGGGATCCCTGTGCTTTTAGGATCAGAACCCAAGTTACTTTAAAAAAATTGGGCAGGTGTTCCCTTGTGCCTTATGGATATCTGATGATTTATATCTGGAAACCTCCAATAAGGCAGCAGCCAGTGTACAATCATATTTCTGGGGATTTTATCCATCAAAGCTATACAAGAGTTAAACATTGCTGTGTATTATTTTTAGTTGTCTAGAGAAATGTACGGGGAAAAGTACAAAATATAGGACAATATGTTGCAAAAATAAATACCTAAAAAAGAATTAAATGAAACTGAAAAACAAAATGTATATGATTACCATTTCAAACAGGGAAAGACTGACCCATTGGATACTCCTGAGAATGCTCCCCCATGCAAAGGTATTCATATTCATATATATCAGCATTTGTAAGATCCAGCACAACATTGGGATCATTTAGTTTAAAATATACTGTGCACTCAGCAGGATACATCTGCTTTATATTAGTCTTGTGGAAATACTATAAAGGGCTTTGGGGGGCTTTTCAGTTTTTTCTGTTTTTACTTGGTGGATAATTGGGATAAAACTGAACTTGTGTAAAAAAGAAAGCAACTCATAGTAGAAATACCTTAGTATCCTAAGATGCCAAAAAGGAAACAGAAGTCTGAAAATTAATTAGGTAGTTTTAAGGAAATATTTACTAAAAATATCTCATGGTATTTCAATATTCTCTTTATCATTTTATTGCAGTATGGTGTTTTTGTATCTATTCTGGCAACATGAAAATTTATATTTTGATACTTAATACAACCACAGCTCTGGTTCCAGATCAACTGATCACCTATTGGGACTGAGTCAAGTCTGTTCACCTTGTACTGTCATTAAAACACGTGCAAAGCTAGGAACCGGTTTAAACTGATCTGATTTGTGGCATCTTTCCTGCAATTTGTCATTCTCCTTGCACAGATGCAAATGACAAAGGAAGGGAGAATCAGGCCCTCTGTGCTGACAAAGGGCTCTTATCTTCACAATGTTTTGCTAGCTGATCATACTGTTTCTTTGTCCTTTCATTTAAGGGTCATCAAGATAAAAGTGTTTGTTTGAATTCTTTTTTTCTCTTTCTTGCACCCAAGCCCTGTTATACATAATGTTCCTGCTAAGGTCATACTGTTGTTCCCTAAATATGCTTCTGCACAGCTTCATGGGCTGCTCTGCTTTCATAATTTTACTTAATAAAGGAATAATGTAAGGTCTTCAAATAGAAAAGACAATTAGTATGAAAGGAAGCTTAAACACCATTCTCTCCTAACTTCCCCTTCACAATCTTTCAAACCAACATAATTTGGGGGGATGTCCCCTTTTTCTATGCCCTGTCCTCAGGTCCCCAGCCCCAGCTCTGCTTTGAGACAGGGCAGAAAGGACTTATCTAAACAGGGTTGTGCAGCCTCAGCGTCAGCATCTCATACAATCTGAGATCAGGAGCTGCTACAGTCATCTGTTTACTTTCTTTTTCAACTTAAATAAAACAAGAGGGGGGAAAATGTTCGAACGAGATAGCTCCTGCTTATGTGAGCGATTCATGGGGAATAAAAATAAAAATCTATTTATCTTCAACCACTTGCAATGAATTATGAATACAGAGGTGTTGCCAATTTGCATAGAGCACGTACACACAGCTCATTCTTGCTTAATCCTTTTGCTTGAGCTTTTTATTTTTTCTTATTATTATGAATTCAAGCACAGAAGGCAATTTCAGCATCTGAACTATTTAGAGAGGAGACTGATTATGTTATTATGGAGAAAACTGGTTTTCATCAATTGATTTGGCAAATTCAGGCTCAGACACTCTCCAGTTCCCTGGTCTCCCATCTTGATTACTGTGACATCCTGCTCAACCTACTTTGATTCATATTTCTATGGTATCAGCCATTCAAAGCATAAGCAGCAAAGCACAGAAATGAGCAACCATTAGTTTACCAGCAACATTTCAGTTTCTGATCCTTGCTTCTTTTATTCCTTGTCCACCACAACTTTTCCAAGAGCTTAGTTTCAGCATCTTTAAAACTGCTTCTGTCTGCACCCAGGACAACACTGATGCTGAGGAAAACTGGGTTCAATGGAATGAAGTGCAAAGTATAATTCTCCTTCTGAGGGCAGAAATTATTTCAAGAGTGTCTCAAGCTAAGAAGGTTGGTAAAAAGGTATTACTGAGGTTCCAAGGCTTCTTTGTAGAGAAATTGAAGATTGCATCTTTGCATTTTTTAGAGAGGACTAGGCTGGGAGTGACATCTCTGTTTGATCACCCCTGGTTCACTGGATTAATGACCTGAACCTTAGCTGGATGCTGTTGCCTTTGACTGCAGTGATGGCATACACATGTAACACAAGGATACAGAAGAGAGAAGAGTTTAAAAATAAACCCGAAAAGCAACGGCAACAAAACTGCCAAAAACACGGTATATGAAATAACAAGGGGAAAAAAGCAGAAGTAGAAAAATTACAGATGGAGAGTGGCTTGGAAGGTGAAGGGGAACAACAAAAGGCAGTGACGGTGGGAGTTGTCACTTGAATGAGGCCACGAAAAGAGATGAGGATGTGAAGAGATCCAGTAAGATGCCAATCTATAAGCAGAAGAATTAGGGTGCAAGAGCCATAAAAAGGTACCCTTTGATCTACAATGAGAGTCATCCACATCAGTAAAGTGGAAGAAAAGGACTAAGTAGATGAAAAGAGCAAAATAGATTGAGAGAATTGAGACCAGAAAAAACACTTTTTGGTTTAGCTCAGGCGAGGAGGTCACTAATGGCTTTGGCCAGGTGGCTTTCAGCAGAGGGGAGGAGTTGTGAGCAGCACAGAGGTGCTCAAAAGGGAAAGCAGGAGGAGCAGAACTTAAGGCAAAATGAGGCATGCTCTGGAATTTTGGAGAACAGGGAGGGAGGGGCAGGAAGGTGGAGGAGGGCAGGCTGAAGAGGCAAATGGAAGGTGCAGGGCATCACGGCAGCACTGGGTGATGTTGGTGCAGAGCCATCCTGAGGCATCGCTACTTTGGAACAGTTTTCTGTTCCTTTGTTTCTTTTCACATCCCCAAGACTTGCTCTCACCAGTGGAAAAAAAACAAAACAAAACAAAAAAAACAAACAAACAAACAAACAAAAAATTAAAAAAAAAAAAACACCACCAGAAAACAAAAAAGTCAAACAGACAGAAAAAAAGAGAAATTATGACTGGCAAAGCAGGAAAATTAATGGCGTCAAGTACAGCAAAGCACTGTCACGGCCCAGAGCTCCATCCTGTAATAAGTGAGTGGCCCAGATGTCAAAAGGGTTAGGGCATTCCCTGCTGACACCGACAGGCTCCTGAGAGGGAGCCCTCATTTACAGCATGCTGAAATAGGAGAGGGAGAGAAGGAAACGAGGTGGAAGATAACTGAGAAGTAAATTGATTTACATTTAAATGTTATGTTTTTATTACTATTTTTTTCCCACTCCATGTGAAATCTCATCCTTTAAATTAGACAAACCGGGGTAAAATATTTTTTATAGTGTGAAAAAAAATGATTGACATTCTGAGGTAATACTTTTTAAATTCCTCCAATTAAACAAAGCGAATTTAATTTTAAGTTTAATTAAAACGAAATTTAATTAGAAAGAAGATTAAATTTTAATTAAATTTCTCCAAAATCCTTATCCTTGCCTTTACTGCTAATATTTCTCTCGGAACCAAATCCCTTTTTAATATTCTTAAATTCTATTCTAGTAAACTTCCCCTTTATATTAAAATTATATCTGCCTGGATGTTCTCGCTACCAGGGAAAAAAAAATCATTGCCCCTTTTAAAATACTTGAAGAGTACACCTGAGACACAGAGTAACTCAAGAGCAACCAGTGGAACATTTGGATATGCTCTGAGTGCAACACCACTAAATTAACCCTCCTCCTACTGAACAGTTTGCAGGCAGGGAAGCATCTGTGTGTCACCAGTCCTTTCCTGCATGCAGCTCTCTGCTGCTCAGCACACCCGTGATGTCGGTACTGCTCAGCATTTTCTGTGCTCTGCTTGGGCGTCCAGTTTTCTTCTCTTCTGCTGAAAGTTTTTTGGGTGGGTTTTATTATGCTTGTTTGTTTGCTTTGTTATGTTACATTTGGGTTTTTTTCATAGAATGTTTTGGTTTCGAAGGAACCTTAATTATCATCCAGTTCTAATTCCCTCTGCTATAGGCAGGGACACCTTCCACTATCCGAGGTTGCTTCAAGCTCATCCAACCTGACCTTGGACACTTCCAGGGATGGGGCAGCCACAGGTTCTCTGGGAAACCTGTGCCAGGGCCTCACCACCTTCACAGACAATAATTTCTTCCTGATATCCCATCTCTCCCTGCCCTCTTTCAGTTTGGAGCTGTTCCACTGTGTCCTATCATTGAGGACCCATGCCAGAACTCCCTCTCCAGGTGTCTGGAGAGCCTCTTTTGGCTGTGAAGAGGCTCTAAGGTGTCCCTAGAGTCTTCACTTCTCTGCTGCAGGCTGAACAGCTGCAGCTCTCTCATCTGCTCTCTCTTCCATTTGCTCTAGTCTGCTGGAGAGGTTTGCCTCAGTCACAGCACCCATGATGGACTGAGTTGATACTGTCTTTTGTTTACCTCACATTCCTGTGATATCAACTCCAGTCTCCATAGCAGACAAAACTGTCTGGTGCCATAATGCTTCTGTAAAGGCTTGCAAAGCTCTGCTCTGCTGCAGGAGGCAGCTAAAGCACCAATGCACCCACTTTGCCACCCTGAATCTCTTAGGATGCATCTCCTGTGCACAGCCCTAGAGGGACTGGACACCACCCAGCAGGTGCAGACTGGAGGCAGCCATAGCAGGACAATGCTTTGTCCCAAGCCTTCTTCTCTCACTTTCAATTTTGTTCTTTTTCCAGCAAAGGCAACCATGTCCCATTGCAACAACGAGGTGAAAGGTGAGCTGGATGTGCTGGGAAGTGGACAGGCAGGATGGCACTTAGTGTGACTTTCCAGAGCATCCGTGTCAATCATCTCCTGATACCTGAGTGAAGCAAGCTGTCACAGCCTCTGTCCACCCCCGTGACCCCTCAGCCCAGCAGTCTGGTGGCTCCACCTCAGGGTCACAGCGTAGCAAAGCTGTTGCGGAACTGCGTCAGCCCGAGGTTTGTGCTGGGGCCAAGGGGTGGGAGGATGAGAAGGATGCCAGCCAGCACTGGCCCTTGAGCCATGTTCAGGGTTTCTGTCCCCAGGACCTTCCACACTCATTATGAGTATGTGACCCATCAACCCTGAGAACAGCCCATGTTTATTTTAGTGCGTTGCTGTGGTGACCACTTATCTTGCCAATGGATACCGACTTGCAAAGCATCATTATTTGGTAGTTACTCTTACATGTAAAAACTCAACTGCTGGACTCATATGCTATCTGCCTGCCCCAGCATCCCTCCTTTAACAGGAATCAGAACCAGGCACTTCAGAAATTCTGTAACAGGCCATTTACAAAATCCTGACTATAGATGAGGCTTTGTCGACACACTTGTCAACTAGAAAAGTCACACACCCACTTAAAAAAAATATTGCAAATGCCTATGTCTATGAAACCAAATTTTTCTCTTTTTTTTTTCTTTTTTTCTGTTGTTGTTGTTGTTGCTTTTTGGACAACAACCTCCATGAGATGCTGAGTGGTGCTGCAGAATATTCATCAAACTTTTGAAGGACCAGTCACAAAAACATTTGGCAGGATTCATAGAGCTCCATTTACTTTTCAAGGGAAAACAAATAAAATGCAACTCCTCTGCTGAAATTAAAGTGGTTATACATTGGAAGGGCATCCAAATAAGATGCAACATCCCTACTGATATTAAAGAGGAGTTCCCAGGAGATGCTGTGTGTGCAAGGCCACTCCCAACTGCCTCACTTGCGAGCTATCACAGTCCACATACCAGACTGCATCTTTAGAAATACTCTAACAACGACCTGCCTACTTTAGTGACTTCTTTTCTAGTAGTCAATATTTCTGAGGTCAGTCAGGTTGTTCCTAAACAGCAGTCTTCGGGTTTTTGAGAGGTTTTTTGTTGTTGTTGTTTTTGTTTGTTTGTTTGTTTGTTTTAAATAATCTTTCTATGTTTCCTTACCCTAAAGTAATCTATTTTGTCCGTGAGGACATTGTGCTCACCTTTTGATCTTCATGCTTTCCATGTCTCTCTCCCACACACTGCAAAAGTCAGCAGGAGCTGATCTTTCTCCTCACCAGCTGTCCAGCCTGGCTGGGGTTTCTGAACAGAGGAATTATTGCCTTGTGGGGCTTTTCTTTTTGTCTTCCCTATCTATCTTAAAAATAAACAAGGACCAAATGACAAAAATCCATACACTACCAGCCTGTGCTGCAGGCAGTTACACAGTTACAGTGATTGGAAAACACGTGGAGCAGGGATTGATTAAAATATGGTGGGCCAATGGCACTATGCATCTTATTTCATTCACAGATGTAGTCCTAAAAGTATTCTAGGACAGGCTTGAGAACATGGTGATAATCTTTTATTTATAGTGATTAAATCATTAACATGATGAAAATTTATATTCTTGTTTCTGTGTGCCACTGCTCATTTCCAAAAATCTCTTTTGGGCGGGAGATATTTTTATTACTAGCTTCATTTAGAATAGGATCAACACAGATGAGGTCTAGTAAGCAATGCTAAGATATAAATAGGAATGGAAACAGGCAAAGAAAGTAACATTACCACATTTTTTAAGTGAGAAACTGAGGTATAGAAAAATCAGAAGTGGGTACCAGCTACCTGAAAGTGCTCTCCCCAGTTAAAGAGCTCCACAAAATTCACCTGCAAAATATGCTGCAAAACAGTGAATTCAACCTTGAATTTTAGAGTCTTAGACTGCTACCTCAAGAAAAAATAATATATTTTTTTAAAATGCAAAACAAAATGCAAAACAAAATTAAGAGATAAGACAGAAGATTTTTACTGCCAATGGAAATACTCATACAATTATGATATCATATGGATGATGAAATATGATGCTGTCTAGATATGTTGGATAAAATCATGACATTATGATTCAAAAATGCAGCAGAAGAAGATAGCAGATGCATATGCTTGTCACCCCATTGGATGTTCTTTCTGAGAGCATGCTCTGGGCCACATTTTTACCCAGTGGGTTTTGTGACACTGAGCTGGAAACTCTTCACATGTCGGTGCTGTGTCATGGTAAGCTGTATCTCTTGATGGCTTGGTGTTTGAGAAGGTAAGACTTTGAAACAAACCACGAAAACAGACATGAAACTGAAAATAAAAGCCCAAGAGCATGGTACTTTCTCCATTTAGTGGATCTGGACTTTTTCAGGTGATATACCCAACCTGTTGGTCAGAATTTGTCTGCAGAGGAGAAGGGATACAGGCAGCGCTGGACTGCACAAAGTCAGTGGTCAATCTGATTCAGTATGTCACCTGCCAAAGAGGCATCAGAAGAAGGTTCAAGACATTTCTCTCATGAGAGAACTTCCCTGCTTTCGCACAGAAGGTTAAGGTCTTCTCAATCCTGGATGTATAAGGATTTATTTCCTTTCTCTTGTTCCTGTTGAAAGAAAACTGTTCTTTACCGTTTAGAGTATTCTGCAGACTATCTGGTGAGTAAGGAGCTTTCATTGCATAGACACAAAAATAGAGAGTTTTATGGGGTGTGTTTCATTCCCGATGGGTGCCCACCAGCCATGACTACTGCCCTTTGGGCCACACAATCAACCTCCTCACTCATGAAGATAAATGTCGTATCAGCCCTGCAGTAAGCCATCATCTATTCTTGAGAAACAAAGAGAGTATATAGCATGACCTTCCTTGAAATATTGGATCTATTTACACGGGTTTGCGTGGACCACATTACTTATGAGTCACCAAGGGGAAACTGAGCTCCTTGTAGATAAAGCGATCAGTGCAAACCACTGTAAATAAATCTGAAATTTCTATGAAGGTCGCACTGTGTCTGATTTATACTTCAGCACTCGATGAAATAATGTTGACCAGGTAAGTGGTTTTCAATTATTTTTTTTTTTATTCACATAAGAAAAGGAAAAAAAGAAAAAAAAAAAACAAACCTTTTTTTGTAGGATAAGGGACTGCTCTATTTAAAGTGTATCTGGTTAGAGAGATGACACATGCCCATGCCCAGGAAGTAAGTTATTGTCTGGCATAAGGCTAAATGTTCCTGGACCTGATTCTGCCACCCTGACTAACCAGGATGACTTGAATGGGCATACAGGGCAGAGAAACCCAGCAGTAGCCACAGATGATCCTTAGACAGTTTGAAGCTCTGTTTTCCTGATTAATCTATATCTTTGTTTTCATTATTAACCCCAGTATAGGTCAAGCCTCAGTGAAACCTTTGTATCACTAAAGTAAGAGCTATCATAAGCACAGGGTTTTGGTCTTGCAAGGTAAGAAATTCTCCAGTGGCCACATTATTGTATTGGAAGTCAGGAATGTTGCTTCTATCATTAATCTGCTTTGTGACCAGTTTCACTTTTCCTTCCAGCTTTCATCTGACCTGTCTGTTAAAGCAGGTGAGCCCTTGGTTTCAGAGGAGTCTAATTGATGCAATTAGGACCAATAATATGAGGACTCCATTTTAGGTTCAGAGATATTGATAGGTTTTCTATTTGCTGATCAAGATGTCACTGGAAGGTGAAAATGGTATCTAGTAAGTGAACTTGATCTCTTTGTATGTCCTTCTGAGCCCCAAAATGCACATTTTAGTGTTCTAAAGAGGGTGAAATAAAAACTATTTTAGAGCACCTAAACTTAGCATGGGAGGAAAAATGTTTTGAGAATTACAGCAAGGTTGAACTTGCTGGGACTGTTACTCATTCTCACAGAAATAAGTTTTATTTAACACAGTAGAAAGCCAAGATTCAGGAAGACTGAAGATCTTCAGAGACACTAAGCAGCCTTGGTGATCACAGCAGATGAACTTCAAATCTGAAAAAGACAATAATGCTCTCTGGAAAAAGAGAAAAGTTGGAGTTACTTCATGACTCTTCTACAATCTCAGGGAAACATGCCTTTAAGATTTCCTGGAAAATATACCCACCACTCAAACTTTAGCCCAAGTTTTTAAAGTCCTTAATAAAATGGCCTGAGTTAGAAGCTGATCTGAAGAACAGCCTTCCAGGGAGTTTGGCTACAATAAGGTTTTTATAAACCAGACTGAGATTTTAAAAACAAATTGGTTAATTTAAATCTGACTGGGACCAGACTTTTGCCAGCCTCAGCAGTTCTGCCACACCTCAGGACCTTTTATCAAATCTATGCCTCAGCAAATTTAAATGCTAGTTTAACTGCTGTTGTTAGTTAAATGACAGTTAATTACATCCTTGTAGCTCAGATTAATCGCCTTAGCATATGAGTAGCTTACACATTGGACAGGATGTATCTGAAATGTCCCTGGGAAAGCTGAGTCAGAGCAGCAGCTTTCTCTTCACTGTGAAACCACCTTTCTGCCCCACCAAGGGCAAACCTGAGCACCCATCAGCTCCTCAGTGCCATCCTCAGGTACAGGAGGCGTCAGCTGGGCTGGTCACTGCCTTCTCAGGGAAAGGATTGAGAACAGCCTCATGGCACACTGAACTGGCAAAAGCACTGGAACAAGTTCCCTGAAGAGGCAGTGGATGCCACATCCCTCATAACGCTCAAAGTTAGGATGGATGGGGCTCTGAGTAACCTGGTCTAGATGGAGATGTCCCTGATCATTGCAGAGGTGTTGGACTAGATGACCTCTAAAGGTCCCTTCTGACCCAAACTATGTTGTGATTCTATAGGATTGGAGACTAAAAAATTCCTAAAGTAGAATGATCACATTAAACAGGTGGAGGTTTATTTTGCTGCTATTATTAACACCATTATGATTGTGTCAGTCCTTCTCACAAGTACCAGACAGAAAGAAACCCCAAGCTGTCCCAGTTCCTGTGTAAATTCCAATCCACATCCTAGAAAACTGCCACTTAAACTTTACAGGTAAATTACATCGAGTGATTGCTATTTAATTTGAGTGTAATGGCTTTAAAGTAATTGCACTGCAAAACCATCTATGTAAAATATTAATTCATATTCTTATTTATTTCATGTGTCAGTTGGTTTTGCTGCCTTCTCTTCATCCGGTTTTATCAATAGTCTGGCGACCCTCAAAGACCATTTGAGAAGTGGCACAGCCTTGGCAAGGGCTAAATCCTAGCAGAAGACTCTCTGAAACTCACTGTAAAGCTCTCCCATTCTGTTGCTCCACAGACCCTGCTTCACCATCTGCCTTGTGAATTAGATTTTTTGTTGCTGTATTTCACAGATTTAAAAATATGGTTATTATGATCCATAAACCAGCTTTCACAGAGATTATTAATTAAGCCCCAAATATTGTACTGACGTGCTTTGTGAAATATGTCTCCAATGTCAGAGCACTGCTGCTGCTATGACCCATCTGCATAATACTATCTCAGAGTGCTTAAAGGCCCCAAGTTTTGTGTTTGCTGCAGGGGTTTGGTGGAGGGGGGGAAGTTTTGTTTTGTTATCCCTTGTAGCAGTTCAAGAAGTAAAACCTGGAGCCTTAAAATCAGGTGGGTGAGATAAATTGAAACGGATCTTACTGCTCCCAAACACTCTCCTGGAAACAATGGCATCTTGACATTTTATCAGTCACTCATGCGGTCATTCTCAGCGGTATCAGCCAGAGCTTGAAGGATAGAGCCGTAAAGAAAGGATTGTCAGCCATAAACATTCCTCAAAACCATGAAAGCCACAAATGAAAGCTTAAGTAATGGAGGACGGAATACCCTTGATATTTCAACAATTACCTGCAACAACAGGCTTTGTTCAGAGCCCGGGCCATTTTTTTAAAAGCCTTTAGTTGTCATGGCCAGAATAGGATAGGGAGGGGGAAAAAAAAAGAAAAAAACAGAGAAAAAAAAAAAAAAAAGAAAAATGGAAAAAAGAAAAAGAAATAATAAGAAAGAGAAAAAGAGAAGTATTAAAAGCTCTGCTGTGAAAAGATAAACTTGAGTGGCTACATACATGAGGAAGTTTATGGAAATTTTTTATTTTTTAAAAATCAAGAGTTTTTACCAGAGATTAGAATTATTAGATAGATAGATAGTGAGATACTTCTTTTTTTTTTTACTTTTTTCTCTGAGTGATCATTAGAAAAACATTCATGCTGCTAAGCTGTTACTTCTCTGGTCAATTCTGATGTCAAATTACAGAAGAAAAAAATTACACTTGCAAGCATATGACAATTTGAAGGAGCTTCGGTAACAGGCAGAAGTGAGCAAGTGGAAGAACAAAAGTGAATTCAGCTTCATTACACTTCAGGGAAAATACTATATTTATGTGCAGGATTCTTTTTTTTTTTGTTTTTTTTTTTTTTTTTGGTTTTGTTTTTTTTTTTTGTTGTTGTTGTTTTTTTGTTTTTTTTGTTTTGTTTTGGTTTTTTTTTTTTTGTTTTTTGTTTTTTGGTTTTTTTTTAATCTAGTTTTAAATTGTCTTTGTGCAAATATTTTAGCAATTTAGAGCTCATAGAAACAAAGCAAAATGTAGTGCTTGGTATCTAAGTCAACCCAGACTCTGGAGGTAGCAAACATGAAAGGTTAAATGTTCTAGAAATTGCATTTGTAGAGTTTCTCAATTTAGGAGATTAATAGTTACTCAAAGCAATGGATAAATATTAGTAAAGGACCATTAGCAGGGAAAAATACATCAGTGAATCAGAGCTCCTCAGCTTATCAGATCAATTTTAAACAGGTTTATCTTGGACTTTTCCAGCACCTTAATAAGGAACAAATTGGTTTTTTACCTCTTTTTGTTTCCTGAGATTTTGTTGATTTTTTGTTGTTTGGTATATCCAACCATTAATACAAATGGGTCAGTGGCATAAGAGTGTTAATTCCCTCTCCTTGCAGGTTCCTGAACACCATAGTTTTATGAAAGTTCCCTTTTATTGCTCATGGTCACCAAAAAATTTCCAACAAATGAGTTACTACTGTTTAATGTTTCCTACAAAGGAGGAAGAGACCAAGTAATGAATGTAAACAAACCCAGAAACAGAAGACTAGCTTTTTTTGCCTTTTATATACATACATATATATACATAGACAACAATAGGAACAGCTAAGCTGGAGCTTGTTCACTGGCATGACTAAGCCTGTGGTCAGAAAAAAAAGAATCATATCCTGTGTTTACAAGCAAATATTAAACCAGGCAATTGAATAGGAAAGCTCTGTTTTAACTTTTAGATCTCCATGAAGTTTAAAAAAAAAGAAACAAAATTAAACCAAACCAGCCAAACAAAAAACACAGAAATAAATTAAAAAAAAAAAAAAAGGAGGTTGATGGAGAATGATATTTAAAATACAGTCCTTGCTAAAGCAACAGAACACACTCAATATACTTTATTAATGGTAGAGCAGAGAGCACAACAGGTACTCTCTGTTTTAACTGCTCACTTGTTCATGTAGAAACCTGAGTTCATTCACAACGCTCCAGGACATGCCTGTGGCCCCTCACTGTCATTCCAAAAAAACTGCAGGTCCCCATAAATCCTAGACCATTTCTGACATGGTGATGTGGATCTCTTAAACACCGAAGATTGTCTCAGATAATTCAAAACACCCAGGGGAAAGAAAGTAGAATTAACTTGGAGAGCTAAACCATCTAAGACACGGCAGACAACTGCCTCTGGGCCAAGCATCTCGTTGACTATTGACTTCTGTGGGCTTCAAATGACATTTGGCACCTAAGTGCTTCTGTGAAGCTGACTACAGGATCTTTTTCCCTGGGGTACTTCTGTCTGGAGTTCATAACATTGCTCTGCAACTTGGGGGCTGGGTTTTGCTCCTGACCAGTTGAGTAAATCTTGATGATCCAATACCCACCTCTGCTTTCATTTGGCATTTTGGTGTATTTAAACTGCTGCCTGCAAGGCTAAATTTCTCTTTGCCACTGTAAAAGGAGTCCAGACTCTTTTGGACACTGTCAAAGGCTTCCACAGTCTTTGAATACAGTTTGTCATTTTGGAAGGGTGCTGGAAACTGTTTATGCCCTGAGGTGTCTGTGAGATGGAAAGTAGTTACCTTGTGGACCTGTAAAATCTCATGGAGAAATTTACCCTCACCTCCATCAGCACATGTATGTTTCCTGGAGGAGGAACATCATGCAATACACTTCTACCCATGGACTTCACAGACCAGGGACAGCTGCTCATTCTCCTCTTGGCCATATAAACCTGTCAGAATCCTGCAAAAGTCTTAGTTTACATAAAGCATAACTTTTCACCAAAAAATCCTAACAGGTTTTCACATTAGAAGTTTGTTTTATACATAATTCTGACGTAGAAGGTCTAACAGGATAATTCAGATATCTGTTTGTACCAACTGCAGCTGGCAAACAGATGAAGCTGACCTTATACATTTTTTCTTATAATCGGCATTGTCTGAGTTCTGCAAAGAATGATGTTAGGAAGCTTAGAAGTTTTCTAAACTGGATTTCTTTTGGATTCATATATTCATCCCATTTTCATGACAAAAAAAACCCGTTCTTTTTGTGTGAATGCTTCATGTTTTTATAGGGGAAAAAACTGAGTTACCATGAGGTTAAATGTTGCAGTAAAGGTTTGCAAATACAAAGCTACACTTCTACTTCCTCCAATGAAATATGCATTTCATCTTCCATGAAGACTTGTTTCTTGCTAGTCTCTGTCAGCAGGAGCCATCAACATAACAGTGTTTTGCTGACCTGTGAAAGAGCTGCTGGTAACCACTACTCAAGAGCTCCATTAGGATGGAATCATTTAAGCTGATTCTGTAACAATGCAAAACTTTTGCAAAATGAGGTTAGAAGGTTGATGCATTTTATATAACAAAATGCAACCGTTTTGGGTCTGAACTTGTGAGCTGCTGAATAGTCTCAGCTTCCATTAACATCACAGACATGCTCAGCATTTTATGAGATCAATATCAATGAAATCTAAAATCTTAAGATAATGTTTTAGTTACAGTAATAGCAGTGAAAGTGCATAGGAATTTGAAGGCATTTCCAAAATAAAAGAAACAAAACCCATAGCATGTTTACTTGTTACTGATGACAGTTCCTATTTAAATCTTTGCTTTGTTTTGCATTGCCCTGCCTTACCTTCCTTCCTCTTTAATCTGGACTACCTCCTAGAATACATAGTAAAGCTAATCTAATTAATGACTTAATCTATTTTTTGCCACTGTTCCTCAACCGATCACCAAGTATATTAATTTATTAATGGTTACTTGGGCAGTTCTAGTTTTTAATGAGTACAACATAACACAGTCAGCCCATTAAACATAATGAAAGGGCCAGTAACCAATGTAGATGAATCAAATCAGAAGTCTACCCTGAAAAGAATCAAGTCCAGTTCCCTGGGGTTTTTCTCAGGAAAGTTTATAATTTAGTCACACATATAAATGTACTAAACACTATTGCAAACCTTTTTGAGTTCAGTTGCCTCTAACTGGAGGCAGGTTCCACAGCCATATTCTTCTAACAGATACAAATTTTATCATGTTTTTCAGGCTAAATATATTAATTTCTAGTTTATCCCTATAAAAAATATCGTGGTGAAACCATTAATGCCCATTGCATCTGAACGCATAAAGGTTTTAAGTTTTTTCTGGAATATGTTCAAGATTGTCCATTCCCATTGATCGCAGCAGGCCTGAACAGAGTCCACCAGGAAGATCAGAGCTAAGATACTTCCAAAAATTTCATCAGTGCAAGTAGAAAAAGCACTGCTAAGGAGCAAGTAAAATTATAGTTTGTGGGAAGTTATAAACCATTTCCCAAAAATATCCTTTAATCTTGAAACTTCTAGTACTTGAACACAGAGATCCCTCCTCTTTCTCAGGTTATTTATCATTTTTAGAGGCTATAAATTATACACACCGAGCACCAATTTTATACATCAACAACCATAACAATGCAGTTGCAAAACAGAACACTCTGAAGGGTATGTTCCCCTTTCAAAAAGGATAAGGAAGAATAATAATGAAATGCCAAAGTCTGCAGTAACGTTTTCTGTTCAAGGATCTCAAACTGTTAAAAGGGAGCCATTAACCTCATTAAACACCTGTGAGACAGGAATCTAGCCATTATCTTCACTGCTTTCCATGAAGAGGAAGAGTGGGGAGGATATCCTAACATTTGTGCACCTTAAGGGTAAGTTTTCCACTTTTGCTATGACTGGTTCAACTCCATCAGTTTTAAGCAAATTCAGGAGCAATATATTGATTGTTCTGAGCCAGGACAGATTACATGATATATAACATGCTGACAACAATGCTGGATAGATCAGGCTCCTAACACCAACTGACTGACTGTTGTTAGTATTGACATTAAGTTAATTCATTGGGAGGAAAAGTTGTACTATAGAAATCAAAAGTGCACATCACCACCTTCTCTCAAGCCAGGGATTAACTGAGGGAGTTTAGGATCTCCCATCACCTGGAAAGGAGCATGTTTGTCTCTTAGGAGAGCTTGCCACAGATTGGAAGTAGGGAGTTGCCTCAACTCCCTGCCAAGGGGGACATCCTGAGTGAGGAGGGCTGAGTGGCAAAGCCAGGGCTGGCAGGATGCTGCACCACTTTTCCTCCTGGATAGCTCCTAGCAATCACCATTTAGCTGAGTTCTGGATCACAGATCAGAGCTAACCTCCCCCTAGTCACTGAAGAGTGACTGTGAAAGATCAGGCTTTCACTCTTGTCTATCTAGAGAAGCCTAGAGCTGAACTTGGCAGCCTGAGTTTTATTATATTCAGCAGCAATTCAACAGCATATGGAGCACTATTCAACCTACCCAAAAGTGGGTACTGCAGTCTGAATGTAGAACTGAATCCCACCCTGTTTTCATTGCTGCTGTCAGGCATCCTATTTTTCAGATACTGAGATGCCAGAGCTGTCTGTCTCAGTCTTTTCCCTGTGTGTTTATAGTCTGTGTGACATTTTGACTCCTGCTTTTGCTTCATTAACAGTATTTTTTACAAAGTTTCCTGGAAAAACAGGCCCAGAGAGGCTCAACTGCTTACTTGGGGTCATTAGCACAGAAACAGAATCTATATAATCTGTATCTTTTGCCCCCAAATCACCAGACATCAATGCCACACATGGAAGAGCAGTTTTCCACCAAGAGTTAGCTTATTTTCCAGATAAAGTCTTCTCTGAAATGTCTCCATGGCTGTCATCAGAGTCACATTGCCTCAATCTGAAAATCACTTAGCTCCATTCTGACACAGCCACTAGCACAGGGAGACCCTGCTATATTGCTTATCTTCCAACTTTGCTGCCTTTTCCCTTTTTAATATTACAGCTAGATTCTTAGGAGATGTTATATATTCACACAGAAATACATGAAATAATAAGACATTTCTTAGATACCTGAACAATTAAGAAATTTCAGGCAGTACTCAGGAGGAAATTTCCAATTTTTGCTTTGCTTCTTAACCATTATGAAGGTCAGTCTTTGTTCATACTTGTTACCAAGTATATTTCATGAAAAATGCCAAAATTGCAGCTTACACAAAATGTCTTTACTTTTTTTCACCAGCGTTTAGTTCACCAGCTTTTTTCACCAGCTTTTAGTGAGGATATTTAGGGAGTCTGACATCAGTTCCCCAAACTCCAACATAGCCATTGTGGTAAGAACTGAACATGCCATGAGTCAGAGCATCCCTGAAGCGCAGAATAGTCAAGCGAGACAGAAGATGAGTAAGGAAATGTCCACAGAGGCACCTGGCCAAAGTTACAGGAGAGGTCAAGGGGAGAATGAAACATGGATCACAAAGCTCTTGTCTTCTGCCAAGTGCTCTTCCCACAAGGTGAAAAGGACTTGTTAATTTAGCCTTTCTATTTCAGTACCTATCACCACATGAGACTGTCCTACCTGTTTTACAGACTAATTAAATAGTTTTAAAATTCTTGAGGTTTCATCTGGACTTTCAGAATGAGATGTAATACAAAATGAGTCATGAGAAGAAAAACCCGGTTGCTTTACCCTTTCTGCAATGATGTTCACAGGAAACACACATGTCATCTGATGATTTTATGGGGAAGGCTAAATCATAGTTTTGCACCACGCTCTTAAACAAAAATCCTTCTCTCCTTCCCACCCTCCAAGTGCATACAAAACTCAGAAGTGTGTGGTCTTTGCTCTTTGTAAATATGCCTACCTGGAACATGAATTCAAGTTTGAGCATGTGCTTTGCTTGATCTGGAACTCACTTTGCCAAGAGGATGCGAACAAGAACGTGTAAGTGCTGACAGTTCTCCAATGCCATTTCCACAAATCCTCCTCCAGGGACAGATAAATAATGAAAAGACTGAATGGGAAACAATACTAAAGCATCTCAGCCTATAGAACCACAGGATACGCAACAGACACACATGGGTGAATGCTGAAATGCTGAGAACATTTAGTAACACAGATAGACTTTGGGAATCCTCATGCCTGTCTAGGCTAACTGAAGCGTAAATCTGGAGTAAATGGAGCAACAGCAATGCAAACTGTCATAACAGATTGAGAAACAGACTCAGAGTTCCTACCATCTACCTACATGATAGGAAAAATCTTCATCATCTTTATATCAAGGCATATTTCTTGATATTCCTCTTTTGAACGCCTACTCTGCTGTTATAGCAGTGCTAAAATGCAAAATATTCATCTTACATTTTCCACAGCTGACTCCCATTCTGTTAATTCAGTTATGCAAGGCTTGACCCAAATGATCCTTCTCTTGTTTGTTTGTGTTTTTTTATTACTTTGCTGATATTGGTAGGCAGTCTTTATGTCCAAGGCTGTCAGTGAACTGAGTTTGATCAGGCAAATCTTTACTCCCAAGACCGCGCTGCTGAACTAGAACGGTGGAGTGTACTCTCCATTAAGTGCATTAAGCAAAACAGCATAACAGCATGCAGCATTTTAGACTTGTAGCCTACAATTTCCCCTCCTGCCCATATCAGGGAGATCTATTATCCTGTAAGCACAGGATTTTTCCATTCAGTGACCACTTCCTTTCCTATTCATTTTTAACATGCTATTAACCATTTCAGCTACTGCTAAAATTGAGCTGATGTTTGTAGAGGAGTTTCTAAAATGATTTGAAGATTGTCTTCCTGATACTGTTAAATATCTCCTAAACTTCTTTATAGAATAGTGTGCTTTTTTCCCTTATTTAGCAGGTAGATTTAGATCCCTCTAACTGTAAGGGGACCATATACCACTAGGAATCTATATATTAACTCTGGGACTTCTCAGATACATCAAAGTCTCCAAGTCTGAGGAATTAATGCTTGTTATTGAAAAGATTTACCTCAACTTTCTCTAAGCAAATAACAACTGAAGGACCTACAGTCTTCTGCTGCAGACATTAGGCCATGCCATCCTCCTCCCCCACTTAAAAGCTGCTTCGTGTCTCTTCTCTTCTTAGTCAGAGTGGCACTCTGATTCAAGACAATGACATCAGTGGCCCAATTTTCTACTGTGGGCTATAGATATAACACATCTCTTTTAGTAACCCAGTCCCATCTTTTTGCTCTCAAGCAATCCAAGGGTTTCTTTCTAATATGATACGTGTTGTTCTTTGAGAGTTTTTCTGATTTATATGAGAGACTGCCCACTTGGACCCACCTTTAACAACAAGAGGCAGGAAAGGGTCTTAAGCCCCTTAAAACCGGCTTAAAAGGGAAATGCTTTTCAAACAGCAGCTCTTCAGTTTTCAAATGATTCTTGAGCATTGTGCTTTGATTCTATTGATGCTGAATGCTCTCTTGCTATACCTCAGTGTGATATAATGGAAGGAACACCATGTGGTAGTCTGCAGAAAAGTCGATTAAACTAGCAGACATAAAACTGCAAACAGCTTTTACGCGTCACTAATGGACTGGGACCGCTTGGCTTTCATGATAGCTCAGAAAACCTTACACACCTGAGGTGTTGTAAAAATGAGTAACAGTTAAAAACAGGAAGAAATGTAAAGGACAAGGTGCAAAGATAGATGGCTTTTGGCATGAGCTGTTCAACAGTGTCAGACCATGGTTTGTTTACAGGTATAAACAAAATAAGCTCTTCTTCTCAGAGGAGAGCTGCCTTTATCCCAAACATACCCTGGAAACTTGGTGATCAAAAATTTGACTATTAGCAGAGTCCCTTTCCATCTGTTAAAAAGAGGCAATGGCTTTGGTCAACAGGGACATTAATATTTGGCTAACTAAGGCTGAGACTTGGGACTTCTCTCAGACTTAGCAGAAACAATGGTCATTAAGTGTGTCCCCACATCATGTTTAGCTCTGGCCAGCGCTGCCTGTCTTTCACTTTCAGACCCTCAAGGTTTTTTGCCTTGTCACCCTGTTGCCTGCCACATGTAATATCTACATGGTATTGTCTCTCCTTTTAGATCTCAGGACTCAGAAGGACAAAAGTTCTGCCAAATCCTTTTCCTCTCCTCAATTCGCAGACACACGGGCTAATTCTCCAAGACAAACTTAACAAAGCAGTATCAGAGAAATGACAAATTTCTATAAATAATGCTGAATACTGCAAATGATATGCCTGAAAAGTCACTTGATCATTAAACAAGAGAAGATGCCTTCTGTAAAATAAATAAACCATGAAAAGAGAAGGCAAACTTGCAATTTAATATTCATAAGGTCTGAACTGCTCAGGAAGATCTTGGCCAAATGTGAAGACACTCTGTGTGTCATGCACTTTTGACAGATGCTGTCCCCAAAGAAAAGCTGAAGCCAAGTCTGACACCTGACTCATACCAACAGGGAAGACAGAGAAATCTCCAGTGCTGGCTCAACTAGGCAGGAGACAGCAGGGTTTTTTATGGCAAAATCTTTTGACTGTCATAAATTTTCATGCTCTGTACCTCGATAACATGATGAAAGGCGATGGATTAGATCCATTTGTCATTATTAAGATTCTTGCTCATAGTTGGAGGAAAAAAGTTAACTTGCAGAGAGTATAGCTCAATTAAGTAGAAACCACACATCCTAAAGAAAACCAACCTTAATTGCAGAGCTTTGACCTAAAATGAATCAGGTTTTGTCTTAACTGACTGAGCACCAAAATGTATATTCTATTATTTTTTATCTTGCCATAGTAATTAATGTAACAAATGTTTCATGCCAAGTTAACTTCGCCTGTAATGTCCTCAGATTAAAGAAATTGGAAATAGCATCTCTGTCAGAGTGGTTGCACAGTGCTCTTATCCCCTGAAGGAAACCCAAGCTCTGCTGATTAAGAAGACTTCAGCCTTTGATCATGAGTTATTGGATATTGACCCATCATTCAGTCAGGGCTGCAGACTGACTGTCCTGAACTGAAAGGCTTGGAATCAGATCACATCCAGGGGGAACAGCTCTCCAAGCAAAACTTCCATCTCATCTAAATCAAGTTTACAAATAGCAACTCACGTTTGTCAGACATTCATCAAATGTGACATGCTTCATGGAGCCAGGCCACAGAAACACAGGAACCTGTCATAACAACCTCATGCAAGACAGGAGATGGTCCTGATGCTGTATGACATGCCAGGGTGCAGATATTGTGCTTCCTAACCACGTGAATGTAAAACTCAATCCTGTAGAAAGAGAAATTGTCACTCATAAATGGGGGGGAAGGGTGGGGTGGGGAGAGGGGGAAGGAGACTATCTGATACAATTAAAGTGTACATTGATTACTGTCAGGTTGCAGAAATGCTGACACAGAAGGATTGATCCTGCTTGAAGATGGTGCGTGAAGCAGCAAGCTCCAAAACTGGGGGTTATTGGACTTCCCAAACCCACAAAAAGTAGCTGATAAACTCAGGCACAAAAGGTCTCCAGAGTTAGGTATCTCAGCCTATCTTTTAAAGACACTACTGGTCTGGGCAACAATTATCACTATTTTTGTTACTGTTCAGTACAGAATGCTGCAATTTAGACCATCCTGCATCAAAGAGCTGTCTGCAAGTCTCCAGGATATGCAAGGGCAAGCTCCACAAAAACACAGCAAACAAGATATGATGAGAAGGACCAGTCAGTGCCTATCCAAGTCCAGCTAGCTTCAACGGGCAGCAGGACTGCATCAGAGGGTAGCACAAATGGAATGTTTTGAAATACAGCTGAAATCAACAGCAAAAGAAAAGTAAAAGAAAAATCTTCCAAAAAAAGAGAATTTTTAACAAAACTGCCTCCTTTCCAAAATTAAGGAGTGAGAGAAAGTAGGTTTAGATTGAAAGAAGTTCCTGGCTGTGAGGGTGATGAGGCCCTGGCACAGGTTGCCCAGAGAAGCTGGGGCTTCTTGGATACTTCCTATCCCTAGAAGTATCCAAGGCCAGCTTGGACAGGACTTGGAGCAACTTGGGATAGTGGAACCCCCATGGCAGGGAGTTGGAACAACATGAGCTTTAAGATTCATTCCAACTCAACCCTTTTTGTGATTCTATGAAAACTATTTTGACCCCTAATGATTTGTTCCTTCTGCAAATTTTCCCTTTTTTAAGAGGACATTTCCTCCCTTCACCATTCTTCCTTTATATCCCTTCCTTTCTGTTTTCAACCTCTTCCTATCCCATTTTTCCATAATGAAAGCAGAGATAAAATTAGGAAAATAAAATTAGAGATTAACACTTTTAATAAAATTTTCACAACAAAAATCTCAAATAAACAAATATGAATTTGTTTTGGAAATACAAGTTAAAAACAAAACAAAACCAAACCAAACAAAACTTACATAAAAAGATTTAGTGGAAAAATCCTATAAGCAATAACAAATTCAGGTATTTTCTTGCCCTAAAAGAAAAGAAAGATGGATGTGTTTGGTTGACCCAGTGAGTGGTTCAAGGGTCCATTGTATCCAGTTGTGTAAAATCCGGACACATCCACAACACTCACATATAGATAGTATAATATGATACCTACATTTATACTACTAAAAGTGTATCCCCTTAGGTTAAATTACATCAATTTTCCTTGTGTCAGTTCATTCATCTTCAAAAAAGGAAACTAATACATCTTGCGAACATTTCAAAAATTCTATTTAATCCATTGACAAAATTATAGACAGAAAATATTAAAACACATGGACCTATCTATCTAATGCATTGATACATTTTCGATCAGTAGATGAAGTGATGCTATCATCAGAGAAATATTCCAATTGAGTGGCCTGAAGGAATGTAAAACTCAGCCTTCCCGTGGAAGAAATCATGACTGCTCAACTTTGGCTTATGTTCTTTAGCAAAATCGGTAATTGCTGAAGTAGATAATAGCTTACAGCTGACTTTTTAATGTAAAACAATAGGTGTCTGTAGTTTGCAGATAGAAATTCTTTCCCTTTTGATGGTCAAGTTCTAAATTACTGTGACAGACATTTCATTGACAGCCTGTGATAGTCAGAGCTGGATAACAGTATCCATCCAGTTTATGTACTGGATGTAGCTGTCTTGAGCTACATGAGCTTGAACTTTCAAAAACCTCCCAAAACTGCAAGGCACCTTGGAAAAATCTGCACATAGAACTTCATACAGGCACATGTCTCTTCGTAACACAACACGTAAGAGATCTTTTATATCACGACAAAAAACTGATAATAACGCCCCCTTGGATGGTTGAGAATTTGCAGCTGGAATGAGGTACTTTATGAATGCTGTGTGAGTATGATGCTGTAAATAAAACGTTATTTTGTATTGTAAAGAAATGGGTCTGCTAAGTGCTGTCTAAATCCCCCCAGGTACCAGTGGTCCACAGCTCTGAGAAAAATGCATTTGCAGAGCACTTAGTGTCAAGAAAGCCCATCTCTTGGTGCCAAAGGGTTAAGAGTCTCTCCAAATCAGAGGATAAACTCATTAAAATGGGCCATTACTGGAGAAAGAAGAAGCCCCAAGACTCCTTCCCCATTTCTGTGCCAGGTTAGCAGGATGAACCAAAGGGCATAATACAGGTTTGAGTGCACATAAAACAATAGTAAGCTCCATAAGGAATGAGGATTCCGAAGTAAATAGAATAGTGAAAGTCAGCAGAGGCAAAAGTTAACTTAATATAAAATACTTGACTCTCAGGTAAGGCATTAAGAGGCTGTTTTGGCAGCCAGAACTAATAGCAGGCTTGCTGAAAGGGTATTGGCTTCAGAAAGAAGACAAATACAATCCTAATCCCTTTTTCCTGCCACACACTGGAGATGAGTGAAACCCAAGGGGGAAATTCTTATTACAGCAAATAGGTGCAAGTCCACAGGAAAAGTTAAGTCAACTTGACAATTTACAAACTTCCTTTCAAGCATGAAAGGTGGATGAAAACAGAAGGTTATTTTTAAATCTAAACAACAGTATTTTGCATCTGTTAATATCATTGCCGAAGACAAAGGGACATAGGAAAAGAGTCCATAATAAACCCAAGCTTCGTTTCACTGGCACAAAGCCAGGACAAAATAACTTTTGTTAGACAAGCAGTATTAGAAAATCTAATACCAGGAAGAGATATTTTTCCTTCTTACCATCAGGGGCAGTGAGACCTGGCAGTTTATCCACAGCTTTCCAGGTGAAGATGCAAACCAAGGAAAAATCTGCTTATCCCTGTCTTTGCTGGCTAAGGAATATACAGCACAATGTTCCTCAGTTAAAAAAAAAAAAAAAAAAAAAAAAAAATTCCTTTACTGTGTACTTCACGTTCCTTCTGATTTATTCCCCTGCAGACAAAAGAGGATTAGGAGTAATCAAAGTTTGCCATCAGCATACCTGTACCATTCCACAAATGAAAGACCTTGAGCTTTGTGGAAAATACCCATACTGTTAGGTGGGCATCTGCTTAACTCTTACAGACCTTTAACACATATTTTGAAACGCTCAGGCATGCCAGGACCTAGCAGTATTAAATCTTGCTTTTGTAGGTGGAAAAAATTGCAATCCATGCTCTGTTACAGTGAATTGACCGTACAGATCAAATTATATCCTACCCACTACATGGAGACAGATATACTCCTGAATCCTGGGCTCAAATGCTCCCAACTCCCTTCTGGCATCCAGCAAGCCGCACTTCCACTGTTCACTTTGGGGATGGAAAATAAATACCTTCCTCTCCAAATGCATTGTGGTTTGGATATACAGCAACACAAGCATGAGAGTCAGTGCAGATTGTACCTGGGGCAAAAATAGCTAGTTTGGGGATGAAATGCTAAATGTTAAAATCACATCTTTCTTTGATGTTCCAAAAAGTGGTTGCTTGGCTTTTTTTCCCCCATTGTATATCCAGATGTCTCTTCCTGTTGAGTGAGGAAATCAAAGCAGACCACTCTGTCCAAGTTGCTGTATGAGCTCTAAGCACATGTGGCTCCTATGAAAGCATGCTTGACAAGGAGAAAGGATCTGATGCTGAGAAGTAGACAGATGCTGGGGGAAAAGAAACTGCATCTCAGACACTGGAAGAAAGAATTTTACCCTTATAGACCATAGAGGAGTCAAAGGGATGTGATAGATGAGATGAGAGAATTGGTTTGGAAATTTGCTCTGTTGTTTCTCACAGAGGTCACATGGGTGGAGAAACATGTCCAGTCCTTGGGGCAGTCTGTGAACTTAAGGCTGGAGCCGTGCAGAGATAATTCCCTGGAGGGAAGAACATAATTAAAATTCTGAAATGGAAAACATCACAGAAGTTCATAAACAGACAACATTTAAATGTCTCTGGGTTATCATGATCTACCTCAGATAGCAAAAGAATTTCCAGCCAACAAATACAACAAAAATGCTCAATCACAAGAAAATACTACAGGAACTTTCCAAACCAAGAGAGAAGTCTAGCAGTATTTTTTCATTATTTTGCCCTATATGACTTATAACTTAATATAAAATATATGTACCTTATCTAGCATGATTGGGTCTAGTGTGTAAATATTCTTAATAGAATAAGTTAATTACATAATTGCTACCATGAATTGCACTGTAATGCTATTAATATACAAAAAGTGTTTGCAGGATTGGGACCTAAGCTGCTACCCCATGAAACTTACCCCAAATCCCTAGTTCTTTTTGTAATACCGTTCTTCATTGACAGCACCTAATTAGAGGATTGTTTGGTGAGAGATCTATATGATTATCTGTATGCATATATAAATATTCAGATAAACATGTAAGTATCTATAGATGAATATATAAATATCTTTACATGGAGGCATTTGAGCCAACTTAAAATTATGTCTTCTTTAGAGCAGTGTCAACAAACAAGATGGGGACTTCTGAAAATTTAAGTTGGTTTGGGTTTTAAGATTCATAAGATTCTTCAGATTCACCCTCGCTACTTTTATCTATTTAGTTATTTGCTGTAACTGAGGTCTCTTGCTCATCCTTGTATTTCTCTAGAGTTGAAAGAGAGAAGGAGAGGAAGATGTTCTTTGAGAAGGTGACTCTGCTCTTTTTTTGGGTTGAATCACCCTCTAGAGGTGCCTATTCCATCCCTGCCTAAGCAGCCAATATAGGATTACTTCTTACTTAGCATGCTGAGTTAAAAAATTGAAGTTGAATTTGGTGCCTGGTTCCAAATTCCTTGATCAGCCAAATAAAACAATGTTTCCCCTTATTAGGAGCTGATCAGTAGAAAGGTGTTTGAAGGAAGTGAATTAATCCTTCTTTGTTCAGTGATTGACCTCATCTTGGAACAGGCATCTGGAACTGGTGACATCAATTCTAGAGGTGTCAACACAACATGACCAACCTCACATCGTTATGTTACAACTTTTTGACAGCTGAAGTCACATGAAGTGCTCCTCTTGCTTTTCTTTTTAAAAATATAAGCATGTTTCCTCTCGTCAGGGTGAATCTCAGATCTCTTAAAATTCAAGCAGAGCAAGGTTGAAACGTAGTGTTTTGGGTTTTTTTTTTCAATCTCTTACAAAACTGTACCTATCACTTAGGACAGAAAATTATTTAAGTCTGAGCTACACACCCAGGCTCCATCACAGATAATAGAAAGAGGCAAACATGTTCAGAGGACAATTAATGCCCAGGACCAGTCTTGATTTTGGTAAAGTGAAAGTTGTTTTGGGGTGGGTATGAAATGTAGGAATGTCCTACAACAGTGATGAATAGAAGGAGAGGTGTTATTAGACAAGAAAAATGAAGGCAACAGTACATCTGCTAAACATCTGAGCTAGGGGTGTACATGCTGGAAATCATCTCATCCAACTTCATCCACTTAAAAGATCTTTGTCAGGTTCAAGTTAATCTAGGCTCTTTTCTAGTTGATGGAGACAGCATGACCAGAGGGCCCACCTAGCATCTCCACTATTGGCAGTCAAAACACTCATGGCATGTGCCAGCACTTGTCATCAACTTAAGCAAAACCTTGATAACTAGTTGCTGGGTGACTTACTTTTAGTCAGCTTAAGTGAGGTGAGATGGATATCATATCAGATATTTCCTGTGGAGTCAAATTCATTTTATTTAAATGTTGGCTTGAGAAAAGGATACAGTCCTCCAAAAATTCTTCTGTGCTACTGGCTCAGGAAGTGTAAAGCCTGGAAAAAGAGTATTAGGTCACCTAGTATAACCACTTGGATATCATCAGCTATTTACTGCCACACAACTGTACCTGCACTAAATACAGTCAATGCTTTTGCTTTAACTTAATCTGAACTTGGTTACATTTAGTTTTCAGTGTTGGACTGAAGACATCAAAAGCAAGAGAATTTCCCTCATCTCTGTAGTTTATTCTGAGAGCTAATTCCCTTCTCCACTATAAATGTGCACCTTTTTTTCCCATTTGAATTTGCCTGGCTTCCAGCCACTGACTCTTGTTAAGACTTTATCTTAAAGATTCAAGATTCTTTTACAACCCAGCATATTTCCCTTAGGAGGCAACTTACACATGGTCACAGAGGAAATATATAACAGAGCAAGGAACCAAACCTTACACTCTGAAATCTCAGGATAATGCCAAGATCATCATCTCATCCATGCTGCTGACAGCACTTTGGAGAATGGAGATGGATAATGGTTATTAATGCAGCATGCAGAAAGGGTTTTTACAGGTGAGACTGTGAGAAAGGACAGTGTTACTTCTGTCTCGTCCAGTGATACACACTCCATGTGGCAGCTGGGACACCACAGAAGAGACCTGGTTATACAGGACACAAAGATCTCAGGAAGTCAGCAATGTATGGCTCTGGCCTCTCATGAGACAGACTGTTTCCCACATTTCTGTTTCAACCTGTTTCTAACCTAATAAAAAATGTCTGCCTTGACTGTACTCTGACTTTCATGAACCACACAATGCTCTCTGCAACAGTGAGCCTGATATCCCTCATCCTCTTCCTCCAGCTTCCCCTTCTGGCAACCTGAGGTTATTGTGGCCAAGAAACATGAAAGGGCACACAAGTTTTATAGGAATTGGCAAAATTCATATATAAGAAAGCACCTTTTCCCTCCCTGGAGCTTCACCTTGACGTTGTGAACTGAAGCTCTGTTCTCTGTCGGTTGCAGCCCCACATAAAAAGAAAATTGTTTCTCATAAATTACTTCAGAAATGCACATTGCATGTTAATTGTAAAATAAACAGTTTAAATTCATTTCATTGAGCACAACATCAGAAAGAAAATGAGCCAACTGCAGTAGATTATTTTTGTTGGATAGGTTTCAATCATCTTTACTGATGCCCTTCATTCTTCTCCTGATTATCATCACTAAAAACCCCCATAGCAAATTTCATCTGAGTACCTAAAAATAGAGATATTTATAACTTAGCTGTTTTTGTGTCACAGTTCTCCTCCCACTTTCATCCTTGCATTTCTGATCAGACTTATTTCAGAAATATGTAAAACATCCAAGCAATGACTATGTATGGAGAGGAATCTGGGAACATCAGCACCTTCTTTTTTATCTGTACCATAGCTAGCCAAAGGGGTAGGTTCAGCTTATTCCCATTTGCTCTACCCAGTGTTGTCCCTTGAGACTTTTTTCTCTCAGCTGCTTATATGAACAGTGCCTATTGACATTTAGCAAAGAGTTCCTAATTAGACCAGTTAAACAAACCTAGTTTGCTTTCACATACAAAAAAAAAAAAAAAAAAAAAAGTCCATTCCTCAGGCCAGCAGGAGCAGAACAGAATAGATGGGGAAGACAGAAAGCAACATCTTCCTCGTGAGTTGCACTACATCCAGTAGATGAGTGATCAAGGTATTAGTGCAAATTCTCATTTGTAATGAAAAGGCCATAGCTCTACTTAGTTCACACCGAGGAGAAGTCAGCTGATAAGCTGGATGCAAAACCAGCAAGTTCCACAAGTCACAGAGATGGGTGTATGTCACCCCTCTGTGTTTAATCTTTTGTTTGACATCTCAAAAATTAAGCAATTTATATTGAAGTCAGAAGACTACACGCTGAGCCTACATGATCACACTGTAGGTTGCAAGTCATACCTTAAGGCACAAGATAACTTGAAACTTAGCCCAGGCTTGTTTAAAATTCAGCTCAGGTTCATAGAACTACAAACCTCAGTTAACCCTGTGAACTTGGCTCAGTTTTAGGGTTTGAACAGTCTAGGTCTAAACACATTTAAAATACTTTTTATTTTTTTTTCAAAAGCAGCCTGGGCAACAACTGAAAGCCTTGGGAAAAGTTCCTGTGCATAGGAAAATAGCTAATGCATCAAGTTATGGTTTCTTAATGGCATTCAATTAACACATCACCGTTGTTAGTTGATTAAAAATTAACTGTGAATACACATTTAACATTTAGTACTTACAAATGTTCCTTGATTTATTAAAATTGTCAGGAGTTAAGGAGTCTTGGGATAAGCAGAGAATATTTTCTTTGCCTATTTTGGTAACTCTGTAATGAAGCAAGCAGCTTTTAATAGAGAATTCAGACTTGTTGAAAACTTTTCTGTAAAGCACCTTATAAATCATTCTTCAGATATTAAACACTCACTTTGCTCAGTTCATGCAGTTTGCGAAAGTGTGTATTGACTAGCTGCCGTTGCACTGGAAAAAAAACCCCTACTTTAGAATTGCAAAAGAAGGGATTGTTTTTGGGAAAAGGGCAGATGAGTTTCCTCTCATCTTGTGTCTGCCAATGAGAAATCTCCACGCTCACTTTTTGGGTTGCAGTATGGGAACAAATGCCACCACGGGCCTTTTGGTGCATGGTATCCCAGTGCCACTGCTACATCAACAAGGTAAGAGGTGACATTCCCAGATGGTGGTTAGGAGCAAGCAGATGGAAAGCCATGCTCAGGAGAAGCACAGCCAATGCTGGACATGATGTGCATCCTCCACACAGAGGGTTTCCAGTGACTGCCAATCCCACCCCACCTCTGATGTGACTTACAGGACCACTTCAGGCTTACAGGCCCATTGATGCAGCCAGCCTGTGTTCCCTGTCATCTCACGTCGGTGTAGCTCCTCCTGTGTGGGATCTCCCTAAATTTGGACGTGTCAGTACTGATAATGTATACTGGGCTGGCTCTGACTGCACGTGCAGTTACTGCAATCACATGTTCAAATAGACATTTAAGCTTCTGAAGAAATATTTGTACTCTCAGATGTGGCTAATGTGTTTATTGAACCGGGTCCAGGCAATGACAGGCATGAGGACACTGCAGAAATAGAAGCAGTCCAACCAAGAAGCAGCAACAGTAATGCAAAGAGCTCGACATTTCAGCTAAAAAATTCAGAGAAAAGAGGGCTTTCCTCCTACCTTTCCTCCACTGACATTTCAGGTCTGCCTTCTTTAATCCATGATCATGCTTCTCTCATAAAGTGACATATGGACGCATATCACGAAAACAAGACCCCTACAATGTGAGCATTTGGTCACCCTGCTCGTGAGATGCTGACAAAAATCTCTTAAACACAGAAGCTTACTTCAAACACTAATTTTCTGTCTTTGCTCTTCCACATTGATCTGCCCCCAGTATAAAACAAATGAGGAGAAAAGAAAGAAATTAAAAAAAAAAAAAAAAAAAAGCAAGCTTGGGAGCACTTTTTATCACATTCCCCTCTGAGCTGCTCCCGGGGAACACAGCAGTATTTTTCCCTAGTTCTGAACCTAATGAAACTCTTGTCATGATGCAGGGATTAATTTGATTATTTATTATTTGCATTAGGATGATACCATCTGCCCTTCCTTCCCCTCTCTTCTCTTCCTCCTGGAATGACTAGGGATCTGTGGTGTTGAGCAAGATGGGCACTATGTGAAGAAAAGGTGGTTGCCCCTGTTTCAAGGAAGGGAAGTGAGGTGGGGAGAATTTAGTGATTTAGCTGGGGTTTGCTGAAGCACAGTCAAAAGCATCCTATCCATTTCTGTGGGCTGTGTATCAGGCCCTAAGCACACGCCTGCTCTGCACAGAACATCACTGTGAGACAGAGATTTAAATTGGCTCCGAAATGGTTGAACGTCTGCACTGCAGCATCGCCACCTGAGGAGAGGCTAGTTCTGGCTGCTCAAGCAGACTGGTCATCCCAGCTTGGTGCTGGTAAACTGAGGTCCTACAGCCTCCTCAGTAAGAGCTGGCTCAATGTACAGCACTCCAGGCTGTATCAAACACAAATGCCCAGGATAACCTCCCTCAACTAGCACAGGAAGCAGTAAAATGAGAAAATAATGTTTTCAATCATATAAAGTACTTTACCACCATTCTGTCTCAAAGTGTATCTGCCATGCTGACAAAACAGGGTTCAGGATGAATAGAAAATAAGAACATTGTTTTCAGCCTGCTCTCAAGTATTCTGCTGTATTTATTGAGTCTCTTACCAGGTCTAAAATTCTAGTTTATGAGAGACATCTGATAGGGGACCTCATCAGTGTCATTCAGTGTCTGGAAGGAGGTGTCAGAGGATGGACCAGGCCTTGTTCAGCGTTGTTCAGCAACAGGACAAGGGACAGTGGGCACAAAATGATGCACAGGAAGTTTCACTTGAACATAAGGAAGATCTTTGATCTAAGCATACTTAAAAATCTGTGTCTCATGTGCGCTTAAAAATTAAGTGTCTGTGCATATCTGACACCCTTAACTGTTGAAGTATTTTGCTGCCATCACTTATAGACAGTGATGCCCCAAGAAAAATCTAGCACTAATAACAACCCTTTTTGCCCTTTTTGCTGACTTTCACATGGTCAGAAATCCATGAGCTGATGACTAGTCTCCACAGACACATCCTACTCTACTTAGTAGACTGGTCTTGTTTTGCCACTTGCTTACATGAACCACACGCTGCTGTTACCAGCATTTACTGCTTAAGTCTCAGCCTGACATTCTTCAAGGAAATGAAGGGAAAGGGCTTACTCACCTCAATGCTCTTCATGTAACAAGTATGACAGAGCTTATATGCCTCAGAGACAAAGAAGGATCTACCCAGGCAACAAGAAAATTCTGTCAGAAACCAGGTATTTGTCAGGCTGTGAAATAAAAGGCTAATCTCCACACACACAGAGATGCCCAGAGCATAATAATGGTGAAGGAGGGCCACCCAAATAACTTCAGGGAAGAAATGAGCCCCTGTTACGCCTCCTCCCAGGGGTGTCATCACACCACCTGGGTGAACCACAGGAGCTGCTCTTTGGGGCACCTCAGGGACGAAGAGAGGTCAGTACCCAGGGGCACATTATGAGGTGCACCAGAATAGGAATAGGATGGAGCTTATGGAAAAATTGGGAGAAGTAAGAAAACTAAAAACATGAGAAAGAGGGGATCAAAGTGGTTTGGGACAACCAAATATGGGGAAAATGAAGGAAAAGGGAATAAACCAGTCTGTTGTGTGTAAATACTACTGGCTAGTGCTCTTGTCTGGATCCTGTGTGTGTGTGTATTTGCAATGGTGTGTGCAAGGTCTGTATCACCCTGGGCTGCAGCCTCCTATGTGCAGATGCCAGCAACATGAGGGAGATTGGGATTCACAGGTAGCTACTGGTCAGACTGAGTGTCTGAGCCCAGCTGCTGGTGGATCCACATTTTATCCATGCATGTATATTTTGCACAGACTTTCACCCTGACCAGCCAGAGAGGAGACATGATGGGCTGTGGGTGCTGACTGTGTTTGTGGAGTGTCTTTGAGGAGTGTGGATCTGGATGCATCTCTATATAAATACATATATGTTTCTGTGCAGGGAATACACACTCTGTCTCCATATTTGTGGGACCTCTGGTGCGCATCTGTAGCAGTCTCAGCTCTCCTAGGCTGCTGAACTTGATGTTTCCCTAGCAATATTTTCGAGCCACTAGAAATGCAGGTGTGCCCTATGCAACAAATTCAGCGATCTCAGTATTCAGAGTCAGACTTTGGAGGCTTGAAGAGGCTACTATATCATAATGCTCTGTTTGATAAGCTTTGCCAGATAAGCTTTGCCAGCCAGATCTGAGGAAAGGAAGGAGAAAAGGAGGTACCTTTGGACAGTCCTGCCAGGCAGATGGACAGGGGAGCTTTTCTTTTCAGTTGAATGATCCCAAGTACAATTGCAGGGAACAGTTTATGGTGCAAAAGGAAAGATAATAAGAATATAATGTGGAGGAAATTTTCAGATTAACAACTGTCTTCTCACTCTCTCCACAGGCTGATATTGCTTGGTGCTTTCATTTTCTGTTACGCTTTACATCCAAGCAGACTGTGATCTCTCTTGATGAAGGCACTGAGACAAAGAGCAGTTGGGTGCCTAAATATCTCTGAATATCTCTATGGACATAGCTCTGAAGACCCTGAGCATTCAAAATTCAAAATGGGGTTAGATTCCTCCAGCTGCAGAACAATAACTTTTATAGCCCTTTTCCCCAGACAGTCTCAAAGCCTAGAGTTTGAGACTATAATGAGAAGTTTAGAGCAATTGAAGTCTCTTATTTCATATTCATCTGAATGAGGACAGCCTGGAACCTGGGATATCTCACTTTTTCGTTTAAATAGCTAGACCTTTTTTATCTATGAAAGGGGCCTTGAGTAAAGTAAGGCCTTGTGCTGAACTTGAAGACATCAGGGATGGTTCAAGTTATATACCTATCAGATTCAGAGCCTTAACTTTGCCTAATTCCTGGATCTCAATAGGATTTAGGCAGGAATTAGCCAACCCACTGTTCAAATTTAGAGGTGCCCAGGGTATATTTCCAGGGTAGAAGCATAGAGACCAAGAGATTTATTATTCCCATGGATTAAACAACTGAAAGGTGGTATGGTTTAAATGGCAATTTGAGAGCATCTTTGGCACCAAATTCCTTGTTTAAGAGTATTCCTGAAATGAATTTATGAGCAACAGAGCAATGGGCTTTGCAGGCACTGTTTGCATTTAGAAAACATTTAATCTCACCTAGTTTATCCCATTCCATCAGGTAGTACTGAACCTGGGGTCCTTCCAGTGACAGAGGTAAGCAGAAGGGACTCCCTTCATCTGCAAGCTATGCAGCATGAATTACCTTCTTCATGGCTCTGTCTCTCCCTTTCTCCTATAAGAAGGAAGTTGGATATTCATCTTAAAATAAGAACAGGAAAGAAAAGATGGACCTTTCCTGGCACCACACTCTTTCTTCCCAAAGCTCTGTCCTAACTTTCACTGAGTTTAAACCATAGAAAACTCTGGGAAATGACCACTCATTCCAAATCTTATTCTATAATTGGAAGATGCTCACTAGCATGATGCAGCTTGTTAATTATGAAGCATTAAACATACGAGGCCAGATTTTGACATCTTGACAATGATGGCAATCTTGTATACAAATAGTCCTGCTGTAATAAATTGGACCATTTGTGTAATGGGATCTACCCAAGGCTACAAGTGACTCTGTGAATCCAAATCTGACACCTAGTATTTATAACAGGGGGTTAGATGACTCAGGGCTTCATAACAAAACACAGAGTTTTTCAGCCTCCGGCTACCTGCTTTAATCTCACCGCTGTCAACCGTGACAAAAAGTCAGCACCACATGACAGCTGTTCAGAGACATCCTAATGAGCGGGTGATGTTGGAGGTCCCGGCGGACATCACCCCGGGAAGCAGAGCTGCGCCCCGGCCCCCGCGCTGGCAGCCACAGCGGAGGAGCGCTGGCCTCTGGGTCAGGGTCGGAGCATGTCGGGTGGCACAAAGAAACTGGCGCCGCCACCATCCTGCGGCATCTGCTCCAGGAGAAAGGCATGTCTCGGCACTCCAGGCACGGCAAGGACGCAGCACCCCACCAGCATGCACAACCAAAAATAATCCCTCCACCCCTCCCCGACAACTGTGGCTCACCAGTGAGGCCTAAACCATGTATTCTTCAGGGAGTGCAGTAAACCCGGAGACCATAATTAAAATATGTTAATCTACACTGGGCACTTACCCATGGATAAACACTTCCATTTGGCACAGTTTGCTGCAATCTTCTGAGATTTGTGACTGATCTCAGAACTCCACTCCTTTCCCTTTTGGCATTTTTGGTCTTACTTTTGAGCCAAAATTAAAAAAAAATAAATAAAAATAAATAAAATTTGAAGTGAAAGAGAGAGTGGGGGGAAATTTACACTTTTTTTTCCTCATAAGCTTTGTAATTCCGGTTCGTTTTTACAGGGGGTGGAGAGGGGTGCTGTCGCTAAGCTATGTATTCATTACAGCCAGGGGGAAAAAATGAGGTTGGCTCCCAGTTTTGCTTATGTTGTTAAAAAGAGCCTCTGAAGCTGCAGTTCTGGAACAGGTCTCCTCTTTCTTTGAAAGCATGCTGTTTGATAGACTGTCATTTGTCCCCTCCTTTCAGAAGAGCCAGCTGGCAGCTAAGTGCTAAAGCCAGTGACTTGCATGTGTTTTTCTGACATTTAACAAATGGGAACAGCTTGCAAATCTGCATTAACTCACTCTGTCTCACAAATAATCATCGGCTACGCGGTGTAGACATTCGAACATTAGCGCAAACACAAAAGGGAGCAGGAGTCTGTGGGAAAAACAAGTTGGCAAATAAAAGACGTTTCACTAAGGGACAGATAAAGCTTTTTGGTTCAGATGGAGGGTTCGGATATAGTTCTTGAAGATAGGGGGTGGGTGGAGGTATGAGAAGAGCGTAGTGAAGGGAGCTAATCCTCTCCCTCAATCCACAGGGTAAATTATCGGATTTGCACCTGAAATTATAGTGTCTTTCCCCACCATTCACAAGTGTTTATCACTGAAGTATTTTCATTCTGCAGCCTCCTCCTGATACAGTCTGAGGAAAATACAGAAAGTGCACCCAACACCAAGCTGTTTCCTCATCAGTGTTTCTGTGTGGGAGCTTATGGATGCCTCCAATTGTTTCTCTTTGTAAGTTAACATAAGAGTCTTCTACTAGCATAATAAATGCTATGCGATTGTTCACATAACAAAGGAACATGGATAACCTCAAAATATGATCAGTTCTGAGGCTAAAATATAGCAAGCAAAACATTTACTTTCCAGGCTTATGTCAGAGATTTGGACTTTTGAGTTGAAAAAGAAATACATACTTAATTCCTTTATCCTCTCTGAAAATGATAGCCACGGCTTTCAGGGAGTGAAAGATATATCCAACTGTTACATCGTATGAACCTCTCTTTATTTCCCCCTCCTGGAGATTGAATAGGTTCATGCCCAAGTAACAATATGGACATTTTTCTCTGGTGTAAGAATATCCTGTTTCTTTGCTGGTAAACATTCTTCCAGGCAATGGGGACAAATGAAGTTCACGTAAAATTATGGGAGAACCTCACACACAGACCCATATGAGTTTGTGGTGATCATCTTCCTTTGAAATAACACTCAAGACAGCACTCCAGCATTTAGACCAAAATGCCTCTCTTACTTAACCTAAGTCCTGTGCCTGGGAGGCACAGAACCCTGGCACTTGTAGGTACATCTCTCAAGGATGTGAGTAGTAAGTTGCAGTGCAGAATTGATCCCCATCTTGGGAAAAAGAAAACCCCCACAGTAATGGCACAATTATGATTTCCAGAAAGTACCTGATGTTTTTGAGTCCAATTATAAATTGTTTTGCCAGTGGAGTCAAAATAATTTGCACTACCGGTAGCTGGGAAGGAAACGTGCCTTGGCTGCCTCATCTAGCACACCAACATTTCAGAAAATATTGGTGTTCAGAAAAAGGGTGCACCTGTATTTCTGACAAAATTTAACCAAGATGATATATAGTGTACCACTTTGTCTCTGAATTCTCCTACCTCATACTAGTTGCAGTTTAAAATCTGGATTATATGCAAATCTGTTATTAATCTCACTAATGCCAAGAAAAAGAAGCCCAGGAAGTCTTGTGCCAGTTTTTCTCACTAGGCAAAAGTCAGGCCTGTAAGACCCTGTGAGGACACAGCCCTTCTGGAACCTGCCTTGTCTGTCGGTAAAGCCTTAGTGTAGTCAGGACATTGTAGACAACTGAACCCCTCTTCCACTGGGAGCAAAAACAGCTCCATACTTTCCTGGGAGTTCAAAGCCTCTACCAGAAAGAGCAGCAGAGTCAAAGGTGCTGGATGGCTGTGTCACCCCTCACCTGAACATCTGTAAGCAAGTTTTCTCATGAGTTAAAGATTCAGGTTTCATTGAATCAGCAACCAGATCTACTGGGTAGCATCCTTGCTTATGGCAGGGAATTGAGGCTAGATACTCTGTGAGATCCTTTCCAACCCAAACCATTCTATGAGTCTAGGCAAATAAAGAGTTATTATTTGTGCTTAGCTATGTTCCTCCTTTTCTCCCATCCCCTCAAAATATATGGTCTGTTAGTAAGAAATCATCTGGTCATTCCAATCAGCTACAGGAAGTTCAAGACTGTGACTGACAAATTACATGCACCATCTCTAATTATTCTGTCATCTGTTTTCTCTCAAGTACTGGGCAATTTCAATGAAGGCTTAAGTAGGGAAATCCAGTCATACTTCCTTGTCACAGATGCACAGTATTTTGTTTGCCTCTCTGAAATATAAACACTGCTATTTTTCCTGTAGCATCCATATTTCTTTTCAGTACTTCCCTCTACATCCTTCTCTCTTTTGTTCCTTCTCTCTCTCACAACACCTGACAAGTTTATTCTTGAAAAAATGTCCATCTGTAAAAAATAAGCAGAACAATAACACCTTGTAGGCATGATGTAAGTGTTGCTTGTGTTTTATTTTTGTACTGATACTTACATATTTAATTAAAGACAGTCCTGGCAGCTTTGTAATTACTTAAGAGTATTCCAACAAAAGCTTAACTGCTGAAGTGAGCAGAATTGCATATTCCTTCATTTTTCTTGCACTCCTTTAGTGCATTCTCTGCAGTGCAGCAGTGAATGTATGATTTACTATTGTCCTAGAACAATCTTGCAAAAACCTTACTTCTGATTACCCTCTCATCCTCTGCCTGTTCATACACACATCTACACATTTTCTATCAGGAGTGGTCCCAAGGGAAGATCTGATTCACCTTGTACAACTACCTGAAGTCAGTAAAGTTTCACCATCATGGATGAGTTTGGCTCCTTCAAGCAAAGCTTTGTAGTGGTTGCAAAATATATATGAAACAACCTAAAAGGTATTCTCTTCCAGATTATGAAGCAGCAGATCAGGCAGACAGATGGAGCAGCAGGCAGACAGGAACAGACAGTATTTTCTCTCAGAAAAAGAAATGGCAAATACTTCCATGACTGAGTTCAGAGCAGTATAGCTTTGGACCAAATATCTGAAAGGAAATTCAGGGGCTTGGAGGCAAGTTGCAACTACAAAAACAGATGTTGCCAACTGCAAGAAAGAGGAAAGTGCTCTTAGGTGTGCTTGTGCCAAGTTCAGCTCCTTGACCCCTTTTGATGCTTTAGAGCACAACTAGCCAAGAGATACAGCCAGTGTGCGACTTCTGAAGACGGTGGGGTGCATCATTATAAAACACCACAGAACAAAATAAAAAGTAACCAGAAGTTTACTTCTGAGCAACCTTCATCCTAAAATATAATTCCCAGACAATAGCTGGACAAAATCAAGAACTGTAAAGCTCACATTCAAACATTTTACACATGGTCTCATTACCAAAGCCAAACCTTTTCGTGCAAAGCTATTATGCAAGAGCAAATCTCAGTGATGAGATCTAGAGTTACTCCTGAAACTTTGTTTTTTTGAAAAATGTTTCTGCTCATATCAGCTGCCATGAAACTAATGAATGGACTTTGTCCTCCAGGAGAACTTGTCCTGTGCTCAAGGAGTTTTAGATCAGGCCCAAAGCTGTTGGTTTTCTGCGAGGAAGCTTACTATGGAAAAGCAAAGAAATATGAAGCAGCAGAGAGAGACTGACCTTTCCTAAGGAAAAATTAGGCCTAGGTAACAAAGTAATTTCCTACCAACTCTCTGTATCATTTAACACTTTATAACATTTTTAGATGCATATTTCCAACCTTAATGTCATTCACAGTTGTTTGTATAAAGATATCACAGGAGTGTTTGAGTTTGCTTTTGTTGTTGTTGGAGTGTTTTTTTTTCTGTTTGTTTGGTATGGTTTTTGTTTTTGTTGTTGGATAATCAGAGACACCAAACAAATATTTTGAGGGTTTAGAGCTCAATGACACAGGATACCTTAGAAACAAATCATTTTAGATACTTTTAGAAAAGACCTAGTGGTTTTTTTTTTTTTTTTTTTTTTTTTTAGAGAATAAGAATCAGCCTAACCTTTTCATGTACATTGAGCAACAGTATCGATCCACAAACCTCCAGGGACAGCTTATAGGCAGAAGAGGTCAGGAAGAAATGCTCCCTGTTGCATAGCAGGGTGTTCATCGGGAGGAACCACGGAGAGACATTTGTTATTTGCGATTTCCTGGAAAATCTCACTGACCTCTCCTGTGCTGCTCTTTGCTGTAAAAAATTTATGTGGGGAATGAAGCCAAGCCAAAGCACCAGATTAAACTACTGAGCCTGGGTCCGAATGGGGGAGGTTACCCAGAACAAACAGAACAACAGGTTTGAGTTCATGCTAAAAAGTCAGACCAAAAGTCCAAAATCTGCAGCCAAGTACACCCTTAAATTTCCAGGTAGCCCCTGCAATATCATTCTTAAGACTGGAAATTCCTCTACTTGTTACTTTTGGAAATAGATTGTTCTTTCTGGAAACTAGAATGGGGAAAAGAGAGCTGCTGCAATTGAGCTGTTGCTTCTTTAGACCTGCTCCCTATCTCTTCCAGCCGTTCCTCCAGAAAACATAAAAATTGCAAAAAACAATCAAAAAGTAGCATGCAGGCATTTATGGCTGTGCAGGCATGTGTTTGCATGTATGTGAAAGAGACAGATGGGGAGAGGATTCCTGACCCAAAAGTGTGATTAAATCCAAAGCAGGTTGATAAAGGATCTACTGTAGTAGGGTGTATTAAAAAAGAGAGTTATTGTATCTTCTGAACTGATCAAGGTGATAAAGTAACTGATCACAGAGAAGAACTGCTGGAACTGCACCCAATTCTACTCTATGAGTAAACAGAGTCCTGTGGCTCATTCAAGAGGCTATAAATTTAAGCTTAGTATTTCAGGTCTATATCTAAAGAGTGACAGAACCTCATATCTCCTGATTCATCCAGAAAGAATGCATCATCTTTTTGTACCAATCTAATCAGAAACACTTTTGCCACGTCCATTTTTCTTTTTTAAGTCAAAAAAAGGCACAGAAGAGATTTAGTTTTGGGTTTTCTTCCCCCCACCCCCTTTCTCCTGGATATGGAAAAAATAAAACCAACCTCGACTTTGCTAAGCCTCTGACACAGATAGCCTCACTACACATCTCAAAGCAGAGCAACTCATTCCAATCCTGTGCTTTAAGTACCATCTAGTGGTTACAAACATATTTGCATGTCTGTTGTTCGAGGGTTTTTGGATTCAGAATTCTGCATCTTTTAAGGGATTAACTAGCCTTATCATTTTCTGAAATAAAATAAAAATAAACACTCTTCTATTTATTCTTTCCCTTTTTTGAAAGAAAATCTTCATGTCTTTTTACTTACATCATCTCAGTTCCACTGCAATATTTATCAACTTTGGAGAAAAGAGGGATCAAGAAAAATGTAAATGTGTGGTTTTTTTTCTTTTACAGAGAGAAAATAAATGTCAGCATATGATCCTGCATTACTTTCTATTTTTTAGACGATTTTTCCATTAAGAGTTCAACACATATGTCTCTGAATATGCATTTGAGAACTGGCCTTCAATTTGAGCCATTTATTATTTTTGAAAGTACTGCTCCATCTATCTGCCTATCTTATATTAATATCTCTCTTTGTGTGTTCTCCTTTCCATATTGCCTGCCATCTGTTACATGATCACTGAGAGATAAGCCTGGTTCGCTTGTTGGATTAGTTATCTTGCTTTCTATGTCAGTGGACATTGGTTAAATGTACCCATTGTGCTGCTCTCCTGATATCAGCAAAGTTATACTGTAAACAGGGAGAGGTGACCTCCTCTTTTTCACCAAATCTATGTTATTCTCTTCCAGCACAAGGCTCCAAATCTCTGTTAAGTAATCAGATTCAGTCCCATTTAAACAATGGTTTGGGAGAAATTAGATTTTTTCTCATTCCAAAATAGATATTTATGACAGATTAAGCTAAAATGTTTAAGATGTTTTCTTCCTGATTACAGAAGTTGCTTATCTATCAGGTTCCTTGCCATCGACCTCTAGTGATAGTCAAGCTCCTCAAAAGAGAGCCTTCAGGAGACTCCTCTGCCTGACTGGCAGCCCAGGGCAGGAGGGTGCCACAGCAGCTCAAAGGCCCTGAAATCAGGAAGGATGAGCTGAGTCCACACATGCTTCATCTCTGCTGATGTGCTGTGAGAGCCATCAGTCAGTGCAGCTCATGGAGTGAGGGGATGATGCTGTTTCAGGCTCCAGGACTGCTCCAATAGCTTCCCAGGAGCCACAGGCAGTGCTGTAAGGACAGCCTAAACACCAACCTGGGCATAAACATCTATAGGTGTCTAAATTCAAGTGTTTTATTTACAGATAATATTCCACTCGATACTTCAGTTGGCTAAAATTTGGCAAGACAAACTCCACCACAGAAGGTTACTAATTTCACCTTGTAAGTCTAGCTGGCAAGTGATGTGAGAAAAATAAAGACAATAAAACATTTATCATTCTCACACTGCCTCAGCACGGGCTATTACCCTCTCTGAGTTTGTCCCCACAAACATTCAATTTGGTGTTTGTCACAAGTGATGGAGCAAGATCCCATAAAGAAGGTCCTGCTGCTGATGGAAAATGTTTCTGTCCCTGCTTCTCAGTCCCAGCTGCTTATGCCTTCTCCTCTACAATGTAGATTTCCAGCCATATTTGCATATAGCCATAGTCTAACTGGAGCTACCAAGAATATGCGCACAGGGAGAATTCTTATATGACAGTTAAAAAAGTCAGTTAAGTTCCTAAGTGAGAAAAGCACCATTTAACTACTTTCCATTTGACAAAATTTAGAGATCCCCCCTTTTCCTGATAGAATACGGCTCATGCTGCTTGTATCATACATCATAAATTGCTGCCTAATGTTGAGCTGTGAATTTTCATCCTAGAAGTTCTGCTGGAGACATTTTGACATGAGCACAAGATTTATTCCTGGGCAGCCAGTAGATCTGACATCTGTGATGACAGATATTCTTTTTTTCAAATGAGTATAATGACACTGGAAAGAACAGGATCAAATTTAATATCCCTGAAGTATTTTTCTGTGAGTTGTAGATGTACCTGCATGCAGATTTTTGAGGAATCGCCATCAGAAGCAGGGGCATCACATAGGGTTATGGGAGCAAGAATGTGCACATCTGTTTCATCAGACAAATGCATCTTGCCTGCAGGGCTGGGGAGGGCAGGAGGGTGGAATGTGGAGACCTGGACGGCAGCTAGTGGACAAATCCTGCTTTTACAGGGGAAGATACAGCAAATCTGTGGGCTACAGCACATTTCTGTTACGTTATCCAGAGCGAATAGTTTATTACGTATCATTACCTCCGAACAACAGATAATCAATTTGGATGTGTCCTTATTTACCTGGACAAACACTGAAAAGGCTTTGCAATTTAATGGCCTAACTGTTTGTTAGAACAAATAGACCTATTCAATTCTGAGATCACAGTCAATCTGACGGTTTATAGCTGGTTGGTTTCTGCTTTCGAACTGTGAAACCCTGATTTGTTTTCAAGGTGTAAAATTAGCAGTAACATTTTCACATGCTAACGGATAAGTCCCTTATTGAAACATATGACTGCACTTGCTCACTGCAGAGTGAAAATAACCTTGCTGAAAAACCCAGCACAAAGCCCGTGGCCTGCCTGAGTTTCACACAAGCCCTGAAGTGATACCAGGTGTAAACCAGCCCAGATATCAGCTGTCTGCTCAAGAGTAAATTTCAACTATTAATTTACAGGTTGGAGCAGGAGGTTTCCCGCTCATTATTAAATTGTATTATTTGTATATGGTGCTGCAGAGTAGCAGTGGAGTGCTTGAACCAAGCATGGGCATTTAAAACAGGAATTCTCTGAAATAATTAGCCTTGGTAAACACCCTGAAAAGGGGTGTTAAATCATCTTCCATTGGTTTAGTAATACATTACATTCCACCTTGTAATCACACTAATGTAAATAAGTACAAGGCTAAGAAATGAAGGAATACCTGAACTCTAACATGTGCCTGGAGATCTTTGAAGCCAAAGGAGTCAGAACAGCATACAAGGAAAGGAAAAGCAGCAAGAGGTGAAAACACATTTTACCATCTTAAAGCATCAGTTATTTTCTTCTATTTAGTTGGTTAGGCCAAACTAAATTCTCCAAATCAGAGAGCCAAGATAAATTTTGATAATATAAAAATATCAAAATAAGACTTCAGTGAGAGAATTGAAGATGGAGAAAGAAAAAGTCTGGTAAATTAAATATCCTGTAAATCTGGCAAGTGTGGAATGAGTTACTGTTTCCAGTACAAATACCATGTTATCCAGCAATATCTCAGCATTAATCTACTTGAGAGATCTACCTGCTGGAGTTCAGACTTAAAAAAAAAAGACATCTCTTAGGATGCACTGAAAAATATACATGGAGTGTATGTGATAAAGGAGATACTTTAGATACACAGTGATGCTCAAAGAGGATGCTTAAAATTGGCAAGTGGGTGTTCCCAGCATTCTCTGTCCAGAGGAGAGCTGCACCCAGATATGCAACTTATCTGCACCTATCCACATTTTTCATTGTTTTTCTTTAACTTGGATACCATTTGTTCCCATTAGGAAAAGTAATTATACAGTATTAATATTACTCCCCTGCCTTGCTCTTGCCCTGTTTAAAGTCCTGTCTCTTTTAAGTCTCCATATAAAATAGGTTCTATATTCCCCTGTTAATTTTAATACTCCTTCTCTGTAGCCACTCCATCTTGGATTTGTCTTTTTGTAGCTACTAGTGCCTGTAAGTTTCTGTTATATTTTTTTTGTACTTGTCTTTCCTCTAGCTGCATCACTGAAATGATTCACAGACATCACACAACTTCTATGAACCATAGGTTTTTCCTCTTCCTCAGTAATAACTGATTATCTCTCTCTTTTTAAAACTGAAACCGCTAAGTTACAATTCCTCCTAAGCTCATGAATAATAGCACTGGTATCAACTGGTTCAAAAGGAATCCTACCAGCAACCTGAAGGAAAGTCCACATTTGACACAATGTTTTTATTAAGTACGTTTACATTTTGGCTGTCTCACCCTTGGCCATGCTGAGATGGATTATTTTTTATTTGTTAAATGTTCCCTTAAATCTCACTTAAATCACAGAAACTGCATTTAACAAACTTCTGAATTGTGTGGTACTTAATCATCAACCTACAAAGAGCAAATACCTTATTGGATATATCACAAGCAAATCAAGGAGGTGAGGTTTATGAACTGAAACCACACACAACACACAGAACACAACTGCCCCAGTAGCTCTACCTTGTAGCGGGGTATCCATGGACACAGGATGCTTCACTTCCATATCCAACTTCAGTGATACCATTAACATCTCTTTTTAAAGACTATATCACCTAATAGTAAAGCTAACACAACCATCACTTAGATTTTCCCATCAAAGAGCTTCTAAAGCCTTACTTTTTTTTGTTTCCAACTCTTCACATAAGTGGCATTTTTCAATATTTTATTGCATTTTCAATTGAAGGTTCTCATAAAATGGAAGGAAAAAAAAGACACTGTGAATCCTTTTCCTTATTACCATTAACTCTAATATTATCATTGTCATTATCTTAAACAAAAGTGAGTTCTTTAGCTTTTTACTAAGGCTTCTTGCCTCTGAATGTCTGTGAATGACACAGGACAGGCTTTAACTGGAGGTCCTGAATAAACTTAGAGAAACATTTTTGGACCAGGGTGCTAGGAGCATTTATTCAGTGATTTCTAGGAATCCATCTTTAAATTAACTGTGTCTATATAGAATTCTGCTTTTTCATTATTGACATTGCTTAATTGCTTCACAATCAGGGGACAAAAAATTAGAAATAAGAAGAAGAAAGAAAAAAGCAGAAAATTCCTGCCTGACTTAACCACATTAAGCAGCATGGTGCAGAATATAACTTAACAGTCCAGTGAACTGTCAGTGGCAGAAGTAATTGGAAATTGGTGGGATAGTTCTCTATGTGATGGGGATAGGAGTTTTTCATGCCTGTTTTTAATGGGCAAATAGCTCTCAGGGCAGCTTCATATTCTGTCATTAATTTGTAAAGATCCTTTATAACGTAGAAAAGTTAAGATAGCAAAAAAAAAAAAAAAAATCCAATTACATGTTTAATGACTTGGCATTTGTGGTAATGCTATCTAGCACTAATTCACCTGTTAGGAAACAGTCTATCTTTTAGTCCCTGGGGTTAATAGAGTGCAAAAGCCTAGTCTTATCTGAGGGTGGGAGAAAACTGAGTAATTTTTTCCTACCAATAAGAAAGAAAGGCAACGACAAAATTGATGATGAATTTTCAACTTGCTTTTTTGAGCTTAGCCCTTCTAGTTATTATTAAATACTTTTAAAAAGAAAATAACAGGTTTCTAATTGCTGGTGTCTGACTGTTCCCCAGAATTTTGCAGAGGCATGTGGTACTTTTTTTCCCTTTATAGCCAACATGAGCACCCACTGGAGTGAGGCTTATACCCATATCATGTCACGGGGCTGCAGAGGCGATGCTGCAGAGCCTGCCCTTGAGATCAAGGCCTGTTTCACTTCCACATAGAAATGGGATCCATAATAAATATGGTTTGATCATGCAATAGATGGACGGAAGGATTTATCCTGGCCTCAGCTGCATGCTCATAACTACACTGAAATCAGCAGCGGATGCTTAAATGGGACTAAGAGCAGAATTTGTTCCACAGCAGCAAAGAAATACAGCTTATGCAAACATACATATTCATTTTCATGTTTCCCTTTATCAGTCACTGCTTTATTTGCATCTCACCCTGAATAAAAGGTTAGAGAAGGCATTTGTAATGAATGCTCCCATTTTAAAACATTTAAATAGTCTGCAGTATAAATTGAATATTCTAACTGACTGCTCTGGTGTGAATTTCTGAGTCCACTGAAAGGAAAAGAGGCAGCATTTGCTGTGTTTATGCAACAACTTCTTTGCTTAATACCAGATTTGTCTGTGTCACAGCTAAACCAGGATTAGCAGCAGAAATGCTAAATTATGTTAGAATTCATACACTTCATCTAGCCTATGTAAAACATGAAAATACTGTAATGTCAAACAAACAAACAAACAAACAAACAAAAACCCCAACTGTCATCAGTTCAGTGTCTAAAACTAGTTTAAAGATATATTCTGTCTAATTCTGGAACACAAGCCCTGAAATCAAGACTTGCCACCCCTATTCCTAGCTCACCTTGAGATTCATCTGTCTGGAGATCACTAATGAAGGCTGAATATTGAGCATCCCAACTAATGAAATCTAGTGAATTCTGTAACCTTGGGTTTTGTGAGCAGGGACCTCCACAACTTGTACCTGAACACTTTAGGGTCAATTATGGTTTTGTCCTTAATGTTGGTTGGGGAAGAAAATATTGAGCTTCATATTCTCAGCTGCTAGGCACCTTTCCTCTGTGGCACAGAAGATACGAAATCCAACATACCCTGAAAATTTTTTCTGGTGCTTGGAGAATTAACACTTCCAGTGTGCCCTTTAGTGATGTGGAAGTTACAGAGAAAATACATAAATCTCAGCTAAAGGAGGGTATCCACCCCATTTAATATGAGCTTAAAAACACTGGGTTTAATACAAGCAGATCATCTAGGTTCCCTTTACAAGCTCTCTGACAAAAACAGGACTGCAAATAGAGGAACATCCTGACCTCACACAATTACTGAAGGTGAGTGTGATTTTACTGCTTTTGAATATTACTGCCTCCTTCCGTTGCCTCTAATCCAAGGGGAGACTAGCCCAGACTAGGGAAAGTTATGTATTCCAAAATAACAATTTAATTTTAAAGAAAATAATAATCTTTTGTTTATGGCCTGAATCCTTATTTGGATTTGGATGCTATGAAAATGGGAGTCTTCTGCAACTGGATGGATGGATGGATGGATGGATGGATGGATGGATGGATGAACTTAATTTTCTTTACTGTATGGTCAAAATCTGTATTTGTGGGATTCTATGTCTGTTATTTTTTTTAAAGTTTTATTATTGTTGCTTCTTATTTAGAACAACCTAAAAGAAATGTTCAGCTACTTTGGGGAAACATGGGGTGCAGAGTCAAAATTGTTTTCCCTAAATTAGTTGAAAGTGATGTGCCCTCATTCCCATGGCAAAGAACGCTTCCTTTAGCAGCTGACAAGTTTTTCAAGGTGTTTCTGCACATCCTGCAGGGAAAGCAAATTGTCATCAAAATTGAAAATTCAGAATATGTTTTTTTTTTTTTCCCTGAAGGTCCTTAGGGCTCTTGAAATGCTAAGTAGAAAACCGAGCTCAATGCATATGGAGGAGATTTTCATATTTTAAAAGTCAGACAGAGTGTCAGCTGGCAGACGCAGCAACTCCAAGAATCTTCAAAAAGGCAGAAGCACAAAAGTTTACTGCTTGCTCGACCGACACATTATTTTAGCCTGTGTTCTGCAGATTGAGAGGCAGATTGCCTAGGGTCAGAGGATGACCCTGCCCTGCAGCATGAGTATTATTCCTTCTTTCTTTTTTTTTTTTTTAAGTGCAAATTTACATTTGGCTGCAACCTGCCTCCTTAATGATGGATCAGCCTTTTGTGTAGGTATAAGCTCTGATTGATGGGGACAGGGATAGGAGAGGAGAATGGAGAAAACAAGTTTATAAATTTGACATAAGATTTGAATCACAGCAGTAACTCTGCCAGTCTTCTTAGGCATAAAATTGGACTGGCTGGAGATATGTACTGCATGTGTGATGTTTCAGCACTTATTGTTTTCATTATATCTTTACTTACTCAGTTAACAGACTACTGAACTTGCAAAATCTAGCAGACTGGGGATTTTTTAAAAATAAATTTTTTGATGGGGGCAGGGGAGAAAGAACTGAAAACCCTAAAATTACATAACTACATGACAGGACTTGATCTGAGGTAATTGAATACAATTTACTTGATTTCACTGAACTTAACTCACACAGATTTTCTCTAGGTGATGACCTAACTCAGTATTCCGGTTTGTGTTTAGCTTTTTTTTTTCCCCCTTCTGAATTGGCGGTGTTGACATTTCATGTTTCCTATTATTATTATTCCTTCCCCTTCTTTGTTTTGGGAATTATATGGCTTATTGACTAAACAGCATTAGAAAACTAAAGTTAATGGGCCAAACTCTTCCCTAGTGCAACTTAATATATTGAGTTCAAGTGATATAGAGATGAATGAGTTCAGGGACTCCTCCAAAGAGAATTATTTCAGAGGCTTATTCTATAACAAAAGGAAGTTCAGAGCTTTGCTGTAATTTCAATAGAAATTAAATGTTTAAAGAAGTCCAGTGCTTCATATTCAGTTGATGTGATGAAACCTGAGGGTACTGAGAAAAGGTAAAATCATACCTTGTTTTAATGGATTAGAACAAATATTTCATTATTTTCAAAAATTCATTTAATAATATCTTGTTTATGTCTACCTATTCCCTGGAGAACCCAAGTTTTAAGTGTAATGTACCATTACACTTATGCCCATCCTCTCCATCATGTCATCATTTCATCTTATGTGGAGAGATTTTAAAAGACATGGAGATGTGGTATATGTGGACATGGGTTAGGAGAAAGTTGGGTTCATGGTTGGACTTGATGATATCAAAGGTCTTTTCCAACCTGAATGATTCTATGATTTTTAAATTCTATCAATGGCAACTGAGGGCAGGGCTGACTGACTCGTATGACAAATGTCCCAGGAGCAAGGTAAGACTGTGAGAATTAGGCTCCTAAAATTACCTAAAATGCACTACTCTGGATTGGGCTCAGAGAAAACAGACCCCTATGGTTGTGCCAAAGTTAAAAAGGTTGTTTCTTACGAGGAGTTAGCACATCCATCTCGGGGTCTTAGTGGAGCTTGTAAAGTGGAGCTTGCTGAGACAGACTGAACAGCTGGTGCTGATCACAGGAAAGGGTGGGACTGAGTGGGTGAAGAGATAAGAGATGCTGGCCAGTCCTGGGTTTGTTTGAGCACAAGGAATGATTTTGGACAGAAGGATGGGGAAACAAGAGAGTTTGTTTATTCATAGGATCACTTAATGAGAATAGGCTGGGCATATGCTAGATGGTACTACTTAGCCACAGAATAATAGAAAAATATAAAATCGGGCGAAAAGTAAAACTTATTAGGTAAAATTCCACAAATCAAGGGAAGGTAAGGGTTGTTCTTTTCTAAAATTCCATTCTTATCCATTTTTAAAGGAAATACAATGTGCTAACCACTCCTCCACTGTGGTTTTGAAAATCTCATCACTGCTGTGGTATTTGAATAGCAGAAATTCTCTCTGCTGTACACCCAGCATGTAAAGTCTTTCTCAGGACATTACTAGAGGAAAAAAGGCAGTTGCCAAGGCAGTTTTGTTCCAGTTCATTAGTGAGCGAAAGTCATTATTGTCTGACAGATGCACTAAGGGTTATGTATAGTTCCTAGCTGTCTTGGTCCAGTTTTTAGTGGACAGATGTCCACATTCAGGAAAGATAAAACAAGTCAGACAACATAGCTACTTACAACAACTTCGCTAAAAGTCTTTGCAAGCAATGTGGGGCATGGTTGGACATCTGATCAGTCCTCTTCCATACCATGGTAGTCCCACCAGCAGAAAATAGATGGTATATGAGGAATCATGCTGGAAGATGGCATATATTTCTTGGTGGGATTGAAAGGTTACGTATTTCTCTGTGGCTATCAGTTGAATGTGAACTGCAAGTGACACTTCTGCTTCAAAACAAGAAAAATAGCTCTATTCCCTCCAAAGAGAATTGTGTCAGCAGCAGACCTCTCTATTGCTCCCACTGTTTTCTCAATGATTCACCTCATCAGACTTCTGGAAGCTGACAAACTATCAGACTGAAAAACAGAACAGGGGTAGTGGAGACTCTAATGCATGAGCGGAGCAATGAAGAGTGTTAATCTCATGCTTGCTATTTTTCCAATGACAAGAATGGCATAATATCAGCAAGCAACTAAATCTAGGTGTAGCTAGCCAGTTATTATAGATTTCATAAGAAAAAAAAAATTCCTCTTGGTGTACTTTTTTCCAAAGAAATTTTAAACACTCACATATTCTGAGTTAAACTGGTGTTTCAAGACCAAACACTGAGGTAAATGTTAGAGAACTACAAGAACATGTTTCTGGGCTGTCCCAGGAAAGAAAGCCAGGGACTTTCTCACTGTATCCACCAGAAAGAAGGGAAGATTTGCAGTGCTGCCAGACCAAGTCCAGACCGGGGCATCAGGCATCTCTGTGGGGATGAGACATTAGTCTAAGAGTGGGAATTGGCTCAATTAAGTCTATGGCTGGGTCAGGCAGGGCTGTGGTAGAGCAGGAGACTGATTTCTGTGGCATTGTTTGGACACAGAACTTCCTGAAATGGGGTCATGGGCCATAAGCAGGAGGGACTGGCCATGAGTAACTCCTATAGTCCGTCATGTCACTCTCAGCTTCACCCTAAGCTAGAAGGGACAGATGCTCCTTCTTCTGTTGGCACAATGAAGGTCAGAATTTGATTCACAATGCACTTGGAGCATCAGAAATCTTGACACTCTGGTTTGCTTCCAGAACGTGTTCCTGCTATCAACATATATGTAGTTGCAAGCTGTTCACTCCTGGGCTCCGTTGTGGCATATATTTATTAGACTCCTTAATGAAGAAACCCAAGCAGAGTTGCCAGGAGAGTTTGCTTATGGGTTTGCTACAGATCAGCAACAGGAGAACAAATGTGCCTCATTTGAAATGCAACATTTGGAATAATCCTACCCTACTTCAAGAGGCCAAAACCAGAAACAAGAGGCCACCATGAAGTGCTCTCATGACGTGCCTTAGGTGTCACACTACAAAACCTTCCCACAGGCAGTAAAACAGTCCTTATACTGTATGATTATAGAACCACAGAATGGTTTGGATTGGAGGGGATCTTAAGGATCCTCTAGTTCCACCTCCTCCTCCTCTGCCATGGGCAGGGATACCTTCCCTGGTTGAAGGACCAGGTTGCTTCAAGCTCCATCCAACCTGGCCTTGAACATTTCCAGTGACAAAGCAACCAAAACTTCTCTGGGAAACCTGAGCCAGCATAGTCTGCTACTACATCAGGCACTTTGAGCTGGAAAACACATACATAAATAATTAAAATAAATATATTTTGGCCACAGGAGTGGTCACTGAATTTTAGAAGACAGAAGAGATCAACCAGTTGGGATACGGATAGACCACTCTGCAGAGGTCAGATGAAGAGAGGGTAGCTGTGAGTCACATGAACTACTTGACCCAGGGGCAACAGCCCATGGTGGATACTTTTATCATTTAGTTCAGATGTTGCTACAAATGGCAAGTGAAGGACACACAGAAGTGACAGCAGAGAGTAAAACAGGAAAATGTCCTTATCCAGCTCTGCATCTGCTCCACAGGGAAAGGCCCCATTCAGCTTCACTGGCTGTAGGTTTGTGCCAATACAGATGCCCATCACCTCCAGCCAGAACTGTGTCACAGCACAAGCAATGGCCCTGGATGTTCATCACTGCCTCTTTCAAGTGCTTCAGGACCCTTCAAGGTGAAAAATACTCTTCCTATCTGCCTCTGTGGCAGTATATGAGAACCTAGAAATGTAAGGTTATTAATATCAGAGAGTGGTATAAAGTGACATTTCTGATTGAAATAGCATCTTTCTTCCATTTTATTGTCAAAAATGTCTCTCCTAAACATTTTTCTCTTCTTTTGCCTCACCTAATTTAGTTATTTAGTTACACACACTGGAATCTAAAAAAAAAAACTTTTTTATTGCCTTTTTCAGAGGCCTTCTGTAATTTTTTCCCTTAGCTTTTTCCTTTTCTTTTTTCTCTTTAAGCAAAGCTTAAATAATTATCTGAAAGAGCCTACAGTGGTGCAATAGAGTGTGAGATTATTAAACTGATACCACTAATTTCATTAATTGAGAAAGAATCTAATTTTTCCTGACAAAAAAATCATAGCAGAACAGGTACACACACATGAATGTACTAATTGTTTGTGCACAGAGACATACATTGCTTAGCTTTAAAACCGTGACATTTATTTGTCTTTTAATCTTTTGCAGGTTTATGGTTTACTTTTTCTTCATACCCAAGGAGAAAAATATGTTTTTTTTTATTCCTGCTACGGAAAGCAGAGATTTTACGTAAAAAAAAAAAAAACATATATGGAACCAAAGTAACAAAAAAACAGAAGACATCAAAGATTATGAGGAGGCAACAAATGAATGGCAGCTGCCAGGACTGTTGAAACTGTAAATGCGACCAGAAAGTGAAGAATTACGATAGAAAAGATAGATAAACAAATCACCTTTATTGTGCAGAGGAATTTGTTAATTTAATTATGCTTAAATTATGTTTTGCACTCATGATACACACATGCCAGCATGGTGGTGCTGGAAAGCAAAGACTTCGTTTTAGGGATACAGGTTCTGGGTTAGGGACTTCTCTAGTTTCCTATTTGTTTTGGAGAAAAAGGAAGGGAATACTTTCTAGTCACAGCACCTGAGAGGGAAAAAAAAGTGGTAAGGTGGAAAAGTCCTTCTTCTCTTTAAACAAGCGTTGCTTCCCTGCTTTGGCCGCTTCCCTCCTAGCTGCTGACTTGCAGGAGAAGAGGACTTGCTGAGACGTCCTTTCACGCCCACCTGTAAACCCTGTTAACCATTTTCCTCCTGTGAAAATGGAAGAGAAAACGCTGTTTCCACATGACAATTACGTTTTGTTTTTAGTCTGAGCTGTGCTGTGGGAGAGCACCTGCCTGGATGCTTCCTCAGGATCAAAAGTGTTTTAACTACAGTGAGCTAGAGCAAAATAGCACTTTTTATACTTTTGTTCAGGAGTCCTGAGAAGTTCAGCAGTTGTGGTGGATCGTAAAACACAAAACTTCTGTTTGTCAGCGCTGGCTGCTTTGCCTACATAGACAGAATAAGAGTAGGATAATAATAACTACATGGATGTAGTATCTGTATTTTTGTCACTTAAAGGTGCTAACAATCTGTATTAATTCTCAAAACACTAAGTATTTTTTAAGTCATATATTATTTTACAATATTTAAGTTGTGGGTAGTTTCTAGCTGCCTGTGCCAGATGTAGGATCATTGTGTGACCCCTGCCCTGGGGAAGACCCTTTCCTTGAGCTGAGATTATTTAACTTTTATGAAAACTACTTAATTAATCATAATGGAGGAGCTTTGCTGGAAAAGTTATTAACTCTGAACTTCTATGTATAAATAATGGCATAGCTGGATGGAGCTCTGAGATCCGGGAGGAGACCTGGTTTATGGGACGGAACCCTGGTCTAGAGGAAGGTGTCCTTGCCCATGACAGGAGGTCGGAAATAAAGGAGCTTTAAATTCCTTCCCTTCCAAGCCAAACTATTCTATTAGGGTCCAAAGGAGGCCATGAGGATAGTGAAAGGTCTGGAAGTAAAGCCTTAAAGGCAGTAGCAGAGAGGTCACTTGGTTTGTTAGGCCTGGAGGAGACTGAGGGGACACCTCGTTGTGGTCTTCGAGATCCTCATGAGGGGAAGAGGAGGGGTGGGTACTGATCTCTTCATTCTTGCTACCAGCAATAGGATCTGAAGGAATGGCCTGAGGCTGAGTCCGGTGAGGTTTAGGTTGGATTTCAGGAAAAGGTTTTTATCCCAGAGGGTGGCTGGGCACTGGAACAAACTGCTCAGGGATGTGGTTACAACACCAAACCCGAGTTTAAGAAGCCCATGGGCAGCCCTCAAGACACACGGCTCCTACCATGTAGTTGGGGCATCCAGGAGCCGGACTCGATGATCCTCGTGGGTCCCTTCAGGATATTCTGTGAGGCTGTTCCCGCGCTCCATCCCCCTCCGCCCTCCAGCGGCACAGACCCCACCTCACCGCGGCGGGCTGCCGCCGCCATGTCGCGCGCCGCGCACCCGCGGCGCTGGGGTGGGGCGGGGGGGGGGGGGGGGGGGCGGCCGCGGGCCGGCGGCCATTTTGGTCAAGGGCCGGCACCGCTCCTTCCTCCCTTACTCAAGATGGCGGCGGCGGCGCATGCCCGGAGCGCGGCCGGGGAGGCCGGTGCTGCTGCCGGCGGGCGCTGAGGGGGCGGGCGGGGAGCAGCAGCGGCGGCGGCGGCCATGGGCGAGACCGAGAGGCTTTATTATGTGTACAGCTGCGACCTGGACATCAACGTGCAGCTGAAGATGTGAGTGAGCGGCGTCGGGGCTCAGAGGGAAGCGGTGGCTGCCGCCCTGGGGGGGGGTACCGGGCCGCCCGCCCCTCGGCGGGGTGCGCTGATGCCGCAGCCCGGCGGTGCCCGGGGACAGGCAGTGCTGGCTCAGCTCTGGGTGCCTGCCAGCGTCCCGGCCCGCGGGGAGGCGACGGGACGGGGCGGGCGAGGGGCCGGGCTGGAGCTGTGCTGCGAACGCGTGTCAGATGTGCCGTGTCCTCAGGTGCTCCAAGGCAGCGATTGTCAGTGCAGGCTCCCATGGCCCCTCACCTGTCGTAGAATCACGGATGGGTTTGCGTTACAAGGGACCTTTAAAGCAGATCCTGTTACGCCCCCTGCTATGGGCAGGGATACGTTCCACTCTTCCAGGTTGGTCCCAGCCCCGTCCAGCCTGGCCTTTGATACTCCCAGGGATGGGGCAGCCACAGCTGCTCTGGGCAACCTGTGCCAGGGCATCACCACCGTCACAGTAAAGAATTAGTTTCTAATTTGTCTAAATCTACTCTGTCTGAAGCCATCTCCCCTGCCCTGTCACTATGTGCTTATGTAAATAGTCTTGCCTGTTCTTTCCTGTAAGTTCCCTTCAGGATTTGGAGGGCCACCACTGTGTCACAGCTCACTCCTGAGTGTTACGGAAAGGAGATAAACTGGTGACGCTCTTGCTGCTTGTTTCCATGCTCCTGTGAAAGCATGGTGGTCTTAGTGTGGTGTTTTACTGTAGCAAGATCCAGGTACTGCAACATATAAATATATTCCTACCTGAGCACGTGGAAGCACTTTTATTGAAGCTGGAGTTTCCACACAGTGATGTAATTTTTGGTTTGTTTTTTAAGTTACTTTTCTTCATCACAGCAATGAGAAGTTTGAGAAGTAGGAGAGATGTGGCTGACTCTCAAATGTAGTGTACCCAATGGGGGAATATTAAAGTATCTTTCACTTTTCTGGTAAACTAACTTGGAGAAGCTTGTTAAGGGTTGTTTAATTTCTGAACAGGTGATGATAGTGGAAGGTGACCCTGCTCATGACAAGGGTTGGAACTGGATGATCTCTAAGGTCCCTGCCAGCCCACACTGTTTTGTGCCATCAGGAGTCAGATTCATGTGACCTCTTTGATAGCTCATTCCACCAAACAAAATTAAAACTACCAGGTTTTTTTTTGTTTTAGCACATAGAAGTGTATGTCACCCTTCGAATGTGCAGTGCCAGTTCTGTGCAAGTAACTTGTTAATTTACACTGAAATGGTTTTGTGGAAACAAATAGGTTTTTGTTTGGTGGAGGATCGATTGATTTTACATGTTTTCCCATCACCATCACCTCAATTTTTTTTTTTTTTGTTTGTTTGTTTGTTTGTGTGTTTTTTTTGTGCATCCACAGACAGATATCTAATATGCATGAGCATATCTAATGTGCATGGCTGTTTTAATTGTGGTATAGCTGAAGTCTGAGAAATTCCATCAATTCCTCTTAACAGTAACATTGTGCAAAGTGGTGCAAGGCTTTAACCAAATTTTATTTGAAGTGAACTTTATTTTTTGTGGATTTGAGAGATGCTTGTCTTCCAAAACCAGTCATACATTTCATAGATCTTAAAAATTTACTTACCATAGTTGTTTTGGGTTGTATTTTTCCAATAGTGTTTGGAGCACATATAATCTCATGTTTGTTTTGTCAATTTCAATAATAGCAGCATATGTCTTCTCATTTGTTGTTGCCCTACTTAAGGTCTGTATGAGAATCCACAGGTTGTACTAGAAGTTACCTCAGTTTAAAAAACAAACAAGTAATTCTTGCCTTCCCTGCTCTTCCCCTCACCCCTGCCTAAATCAGTACAGCAGTACATTCTGTGTTTGCTCAGCATTTCACATCCTGAGTTCCTCTCTGGTGTTTGGATTTCACTAGAAGCAGTAATTGAAAGTAAGAATAGCCTCAGTACTGGGTAATCTAAATATAAGCTATGGAAATGCAACAGGATTTCTACTATGGATAGAGTAAGTTACACTTTACTTATGTTTTCTTCTTTTCCTCCTCCTCTGCCCTTTCCTCCTTAGAGGAAGTCTGGAAGGGAAAAGAGAACAGAAAAGCTACAAAGCTCTCCTAGAAGATCCAATGCTGAAGTTCTCAGGACTTTACCAAGAGACTTGCTCTGACTTGTATGTAACTTGTCAGGTGTTTGCAGAGGGGAAGCCGCTTGCTCTTCCAGTTAGAACTTCCTACAAGGCTTTTAGTACTAGATGGAAGTAAGTGGCTTGCCTTTTATTTCATATTCTTCCTAGTTATTGGGGCATCAAGTATTTGTTTCTGTCAGAAAGATTTGTTTTCTGTTGTCTTCTATAAAATGGCTTATGTTTCTTCAAGTGTCTGTATGGTTAGTGTTATCCAGCCAGCACAAAAGCAACCTTTTTGTGTAAAGGGTAAGTGATAAAATGCTACTTGTGTGTTTGGGCATGTAGTGCTACTTTAAGTAACTTCTGGGGCCTGAAATGATACATTTTCATGCTGTTTGCTGACAGCCTGATCCTTGCTACTCAATCATCAAGCCAGAATATTTTTCTTTTGTTCTGTAGCCTTTTAGTCATGCTCCATGGTTTGAATGGTTAAACCCCACAGAAAAATAGTCCATTTGCCCTAAGAAATTTATATTCTGAGGAGAATCTGGGTTGTGTAAAGTAATAGAGAGTAACTTGAATTCTAAAGCTTTATGACTAATAAATAGTGTTTCTCTGCAGCTGGAACGAGTGGCTGAAACTGCCTGTGAAGTATCCAGACTTGCCTCGAAATGCTCAGGTGGCTCTGACCATCTGGGATGTGTATGGACCTGGTAAAGCTGTTCCTGTGGGAGGAACAACAGTCTCGCTCTTCGGAAAATATGGGTATACTGCTTTTTCTTCTCTGGTGCACATTTAAAGCTCACCTGTGAATAGTAATGTTGGATGGGTTATGAGAGATAAGTTTTTAAATATTTTCTAAACTAGGTTAACAGTTCCATGTTTGAAAAATCAGACACAAAGGTGATTTGCTCCTGATTATTCTTGAATGTAATTTCACATTTGCTGCAGTGTTGTATAAAAGAAGTCTTCTGTATAACATCTTTTTCCTTTTTTTTTTAATGATCTGCAAGCTTGGATTTTAAGATGGCAAGTGCTGAAATGACTTCACATCTACAGCCTTGTACTGCATGGATGCCAGTACTGATTACTTTAAAAAAAAATTGTTTAATTGGCTTGCAATTAGGCTGTGAATGCACTGTTATTTATAGGGAGTGAAATGTCACTCAGTAAATCAGCACTTTTCAAAGTTAATATACTATGATCCAATAGAAGGTGTGTTCAGTAAATTTGTGGATGGTAAGACTAAGGTGGGAAGGATTACAGTAATAATCTGTGAGGTGAACAATACCTCGAAAGAATCATACCTAAGTGCAAAGGAGACTGAAAAAACAGGTTGTGGTCTAAGGAAGATTAAGAGGCACAGGTACTTTTTTGCAATTGATTATCACATTCAGAGTGGGGAGCAGCTGCCCAGGAAAAGAGAGGAACACATTTGTATTTTAGAGTGAATCTTAAATTTTGTGTGGTTCAGCATCACGGAACTCTTGTGAAATGTGCAAACAACATTGACTACATAAATGGTTTACAAGTATGTGCATAAGAGACACTTCTGTACCCTTTTCTTTTCTTATCCTTTCATTTTCCACTCAGATGGGGTGTATTCTGTTCTTTCTAACCAACTTCAGTCAAATTTCAGACTATTGGGAGTTTGTATCATTAAATGTCTAGCAAATAGGTGTGATGGAGGAAGTGTTATGCCTAGTCAGGATGAAAAAATGAATGTAGGAACATTTTTCTAGTATGTATAGACTGCTGGCAAATGGGGAGAAATAGCCTGTTTTGTCTTGCCAGTGGATGAGAAGTAATAAGGTTAGACTGAAATGCAGAAAAAGTTTAGATTGTCATTAAGAAAGCTGCTCTAATGATGCTTGAATGCACAAAGTGACTGTAGAGAGAGGTTGTATCTCTCTCATTGAGGATACTGCTTTAACAAAAAAGAATAACATTGCCTTAAGGCAAAAAATTGAACCTGATCAATTGGACTGTGCCCCAAAGACTGCTGGTAGCTGTTAAAGCACAGTACCTGGAAAAAGATAAAAATAAATTTCATTTTTAAGTCTTACTTTCAGCATGTGGAACTTGGATGAAGTAGATTGTGATAAACCAACAAAAAATTTTTGAATTTTGTAGTTTTTAAAAGAAAACCCTTGTAGTAATACTTCATGAAGTAATATGTAATTTAAAGGTCAGATGGTCTTTCTAATTGTTATTTCTCATTTTTAATGGTTTGCTTTTTTAAATGTTCTTGTTAGTTGTATTTACCTGAAGTTTTTAGAGTTAAATGATCAGCTTTTATTTGCAAAGGTAATGAATGCACTTGATTTCTTGGGGTATTTTTTATGGGTGGATCAGCACAAATGTGCAAAGTAAGCAGGGTTTTGCAGAGAAAAGATGAGGTCAGTTACTCTGCAAAGTTCTGTTCACTGCACACTTTCAATTATCAATTCAATTTCAAGCATTGGTGGAGAAAGTGGTGTGTGTAGAGTTGTGGCATTTTTTTCTTGGTGTGTTTTTGTTTGTTTTTTTTAAATTATTTGGCAGCTCAGAAGGCTGCTTTATAGCCGTTGACCTTCAAATGCAACTTAGGTAGTTTTTTAGTTAATTTTTTTCATACTGGCAGACCTAGGGTTACTGTTATAATTTGCAAGTCAATAGGAATACTTTCTGCTTCATTACAAATAATTAAACTATAAAAGTTGATCTTTCTCCTCAATTTGTGTTTGTACCACCCCACTGGCTTTGGGAATTACCCATTTTTCTTCCACTTGCCAAGAAAGTTATCTCTGACTTCACAATTTTCTTCTAAACTTCATGCGCCAGTAAAATAAAGGTTGTAGAGAACATAAGGTGCAAGGCACTTATGCAGTAGAGTTCAATTAAGCAATTTTGTAGTTTTGGCAAAGGAAGCAACTTCATTTTCTTGCAGCTGCTGCTCAACTTTCATTCCTGACAGCTGTATTATTTTGAATTTACTGAAGTGATTCTTCGTTTTTCCATGCAGTATGTTTCGACAAGGAATGCATGACTTGAAAGTCTGGCCCAATGTAGAAGCTGATGGCTCTGAGCCCACCAAAACTCCTGGGAGAACCAGCAGTACAGTCTCTGAAGATCAAATGAGCCGCTTGGCAAAGGTAATGGAATAGCAAGTAGCCTTTAAAATGTATGCGACAAGCATGCACTTCACTGGAGAGAAATGAAGACAGCTTCCAGTGCTGTTTTCTCACGTTATAGCTCTCTTCCTTTGGTTATTTAGGTGTTTCACAGGATTTATATAAAGGAGTAAAGCAGATCATATTTAATTGCTTCTGAAGTGTTTTTTTTAAAAAACCTTCCATTACACATAGCATTCTATTGGAACAACTTAAGAGCTAAATTTTTTGTAAAGAATGGAAACATGAATATGCCTTGAAGATGCTTAAAGCCAAAATTCTGTCAGGTTTAATAGGAGCCTCTCTTAACAGTGACTTGTGAGTCAGGTTTCTTTCAGAAGGCATCCATTATCTTTGAGACTGTCTGGCGTAGTGTTCAGAAGTATGTGTCATACCTGTACATTAGAAAGAACTTGAATAGAACTGCAGAAATTAACCAAAGTTTCTTTAATTTAAGCTCACAAATATGTACATTAGTATTTTTGCTTGCAAGTTTTTGATGGCAGAGTATATTTTTGCCATCAAAACTACTGCAATTGGTCAGAGTGTGTTAGTTACTGGGCTATTTTACTAGATAATTTCTGACTATTCAGGTAAGCTTACCCCAAGCTTTCCAAACTGCTCAGTATGCTTATTCAGTGAGCTTTCTTCTTAATCTTGGTCTCCCAGGTTTTATGCAGACTTTTGTGGGACTCCCAATGAAAGATTTTCTCATCTAGAGATTATGACAATGATAAACTAACTTTCATTTAACTTTCATTTCATTAACTTTCATTCTCTATTTTATTAGTATAGTTTGCACTGAATTTGTAATGGAAAGCTCATTAAAGCCAGTGGTGCCCCATTTCTTAATCATAGTAGAATAAAAGCCCTCAGCCTCAGGAATCTGTAGAGAGGCACTAAATACCAAGTCTTATTTCCAGTTCATCACACAGTTATATACTGGATGCCATGGGTTTCTGAGAGAGGCTTTGAGAGTGTAGGCCATGCCTTTCATGTTAGTTCTGTTGTGCAGATATTACCATTCACTCTCTCTAGCTCAAAAAGCACAAATAAAGTAGCGTACTTCCATCTTAAATAGCTCATTCTGTTTTAGCCTGTTGTTTTGGCGTTTGGAAAATGATGGCCCACAGCCTCTGAGGAATAGGAGGGAATTCTTCACATCCTATATGACAGTTGTAGTTAATGGCTAATAGAAAGCTAATAACATCACTGCCCCCATTCTTTTCTTCTGAAAGCTGTTTTGGGACATGCTAATTTCTGAAAGAGGAGTGTTTTCACAGATATTTTGTTGTATTCCTTTTCATAAAACCATTTTTCCATCAGGTGCTAGGGAAATTAGGGTTTCTGGGTAGTGTGTCTATGGGAGCTTTCATTTGCATAGCTGTTTACATAGCAGAGGAGGTTCTTGTGATGTGTCACTCCTAAACAGCCATTGTTCAAACATACTCAGCTTCAGTTCTTCTGTAACTTATTCATCAGTTTCTGAATGCCTTCTCATGCTACTCTGTGTGAAGGTATATTTAAATACAGGTAAAAGGACTAAGACTTAGGTACATACATGACAAGTTTGTGTGGGCTTTGTTGTTCTTGGTTTGGTTTTTTTTTTTTTTTTTCTGTTTATTGAACAGACTTGTCCAGTATTGTGCTATTGATTGATATCTGGTACCAGAGCCCAAACTAGAATCTTCCAGATAACGGCTAACTTTGGAGAAGTTTTATGAAGGATCTTTTCTCCACCTAGATGATAGCTTCTTTCTTGACATGCTTCTGAGTTTGTCTGTATGTGTTTTTTATTGTCACATGGAATTTGTATAAAACCAGTGACTAGGTGGTCAAGGAGTTTTACCTTACTTTAAATAATAGATACTGTGGCAAGTCTCCCCTTTCATGTTGAGGTGCCATATGGTTGTACTCTCACAAAACACATTAATGTTACTAGTAAAACTGCTACTGATGAAAAAAACCATGGCGTTGCATTCTGGAGGCATTGTGAATGCAGATTTTTTGTGTACTAAGGAATATTAATGGGAAGAGTATTTTAGCATTCACAAACATGAATGACATAAAGAGGTTTCTCCCATGAGTGGTGTGTTAATTTATTCTACTTAAAGTACTCTTAAGTTCTTTTTGATCCATTCATTTCCTTTACACCTTCTTCTGGCTGAATGAAATTAGATAATAATGTTGAAATACTATCTAAAGGGATGCATCTTACTTAGTAGCAAATGATGAATGCTTCTTTCCCTGAAGGGGATACTAGCTTCTCTCTTATTTTAAACTGTAAATATTAATTAAAGACAATAGTTCTTCATGTGTATCTATATGCTCACAGATCTTCCAGGTCTTGTATGCAGACCTAATTAATTGCTGTATTACAACTTTTTTCCTCTATAAGGAAGGTTTAAAGGTTTAAAATATTAATAATTTTATTCTGAAACACACAAACTAACTTTCATTTTCTTTATTCTCTAGTGCAATGAACAAGAAAATGAACTAAGAATTTGTAAACAAGTTTTCTTCTCTGAGATTTTGATTACAGAAACTTTAGCCCAATGTATTGTGCCTGTAAGACATCAGTTTAGTGAGGATTTGAGAGAGAATAATGAAACAGTAAAATTGGTGCAAAATCTTCACTTCTCTATCTTCTTAGTGACTTTTATTTTTAGTGTACCTCTAGTGTTGAGCTCTGGAAGGTCTAGTGCATATATCTGACAGATTTTGCAACCTGGACATCTCCCCATGTGTCCCAGGTCTTAAATCTTCTGTGTTGTTTTTCTGTACTAATACCATCTCCAGTTCCATGTGAAAGCAGCAGGCTGTTGTGTTCTCCTGCATCCAGTGCCTTCCTTCCTGCTGTCCTAGGTCTCTGTATTGCCTGTCCCTTAGGGCAAGAAGTGACAGTCGGTGCCATTGTATGGCCTGTTCACATCCAGATGGTCATGGGTGGGCTGGCTGACCACAGAGCAAAGTTAATGAAATAAAGGGAATATTCTTCCCCTAATAAGAATAATTTTGAGGGGTCTCTTTGCTAGTCATTTTCTAGACAGATCCTAATTTTTTTGAGAGATGAAGGAACTTCACGTCTTCTAGTCCCTTTGCATCTCTTGCATTTTGCAATAATCACTGAATTTTTTGAAGAACACTTGTTATTTCTTAGCAGCCGAAAAGGCAATCTTCATATTTGTATGGTCTTCTGCTGGATGTTCCATTAAAAATTGTGTTGGTGTATCTAAAACTACGAGTAGTATGCTCTCATCTTGTCTTCCATTCTTAATGAGTCCTTTAAACAATTTTCTTGCTATTGCTACAGCAGTTTGTAAACATAGTAATAAAACTTGAGCTAGTTATCAGATGACTAAAGGACAGAGCAAACTGTCTGTGACTTGCTCTAAGATCTTCAGTTGACCCAGTTATAGTCCCAGTATGGAAACAGCCTTTCCTGTTCAGGAAAGGCTGACACGGCCAGAGTTATTCAGTATGGATAGTTTATGAAATACTTTATTTTTGTTCGGCTTGGTGAGTTTTACTATATGAAACAGAAATACAAAAAATGGTATGTCTTTTTTACATGACTTTAGTTAAGCAACAAGTTCCTGTTTTTCCTGTGTTAAAAATGCAAAGGTGATGTGCTTGGATAATTATAATGGTCTTTGCAGGGATTGGTATTTTAGATAGTAGGCTTATTTTTATGGCATGGTTTGGCTGTTTACAAGGTGTGTACTATGTCACTATGTGTATGCTATACAAGGTGAATACAGTTTTTTCATTTCCTTTATTTTTTTTGTCTGATTTCATATTAGTATCTCTGTTATAACTTTGGTGTTCTTTTTCTTGCTCTGAGCAATTTAAATGTTATCATTGTGGTTTTCTAATACAGCTCACCAAGTCTCATCGGCAAGGTCACATGGTGAAAGTGGATTGGCTGGACAGACTCACCTTTAGAGAAATAGAAATGATCAATGAGGTAAGTCATTGTAGGGTCAGGTTTGGAATTTTGAGGCGTTTTATCATGCTAATATGAATCTTCACTTCTTTAGGAGACTTAGCTCTTAACTGCTTGGTTTTATTTCCTTTAACTGCCAGTGCAAATGGTAAAGGAAAAAGTAATTCTTTGTGCTGCTGTGCCTACTCTAAAGTTGATTTAACTTTAGCAGTAATGAGAATCACAGAATAGATTGGTTTGGAAGGGACCTTTAAAGGCCATCTATTCCAACCCCTCTGCAATGAGCAGGGACATCTTCAATTGGATCAGGATTCTCTAGGCCCTGTCCAGGCTGATCTTGAATGTTTTTGGGGATGAGGTTTCTACCATCTCTCTGAACAACCTGTGCCAGGGCCTCAGCACTCTCACAGGAGTCTTCTCACTCCATGTCCTTGTCTAAAGTCCCTCTCCAGCTCTCCCTGCAGGTCTCCTTTAGGCACTGGAAGGGCCTCTAAAGACCCTGAAGCATCCTCTTCTCCAGGCGGAAGAACCCCAGTTCTCCCAGCCTGTCCCAAAAGCAAAGGTACTCCAGCCCTTGGGGCATCTTAGTAGCCTCCTGGACTCCCTCCATCAGGTCCACATCTTTTTTGTCTTGAGGTGGATGCAGCTCTGCAGGTGGGGTCTCAGAGCGCAGAGGGGCAGAGTGCCCTCCCGTGATCTGCTGCCCACCCTGCTGAGGAGCAGCTCAGCACAGAGGTGGTTTTGGGGCAGCCAGTGCACATGGCCAGCTTATGTCCAGCACTTTATCCATCACAGTACACAGCTGTCTTAGCTGTCTTAGCTGTTTTCAGCTTCAGGTGAACTTGATCACAGAAGACAGGCTTTATTAATAATTTGGAACAGCTTGGAACAAACACTGTTAGGCATGACTAGCTTAGCTCTAGGATTTTAGGTTGTGATGGGGGGCTTTTTAGACATTTGACCTGTTCCTTGGCTTCCGACCTGTTCAACTTTATTTTTTTAACTTTGGATGCAGAAAAAAGACATTTGTAGTTTTGAACGAATATTTTTAAAAAATAAAATAATCTGGTAGTTTAATTCCTAAATGAGATTATAACCCTCATTGATCAAAATCAGCTCAAACTGTTTAATTTATTATACTCGTCTTGTACCAAAGAACTCTTTTTTTTCCCCTTGCTCTGAGATTTTTGTTGTCTTTTTGGTAACTGGAGCTTTGGAAGTCAGATTCTTTTTTTAACTAAAATCTGTGGTTTTATAAGCCTCTATACATATTTCAATGTTTTTTAGAAATTAGACTATCATCTTTTTTATCCCATTTTTTTCCTTTAGTTTTTTCTTCTTTACTGACAGTAAAAGTACAGTGAAATAAAAGTTTTTAGACCTGTCCTTTAAACACTTTGTCTATCGTGGAAAGTCAAGCCATTATGAATGCATTAAATGAACTGAAATTACTCATTGTTAAACTTCTTTCTTGTTTCTCACCCAGATTTTAAAGTTCTAGGCACTTTCTCTAGGTAAAGCATTTAAAAAATGCACATATGAGCAAATCTTCCACTGAAGATGAATAAGCTGCAAATCTAATCTTGTAGTCCAAGTTTATTCTGTCTCTTTTATGGTGTTGGTTTAAAAAAATGATTTTTTTTTTAATATCTTCTCGTTTTTTCTTTGATGTGCATAATTATAAGTAATGATTTAGACAAAAAAAGCAAACAGCAACTACCCACTGGTCATCTGATTATTCTGCCTTGCATTTTTTTATACCTTTAGCCCACATCTGGAAGCTGCTGATGAAAACAGGTTTTCATCTGTTAAGTGTGAATATGTGTCATGAAGTGGGAATGTCAAGTAGGAAGAATGTCAGTAAGGAGGTGATATGGTCTCAAGTAGTTCTATGAAATGATTAACTAAATAATTGCTGCAACAGCTGATAACCTAATTAATCAGTTACAGCACAAAGGAAGTAGGGTAATTGCTGTACTGAGAATGCTGAAGATTGATGCCCTGCAAAAAATGATACACATCTGTGGTGGCTCTTTCCTCAGAGGGAAAAACGAAGCTCCAATTTTATGTACCTGATGATTGAATTCCGTTGTGTCAAGTGTGATGATAAAGAATATGGAATAGTTTACTACGAAAAGGTATGTGCCCTGCAGGCTTTATGGTTGTCTTTAAAAAGCAGCATATGCACTTAAAATGAATGGGTTTTTCTGCTGAGATGAAATATTCTGCTGCAGTAGAGCAGCAGACAGCTGTCAGTGGCAACTGTTTATGTACATACAAATCAAATAGTATAGATGCAACATGATTGCGGATGTCAGTCATTTGTGTAATAGAGTTCAAGATTACAGAACTTAACAAGTGTGAGTGATTAAAAACTTTCTGATTTATAGTTCCTTCAGTCATCCAGCAGTACTTTCCGAGTAGCTGTATGTAAAATTATGACTTAGATCCAGAGGATATATACCTGTATTGAGTGGTAACTTTATAGAAGATGAGTTATTAAAATTTTGCACAGGAGCTCTGCTGGTAAACATTTTCTGTAAAATGAACAAATATAGAAGTTTAGTCTTCAGTACTGAAAATGCTATGGAGTAATTAAGTAAAAGACTTCTAGATTGGAATGACTTGCATATTTCCATACTGTTTATGAAACAGATCTGCAGAGTATTCTGCCTTCAGTATTTTTCTAAAGTCAAAATTTAATGGGATGAAGCATTGAGCTTATAAGTGAGCTTATCAAACATCAGTGTGGTATTGGAAGGCATTATCACTCTATGTATTGTGGAAAGACCCACTGAGATGGAAAAAGCAGTGTATCTACAATCTGATTTCAAATAAAATTGTCTCTTAGATTTTTCATCATATTTCGATTCTTAAGAAGTCAGAAAGTCACTGAATAATGCAGCTTTATTGGAAAGAGATAGAAGCTAGGAAAAAAAACTGGAGTGCTCTTGAGACCAGAGACACTAAGTTTAAGCAGCATTTATTCTGAGAATTTTGAAAACCTTAATTCATTACACAAAATGTTAACACAATGGAAAATGGATTATGAGTATTTTGGTGTATATGCCTATTACTGATTGGCCCAGCCTGAAAGACCTGTGATTTAACTTAAAATTCTTGAAGAAGGCAGTGAAAAATACAGTAATAAATAGCAAAACACAGGATTAGGAAAAAAAAAAAAAAAAAAGAAAACAGGTCAGAATCTGCTTCAATTATTTGATATAGTGCAAGTTAAGACTTGGAGTTTTTTGGCTTTCAGGAGTATTTTCTGAGGGCAGTGTTTGGTTGGAGATTTTTGGTGGGTTTTGTGGTAGGGGACAGTTGATTTGATTTTCTTTTTGTGACTTTGTTTTTCTTTTACTTTAGTTTCTTGGTGAATTTTGGTAAAATGGATGAAAGTGGGTCTTATGCAGCTGTCTAGGTTAGCTGTTTAGCATTTCTTTTTAGGGACTGTAGTTGACAGTGAGACCTCTCCACACATTTCAAATCTTTTTCCCTTTAGAATAGCTTTTTTCACAGTGCTTCTGTACACTTACCCTAAAACTAGCAATTATAGAGGACTGTGCTATTGCAAAACTATATTGTGTTACAAATCACAGTGTTACCTACAATGTGTCAGAGTTCCCCATGAACAAAATAACATTATTTACTTCTGTGGAAATAAAGGAAATACTTGTCTGGAGAGCGTAACATAATATGATACTTTGAAACTTTTTACTTTTTGCTAACAGCTAGCTGTTTACGTGAGAACATGCTATACCTTTCACAGTTGCAAACATATGAGCATGTGGCATTGTGTCCTCTTGGCTCTTTTCTTTTTATAAATGAACATGGCGTTCCTAAAAATGTTTTCTCTCCGTCACCTCCAGCAACCTGCCATTATAGATGAATTATTTCTGATTTACACACATGACTTCTTGTTTTTCCATCATTGTGGTTTTATAGATGTGCACGATACAAGAAAGAAGATTCAGACTCCAAGCATGCATCTTCCTTTTAACAGATGTTTCTGAAGCATATTAAAAGTGCATGGAACAGAATAACTGTGAATTGGCTGCTCTTGCAGAAATGAAGTAATTGAATGTGTAATAGTACATGTTAGAGCTGTAACTAACTGCAGTTTGAAGGATTTGTTGTTACAAAGTAGCTTTCCAACAAGTTCTTGACCCTTTTCTGACAGCAGTAGAAAATGGTACATAAATTAATGCCTGTTTTCTCAGTTTTGTCATGCTTCCAATTACAGTGTGCAGTCTATGTATCGGGCATCGCCAATCCAGTGCACCGAGCATAATGAAAGAAGGTTCTGTTGTCACCTGCCTGTGACCGATTGTCAAAGTGGAGATTACTTGTCACAGTTTTGTTGATATATTTGTTTTCAAGTGTTTAAGAAGAACTAGCCTGTTAAACAGCGACTGATAGAATTTGGGGTTCTTTGACTCAGCATTCAATTACAATGAAGTGAAGTGGCAGTGTCTCTTTCCATGTTCTTTGTTAACTTCATTTAAATACAGTGTTCGAGATGTGAGGAATAGGGTCTGCTAGTAATGACAGCGTCACTTTTGATTCTCCATTTAGGCTGAAGTTCTGTGTAACTTACCAACATAACACCAGCATTTATCACTAATGTATTTTTGTGCAGGTTTCAAGTGAAACATGTCACATGTTTGCGCTAGTGCATCCAGTTTATTAAAAAAAGAGAAATAAATTTGATTATCAGGTATATTTTCATGGATTTAAAGTAGAAGTAGAAGAAGTAGTGGTTGTCACTGGTTGTCTGTCCCTTTTTTTTTTTTTTTTTTTTTTTTTTGGAGGAGATGTTGATTTCATTGGTGTTACTTTAAATGGTGTTTTGGTTAAAATAAGATAAATAGAACCTCCTTATTTATTTATGCTATGAAACTGATTTTCAGGCAAGTACAGAGGAATGTTGCTGGTTTGGAAAATTTTGCAAATTCTGTAAGCTGACTTAAATGGACTCTAATATAAAGTCACACACTGATCTTATTGTAGTGAAATATCTTTAGAGTTCTGTAACACAGCAGTTTAAAGCAGGTCAGTGCTGTTTGGTATTGATGTTGCTTTTGTTTCCTGGTGGCAAAATAGCAGGGTCATTTCAGGCTCTGCCTGTGCTAGGAAGTGTTGCAGCCAAGAGGAGCAGATTCACTGAGGGAAGACGCTGCTGAAGGCCCAGTGTCTGCACCATGTTCTTGTGCTCTGGTCTGTCTTTCATCATATCCCACGTGGTTGTTGGCAGTTAGAGGATGTCAGGGATTTCTGAGATTTCCATGATCTGAACTAAAGCTGCCTATATGAGCATGACCAGGAAAGACACTTCAAAAGGACACACTTGGCCAAATTCAAGTGCTAATTTAGGCACTGGTTGGGTTTAGTAAGTTTGTATGGTCAGGGTTGTGGTGCTACACATGTTGCTCTCAAGCTATAATGGAGAATTACAAAAGGATAGTTAAACAGCTGACATTGTCCACAGGACAGGTAATGTCATTCTTGAGTATTTCATTAAACAGTCTGTTTCAAAATGTTCGCTCCTGACACTGTAACTTGAATGTAACTAACAATGTCCCATGAATGCTTGGAAAAACTTCATTTCATGGCAAGTTTTGGTTTAGCTTAAGGCTTTGTTTTGTTATGCAGTGAAACACTGGGAATGGTTTTCCTGGTGCTTGAACTGAATAGCTAGAGCTTGTCAGTTTCACTCTACAGCATGATCTGACTACATTCAAAGAGTTTAAAATAAACAGTCATTTTTGTGACTCTTTTGAAAGGTTCCAAAAACAGTTGCCAGCAATGAGTTTACAAATCATTCTTTTAATGTTAATCTTGGAAAAAAAAACTCCTTAACCTTCATTTATAAACATTTTGACATGACACTGGAAGGCTTTGCTCTTTTTGTTTTTCTTGTTAGTTTTGTAAGTAAGCAAATTTTAGACAGTAGTGCTTTTGGCATTCTCATCCTGATGAGTTTTGAATTTTTAATGTCTGCCACAGACTTCTAATTGTGGGGTAAGTGTTCCACTTTTACCAGTCTGAAACCTTTCCTTTTTCAGTTAATATATCTGATTTTATCATTTTTTCACTGAGGGAAAGATAACAGCAGTGGGTGTTACTATTGCTTATCCCTAGAGAATCCTCATGGAACCTGGATACTCTAAAGAGTTTGAATGCTTGTTAGTAGCAAGTTAGTAGCTTGTTGCTACTGAATCCCCTCCTGTGTCAAGTTTTTCATACAAGGTTTTTGTGTGAAGGTTCTAAACAGGGTGGAGCCTTGTCACTGGGAGATTGGAATCTTTTGTTTCTGTAAAGGCAAAGTCAGATTGCAGCCTTAGAGTTCAGAACTGGAAGACAAGGTATTGGTAGATACAAATTGGTCTGTCATCAGATGTGTTTATGAGAAGGATTCCTCCCACCTGCAACAATTTAATTGTTTTTTATATAATTTGACTTTATGAAGTTACTGTGACATGATCTGAGCATTCCGCCTGGTGAGATGGCAGAGGCTTATTACAATGTGAATGCTGATGTGTCACTGTGACTCCAGCCCAGTTCAGTCTGCTGTTAGTGATGCAGCATATTTTGTTATTATGGACATACTTTGATGCTATTATTTCTGTCCAGTGAGGTCAGAGCTAAGTTCATTATTTAGGCAGTATGCTTTTAGAGCAGAGGTACTGTAAGCAAATGTCATCTTTGCCTCTTCAGCATGCTTTTTTAAAAAGACTAATGAGAAAAGCAACCTGCTCATATTCTAGGACCATCATCAGCCACAGGCAGATGGTGTGTTTATTTCCCTTAACTATGAAGGATATGTGTATTCTTACTGCTTTTACTTTGACTTTTGTCAAAATTGTTACTTCAGAAATGCATAGGACACTAGTAAATGGAATTAAGTGTCTTTCTAAAGAAGCATTTTAATAATAAGAGATTTTACTGTAGCCAGCAACACAAAATTTATGTAGTAGGAAAAAAAGATGTTTCTCTTGGGAGGTTAATGGCAATTTTAAACTCATGTGTCTTGTTAGCGATGAATGATTCTCCCCCTTGAAACAACCTCTCATTTGAAAGTTACTTCTGAAAAGTATAAAAGTAAAGCTATCCCAAAGGGCATATGTGAATGGAAAAGTAGGGAAAAAAAGAGGAGGGGGTCAGAAAGAAACCTAAGCAAGTTACCTCAAAACTTAGTTACTGTGGGAAATGTTGGTATGTCAAAAAAATTTTATTCTGATCTCAAATTAACAGCAAAATAAATTAGACTCAGTATAAATATAGCAGAGCACATATTATGCTGAGCTTGTTTTGTTCTGAGTTTGACTGTTTTATTCTGTATTTTAAATGAAATGTCTTTTCATAGCTTTTATTAATGTTAGTTACCCTTGTGTTATGAAGCAGAAAACCACATTACGGTGTGTCTAGAAGACAGAGTTGCTACTTTTGTAATGTGATGGCAGCCTTTTATTTTTTTTCCTTGTGTCTGGTTCAGACAGGAATCTTTTAGCATCTCTATTCCTTATTTAGGCAGCACACATTAGACTCTAAGCATGTAGAACATCTGATAGACAAGGTTGCATAGATCTTTCTGTTGAACTCTAAAAGTGTTGAACTTTTAGGAGACATTTTCTGCAATGTGGTGTTTTTTTCTAGAAAACTGTGTGGGTTTTGTGGAAAACTTTTGTGGGTTTTGTTTCTCTTCATTCTTCCAGAGGACACATGACAGTGGTGGCAAATTTCTCCACTCACCTGTGTGGCATCATAGTAGTGAGCTGTCAAGCTGCGTCTCCTCTGGTGAACTTCCATCTGTCTTGCCAAATCATTTTTCATCTGGGAAAAAGACAAACAAGAAAAATAATCTGTTTATTATTTTATTTTTTTCACCTTAAAACTGTCAGCTGTTGAATCATTCTTCTACTGTAGTAGAGTTTGCAATGCATTAATATTATATATTTTCTTCCTAAAACTTGAGATGTTTAATATGTCTTCAACTTTTTGTCATTCAGGATGGTGATGAGTCATCTCCAATTTTAACAAGTCCTGAAATTGTTAAGATTCCAGATCCCCAGATGTCTATGGTAAGCATGCTACATGTGGTGCCATCTGTATTACAGAGTTACTGTTGAACTTTTGATAAATGTAGATGAAAGTTTGCCATCTTAAATATTTCTAAATTCCAGTGGCAAGATACATTTAACCAGTTGAGAAATATCAGTGGGTTTGAATTTTGTAATTTTTTTTTCTATTTCTGCTGCTTCTAGATTAAAATACAAGGATTGATTTAATTCTGATGTTCACCTCTTCCTTTCCATGCATAATGTGCTTGCTTCTGAGGTGCAAGAAAGCAGAGGAGGGGAATTGTTGGCAAAAGAGATCAGAGGGTGGGAAGATAAGAGGGAGACGAAGAAGAGGAATGTAGAATTTAGAGACTGGTGCAATAACTTTTGGTCACTTCCTCTGTTAAATTATTTTCTCCCTACACTCTCTTGTATGTTGTCTTTCATGTAGACAGTGCCTAAGTACAGTTCTAGAAAAGATTTCCATTATTGTGGATGCCAATTCAGTGGGACTGGTATTGGCAGCTTTGGGAACCTTAATGTAAGTGGGCTTGTACTGGCAACACTGTTTGAGCACCGTGTAATCTAACACTGCAATAGCAAGTCTGACAATGCTGGAAACTGCCTTGGCTGCTGAAATCTCGTTGGCACTGTGGCTCCTATTGTGGCTCCTACTGTTGCTAACATGGTATTAACAGTGGGACCAGTTTTTGAGATGTTTTTCCTTGCATACAAAGCTTTATGCTGCAAACATCATCCTAAAGAAAATGTTTATGAAGTGTCTAGCACGTTTGAGTGCTGTCAATCATGGATGTGTTGACTGAAATGCTTACGTTTTGCAGCAATTCACCAAAAGGCAAGGTAGGGTTTGTTAATGCTGTGTCATAAACTGAAACAGGCCCTCAAAACTCCCAACAACCCTCCACGTATTATTAAAGGAGTTTTTTGTAAAATAAACAAACAAAAAAAACAAAAGATGCTGTACTTTCAGATTTGAATTTTCATTTTCATGATTTTTCAAAAGACTGGTGAGTCTTCTCTAGATGGTTTTGTTTCAATAGTAATTTTCTCTGAAATTTATTATGTATAAATACTGACTTACCCTCTGCATTTAGGAGAACTTAGTAGAAAGCAAACATCACAAACTTGCTCGAAGTTTAAGAAGTGGACCTTCTGATCATGACCTGAAGCCTAATGCAACTACACGAGACCAGCTTAATGTAAGTCAGTCATACGATGGCTAAGTTCAGTTTTAGGTAGGTAGGTAGGTTGGTATATGGTGACAGCTTAAGGAAAATAAAGTTAATTTCAGTTTATAGAAAATCATGAATGAAATGTTTCATAGTATTTAGATAGAAGAGCCCAACTCAGAAAGGAACATAAGGTACTTGTTCTTTTTTTTTTTAACCATTTAGAGGGGTTAAGAATGTGTATTTTGTGCATGTCATGTAGGTGTGAGTGGTACACTTAAAGCAACTGTGTTTGCCTGCACTGTCAATTCAGTCAACTTGTTACTGAGAAGCATCACCATGATACCATAGCTTTGTGTTGTTGGAAAGCTTTTTTTTTTCCCCTAGCTATTTTTGTGTTGTCATTGTTGTGCTTTCTCACAGTATACTTTGTTAACTTGTTAATTATGCCGTTCATGTTCTTAAACTCACTTTCTGACTGTGTATCAAATAGATCATAGTGAGTTATCCACCAACAAAGCAACTAACGTATGAGGAACAGGATTTGGTGTGGAAATTCAGATATTACCTTACTCATCAGGAGAAGGTGAGTTGAGTTGTTAAATGGTTTGGGCTGGAAGGGACCTTGTCACTTATATCAGTAAGCTTTTCCAGGTCTGTGCTTATGTAAATATAATCTGAATCTGGTTCTACCTTTGTGTAAGACATTAATTTTTGAAATAATTTCCTTTGGCTAGCTTTCTACTGATGAATTGTCCAATCTCCTATTTAGGCCTTGACAAAGTTCCTGAAGTGTGTCAACTGGGATCTACCACAGGAGGCAAAGCAAGCACTAGAGCTGCTGGGCAAATGGAAGCCCATGGATGTGGAAGACTCTCTGGAGCTTCTGTCATCTCACTTCACCAACCCAACGGTTCGGCGCTATGCTGTTGCCAGGCTTCAGCAGGCTGATGATGAGGTATTCACTGGTCTGCTGGTACATGGAAAAGTTAGCTGGTCTCAGGATTTTTGATCGTATTGAGTCCTTGAAATGTTTGCTACTTTTTATGACATTTTAGTGAATATTGGTAAAGGAAAGCAAAAGATGATTCACTGTGTTGCTATTTATTGTAAGGTTTTTGGGGAGCAGTCTTTGCATTATTAAGTGTCACACATTGATAATTGCCTTAGTATGAACTGCCAGTAGTAGCTGGTTTTGTTAAACAAGGTAAAACAGCAGTACACTCTCACCAAAAACCAGTGATAAATTTTGAGTGTTAACCTGCAGAAGTGCTCTGAACTTAAATAGTCAATGGAAGGATTTTCAGCAGATTCATCTGGTGAATTCAGTATATAATCATACTCTTGCTAAAGAAAATGAGTAGGAGATTATCGGTGGAAATGAGGTCTTTGTAATTGTATACTGATTAGCATGTGATGAGCTGTGATTATGAATTGAGCCCACTTAAAAGAATCTAATATGTTAAATACCAGTGATTTATATATTTTATTTTGACAGTTAAAAAAAAAAACAAACCCAGGTTTGAATGTATTACCATAACTCTTGAATCTTTAGCAATCAATAGAGTTTAAAATAGGGAGCATAAATATATAATATTTTTTCAAGCCTACTTCAATAGCCTAGATTATACTGCTTTGACATTAAAAATACACCTTTTACAAAGTACTGGAACGTAAGTAAACAGAAGAACAGTAAAGGCAACAAATTGATTTTAGACAGCAAATGGTTAAAAATCTGTTCTTTAATCTAAAAGAGATTAGATATATGTTTTTTCTCTTAGATTCCCCAGCTACACAAATGTTGCGAACAGGCTTAGAAAGAAAATTTAAAGTAACAAAAAGGAGGCAGGTTAATTAAAAAGGTAAGCCTGTTTATTACAAAACGAACAACTGGAAGTAAAAGCCTCCGGCTAGTCCGGAGACTGTTTCAACAACTTAGTAATTGTAACCTAGGGGTGTTTCCAGTGAAACCGGCTCTGAGGAGAGACCCGGGTGTCAGACACACAGGCCTTTTAAAGTCTCTCTCTTGTCTCCTGATTGGGGCGCTCAGGATCCGTGCTGTGACAGGTCTATTTTGCCGTTGCTGATTGGCTTATAAGTTGGAGCAGTCTTGGCCAATCATTTTGGAATTCTTGCCTCCCATTGGTTGGTCTCTCTTCCAATCTTGATTTAAGTTGTGGTTGTGTTCTATGATGTAATACTCCTGAAAGTTTCTCTGCCCCTCCACAAAGATTGGCACCCCATCTCCTCCCCGGTTCCACTCCCCTTTTATACATGAACAACAGTACTGGGTTTTAATACAACTAATCACAATTTGTTACTTGTATAACAACATTTAACTTGTATTAACGACATTTAAGTCTGTAACAACATTTAACCATTATTAACTACGTTCCCCAAAAGTTTAAATTTTATTATTGTTCATAACACAAAGGATTAAAAAAATAGTCCATAAGAGAAGAGAGAATCTCCATTCTTGATACCATAGTCCAATTTATGCTTGAATTTTCAGTTTTCTTCTTTTGAGACACAAATTGAAAGCTTTATTCTGTGGATGCTGGAAGCAATTAGGGCAGCTTAACTAACACTTAACTAACACTTGAATATTCACTAAATTAGCACTTACTGTCTTTGAGTAACAAAGAATAGTAGAATGATAATTCAGTATCTTTCGGGAGTCAAACTGCATCCAACACCAGTGTTGCTATGGTATATTGCTTGTTTTGGGAGACTTCCCTTTCTGTGTTATTAGAGGTCACTAAATCCTAAGTTTATCTGTAAATTAGAATTTTGTAAACAGAAGGAGTTCTAGTTTGCTTTGACTGACACCCTTATTTCACTTGGATTTTTTTTCCTCCATAAGGATTTGCTGATGTACCTGCTACAGTTAGTCCAAGCATTGAAATATGAAAACTTTGATGACATAAAGAATGGCCTGGAGCCTAGCAAGAGGGACAGTCAAGGTTCCATGTCAGAAACTATGACAACATCTGCATCTAATGCTCCAGAAATAGACAGGTAAGAAGCTTAGACTTCCAGCAGAAAGGCAGAAACATGTAATTTTCTAAGCCATCAAATTGTTTCTTCTTTTTAGGGGAGCTTTGCATATTCATCATGTTATTTTATAATCTGAACATTAAAAAAAACCTAAGAATAAAAGCAAACCTAACAAATCCTGAGCATTCATGAGATGTGTTTCCTGATTACACATAGTTTACAGAGCAATGTTAAAGCTGTGGCCTTTGATCTTACTACACAAAAGGAAGAAAACTTCTGTAGAGCAGGAAAAACACTGCTGTTGCTTCCTTCTGTATTTGCAAAAGATAAGATGTCTTCACGGAAGTTATATGAGGTTCCACTTCCTGCTTTCATCACAGAATGTGGATCTAAAAGTCCAATCAATTTGAAATGAAAAGAAATTTAATCTTGCTTCTGTGAAAGAAGGTGTAAGGGGAGACTTGTGGAAGCATACTTCTTATACTTGCAGGAATCCAAAAGAAAGACTGAGTTAGCTAATAAAATATTAAGCAAAGTGCAAACAAACTTGGTAACCAAAGTCTTCTGTGAACATTTGTTACAGATTTCCAGTGTTTTCAGTCTTAAGCTTCTAATGAGTTGTAACATGAGGGTATATTTTTTGTGTTACAGTTCTACAACTTTTCATTGATCTTTCTGCAAAGCCATAAAAGTGGGTGTTGTGGGAAGGGTGGTGTATTTTGAGGCTGCAATGATACTTAGATCTTAGGAGAGCTATTTAATTACTTCCTTTCAGGTAAATTTGCCATCTGAAAACTGCCTTGCAAATAAGCGTTTGTCTACTCTGTGTAGTTCATTCCAAAGACTAGTGCTTGCAGGTGTTGTGTATTAGCAGTTTCATCTTAGAACATTTGAGAAAGCTCCTGAAATACAGATTTGTTGAATTACTATCTATGTCTGCTTATTTTGAATGGAAGATGTAATAAAATGCAAAGTTTTTTTAAGTGAATGTCCTTCACAAGCATAAACTGTATAGCTCTCTAGGCGCAGATTGTTGCTGTTTTCAGGAACTGCAGCTGTCAAAGTTGCTGTTCATGCAATTTGTTCTGAAACAGGGTTGGAATGCTACCTTCAAAGAAAGGTAGCAAAGAAACTCTTCTGGTTTTCTGAATTAATTATGCTGTGGAAGTGAAATTCATTGTGATTTCCGTGCATGCTCCCTGGCCTCTAAGCAAGAGCTTTGAATCATACCAATTACATGCTTTCCTTTGTGTAGTTCCCAGATTATGAGTCCTATTCCACCTGTTTCCTCTCCACCTCTTACTTCTAAGACGAAAGAGCTTGCAGAAAATGAAAACCTTGATGTAAGTCACACAATTTACTTTGTATTTGTTGTTCTTTTCTAGTGACCTGGTATTGTTTCTTGCTTTTGTGTGTGAATATTTGGATCTTTTGGGTGAATCTTACTGAATATATAAAGTGCCCAAAGAATATAGATTTAAAGTAAATTCTAAGAAAATAGCATTTTTTTAACTATTTATTTTTTTTACAGGATGTCTCTTTATGTCCATGATCATAGTATCCAAAGCTGGGGTACTGGATATTGAAATTGAAATATTCTTCTGTAAAGGAGAAAATTATTATATGATAGCAAATGCTATCACATACTGATTAGACACTGAAAACTGCATGTATTCAAGGTGTTCTGAAACAGTCTTTTAACAGAAAACAATTATCCAAATATTTCAGTCTCTGCAATCTGTTCTTTCTGTAGCTGTATTCTTTGACATGTTATCTTTTTTGACCTAAGTAAGACACCTTGTTGATTTACTTCTGCCAAGGACTATATTCAGTTTATGCCAGAAATAGATGAGTAATAAGAATGGGATGGGAGGAAGGGAAAGATAGAAGGTAAAGACATTTTGAAGGAATCTGATTTTAATCTGATATATGGATTAATTGGTCTTTGAACTAATGATCAATTCCCAGTTGTAAATTGTCCTATTTGAGTCTTAATACTGCATAGAAAATAAGCCTCAAATTGAGCATATCAGTAAAGATACACAGATTTCTTGCTACCTGGACTATTAAACCTGAAAGAAGCAGCTAAATGCTGTATATCTTATTCAAATTTGTTTTCTTGAAATGTAGAACATCTTCAAGATTGTTAGATGCTCTGGATACAAAACAGAGTAGGAAATCTCTTTGGAAGTTGATTGTTATGGCATTTCCAGTAAGATGCAATTGCATAGGAGGAAAGAGTAACGTATTATAAATAGAAATTACATTAAAGGTTTATTTTTGTAGACCATAATGTGCTTTTTATATGTTGGTAAATACATTACTGGAGTAGCAGACCTTTGACTTTTAGTAGTGTTGCTGGATTTAAAGGAATATTTAAATTATTGTGATTTAAATATTAGGTGAGATTGGATTCAGATTTTAGAAGATTTTTTTATATCTCTCACAGCTCTTATGCTTAAAACTTGGTGTTTTTCCTTAACTTTATCTCTCTGTCAGATGCTTAGATCTCTTTGTAATTTTTTTTCTTTTTTGCTCTTCTTAAATCCCTTCCAGCAAGACCTTTGCACTTTCTTGATATCACGGGCATGCAAAAATTCCACGTTGGCAAACTACTTGTACTGGTATGTTAGAAACTGTTTATTTATACTGTATCAGCATGTAATTGAAATCAAAGCTATAATGTCCAGAAGGATGCTCATCAAAAGATGACCTGTCTTGAGAGCTTCAGAGTCTCAGTTTTTCTCAGGGTAGTAGATTTGAAACAACATGCCTTTGAGCACAGTAATTTATAAACGGAGGCTTATAAAATGCAGTAATATGCATTACTGTTACATGAAAGAAGGTGATGTCTAGAACATTACGTACAATGTCACAAAAGGCAGCCTAACTATGTTAAAAGTTGTCATTCAAGCTATTTATGGTGTTGAGGAGGAGATTAAGTTCACCTTTGCTCTGCTTTGCTGTCTGTGTAGTTGTAATTTTTTGTGCTTACAATGTTTGACAGAGTTGGCTGGAATACTGAAGTTATACACTTAAGTATCAATCAAAGGTGTATGTTAGGAAGATTCATAAAGCATTTTTTGTTATTATTGTTGTAACCTAATTTTAGTTTTATTCCATTTATGGTTATGAGCACAAACAAAATTGCAGATACATGCAATCTTAAGGGGGAACTTCAGTTGTAAATATTAGTTCATCTATACTGTAGAGAGGTAGGATTGCTTAGTTTAGGATCTTGTCTTAGGTCAGTGTATTAAGAGTAAAATTAGATGTCTAAAGTAGTAATCTGCAAACCTTCTGAACAAGCATTTGCATGTAGGAATTTTCTCATTTGAAGCAAGCTTAGATGAGTAGAGTTATAGTGGAAGTGTGAGTCTATGTGTGTATTAGTGTACAAATATCTGCATATGCACAACACACACAGCTATTTACTTGCATATACTCATGTATTTTAAAAGGAGGACTTTCAGTGCCTTGTACGTAGCTAGACCAATGTCACATGATTCTCATTTGTAGCCTTTGTAGCTACATCAAAAAACTAAAAATACTGATGCAAATGATCATATTTTAGTGTGCTAAGAGCATTAACCACAGATAAGTTGTGAATTGGGAACTAAGTGTGATATGTGATGTAAAACCTAACAGACCATTTTTATAAATTTCTTGCAAGAAACCTGTAAACTATGCTGAGAGATTTTATTTATAACTTTCTAAGTTTTATTGTGTAATTATTTTAAGTAGGTTGAATTTTAAGATACTTAGTTGAATGACTTAATGTACATTTGCAAGCAGTAGTTACTTCTGTTGCAGTGGCCAAAGATAATGTTTGGCTTCATTAAAAAATACTATTAAATATAAATTATTAAAATAATTGCAGTCTTAATTGGTGTGAAACCAAGTGCTTGACCTAATCAAATATTCTTCATTAAGATGTTGGTAGCTTAACTTACTTCTATCAGCTTGCTAGAAACTGTTCTCTTACATTTCAGCAACATCTCAGACACTTCGTCTACAGAAAGTTCAAACGTCCATAACTCTGTGAAGTTTTTGACTTATGACTTAAAAAAAATAAATTCAACAAAACAAATAAAAAAAGTCCACCAAGCCAAAAACCCTAGTCAATTTATTCTATGTTTTCTTTCCAGACATCTCAATTTCTCAGTGACAAAATACAAATGTTCCAGCCAGTGTATGAGCTGACGTAGCCATAAATCCTCATGGCTACTGATCAATTGTTTGTTTCAACTGTCCAGACACAGCATGCAACTAAAATAATCAATGGAAAAAGTACAATAACCCTTGAAAATTAAACCTTCTGCTCAGTCACTTGTCATTGTAAAGCTATCTTGTCCTTCAACAGTGGCCTCAGAAGTCAGTGCTACTACTTCTTCTGTCTCCTCTTTGGACATATGGGGCACCTACCCAAGTATGAAGCATTACTCTTACTCCTTGTTTCAAGATAGCTTTGAGAAACTGTCCAGAGATTTTAACAAATGAAGATGAAAATAGCATGCTTCAATTAATTACTTTTTTTTTTACTTTATTATATTTTATTGCATGTTTTTCCTGGGTAGTACACTGACCAGCAGAAAGAAGACATGTATGTAGCTTTCAATAAATAGATACTTTTTTCTTGTCAGTGCTGCAAGTAGAAATGTAGGCAAAAGCATCCAAATGACTGTTTAATATCAAAATAAATTTTCAGTGTAAGTATTACATATTGTATTATTAAGGTTTGTATCCAATTCATAATTTAGAAATGGAAACCCTGGCATGTAGACTCTGTAGAGCTGCTGTAGGACTAATACCTTTCATTCCACTATTTCTAATGGTAAAATAGGGAGCAGGTCACGTGAGATGCTCCTTGTATTGTAGGTGCTCTTGAATAACAAGTTTGCAGCCACTAAATTATGTAGCAGGTGGTATCACAGCGGAAAACATGCTCAGTTGTACTTATAAGCTGGTGTGTTCGTATGATTTGGACTTCAGGTATGTCCTCTTTGAGTCATGATGCTTCACTGTAAGTGAAGAACCACAGACACTTTGATAGACTCTCCTGATCCAAATGGAATTGGGGACCATGCAATTTTAAGAGTTCAGCTGTTGGTTGAGCTAAAGATTTCAAAGATCATATTCATTTTTAGTTCCAAGTCTGTAATACAGGGATACTGTATTTCTCACAAATTGTGTAGTTTCAAGAGTATGTTATAACATGGGTTGTTTTTGTGCTGCAGGTATGTAATAGTGGAGTGTGAAGACCAAGATACTCAGCAGAGGGACCCAAAGACTCATGAAATGTACTTAAACGTGATGAGAAGATTCAGTCAGGCTTTGCTGAAGGTAATGCCTCTGTGTAAGAAGTCCATAATGGTTTGAGATAGTCCTTCCTTAAAAAGGTTCAGGTGTCTAAGAGGATGAGTTGGAGTGTTTTGTGTATGTATGTCACATGCATTGAAATTTTATAAAAGCTTCCAGTTCTGCTTGAATTTCGAATTTGTAGTAAGCTGAAGAAACTGCCAAAAAGGAAAAGAATATATATTGAGAGCTCTTTCTTCTCTTTTGTTGTTTGTTCCTGTTAGCAACATACTGATTCTAAAATACTCTGCCTTACACTGGGTCAAAAACCTTCTAAAAGCCTTGTGTAATCAATGTGATTTATTTATTTATTTATTTATTTACTTACTTACTTACTTACTTACTTACTTAAGTCTGATCTGGAACTCAGAAACAGCACTTGCTGTTCTGTGTGTCAGCAGCAGAGGGTGCTGGAGCAGCAGGGAAAAAAAAAAAAACTAGAATTGCTGAAAAAACATCTGTGAATTGGAAGTTTTTCTGTGTAGCAGATATGCAGTCTTTACAGATTTTCATGTATCTCACACTTAATATTATTTCCAGTTTTAGGGGGGTTACTTGATTCTGACTCTTGTGCTTCATAAGAATATTTCACAGTTATCCATACTAACTTATTTTGGCTGTGTGAATTGGTTTGTCATGCATGACTGTTCACCACTGAAATTGTTGAAGCAAATTGAAGTGCAGTCTTAGGTCAGATAATTGATTGCCAGCTACAGTGACTGTGATTGTGTTTTACAGAAAATACCTTTTGAATTGACGGGAAATTGATCATTATTCACTTAACCTCTTAAAAGCCCAAAGGTCTAAGAAGAAAGGAATGATTTCTAGATAAAATAGTTACAGAACGAGGAATTAATTCTGTTTCTTTTCTTTCTCTTAGGGTGATAAGTCCGTCAGAGTTATGCGCTCGCTTTTGGCAGCCCAGCAGACATTTGTAGATCGGTTGGTTCATGTAATGAAGGCAGTGCAGCGTGAAAGTGGGAATCGTAAGAAAAAGGTAACTAAAGGATTGGAAAGCCTGTCTGTAGCTTAAATTTGACAATGGGTAGGAATGCTGGCCTTTCATTAAAGTTCCTTATCACTGAGATCTGTAACAGATGTCCATCCTTCTGTAATAATTTTGTTTAACTGTGAACAAACTTTGGAAAGGTTTCGATAGTTCAAAGTTCCAAAGTGTGTTCAAAGTTTCTAGATAGAAAACAGAAGAGGCCCTTATGAGCACTTGAGGGGTGTTTCGGCCAAAGAAAGATATCAGAATAATTAAATAGTTGATGATATAATTGAACATGTTGTGGGGGATGTGGGAGAGTATCAGGTTATTGTTACATGAGTCATAGAACAGGATAGATAGTGAAAACCAGTTAGAGGCAAGGTTTCATTTGTTCCAAGAGCAACAAAACTGTTCTTCTATAAGATATGTGTTTATCAGAACTTTGTTTTCTGTTGAGTCTTGAGGAAAAGACTTTCTATTACATGTTTCAAGAAGCTTTGTCCTTGTAAGCTAAAGTGTTTTAAGTGCACCTGACAGGCAGATCTGGGAAAGAAAGTGGAAATGGTAGAGGGATTTCTGTTTCTGTATAACCTTTTCCTTTGACACACATCAGTATTTTTTGAAACAGATGAACATGAATTTTTCAGTGTGATGGTTTCTTTAAATGTATCGGGTATATTTATGCAGAAAAATAAAGCACTTATTAACAAAAAGTAAGGCAACTTGTTCTGTGTGTCAGTAACAAAGACTAAAAGAAGAGGAGAATTTTTCAATTTGTAAGATTCTCTTTCCTTCCTGTGCACTGGTAGTGTTCAGTTGTATATTCTTTTAAGAAATTTCTGTAAAACTAAGACATACATGGCTTTTACTTTTAGATTGCAATCTAGCTAGCAGCAATTAAGCACTAGAACTATTAGTAACAGTTGTGGGCCTCCTTGGTGTCTGTGTCTGTTGTATTCAGCAAGGGAAAAGGCTAGGGACTTCAACATATTCAACCTTTATTATATACAACACCAAGTGTAAAGTACTCAAAAATTGTTGAGTTTTGTATTTCTGATAACTACAGATGTAGGAATGTCGAGCAAGTCTGGAAATCAGATCAGTGCAAGCTATTGGCTGTTTGGTTCCTTGGTGGTAGGAAATTCCTTGGGGGAATTGAGGGATATAAAGTTTCTAAGATGGATTTAAATCAATTTCTGAAATATAACTAACATTTAATTTTGGTATGAAAAACAAATCATCATGTGCTTTGTGTGGGCAATTTAAACAAGTTTTTTTAAGGCTATTATATCTGGAACTTAGAAGATTGCTTGACTATACTAACACTAGATGGAGTATCTCCTTTGTTATTAAAATTACTGCAAATAGAGAGTTTTTATTTTCCTGGATTATATGAGTGAAACCTTGATTATTTGTACAGATAAAGAATAGAATAAATTGAATATTTGTTAGTAATGCATCCTTTGTTTATGGACTTCATACATACCTGGTGTGTGTCTTATGTTTTGTGGGGCTTTTTCTTAAACAAATTTTCATTCTTTTAGAATGAGAGGCTTCAGGCATTGTTAGCTGATAATGAAAAGATGAATTTAGCAGATATGGAACTTATTCCACTTCCTCTGGAACCTCAGGTGAAAATTAAAGGAATAATCCCTGAAAAAGCCACACTCTTCAAGGTAAATGAGAGCTTCTGAATAGCTGAAATACAAACAAGTCTTGTGAATCCTAAGCTTAGAAACATCAGTTGAAAGATTTAAAGGGACAGACATAGTCCAGTCAAAATGCAATTGTAGCATGCTCTTTAAGTGGTTAAACAACTCCTTATTTTCTTTTGTTTTTCAATTTAATTTTTTTAATTTTAAAGCAGCTTTTATAAGAGTGATACAGATGATGAAGTTCAGAATTTCCCAGAATTTTGTTTGTGTGTTCAACAGGAGTAGCATTTTGAGATCAAAATCATGTAAATGAAAGCTGGTGTGCTGTGTCTCATTTAAATCTGTGTGTCTATTCCACTGCTTAATAAAGCTTAAGTTCATAGAGAGTGGAAAGCATTGTGCCAGTCCATATCATGTAGTTGCAGTCAGCTGACAGGTAAATACTATATCCCTATGCTTGGTAATTCCTTAAACTGAAATGTAGCTGCTGCTTATGACCAAAAAACAGCCCATGTACCATTGAAAGGGCTGGGGTTATTTTGTTTATCTTACTGCTTGAAATATAAGTTAATTCTTGCGGTGTAATTTATTACCTGTGCTCAGTGGTGCTGGAACATTTTATAAATTTGCGTTCAATTCCTATATGTAACTGCAATCTAATTTTAGGATGACCAAAATTTGCTGTACAGGTCGGGCCTATGTCCCGGAGCCCTTTGTTTGCCAGTTAAAGAATTCATGTAGGCTGCTATGACAGCAGAGTGTTAAATCTGTCACCTCTAATAGGTCCTAGATTTATTATGCACAGTAATTTCATCAGATGCCTTGTTGATTTTGTTGTAATTTGAGTTTGCTTAAAATCAGAGATAATTTGTGCATAGCTTTCTACCAGTTTTAGCTTGCTTTTTTCTATATCAAGTTAGTTCCTTTGAATCATAGGCTTCTGCAGTGACATGCTCTTGCACCTTTGGTTGGAGGCAACATTGAAAAGATTTTGTTATGAAAGCAAACTTTTGCAAACTCAAATCATCATTTTGTGTGAGTATGACTTAAGAGTTAGGGAAAGAATGTGGAGAAACAGATTGCTGGAACAGCAACTGTTTCCTATCAATAATAATAGCTGAAGTTCTTCAGGACAAACTCAAGGCAGTCTTTTATATATTGGTCTTCTGTAGCTGTGCAAAAAATGTAGGACCAAAAATGTGAGATGTAACTTGTTTTAAAATCAGAGAATTTTTTTTCTTCTCCTAAGTCTGATAGCTTACATTTTTCCATTTAATATCTCATTCTGGGCTATGGGATAAAATTCCAAATGGAATTAAAAAGGAAAGAATTACTAATTTTAGGTACCCTTGGACATCACATTAGCTTTTTTAGGACTATGTAAAGAATAATTTTGCCTTTACTTCTAGAACTTAATAATTTTGTGGTATTAATTTAAAAATGTAATCTAACTGCTCAAGATTAAACTCTGTACCTTAATTATTTTGTTTGGTTTGCTGTGGAGAGAAGTGACTTGGTCAGTTGCAATAGATTGTAACATTCATGTAGATAATTGATCCCCTTTGACCCATTTTATGGGGAAAAATTGCAAACAATAAAATGGACTTTCTCAAACAATAATATAAAAAGGCACTTTTGCTTTTGCTAAAGAGATTAAGGAAGCAATTAATTGTTTAAGATGACTTGCCCCTAGGAGTTCTTTCTTGCTTATCCTATAATTGTGTCGCTTTTTGATCTGATCACTTAAAATTTGTTTTGATGTGACCTTTTGCATAGTGCTTCCTTGTTGATTGGAGTTACAAGCAAACAGAAAAAAAATTGAATACTTCCACCCTTTCCTCTTCTGCTGCTGTGGGGTGCAGGGAGGGAGAATGTATCCTTGATAAAAAAGGAAGGAAAGCATTAAGGTATTTTTCTTATTAAAATACAGTTACAATTTTGGTAATTGGAAGTGGTACACTCTAAACTATTGAGGCAATGCAAATACAATGCAAAGACTTTATTTCTGAGTTCCATTGTAGTAATGTGTTAATATGAGCACTGCTGTGAACCAGCTTAGTAGTACATTTCCTTTTGCAGAGTGCCTTAATGCCTGCTCAGTTATTCTTCAAGACAGAAGATGGAGGCAAATATCCTGTAATTTTTAAGCATGGCGATGATTTACGTCAAGATCAACTTATTCTTCAGATTATTTCACTCATGGATAAGGTGAAAATTATTAATCTATATGCTTGTCTTTCTTTTTTCTTGATTTTCCTTGTCAAAAGCAAGACTATCAAAAACTGTTAATACAGCTTATATTGCTGATAATTCCAGAGTTCTCAGATCTCCAGCTGGCCTTTTTTTCTTTTCTGTATAGACGTGCAATTACCCTATGTAGATTAAGGAAAAAAAATACAGAATTGCCAAACAGGCTCTTACTCATTATCAGTTTCAGTGAAGAACAGTGGAGATCAATGTCCAATACACATCCTTTTAGTAATAGAATCTGCCTTTCTGTTGCATTCATCTTTGCTTTTTTTATATTGTTTTTTCTAGCTGTTAAGAAAAGAGAATCTGGATTTGAAGCTGACACCCTATAAAGTGCTGGCAACTAGTACAAAACATGGTATGAATACATTTATTTCCTAAAAATACAGTATGGAGAAGAATCTCCTCCCTGTGTTCTTAGTGTGGAAGAAAGTCTTATTAGAGTTTAAGCCATGGAAGTAAACAATCTGAATCACCACAGTGTTCCATAGGTGACTCAAATATCTTCATAAAAGGAGCCTGGTCAGGATTTAGGAGTAAATGACAATCAGCAGTTACCAATCTTTGCTGCTGGCTTGCAGTGTGATGATCATGAATAAATAACCTAACACTTCTATTTAGAGATCTTTGCATGAAGTGGAGGACAAAAACAAAAAATCAAACTTGACTACTTTTAGATACATTCTGGATAAATATTTAGAAGGCCATCAACATACTTTCTCTCATCTTGAAAACTTGTGAAAACACACCTTTTGCAGGTTAATTTGGTGTTAATGACAAGTTGTTTTAAAAATATTGAAGACAGGAGATTGGAAAATGGGACCAAAAAAATGTGGGTTTTTTTTTCCTATGAGAAGCAGTTGAATGACTGTGAATTCTGTTTATGAATTCTGCCAATTCATAAACATGTATTACAGAGTAGTTTGAAAGGTATGTGCATTGAAGATTTTCTCTTCTGGCTGTTTTCTGTCATAGGCTTCATGCAGTTTATTCCATCAGTACCAGTTGCAGAAGTTCTTGCTACTGAGGAAACTATACAGGTATGTGATGGGGGAGTTGTAAATTGTCTTCTGATCAAACAGTGTAAGCTGAAGGCTTAGATCTTTTGCAAAATTCTTAGTCTCTCAGCTGATTTTTTGATCTGTTAGAAGACAAATTACAGCTGGAAACATTTGGGGTTTGTTTAAAAAGGTATACATGAGTATTTCATGTTCTAAAAGTAACACTGTTTAAATAAATTACAGTGGAGTTTAGTTATGATATTGAAATCCCAGCTTTGCTGTAATGACAAATGGCAGATACCAGACACTTTTTGCTGCATGTTTTGTTTCAGAGTGTTTGTCTTTCATTCATTTGACCTTGTCCAAATATGATTAGTTCTTTTCTTTGTTTAATGAAGCAAATAAATAATTTGTTCATATAATTTTTGGAGCCTGTTTCCCCTCAATAGTGGATGTATAGGTACTGTAACTTGGTTTTGTTAGCAGATTTTCTTAATTCTCATGGATTTGAGTGGGGACACACAACTGAATAGTAGCACACAAAACTCATACTGCTTTCAAGCCCAAAACACAAGTGAGATAGCAGAGCTCAGCTGGTTGAAATAAATATAGCTGGATAAAATCATACCAAATTGCTATAAGAGGTGAGCAGCTAATGGATTTTTTAATGAAAATACAACATATTTATTTGGATCTGATTTGTCACAGTCCTTTTTTCCGTTTGTGTAGATGATACTGAAGTTTGCATTTTTTTATAGCTCAGTAACTGTGAGCCAAAGCAAACTAGCTTTCAGCTCCTATAAACTACCTATGTTAAAAATATGAAGATCTAAATCATTTATCATTTGCTTAACAAATAAGCTTACCAAATAATTATCACATATAAAAAATGCTTATCACTAATCAGTGTCCAGCATCAAGTTGCATAAGTTGGGGTTTTTTTAGCTTTCCATTCCATATTGGTTGTGATAAGGTACATTTGCACAGTCAATAATTTTACAGTGCTTATAAAGTGCTTTCTTGACAATTCTTTGTAATTTGGAAGTGTTCTATTCGTGATTCATTCCATTACATGTTTTTATAAAATAATGTGTTTAGAAATGCTGCTGAAACTGTTATTTTTCAATTCCTTACAACATCATGTGACTGGAAATAGGTATCCTATTGTATCAGTTGCTATGCAGACATAAGGAGCAATTATTTCTGTGAAGAATTTTTATTCTAAATAGACAGTGCAGCAAAAGACTGAGATTCCTTTGCTGAAACATGATAAAATAGCTGGGCATCGTAGGCCAAGGAAATGAAAAGTAATTGAGCACTTTTAAATATTGTGGAATTTTGGTTTACTCTTTTTGGAAATACTCATTTTGGATTTCACAGCAGTTCTAGTAAAGATGAGCACTTTATGAAACTACTGTATTAATTACTGAAAAGATTTAAAGCCAGTAAAGCAGTGCTGCCTGGTGAAACGCAGATCTCCAGGAGAGAAAAGGTGTTTTGGTGTTTCAGTGTTACTTACCTTCTATCAACAACCTTAAAATTGCATGTTTTAGAAGTTCATTTACATAAGTGTCCTAGTTTTTCATTATGATTTTAGTAACTTACATGCCATCCAGGGAACTACTACACTCTTCTTACAGTGCTTTCTTAGATTGTGCTTACTGGAAGAAACTTCGCTTAGGCTTGAATATAACTGAGTTTTCTCTTACTCAAGAAGGTTAAGAGGATTGTTTGGCCCTGTCCACATTTCACAGGAAATTAATATTTTTCCATTTGATGACTTAGGCTTATTTTCTTTTTAAACTCAATAGCAGCAGTTGGTTTTAATGGTTAATAGGGAGACATATAAGGATGCTAAACCCCGTAAAAGCAGGCTCCCCAGATGTAGTTATAAAGCTGTTAATACTGTTTTAGTTTTTGTTGATATGACCTAAATAGTTTGCCTTGGAAGTATTGTCACTCATAGTTACTGATTAGTAACTTTTGAGTGCATTGTTAATTTTCTGAAACATTTAATAAAGGAAACTGCTTTTCAGTTTCTGTGTCGAGTATAAGAATATGATGATTGAGACAGGATATAAATGAAGATATATTAAACTAGATCTTATGAGGTGTTTTGGGGGTAGTTGTTAGTTTAACAGATTGCAATAATGGCCATGTGTGTTCTTGATTTAAATATTTTTTTCCCTAAAGACCCAGTTTCATATTATGTGGAATAACTAAATATCTTCATTGCATTCTGTCCAGAACTTCTTCAGAAAATATGCCCCTAGTGAGACTGGCCCTCATGGAATCAGTGCAGAGGTGATGGACACGTATGTTAAGAGCTGTGGTGAGTTACAGTCTTAACAGCTGGTAACTTCTTAGGGGAAGTCTGAAGGGTATGGTGGATGAGATATTAAGTTATCTCAGTTTAGGTGGCTGCAAACAGGGCACTGTGCATGTACTTGCTGTCAGAAATGCAGTGAAAAGAATAATTTTAAGCCTGGCATGTCACACACAAGAACACTCTTGGTGGTTCTTAAAGAGAGTATGAGCACTCTTTGCTTTCCAGCAGTAATCTTATCTCTGCCATCTCTGTATTGTGAGTTGGGGTCTTCATAATGCGGGGACACCTAAAGCATTTATATAATGATAAATCATCTGTATCAGAATTCTATTTGGTTTTGAAAATATTAGGCCTTTTGGGGTCTGTGGTTACATTTGTAGTAAAAGAGAAAGTGGTAGTGTATTTCATGTTCAATAAACCGGTGACTGTGTTAAAATACCACATTTGCTGTCCATAAAATTAAAAAAACCTCCATTCTAACAAAAGAAAAAAAAAAAAGAGCATTCAGGTGTGACAGTATCTTCTCCTTTGCCCTTCTCTTCCTGATGGTGCAGTCTTTAGAATTGCTTCAAACTGTTGTGAAAGCATCAATTGAAACAATGTGCTTTTTATCACTGCTGATCTTGTGAATGCTGCTGACATGGATATCCAAGCTCATATCCGTGCCTAATACTTGTTTACAGTGGCCTTAAAATAACTTGAGTTCAAAACATGTACATTCACTTAGTTAAAAATATTTCAGCTTCTTTTGAAGTACCTTTATTCCAATATTGAACTAATTTAGTCTTTAAGGCTTAGGCATGTAATTGTATCATAAGAAATTAAAATCCTGACAGTACTGAATAAGTTCCAGAGTTGTTGTACTTCAAATGTGTTTCATAGTGCTGACAATCTTCATTATTCTTCACCAGCACCGCTCCTGCCCCAAGTCTCTGTGGTATATTTATTGTTAGTGTACTAGAGCTAGGATAATGTAATATGCTGTTGTTAATTGTGTGGAACTTGTTTCTCTCCAGGAAAGGTACTCATACTGATGTTTACAATTTACTTTTTACAGCTGGTTATTGTGTGATTACTTACATCCTTGGAGTTGGAGATAGACATCTGGATAATCTGTTGCTAACAAAAACAGGTAATTCTTTTTAGCAGTATAGTTTTATAGCAACAGTTGTTTAATTTCTAATGTGTTGATACTTTTCCATTTCATTTTCCTTGTGAATATAACCCACTGAGTATTGCAGACTAGATTATATTTTAAAATGTAAGTTATATTGTCTCATTTAAAGTAATATTTGCTCCAGTGTGTAATAAGAAGATGATTTCTTAACTGGAGGAAATGAAGGATTTGAAAATAAAACCACTTCAACTATTATAATCATTGCTGTAGGATAGAGGGAATTCCAGTTGTTTTCATTGAAAATGAGTTCATGTGTAGCTGCTTGTGCTTCACAAAGTTTTGACAAATAACATTTCTTATAGAGGAACGTCTTCTTGAATTTTTGTTTGGCTTATTTTTACTTGCTTGCTTACTTTTGAACTACAGCTTCCCTAGGAGTTCTGATTGCTTGAATACCTTCATTACATAGTGGTGGAGAATTAAGAGTTGTGGTTAAGTGTTTATTATGAAGTGAAACGTTTATTGAATGAGAAACGTTTAAATAAAAAATGTTATTTGGAAAAAGAGACCCATCCACGTGGAAGGCTTGTTAGTTACAGGTAAGACTGAAGCATATACTGCTTTTAACCATGATAGTCTGTCTGAAAGAATAGAAAATTACCAATTGGCCTTGATTAGAGTAAAAGGTCTTGCTCTAAGCTCATGGGGGAACAACTAAAGCAAGTGTATTTTACCTTATCTGTTTGAAAAGATACAGTCATTTAAAGATCTATCTTGAGAGGTCTCTCATTTATCTGTGGTGGTGGGTATAAATCTTTCAAATGAGGCTCTGCTTGCATGCTGAGAGTAGTAGTAGTTCAGTGTTTTGATTTGGGATAAAGTGCATCTTACCTCTCTGTGTTAAGAAGTACAGCACGGTGGCTTTACTGGAAGAATTTGGGGAGTACAGCAGAGGGCAGTGCACATCCATCATACTTCCCAAGTCTGAAAACCCACAGTCTGCCACAAACTGAGAGCTTTTGTGAGCTATCAAGAGAAATCCTTATGTTCCACATGTTACAAGTACAATAAAGACTTGCTACCAAGGCTTGTTTCTTGCTACTGAGAATCCCTTAGCCTTAAGTTCGAAGAAGCTAATTTCATTCTTCTCTTGAAGAATGCATGTTCCAGATACCTCCTTCAAAATCATACGACTCTATATGCATCCTTTCTTGATGATATTCATTTAATGAATTGAAGTTTTCCAGTAAAGAATGCTGGGTACCAGCTGTGGGTTCACATATTTCTTATATTTCATTACCTGTTTCTTTGGCTCAACCTTTCAGTTTGATGAATGTAGCCACATCTGTTAGACTCCTTCCAATAGAATTGGTGCATCATCTTGTAACATACAGATGTCCATGCTTATAATAGATACAGTATAATTTAAATATTAAGCACTAGATACAGAAGTTCATAAAAACATATTGTTTTCTACACATCAGAAATGTGTTTTTTTGCATGAGATGTCAGTTATCTAATGACATAATTTCTGTTGTCTTTCATGACTCTTTTATGCCTAAAGTTCTAGAAATTGAGTCTCTTTTTGTAGTAGTGGTCTTGAAAAAATCATCTGGATTTTCAGGTTTTTAAGTGCTGTATCATTATACTTCAAGGACAACTGTAGAAGTGTGTTTGAAAGGAGATGTGGGGAACCTTTAGTCAAAACATCCTTATCTGTCAGTAGTGTTAAAAATTACAAAAATACTTCCATCAGTTTCATAAATGTGTCTTGGCTGGTAACCCAAAGGTCACATTATATACTCAGTATTCCATGATATCCAGGGATATTTATTTTCTCTGAAAACTTTGAACTTTTTTCTTCTCATTGAGATAAAATGCATTTTCAATTGGTAGCAGATATTACTGTGATTTGTAGGTAACAAGGCACTGTTTTTCATCTGTATGCCCAGGTTTAGGCAACATCAGTGCATCCTTTTAGGATTACAGCCTGATTTATATATTGAAGCTGGCGTCTGATTTAACAGCTAACACTCCTTTTGTTGCCTTGGAAGGAAGATCTGGGTGGTTGTGAAGCTGGATTGTGATATATGAGGTGTAACGTGTTCAGTTAACTTCCATGGAATATGCACTAGGCTATTATATTGCAGTTATGCCATGCGTCCCCTGAGAACATGATGTTCTGCAGTTCTTAAACTCTCTGATTTGATTGTAGAGTGAGGATCTAGGTACTAATAAAATATCCAGATCTGGATGTCTTCATATTTGCAAGACAGTCAGTACAATCATAAGGAGAGTTAGAAAGTATTTCAGCTTTCATAGACAAGTAAAGTCTCCTGTCCCATTAGAGGTATCTTAGTAACTCCAACTTGCTTTATAGACATGCAGAGGTTTCACAAAGGTTCAGGCTATGTATAGATATTGTAGGATATCCTAGACATTCAAATGGCTTTCTTGATAGCACTGCTTATGTGTGTTTTTGACCAACTTACTCTCACCCTAGTGATGACCAGCTTATCTTTCAGTAACCTCAGTAACCTGCATGAAAATGCACATTCCCAATATGAGTTCCCAAAGTACCTACACTTGACATTGCTCTGTATACAGAGGAAAAATTACTATGTGGATAAAATGTTATTAATATCTAAGAGCAGGTCAGAGACTGGGTGCTCAGAACTTGAAAACCACATTTGCTTTTGGCATCACAAGTAAATAGATGAAAGAACTGGACTGTCTTCTCATTTAATGCTTAGAGGTAGAATTGTGGTCACCAACTGACACCACATTTATTCTTCAGTCTCAGTTAGAAAGGGTTACCGGGAAAGACAGCAAGGACCTGAACACATTCATATATGAAATGACACCATGTGTTTGTACTTCCTGAGTTTTTCAGTCAAAAAAAAAATCTATCCCAAAGCAGGTTTGAGATGGTAGAAATGGAAAACCTGCAAGATTCAAACATTCACTCTCTGTCAGTACTTAGACAAGTACATTGTTAAATATATTTATTAATGTTGCAAAATACTGTAATATGTAAAATACAGTTTTTAAATATGTTTTTAAATGTTACTGGTCTTGATAGAGGGACATCCTTATTTTTAAAAAAAATAAAAACTAATGCATACTTTTGTCCTTTAGACTTATCTCTGGAATTCCATTTTCTGTGATGCTTATTATTAAAAAGAATATAACCTTTTAGCTTTTAATCTGTTAGAACACTTTTTCTTCTAGGTACCTTGAACAGCATTTGTCATCTAGTTATAAATATCAGACCTGTTTTTTTTCTTATAATATGCCTGAATAGAATGTATTTTGAGAATGGACAACTTGGGGGAGGGGGGTGAGTTATAATGCTTAACACAAGCTGGGCTCTTACCAGTTAAATGGGTGACAGTGTTAGACTTTACCTCCGTCTGTTGCTGCATGCTGACTTCAAAACCTGTGTCCTGAATAAGTTCTTAAAAATTCACATTGCTTTCATTATTGTGTAGTCTTAGAAAAGTTGTAAGATACTGCTTATGAAAGTAAATTAGGCATTCCAATTATTTCATCATGCCAGTGGTCTGTTAGCAAAAGATAAATTATGACAGTAGTATTAAAATTTGCTGAGAAAGCCATAAAAACACCCCATCCATCCACTCATTTTCATCGAGGACTTTTCATCCTATTGCTTCAGATTTAAAATAGGAATTCAGTTAAAATAATCACTAAATTGTATATTTTTATATGGGCCAAGTTAAAATAATAGTGGTGCTTGAGGGTTACAAAGAAGTAATTAAATTTTTGTTTTAGTTTGAAAATTGTGTTTTGGTTTAGTGTTTTTTTTTGCTACTCCCCAACAATGCGAACAGAGTGGATTGAAATAATTGGCTTTTTTACTGTTAAGAGACAATTGCCATCAGACTTACTTTATTTCAGTAAATGCATTTAATTTTCTCCATCCTCTGCATTTTTTTTAAGGTTTTCAGAGTTCTGTCTGGTTTTCATGTTTTTTGCCTGGCAAAATGAAACATTTTCTGTGCTGCTTTATAGGCACTTTCTCCTGTATTAAAATCTAGGTATTAGTAATGAAAGTAAAGGGCAGATCACTCTTTCCAGCTGCAGTCAGGTGTTACTTGCTATTGCAAACACCAGGTATCAGTTTTTATTCTCTGCAGGTCCATGCTTCACTTAATCAAACATTGCTGAAAGAAAGTCAGATGGACTTGGAAATCCCTGATGCCCTGACTAGTAGTCAGAGTAACTTCCAAGTTTTGTGCCATATCCTTGAAGTTACCAGTGGCCTTTCCTCTTTATTCCATATGTTAGAAAACCACGTGTTGAGTGGAAAAAGGTAGTCAAACTCATAGAATAATTTAAAAAAACAAAAGCTCAAAAGTACCCAATAGCATCAACTTTTAGATTTTGAATTAAAAAAAATTATATATGCATGCTGCTTACTCCTGGAAGCTTCTCATCTTCTTCCAGTCAGTAAATGCCTTAGGTCTTTCTTTTTCTACAGTAAAATAAATGGGGAGGGCAGGGTGATTTCCAGTGCACTAGTTTTAAAGATGAGATCTGTTTCATGTGTTGTCTTAAGTAACTCCTGGTTTTAGTTTTAATCATGACTGAAACAAACAAAAAAAACCCGCACCTTTATGATTTAGCACTCCTTTGGGAACAGTAGTAAACCAAAGTAGAGGCCCAGTTTTGTCTGTAATTTATAGGCATATCTAAAGATTAGGAGCCCTTTAAATTAAGACATAATAAATCAGAAGAAGTTGGATCACGGTAAAACATGATGGTCTAACAGATGGAAGTGTATGTGTTATAACAACTCACACTGTATATTGAAGGAAGGACATGTAATTTATTGTAAAACCATGTTTTACAAACAATTACATGCTTTAGAAAAAGTAGTGTTGCACAAAGAATAACATACTTTAGAATATGCATAACATACTTTAGAAAAAGTAGTGTTGCACAAAGTTCACATGAAGGCTGGATTACTGGGAGGATAGATGATTACTGTATATAAATATCATGATATGAGTAGGGAAGTGACTGATACAAGTTGTACAGAGACAATCCCTGGAGATACTCAGAAACTGTCTGGACATGGTCCTGGCTAAGGCACCTGACTCTGGGTGTCTCTGCTCAACCAGGGGGTTGGACTAGATGTCCTCCAGAGGTCTCCTAATTCTTGCAATTTGAGTTATTCTAAGTGAAAATTGTCCCATTCATGAATATAATGAAAGTGGAATAGTCAGTGTAATGCCCTGACACAAATGGCACTTGGAAAGATCAGTTGAGATACTTGCAACCTTTTTATCTTGATATTAAAGATTTGAAATTATTGAATTTATTATCTTGATAAATTTATTATATATTAACATAAATAAGAATATAAATATCACCTATTTTCAGTATTAAATAAGTAGCCAATTTAATTTGTCCAAAGCAGGCTTGTTCTTCACTTGTTCAGTTGTTAAGTCCTGGAGGGTAACACGAGTCAGGTTCCATTCTAGAAATCTCTAGACCTTCAGTGTTCCCTCAGGCTGCTCCTGATGTAGCAGCTTTGTGCAAGCACCAGGGAGAGCCTTTTATCCATGTTCTGTAGCATGGTGTGCTGGTTTAATTGATCTTGCAGGAGCTGACTTAAAGTTCATCAAGTCTGTACTTAGTAGACAGGTTTGAAAGGTTTTTAATATACTTACTTAAATGTGAGCTTGTACATATATTTTAAATCAGCCTAAAAGACAGCTGAATTTTGAAGTACAGCTAGGAAACCTATAAAGTTAATGCAGGATGGCCTCATCTCACTTTCTAAATGTCTGTCACTCAATTATTGAAATATTTTTAAACGTTTTAGATGTCTTTGTTACCAGTGTAAATTATTAATTATCATCTTTTATTCCTTATCTCCAGAGCAAACTGCAAAAAAATTATTTTCTGCAACAAGGGCTACTGTTTCATTCAAAATTTTGTCTCTTGACTCTTCAAGGTGACAGGTTTGAATAAGTGAACAGAAAGCAAGTCCCCAAAACTTTTCAGTTAAAAATTTTTTCTAGCTTCATGATGAAAGGGTTCTGTATGTGATTGCTTCCAAAATTTGGTGTACAAAAATGAGCACTAAAAGAATCTCCTTTACCAGCTGTCCTGGTTCAGGGCAAATTTGGGAGAGAACCCCTAAAGAGATTCCTCTAGAAGGCAGATTCAATTGGCCCCTCCACCCAACTGGTTTCGGAAAAACTACTTCCTTGGACAAAAGTGGAAAAAACTGTTTATTAAACAAGAAAACTTAAACAATATTAAACAATGAAACTTCTTGCCACTCTAAAATACAGACAAACTCAGAAAAATCTCCTCCCCCCCACCCCGGGCTGCAGCTCGGCTCACTCAGTCTTTGATCGGTCCCTCCGGCTCAGGAAATGCCGTGGCCCAGGTCCAGCCCGCTGGGCCACAGGTGTGAGCTGCCAGTGCTCTTCTTGGTGTTCAGTCCAGAGCAGGTTTGAGCAGGTCCAAAGAAAAGGAAAAGCCACAGTCGAGGGAACTTCTTTGCTTCAGGTAGCTAAAACTAACTAAAAAGCAAAGGAGAATTCTGTCTCGCTGTCTGTCTGTCCGCAGACAACACAGCCAGGAGGAGGAATGTGGAGGAGTGAGTGCAGTTTTTGAAAACAAAATCTGTGCTTCTTCTCCCCCCACTTCACTCCTGGAACAAGTCTTAAAGGTGCAAAACTGATTATTCAGCATAAACAGAACAGATGACTGGGGATAAAAGCATCATACAGTCAACTTAAGACACCAGCCCAGAAAGAATGTATTGAAAGAATGTTTTTTATTATAGCACAATTAGTTATGCAATATGTAATGGTTGTGGCATTTATCAGTCAGGAAATACTTTGCCTCTTGTTGAGGATACTTGTGATCTCTCTTTGAAATTGGACTGTCATGGAATTTGTTTCTTGGATTGAAGAAGAATGCTTATGACAGATCTCAAAAAGCCTTTTCTATTGATACTACATTATTATTCAATGAAACAGTCAAAGAGGCATGATTAACTGTAAAATATGACTGCTGTATTTTTTTTCCCCAAGAGCACTGAGAACCTAATCTTATGAAGTCTCAAAATGAATACACATGCTGCAGTTTAAAATACTCCATAGCAAATACACCCCTGTCTGTAATGCTGCTCAGTTCCATAATTCTGAAGCAGGACTCTATCTTCTGTGCTGTGTTTGTCTAGATAACAATCATGCTAATAATTTTCTACCTTCTTGTTTTAAAGATCTTCTATCTTGTACCTGCATGCATATCTGCAGTCTCACCATCTTTTTGTAATATAGCTGTGGTATGGCTCAAGTCATTGCTTAAATTACACATTCCAAACTGAAAATACATTTGCAGAACACATTAAGAGACATTTTTTTCTGTTTAATATGGACAGTATTTAACTGAGTCAAGATTATTCCTAAAAAATGGCTACCTAAGAATTATGAATTGTTTTATTTCTAGTACCATATTTTTTGTGTATTTATAATATATTTATTCCTCAGTTAATCTAAATATTTTATGTTTTTTGAAGTTGCCGGTAAACTGAAGTTTACCAGGGGAAGTTCAGTTGTTCATTTTGCCACCGATAACATCTCATGTGTAGTTCAGTAATATTGGAAGGGAACACTCTGAATTCTCCCCAGTTAATGTGTGAGCATTATGGTGAGCAGCATGGCAGGCTGTTGATAGGAAGGGCAATTGCCTTGTGCATTTGAAAAGAGGAGGCATATATAAGTTTTTGTTAATGCTGCAGAAGTGTTATAAATGCAATCAGTTGAAATGAGGATGGAAACTTAGTGATCAATTGAAGGAATTCATTTTAGTACTGAAAAAGGGTATGAAAGACTTCTTGGTGGATTTGAAATCCATTTTCAAATTTGAAGTTGTAGTGATATTTCTTCAGTGTATTTCAAAACCACTGATAATTTTTGACTCTACTTGAACAACTCAAAAGACTTTTGAAGCAGCATGGAACTCATCTTTGGTGTTCAGTGGCTTTGAAAGGTTGTTTATAGGATGATGAATCTTACTTTCTCTTTGTTATATTATTTTTATGTTAAATTTACCATATTTCTTGCCGCAGCAACCAAATGTGAAACACATTACACTGCTTTAAGTATTAATTTTTAAATTTGCTAAGAAATTATAAAGCAAGTGCAAAGCATTAGTAGTATCTATTATGTAAACTGTACATTTAATATTTACTGACCAGTTTCAGTATTGGTTTTGTCTTTGTGAATATACTCCACATGTTTAAAAATCAAAAAACCTTGAATTTTAAATCAGCTTTGCTTCTTTAAAACCATAATTCCCACTTAACAGCTGAAGATAAAAATATACTGTTATAAACCTTAGAGAAAACTTTCTGAGAGCTGCTTGCTATCTACTTAATGATTCTATTTTTCTAAGTTTTGTGCCAAGAACTTTTATTATGTGCAGTGTTTGCTTCTTCTACAGGTAAACTGTTTCACATTGACTTTGGTTATATTTTGGGCCGGGACCCCAAGCCCCTTCCTCCCCCAATGAAGCTGAACAAAGAGATGGTGGAAGGCATGGGAGGCACCCAGAGTGAGCAGTACCAGGAGTTCCGTAAGCAGTGCTACACAGCCTTTCTCCACCTCCGCAGGTAACAGCACTGGCTTTATGGTTTATGCCAGAACTGATGAGAGCCACTCTAAAGCAGGAGAGGAGACCAGTAAATGAATTGCTGAAATGTTTCTGTTGAAAATTCAAAGCTTGTTTAAATGTGAACACAAGATTTTGTATGAAACAAAGGAATGAAGACATCACAGTGTTGGTGTAATGTGGCGGGTGAATGTAATTGTTCAAGTTAAATGCCTCAATTTTGCTTGTTTAATAACTTAAATGGCTTCATTTCATAACGTAAGTGGGATATTAAATTATATTTCTTTTGGGGTATGTTTTTGCCCTTAAGCTTCTTTTCCTTCGATTATTGATGATCAAGGAACTGTCATTTTAATTTAAGTCATTACTCATTTGCTGCTTTATCCTCCTCCACTTTAAATTAGTGATGATCAAATTCTTTGGCTTGAAGATGACATACACACATATGCTTAGTTCAATTCAGCTCCTGTGGGACAAAAATTAGCAACTTGTAGTGACAATCAAGCATGTTAGAAATTTCTTTAAAAACCCAGAATTGTGGCAGCTAAAAACTCTTTAGACTCTGGTGTCTATGAACCAACAGATATTTCTTTTAAATTTAGAATCAGCTTCATTCTTTCGCAGTGACTATATTACTTATACATTAACTTTCTGAGACAAGTTGCTCATGTTTTTGCTCATTTTGAACAGAGCACAGGTAAGCAATCCTAGTCTGTCCAGTGATTTGATTTAGCATGTCTTCAATGAAGAGGAAAGATTTTCATTTTAATATCAAAGATACCCTAATGGAAACCTTCAAATATATGTAAGAAATTGGTAATATGGTAAGCTTATGTGAAAAGTACCTGGAATATGGAAAGCAGCCAGTGATAAAAAATAAAATGCTGCATGTAGTTCTTCAGTTGATAAAAGGAGGAAGACTAAGGAGTTGGTCTAGGTACTGAAGTTGTTAATGGGTTAAAAACCAGTCAGCAATTTGAAAAAACACAGTGGCATGTTATCAACAAGCAATATTTGTGGCTTCAGAGAACAGTCCAACTTCTGAACTTTCTTTAAAGCTGTTTTGTAATGCTGTATTTCTTATTTGTCATATACTTGAGTTGTTTTTGTTTAAACCTGTTTCAGTGAAAAGGTCTGTTGTGTCAATGAAAGATTATTCATTGAATTAATTTATGTAATGATTTGCTACGAAGATCATCATTAAATTTGTAGGATAGGGGTAATTTGGGTATACAAATAAACTGTGAATCAAGATGGTTTCATTTTTAATGTCTGGAATTGTCATTGTAATTATAGTATCGCCAATATTTGCTCATTTTATTGGAAAATATTTTTACATGGTTCTGGATAAATACCCTTAAGGCTTTCAACAACAATACTATGATAATATCTATTATATTACATTGCATGTACATCATTACTATGTATGATAATATTAAAAGTACTGTAACTATTACTTTAAGCAGCTAGAAGTAAAAATAATTAAGATTACTTGTTAAAAAAGAATAATTGGTTCTGGAGCACTTTAGTTCTAACAGTTCTGCATATTAACATAAACCCACTTACAGACAGATATTCTGGCCAAGTAATGTGAAATCATAACCTCTGATAGCTAAGACAAAATGCAAACTGTCATCTCCATCAGTTTGTGCTTTATTTAATTCTTTATTTCCCTGAGGAATAACCAGTTCTCTGCATATTTCAAGTACTGTATCTTGGTGTATCAGGATTCCTGGTGGAATGGATGTTGCATAGTGAAAAAAAAGTAAGGAATTTTAAAGTTACAAGTGAAAGAAGAGTTGTGTCTGTTGTTTCTGGTTGTAAGCAGTTTGGCATATGATCATTACTGTATGTTCTTTAGTTAGTTAGGGGGATTTTCTTGGGGAGTAGGAATAAGGAGATGCTTTCTACTTGAGCAACAGTAATCATTTGAGTGTCTTTGTCAGCAGTGCTGGAGTGAAGGAGCAGCTGCTGCATTCTGAATGTGTTTCAGGGCAAATTGTAGCTGTCAGCAGGACTTGGGCTGTAGCAGCCTCTTATGCTTTCATTATACGTGTTGAGCCTGTTTAAAGATGTATAAATCCTGCTACATGTCAGCATTTCCTTTCCATCAAGAATTTCCTGCTTACATGTCTTCAGCAGGTTCCATAGTATGACAAAATGGATAATTTGTCCCACCGCCCTGCTCAAGGAGGGTTGTCCCAGAGCACATGGCACAGGGTTATGTTCTGAATGTTCTGGAATATCTCCACTGAGGGAGACTCTGCACCCTCTCTGGGTAATCTGTGGCAGCAAAGAATTGAGTCAGAGCATTTCAGAATTTTTTTCCAGAGAGAGGCTCTAGATTGTTTTGTTCCTTCCAAGTAAGGTTTTCCCCTGCATTAGTCCTGTGAGAAACTTGCTGTTCAGTTTGAGTTAGTGGGCATAGGTGAGGGCAGAAGAGTAGGAGGTAAGTTGGAGTAGGGACAGAAGCTGTAGTTTGGGCTGAGGTTTTTTTCTCTGTGTGGGTGGGTTTGTCCAGTTGGCTGGAGCAGTTTTTCCCCAGTCTGTTCCCAGCTGACTGAGGGTGCTGTCCAGATCTGAATAGAAACACTGCGCAACAAGTGGAAAGTGTGATGAACCTTGGGAAAGGTTGTAGTGCAGGGTCTGGATAATGTTCTAAAAGCTGGGGTTAGATGGTGAAGAGAGAAGAGCAAAAGCAAAGCTGCGTGGGATCAGGTCCATATTCATGGAGTTTGGACTGCAAGGAAATACTTTGGGAAGAATAAATGCTGTAATTTATTACATCTAACTGTGACATGATAATGATTAGGGAGTATCCATGCTCTTGAGAAGCTAATTTTGTTGTGAGGGAAAGAAGGGTAGTATCCTTAAGGCATTTTAAACGTAGGAATTTTGACTTAGACCAGATAAGCACGGGTGTAGTTTAGGACTGCAGATAACTGTGTACCTTCCTGTCCTTGTCTTTATAGTGGATGTTTGTAGCTTCAGATTAGGTAGAGTATTGCAAAGTCAACATCCTAAATATTTTATTGGTTTAGGACATTTATATACAAAGGGTCTGGTAAATATTGAAAAAATAAATGAAGGAATGCTTCGGATCAAGCAGGTGTTTGAGATATCTACTTGAAAACAAAAGTTGCTATTCTCAGAAAACATAGTAATGAGAATTTGATCTTTTGTCTGTTACAGGTTTCTTTCCCTCTGTGAGGGAAAAGTCTCTATATAAGACCGCTTCTATGTAGAAGGTAGAGGTTTTTTGTTGAATTTCTTCAACAATACTTCATGTTCAAACCAAAAGATGACCAACCTTCAGTGCAGCTGAGTCCTCATTTATTTTGTGAGTTAATTTGTTCTGAGTTTGAAGAAGGCAAAGAATAATGTAAGAAGGATTTAGGTTTCAGTTTAGGTAGTTCATTAAACCTTCTTAAAACTAGGAAAACCTGGCTCAGAGTTTGTTCTGGCTGTGGATGGATGTCAGCCATTCCAGAGGCCTTTGTAATGTAGGTGTCAAAGATGAGTCAGGCTCCTAACTCACGTGATTCAGCAAAATCTCTCCTCTAGAGTTTGGGCTGTCAATTCCCCAGCTGTAAACCTCATGGCATGTTTGCCAAAGGTGTTGCCTGTAAGAAGTATTGCAGTTGATTACTGGGTTATAGAATGTTGGGGTGAGGGGCAGAGGACAGATCTGCAGGTAGTATAGTGAGCAATTCTTCTTCAATTTTTAAGGTTTTTTCCACTTCATACTCCCCCCCAGATTACCTTTTCTTGATTTATTTTTTTCCCCCAAATGAGTTTCTTCAGGTGATCTTATTCTTCAAGAATCAGAAGATTGCATTGTATGGAACAGAACCGTCTCTTAACTGGCATCTAACAATGATGCCTAGACCTTTAAAATCTTTTTTTACAAGCCTCCATCACATAAATAGCTCCAATAACCTGTAGTGCTTTTAAGCTTTTATCCTCTATGCAGTTGAAGAGCAAAAGGGACTCTGAGACTTTGGATTCTGTGTCAGTTTGAAGGGAAAACTACTGATAGAAGGTAATCTAGGAAGAGACTTCAGAGCATGTACTTATAACATTTAAGCATGTTTAAAAAGAAATCTGCTAGTTTCAGGCAAGTAGAAGAAAAATTGATTAAAATCTGTGGTGTCTGTTCCTAGCAGCGAAGCAACATGACTTCCAGATTTCTTAGCCAGACGTCAAACAAAATGGTAGTTAACTTTCCTTTGTTTCTTTTCATCTGTCATAAAAGTAATTTTCCTGCTCCAGCTCCCTGCCCTTGAAGAAGTGAAGTAAAATTGCTGAAAGAAATAACGCACTAAAGATTTCTAGCCAAACAGTTGATTTTAATGCTTTTCTTATAATGTCTGAAAACTTATATTGGAATGTGTTAGGTAATGTTAGTTCCAGATGATAATAATAAAGTGTCAAGAGGTTTTGTTGAAATTAAATTTTTCTAGAGAGGTGTCTTTTTTGAGCAGTATTTACTTTGTAAAATACAGCTATGAAGCAGACCTTTCGTTTAGTTGAAATACTCTGCACTCCTTGCAATTGTCAGCTGATACATATTCAGCAGCTTCCTAATAAACAAGTTTTGCTGCTAAGAATTAATTTTCTCTCATCTGTGAAGCTCCTGGTTCTCTTAGCAAAGCAATATTTCAAATGGTGAAGTCAGTAACATATTTTGTGTCTTAAAGGGAACTAGATATTTTGCAGAGGAAGGGGAGTTTCAGTTTGTGTTGAACAACTTGAAAGTTATCCTCTCAAAAAGAAACTGACAGCTAATTTTCTGCAAGGGCAAAATGGTGTTCTTTGAAAAGATAGTCATGAGAGTTTCCAACACCATTTTAAAGCCGAAAACTCTTCTCTGATTTGTCACTTTTAATGGTTATGGATGACATTTGTACTTCCTAAATGTACTGTGCTACCACTATTACTGGAGCTTAACTGAGCAACTGAAGACTTGGATCTGGTTAAGTATATTTAACTCATTATGTCAAAAGCCCTCGCAGTGATAGGAAAAATAATTTTTTTGTACTTATGAAGACTTCATCTCTTTGAATATATTTCATGCTGCTGTATCACTTCATAATAAAAAAATAAACTTTGCATCAGTATTCTAGCATATGTGTATCCTAACAGAGGTAGAAAATGGCATTAAAACTTAAAATATATGAAATCACAGTTTATATTTGATGTGTATTTGAGTACATGTTCTGGCGATTTTAGAAAACAAGAGCAAAATCAGAGCCTTTTATTAAATTCTGGCAGTTTGAGAGATTTTGAAGATTAAACTTTGATAGTGTATGTCAGTATCTTGTGTTCTTTAACACAAATACTTTCAATTAGTATTAAAAATGGATCTCTGAAGCATTAAAAGTTCTTTGTAAGATGATGATGAATTCTTAAATTAAATTGTTTACAAAATGTCTTTTGTACAGTTTACAACATGTTTTACCTAATTTGCTCTTCTGCTTAGGTATTCCAACTTGATCTTGAATTTATTTTCCCTCATGGTTGATGCCAACATTCCAGATATTGCTCTTGAACCTGACAAGACTGTAAAAAAGGTAATTGTAAAGTTTTCATTGTCTTTCAGTGACCCAGGGCATCTCATTATGAAAATTTCAGTCACTTGTGATGATGACTTATTTATCTCTCACCGAAAATACTTGCTCTGGTTTTATAAGCTTTGAGCAATTTCTTTCATCATTGAAGTTAAAGATAGGAGAATATACTTGGAGAACACTTAGCACATGTGCCAATGAATACAGAATGGCTTTTCATCATCCATGTAATGCTGCACACTCTGCTCTAGCACTCTGTTCCAATGGGTACTTTAGCTAAAAATAGTGTTTCCACCTTATCAAGCTTTGAATTGAAGCAGTCAATACTGACTGTGTCACAAAACATTGTCTCATCTAGTCTAGAACCCTTTAAGACATGGATGGTTTTATAAAACCAGTTTTCTTCTAGTTATAAAACCAGTCTACTGAAGATTTAAAACCAGTAGGCTGGTATTATCTTCATTAACAATAAATTTTTGTTTATTGGGAAGGCAGACCTGTGTCCCATAATTCTAACTTAGTCCTTTATACCAGCTTAAGTCATTCTTCTCCATTTGGTGTTTGAGCAATAGTTGACATGAAAAATACTGGATACATCTCCATCTAGATTTCATTATACTTACATTTTAGACAAATATTGGGGGTTTTTATAACCTGATTTATAGTGAAGGGTTATCTGTTTTAATTCTCCAAAATACTCTGTGGAGCCTGTGCATCCAATGGAAATTAGTTCACTGTAATTTTTATTCAGGCAGTGGATTGTCTTTCAGATAGGCTGTTCTTCATTGTTTTCAATAAGCTATGATAGCAGAGATTCAGAATCTTCAAATAAATATTTCATGTTCTAATAAAATTTGCTTGAAGAAAACTAAATTGTAACTTGCACAGATTTTTCCTTTTCTCTTCAAGGATCCAGGCATTTCTATTTAGAGTTTCTTGGTTCCAAATCAATACAAAGAGTTCTTGCAGCTGCTCAGTTTCATATCCAGGAAACTAAGCTAGTCCAAGTGCTGTGTTTTGTGGTAAAGATGTCAATCTTCCCTCCACTTAGCTGATTTCCTGAGAAAATGACAGCAAATAATTTCTTTTTATCAATACTTGAACCTCACCTCTGTACCTAAATGCCCTACAGATGGAGTAGATTACTTACATAGAACATAGGAGATAAAAGCCTAAAGTAGGCAACTGAAATGGTTCAATACCTGCCAAGTTCTGGAAGTAACTACACTTTTGTAGAGACATCTTCTTTTCAAGGAAGAGACCTTCCCAACAGTATGCAAGTCCTGTCTTAAGAATTTCATCTTTATAAAGAAGACGCATTTGGCTCTGCCTACCCATTGGAAACATGAGTGAATACAGTAAGGAGGGGGAAGATCTTTTATATTGCAAAGTCTACTAATAAATGCTTCATAAATCCTAGTAAAATTTGAAGTATGCATCAAAAGGTAGAGTGGGGCTAATTTGGGATAAGTTTGTGCTTGATTGAAAGAGTCATCAGGAGGTCCAACCACTGGTTTAATTGAACTTCAGAAGTGCTGGTTCTTTAATGTTTGCACCAATAAGTTTGAGACTTAATGGCGCATTTTAATCTTATTCATTACTGGTCCAGGGTTCCCTGTCATTTAATTGCAGAATCCCAGAATGGCTTGGGCTGGAAGGGATTTTAAAGATTATCTCATTCCATCCCCTTGCCATGGGCCACTTCCACTAGGACAGGGTGCTCATGTGACAGTGTTATTCATCCTTGTCTTGAATGTGTTCTTGTGAGCTGTGATATTTTTTAGCAAGAGTCTTGTGATACTTCCTGCTAATCAACATGCAATATCCGTATTTCTTATTAATATCTTGGCATTGCATTTTATGGTGGAAGACTCTCTAGAAATGCTGTCCAAGGGTATATGCTTTCAGTAATTTATGATAATAGGATGTTGGGTACTGTAAAATACGTGTAAAGGATGGTTTTAATATAACAATAGTTGAGTATTTCAGACTCTTCTAAAACTCTTTTACTCTCTGTAAATTTCCAATATAATTTTATTGACTTAACAAATCAAGGTACAAAATTGAAAGCCAGAAAGTCTTTTCTACAGCTGAGAAGTATATTACAGTTCACTTATGTACAATATTTAAAAATCAAGATTATGTAAAGCATAACAGTATTGCATACATTTGGAGATCACCGAAGGCAGCAGAATCTAAAAGGAAATTCAGAATCACAGAGTATTGTGAGTTGGAAAGGAGCCACAAAGATACTCAAGTCCAGCTCTCAAATGAGTGGTTCATGTGGGATCAAACCCACAGCTGTGGCATTACCAGCACATACTCTGACCACCTGAACTCTGAACTGGATCCGTGTGGTTATTCTAAATTCCATTACAAAGTAGAAATAACAGTGCTTTAATTGCATGAAAAGAACATGACATTAGTTGTTATGTGACGGATCACTATTAGATCAAATGCAGCAGTTAGTTATTAGGATCCTGAGCTCTGACAGTGTTGCAGCTTGGTGAACTGTGTCTTTTATCCTCATGGGAGATTCCAGGCTGTCCATTCACAGAGGCTTTAACATACGAAAGCAGATAGAACTGAAGAAGTAAGGAGAGTGCTTCTGATAAGGAATGCATATCACTTTGAGAGGGAAAGATCCTACTTCCCCAGGTTCTTTTAAGTTAATGTAGAGTGTGCTTGTTCCTTAAAAAAAAACCCAAAACCCGCGCAGTAAGATATTGTCAGAAAGACAGCCAAATGGTTCAGTTCTCTCAAGTTTTGTTATCTTTTATAAACTTTTTTTTTTTTTTTCCTGACAGCTCAGCTGTCTCTGAACCCTTTTGACAGTTTGGTCTTTTTGGTTCAAAGTTGTCCTTTAAATATACTCCTTAAATTTGTACAAAAATAATACATCATCCCAGGATCCCTAAAAAGTGGGTAAGCAGAGGAGCCTTCCATTAAGCAGTTGTTGATACTACAATCTGCTGGATGCTTATGACAATGTTCAAATTCCTGTGAAAGTAATTGTTTTCTTTAGTTCTCAATTTTTCATTTTACTATTTTACTTTAATAACATAAACCAGAAAATAGCTTTAAATGGGCTAGGATCAGAATAATCTTAACCTATTGTATAACACTGAATAGGTCATTGCTGTTTGGGGTTTTTTAAAATAATGTGCTAGAAAACTTGTTTGGGGTATTAAATACCCATTAGCCCATCTGAAGCCCATCTGAAATCAGTTATAAGCTTTGTTAGAACTAATAAAAAAAGGAACATGGTGCCTTGCCTCTCTTGGGGTGAGTGTCAGGTTGATTCAGTCATTTAACAAGGTAATACTGTACCTTGTTGTAGAAAAATTGAATAAATGCTTTCAGCATCTCAATTGATTTTTTTTTTTTTTCCTTAAAGCTTTAACAAAAAATCTATATATATTTCAACAGACTCAAATTAGGTAAAGATCCATTTTGGACTGACCTGCAAAATTGAATTACCTTTGATGTGTGAGACAAGTCAATAGCCATTTCAACCAGGGTATCACTTTCACAGAAGACAAAGGTGGAGATTTACCAATGTTTTTGTATTTAAGAAGGTGTCCTGGTGAAGAGTAGAGGTGAAGTTCATAGCCAGTATTTTTCTCATTGATGCTGTACTGGCAGCACTCATGCTCACATTTCTGTAGAGCCCTTCTTTTGCTTTAGGGGCCTGGAGCTAGTCAGGCTCTGGGCTTACAGGCAACAAGATACGTTACCTGTGTTTCAGTTTGGATTAATCAGAATACTGGTTTGATGATTAAACTACAAGCAGAGTAATTTCCTTTTTCACAAAACAAAGGAATGCTTACTGAAGTAGTATATATATTATATCTCTTATAATGCCTATTGAAATATTACACTGCAGTTATTTTGTCAAACAATTTGTTTTGCGTAAGGAACTTTGATACTCAATATTTTCAGTAGGTGTAGCTATACTGCTGTTATGAAGTAGGCATGGGTCATTCTAAAGGTTATTGCTAAAGAATGACTTTTCTTTAATGGTCACAATTTTGCTTCCTCAGAGTGAAAGCATTGCAATGTTAGATGGTAGTTGAACTCCCAATCTAATCTTTGTCTTCACAAAGGGACATCCTGTCCCACCAGTGGGTAAGAAGGTGCTTTGCAGGAAGTGTCTGCATGCGAGTTACAGAAAGGTGTAAAAACTGCATTCAGAAATAAATTTTGTGTTCCCCTTTTCTGAACTTTCAGCAGATAATCTATGTGGTCTTAGAGCCAGACTGAAGGTTTGATTTTAGTAATCATATACACATTCTAAATAAAAATAGAATGTGCACCTACCATATGGTAGTGATGGCTAGAATAAAATAAAGAACACTACTTTGATATTCCATGTCTTGATATTGTCTCTTGTCATTTCCTGCAGTGTATAGGTGTTTAATAATGGGATGCTCATTAGTGAGAGTAGCTAAAAGGAGATGTTGGAAGGACTTTCTTACTTTTAGTCACAGAAGGAAACATGTTCTCCTCTGTGAGGCCTTGGATGATTTGAGTTGTGATTACTTTTTTTTAAGAATTTCATACTGATATGTTGAATGAGACCTTCCAGAAAAATCTGAGTACAGAAAATATTCTTAAAGACTCTAACTACTAACCTGAGGAACAAAGACAGGGCTTTTGGGCTTTTTTTTTTCCAAATTATTTTGGGCTTTTTTTTCCAAATTATCCTCTACCATCTAATAACAGTGGGACATCTGAGGGAGCTCACTGACAGAATACAATTGTATAATCAAGCTTAAAATCTAACAGTAGGCATATTGTCCAAGTGTTGTTTCTGTCCAAAAGTTACAAAGTATCTTGAGAGAAACACAGATTGAGTGAAAGCAAAATTGGAACAGTAGCATATGTCATATACAACATTCTGTAAAATAAGTATAGACTGCACCTATTAAACCTTTTATATGGTTTATTGGCACAGGATGGTCTAAGCACATCTGGGTGCTCTGTTCCTGTCCTCCCTGAAGGAACTTCAACAATCTTCTTGTACAAAAGATAGCAGACTACACAAACTGATTACCAGAAAAAGATGGCAATAGTGATAACTTTTTCCTGCTGGCATGAAAAGAAACTGAAACTCCCTATGGCTTCACCTGAAGACACAGATTTAGAGCACATGATAATTTGGCAATACATTCTTACTTGCTTTGCATAGCATTTGTTTTCAGAAATTAAATCAGTGCTGACCTTAATTATGCATTTTCATAGCTTAAATTGGACTGCAAATAAGTTAGTCAGCATTGACCTGAAAATAAACAAAGCTCTGTTTGAAGTTTCACAACTATTCTTGAAGAATGTATGGAAAACTGGTTTGGGAACCAGCTGTCTGCTTGCAGTGGGTATACACAGTATCACTCATTGAGTTTACCCAGTATTTATAGAAAAATAGGCTAGGACTTCCCAGTTGGAAGAAAAGCTTGTTGTACTGACTCACTTCCCTCACTTCAGTTTTGATCACTGGTTTCCTCATAGGAAAACCTGGAAAACAGGGATTACCAACTACACAAAATTGTCTCTACCCTCAAACCTGGAGAAACCCTTTTCAGATTCTTGGTGTTTAGTTTCATAGTAAAAAGCTTGTCAGATTTTGACCAAGAAAAAGTAACTGCAAAGCCTAAAATTAGTGGTCTTTTTGATCCTTTCATCTCCTTTTGTCCTCTCCATACTATTTATAATGAAAGCTGTCAGTATAGTGTGCTTCATCTCACGGCACCGTTCATGGCACCGTCTCCTACAGCCACTCTGATTTAGGCTTTTCTGAAAACCTGGCTCAAAAATGTCACAAAATGGAATTAAATTGAAAAGTAGCAGAGGATTCTCCTCTGTTTGTGTCTCCTTTTCTTTGGCCTCTGAGATAATTGCCTTTAAATTTTCAACTCTTCACATATGCTTTTCCATTTCTCAGATTTCAGGAAAAAGACTGGGCTGAAATCATTATATTGACTTGTTAATGCATAACTAATAATACAATGAAGATATCGCTAAACTCACTTTTTTTCCTGCCATTGCTCCATGCTTTTCCATTTCTAGCACAGCTGCAGTGCTAATTGTTGGGCATTGCAAAATTAGTCAGTGCTATAAATTCTAAGTAGTAATGACTAAAATCTGGAGTCAATTATGTAGCCAGTTTTGTGTAAGGAAGAGGTACACCATCACTCTTCAGATGTAGCTAATGGATTCAGCATTGTCACCTCCTAACAAAAAAAGCTTTTTATTTTTCTACAGAAAAGCCAGATGGTTTCTATCTGTCCTTCATAGCAGATTTGACCTTTAAATGAGAAATCATCAGGGACCAATGATTCATTGTCAGACAAAGGATTCAGAGGCATTAAAGGACAGTGTCCTAATTGACTGAGCTCTGTTTCAGATGTCCATTGATTAAAGAAAGTGCTGCAAAATGCTGTTTTATAGGCAAGGTTATTTTGAACGCAGAAAGCACAAATACCAGACTCCCAATAAGCAGAAGCTTAACTGCTGTTTTTGAAAGTAGCGCCATTCATTTTGGTATCACCTTTGGATAGACACAAGAAAAGGATAAAATCAAAAGGGAGCAAAATTGTCTGTGGGCTGTAATACTGAGAGCACTCTCTGTGTTTCCAAGGCTGTGGGGGCTCACCCCCTCTTGATAAGAAAATGATAAGTCTAATTGTTTGGAAACTAGCAAAAAGAGAGAGCAGACATGTTTTTTTCCTTTAACATTAAATATGTCAAAGTAAAATTATTTTTATTCTACAAGTATAAAAGCTGAAGCAGAGATGTGACTGGAGGTACAGAAAGCTTCTGAGCTACTTTGTTTCTAAACCTGAACTAATTGTTCCATTTTTTTTCACCTGGCTTGTAGTGAAACTCACTGCTTTCCCCCTCCCCTGTGCTCCCCAATCAGCCAAAGGGTAACTGAGAGTTGAGTTCCCAAGTTAATGAAATGGAAAGGACTTTCTAAGTTGGAGCTAGATAAGCCTTTTTAGGCAGTGGATATCTGTCCCTTTTCACCTGACCAAAAATAGCAGTATTTGTTAAAAGGTGGTGCTAGGAAATCTTCCTGAGACTTATTAATGCCAGTAGGAAATTTACAGGAGAAGTAAAGTCACTTTTACTTGATTAGAGTATGTTTGTTTCGGTAGTATTTTCTTGCTGCTCCATGAAGGTTTATGCTTTGTAAAAATGTCACATTGCCACTGAGCTTATTTTGCTTCGGCAGACGTTCATCTCTCTGTCCATTTGGGTAATGATGCTGCAGCTGCACACCCAGCTTTTTTGTTTCTAGGCTGTTGATTTTTCATGCATATTAATTAATTTCAAAATATTGAAAAAATACGGAAGTTGGCGTAAACACCAAAACATGAACCAAGTGTGAGAATACTCTTTTGCTCCTGTTGCTTTATATCAGTCTCTAGTTGATTATACGTTTTTGGCCAGTATGGTGAAATTCTGAGCAGGAACAGTGTCATCTTTGAGTACCGTAGTGGCTGAAACCCCAGTTCTCACAGAAGTTCAGTTTAGAGATGTTCACCAGCATCTTCATTATCTTCTAATAAAAATAAAAGAAAATTAAAAAAAAAAAAAAAAAAAAAAAAAAAAAGGAATTAGAGAAGCCTACATGGGCTTGTTTACAAAGCACATTTTATTCAAATTGAGCCCATGGAAACAAGGACTGTTGTCAGAATAGTCTCTCAAATGAAGTTCATGCAAATAAAGCATCTATATAGGTTGTGGTGTGAGTTGTTTGGACTGTAAGCAACAGGAATAGCAGGAAAGTATTTACTGAAAAAGAGGAAATGTGATAATGATTAAGCCAAGCACTTAGTGCCAGTTTCTGCCACATGAATATTGTAATATGGCATAATACTGAATACTGATGCTGAATACTGTAATAATTGTAAGACAAAACAGTAAAAATAATCACAAAAAAACCCTTTTTTTTCTTTTTTTTTTTTTGCTGTTAATTGATCTTTGTCTCATTTTAGTAGTGCTTACAGCCAGTGTATATTGTGACCCACTAGAAAAGGACACTGAAGATTCTCTTTAAAGCAGCTGAAGTTGCAATGAGCAATCCCATACTAGTGTAATAAAATTGTATAAAACATAATCAGTGTTGCTTAATGTTGCTGGAAGAATAAATACTAAAGCCCCCACCAGTCTTCAGAATGCCTGACTTGCAATTTGTCTGAAAACTAGATAGGATTAGCAAAGGGTTCTCATATGTACATCTTATATGTCACCTTAAAATGCCATCAGTAATTCTGAAAAACAGAGCTATGAGTATCCATGAAATATGGATTTGGGGGCTGCCTTAAAGATTATAAAAGTTTCCACAGAATTTCCAAAATTTGTCTTAACCTCGAGCATTAAGTAACTAATCCATTTCAGGTAATGTTTTACGAGTGAGAAGGTGCTTGCTAGTGAAAATTCCTGAGTTTAATATGGTAACTGTGGTCCATATTGGACAGCAAGTCTGATGTGAGGATAAAAAAAGTCCAGAGAAATCTGCTCTTTGGTGGAAGGGAGAGGTCAGTCTTGTGCTTCGAGAACAAAAGGCACAAGCGACAGTCTTGGAACTCTGCAGGGAAGTGCACTTACCCACAGTAGTTCTACTCCCAACTGTGTTTTCGTATGATTTCTGAGTTGTAAGTCCATCACATTCCAAACAGCCAAAGACAGAAGGTTGAACTTGGAGATTCATTCAACTGAATGAAGACCCTGGCCTACCCATTTTCTCAGATCTTTAACTATCATTCTTAATAAGATGATAAATGTTTTCTTGAATATTTCTTCTCTTCCTTTTGCCATCTTTTTTTTTTTTTTTTTCCTACTTTACACAGTAAAGTGTAAAGCTCTGTGGGGCTTACTGTGAGTTTTCTAAGTTTTCTGTGAAATCAGCTTCATAGGACATCTTTGATGCCATTTTCCAAACAATACTCATTTTAGTTCTCCTTGAAGACACTTCAAGGAAAAAAACAGAGTCTGAGTTTACAATCAGTTAATGTTGCCTGTTATTCTGGTAGATGTGCTCTTCTCCTGTGAGTTAGATTTTTGGAATAATAGTGATGTGAAGTAGTGTTTCTTTCTTTTTATTCATGTAAAATATTTTTTCCCCTTCTTTGAAGTTCCCATCTTCTGTGTGATTCCGCTGCAAGTTATGATCCCCTTCTTTTTTCATCATCAACAATTAAGCTACAAGTAAATTACACTTACATGCTTGTCCCCTCACCCTCACTCACCCATATTTTCTTCTGAACTGTTCTTGATATTGTTTTCTCTTTTTATTTTTTGTCATTTGAAAAACAGAAGCAGTATCAGGGTAACTGATAGAATTTCCTTATAAACTTCTTTCAAATTTAACTGAAGTATAGCAAAATTTCTAGTCAAAGAGTTTCTTACAACTTTTCAATCCTCTTGTTGTAGACTTTGATACTAAACTGTCGTCTTTTCCGGGGGTTAGGAAGTGGACAATTTTAATTTAGTTTCAAGTTGAAAGTCAGTATCTTGATATAGACTATTCTTACTTATTCAGCCTATTCATCCTTGGAACATTCAAATTCTGCAGTTGAGATTTAATGTTTCAAAAGAGTATTTTTATATCAAATGGAGTTCAATGTTTCCTTTTCTGGAAACAAAGTGAAAGTTCAACTAGATTCATCAAGCTTATTTTTTTGTCTGTTTTACAAATCCTGAACTATAACAATGCACTTGATTTAATTATCAAAGTGGGAGCTCTGAGTCTACAGGTGAGATGTTTTTGATGCCTTCATGGTGGTCATCATTCATAAGTGTGTAGAATGAGATAACTATATATCTCATCAGTATTTCACAGCCCAAGTTTACCTCTATTTTTAACACCATGCAAAAATCTCTTCCTGTTGACCTCATCTGTGAGAAACTGTCAGCTTTTAAAACTCATCCCACACTGAAACTTGAGAGATTTCAAATAAGGATTACTGTTGCTTTCCTACAGGAACTATAAGTTAGCGCATATTAATCTTGTTGCTGCTGTTGCAGCTCAAGAGGTTATTTGTAATTTTGCCTTGTTTCTTCTCATCTAGGTTTCAGCAATCAGTTTTGATGCAGAGCTGAAAAACTTTCAAGCAAAGATACAATACTGGGCATCATTTGAGCCTTCTGTTAATTGCAAACTGATTGCAAGATCTAACCATGGATGAATTTCTTTGCACATATATCAGTGTGCCCAGTGTTTTTTGTGGGAAATGGGTTTAATTAGTCATTAAATCCATAGAACAAAGCTGCATCTTAATATAACTAACTGCAGAAATTCTGAGAAGGTCTTCTATGAACAAATTAGAAGATTGCCAAAATATTTGACTACTAAAATTGTGTAAAAGAGTGTTACAGAGACTTTTTTTCTATTTTTCTTGAAACTGGACTTAGTGATTTTGATGAATTCTATTAACATCACCTTTTCTGTGAGCACTAAACTAGATCTGAAAGAAATCTCTGCTGTAATTTGGGGATGTATTTAAGCTTTTGCATAATTGCAAGCATGTGAGTAATCAATTAAATTCTGTTGGATTCTACTGTTTGCGTCATTTACTGTTGAAAACTTCTGATGTGAGAGTTAATAAACTTCCTTCTCCTTGTTTGTTATGAAGATGAAAGTTCTTCATAACAATAACTTCTTGGAATAATCTGTTGAATCTCTCACTGGTAACATGCTTAATTAAAAGTTTGAAATTTTTTGGCTTAATCCATTCTTTCATATTGATCAAACGTCTTTTTGCGAGGAAGTTGAGGAAAAAACTCACTTTATACTTATTTCAAACACATCAGCAACAGAGTTATAAAGGTTATTTTGAATGAGGAAACTTCTCCAACCTAAAGGATTCTGTACTCTTACCCTACTGTGCTGGCTAGCTTAGGCTTTTTATTACAGTGCTGAAGGGCACTATTTTGGAATATATTGCCTTTGGAAGGAACACTGAGTTATACTAAATTGAAATCAGTTAACACTCAGCTGAAATCCTGGAACATTTTTGCTCTCATAAAGAGAGTGGGTGAGTATGTGGTATCCTTGGTGCATAGAAAACATAAAAAATAGGACATGAAGGTAGTATCACCTCACAAATTCAACCTTATTATGAAAATTGTTGAAATAACTTGGCTTACATTTTTGTCAATGGCTAACAAACAGTGAATTCCTAGAAAATGTTCAGGAAAGACTTGATTCTGTCTTACAGTCACAGCCACGAGCAGGTTAAGAACCTGCCAATTCAAATCATTTGATATTTTCCTACATGAGAGATTCCTGATTGACAGCTCTTTAATATAAAAAGTTTTAATGAGCTCAACTGTGTGAGATGGAAATCAGACAAATTCAGATAGCAAATAAGTCACAGTTGTTAAACAGGACAATTAATCATTGAAACAATTTACCTAGGATGTGAAACATTCTGACTTGGCATAAAGATAGGGTAAAAGAGATTGTTTGATACCATTTTACCTAGTTCATTATGCAGGAGGCTGAAATACTTCAATATGATGGTCTCCACAAGAGCTTGGATTGTTTGAGATTTATCTTTATGAGAATAAAGCATGTGACAACATGGCAACAATAAATCTTCTACAACTAATGTGAATTTGCTGGACAATTTACATACTGTTACCAGCACTACTTTGCAAGGTAACTAGTACTTTAAATGATGGCCATAGTATTGCTTAGGCAGTGCTGGAATCTAGGCTCATCAAAAGAGATTTCAAGGAGAAAGAGGATAAAACCAGGCTTAGTGGAGTTAGGGCTGGGCTCCAGTACATTAGGGAATTTTGGATCAATTCTGAACTATTTTCTTGGAATTAGTTGGAAGTCACAGAAAGGCCTCCACTGCACCTTCATAAATGATCTTGGCATGGCCAAGATAGAAATTGGAAAATACAGGTATTGCTGTATTCTTAATTATTGTGCATTCAGCTTTTAACTCATATACAAGTTGCAAGTACTAAAACGAATTTGTTACCGGTACAATGTTGCTGTCAAAAGAAAAGAAACATGTAAGGGGTAGCAGTGTGTCTAATGAACTGTTCATGGCCGGTGGATACAGTTAATGAAATTCACACTTACTATACAAAGGTCAGTTTTGATGGAGTTGATTTGCTCACACTTTCCTCTCATTCTGTATTCTTTACTTAACTGCCCTACAGTTTCTGAAAGACAAACATTACCTGAAAGTAGGTTTAGAGTAACAAAGTGTTACATCCTTTCTAAAATTAATATGATCATCCGGAGTCTTCCAAATTCATATTTAATATGTGAAATTTTGTGTTTTTTCTCAATACTCTAGTGAATGTTGAATGTTGCCTCTTTTTCTCATAGCATTTCAGTCCCACTTAAACTTGTATTTCCAAGTGCTACTCTTGACCTTGAGCTTTGAAATTACTAGTTTGAATTAGGGGATTGTTTCTAGCTTATTTAAACACTGTTTTTTATTAAAAGATTTTAAATAGGTGTTTTAAATAACATTGTACAATTCCAACACTCTGCTGTAGTTTAGAAGTAAGAGAGAGATTCTCCACTAAACAGCCAAAATCACTTTGTCGTCTTCTGTATACATGGATAGAATAAAGCATGTCTTTAACCATGGAACTAATTTTAGCCATTTCCACTCCCATTCCAGGTGCAGGACAAGTTTCGTTTGGACCTGTCTGATGAAGAAGCTGTCCATTATATGCAGAGTCTAATTGATGAGAGTGTCCATGCCCTCTTTGCAGCTGTCGTGGAGCAGATACACAAATTTGCACAGGTGAGGTATTTTCTTCTCAGCTGGTGGTGGTCTCTGTGGTAGCTGAATAAGGTGAGAGGTTGCAAGTGGTAAGTTTTAGTTCATTTTATTACAAGATGAAACTGGTTTAGTTGTAAGGACTGGAGAACAAGGTTGTAGAGGTCCTAGGACTGAGAGCAAGCTTGTAGAGGTCCTATAAAATTTTTTTAAGCATCTTAGCAGTCATGCAAGGTCTGGCATCTGGGACAAGACAACTTCTGATGCCCATCCAGGCTGGGGGATGAACAGACCCAGAGCAGCCCTGCCCAGAAGGGCTTGGGGGTGCTGGTGGGTGAGAGGTTGGACATGCCCTGGCCATGGCACTCACAGCCCAGAGAGCCAAACATGTCCTGGCTGCATCCAGAGCCCCGTGGGCAGCAGCATCCTGCCCCTCTGCTCTGCTCTTCTGAGACCCACCTGGAGCACTGCATCCAGCTCAGGAGGGACAGGGACCGGCTGGAGAAGGTCCAGAGGGCTTCAAAAGTTATCAGAGGGCTGGAGCACCTCTGCTAGTGAGACAGTCTGAGAGAGCTGGGATTTTTAAGTGGAGAAGAGAAGGCTCCAGGAGGACCTTACAGCAGTCTTCTTGCTGATGATCTGGGTTGACAATAGATTATTGCCTCTGTTACTTTTGTTATTACAATATACCCTATATGAAGAATGAAGTGTTTAACCCAACATCTTATACTCCGTGCTGTATTACTACAATACACACTAAGACAATAAAATATCGATTCCCATGTTAAATCAAACTGTGTTTATAAAAACATTTCTGCTTTGAATTTCCAATTTTTTTTTCCTTAAAACCATCTGACATTTAATTTGTGTTTATAGGAGATTTAAGATATTATACTATTTGCCTTAAGTATTAGACCATGATAAGAAATGGAATGAAGGGGGGAAATTAAATTGCGCTGAAAAGCCAGTCATTAGCCTGGTTTTTAATTGATTCTTTCTTCAAAAGACTAGTCAAATTCTGATATGAACTGAGGAGAACTATTGTTATGGCTATCCATTTTGCTTAAAAGTGTCTCTTCTTTTCTTCAAACTTAGTTTTTACTTTGAAGAATTGCACTGTAGTGCAGGATGAGAAGAAATAATGTCATTTCCATCTACATATATATTTGATAAAGGTGATGTTTTATGAGATTTGAAAAAAGGAAGTGTAATTATATGGAAATGATTTGGATATGACAAAATTTGTTGTCATTCACTATGGATTACTTTGAACTTTGGATGTAGGATGGTAATTTCATAAGACAAAGTGAAAAATGCCTGGCATCAACCTTAGGATTCAAATAAAAAAAAAAAGGCCATTAGAAATATTCAAGATTGAAGTTTTAAGTTTGTCCAGTATGTGTGTAGACCTTTCTTTTCATTACATACTGACAGTCACTGTTTTTTTTAAGACTTGTCTTTTTACTTCATTGGCCTTAGGTGACTGCCACACTCTCCCAGATAATTGTTACTGCAATTGTGGAAGTGTATTACAGGTTTGATTCGGGTGACCTTTTCTTTTTCCATTCAGGCTTGTTTTTGCTTGATCTTTCTTCAGTTCTTAACTCTGCCTTTAAAATCACAGGACAGATTTGTTCAGAATATTTAAAAGTACCCAAGAATGTTATTCCCATTTTCTGTGGGATGGGGCTCTGAACAACCTGGTTTAGTGGAGAGTGTCCCTGCCTATGGCAGAGGGGCTGGGTTTAATTGATCCTAAGGTCCCTTCCAACCAAACCGTTCTGTGATTCTGGCTCCCAGGAATGGTGTTCTAAGCAAAAAGCTGATACACATTCCAGCAAGCACTGATTGCATCTTCCATTCATATTTTCAGAAATTAATATGCAAGCCCACTGGTGTATTACACTTTGGATACCAAATAAGCAGATGTGACAGTCACTAATGTAGGCCTGATACAGTTATCTTACTTTGTAGTTTTTACCTCTCCAGCTGGCCTGTGCTGAATTTCATCACAGAGGTATTTTCCTGAGGCTCTATGCAATCTTTGTGCACTGTTGCAGAGTGTGCAGCCTATGTGCTTTTAGCTTTCCTTTCTGCTTTGGGCATCCGGTGCCTAGAATGAAAAACAAGTGTCTTGATTTGTAAGTCCTAAAGGCATCTCATGACTCCATGTGATGCTAGTTTTGGAGTTCAGGTTACTGCCTTTATTCATACTCTAAAAAATTTAGGCTTGCAGGCTTTCTTCTGCAAAGATACTGGATTGCAAGTGTGAGGAGGATGCAAAAAGAATAGACAAAGATTAATCAGCAGCTGACAAGTCTTAAGAATCTGTGCTTTATTAATGATTTTTTTTTTTAAAAATACTTTAAAAAACCCAATGAAAAGTAAGTGTAATTAATGTCTATTCTCTATATTATGGGTGAAATGGGATGCTTCTTAGTGATATTTATTACTTCATCAGTCAAAATCATTATCTTTCCTTTTTGTCTGAGGCAGTCTTAAGAATTTGCTGCTGTAGTCTTCCTGGAGTCTGCAAATCGTTAAACAAATGAACAATTAATGGGTCGTGAATTTGCTGTAAAGGGGTCATCTTACTCAATGGCCAATTGAAGCTTTCAGTTCCTTCATCTGTAATTCTGCATTGAATTGCCAGTGGCCTTGCTCTTCATAGTATTATAAGTTGTCTGGAAAAAATCCTAACGCTACACAGGTGTTATGACACAAGTGTAAACAGCAGATATGGCTTAATGCCACACAATATTTCATTTCAAATGCTGTTCAATACATTTTTTGTTTATCATTAGATATTTATTCTTTTAATGCCTTCAAAATAGGTCTGTGAGGAATCTGTGCAGTCTCCTGCAGCACTTAAGAGCTTTTCAACAAGGCTAGTTATAACAGTAACCATGGTGTTTCAGTGTTGTATATGTCACTCTGCATTAAGTAAAGCTCTTGGATAAACTACTCTGGATGTTTTAGAATCAGCTCAGTATTGTTCTTGTATAACAATATTCTAAATTGTGTTCAGTTTACAGCTGTGTTATGAAACCTTTAGTTTAATTTCTAATATGTCTCTAATCTGTTATTTTATCAGATATTTTACAGACCTTTTCATACACTGCCTGTCTCCTTAATCGTTATAAAAAAAGTTGTCTCAAAAGTAAATAAATTCAGCATTTAGAATAAGCTAATGGTGTTGTACAATAGTTCTCAAGAGGATGAAAAGGTGCATACTAATTTTAGTTGATACTAATGAAGACTGGATAGCCATTTCTCCCTAGAGAGTCACTTCATTTTAGCAGCATTATTTATTCCTGCAGAGGAAGGAAAGAATCTACAGTTGAAGTGTCTAGTTTCACATTTTATTTCCCTTGTAAATTTACAAATCAAGTCATTTGTATTCAGGGCTGAAATAGTAAGCAGTGATTAGAAAAGTGGGATACAGGGTGTCTCACCTAAACTGTAATTGTGAAGTTTTGGGGTTTTTTTAATGGTTGGCTGATACCTGTTTTGGAGCAAACTCAGTTTCAGCTATAGAAGTTGCATGGATTTAGAATATCTCCAGGCTGTAACCCAGTACTTCTGCATCAGGGAGTGCAGGCACCTCAATGCAGGGCTTCTGTTTTTCTTCCTACTGGATGTCAAAATAAGATAGTGAATGTCTACCAGCAGGACTGTGTATATTGGATAAAATAATTGGTCAAGGGGCATATAGAGTTGGCTTCTGTTTTTTCCCTTAAAAGGTTGTGAAAATTATCTACCCTTACACATTTCACCATATTTTTCAACATAGAGTTCAATTTGTGCATAGCATTTGTTCTTTGAGAGTAAAGCAGATTGAATAATCTCTGCGCTGTGTTTTTTTCTTTCAGTATTGGAGAAAATAAGCTTTTTGCCTGCTCTTGGTGGAAATAAGCAAATGCTCAAAACAGAGACTTTCTCAAGCCCTTGTAGACTTCACCAAACAGTTTTGGAAGGCAAAAGCTGCAGATTTAATGGAGTGAAGAACTGAGAACTCAGAAAGTAGAGAAGCTTTTTGAATCTCTGTTCATTAAAGGTTTAAAACCAACCATTTTTTAAAGGAAGATGACTGTTTGTACCATCCTTGGGAGCATCAAAGGTTGAAGTAAGCAACTTCCTCTCAAGCCAAAGATAACTGGAAGAGGTTGGATTTAATGGTGAATTCTTGTACGTGTTAATATATTTTCTTATTTAAAAATAGAAGTAGATAGAAAGCTAAAGCAGGGAGGCTACAGTTTCTCGGTGCAGAAAAACCCCTCACAAAACTATTAAAGACTAATCCCCTTTCATCCCTCCCCACCCACTTTGTTCCTTGAGTAAGTTTTTAATGTAATTCTTATGATCCTTTATTTCCTGCCTTAGGCAATGTTATCGTTTAGAACGGACAATCATTTCTTGCCTGCTTACAAGTGTTTTTAAGTGCTGATAAGTTACCCCAGCTGTAGGCAGCAAATTAAATGATCACTAACAGGCTCAGCAACGGGAATGCACAGTGAGCAGTTCAGTATTTCACACTTTAACTCTAAATGTTTTCTGTACAGTGATTATATACTCTTCACTCTAATAAAAACCTTTGTTGTTGCAGTCTTGAGGTATTCTGTTTTGTCTTTTTAATCTTACCTGCTGAGACATGGCACACTAGAGGATTATGTTTGTAACTACTGTCTTTTTGCAAAGATTTTCACTTCTCAGTTTACTTGATGCTGGAATAATGCCACTCATGAAATGACTTTTGTGCCACATGTTGAGTTCATAATGAATCTGGTTTGTATGATCAATAATGTAATTAGCTCTTCATAAGTGTGTGGCTTTCTTCAAAGGGTGCTCTAATAGTCCTGTATTTTTTAAATAACATTTTAAGATAGGAAGACATCCTTCCCAGTTATAAAGATAAGAGGGACTGATTTGAATGTGGGGACTGAATCTGACTGGTATTTGTGAGTCAGTTTTGCTTTGTGCTTTTGTCCCTTTTTTGCCCTGTATGTGTGACTTAAGAACTGCATTACCCTAGTTGCTTGGTGCTCATGCTGTCTAGCAATACACAATGCCACGATGAGCCACAGTATCTTTAGCCCCTCTTATCTTTAGCTCACTCTTCTTTGGAGAAGAAGTAATGATCATTTTCTTGTGGTTTGTTTGTTTTTTTTCTGTCAGACTTATATATTCCTCTACTGCCTCTGTTTCGCATGAACTTGTTCTATGTACAGTGCTTTGTGGCATCTTCCGAGTATAATTCTGAGAGCCTGGCTTTCTCAGATGTTCAGAGAGAATTCTGAAAAAAAAAAAAGGTCTTTTTCGTTCTTTTAGTATGTTTCGAATGTGCATCCTACGTGCTCAGACAACTTTGGATCTTTATGAAGCAGCCACACTTCATTTGACTTGAGTTCTCGTCTCTGACCTCAGCCCTTTCAACTGTACATATTGTAGGATTTTTCATCTATTTCTTCTGAAGAAAACTTCCTGTTATTCCTGCTCAAGTCTAATTATGAAGGATATGGGCATGACCTGCTGTCTACCAGTTGACCAGACAGGCCAAGGTTGTCTCCTTATTAAAACCCAAAAGACATCATCAACTCGATCCTACAACACATCTCACTTTGCAGAGATGTTTATAAACTGTTAAATATTGACCTTTATAAGTGCATGGTTGTTCACTATGTCTTGTGTTTCGGAATTAACCTGTTCATATGCTCAACTATGCAACAGCCTATTAAAACTGTAGTCTTAAGTTATAAATGTTAACATGTGAACCCAAGTGGAATGTCATTACAATAGGTAAGGCTTAGGAAGAGCCAGACTTCACTGTAGTTCACTGTCTACTTCTTAAATGGAGAATGTCAGTCACAGAAGCAGAAAAGCTTGCTTGAATCAGTGGAAAATAGTCCAAGCAGTTGTGTTCGTATGTGTTTCAGCATGTGAAGCGACTCTGGATATATTTTCAGTGTATTTTCCAAAGAATTTTGTAAAACAGTGAGCCCTGACAAACCAGCTGGATATGTCTCTCATCCAGCTAGTGGCTTTTCTTAGGCTGATCTGCCTATTCTGTTCCTAGCTCATAGGAACCCTTATAGAATGAAGAACTGGACAGCACTGAGACTGCTACGACATACTAGATACAAGTAGATTTATACTTTAGGCCTTATCTTCTAAATACCAAGTGTTGTTTAAAATGTAAAAAAATCAATAATTTTATTTTTAATAGTCTTGTACAAAGTTCTGACTTTGTTTAGTAAAATCTAATGGCTCTTAGCACTCCATGTGGCATAATTTATTTAAAGTAAAACAGACAGTTGAAGAAAACCAAACAAGCTGGGTTGCTGAGGGGAAATAAGTTACTTGTTTTAAATGAAAGATTTTCCTTTTTTTTGGTATGTTGCCAAAATCTTTGACTTACTGGAGTTAATATGTATAATAGGTTATCTATCATGGCTTGATATTGCTGTATAATACCATGAGTGTATTATGTGTCTGTTGTCTCTAATAAATTCTGAATCCCTTGAATAACTACATAAAATTCTGTCTTGAGGAGTAAATTCTATAAGGTGAAATCCTTGTATATTTCACAAAGGTAGAACCCCAGTCAGGCGATGGTACCCATGTGAATGTCAGACAGGAGTATTACCCTGCTCTTCTACTTGTGTGAGTGCATAAACTGGGTAAACACAGCTCTGCGTGGAGTGAGGCAGTGAGCTCCATCATGTGTACTGGAGCATGGTGCAGCGTGTGGCAGGAAACCAGGCTGTACCAGGGGCGTCTGTCCTGGATTGCAAGGCAAGATGTATTCAGTTGCCATCTGTTAGAGGTGTTATCTTCTCTTAATTAGGCAGTTTTCTTTATCTCTTCCACAAACCAATCCTCCCCCCGCCAGGGGACATCTGCTGTTAATGGGCAATTGAATGTCACTGCATTACTGATAAAAGTTACAGCATCCCATTGTGAGATACTCTGCCCAGAGGGAGGAGCCAAGCATTCCTACCTGGATATAATCTTGAGTTTCTGGAATACCAGCACGGCTTTTTCTGCACTGGATTTCCCAGAGGGACAGCTGCCTCTTCCACTGCCTTTCCAGAGGAAGACTACACCTTTTTCTACAGGATCACTGCTCCAACAGAACCACACCTGACACTCCAGGAGGACTGCAGCCATAATTCCCAATTAGACTGCTGCCAACACCCTGACTAACAGGGTGTCAGGCTGTATTGTGGCTCTGTCAGTGTTGTTTCAGTTCACTGCATTGTTTATTTTATCTTTTTATTTTCTTCCCTAATAAAGAACTCTTATTCCTGCTCCCATATTTTTGCCTGAGACCCCCCCCTTAATTTCAAATTTATAACAATTTGGAGGGAGTGGATCTACATTTTTTTTTTCCATTTCAGGGGAGGCTCCTGCCCGCCTTAGCAGACACCTGTCTTTCCAAAACAAGACAGTGTCACAGAGTAACCTGTTGAAAGTCACCCTCTTAAGTCTCTCCAGGAAGCATTACAGAGCAAAATAAATAAAACAGTCAGTAATTTTGCCATGGACTTACTTTGACCAGCAGTTGTATTTCATATAACTTGAGATTAAAAGTACAATAAAACTGCCTTGTAGGTGCTTTGTTTGCCTTTCAGCATTCATCTTGGTCTCATACTGATCTTTTTTCTTACAGAATCTGTAGTGATTCTTTGGGATCAAGGGTGGGAGAAGCAAATTAAATAATTTGATTTTTCCTTCCCTAATGTAGACTGTCCTTGGTTGTTTTCAACTGCCAGTTGAAGCAATTATTGCCAAAGTAGGATTTTTCAGGAAGGCAAGGTAGGGGAATGAGAAAGATGTGAATGTGCTCTGTGTTTTTAATACAAAAGACCTCTACTTTTGGCAAGAAACATCTCTGTTCTTACAGACAGTTACCTGGTTTTGTTGTTCTTGTGTGCAATTTAAAGTAAAAAGCCTTTTGCAAGGCTTTACAGGAATAATGACTTTGGAAAAGGGAAGAAAGAACAGCGAATGGGAATTATAACACCCCCTTGAAGAGTGGGGATAGCAGAGAGAGAGGTAGTCCAAATGGCCTGCCTTTTGTAGTCAGGAGAGGTTTTACTCACAAGACCTGGTATCATCAGCAGATGGTAAAATACTGTGGTTATTAGGAAGTATCTGAAGCGCCTACATTTAAGGAGTCTTAAGGGAGTCATTGAAAACAGATTGCAGGTTGATTGTGTTAAAATAGATTTTTGTAACCTCTTCAGCTGATGTGATGATTCTTTGTAATAGTGAGGCTACTCGAAGTGTGATATTGGTGCCCTCCTGTCCTTCTGTCATTTAGATTGGACCCTTCAAGGGGGAAAGAAATTTCATTTTGGAGGATAACCAACTCCTGTTGCTTCCTGGGTATTAACAGTGAAGTGGTTCACCTGCCTGGGCTCAAACCTGAAACAGGGAGAACACTGCTTGGGGAAGAATTCATAGCTCATCTACTCACAGGCATTAATCACTACAGCTGCATGTGGGACAGTCCTTTCCAAAGGGAATTAAGCTATAGCCCAGGGAGGTACTTAAATTCCAAATAAAACATCTCTGCAATTAGAAGCTGTGCAAAACTTAAACATTTGGATTCCTTCCCGTGATAGAAGAGTGTCCCCTTCATCAGTGGTGAGGGATCACAAGGTGGCAGTTTGATCACAAGGGTCAATGTTCATAACCTGCAGTGCAGGAAAAGGTGTGAAGGTGTGGCTGAACCAGTGTGGGCAGTCTGGATAGCTCTGGACTCCTTTCTTCCATGGTCAGGCAATTCACTTTGGTCCAGCCTGTTGTCCTCACAGTGACAGTCAGATAATTCCACTTTCTTTCTCTTGCTTTGTGTTTAAATATTGACTGGATTATCTAACAGGTAAATCATACAGATACACATCCCAAAGTGACAAACAAACGACTTTGTCTCTACTTCATCTATTAAATGGGAAGATTATTTGCCACAGTCCTTTTTTTGGTGTGTCTTCTTTCACTGGGCATCAAAGGGTTTTCTCTCTAAAATCTAATTTAACATCTCTCACTGATTACAGACTAAAAAAATCTCACGTTACAAAAAAAAATGTTCTTTTTAAGTAAGTTTATTTTCTTGCACAGACGTATATGAACAGTTTTCTAGCTGAGAAGATAGGAAGTAATTAGGTGGAGTCTCTGCTTTTAAAAAACCATCCACAAATTTCTTCCCTTTGGACTTCAGGTGGGGTAACCTAAGTCCCATGTCTGGGTGCATGTATAGAGAGATGGCTGTGCATCTTGCCTACCTGATGGTGTAGCATCTTGTCCTGTGTCCTCAGGGCAGGGACAGAGCTTTTTTTGTTTTCTAGTAAATACTGGATTGTTTTTTTTTTCTCCTTACCTAGTGATGTCAGTTGTACTCACTCAGTGCTTTCAGCTGTCCTATCATTTTTCTAAAGCTGTATTTTCACTGACATACAAGTGAGAGATTTCTGATGAAAGCACAGCTGGTCTAGTAGCAGTGTCTATTCCCTGAAGTAGGCAGCTTCCATTTCAGCTTAAACTTGGAATTTTTCTCTCATTGTCTGTCCCTACTGGGAGCTATTCTTATGTAGATAACTTCCCTGATCCTGCAGTGACAGACTCAGATGCTGAGTTTTCTTACCCCAGGGCAGTGAAGGGGAGATGTTGGTGCAGTAATAGCTGTCTGAGTCATTCACCAACCTCAGGGATGAGGACTTCGCTGGCATGGCAGGAAGCTCTTTCCTTAAAGGAATGATTCAGCTGAGGTCTCTGGTCAGGTTCTGCTTTTCCACAGCTGCAAACCTTGGGACAGTGAATGAGGTCTTAAAAGCAAACTGCATGGCAGAGACCTGGCTGTGGAGACCTGTAAGACCTGTACTTTTTGAAATCCTGAATATGGCAAAAATTGGTTATATAGTTCAGAGATGTTTTGCATAGTTAATCCACAAAATTTACTAAAACCTGTAGGCGGCACATTTTCAAGGATATTGGGCAATATTGCATTTACCTTTTCCAAGTTGCAGCATGCCAGTAACAAGGTGCTCTGTGACATCTTACTCCAAACAAGGAGATGACAGGTCTCAGCTCCTGTTCTCCTTCTAACTTGACAAATGCTACTTTTGAAATCCAAACTGAGAGGCTCTGTGCTACAACCATGGCATGTTGTCCATTGGCCTTGAAGATTTTTTGCTTCTTGAACTTCCATTTCCCTCCCAAGCTCTGTAAACTCAGTGGTGCAGAACCCATTTTTAACTTGTCTCACACAGAAAGTACCATAGCTTGGGGCTTTAATTTGAGATGGATCTGGGAAGTGCCATTTTAACTTGCCAAATAGCAGTGCCATTATAACTTGCCAAATAGCAGTATGTTTTGATTGCACTTTGTGCTCAGATTTGGTTCATTGGCTTTTGTTTGTTCCATACCTTAAAGCTCAAAGGTGCCTGAAGAAATTTGCTGGAACCCCTGATCCTGTCAAACAGTGTTCTGGCAGTTCTCTCCACCATTCTATCTTAGAAAGCTCTAGAAAAAATAAGGAAAATGAATATGTTTCTGTGTTTTCATTAAATAATTAATCAATCCTACAGTTCTGTACATACACAAGTAAAACTGAACTGAAATACAGCAGGTTTTCAGCTTAAGCAAGCCATAGCTACAAGACACATTGTCAGGCCTTTTTATCAGTGTCCATGTTTCCTGCATCCATGTTGTCCAGCTTAGTGTGTTACATGTCGTAAGACATCCTAATGTTACATGTCATAAGAGATAAATTATTTCATTCAGTGAAGAGATACAGCCAGAAGGACAGCTAAAAGCTGTATGATTTTTTTTTTCCTGTTTATCACCACATGGAATGCAAATGGAGCTATACAAGAACAACTGAGAATTACATGTCCCAAGGATTATTTTCTTCTTTACAGTTTCAGATGTATAAATGAGCAAGAACAACTCATTTCAAATTCGGAAATCAGCATAAATCAGGATGCCTACAGCTCAGTCTTACATCTCTATTATGTGTGTATACAAAAGGCTTGCTTAGCATATGCTTTTCCACCATTTCATTATTTGGTTGTCCATGTTTATGTCCCTGGTCATGTACCTACTAATGGTCCTCAACAGTTTTAGTGTTGAGCCTTCTGTTCAGTCATAAAGGTTGTTGGTTTTGTTGCTCATACTGAGTTCTGTTGTAGCCATTGCCATTTTTCAGCCCTGGGGTTGGCACTGCTGCAAAGGCAGGCACAGCTGTGGTGGTCAGGTTACCAGCTGTCCTGAGTTTTGTGACTGCAGTGTCAGTCTTGAATTAGACTCTCTCTGAAGAAGCAGTCACTGAATGCTTGAATTCAGTTGCACAAAATACTGAAATGCAGGAGCATTGAGGAAGAATCTGGGGCCATTGCAGTTGCTACCACATTGACACAGATTTGGGGCAATTACCCCTATTATAATTATCCTAGATTTAAGCTGCCAGCTGTGTGCATGTTGTGATCATGTATGTTCCAGTATCTACAGGATCCTGTAGGATTCTTTACTACCCTTGGATAGCTGCTCAAGAATCTCATCTTCCCATTTGCCTTGCCAGACTAGCAGGTAAGGATCACCATCCTTAGCTTTTCATTTGGATCACGGATTAGGATTTCTAAAGGAGATTTATTCAAGGTAGATCCTCAATTTAACCACTAGACTTCCTGGACTCTAAGCATTGCTCTATGGGAGCATGGATATACCCGTTTTCCATGTTGTCTTTGTCACCCTGCCATGGCAGTCTTGGCTACCTCAGGCCATTACAAATGGCACTATGTTCTTCACTTTAGCCAAATTGGATCAAGGCCCATATGCCTGCTTTAGTACGGGCTGATCCTGAAATTACTAAATTCCACTGACAATGCTGAATAGATTTACGTGGACCATGCTGGGAACTTGAGGCAGGTATTTGTATGAAGCTGAAATACACGTGACAGTTCTGCTTTCCAGTACTGGCATGTTCCTTGCAAGAGCCAAACAGACTCTTTCCATTCCTAACTAGATGTCCTAGACATGGCAGATTTCAACAATTTTAAGAGTCAGGTCCTCCTAGTTGTCAGCAGAGAGGTTCAAGGCACTGGGCTATCTCCATCGCTAAAGGAGGTCATAGCCATGGGCACGCAGACTCTGAGCAGTGGAATTCACTGTGAGGTGTGGATTAGGTGTGCATCCAGGCTTTAACTTGTCTGACTCTATAGTCACACACGTGCTTTCCAAGAGGAGTCATAGGTACAAGAGTGTTCAGGGAAAGGGTTAATCCTATCACATTTTTATCCAGCTCGTTACCTGTGTTTCCATGAGCCTGAAAGATCTTTCCCATGGGCCCATTTTCACCAGAAATTGAGACATTCACATACAATAAAGTATAAGGAGTACAAGCCCCATCACTGAGCACCGTGATACTTTTCCCATACTCAAATGCCCATGGATGGGGCTTGGAGCAACCTGGGCTAGTGAAAGATGTCCCTGCCCATGGCAGGGGGTTGGAAAGAGATGGTCCTTAAGATTCCTTCCAACCCAAAGGATTCTGTGATTCTGTGAGAGCTATAATGAGCGGTCTTCCCCCAGAACCATAGGGGATGGTGGTGTCCCAAGAAGACAGACTGCTTTTCCCTAAATTTATTACTGGATGATGTTGCAGCAGAGAGCACCACATTCTAGAAATGCCAATTTCTCAGAAGCTGGAGCAGAGTCAAGTGTACTTCACACAACTGGGCACATCAACCAAGCTTAAATCACAGAGGAGATAATTACATGGCTCCAGAAAATCAAGTAGCTGTTCTCTTACACCCAGCTGGGGCCCTGAATCTTCCCATTGCATGCAGTTGCCACAATAGCTAGGCTTCAGATGGGCTTTCTCTGATCTCTCTTATTTACCTGCTTTCAGGTGTTTTGTGAAGCTTAAAATAGCAAATATGTTCAGTTCCTGGTAGTGGAAAGATGCCAGACAAGGCATAAATTATTAACTTTTCTAAGGTAGAGATTTGCATGAATTATGTGAAACTAAACATGAATTTCTCTTCATACTGCAGTTTTCAAACATCAGGATTTTATTGGTTATTCCCTTAGTATTTTCTTTAATTCTATAAAATCCAGCATGACTGAGGATAAGAAGGAGGATTTTTTCCTTATTAATATGTATTTGAATAATTGAAGAAATGAGGTTTACTTGAATTTGAAATAATTATGGTGAATTCCTGCTGGCACAAGAAAGGACAGACTTCATCCCAGTGCTATCAGGCTATCACACCAGCTGTTTTCCATTTCACATACATGAAGAGTTTTGCCAGTCTCCTTTAAATCCTATATATCTGGCATCAGGTATCAAGTATCCAAGTGGTTCTTATTTCATCTGATGCATCCATCTGTGTTGTCTTCTCTTGACCTTTTAAATCTGCAAGCTCTTCTGAGCAAAGATCATACCATTGCATTTGCATAGTGATTATTGCCAAAGGTCTGGAATCAATGAGTGTTCCCATAATACAAATAGTTACGGAAGAAACTAACAATCTAAGCCCAAATGACAAGGCATTTGTAAATAGCATAGCTAGATCCTGATAGTTAAATTAACTGTAAAATCAGAAGGAACACTGGATAGCTGCATAAAAGCCTGTGAAGAAAATGTGTACTTGCACATTTTCATTTTGACCATCCTGAAAATACCAGAAAAGAGAAATTAAGGTTTTGTTTTCTAATTCACAGTGAGAAGAGCTGTCAACTATTAGTTTTAAACCAAACTGTGTAAGCACACAGTAAAATCTTTTTAGTCAGATTTCTACACTGTGCTGGTGACTTCTGGTGGAGAACAAAACAGGTAATATATTCAGAGAGTTTAGTATTACACAAGATAGAGCTGTAAAGAGACATCCAAAAGTTAAGCCTGAAAAATGTTATTGTTCAGGGGGCAGTAATGCCTTCCTGTGACTGACTCCTCACCATGAAGGCATGTGCTGGATTGCAAAAGCAATTATCCAAGGTTTATTTGTAACAAAATGATGGAATGACAGAATAATTTGTGTTTAAATGGATTTTTACAGGCCATCCAGTTCCACACCCCCTGCCATGGGCAGGGACATCTTCCACCAGATCAGGTTGCTTAGAGCCCCATCCAACCTGGCCTGGGACACTCCCAGGGATGGGGCAGCCACAGCTGCTCTGGATGACCTGTGCCAGGGCCTCACCACTCTCACTGTGAAAAATTTCTTCCTAATATAGAGTCTAAATTTACCTTCTTTTAGCTTAAAAGCACTATCCCTTTTCCATTTGCTAGAGATCTAATAAAAAGTCTGCCCCCATCTTTCTTATAAGCACTCTGTAAGCTTTGTAAGTGTAATTCTGGGCCCCTCAGGGCCTGCCCGGGTGCCCAGTCAGGCCGGGGAGATCCTCGACTGACTGGTCCGCGGGGAGGGGCCGATGGCTCGTGGATAGCTCCACCAAAATAGACGAGAGGGCACTCGAGCTGCTGTAATCCTTGAGAGTTTATTGTCGGAAAGGCAGAGGGCGAGGGAAAGGCAGAGGGAGCAGGGAGACAATCACTCAAGGAGGGAGCAGACTCCGAGAACCCTGAGGGAAGGCGGGACTGGGTATATAAGAGGAAAGGAGTGGGAGTGGTTGGGGTACAAACAGTCCAATGGGGAATGGATCCAGAGGAGGAGCAAGGATGGGGTGACATACGAGGAACCAATGAGAGTATGGAGGAGGAGTAGTTATACCGAGTGAACCAATAGGGGTTACAGAGATTAAGAACTTTCTGGAATCCGGGAGTACATTAAACATTGATTGACAATAACCAGGGGAGGGTAAAACATGTGACTGACAGGTCCCTTTAGATTTCCGCTGCCTCCCAAGGGAGTGCAGGGGCCCCTCCCACAGAAAGTCTGCTCAGTGGAGCACCACCAGCACCATAAGAAAAACCGACATTATGCAGGTCCAACTGTTGAAACGCTTATTCAGTGACAGATTCCAGAGTTCTAATACCCATAATATTTTAAGGAAAAAAATATTTTCATGATCAGTACCAGTCACAGAGCAGTAATACAGTAGGATTTGTTAGAATTAGAGAATGTACAGAGAACATCCTCAAGCTGCTGCATGTCTGCATGTGCATCCACACACTGAATGCAAGGAAAGAAAAATGGGTGTCCCATTCCAAAATGGATTCCAAAATGGATTCCAAAATGAATTTGGCTTAGAGAACAGGAAGATGAGTAAAAAACATAAGCAAGGGAAGAAAATGCCTCCTAACACAGGACCAATAGCTGGACCAGGAAGCTTCAGTCTAGGAAGGAGATGAATGGAGAACAATATGAAAGAGCTCTTTAAAATCTGCAGCGCCGTGTCCAGTACAAGAAAAATAAAAACTTGCTGAGGAAGGGACTTCACTGTAAGGAGAGGCTGAGAGAGCTGGGGCTGCTCAGCCTAGAGAAGAGATGGCACAGGGTTATCTTACCCATGTGTATAAACGCCAGTGGAAAGGAATGAAGAGGAGGCTCAGACTGTTCTACATAGTGCCCAGCAGCATGAGAAGAGGTGTGGAGGTGGTCAAATTTGGGGACAGGCTGCCCACAGAAGTGTTGAAATCTCCGTCAGTGGATGTGCACAAAACCCAGCTGGACATCTGCTCCAAATGGCTCTGTTTGAGCAAAAGAGTTGGACCAGGTGGTCTCGAGAGGGTCCCTCTATCATAAGCTACTGTGAAAATCCTGAGTTGTAAGGGAAAAAAAGCAATAAAGAAGAAATTACTGTACTTTTCTTAGTGAACAGATGGTATCAAAAGGAAATTAACAAGACAAAGGCTGGAAACAAATAAAAGAACTTTTTACACCGTGCATAATTGAACTATGGAGCTCTTTATCATAGTGTTTGTGGATGCTAAATAGCAATTAGATAAATGCATGGAAGAAACATTCATCAAGGTCAGTTAAATGCAGTATTACCCACAATTCATGGATTTCCTACATCTACAAGTTATTGGAAGCTGAGAGAATAAACAGGAAAATATTCATATATTCTTACCAAAGTAATCTCACTCTTCTGTTGACTTTTGTTACCTGTCACAGTTAAGGACATGATATGATACAGCTGACCTTGCATAGCTGGTCCTATGTTTAGAAGTACAATGCATGTGCATTTTGTAATCCATTTCACTGCAAATGCTCTGGGGAAAGAAAAAAAAATTAAAAAAAAAAATCCACAAAAAAACCCACAAACAAACAAACAAACAAACAAAAAAAAAAAACCCAAAAACCAAAAAACCCAGCTTGTCTTAGAAGAAGAAAATGTGCCTTAAGAAGAGAAAGAAATTATTTGCATAGAGATCAGGTTTGTTCAGCAAGACAGTTCCATTCTCATATCTGCTTTTGATGACTGCAAAGGCTATTTTAAAAATTGTTATTTCATATATAATACAGGAAATTCCATACTGAAAACTACTCAAGCATAAGTGAATATTTAATATGCTTTTCAGAGGCTTGGTCTACTTCTAAAGTATAGAAGTTTAAATAAAATTACTTAAATGACTTAATGTCAGATGGGAATTAGGAAGTCTGTGATTTTTGCAAAACACAGGAGCATATTAGGAGACTGAAGATTTTCCTGTTTAAAAAAGCAAATCTTACAGTTTTAAGAAAATCTGAAGCATATGCCGAAAAAAATGTTTTATCATAATTAATTTTTAGGCAAAATAGGGAAGGATTTGATTTTCATAATCCAGAAGTCTGGCTATCTCTGGACTACAATTGAGGAGAGTGAACCCTAGGGTTTATCTTTAGCTTTGATTATGTCAAAAAAACAAGTTAATAAGCAGCTACGCCACTGGCTTGCAGCGGAGGGAAGAAAAAGTCTGGGTAAGAGTTTTCATATTTCCTTTCTGGCTGAAGACCTGTGAGCTCAAACAGAGAAGAATAAGTGGATGTGACAGGATTTTGTGCAAAGATTCTGAACAAGGTTGAAAATGTTGAGAAATTGGACAGTGTGGGGATTAATTGAAGTCTGGGCAAGCAAGTTTTCTCTTGAAGATGAGAGCAGCTGAAGCTGCCTTTGAACTGATGTCAGTGGGACACTGTGATTAAATACATCTTGTTTTTAAAGCATGCTGGTCCCTGTGGAACAATGATTATGAACCAGATCAATTATGCTTCAGTATTCATTAAGGCTGCATTTTTTTCCTGCTGTTGCCTTCATTCCACTTCACTTTGGAATGAGATGGTAGAAAAGGAGGAACTCAGGTTACTAACTCAGGAAGGCTGATAGTTTTGTCTGGGTAGGAAGAATCCCATAGAATATCTTACCTCTTTCTTCCTCTAAATTAGTTTAGAATATTCCAGCTTTAGGTTTTGGAGTTTTGGTTTTATTTTCTTTCTTTACTTTTTTTCACCCTCCCATATCTGCCCTGGGTGAGTACTGACTTCTGTGGCCAGCACCTGAGCCTGATACATGCTGTGTCATGAAGCTGTTGTGAGCTTCGTCTGAAGAGCTGAACACAGCTGTAACTGCTCCAAGTCCCTTTGTCTGTACTTTGATTGCCTTGATAATATTCTTCCATTATGTGTGATGATAATTAAAGGAGATTTAAAGCATTGTACACAAAAGAAACATGTAACTGTGCTGGAAGTGGGATAAAAATTTCCTTTATTTAAATGCTGAGATTGTAAGAAAAGAAAAAGGAGGAACACACATGCTTAAAACAGCTTCTAGGAAGAATCTGAGTGTCTGTGGTGCTGACAACACCCACTGAGCCAGATCACTTTGACAAATCTCTCAGTCACTCTCTTTGACCTTAAAGTTTGTGCCTCAGGTTGAACACGGTATTATGTCTGTTTTGCTGGGTTTAAACACTACCAGCACTTAAATCAGGGCTCTGAGAGCAGGTGAGTCTCTCAGTTTGTGGCAGCCTCAATCTGATGGGTTTGATCTGAAGAAATATGAAACAAAGTCGAGAATCAGACTACGCAGACTTTCACCAGCCACGTTACAACAGTTGTTGGCTACTGAGGAAAGTTTTCCAGAAGATGGAGAGCCAAAGCCTGTGTCCTTCCTGGGCTCCAGGCTGACATCATTTGTCTGAGTACTGCTTCTTCCCATGGGCTGTGATTTCCCTCAGAAATCTCTGTACTGAGTGAAAGTTCCACCATACTCCAGGGACCAGAGTAAGGACATGGCCAGAACTTCCCTCTGTAGCATAATCCCCCAAGCTGTTGGACTCCTCATTCATTAGAGATCATAAAAGCAGCTAGTTTTGATGACTGATTGATATTAATTACCTCTAGGATATAATCCCTCCTGTCTCTGACTATTTAAATACTCTTCTGAAAAGTCAAGTGAGAAAAAGAGGAAAAATCCCTCTTGGAAACTGCTTCCATATCCACTATGCTTAACCCATTGGCTGTTAATTATTCACTGTGTGTGAGCTCATATTGTACCTTGCAGAAAAGGCAACATGAAAGATGTTATAGACAGCATTTATGAACACAAAGAGCTTTGTAAAACCACTTTTAGTCCATAGTAGTCAAGACAAGCCTACACTCCAGTGAGTCAACTGCTTCTCAGATGATTTGGACAGATTTTTATAAAACTCAGCACACAGTGATTTTGTTCTCTTTAATCAATTTTCCACAGAGGGACCTACTATGAATGCAAACCCTGGCACTGCTGACAAACAGAACTGAGCATATTGAGATTTTCTCCCTTTCCCAAAAGAAGTCAAAAACTACAGATATATACTTTACATGAATATTTTGTTAAGGTTTGTTTTCAGCACAATGTTTTCAACTGGTGGAGCTGTTTGATTATCTGAAATTAACTACAATATATGGAAATTATGTCTGCCACAGGAAAAGACCCAGAGTGACACAGCAGGACATGAGAGGCTGCTCTGGAAGAAATAGTTTTCCCCTGAAGGCAGTAGAGCTCTTTTTGGGATTCCACTTTAATCACGTGCTGTGGTCTCTCAGTATGTAAAAAAAGACCCCAGTCAAAAGGGAATTACTGCCTGCAGATCGCACGGTCCGAGAGACATGAAAAACTATGAGCTGCTTCTGTGGGGAATGATTTACTGGCTCAGCACAGGTCCCTTAGAAAAAAGGGCTTCTATAATTTTGTTTCTTCATAGAAGATGAGGAGAGAACAACTGTGCTGTGGCTCAGGATACCTATTTTAGATCTTTTTCATAGTGAGTTTCCAGGGGAGATTATCTCTAGTAGCAAACCCACTTTAGGACAGACTTTTCTTTCTATTGTCCCACAGCTCATTCTTGCCTCTGTGTTACACTGTGAGACTGTGTGCAATGAAATCATATAAATTAACATGAAACACAGTGACAAATACAGGGCTCTCCTGAATGAAGAAATTGGATGAAAGAAGTTCAATTGAGAGAAGTGATCAATGTAGTTAAAGTACTTCCAGTTCAAAGGAAGATAAGCCTTGTTAACACTTAAATGAAGATAAATCAATTACTGTGCACTGCTTAGAGCCCCCCAAAACTGTGCTGTGAGTGAAAAAAGTTCCCTACATGTTGAGGAAAGCATGTACCTGCCAGGCAGTACTATAGAAGGAAACAGACACCACAGAGCTCCATCTTTCCCAGCCCTTGGGGAATATCTCTATATTTTGGAAAGACAGCTGAGCTTCCAGAATAAGTCCAGTTCTGTCTCCATGATCTCACTGCCTTCTAAGGACTTTCTGTGAAGGGTTGAAATGCTTTGGAAAAATTTCATTATGGGATGAGGGTGGTTTAGAAGTTTGGTGCCCATTCATCTTGATATCTAGTCCTTTAATCATCAGATAATCTAGCAGGATAAATGAGTGGCAGATATTCATTGGCAGACAAATGAATGGCAGACAAACATTTAATGAGACGGATTAAAATTCTTGGAAACAAGGGGTTTTATAGCCATTAAAAGTAATCAAACTTTTTTATCTGCTTCAGGCACACAAGCAAAGTCATTGGAGACTGCTGTGGAGCTTGAATTAGGTGAACTGAAGCTGTCTTCTAGGAGACATGTGTATGTGAAGGGAAGCAAGCAAAATCAGAATCAGTTACAAAAGCAGAAAAAAGACAAGTGTTGGCTTTGCTTCCTTCTAGGTACAGATCAAATCCAAGGGGGCATCTCTTGGACACACAAAATACTGCATTGGAACAACTGGTTCTTTGAACATTGGAAGTTCAAATAATGGAAGAGACTGGTCTGCTAAAGGGTGGTCACTCAGCTGGATTTTCAAATGGTGACAGTATTTCTTGTTTTAGTTTTAGGTTTTTGTCTCCTGAAGCTAGGAGGGTTATAAAAATTTCTGATACTCCTTCTCTTTTTAATGATTCTTGCTCTCACACCGCAGCTGTTCTAATCAGCAAAGAAATTAATATGGTCTCCTTTCTTGATTAAAAATTCATTTCCATGAAACATACATTCATAAAATCTCTTTGTGACCTCCCCAGTCCACCAGATGTAGCTGAAGTGAGCTGGCAGCTTCAGCAGTTATAGTGTGAGGAAGCTCAGATGTATGAAAAGTGGTAACATATACCTTCCAGCACTGAAAATGTTCTCCTCAGCTTTGATGTCTGTCAAATAAAATTAAGCTAGCCAATTTCTCCTCTACCAATCCTCAGAATAAGGGATATTAGGGAGCTTGAATTTTATATTAAAAAAAAATATTCTGAACCCAACATGATGTCTTATTGAAAAATGCTGTTTTATCGCCTTAGATCCAATGGCAAAACCATCTCCTTTGATAGAAAGCATTAGTCCTCACTTCTCATCACCTCTACTGAATAAACTACTTTTTTAAACACTTTATTGCTACTATCATATTTAAAACAACGCACATTGTCTGTACTTCTATATTCTGAGTGTGCCCTTCCCATTGTCCTTGTCTTTGGGCAGAACTTTCATGGAAAGTTGTGCCCTGTCTTTGGGCAGAACTTTCATGGGTTCAAATGGAAAATATCCATGATAAAGTCTAGACCTATCCCCTTCAAGATAATCCTTGTCTACATTTTATTGCAAGCAGCTTGAGCGGTCTGAGCCTGATGAGGGTTTTACAGTCCTGCCCTGCAGCCTGAAGAGCTCCTCAGCTTTACAGACAGCTCAAACAGGGAAAAGAGCTGCACTTGGCTGGGATTACACAAAGTTCAATCAAAGCACAGCAGTTATAACATCCTTGTGCAGCTCTGTGATTCGCTCTTCAAGCTTTCCAATAAATTACTCTTTTTACAGCCTTGATGGTCTGTGATTTCACCTCCCTCACAGAGAAACCATTTTTCCAGAGTTTCAACTTCTGCCAAGAAGCATGAGTGGCTGTAGGTAAGCCAAGGAGGCGGAGGATGATCCCTCCAGCTAAGGCAGTGACACAGTTAAGGGCACAGTAATCCTCTCCTAGAAGTGATGGAAAAGCTCCATAATGGAGCAGACATTCCCTGAGCTGCACAAATGCCATGTCAGTGCCACACCCAGGTGTACAGGAGCTAATTGAGGCAATTGAGCAGGATATCAGAGCATCGCAGGAATCTCCAGCCTGGCACCCAGGGAGGACCCAGGTGTGCTTCGGGAACAAATTGGATCAGGGACCGAAGGAAAGATGAGGCTTTGACAGGGGAGGCAGCAGGCTTGGGAGGGAGGAAAGGCAAAAGAAAAGAATAATTAATTCAAGGAATTTGGTACAGCAAGGAGTGGAGGTAGTGCTGAAAATATATGCAGTGCATGGCTCAGTGCAGGGCTTTGAGGGCACTCAGTAGGATTTACTGGAAACCCGCTGATGACGTATAGGGAGAGCTGTTCCTTGCCCAGGCTCCCTGATGATCCTGATGATGATGATGGTGCTGCTTCAGCAGGTGCTCAGCTGCAGCATTTGCTTCCTTCCATGAGATCCCAGCGTGCAGTCTGGGAGGGGAGGAACAGACTGGGGAGCTCCAGGGATGTGTGTGCTCCACAATCCCCGCTGCTGAGTCACTGAAGTTAGCAAAGACCTCCAAAATCATTGAGTCCAACCACTGACCCAGCACAGAGCTGAAACCTTCCTTAAGTACAAGGATATGGGTCCTGCCTTTCCAATAGAGGCAGCTGTCTAAACCACTCTTTTCATGCCAGTTTTGAGGCATTTCAACATTTCCTTCATTTTAGAGGCAGTCTGAAGGCTACTCTGAGCTGCTGCTGGAGAACAGACTTGTCCTCCATCCAGGAGGATGTGGAGAGATGGGCACTACAAGAGCTGGGCCCTTCCCACCTCCGACGCCAGCTTAAAATGAGCTAAAACACACCCAGGGGTAGTATCTCTTTCTGATCAAATAAATTTAGCCACCCAAAAGCTTTGCTGGATCAGGCTCCTGTTGCTGTAGAATGTTGCAACATCTGCCTGGAGACTTTTTTTTGGCCCATGGACTTACCAGCTATAATCTTTGAGCTGTTTTTAGACTGAGCAAATGCTTTGTGCATATTAAGCTGTTTTAGTGCTTCTGTTTTCTGATGTAACTTAACAATGATGCAAAAACAGTGTCAGTCCTGAGTTTCCCATGGAATTTGGATTGTTTTGCCACCATCTGTCTGCATTACTGACTTTCAAAACTGTAGGAGATAAAGACTGATAGTTTATCAAGCCACCATTCTGATGTTCAGCTTTCTGGCAGACTGATAAAAACGTGTGTTGAATCCTAGTCTTGTCATAGAAGCAGAAAGTCAGCCCTAAAGAAATGAAGCTGAGACAGGGAAGGTTTAATCTGTGTATTAGGGAAAAAAAAATCTTCTCCAAAAAGGTGGTCAGGCACTGGAACAGGCTGCCCTGCTGCCCTGGGGCAGTGGTAGAAACACTGTCTTGGGAAATGTTCAAAAATTGTTTAGATGTGGCACCTGGGGAGGTGTTTTCATGGTGAACCTGCCAGTGGTGGGTTAATGGTTGGATTTTATGGTCATAGAGGTCTTTCCAGCCTTAATGATTCTGTGTTTCTTAGTAAAAACTATTCTGTAATGCCCTGGAAAAAGCTAATGAAGTGGTTTAGACCTCAGTGCACTGGGTTTTGTATAGCTCTTTATGTTCTTTAAAGGAGAAAGTTCAAAACAAAATATACCCAAAGTCAGGGAGAGGAGGTTTTCAAAAAACAGTAGTTTCTTAAAAAAAAAAAAAAAAAGAAAAAAGTTCTGCAGAGAATATGATGGTACTGTCTTTTTAAATTGGACCTTTTACATTATTTCTAACACCTAAATAGCAAGAAATACATCCAGCTTCTCATTCATCATAGGTACCTATGGTGCTGGCTTGATTACAAACATATGAAGTGCTCTGGGCTCCATATTTTTACAGAAGACTCTGTAAAGGGGAGTTTTATGCTGTTTTATACAGGAGTGGACTTCAGAGGGTAGGATTTCTAGCCTGCCTTTACTTTGTTGTTTGGGGAGGCACAAAAGTGTTTCCAGTAATAAACTGATTGAGCACTTATCTAATTCGCAGTAATTTTCATAGCACCTTGTCTTGTGTCTTTAGGTGACTCTTCAGATTTCCACGTCGCCTGTATAATTTCTTCTTATCCTCATTCAGATTCTGCAAGGTCAAAATTAGGTTAGACTCTCTAGTTTTAAAAGACCATTTATGTGCATTAACTCAGGGAAATAAAACCCCACCACACAACACTTTGGCACTAAGCAAGGTCCTAACTGCCATGAAATGTCATTGAGCTGAATCCGTCCTAGAATTTGTTCTCCTCAGGCAGAATGGGCACAGCAAACCATTTGTCTGAATGGCTCCCCTGGGAGTAGTTATATCCTACTTCTTTTTCTGCAGCACATGAAGTTCCCTGCCATCCCTTCAGCCCTATTGGTACAGCTACAGTTTAAACCTGGTCTGTGGAATTATTTGGGTTGAAATAAACAGTTTTTATGCTTTTGCCTTGTTCAACATCACTGTAGACTCTGTTGTGCTGGTACAGCAGATGGGAGGGGAAGGTGAAGGGGAAGGGGAGAAAAGGAAGGGGAAAAGGAAGGGGAAGATTTCTTTAGAGAAGGAAACTGAAGGACTGTCTTTACCTCCATCCTTTTTTGCAGTGCTGTCTTCTTTCTTGATAGGCAAGGTTTGAGCTTGGCACATCATTAATAGCCAGTTCCCTTTCAAGGGGGGAAAAAAGGTGGACAGTGAGCCCCAAGTTAGGAAGGAAGCAAAGGAATGCTGTGTAGTTCATGCATTTTCCCGGCACACATGATAAATTTCTTTTTAATAACCCCAGCATTTTGTAATTTGAACTGCTGCCTGCTATTTGTTTTACTTTAATCTGTGTCATTTCTCTGTGTTTATTATCTTCCTTCCCAATGTCCCTGAAGTTCTGCATTTCTATCCAGCCTCCTACGACATTAGCAAGCCTTTTCACGAAGGGAGGGCTGTGTTTGTGACGAGAGAAAACTTCAGTAAATTACCCATGCAATTTGTAACTGTCACAGAACAAAATACAAAGTACTTAAAAAAAATAAATAAAACAAATGTTTGCATTTACATTCCATACTGGGAACTTTTATTTTCCACTAAAACTAAACCCTTTATCTGAACTGTCAATGTTATAGATGGTGCCTTTATAGATTTAAAGATTTGCATAGTTCTTATCAAATTGATGCACTTAACTGATTTAACATTCCAGTTGCTTATTTAGAAAGGGGAAAGAGATAATATTTTAAAAGAATATGAAAAATGGATCGCCTTTATTCAGGTCAGTTCATTAATCTGTCTTGCATTTGTTCACTTCAGAGACAGCAGTTCTTTTTGGTGTTTATTCAGGATATAGTGCCTGAGAGATGCATTCTGGGATTGATCATCCATCTTGGTTTTCAAACTCTATTTATAAATTGTCACTGCTCTCATATTCTTTTGTTACCAGAAGTCCACATATGGTGCTGAATTCCCTGACCAACACTGAAAATCAATTCAGGAATCACTAGTTGAAACAAGGAGGGTTGGGTTGGTTTAGTTTAATTTTTTTTTTTTTTTTTTTACATTAAGTTCACGATTGCATTCTCAGATCCTGAGATCAGCTTTGACCTACTGGCTAGTGTGTTTTGTGGCCATTCTGCACAGATGGTGCAAATCTACCATGGTTCCCCAAAACTGTGAATTCTTCACAGCCTAACCCACTCTGTCAGAGCTGCCTTTCCCTGTCCCAGCACCGGGTAAGGCCCCTTCATACTGAGTTCAGGCAGCAAGCCAACAAAATCCTTATCCATCACTTTTATAGTATTGGATTTCTTATGGCTGAACTCACTGAACTGATTTACTCAGCAAGCTCAGGAACACCAGGGGTGGTGCAAGTGGGACAGGGTATCTCTCTGTGGCAGTCCCAGTTCAATTTATTCTGCCATGGAGCAGAACCTTTGAACTACCTCAGACTGTTGATACAGCAGATTTTTACACTGAAAGTGCCCACTTTGCCCCCTGGTGTGCATTAGTTTGTTTAACAGTCTTAACCAGGGAAATGATATTGAGGAGTATTCAGTCCAGTCCACTAAAACATAATAAAATTGGATAGCAGGAAGGTTAGTTCAAAAAAAATTCAAATGGAAACTACTTAATTCAGTCAAGGTGTTTAAGCACTTTGTAAGCTTGGCAAAGAAGGCGGTAAATTCACAATGGAACGTCTACACCAAGATCCAAGACTGGATGTCTTACTTAATGATAAGCTATAGTTCAGCCACCAGCAAGTTATTGGGCTTGACAGTGTTCAGTTAGGGAGAAAGAAAGAATAATTCCCTCTGCCACAGCAGGAGAAATCCTATGGCCTGTGTTAAACAGAAGGTCATGCTTGCAGAGGGCTATGATCAATTCTCCTTTGAGATCTATGAATCTCTGCTGGTAGATGTTTTAGGTTTCCATTTACTCTGTGTTTTACTGAATACATGAAGGGAAGTCCCAGACCTCTGTATGTGAAATTGGTTGCAGCTGTAGTAATCTCTCAAGAGCTCTCTGGCTTTTAAAAACATACATCTCAATACAAACAGTGACAGACTGCAGTGTCATCTAGGCACTCCCAGGTTGCTGAAGATCCAGAATTTGTGTTACAGTATTAAGTTTAAATCCTGTTTCTAAGAAGGAAGTGATCGTACACTTTCAAATTTTGTACCCTATTGTCCAAATGAGTTTTGGACCCTCAGCATTAGGTAGCCTGGATTCCCATCTGGGAGAATCCAATGACTGAGGAAATGCAGCAGAGAACCCATAGTAGGTGAGACGTGTCTGAAAGCAGTGGGGCCTGTACATCCATGAAAAATCCAACTGTGGGATTAACTTTTTGTTTGTTTGTTTTTTTTACTTATGAGATGACAGTTTCTTCTCTTATACCTGATACTCTGTGTTATGCCACTTAGGAATGAGAGTTCAAACTCCACCTGGCTAAGCTGGTGGAGTTTATCCAGAGCACTCGGCATCACAGAATCACTCAATATCCTGAGTTGGAAAAGACCCACAACGACCACCAAGTCCAACTCCTGGCCCTGCACAGGGCAGCCCAAGGATTCCACCATGTGCCTGAGCACATTGTCTTGAACTCCATCAGCCTGGCTGCTGTGACCATTCCCTGGGGAGCTTGTTCCAGTGTGAGAGGGACCAATCTGATTTTCATTTATGCCTCAGCATATGTTATAATCTTACAGGGGCTGTACATGTGCTTGCAGCCCTGTCCCGGGGCGGAGTTCTCCTGGCAGCCAGTCAGGGCAGAGACAGCCTCCACGGCCGGACCGTGAGTGAACCCCGCCACTTGCTGGTGCAGCGAAAAGCCCGGATGCCCGCCAAAAATGCCCGCCAAATCGGGCTGTGGGAGGAGCCTTAACAGAGAAAAAACGCCTAACTGCGGCGCCGCACGGCGCATTTTGTTTGAGTAGCTCGGAGGGAGCGGCGGCTCCCCTGCAAGATCCGCTCCGCCGTTCCTCCCGCCCCCCGGGCTTTTTCTCCCCGTTGTGCTGCTTCCCTGCTTCATCATTCCCGCAAACCATCCTGTCATCGCCACGATCGCTCCGCTGCATCCCACACGGAGCGGGCGCCGCTGCAGCCGGCCATCCCCGCCGTGCTTCCCGGCCACCGCCATCCCCGCCGTGCTTCCCGGGCACTTCCATCCCCGCCGTGCTTCCCGGCCACCGCCATCCCCGCCGTGCTTCCCGGGCACTTCCATCCCCGCCGCCAGCCTGCGGGCAGCCGAGCCCGCTCGCACCCGCACCGCGGCCGCCCGCCGCACCAGCCTGCCCTAGCGACCGGCCTGTCGCCGCCGCCTGCATTCGGTCGTGCCCGACCCCGGGAACCTCCAGCTGCTCCAGGACTGCGCCCGTGGCCGCGGCAGCCTGTTCCCCGCCGACGGAAGGAGCACGCAGCCTGCTGCTGTTTGGAAAGGGCTCAGCCCGCCGCGGCAGCCGCGCGGGCGCCCCGTGGTTCGCAGCACACGCGCTTTGCCCGCTAAGCTGGCGAAGAACCTTTCCCGATGCCCAACTTAAACCTTCCCTTACGCAACTTCAGGCCGTTCCCTGGGGATCTGTTCCTGTCACCGCAGAGCAGAGATCAGAGCCTGCCCCTCTTCTACCCCCCACGAGGAAGTTGTAACTGCACTGGGGTCTCCCCTCAGTCTCCTCCAGCTGAACAGACCCGGAGCCCTCGGCCACTCCTCACATGGCTTCCTTTCACGGACCTTCGCCACCCTTGTGTCCCTCCTTTGCACTGTTTAATGGCTTAATAGCCTTCTCATACTGTAACACCCAGCACTGCTCCCAGGACTCCAGCTGACGCTGCCCCAGTGCAGAGCAGAACGGGACAATCCCCTCCTTGCCTGGCTGGCAATGCTGTACTCCCTGCCTCCCCCAAAAAGACCCCAGACGAGAGAAAGCCAAGAAATGCCACAACATCCCTCATTACAAACCTAGCTAATCAACCAAACCAAAAGACACATATGCACAAAAAAAAAACACAAAGTCAACACACCCATGGTCTCCAGTCTTCAGTGAAGTCTGTGATCTTCCTGAAGTTTAATATGAAGTCCAAGTTCAATACAAAGTTGGAATCAGAGTTAAAATGTTCTTCTGTCTGCAAAACCAGTCTTTTCCTGTTACCCCAAGGTTTCCCTGGTCCATGAAAAGAAATACTATCCCAGGGACTGTATTCCTCTTTCTCTCTCTCTCTTTCTGACATCTTTCAATGAGTATTCATGACACTGGAGGATACCCAAAAGTGAGAGAAGTGCTAGGAGCTCCCATGTCCCTTTGTATATAAATCCTTGACATGGGGATTTAGCTACAATATGCAATTATCTTTGGCTTATTTTTTAAAAGATTAAAATTGATCTCTCTAGTGCAAAGAATTCACAGTTTCCACCTAAGAGGAAACTGAGGGTCCAAATTGCAACACAGGGATTTTCTTTTTTTAAAAGGTATGATTGTTAAACTTGATCTCACCATTTTTGGGATGGGGAAAGGCTGACCAGTAATGTTATCCAGCCTCTCTCAAATGCCTCTATCTCCTGCTATTTCCTGCTGTTTCAGAGAAAAGTGAGTTTTACTACTTGTCAAGATTATGTGGAGCCAATACAATTCAATTACAATGTGTTATGGCAACTCTGAGCACAGGGCTGCAGTTCTTATGTTGGCAAAATCCCCCACTGCTTTCTCTGCCACAGGAGGAAGCATCTCATCCATTTTCCTTGTTCCCTCTCTTCAATGTTCTTACTGAAATTAATCACTTGACAGCAGCAAAGGCTTGCCTTCTGGCCTCCTCCTATCTATCATGGATTTCATTTAATAGTACAAAACTTTCTTGCATTCAAATCTGTTTTGATGTTTGTTTAGGAACTTCATGAGCTGTTACATCACTCCTGGCACCTGATGAAGCCACGCAGAGTTCAGGAACTGCGGGTTCGAATTGCCTGGTCACAGCTGTGGTGGCCATCCAAAGTGCTTGTTACCTTTGGAATTAAACTAAGCTTGTCCTGCCCCTTTAGCCCAGTTTGCTGACTTTTTATCTCCTGGTAGAGATAAAAGGGTATATCTTTGACATGTTTGCACAGAGACTATGAGACACATCAGGGCTGTAGCAATTCTGTCATGTGATGCATATTTGGGTCTGGGAATGGTTCTCTCTCCTGTGTGCTTGCTAGGCTGTGGTTTTTCTTCCCTGGGGAAAAATTCCTCTGGAGTTTTTTTTTTTATCCAGAACAAGTCTGGAGTGTAACTGCCCATGAAAACACAGGGCTGCTTTTCAGGTAGGAAACCAACTGTGTGCTACCTACCTTAAAAGGTAGAAATTTAGTCAAAGTCATTTAGAGGAGAAGCAGGCCTTTGGTCCTAAAACACATGCCAGACACAGGAGCACAAGGAGCCTGTTTGAGTGGCTTGGACTAGATATTAGATAGGGCCGTGAGCAGCCTACAGGTCTACTGGAGGTGTCCCTGCCCATAGCAGGCCGTGGAATTAGGTGGTCCAAGTTCACAGAGTGTGTCATTGAGGTGGACACAACATGACATTCCAAGGTTCATGGGGTGACAGCAAACTTCATTGTTCACAACTGCAGCAGTTTCAGTTTGAAACCGGGTGGAAACATGGATTTCATGTAGTGGTTTTGGTTCGCCAATTTAAGATTTCCCCAGTTTTGAAATTTTCCCAGCCGGTGCAGCAAAGAATGTGGCAGGTTCAGTGCTGGCTAATCACCAATACACTCACTGCCTGGTGTGAGATAGGATTAGAAAAAAGACAAAGCAGGCTCAAAACTTCAAAAGGGTACAAAGAAAATCTTATTAAAAGTAATTAGAAGGGGGAGGGGGGGGAAGGTAGTAAGAATCAAAACAAACCCTTCAGAACACTCCTCATCCTCGTACAACCTTTTCTTCCCCACTGACAATGTAAAGAAATCAAACCTAAGATTTCCAGTCAGTTTACCATCCCTAAAACAGTCTTTCTTCACTAGGGGAGAGAAGTACCTCTTGTTAAGGTTATGGAGACTTCTCCACAAGAGGAAAAAACAGTTCTCTCATGGCTCTCAATTTCATCACAAATAGCAGCCACCTGGGGAACCCTGCCATCGTGAAATCCTTCCCATTTCCACAAGCCTTCCCACAGCTTGTCAATGGGCCATGTTGACTTATGGGGTATTGTTTTAAAGATGAGCTGTTCAAAGGCAGAAGTTCTTATTATCTATCTCTAAAATCATCTTCATCCCTGGGAACAGAAATCTTTTTCTCTGGGAAGCACAGGACTACTCGACTCTCTTTCTCTATTCATACTTCTCATGGGATCACAGCTGTAGCAGGGTGTGTGTGCAGTGACAGTTGTGATCCAGGGAGGCCACTACCAGCAGCCACTACCCTGGCCACTACCAGGGAAAACAGACAGGACAAATCTCTGTTGTTTAGCAGGGGAGTCCATTTTATCCCCCCCACCTCACCCCGTGCCAGGGGGAGCAGGGGAGCAGAGGCCCACGAGCCTGGGCAAAGCCCAGAGAGCCTGAGAGCAGAGAGGGAGAGAGAGAGCAAGGAGGAAGCAGACCCAGGGCTGTGGGGTTTTATCAGGTGTCCCATGGGAGGAGTCTTAAGATGAGATTACAGCCTCCTCAGAATTTTTGGAAGTACTTTGGGAAAAGTTAAAAACTAAGACAGAGTTCTATAACTTACTTAATATAATCATGCAGTGCGGTAGCTGGCAGGGCAGGAACACAACCTCTGTTGAAAGGAGCCAGGGATGAAGAGCCCCAAGGAGGGGCAGGTCTAGGGTGTATAACTTGAGGGAAGGTAGGAGGGGACAGGGTACAATCAGACCGATGAGGGTATGGGACCAGGGGAGGACCTGGGATGGGGTGGTACACAATTAACCAATAGGGAACAAGGAGGGAGTGGCTGTGAAGGGAAAACCAATGGAGAGGCTGGGGGTACAGATCTTTCCAGAACAAAGGAGTAGACTCTGGTTGATAGGTATGCATATGCCTTTGGGAGCAAAGGGTTCTGGGAAGATGTAACACTTTCTCTCCCTATGCTAAACAAGGTATTCCAGTTGTATTGTCTCCAACCTCGTCTCCCACATTTCCTCAGACAAACAGCCTCATTTATGGTCTCCGGCACCTATTATAGACCATACAAAACTTCCAGGTCGAGATAGGTCATTGGCCTATCTGTGTGTCCCCAGGCTGAACCAGTAAGATAGCTGCATCCTAGGACAGCTCCCATGGGCTGTGAGCTTCTGTCAGCCCAAAGGCTGGTACATGGAGGTGAGCCGGGCTGCTTAATATAACTTGATTAATGCTAATGCCACAGTGTCTCATGCTTAAATAGTTATTTTTTCCATTTTTTAACATCCTTCCTTGATACTTGCTCCTTTTGCTTTGGTCCGTCTGGTGTATCATAATTGAGGGTGGAAAATAGTATATCATCTTCAAAAGGCTGATTGTACTATTCAAGGATGAAGCTCATGAAGGCCAGAAAGTGGGCATTGCTGCACCACAGCCCCTCCTGCACTGCCGCATCGCACTCCATGGCACAGAGCCACTCCTGCCGCCAACCGCTCCCGCCACCAGCTACACCCCACCTTTGCACACAAATAAGACTCTGTTCTATACTACTCTGTGGGGGTCACTTCCATTGCCAAGGCAGAAGATTTGGAAATTGGCTGAGAGCAGAGAGTTTATAGGATGCTACATTTCTGTATTCCTTTGACTTCGTTTATCATACTTAAATATTTTCTTCTTCCATTTTTTAACGTCCTTGTTTGGCACTCGCCCCCATTGCTTTGGTCCATCTGGTGTGTCATAGGTGAGAGTATGTATGGACAAAAATATGTCACCTTCAAAGGGATGATTATCCTGCTCCAGGATGCTGCTCATGGAGGCCACAAATTGGGCGTGGCTGCCCCAGTGACCCTCCTGCACTGCCGCATCGCACTCCATGGCACAGAGCCACTCCTGCCGCTGATCGCTCCTGCCGCTGGCCGCCTCCACCTTTGCACACGAATAAGACTCTTTGTAATATATGTGTGAATTTAATGTAAAGATACATACCAATGTTCAACTGCTCAAATGCATACAAGTCATCTGATTTAAAAAAAAAAAAAAAAGACTGCTCTGTTGCTCTGATATTTCTATATTCTTTTGACTTTGTGTATCATGCTTAAATATTTTCTTCCATTTTTTAACGTCCTTGTTTGGCACTCGCCCCCATTGCTTTGGTCCATCTGGTGTGTCATAGGTGAGAGTATGCATGGACAAAAATATGTCACCTTCAAGGGGATGATTATCCTGCTCCAGGATGCAGCTCATGGAGGCCACAAAGCGGGCGTGGCTGCCCCAGTGACCCTCCTGCACCGCCGCATCGCACTCCATGGCACAGAGCCACTCCTGCCGCTGATCGCTCCTGCTGCCGGCTACACCCCACCTTTGCACATGAATAAGACTCTTTGTTCTATACTACTCTATGGGGGTCACTGTCATTGCCAAGGCAGAAGACTTGGAAATTGGCTGAGAGCAGAGAGTTTACAGGATGCTACATTTCTGTATTCCTTTGACTTCGTTTATCATACTTAAATATTTTCTTCTTCCATTTTTTAACGTCCTTGTTTGGCACTCGCCCCCATTGCTTTGGTCCATCTGGTGTGTCATAGGTGAGAGTATGTATGGACAAAAATATGTCACCTTCAAAGGGATGATTATCCTGCTCCAGGATGCTGCTCATGGAGGCCACAAAGTGGGCGTGGCTGCCCCAGTGACCCTCCTGCACTGCCGCATCGCACTCCATGGCACAGAGCCACTCCTGCCGCTGATCGCTCCTGCCGCTGGCCGCCTCCACCTTTGCACACGAATAAGACTCTTTGTAATATATGTGTGAATTTAATGTAAAGATACATACCAATGTTCAACTGCTCAAATGCACACAAGTCATCTGATTTAAAAAAAAAAAAAAAAGACTGCTCTGTTGCTCTGATATTTCTATATTCTTTTGACTTTGTGTATCATGCTTAAATATTTTCTTCCATTTTTTAATGTCCTTGTTTGACACTCGCCCCTATTGCTTTGGTCCATCTGGTGTGTCATAGGTGAGAGTATGTATGGACAAAAATATGTCACCTTCAAAGGGATGATTATCCTGCTCCAGGATGCAGCTCATGCAGGCCACAAAGTGGGCATTGCTGCACCACAGCCCCTCCTGCACCGCCGCATCGCACTCCATGGCGCAGAGCCACTCCTGCCGCCAACCGCTCCTGCTGCCGGCTACACCCCACCTTTGCTCACGAATAAGATTCTTGGTTCTATATTTATGAATTTCAGACAAAGATATATACCAGTGTTCAACTGCTCAAACACATGAAGGTCATCTGATTTTAAAAAAGGGTATAGCTTCTTTTAAAGCTATTTCTTGTGAGCTTTTATGAATGCTTTCAGTTTTCAAATTTTTATTACATTGTAACAACACAACTGTCTTGCCGCCGTGACCACTTGGTGTCCGCCCAAGTGACCTGGCTAGCCGGCACGACAACGGCGGAAGGCACTCCCTTGGGATTCTTTCAGTTTTCCAGGAGTGCCTCTGGAGGAGTGACCGACAGCAAGTCCACTGAAAGGAAGAGGCTGACTCTTCTTGGGGGTAAACGTTAAGAGGTTTATTAGGAACTCTCATGAGCCTTAACAACTTCCAACAACACCAACCAACAAGAGCCCCAAGAGGGACTTGACAGTTGTTTATAAACGGGGGAGTGGAAAGGGGAGGAGAAGGCTTAACATCCAATGGGGAAAGACTAGGGAGTGGCTCTTAGGATGATTGATAGGGATATCAACGTATAAGGGAAGGTCAGGGGAGAGGTCCCTGGTCCTCATCCAATCACTCAACACCCTTGATAGAAGCTTCTAGACTGTGGGGACAGGATGCTGAGTGATGGACAAGGCACCAGGGAGGGGACACAGGAATGACTCAGCATTTATGCTGTGTCAAGGGGCAGGTTTAAAGAGGTGTGACATGGGTTGGACCACAGGGGTATAGGGGGGTTACAGGGATAAACCACTTAACAAACATAGGTAACAACATCAGTATGAGCCAACACGACACAACAATTCCCCCTTTTTGCTTTAAAAAGGAAGAATGAAAACTTAGTAACTAAAAGAACTTAATAACTAAAAAGAGGTAAACTCAGTTCGTGGAAGGTATTCAAAGTCTGGATACAGGTCCCCAAACCACGGCTGTTGTGTTGGAGAGAGCCCATATCTTCGATTACTTTGTTGATTTCCCAGAGGTCGTGGAGAAGCCACCACTCGTCTTTGCCTGTTTTTTTTATGACAAAGATGGGGGAATTCCAAGGAGATGTTTCCTGGATATTTCCCTTGGCAAGTTGCTCCGCCACAAGCTCCTCAAGCATCTTTAATTTTTGTTTGTTTAGCAGCCACTGCTCTACCCACACTGGAACATTGGTCTTCCAATTCAGTTTTTGGGTAGGGCGCTCTTCAGTGACCGCTGCCCAAAAAACCTGGGGAGTCAGGATGTCAATTGTGACTCCCCATTGGGCCATCAAGTCTCTCCCCCACAAGCGTTCTGAATAATCCAAAATGAATGGGTGTATAGAAGCCAATTGCCCATTTGGCCCCTCTATTTCTATGATGATTTTAAATTGTTTAGCCAATTGGATTCCCCCTACACCTTGCACATGGCCAGCCACGTTTTACAATTCCCAGTGTGACAGCCACTCCCGAGAGGGAATGATCGTCACATCTGCCCCTGAGTCTCATGAAGTCCACTCATGAACTTGTACTCACCTCCCCGGCGCAGCCTGCACAAAATCTTGGGTTTCTGTCTTCCCAGCACCTGAGTCCAACAAACTGCGGGGATATTCTTTTGATGTTCGAAGTTCCACGGCAGCTCAGGTACCAGGAGAGCCTGGGCAATTGTTTGGCCCTTCGGCAGGTACACCAGAGGGTGAGCACAATGCAGCCATACCACTAAATTCCCCGGATCCATTGTTACTGGATCCAGGGCAATGGCAATGTCGAAAGGCGTGTGTTTCATGTCCCCAAGGACAATGTATTTACTGTGGATTTTCTTCCAAGTCCCGGGCACTTCAGTGTCCACAGACACGAACCGCCAATCGCTGTCCTTTAAATGGAATGGTTCCATTAATGCCAGCCTAAAAGAGCCAGAAGAAGCAAATATAGTTAAATAGGATTAGGCTAGCTAGGATGTTCTCCCAGTGGGGATGAATATCCTACAGTCTTTCCTGTGTTGACAGTCTGCTTAGGCGTTGTCAAGTCCAGTAGAAAAGAGTTTTGGTTCCCAGGCAGGTCATTTGGTCCCTTTTCCCTCCCTGTCGATGTTACAAGACCCACCCTACTTTTGTCCTCGTGCAGGGAGGGACTGTGCTGCTCCTTTAGTTTTTTGGAGCCTTCTCCTTAGAAGAGTTCTTTTGCCCTTGATGTTTTTTCCGAAAATTGAGGAACTCATTCCTCAGTGGACAATTTTGCATCCAATGCCCCTTTTCTTTACACAGGTGGCAAAGCTGGTCTTTATTAGTCCCCTTCTGTGGCCCTGGGAGGCGTCGCGGCGGCACTGCTGGTGGAATTGGTGTTGGCCTCATGTTCGCTGTATCTACAGCAGCTATCCTTTTTGTAGGGCTGAAGCAGTCTTGATGTTCTTTGTGGAGGATGGTGACCTTCCTCTCGCAAACCTCCAGCATGGCATGGAGTGTTGGAACAGGATCCAGGGGTAAGCTGAGGATGGCCGCCTTGCAGGGCTCATTGGCATTCAATCTTGCCATCTCGGTGAGGATTCCTTGCTTGACTTCCTCATTGGGCACCTGCAGGTCTACGGCTTTATGCAACTGCTCTACAAAACTTACAAAGGACTCAGAAGATGTTTGTTTAATATAAACACAGTTGTCAACAGGTGTATCAGGTTTTAATTTAAACAATGTTTTTTCAGCTTCCTTTAAACTCTGCTGCAGAGCCCCCCTAGGGATTTTTTCTGCCTGCTTTTGTCCTGACACCCAGTCTCCCTTCCCACATAATTGGTCTAATGATAATATCCGACCCTCAGTATCGACTGCAGTGCCCTGATTGGCCCACAAATCCGGTAGGATTGCCCGGACCTCCCTTTCCCGTGCAACTTCCCATAACATAAACTCAGTTTGGGTAAGGAGACAGGAGAAGAGGGTCCGTAAATCGGCCGGAGTATATTCGCTAGATGTTAGAGTCGCCTTTAAAAGGCCCTGAAAGTATTCACTTTCCCTTTTGAACTCCTTTTGGGCCTTGCACAATTCCTTTTTTCATTTGCTGAGGGATCGGAGACCATTGGGCTAGGAGCCCACCATCCAGCTGAGGGACATATGACATTGGAGCAGCCAAGAGAGTAGGAAGGGTGTCAGGTAGGCCTTGGTTCCCACTACCACCCCCGCCCCCCAGAACCCATAGCATGGGAACCAGAAGAGGGGTCGTGGGAACCGTGGGAATCGGGCAGAATCGGAAGGGATAAGCCCAGGGCTAGGGGGAGTGGCATTGGATGGTAATCTCCTCAAATGGGCAGAGTGATAGGGCAGGGAAAGAGGTGACTTAGAAGAGACAGTGGGTGGAGAAGGAGAACTGGCAGGAAAATCGGGGGACCGGAAGGGGTTGGTCATAGGAAGGAAAGGGTTTTGGGAAGGACAGGGAAGAGGATTATGGGGAGAAGAAGGACAGGTGGCGGGAATCACCACATGGCGCCCGCCATTTTGTACCCCTTGGGGGACATTTTGAGGGGAGTTAGTATGAGGGGTACTAAACTGAACCATGGACTTTTCGGACAGGGCTGTAAATTTGGGAGAAGTTGGGGGACAGGGAAGGTCCTGAGCAGTCTGCCCAGAACTGCCCAGGCAGGGGTCGTGAGAATCCTGTGGGGGGCCGGGGAGACGTTGGCAGCCCCACCCCGAATGGCGAGTTGCCCCCCTCAGAATCCCCAATCGAGGGGCAGCGGGAGAGGAGAGAGGGGTAGGACAGGAAGAACTGGGTTGCGAACCAGGGTATGGTTTGTCCGTGGATGGCTGTCCCTGCATTTGAAAATAATTTTTCACTATATTTCTAATTTGCATGGCCAAATACATAAATTTAGATAGGGATGGATCCCCCAGTCTTAAAATTTCATTTCCCATTCTATCCCAAAATGGCACCTGTAGAAGTTTTTGGGCTGAAACATCAGGGAAATGCAGTGACATTCATCTGACAAACCTTTTAACTTCTGATTTTTTAAACTGCTGCTCCCCCCCGAAAGGATACCCACAACTTGGGAATAAAGCCTCTTTTGTGAGACTGACAGCTTCACACCCATGCTGTCTGGTATTAGAGCTGTCTCACTACACAGATCCCCAGCCGAGAAAAGAAAAGGAAAAAAAAAAAGTCTGCTCTGGCTGCCTGGCAACCTGCCAAAGAAAGCTTCCTTCCCCCCGCTTTACACAAAGGAAGGAGAAGGGGCTAAAAGAAAGGCTGGGCAATACCCAGAATGGGCAGAGCTGTCCAGAGAAAATCCCTACACTCCAAAAAGAGAAGGGATAAGAAGAGAAGGCAACTTACCCACAGTTGCAAAGTGAAGGCCCGGGCAGGAACAAAAGACCTCGGCTGGTGACTTCAGTGGGGGTCTGACCTCTCGGGTGCCAGAGAGGCTACCAGACCCTTCCCCGGGAGCACCACCCACTAAAACTGGGTCTGCTCCCACCGGGGTAGATTGACGGCCAATGAGGCAAGGACTCCAGCACAACAGGAGAGTAGTCCACAAGGATAAATCCTCGGAGGAATGATAGATCCCCTGAAATGTCCAGTCACCTCCTCCATGGGGTCCGGCGGTCTTCTCAGGCCCCATGTTGGGCGCCAAGCTGCTGTCGTGTCCACTCAGCATCCGCCCGAGTGACCCAGCTAGATGGGCACGGTGACAGCGGAAGCCATTCCCTTGGGATCCTTTCAGTTTTCCAGGAGTGCCTCTGGAGGAGTGACGGACAACAGGCCCACTGAAAGGAAGAGGCTGACTCTTCTTGGGGGTAACATCAAGAGGTTTATTCGGAACTCTCACAAGCCCTAACAACTTCCAACAGCACCAACCAACAAGAGCCCCAAGAGGGACTTGACAGCTGTTTATAAACAGGGGAGTGGAAAGGGGAGGGGAAAGCTTAACATCCAATGGGGAAAGACTAAGGAGTGGCTTTTAGGATGATCGATGGGGATATCAACGTATTAGGAAGGTCAGGGGAGAGGTCCCTGGTCCTCATCCAATCACTCGACACCCTTGATGGAAGCTTCTAGACTGTGGGGACGGGATGCTGAGTGATGGACAAGGCATCAGGGAGGGGACACAGGAATGACTCAGCATTTATGCTGTGTCAAGGGGCAGGTTTAGGGAGGAGCGACATGGGTTGAACCATAGGGGTATAGGGGGGTACAGGGATAAACTGAGGCATCCTGGACCTAGGTCCTGTGGGGAAACCCCTGGTGACCAGTCAGCAGGAGCCCCAGATGACTAGGAGTATGAGTCCACCAACAGACGGGACGACACTCAGAGCGATGCAGTTCTCAAGTGTTTATTGTAGATGAAATCAGGGCGGGAGAAGGCAGGGAAAGCACAGGGAGACCACCTCTTGAGAGGGAAGCCAACTCCGAGGGCCTGAGCTCTGAGATCTGAGTCCCGAGAGCTCTGCTCTCCAAAGGAGGGGCCAGGGGTTATTGCGGTGTGGGTTTTTCGCTCTCCCCGGCTGCACGCGGCTCTTGGGAGCCCGGCTGTGGCATAGCTTCCATGTGCTGCCGGGGTTTTCTGCCGCGGGTTCCCGGACACGGCTCCGTGTCTCGGGTGTGTGGGCTGGCCAGCCTCTGTTACCGTGCGCTAGGGATCCCGCAAAGAGGAAAGGAATTTGTCCATTTACTCCGTGCTTGGCAGGAACGGTTTATTGGTCACACATGGTGCGGTTCGATGGAAAGACGCGACTGCTCCCGGCACTCACATGGGAGAAAATGGCGCCTGGCTGCCGGCGGGATAGGGTTTTATGGAGGGGCGGGGCGAGAGGATCCACGGCCTGCCGGCCAATAGGGGCGGCTGCCGCGGCGGTGACGCCAGCAACAGCGACCAACCAGAGAGCCCCGCAGGGGCGGGCACCGAGCCGCACGCTGAGCGGGATCGTGTGGCTTGGGGTGGCCAGCACGGGGTTTCCCGGGGCCGGATGGCAGGGTGGTTACAGGAGTGGCACAGGGGTAAGAATCCGGCAGCAGGCAGCATGGGGCCAGAAACCGCGGGGGGGAACAACACAGGGGAAACGCGGGATTACAGAACTTGACTTATTTTAACATAAATTAAAAACTCTAATCTAAACCCAAACTCCGGGATGCAACATCTCCCCGCTTAATAAAATATAAAAAGAAAGCAGTGGTGTTGATTCAGTCTCTCAAGCAGTGGCCTCTTCTTCTGCTTCTTCTGCTGCTGCAACTGCGGTGACTGCTACGCAGGTGGAGAGGGCCTGGAGATGGTATGGGTGCTGGTTCTTCTTAGGGTGTTTAGGGATAGGGAAACTGGGACAACTTTATTACAAACATGGGGATTTGGGACACACACAGACTGGGGTGGCTGGAAAGTTTTCCTGGGGCTTTGGGGAAAAACATTTTTTAAGGAGATCGTAGGGTCCTTTTTCTTTTTGCGTCGCCTGCTGTTTGATGCAACCCCCCGATTGGTGGGGTCATCTGCCGCACTCAAAGGCACCCTGATGTTCTGAACTACCACCTGCACAATTGCTTGATAAATCACAGCTCCCCTTAAGGTGCCGTGGCCTGCCTTATTTTTATCTTCACGCGAGGCAGGTGCGCGTTGTTTTTTCAGGTTTTTTTTTGGGGGGAATGGGGTCTCTCTCCCCCCCTCTCCCCCCTCCCACTGTCCCTGGGGGTGCCCTGCCCAGAAATGGACACTGAACAACAAAATGTCCTCTCTGATCACCGTGGAAGCACTGGCGTCTTGCTGGAGGCTGCTTCGGACCAGCATTCTTTGGAGGCACGGCATCCAAGGCAGCAGTGTTCATGGATGCCGCTTCCAGGACAGACTTGTCCTGAACCTCCGATCCCTCTACATGCCTCTCATCTGTCGGCTCGACCCGTTCCACGGAATCTGGAAAATGCTCAGAAACCCACATCCCCCTGCTTCCCTCCCTCCTGGGTCTCCGGGATCCATGGGAATGTGGAGGCAGGGGCTCCGATTCCCCCCCCTCTCCTTTTCCCTCCCGCCCAGACATCTGGGGCCCATGGGAACTTGGAGGTAGGGGTTCCCATCCCCGCCCCTCTCCTCTTCCGCCCGGCTCTCCGGGGCCCATGGGAAGATGGGGATAGGGGTTCCCATCCTCCCTCCCCCCTCTTCCCTCCCGCCCAGATTTCCAGGACCCATGGGAAGATGGGGACAGGGTGCGGGCAACAGGACGGGGGCTGCCTCCCTCAGGCAGCAGGGTGGAGATGGCAAAGCTCTCCCCGGTGGAGGAGGGCGGAGTCGATGACTCAGCAGGGACGACATGCAAAGGACTTGAGGGAACACCCATTCGAGGGAGAACAATGGGTGAGGGGGTAACCTGACCTCCCAAGGGGGCGGCGCCCACGCCCACAGGGAGGCAGGTGGGGGTTGGGTCAAAGGCGGGGACACCGGGAACAAAGAACAGAAAGGGGTTGTGGGAAGAAGAGACCCTGCCATGTGGCCGCCCTCCATCTTGGGAAGACAAAGGGATCGACCACGTGGCCTTGGCCTCCTCAGAGGAACAAAGAAAGGGGTTTAAAGAAACAGAACTGCGTGGGGTAGCGCCGAAACTGGAATTTTCAACTGGGAAAAAGGGATTGGAAAAGGGGTTTAGGGTCGTGGCCTCAGCGAATCGACTGATCTCGCTAAGGCAGGGACGCCGGGGTGGCTTGGGGGAGCCAGGAACACGGTCCACGTTTGTGGAGCTGCCCTGTGTCTCAGATCGACGGGGTGCCCCCCCTCACCCACCCGGGTTAGGGGAAGAAGGGGTAGGAGAAGGGGATGGGGAAACAGATTCAGGGGGAGTAATAGATTTTCTGGATGGTTCTTTCCTTTCCCCAACCGAGTTTCGCGCGGGGTCTGATTTTACATCTGAGATTAACAAATGGAATTTAGGGAAGCAGTCTTCTATGGAGAGATCCCTACCGATCCCTTCTGCTAGCCTTTTTCCCACTTGCTCCCAAAATTCTGCTTTGCGCGCATCCTTGGTAGACAGACGGGGGAAAGCAAAGAACAACCACCGGACAAATTTCTTCACTAATTTTTTTGGGTAGGGGCCCTTCACCAAAAGGATTTCCTTAACTTGGGAATAAAATTCCTTTTGTTGGGCAGATAGCACGGTCCCCCATGCTTCTTCCACCCAAACCACCTCACCCCTGGGCCAGTAAAAAAGAAAAAAAAGGCAAAAAAACGCAGGCGACTCCAGCGGCTGCCGTTCGTGCTGTGTGCCGCACGTCCCAACCTCGGGAACACGGCCAGTCCTCCCCCTATTAGCTGGACACATTTCCACGACTAATACTTACCAGACTGAAGTGTCTGCAAAGGAAAGCTGCCACCAGGGTCCGGGAGTCCCGAAAAGTGTCCTTTCTGCTGCCCTCTTGGCTGCGAAAGTTTGCACTTCCTGTCCCACGCAGGACACACTGTCTGGTCCCCCGTGGGCGACGGAGACTTCACTGACGTACTTTGGAGAGCCCCTGCTCTCAGTTTCCGTCCGGCACGGAGCTGTGATCCGGCGCAGACCGCTGCCCGCTCTGGCTTGGCGGCGGCGCTCCCCCCTTGGCAGCGGCGCGGCCCCTGGCCAGCGGCGGCGGCTCGCGACGCTGTTCCTGGAGCTCCACGGTGAACCTCCGTCCACGCGATCAGCTCAGCACTGGCCTCGGCCCCACGTTCGGGCGCCAATTGCAGCGTGGGTTTTTCACTCTCCCCGGCTGCACGCGGCTCTTGGGAGCCTGGCTGTGGCATAGCTTCCACGTGCTGCCGGGGTTTGCTGCCACGGGTTCCCGGACACGGCTCCGTGTCTCGGGCGCGTGGGCTGGCCAGCCTCTGTTACCGTGCGCTAGGGACCCGGCAAAGAGGAAAGGAATTTGTCCATTTACTCCGTGCTTAGCAGGAACGGTTTATTGGTCACGTGGCGCGGTTCGATGGAAAGACGCGACCGCTCCCGGCACTCACATGGGAGAAAATGGCGCCTGTCTGCTGGCGGGATAGGGTTTTATGGAGGGGCGGGCGAGAGGATCCACGGCCTGCCGGCCAATAGGGGCGGCTGCCGCGGCGGTGACGCCAGCAACAGCGACCAACCAGAGAACCCCGCAGGGGCGGGCACCGAGCCACGGGCTGAGCAGGATCGTGTGGCCTGGGGTGGCCAGCACGGGGTTTCCCGGAGCCAGACGGCAGGGTGGTTACAGGAGCGGCACAGGGGTAAGGATCCAGCAGCGGGCAGCGTGGGGCCAGAAACCGCGGGGGGGAACAACACAGGGGAAATGCGGGATTACAGAACTTGACTTATTTTAACATAAATTAAAAACTCTAATCTAAACCCAAACTCTGGGATGCAACAGGTTATAACTGGAGGAGGGGAGGCAGGGTCAGGGTACATACGAACCAATGGGATTAGGGCCAGAGGGAGGAGTAAGGATGGTACAATCCAATGGGAGGCGGGGGAAGGAATGGTTACAGGGAAAGAAACAATTACAGAACATAGAACAGGGAACTTTCCAGAACCAGGGATGGCATAACTGTTTGACAGACATTAACTGGGGAAGGTACATCCAGTGATGGACATGGTAGAAGGCGGGAACTCTGCGACCATGCTCTTCTTCACACTACAGCAGTTTCCCATGGTATTCCTGACAGATCCCCTTCAAGACTTCCTCCCACATCTCCCCCCTTTTTATTAACTAAATAACTATTCCCCAAGGTTTTTTCTACAGTTTTCTTAAAGAGGGTTAAGGCGAGGTGAACGATAAAAATGATGAGAAGAATCCATGCGAGTCCTTTGAGTAATGAGGCTGCCCACCCGGGGATGCCCCACTGTGCAAAGATTTTGTTCATTGGGTTCATGGCTTGGGCTTCAGTCTTCAGGTCATTGATCTGTGTTTGGATTTGCTTGATGTGGGCTTGGAGCGAGGTGCTCCTTGATGATAAATTGAAGCAACATAGTCCCTCAAAGTCTTCACAGCTGTGGCCATGGGTAAGTAGCAAGAAGTCGATAGCCGTTCGGTTTTGGAGGGTAGCATGCCTGGTGGTTTCGTCGTCTGCCGAGCTGCATGGACTTGTAGCCCGTCGGCAAGAAGGCTCGGATAGCTGGATATCTGAGGGTCCTCCAGAAGAACGGGAGGGACACTCGGGTTGCTGAAATCCTGTCCGTTTATTTGAGGGAACGCAGACAACGGGGAGACAACGAGACAGAAGGGAAGCAAGCTCCGAGAGCCCAGAGAGGCAGGGTGAGGTATCTTTTAACTGCGTAAAGGTAGGAGGGTCCAGGATACAAGGGACCAACCGGGAAAGGGCTAAAGGGAGGGGAGATATAACAGTAACCAATGAGGGAAAGGGGAAGGAGTGGTCTTGGCGGGGGAACCAATGGGGAAACAGGGAACAAAGAAGATTCTGGGCTAAGGGGCAGAGTGAACCATGACTGACAGAACAGGGGGAGGATACAATTCCGTTACAAGGGGTGGGGAAGTTATATAACTGACGTCTCCTATGGCAACCCTAGGCTGCCTTCACCAACCCCTCCTCCTACATCTCCCCCATTTTTATTTATTAAATAAGCATTTCCTAATGTTTTAACAAGCATACGTTTAAACAGAAATAAAGCAAATTATATAATAAAAATTATCAGAAAAATCCAGAAAAGTCCTGTAAGAATGATGACAACCCACCCTGGGACACCCCATTGGGATAGCAGTTTATTTACGGGGTCCACAGCTGAGGTCTCTGTCTTGATGTCATTAACTTGTTCTCGGATCCGCTGGATGTTGGCTTGAAGGGATGTGCTCTTTGATGACAAGTTGAAGCAGCACATCCCCTCAAAGTCCTCACAGCTATGGCCATGGGCGAGCAGTAGAAAGTCGATAGCAGCTCTATTTTGCAGTGTGGCGCGCCTGGTGACTTCTTCGTCCGCTAGCAGGTCGGAAAGGGCAGCGGACGTGGCATTGTCCTGCTTACTAAGCCAGCACTCGAGGTGAGAAAGCTCACCGAGGGCCTTTTCTGCTGCATACCATGGTAAAAAGATGGATACAGCGACCCTCTTTGTTTTACCCCAATTATAAATTTCGGAATCACAGTTTTCATCAAATTGGTCATAGGATCTATTTTTGAATGCCAATTGATTTTCTTTCTTCCAATCTAGAATTTGGGTTTTGTTCAGTATCAGCGTAGTAAGCTGGCCAAGGCTGCAGGGGCCTCCTTTTATCTGGGAGGGAATCCCTGCCCACACCCTGTCACAGCAGATGAGAAAACCCCCCCTGGGGAGCATCCTGGGAACTGAGGAGGACTTAGATATGATGTGCAAGGTGTAGTTGCACCAATTGGCTGCAATGTATCTCCGATCGTGGGGAGATACATCGTGTCTTTCTATTTGTTGGGTACCAGCCGGGTGGAGTTTTGCCATTTGGTCCCAGTCTTCCTGGGAGGGCTGGTACCTAAATCTGACACAGTATGTTGCTTATGAGGAGCCCAATAGGTCCAATTCTTGGGGCTCCTGTGGTGCATGTGGCAGAATCCTCTTCCACTCATCCCAGGTGTCCACAGGGTTAGGCTTTTTCCCTGCATATGGGTATTCTTTTGGCGACAGGGGAATTCCTACCAGGCACGTAGATAACGGATTGTCCACACTTCCCATGGCCATGCAAAAGTTATCTTGCTGCAAGGACTTTTCCAGCGTGATCCATATGTTTTATCTCAGCTGTGGAACAATCCAGCTCCTGGCCAGTGACAGCCAGACGATGGCGATCAGGAGCATCAGAGGGTTTGAAGATGTCCTCAGGGTGGTGGTCATCCTCAGAGTCTTGTACAAAAAGAAAACATAACTTAAAATAGTAAATTCCTCTCAGTGGTTCCACCCAAACCTCCCCCGTTTTTATTTATTAAATAAGGGCAAATTAAAATTAAGGGAGAAAGGCAAGGATTGAGGGAAAGGGAAGGTTAGAGAAAGGGAAAAAACACAGGGGGTGACTGGGTGATAGGGAGTGTTGTGTCCGGTGGGGAAAAGTATCTTCTGGTGATCAGGACACGTGTCATGATGTTGGGAGGAACCATCTTTCTTCTCCTCCTCTTCCAGGCAGTGGAAGCTCCGTCAGGCGATGAGGTGTTCTCAGCAGTTTGTACCAGGGACCCGTTGTCTTGTTGAGCTGGCACATCTACGAAGGGTTTTACATATTTCCCCGTAATCTGTCTTGGTCCTCGATCTGTAGAAACACAGGCATACCCTCTCCCCTGGGTTATTAGAGGGAAAGGGCCCTGGATGGCTTTGGATTCTGGGTCTTTTATTAGCCCAGAGTTAGGAAGAGAGGGCAGAAAAAACACTCTCCTAATAAGAAAAATAAATTCTCCCAGGATGTCCCAATCCCTTTTGTCTCCCAACTCTGTGGAGAAAAACTCAAGAGGGTACCCTCTGGTTTCCGCAAGCTCGGCCACAGTCTTTGGAAACCAAAACCACCCGCCCCTCAGGGGTATACTCTGCTTTGGCTCACTTACCCTCCGAGCCCAGGTGATTGAGGATTTGGAGGATCTTATTAAGGTGCGCCGACCTGGTGTAAAGCCGATAACTGGGGACCTTTTCCTTCCTGGCTTGTCACCCCCAGGGACCTGGGTGTTCCCAGTGCTTCAAGGCCCATCCCTGGAGCCCTTGGGCGCGGCCACTATCGGTCCCTGGTGCGCTTGTCCTGGTGCGGGCGCCTTGCCTTGGCTCAGCCCGATGTGAGCCGTCCACCAAGCCGCCTCTCTTCGTGTCTGGGGTAAGTCCACCCCTCAAGGCACAGCTGGGGTGGAGAGCACGCCGGCAAGGATGATAGAGAGTCCTGGAGCCTCAATCTTCCCCGCTCGGCTCCTCTTAGGGTCTTTGGCAGAACTCGTTGATGGTTCCGGTTGCCGATGTTCTTCTTCCCCTCTTCCTCCTCAGTGAGGTGGGCGCCCCCACAGATTGGCCCGTTTATTTTAGAGGATGAAGAAGGGAACCATCCTCTGCTACCATTTGTTGCAGCGCGCCGTCACGGGGTGTGCCGGGCGGCGAGTTCTGCAATCCCAGACCGTCCCCCTGCGAGTTCTGCAATCCCAGCTGTCGGCAGGTTCGGCACAGGGACAGATAACGAAGACACGGGTCTTTGGGGAAACCAGAGTGTATTTATGGGATGGACAAGATGGAGCCCCAAGACAAGACTCAGGGAGTGAACAGAGATTTTATACAGTAACTCAGGAGGAGGGGTGCAGGAACATTAACCAATGAGGGTAAAGCTGAGGAGTGGTCTAAGGTGGGACTAAACTATTATAAACCTATCAGGAGAAGTAGGGGAGTGGAATAACACAAAGTAACAAATAGGGTGTCGAGTATAACAAAATAGACAGGGAACACTCTGGAAGGAAGGGTAGGGATAGGGAGGATTGACAAGGAACATTCTGGAGAAAAGGGGTGGGGAAAGGGAGGACTGACAACTTGGAATGGAGGGGGTTAGGGAGGACCTGGGGAAGATTGGCAGCTTGGGAGAGGAGGGGATTAAGGAGGAGAACAGGGGGCAGACATGAACTTCAAACAAAACACACTACAACATTGCATAATGGATGAAAAGTTTTGGAGGGGGGTCTTGCCATCCGGGATCTTCAGGAGCGCTTCTTTTCCTGCCATTGCATTGTCCTGCAGCAGCTCCTGCGCTAGTAGGATCTGATCCTCCGGATGGCTGAACTCCCCCTCTCCAGCAAGGGCCTCCATCACCTCATCCCCCTCTCCCACCACCTCTGAGAGATCATACTTTCACAGTAGAGGTTTCATCAGTTTTTTCCAATGAATCTCCCACAGGTTGCATTCGGTGGGAGAAAACAGTGCCTTGGCGATATATCTTAAGTCATGGGGGACTAGCAAACGTCCAGAAAAGGTTAAATCTAAAACATTTTTGAAAAATGGCGAGTTCCTGCCATAGTGTTTAGCGGCCTTCCTTAACTCCTTCACCTCAGCATAGGGAATCTGCTCCCACTTTGGCTCCCTCCCCCGCCGGAGGATGACCGGTGCCGCAAAGGTGCCCAAGTCCCGCACTAGTTCTAAATCCCCATCCTTGATTGCCTCCTCTCTGATTTTTGCCCAACCCCTCCCCGACTTGTTGGTAGGCCAGGGGCTGCCACTTTCCTCATCCTCTTCCAAGGATGAGGCAGGCTGGGTTATGGCTCGGTGCCTCTCCCTGGCCGATGGGTCCCGGAGACAGGGGACCTGGTAGGCCAAGATGGCCTGCTTCCGGCCAGGCCTACTTCTGGTTCCGGTAGTGTGGGAACTGGAAGTGGCAGGAGAGGAGGAGGTGTGTCCCGACCCACCCACCGGGGTGTGGCTTTCTGGTGGGGGGTTCCCACCCATGGGGGCTGGGCCCACTTGGGGGCTGGTCCCACCCCCAGAGGGCCCACCCAGGGTGTGGTCAGAGGGATGGAGGGGATGGGTCCCGACACCACGTTTGTCGATGCAGTGGAGTGGGAGGGACCCGACGCGAGGACAGAACTCAACGGAGGGGGAGGAGGAGGCGGGAGCAAGGTGGCGGGAATTTTCTGGGGTGAAGGAGAAGGAGGGACGCCATTTTGTGGTGGGTCCTTTTTCGCCACGAGGCAGGCGAGTCCCGTTAAATCATGTAAAGAACAGCAGGGTTTTAAACTGGGATTGGGGTCTCTGAGATGGAGGGAACAGGAGTGGTGTGTGTTGGGGTGGCCAGTCCCAACACATGAATGGGACAGGGAGGATCGGGAAGCAGCAAGGAGACGGCAGCAGCCCTGTGCCAAAGTATGGCAGGATCTGTCTCCCGATCCGCCCTTAGGGGAAAGGGGAATAGGATTGTGGGGGTTGGAACACGGGGTAGGAGAACCGGGGACCCAACTCTCCCCCTTCTTTTTTAATAAATTAAAAATTGAATGGAAAAGAGGAAAAAAACGACCCACTGAAAACTTCCCCTGAACGTGTAAATCAGAAATTTTTCTCCCAACTTTTCCCCAGAAATCAGGTAAAGAAGCATCCTCCTACGTGGTAGCAGGAAAATGCTCGAAAATAAATTTAACAAAATATTTTAACTCCCTTTTATGAAAAGAAATGTTCCCCAAAACAAGGTGGGACTTAACTTGGAGGTAAAACTCCCACTGAGCTGGAGACAGGCAATTGCCCATTATGTAACACGTCTCTCAGCTATATCACCCTCTTCGAAAGGAATAGAAAAGAAAAAGGGGAATAAAGCCTGGTCAGGCGCTGTAAAAAGCGCAGTAAACGTACCTATGTGGGATGCAGGCGAAAAAAGGGATGTCAAAGAGGGGTCCGGTGGAACTCTGCTGGTCCAACGGCTTCGCAGATGCCGCGCAGCTGGGGCTCGAAGGTCCGGCGGTTGTCAGCAGAACCAGGAGACAGAAGTCTTCCGCAAAGAAAGCATGACTGTCTCTGGAATTGGTGCCGAACGCCGCTTGTGATCCTGGAGAAGGCTGGTCGCAGATCAGGCAATCTCCAGGAGATGGTCAAGGACTGGACCTGCTGGTGTCCGGTCTGTTCAGGCGCCAATTGCCGAGCTGCGTGGGCTTGTAGCCCGTCGGCAAGAAGGCTCGGATAGCTGGATATCTGAGGGTCCTCCCTCAGAAGAACGGGAGGGACACTTGGGTTGCTGAAATCCTGTCCGTTTATTTGAGGGAACACAGATGGGGAGACAACGAGACAGAAGGGAAGCAAGCTCCGAGAGCCCACAGGGGCGGGGTGAGGGGTCTTTTAACTGCGTAAAGGTAGGAGGGTCCAGGGTACAAGGGACCAACCGGGAAAGGGCTAAAGGGAGGGGAGATATAACAGTAACCAATGAGGGAAAGGGGAAGGAGTGGTCTTGGCGGGGTGTTGTATTGTGTTTGTTATTACTATTGTCATTACCCGTGTTGTTGAGATGGTTTGCCCCTGTTGCTCCCCCACATCCCTTTGGTTCCTTCCTTATCACTCTTCCCTTAGACAACCCCTGGACTCAGCAGAACTGCTGAGTCATTCCTGTGTCCCCTCCCTGGTGCCCTGTCCATCACCCGGCGGCCCATTCCCACCACCTGGAAACTTCCATCAGGGGCGTCGAGTGATTGGATCAGGACCAGGGACCCCTCCCCTACCTCCCCTTAATAGGTTGTCATCCCTATCTGTTTCCTCGAAAGTCACTCCCTGGTTTGTCCCTATTGGTTGTTCTCCCCTTCCACTCCCCCCTTTATAAGTCGCCGCAGAGCCTTTCTTGGGGCTCTCGTCGGTCGGCTGGAGTTAGATGCTGTTGGAGCTCTTAGAGCTAACAATAAAACCTGACGTTTGCCCCCGAGGAGAGTCAGCCTCTTTTCTCTGTGGTCTCGCCATCCCGTCACTCCTCCAGAGGCACCCCTGGTAAGCCCTTCGGGGAACCCAAAGGGGGTGCCCTCTGCCGTCGCCGTGTCACCTAGCCGGGTCACTCGAGCGACCACTGAGTGGACACGACGGCAGCGGGGGAACCAATGGGGAAACAGGGAACAAAGAAGATTCTGGGCTAAGGGGCAGAGTGAACCATGACTGACAGAACAGGGGGAGGATACAATTCCGTTACAAGGGGTGGGGAAGTTATATAACTGACGTCTCCTATGGCAACCCTAGGCTGCCTTCCCCAACCCCTCCTCCTACAGTCGTCTGCCAGTAGATCGGAGAGTGCGGCGGACGTGGCGTTGGCCTGCTTGCTCAGCCAACACCCCAAGTGAGAGAGTTTGCCAAGAGCTTTTGTTGCTGAGTACCAAGGCAGGAAAATGGACGCTGCAACTCTCTTTCCTTTATTCCAGTTGTAGATTTGGGAATCATAGCTTTGATTGAATTCTGTATAAGATCTCTTTTGGCAAGCCAATTGTTTTTCCTTATTCCAATTTATGATTGGGAGTTAACATAGTCAGCTGGCCAAGGCTGCAGAGACCTCCATTGATCTTAGATGGGATCCCTGCCTACACCCTGTCACCGCAGATGAGAAAGACGCCCCTCAGGAGCACCCTGGGAAATGAAGAGGACTTGGATACGATGTTACTGGTATAATTAACACCAACTAGCCGCATTGTATTTCCTATCACGGGGAGATACATCTTTTTTGTCAATTTCATGTGAGCCAACCGGGTGGACTTTTGTTATTTCTGCCCAATTTTGTTGCGTGGGTTGATAAGAGAACCTCACACAATACATGGCTTGTGTGGAGCCCAGCAAGTCCAATTCCTGAGGCTCCTGTGGTGCATGTGGTAAAATCCTTGTCCACTCATCCCAGGTGTCTACGGAGTTGGGTCTTTTACCTGTGTATGGGTAGTTATTGGGCGACAGGGATATCCCCACCAGGCAACTGGAAAGCGGTTATCGACATTACCCATGGCTAAGCAAAAGTTGTCTTGTTGGAGGGACTTTGCAAGCGTGATCCAAACATTTTCTCTCAGTTGTGGCGCCATCCAGCTTCCAGCCATCTGGACCCATATGAAGAAAACAAGGCTAATAGCAGCAGACATCTGCGTAGATATTGTCTGCACGGTTCTGGTATAACGACAGGAAGAAAATCAGTTAATGAAGTTCTACAATGGTTCCTTGTTCCTATTTTCCCTGTCCTTTTTATAATTTTTTGTAAGGAAAGTAATAACCTAATATTAATGGGAGGGGGTAGAGGTTCGAGGGAAGTGGTAAGAGGGAAAGGGAGGGTAAATTGGAAGGGAAGGCACAGAAGGAATCATATCGTCGATGATTGAGAAGTGGTGGTGGGTGATCAAGACGCGGAAGATGAGATTAGGCGGTGTGATCTTCTTTTTCCGACGCCTCCACACGACAGAAGTGTCTAGTTGGTCGGGTTCTGGAGCGTGTTCTGGTGATGAGTTCTCTTCTAGGGTGGAGTCGAGGTATGGTTTTATGAACTTTCCGGGAATCCATTTCGGACCCTGCTCCGTAGAAACACACGCATACCCTCTCCCCCAAGTTAGCAGTGGATATGGTCCCATGATTTTTCTAGATTCAGGATCCCTGATAAGAACTGCAGGTCTTTCTTTTAGAATTGCTCAGGTGTTATTGTGAAAGTGCCTCAGTATAGCGGGGTTCGGCTCCTTCTCAGAGCAGTTAAGGTAATTATATACATACAGTGCCTTACATAATTTTTCTACAGGAGTCATTAAGAGGGTATGATTATGTTGTTGTTCTAGGAGCTTTTTGATCTCTTTCTGAGTCCGTTCTATGATGGACTGGCCGGTGGGATTATGTGGAATGCCGGTAGTATGGGCAATTCCCCATTGTTGTAGAAATTCTTGACAGTGCTTAGAAATGTAACCTGAGCCATTGTCAGTTTTTACATTCTTTGGCACACCTAGGGTGGCGAAAGCCATATAAAAATGTTTGATGATATCTTTTGCCTTTTCCCCGGTGTGAAGGGAGGTGAACACCACTCCAGAAAAAGTGTCAGTGGATATGTGGATGTATTTTAAGCACCCAAATGGCGCTAAATGTGTGACATCTGTTTGCCACAACTCTAAAGCCCCTAGTCCTCGGGGGTTAACCCCCGTCGCCACAGATGGGAGGGCAAAAGACTGGCAATTAGGGCATGTGGCAACAATAGCTCTTGCCTGTTCTCTCAGTAGTTTAAATTGGCACAAGAGCGCTGGTGCATTTTGATGGTAAAAGGCATGGCTAAGCCGTGCCTGCTGGAAAACATCAGGTAGGTTCAGTGTGGTTGGTAACATTTGTGCTGCCATGGCCAAGAAACCTGCTCTCCGATTGCCCTCGGCGATGAAACCTGGTAAATCCGTGTGTGACCGGATGTGCATCGCATGGTAGGGTTGCTCTCTGTGGGAGATTAGCCAAATTAATTCTGAGAGCAAGCCAAATAAATTTTTATTGTTGACATCTTTTAGCAGAGCATGTTCTGCTCTTTCTACTATCCCGGCGACATAGACCGAATGGGTAACCAAATTAAAAGGCTGTCGGAATTTTTTGAACGTTCTCACAACCGCAGGAAGTCCTGCGATCTGGGGGGAACCCTTAACTATCTGGATGTCAGACTCCCACTTCTGACTATCTGGGTCCTTCCAGGTGATCACTGATTTATGGGACTGACCTGACCCATCAGTGAACACTGGGAGAGCGTTTTTAATAGGAGTTTTACTTGACCACATTTTTGGGGCCAGGTGTAGTGAATCCTTGAATAGCTTGTGTTTTGGATAATGAATTGAAATTTGTCTGGGATAGCTATCGAGTGCAATTTGAATGTTTTCATTTGTTTGTAGTATAGAATCCATGCGTACCAGGCAGGCACGCGTACCAGGTCCTCATCAGGGAACATGATATGTACGGAGCTGGTGAGGACCTGATGCAGACCTTGGTTTAAGCAGTTTGTTCTGCAGAAGTGGCGGAGGCCGTCCTCATGGCTGCGCCAGTCCGCAGAAATGTGCCGGGTGGGCAATGGTTCTCCTGGATGGTAGGGAGACCTGGATGCTGTGATGGGCCACTTGTTGTCCTCGCGCGGCCCCTCGTCGCGCTCCGCTGCCTGTTTCCCAGTCGGTTTTGCCGGAGATGGTAAGGGTTCCTGTAATGCGATCTTGGATACTGAATGTTAATTGGGAAGGGATGCTCGACCTGCCAATGTGGACAGTCCGTCTGCATGTGACCTAGTTGGCCGCAGGTAAAACATCTGATGTTACTAAGATTTATCACTGCCTCCCCACTCCTTTACTGACCACCAGCGCCACCGTATGTTCTATCGATGCGGCTTTCAAGCATGCCTCGACCATCTGAGTGATGGTGGGCTCAGGGTCTTGTGGCAATGCCTGAAGCACTTTCTTAGTCTCTGTATTGGCGTTAGACATGGCCATTTTGCGAAGCAGTTCGTCTCTGGCTTCAACGTTATCAAATTGTCTTTCTATAGCTTCCCTTAGTCTGTCGATAAATTTGATAAAAGTCTCTTCTGGGCCTTGTAGAATTGACGCAAAGCTTTGGAGAGGGGTATTTCCATCAGGGATCTTAAGAAGCACTGCTTTGGCAGCGTCCCTGATCTCATCCAAGAGCATGTTGGGTAATAGAATCTGGTCTTCTGGACAGCTGAACTCTCCCTCTCCTGCAAGGGCGTCAACTCCTTCAGCCCCTTCTCCTAGTAATGTGGATAGTTCATATTTTTTGAGAAGCAGTTTTAGAAGCTTCTTCCAATGGATCTCCCATAGAAGGAGTTCCGTAGGAGAAAAGAAGGCTTTAGCTATATAGCGTAAGTCGTGTTGAATCAGCATGTGGCCCGCAAACGTAAGGTCCAAAACATTCTTAAAAAATGGCGAATTGTGCCCATAGTCTTTTGTGGCTTTCCGCAGTTCCTTGACCCCAGCGTAAGGCAGCTGTTCCCACCGAGGTTCCTTCCCCCTTGTTAAAATGACCGGTGCTGCAAACGTCCCTAGATCTCCAGCGAGATCCAGGTCCCCATCCCGAATGGCCTCCTCCCTGATCCGGGCTCAGCCCCCTCTGGACGTGGTGGTAGGCCGGGGTTCATCACTGTCTTCATCCTCATCAGAGGATGAAGCAGGACGGGCTAGGGTATGGAGCCTCTCCTTGACCGGTGGGTCTCGGTGACAGGAGACCCAGCAGGCCAAGATGGCCTGCTTCCGGCAAGGCCTGCTTCTGGTTCCGGTGACGTGGGAACCGGAAGGGAGAGGGGAGGGGAGGGGAGGGGAGGGGAGGGGAGGGGAGGGGAGGGGAGGGGAGGGGGAGGGGAGGGGAGGGGAGGGGAGGGGAGGAGAGGAGAGGAGAGGAGAGGAGAGGAGAGGAGAGGAGAGGAGAGGAGAGGAGAGGAGAGGAGAGGAGAGGAGAGGAGAGGAGAGGAGAGGAGAGGAGAGGAGAGGAGAGGAGAGGAGAGGAGAGGAGAGGAGAGGAGAGGAGAGGAGAGGAGAGGAGAGGAGAGGAGAGGAGAGGAGAGGAGAGGAGAGGAGAGGAGAGGAGAGGAGAGGAGGTGTGGCCCAACCCGCCCCCGGGGGTGTGGCCTTCCAGTGGGCCTGTCCCACCCACCAGGGGCCCACCCAGGGGTGTGGTCTGGGAGGTAGGAGGGGAGGGTCCCGACAACACGGAAGTCGACGCTGTATTGGAGGAGGGACCTGACGCAGGGGCGGCACCCAACGGGGGAGGGAGTGATGGTGAAGTGGCGGGAACCCGAGGGGACACTGAGGGAGGGAAGGCGCCATTTTGTTTTGTTTGACGATCGCCCGTGTGGCCGTCGCCATTTTGTGCCATCTGCACCTTGTAATCACTATTTGAACAACCGGGATTGAAACTGGGATCAGGGGTTCTTGGAGTGAGGGAATTGGTAAGGTTCGTACTGGTGTGGCCAGTCCCAGGACGAGGAGAGGACAGAGTGGGATGAGAAGCGGCAGGGAGACGACAGCAACCCTGTGCCACTTGGCAGGATCTGTCTCCCAACCCGCTCTTAGGGGAAGTGGGGTAAGGATTGGGGAGGGAGGAACAAGGGGTAGGAGAACCGGTGACCCAATTCTTCTTTTCTGATTTAAATAACTTAAAGATTGAATTATATATAGGAAAAAAAGGTCCAACCCGAAAATTCCCCTTTACTTGTAAATCATAAATATGTTTCCCAACTCTTCCCCAGAATAAAACAGAAGAGGCATCTCTCCAAGTTACGTCAGGGAAATGGTCAAAAACAAAATTAACAAAAGCTTTTAAATCCCTCTTTTTAAAAGAAACATCTCCCAGAACGAGGGCAGACTTAACTTGGAGATAAAAATCCCGTCTAACCAGAGAAAGACGGTTACCCATTATCTCTCGACAGAGATTCCCCCCCCCCCCGAAGCAAATGGAGAAAGAAAAAAGAAGAGCCTGAGTCAGATGCTGCGAGGAGCAGCAGGCAGCCGCACTGCAAACTCACCACCAGAAGGACGCAGGCAAAAAGAAAGGTGCTCCGAATGGGTGGTGGATCTCTGCTGGTCCCGGAGATTCTAAAGCTTCCCCTGAAGCTGAGGATTGGAAGTCTGCGGGTTATCAGCAGGTCCAGAGACAGCAGTCTTCCAAGATGAAAGTGCAGCCGCCCTGGAAACTGATGCCGAACAACGCTTAAAATCCTCAGGAAGCTGGGTCACAGATCCGAGAGTCCTTCGGAGACGTTCAGGGCTGAACAAGCAGGTGTTCAGCCTGTTCGGGCACCAGTTGAGGCATCCTGGACCTTGGTCCTGTGGGGAAACCCGCTGGTGGCCGGTCGACAGGAGCCACGATAACTAGGAGGATGGATCCACCAATAGACGGGACGACACCCAGAGCGCTGCAGTTCTCAAGGGTTTATTGCAGGTACAACAAGGGCAGAAGGAGGCAGGGAAAGGCAGGAGAGATGCAGGGAGACCACCTCTTGAGAGGGGAGCTAACTCTGAGGGCCCCCTCCAGAGGAGGGGTCGGGGATTATATCCGAGGAAGGGGAGGTGGGGTCAGGGTACATATGGACCAGTAGGATGGGGGCCCATGGGAGGAGTAAGGATGGGACAATCCAATGGGAGACAGGGGAAGGAGTGGTTACAGGGAAAGAACCAATTACAGAACATAGAACAAGGAACTTTCCAGAACTGGGGTTGGCATAACTGTTTGATAGGCATAAACTGGGGAGGGTGCATCTAGTGATGGACATGGAAAAGGTGGGAACTCTGATACAATGCTCCTCTTTAAACTACAGCAGTTTCCCATGGCATCCCTGACAGATCCCCTCCAGGACCACCTCCCACAGCGCTGGGTGGTTAGCCGCAGCCAGAGGTATGGCCAGAGGCACCCTGCCCACAACAGTAAAAAGCTTTATATATTCTTGGTAAGCCAACCCCCACATTCATACATATTCCACTCTTCCAACACTGCTTCTCCTTCATCCCATCTTCCCAGTGCTTGTGCAGTCCTTCTTGCTTCGACTCCCCACAATGGTCAAAGATCAGCATTACAACTTACATCATTAACACAATAATCATATTAGAAAAACTCCAAATCTTAACAAAGCTTCTTTTAACATTATAACGCACGCCTGTACCATACCACCTGTTTATAACAACAGTAAATGGAGACTAACTGGGAATCTGTCCCAAAATCACGCAACTGCTCTAAAACAAACAATTGCAGTCACTGCCAAACAAAACTCGATAATCTTGTTTTCTTCTCTTACATGAACATAGCAAAGGGACATGGTGCTGCTGGAGACAGAAGAAAGCACCAAACCAGTGCTCCATAATGTGACATTGTCAGTGCTCCAATTTCTAGACCACAGTCATCTGCTCTATTCAGTAATACCACAAGGCAAAGAAATGTATGTTTCCTCTCTTTAAGCAATTGGCTACCAAGCCTGTAGCTTAACTGATTAAAAAATATCTGAGCACTAATCCTGTGGTGTTGAAATACTCTTTATTTGATATTGTTTTATTTTTATATTTATTATTCTATTATTTTTATTAAAATGTATTATGTTTATTTTATTTTCTGAGAGTGTTTTAAGAGGAAATACCTATTAGAACAGATGAAGTAGGTAACTAATGGGATCAATAACTTGGAAAAATAATATTTAAAATACTTTTAAGTGTTTTTACCAAAAGATTTTCATAAATCACTGTTCATGCATCCCTTTACCCAATCAGCTCTCTGATCATGTGGCATCCATGCACCTCCCCAGCCAGTCACTGCCTCATGCATGAGGTAAGCACATGCCAGCCATATAACCTGATGTCTGGTTACAGGACCTGGTTTGTACCTGGCTGTTAGTTGAACCTTTCCCAGAGTGTTTTCTGTTGAGCTAAAGTGAACAGGATTTCTTGCCTCCCACAGTCAGGAAAGAAATTAAGCCAAACGAGGCAAGCATTGTATCTGAGAACCATTTATTAATAATGAAAAAATAAAATAAAAAGGAGTTATCATACTAAAGAGGGCTAGAAAAGACAGAGAAAGAGGAAGAAAAATGGGAGGGAGAGAGAGGGAAGACAGAGGGAAAAGGAGGGCTTTATCACCAGGGGCTGGGAAGTGCTCTTGACATCCACAAGGCGGGGGTTGTGCATGCTGCCTGCCTGGGAACTACTGCTGTGGTGACAGGCGACTGGACACAAGGCGAGGGAGCGCTCGGGCAGGAGGTCCAGAAGCCTGGACAGGGTCTCATGGTGGTGGTCAGGCTCAGGATCACGGTGGTGGTCAGGCTCAGGATCATGGTGGTGGTCAGGCTCAGGATCATGGTGGTGGTCAGGCTCAGAGGTGGGCAGGGCTGGATGCAGGGAACTCGGGCAGGGACACAGAGATGAAGCAGGCAGGCTGTAGGTCAGGGACACAGTGAGGCAGGACAGAGGCAAGCACAAGCAAGAGCCAGTGAGGGCAGGAGAGCCAAAAGGTAGACTGGGGCCAGGGCAAAAATGTAAGACTCAAAAGCCCCGAGAGCTTGTGACACTGTTACTTTTTATGCCCCTGGCTCCACCCAAAGTCCACCTGACCAATCCAATGTCCAACTGCAGTCCATTGGTAGAGACATTTTGCCACTGATTGCAGAATGTTTCTGGAGGGTTCAGTATCATTGATGTTCCCCTGCTGACTGCCTGTCCCATGTAAGATATGAACTGGTTGCCAGGCAAAGTCTCCCCAGAGTCAAGGTTTTCCTCCATCTTCTCCTAGCTGCCTCCTTGACATGGCACATGTGCAGCTGCTCCCCCACAGGCCTCTGACAACCAGGGTTGAGACAAATCAAAAGTAAATTGGCTCCTTACATCATCCTTTTAAATAAATCCATTAGAAGTATACAGAACTGTTTTATTCTGCCTGTCGGCAGTGTGGGTCATGCGTTCTGAAGAGACAATTAACCTGAAGTGAGAAATTTGCAAGCACCAAGGTATTGCACTGAAAAGTAAAACCAAGGTCTTTTCACCTTATTATGTAAGACACTATAAAACCTTCAGTTTCTTGCTAGAGAGAGAGAATTTCCAGAGCAGAGATTAAAAGATAGGATGAAATTAATAGAAATGCTGAAATGTGGGGTTTTCTTTTTCTTCTTCCTTTCCTTTCCTTTTCCTGCTAGGATCTCACTGAGTGCATACAGTTCTACTGAGGGCCCATGTGGTGGCACTGTTTGCTGAAATCTTTATTTCACAGACTGAAGGACAAATCCTACAGGGAGGAAAAGAGAAGGAAAAGGACAAATCTCACTAATGGAGCTTTTCATGTTGCAGTGGTCAAGTGACATGGTCAACTCTCACTTTTATGTGCCTGTACCATCATGTTCTTTTCAGTCCCATCCCCAGGATTCCTGCACAGGGAATATTGATATTTTTATTTCTCCCCCTTTTTTTTTTTTTTTTTTTTTCCTTTTTTCAGTTATGTCAAATACCAGAGAATAGAAAAATATCAATTTTTAGATAAATGCCCAAGTGTGGGATAATATATATATATAATATAGATCAATATTATATGTATTTATATTTATATATATATATATATATATATATATAACAGATATATGTGTATATGTTACATATTCTTTTTTTTTTCCCAATCAGAAATATGGTAACACGGAGCCAGTTAAACTTATTAACATTCCTGAATAGGGACTCGGAAACTTGAAATGCAGATGTTCTGAGCACATAGCTTGGAATCTCTTATTTATTAGTTCCTATTTTATACCTTAAAAAACATTCAGTATGCTCTTACTTGAACTGCTTGTGAACAAACTTCTAGTCTTTCACGCTTTATGCAATAATTAAGAGTTAATATATCCCCTTTTCTTGGAGGGAATACAACCCTTTAAAGTCACTGGTATTACTGAAATTTAATGGCATCACTTGAGATAGCTGGTGGAGAGATTCAGGTGCCTAAACAGACATGTCCAGGGTCTTTAGATGCCATGGGGTATCCAAGACACTGCTCTGGGAAAGACACAAGAAATCTTGGGCACCCAGAGTCCCATTGGAAAGCCTATGGGCAGCAAGTGGGAAAACACATGGGATTATTTCTGAGTGCTACAAGACCTTTGTAAAGTCAGGATGCCTCAGCCTTTGAGGGAAAGGATTCAAAGCTCACATCTGTGACTCTGGGATAGGAGCTCCTTCTAGCCCTCCCTTCCAGGATGTATTCTCCTGTCCATTAGTTTGGTGCTGCCTTTAGAGTTCTTAGGACCCCATGTCTCAGGGGAGGAAAGAGTGGTAGGAGTTTTCTGCTATTTTATTTAATAAAATTATTACAGCCAAAGTCAGAACAGGGGAGGGCAGGAGCTGTGAGGAAGGGACAAGAAAGAAGGATGGAGACCTCCTTTTCTGGCAGCAATAACCCATTATGGTATTTTGTACTATTTAAATCAGCATCTCTTTTTTTTTTTTTTTTTTTTTTTCTCAGAGAGCTTTGGTGCTCTCTCCAGAAGGTCAACTGGTTGTTTCCAGGCCCCAAGCCACCATCTCTTCCCCAGATGTGATGTGGGAGGATATTTGTCATCTCCCTCATCATGGCTTATACCCCTGTGGATCTGCTCACTAGACTTTGTGGTGCTGGGTTAAGTCATGGGGATTTTGAAGATGGGGTTCAGCTGCTTTTACGTGAAAAGTGTCCCACAACAAAAACTGCAGTTAGGTACATTGGGACATTTCTGAAAGCATCAGCAAACTTTGGGCACCCAACTCCAGATAAACACTTGTGAAAGTCTTGCTATAGTCCCTTTTCAGAAAGAGACGTGATAGCTCAGCCTATCCTACCGGTCTTACTTCCAGTAAGTAAATCCTCCCAGTTAAGTAGGAATAGATGTCATTTGTGGTCGTTGTGAAAGTTTGACTGAGTTTAGGATCCCCTTCCTAATCAAGCCATTAACTTTAAAGATGAAGCAGAGAAGAACACAATGTAACAGCAATAAAATAATTACGGTTGGAAACAAGTCTTTGTTGCTGTCTGGGAATTTGCAGAGGAAACCTGAGTTTTGACACGCACTGTTATTGTCATGCTGCATTGATATTCAGACTGATGGTTGCTCAATGAATCTCTCTCTTCTTCTTCCAGTATAATGTGAGACGAATTTGCACAAGATGAGAATATTTACATGTTCAAAATGCAGACTTCCAACCTGATACTGTAAGAAAGGAAGTTTGTAATTGAAAATTAATTCATACTGGAAAGTGTAGTCAATAGACAATTACTGAGATACAGCTTGTGTTTATTGCTTGAGAAATTTTACACAAGATTTATAACAACTAAAACCAATTACCTTTACATGTAAAGAACAGTCTAAAAAGATGAAACTTAATTAATGTAGAAGCCTTCAAACATTCTTTATCTCTTGCAAATAATCACCAACCAAACAGTAATTAAAAAAAAAAAAAGGATGTGAAAGTCAGCATGTTATTTGTGTTGTAAAAGATTACAGAAAAATCCCCATATTGTACACAATTCTTGTCCTATTAGTTTTGCTGAAGTGTGGCACAACCATTTTACTCCAGAAGAGTAGGAGGTGAAAATCAGATACAATATTTGTGAAATTGAAGGCAAGTAAGTACAATTTTTTATTAAAGTATTCCGGTGCACTGCTGCCTCTTCCATCCTCTGTACCTGCTCTCTAGACCCCTCTGAAAACCCCAGAAACATGGGAGTTGCATTCTTCATGCAGAGACTTCAGAAGGAGCTTCACTGGATGTACTAATTCACATTTGTGGGAAAAAGTATTTAACTCTTGACCCAAATAAGAATAAATATTCTGTTCAGAGCTCTGACAAGAAATTCCTTATGACATCAAAACGGGATTCATACAAGAGGCCACTCTTCAACCACTTTTTCCCCACCTGTAGTCATGTTCATTAAAAAAATTAAAGTATTAAAAATACTTCCTTGGGACAAGTTACAGCGGAGAAAATTTTCTTACTCTTGGAAAATTTTTATCTGAAGTGCTGTGTCCAGATCTCGTCCCATCAGGACAAGAGAAAGATGGAGCTCCTGGAGCAGGTCCAGCAGAGGCTACAAAGATGAGGAAGGGCCTGGAGCATCTCCCTGCTGAGGAAAGTTTGAGGGAGCTGGGGCTGCTCAGCCTGGAGAGGAGCCCCAGCTGAGAGAGAACCCCATCCCTGTCTGTCCCTGTGTGCAGGGAGGGCCAGAACAGGGCCCAGGCTCTGCTCAGGGCACCCAGCAATGGCACCAGAGGAACGAGCAGGGACTGAGCCCAGGGAGTTCCACCTGGACATGAGGAAGAACTGTCCTGGACAGTGACCCAGCACTGGGACAGATGGTGCAGAGAGGGGATGGAGTCTCCCTCACCGGAGATATCCCAGATGCCTGTGGACACAATCCCGTGCCCTGTGCTCTGGGATGGCCCTGCTGGAGCAAGGAGGTAGGACCAGATCATCCACTGTGGTCCCTTCCAGCCTTAACTGATTCTGGAATTCTGTGAGATACTGAATGCATTGCATTTCAAAATGCAATTTCAATACTTTTCCATCTACCAAGAGTTTTTTTTTTTTTTTTTTAAATCTCAAAGACAAAGGATCTTAAAGACATAAAGCCAAAGAAGTCAGATCAATCAGAAGTCTCAACACCAATTATAGAAGATGGTTCAGAATGTGCACACCACCTCAGCATAGCCGGAGCCCGAGTGCCACTGCGCACCAGAACCCGGGCTAGCTCTGTTTTGCTCCGGTGGAGCAGCGAGTGTGGGGAACTGCCTTGGCTGGGGTGAAGCCACAGGCAGAACCTTAGAGCCAGCAATGCTCCACACAGAGAGGCGGTGTTCCTCAGCAGGTGGCCAGGGACTGAGCAAAGAAGGAAGAGGAGGCTCTCCAGCCATGACAGTCTAACCAGTTTATTGAAATCAAAGGGATCAGAATGCAGAGAGCCCCAAGCAGCTCTGTGCATGGGGTTTTAAGGCATAGCAAAATAGGGCGTGGACACAAAATGATAACCAGTAAGGTTGCATTAGAGGTGGAGTTCAGGGGCAGATACCAACCAGGATAGGGGGAGGAAGAAAATTTTGGCTGAGGATTGGTCCAGGCACTGAGTGGCAGAGAATGTTCTGGAAGAAGGGGCAGGGCTGCCTTGACAGGCAGGGAAGGGTCTGGAATAAAGGGAGGGCATACCTTGAGGGACAGATGGAAAGAAGGGCACAATTTAGGGAGAAACTAATTTGGGGAAAACATAGGGGGATAACAGAACAAACCATTTAACAATGACTTAAATAAATAAACACAAACCACTGCACCTGAGGGCATTGGCCAAATTGGAATAGTATTGAAGAATGGAAAGGTGAAGCCTCTTTCTTCAGAGTCCTGCACTATTTGTTGTCCACACATCCAGAAACAAATGCCTTCTGGGTTCAGGTCTTGAAAGATGCTTTCCCTAGACTTTGTTTCTGGGAATTGCCATTTTGATTCAGATTTTGGGGGAAGTTTGAGTCTTTAATATTTTTTTTCCTTTGTTTTGTGACTCCCATACTGAACAGATCTTGGTAAGGTAACTGACGAGCCTTTGATATTAGTGCTATTTTTTTTTCCTTTCCTCTGTGAAAGACAATCGTTTAAACACTCAATGACTGAAATGCCTACTTCTAACTGTGATGTGGGATCAAGATAAAATGTGTAAGACATGTGCAATGGTCTGTAGAAGTCAGATAGGATAAAGAAATTATTTCTTTTCTTTCCCATTTAAAATCAGTGAAATTCAACCTGTTGAATTTGGTCTTTTGGTGAGTTAATATTTTTGTAATATTTTCTTCTCTTTCTAAAAATCTGAACAAAGCATCCAAAAAAAGGAGGGTGAAAATTTTGTTCTCTTCCTAATTGCAATGACCACAATTAACTTTCTATATGCATTTTGCTATATTTTTTTCCTTTTATTTTTTTTTTAAGAGGACCAATGTGTGAATAAGTGGATTTTGCCTCTTGCTTAAGAAGATGAAGATCTCCTGTCTGAAACCCTGTGAGTAAAACGTGGTCATCGGAGGGGAGTTTTGCCTCCAGGCACAGGGAAGATAAACAATGAGTATTGCAGTAATTTTCACCCTGGAGTGCAAAGAAGCTGCAAATTAGTTATAGAGAGAGAAGTAAGTGTTTTGAGTGGAAATTTTCCACTGATCTTCTCTCTTAAAATTATTTATGAGTTTAAAGAATAATTAGAATGGGAGGAAAAAAAGCCACAAGATTTATTGATCTGTTGTTATTCTAGAGCTTGGGGTTTGTGCTGCTTTTTCCAGAGCTGCAGCAATTTTAGGGTTTATTTTAGGTGCTGGGAAGGCACCTAAATCTTTAACACCTGCACCAAAATAGAATTTAGTGCTGAAGTGACCCAGGAGATGGAAAAAATATGCTGAGGGGAAGTGTAATCTCCTGTGATTGTTTTCCATGTGAAATGTGTGAAAAGTGCAGAGCTCTCCTGTGGAAGTCACTCTTCCCCTTTCTCCTGTGCAAGCAGGGAATCAGGATCTGATGGCAGGACAGATTTGGTGCTTTGTGAGCAGTTTTGGGCACAAAAGACAAAACGTGTGCATGGGCTATTATGCACAGACCTCCTGGGTGGCTTCTCAGCGCTTGATTACACTTTAATTATTTTTGTAATGCGAAAGTGAGCCTACTCTCCTGAGGAGAAAGAACTGCTTCTATTAATCTATCAGGTTATAGCAGGGGATCAGCAATTAGCTGTGTGCTTTCTATTCTGCTATAATTATTAATAATGAGCGGCCTACAGGAGCCTTGTTTTCCACAGCAAATCCCATTCCATCCAGCAGTCAGATGGGTTGTTTTGGTCACGGTTTGAGAGACGGATCCAAGGGAGTGTGAGCTGTGCTGAACTGAACAGAGCCTGGGCAGGCAGTTCTGGCTGGTGCATCCCCTGTGACGTGGTGGCACCAACAGCACCAGTCCTGGGAACGGCACAGACAGGTTCAGGGGAAGCTGCCAGCAGAACACAGCCCACAGCCTGATGCAGGAGCTTCCTTCCTCAATTTCTGTCGCTGCTATTAGCAGCACAGATGGTCTCTCCAGCAGTTAAAGGTACCTCCACTGAGAGCATTTTGGGGGTGGATCGTAAGTGCTGGTCCTGTTACTCCCCAGTCATATGCCAACAGAGAATTGTGGGGGTGGATGATATGCTGAAGGTTGGACTCGATGATATTGGATGTTTTTTTTCCAACCTCAGTGATTCTGTGATAGGTACTCCTATTACAGCACCATATTTCAAGATATCAATGACCTGCCCAAAATTTATTCAGCCTCATTTCCAGCCCAGATATCTATAGCCATGTCTCAAAACAATCTCAGGGAAAACAATTAATAAATATTTCTCTTTTTTTAATAGGCAAAACCCATTCTTTTCACTGTTTTACTGAAAACATGCAATTACCCAGAATTTCTCCAAGAGAGGCTGAAGTGCCACTGGGCAAGTAACTGCAGTATCAGAAATTGTATATGTTGGGTCTGAAAAATGCTACGTGGGCAAAAGATTTTTTGGAAACCATATTTTTGACACCTCCATTTGGCTGGAACATACCCTATAGTAATTTTCCCTTTCTCAACTGTTGCTTGGTGTGAAAATTTAATTTGTGGGAAAGAAAAAGTATATATGACTAAATAACATACACATACAGAACAGACTGTGAAATTAATCCTCAGTTCTAACTTATCTGAATTTTCCAGATCTTGATACTGCAGTCTGATTTTTTCTTCTAAGTGTTTTTGGCAAGTGTTTCTGGACCAAGTAACTTCCCAGCAAAAGGGAGAATTTAATAACTGTAATTTTATTAAGGAGTCCTGCTTCTATTTGATAACTTCTGCTAGGAAAAGAGCTTTACAAGATTAGTGTCCCTCTGAGCAATTAAGTAGCAGGGTCCCCTAATCTCTGAAGTCATACACAAAAGAAGTAGAGTAGTAGATTTTGCTTCTCTGGGATCGTAACAATTATTTATTGCTTTTAATAAGTCTGAGTTTTCTTGGATCTGTCAGAATATCCTTTTGTACTAGTGTAAACGGGAGTAATTCTAACAGTCCATGGTGCTGATAAGGTGAAATCAGAATTATGACCGATCTATTTTTAATTTCTTGCATCGTGAAAGAAAAAGAGAGCATAGAACAACTCAATGAAGGTTCAAACCCTGTGGATTTCTAGCTCTTTCATAAAAAATGTTATTTTAAAAGTTTCAGCTTTATAGAGCTTCTCTCAATTTTCCCCTATAGAGCAGGTTTATAGTGAACTGGCTCTATCCAAAGTATTTTAGGGCAGAAAAGCACTCACATTGATCTTCTTTCATGGTTTTGTTTTGATTTTGGTGCAGCTGGGACCTGGAGGGTGGGAAGAACCTGCCAAGGCTGTTTCCCCTCACACAAGTCAAGCAGGATATTCCTGAGGAGATGGAATATGTAATGTGCTGCTTCAGTAGCTTTTCATATGCTGCTGCATTTTGTCAGGAGGGTCATATCCCAACACGTGACAGCCAGTCACTTTAATAATTCCTGGAAAAATAAATAGGAACAAAAGTAGTGGGAATAATGGAGCTAGTCACGAATACTCCTCTCCATGTTCTCAAGCAAGCAGGGGGACTCCAGCTCTGTGGGTTTTTGGCCCTGGGAAGTTGCATCACTATTTGTCAAGTTTGCTTGATGGAGGTGCTTCATCACCTGCCTTGCCTGGGTTGGAAAGGTGCTGGCAGGTGGGTTTCAGCTCAGTTGTGTTTACTTTTGGAGCCACTCCATGTGTAACAAAACTGTGTGTACACAGTTATTTTGTATTTGCGTGTGTTTATAATATACATAGGTAGGAGGAATAATTTCATAGAGTCAACAACAGCCTATTATTCTCTACTTCACTGTCCTTTCTGTGCTACCTGTCTTTTATACACAATGATTTTCTGTGGATTTTCTTAGATTTCTGGAGCTTTTTCAAAGCATTCCCCAGCTCCTGGAAACTTTCCCCCAAAACCCAACACTCTGGATGAACGCAGGCTGTCATGGAAGAGTAGATATGTTTGAAAACACATTTTCACAGCCATCACAATAAATTACTTTCATGATGCAGCCTTCAAAATTTGTGAGTTTTTCATGTAGGACACCTGGGTAATACCTGAATGCAAGGAATGTCCTCCCATGCAAAGTGTGTACTCCTGGAAGCTTCATGCAGAAGCACAGGTTTCTAAAAGAATTCAGTAAAGGACAGAAGCACTAGGCTATCAGGGAGAGGAGATTTCTCACTGAATAACCCCTCCCGCTCTGGCCTCTCAGTTCTGAATCTCAAGAGAAAGATACTCTGCACCCCGCTCCTTCCAAACAACCCCACGGCAAATTGTTAAAAAAAAAAAAAAAGTGTGAATTGGAATTCAAAACTGCACTGAACACTAAAAATCCCGTATTCCGGAAAAACAGTGATGTGAGGTGTGCTTTGTTTTCCTCTTTCCTTTTGCAAGCTCCTGCCTGTCCTAAAGGTGATGAATCGCCTGGCTCTGCTTTTCCCTGTTGAAGATTATCACCTTATTCCCTGTGAACACTAACTTTTGCTGTACAGATACCAGCGGCATTTTCCCTCAGATGATTTAACTGCTTACCATATCAAGTGTAACGCAGAACAGTTGTTCTCCACCCAAATTTAACCTAGTGACAGGTGCTGCTTCTCTTCAAGAGAAGAGCTTGTGTGTCAAAAAGCTTGGCTATTTCTCCATGCATAGCAGATATTACCATTCCCTGAGCCCTCAATAGTCCTTAAAAACACAGAAGAGCTCTAGGACCATTCTTCCATTCTTAATGCCTTGAGGATTATGGCAAGCATTTTAAATGCAATTATTTGATACAGTGATTTCAAATAAATAAATTACCTTTCCCTCTTTCAGTCTGGGATGAAAGCTTGATGAAGAGAACAAAGAATTTTTTATTTCAAGGTGGCTCTGCTGACCCCACTGGGAGTGCTGGAACACGGGTCTGTGAAGTTGAACAGTTAAATATTGCCTGGGGCATAGCAGACAGTGGATGTGACTCATCCCATGTCAGGACTGGCCTGGCCTTTCCTGTTTGCACAAAGAATGAACTCACTGTCCACTGCAAATATTCTCTTTCCAGCACAGATTCTCTATGTGCTATTTGCACTAGGAAGGGAATTTTTAGGTTGCCTTTTTATTAGATTTTTCTTCACTAAAGGCAAATGATGGTAGGCAGAGCTCTGCAGACGGTGAGGTGAAGAAGGACACACAATTGATTACTCCTGAGACCATCAAAGGAAAAGGATCATCCCATTGTCCGACCTCTGAATCTCACCAAAGGGACCTCTGAATCTCACCAAAGGGAGACAACCAATAAATTGTCCCCAAAAACATTTCTGATTAAATGTTACAGAGTCCTGTGCGGCCTTGTGCTGCCTGCATGAATACAGGGTGTGTGGGGAAGAGAGTTGGGGAAGTGAGTAGAACTTATTTGTGGGGGCATATTTTAACTAATTGTGAGCATGATTAACTAATTAGGTGATATGGGGACGGACAAAAGGTGAAGAAAACTGTGCCCACAATGTCCCACCCATCCTAGAGAGGAATTTGCCTCCGCGTTTAAGTTTGCCAAAAGGTTTATGTGAGGCTGTGTGCTGTGATTTCCATCAAGTTTAATGGTGTTTAAAATGTAACTGCTCCAACAGCAGGATGCTGCTTGGTGAATTTTATGCTGAAGGTTTCCATTAAATCCTTATAAACAGAGATATCTGCAATTGCTGCAACTGTTTTTCATGCTCACAGCTTAAATACCAGCAAGATTAAAAGTGCTGTAGAACTGAAAAAATACACGTGGGCTCATTCAGCTCTCTGGAGAGAGGGCTGGTCCAAGCTCCATGAAAGCACATGGAAAATTCAGTTTCAGGCCCTGGTGATGTAGAAGTAGGTTGGAATCACAGAATGAGTCACAGAATCACAGAATCATAGAATCACATAATCACAGAATCAGAATCACAGAATTGTTTGGTTTGGGAGGCACCTTAGAAATCATCTCATTCCAATCCCTGCCCTGGACAGGGACACCTTCCACTAGACTAGGCTGGTAAGAGCCCCATCCAACTTTTCAGAGGATTTCAGAGGATTCTGACCTGTATTAACAAATGAAATTAGACTTGAGGCCAGTGCTAGCCTAATCAATCAATTTTGATGGGGTTTGAGATTCCGATTGTGAGCCCTTTAGAAGGAGCTACCCAAAATCTACATTTAGGTACTGATTTGCAGATGTACCACTATGATAAATTTTAAATGGGAACCCGAATCATGATTTTGATATCTCCATTTAAACACAAACCCAAACATTCAAAAAAATGTTGAACATGAGCCAGCTCATGTAAAAATCAGCAATCATCAGCTCTGAAAATCCACCTCTTCTTTCTCTCTCTACACTGCCATGCTCTACTTTCACCTGCTCTGCTTGTTTTTCATTGCATTTGTTAATGCAATTTACTAATGCCTAAAAAAATACATTAGACCCAGACATACACCATCTGTTTTTAGCTAAACTGCAGACAAACCACTTAAATCTTAGAATCAGGATTCTCAATTCTAAAAATGTTTTTTTTTTCTTCTCTCCACAAGCCTTCACAACTCTGTATCTCCTTTATTTGCCTTTTAGTACAGTTGGAGCAGACAAATGGAAGGTGTAGCCATGTTGTTTTTCTCCAATGAAGATAAAAGTTTCCTTCACAAGCATTACTTAAGCTGAGGTCCACAGACAGCAAATGACCCAGGATATGATCCCTAACCATCCTCCAAAATCATAACAACCCATAGTGTTTCTTTCCAAATAAAATTCTGACACTAAGAAAATGTGGTGTTTCTGGATATGTTTTGAATCTTAACAGTGATCCACTGCTTTCAGAGATTTGCTAAAGCTGTGAGTGCCTTGCCATTGATGCTACACAATCCTTCCTCTGTTGTGTAATTGAGAAAACATTTAAGATGGATAATAATTGTAATTTGAAATAATTTCAAAAATATGTTTTAATGGGAAAATTATGTTTTAATAATCTTCCTTCAGAAGCACTAGGTATTTCAAAGTTATTTTGATATTTTTTAACAGACATTAGAGTTCTTTGTGTGTGTTTATGCATGTATGTGTGTGCAGTATTATTTTCTTTTTCTTGTTGCATAATTTTTTGAGGAGAGAAGAGGAGAAAAGAAAATATCCTGCTGTAAACATCATCAGTTTGAGAGAATGTACAAGATTAGAAAGTAAACTGAGACCTGAGAAAGCACTGGGACCTTTCCAAAATTACTTAAATAGGAATTTTTTTTCATTATTTTAATTTAAAAAAATATATAATTTGTGATTAAGTTTATTCTATTTATCTCAAATGGCAAACATGGGGTGATAATACATACTGAAAAACACCCAAACTCTGGGGATCTAACTTGATGGTTAGTGTGATTACATCAGATAAGCTTTATCTAAAAATCTTTGTGCCTTCAGAACATGCAGTGATTTCACCATTACTCAGAGTCTGGATTAATTTCATCCATCTCTGTTTCTTCCTGGAATTTAGCAATGCCCTTTGTAGCAAGGTGTTGCTATATACATTTTGGCTTTTGATAATATTCTTGTTTTCTGGATGGTGTCCATCCTTTTGAAGGGGATGCTCTGATTTAATTACAGATTTTTACTGTACTGGTTAATCCAAAACCACAGAGCTCTGAGCTTCCCTCACCCTTCCCAAAATGAAACAGATTGTTTTTCAAGTTTCCAGGTTGAGGTGGAGTAGTCAGTTGCACAGCCTAATTTGCAGTCATCTTTATATAGAATCATAGCCTTGTTTGTCTTGGAAAAGACCTCTCAGACCATCAAGTCCAACCATTCCTCCAGCACTGACAAGCTCAGCACTAACCCACATCCCCAGGTGCCACATTCACATGGGTTTTAAATGTCTCCAGGGATGGGGACTCCACCACTGCCATGGGCATCTTTTGCCAGGTCTTGACCACCCATTTCAGTGAAGAAATGTTTGGTCTTGACCACCCATTTCAGTGAAGAAATGTTTTCTTATATCCAGTCTAAGCTTTTTGTCAGGAATTAGCTGGTGCCCCACACTGACCAGGGCTAAGGAGAGGCAGGACCTCTGCAGTGCTGCCCCTGAAGTTATGGAAAACTTCTGCTGGTGTCTGGGAGCCACACAAAATGTGGCATTTGGGTGTGAAGGGGAAAAAAGGGAAAAAAAACTGGAAAGATCAATATATAGAAATTAATGTGCCTTTTTGAAGACTCAAAACAGATGGGGAAAAGGTCAAGGATTCTTTGTTGCTAAGTGCGTTTCTATGACAACTGCAATGTGTATGTTATGAGTGAGCAGTCATTTGTTCCAGCTGCTGGATCATTAAAGGGGCTGCATTTCCCGCGGAACTGGGAATGTTAGTCATGGATTATTTGCTTTCTGCTTGCCCCTCTGCAAGCCAGGTTTCAGCAGGTAGGACTCAGCCTGTACGAGAAAGCTTCAGCCAGCTGCAGGTGCACAGCTACACCACAGGCCTGGATGAGTCTGGGTGGGTCTGGATGGCAAAGTGCCTACCTTACAGGATGCTGGGGGAGCTTTGGAATAAATCCTGGGAGATTAATTAAGATCCAATTCTGAAATTCAGACTGTGCCCTCATGATGAGATACTCTACGACTCCACGATGCTGCTCTGTGTTGCATGTGTTTCTGTAGGATTTAAGGCATGACTTGAGAGACACATGTGACTTGTCCCACAGCATGTACAAAGGCTTACAAAATGTTTGGCTATTGCTTTAGAAAACATTAGTTAATTAGAATGATGGTAGAAAACTACTTAATTCTTCACATATTAAAACAAAGGAAAAAGCTGTCATCATGGCTCTGCCCATTGCTTCAACAACATGGCAATGTAGTCTAAGAAGCACAGATTTTATTCTTCATTGTGTGGTGGGTTGACCCTGGCTGGGTTCCAGTCACCCATCAAAGCCACCTTCTCACTCCCATTTGCATGTGGGCAGGGGAGTGAAAGTGTAACAAAAGGTTCATAGATTGAGGTAAGGACCGGGAGAGATGACAAACCAATTATTGTCACAGTCAAAACAGATTCAGCTTGGGAATATTAGCTGTATTTATTACCAATTGTCATGGTTTGACACTGGCGCAATGCCAGCGTCCCCATGAAAATGCACCTTCCCTAAATAAATGCTGTGAGATGCTACCAGGAACAGAGCAGAGCAGGCTTAAGCTTAATAGCAAAGGAAAAAAAAACTTTATTAAACTACTACTAATACAGAAAACACATAAACTAAATCCAGGATGAAGACCTTTTAGAGCACCCCTCCTCCTCCTAATTCTAAAGACACCTAGCCATGAAACATCACCCAGGATTCCTGATCAAATTACTACCCTTCAGGTAATCCATACTCAAACTATCAAGGGAGAGAGAAGTCTCTCTTGCACCACAGGCCCCCCAGGAAACACAGCTGCCACCCTGTGTTTCCCTGTCACACATGGCCACCGCCCGGAAGAAAAATCTGCCAGTGTGACACTCTCCTTTCCATGTCACAGTGCTCTCACCACTGTGCATGGACAGACTGCTCATAGGGCTCCTTTAAGGATGCTTTGCCACGGACTCAAAGATATAACAGTTCAGTTTCTCATCCTGGGACTACAGTCCCCCCTATTTTCCCCTGGGGCCGAGGGGTCCAAAAACAAGACTCATCTTCTTCCCGAAGACAGAGGGCATCACTATTCCCTCTTCAACTCTCTTCGTTTCTCACCATTCTTGTGCTGTTCGAAGCTGAAACAGGTCTCCCTGGGTCACCACCGCATCCCCCTAAAATGCAGTCTCTATTGCAGGAGATTTTGGTTCAGTCCATGGCTAATAAGAAAAGTCCAGCTAAAAGCTACTTCATCATCTCCTCCCACCTAAATATTTCTTCTTCTAACATCTCAGGTCCCGGACTATCTCTCTTCCACTACAAATCAAGGAGGAGTAATACTTTTAAAAAGGCCTCATTCCCTGGAAAGGGTTAAACGTTCAGACTCCCTGGATGGCTGATATCTCGGTCCAATGTTCCGCCTCCCACGCTGGGCACCATCCCCCTCCTTCTCTTTCTCCTCTGCCGGTAAATTTCCAGGTGCCGCCAGGCTCTCTGTCTCTTTCCCTCTTGGGGGGGGGGGGCAAAGGCATCTCCACTTCTCTCTACCCTTCCATCCAGGAGCTGGCTCGGTTCCAGACCCTCAGCCCCCTCGGCCTACCTGGACAAGGCCGCGTGGCTTCCCCTCCCCCACCCAGCCCGAGGCCGGGCAGGGGAGAGTCTGCACTCTCTGACGACCGGAACCAAAAAAGAGAGTTCTCTTAGGAGTTCTTGCTTTTAACCCCCTGTATTCTCAGAGGCGTGTCCATACTTTCAGTGGTCACTCCAGGTGCCAATATCTAAACCTGACCACTGATTGGTTTGACCCAACTTCCTAGAAAAAATTCACTTCCATGTCAAACCATGACACCAATCAAAATCAGAACAGGGTAATGCAAAGGAAAACAAATCATAAGAACACCTTCCCCCACCCCTCCCTCCTTTCTGGGCTCTAGGTCTTCCCCCTCAGCAGTGCAGGGTGATGGAATGGGGGTTATGGTCAGCTGCTGGTTACATAAACCAAATACAGATAGAAGTTAAGTTTTTGAAGCTTTTCTATTCACTTATTACTATTTTCCCCTAATTTTTGCATTAAAAAAACCCCACAAAAACAACCAACCAAAACCCAACCAAATAACACAGAAATACTAGAACAGGGGTGATACTGAATCAATATCCTTTGCCAGTTACATTGAAAAACTTGATGCAATATTTCTGCTCTGTGACTAGTGAATCTGGGAGAGGAGACAGCTTCAGTGTGTCTGGCACCAAAAACTGGGAAATAAACTCTCCAACCAATTTGTTGTGTTAGAAATCCAACAGTGCTGGATGCATGGGGAATTCTTCTCAAAGCATGGACAGCAATCTAACAGACCAGGTTATACCCATGAAACTAGAACCTGTTCATCACATTTCTATTACTTTTTCATTACATTTCCTGGATGCATACATACATGCTAATTATTTCCATGAACTTATCTCAATATGAGTAAGGGTCTTTTGAGGGTCTTTGTTGCTCATTTGGGAACATCCTATTGCTTAAAATTCCCTTTTATGGCCCTGGACTTTCTGATGAACCTTTTTTCCTTGAGAGTACCTCTGTTCTGTGGTTATGATGTATTTCTCTTATCACTCTTTACTCTGACACTTTATCTCTCTTCTCAAAACTAAGATATCAGTGAGCACATATTAATAACTGATATAAGTAAACAGGGAAGCATTAGCTGGCACAAGACTTATTAGTGACGATGTAGGGAGTTAACACAAGGCCACATTAATCTCTGGCATTTGCACTAAGCACTGTGTGGAACAAAACTAAGCATTACCCACAAATACAGGGATTATGGGTTCTTTAACACTCAGTGTTAAAGAATTTTACAGCATCTACCCTAACTGCTGCACAGACCTAAAGAGATACAACCTGCTTGGTAACATCTCTGAGCCTGTCAGACTCTGCTGTCACTGGACTGAATTGCAGTGCTCCAGCTGACAGCCAGAAAGTGCTGCTCTCTAACTTTCAATGCAACCTCTTTGTTGGCTTCTGGCTGCTTGTACAGTTTGTCATTCTTCCATAAGGTTCTTTTTTTTTAATTGTTTTTGGGTCGGGGATTTTTTTGCATATATCAGTGCGATAGAAAACATCAACTTCTACTTATTGATTAAAGGACAAGGGAAAAGTAAGCAGTCACACAATGTCCCCTGTGACTGACTGCTTCTCTAGACTGAGAGAGAAGACTTTTCTAGACTTCTTTTTGACCTTGTCTAGGAATTAAAATGTCTTTGATAATATATGGCTTTATAAGATTTCCTTTGGAAAACTGCCTATGCACACCTATTGCCCCTAAGAAATGACATTAAGGGGGATGGATATGGGAGAAACAGCTTTATGCAAGAAACATTAAGAATTTCTGAACCTGCATGATGGTAGATAGGACATTTCTGTTGCCATTAAAAGACTCATTATCACATGAAAAAGAGAAATTGTTCCATTGCCATGACTTGCTTTGACTAGGCAGTAGTGTTATTTTGTTGGGAAATTCACTTTTGAGCCCCTTACTGCAAGAAGAGCATTGAAGGGCTGGAGCATATCCAGGGCAGGGAACAGAGTTGGGGAAGGGGCTGGAGCCCCAGGAGGGGCTGAGGGAGCTGGGAAGGGGCTCAGCCTGGAGAAAAGGAGGCTCAGGGGGGACCTTGTGGCTCTGCACAGCTCCTGACAGGAGGGGACAGCCGGGGGGGTCAGGCTCTGCTCCCAGGGAACAGGGACAGGAGGAGAGGGAAAGGCCTCAAGTTGCACCAGAGAAAGTTTAGGTTGGATATTGGGAACATTTTGTCACTGGGAGAGTGGTTAACTGTTGGAACAGAATGTTCAGGGTGATGGTGGAGACACCATCCCTGGAAGAATTTAAAAGCCATGTAGATGTGACACTTAGGAATGAGATTTAGTGGTTGGCTTGGCAGTGCTGAGGGAATGGTTGCACTTGATGATTTTAGTGGACTTTTCCAACATTAATGATTCTATGACCTATGCAGTGGAAGTTGTAATAAAACCAGGCCTTCAATATCAGAAAATCAGCTCATGATACAGACTTACCTAACAACTTCTCTTTGTCTTCTGACAAAGATTTTTTCTCTTCTGCACAGATTTTTTTCTTCCTCATGCTTTCCTTGTTACAGCTGGTAGAAGAACAAAGCAAATTATTTGCTCTGTGTTTTGGATTCTGTCCATCTTGTCTTGCTTTACCATATGGAGTGACAATGGACTCTGCTATTCAGATCTTGTTTTGTTCTTTGAGAAATAAGGGGAGAGAGGCATTTATTAAATTCAGTCGAGAGTGTCAGGAGCATCCCTCAGTGATTTAGCATCTCTGTGGTTGACAGTCTTTCTAGAAGACTGGGCTCAGCTGCCCTCTGCAGCTCTTTATTCCTCAGTTTAAGCTCCTCATCGCCTGCCATAACGCACACTTCCCCACGTCACCTCATGTAATTTTGCTGATGCAAAAAGAGTTTCATCCCCACTTTGTAGCCACAGCCTGGTGAAATAACTAATACATTAGTGACCTCAGCTCAGTGCCTGTGCTTGTAGATACAAAGATCTTGGACTCACATCTGCCCCAAAATGAATACAGACAGAAAAGCTTAACAGCACAACACTGGGTTGAAACATCCCCAGGGCTGTTCCTGTATTGGGTCACTTGTCTTTAGAGAACTGGAATAGGACATAGGGGAAATCTGAGGGGCATCTCTGTTCAGAGTGCTCTTAAGGGGAAACTGGGACTAGCTGTACAAAGATAGAGATGGGATGAAAACTAATGTATTTCTATCTCAGTGCATTTCAGATCAGCTACCCAAGAGGATGCCTGGGTGGAATGAGAGTAAAACATCAGATTTGGAAATAAAGAAGTAAAATGTGGGGAGTCCTCCAAATGATGCTTATTTCTAGAGTCTTCAGAGTGAAGTCAGGTTCTGAAGTCTTGTCATTTGCTGTCAGGCAATCTCTTTTCCACGTGGGTATGTCCAAAAATATGAGAAGACAGTTTATTTCTTCTTCCAGTTTTTCTCTAGTTGAAGTGCCTTAGGTAACAAAGTCCTGAATTTGATAGCTGGCTCCTTTAAAAGTCTTGGAAGTACTTTTAATTTTCCTCTGTTCCTTTTACAAAGCACTAATCACAGGAAATCCTTGATTAGAGTATGTAAATCTTTTATCCTTGCTATGAAATCAATTGCCTCACAAGTACTGACCTTCTTCACCACTTTGTGCTTTATGGTGGAGAACAACCAGGCAAAAAATCATATTTATGTTGTTCCCAGTGTGGCTTAGCTGAATATGAGTTGCTTTGAGCCACATGGAATCTACGTGTCTCCTGTCAGACAGTTCCCCAGGTGCCAAGGCTTAAGCTGCACACATATGTGGGACAGGATAGCAGGGATAACTTTCTCTGAAATCTTATTTATTTACAGTAAAAAGTTAAAGCTGAAGATATTATAATTTCCACTTTGCTACAGAATCTCCAACTATGACCAGTTCTGAAATGAGGAGAGTAGAAAAATTAAACATGAGTTAAAGCAATAATCAATGTGTCTCAGGATGGAGCTAAGTACTGAATGCATAAATGTGAATATTACCAAGCATTTGCAAGGAAACTCCACTTATTTCACAAGGCATATGCTGTAAAATGAAATTATTTTTAATTAAAAGAAACATAAAAAAAAAAAAAAAAGGAAGCAAACCCTCAAGATACATTAACCAAAGCATTGCATAAGTATAAATTATTTATTGATTTATTTATTTTGCTTTTTTACCCACTGCAAAACTCAGGGGCTCAGATAGGTGGAAAGATCTGATAAGAGACAAAGCCAAAAGAGGCAAACCAGACCATGAATGAGTCACACTCTCCTCTCCCCTCCAAGTCACCCAGGTGGGCCCAGTCAGTTCCAAAACAAAAAACAAAAAAAAACAAAAAAAAACAAAAAAAAAAAAAAAAAAAAACAACAACAACAAAAAAAACCCAAACAAACAAACAAAAAAAGCAAACAAACAAAAAAAAAAACAAAAAAAAAAACACAAAAAAAAAACCAAAAAAAAACAAAACAAAACAAAAAAAACCCTGCAAAATTAATTAGCCCCTAGGAGTTACAAGAGCAAGCTATAGTAGCAGTAATTAATCCTCAAATCAGGGTGAACCAGATCACAATTCTTAGGGCATTTGAGAGCAGCACTGCCATGAGGTGGAGGCTGAGCTCCAGGGTATGCCGGGAGGGACCCAGATCTGCACCAGGCATCCACCACTCCATCAGGCCTGGCAGCTGTATCCACAACACTGAGGGACAGCCCTGGCACTGGAAAAAGTGCCCAGCAGTGAGGCCAGGGGTTCTGGGCATGGTGTCAAGCTCCCAGAATGTTTGGCAGCTCTTTTGGAAACCCCCAGAACAACCTCCTTAAGGACTGTGCCAGCAGGCTGCGAAATTGCGAGCTGCCAGCTTGACAGGAAGGCAACCTCAGGTGACATGCTTTGAATGTCATAAACATCCCCCTTACGTTATTTGCCCTTAACCAGTATTGGTTCATTTTTTTTTAAAGGAGAAATTTCAGAACTGAAAATATTTACAGCATTTATTTTGTTAATTGCTTAATTTTTTTTTATTGATACTCAGCTCCAGAGTTTACCTTTCCTGATTTACTGCATAAAATAAATTGAGAAATATTTCTCTTTTATTAAATAACTTCAAAATAGCTCTCTAATGACAGGATGTTTTCATTGCAATCAGTAATAAAATCCTCCTTAATTCAGAGGAATTGCTAAGCAAACACTCTGTGTCTTTCCAATACTTTCCTTCAAGAATTTTCTAATTCCAATTCCAAGCTTTTCACTTAAAAAAAAAAAAAAAAAAAGGCAGCAAAAAAACCTGTAGGAAACCTAAGTAAAATCTTTCTCACTTAAGACTTCTAGCAGAGAATTCAAATAGACCTAAGCTCAAAATAGCAGGAAGGAAAGAATCTTTGAGAAATGAAGGATGATGTTTCACTCTTCAAAAATAAAACCGGAAGCTGTTTACTATTGTGTAGCTAATAATCGTTTCATTAATCCAAACACATCTTTTTTCAAGATATTGTGAAGTTTAATTGTGCACTTCTGAGCTGTAATGTGCTAGAGAAATGCAGACTGTCATTGCGGCTTGTTAACCATTTAGGCAATTTTTCAATTATCTAGAGAGGGTAATTACTTACAAAAGTATTGCAATCATAATGCTCACCCACCTCTGCTGACATCAGTATGAATTGCAGCACTTTAGGAGAGTTTTTATTCTGTGTGTTATTTCCATGATTATCAGTTTCTTTTACATTAAGTTCAATGCATCTACAAATCACTAGAAAATAGTTATTTTTGCTGTGATGGATCTCACGGATATGTTCCTCATAACAGTCGAACTTTCTGAGACAAAAATAAACTAAGTGACTGCCATGGTGGGTCTCTCGTTTGTTTTGTAGGCTGAAGCTCTCAGGGCTGTAAATATGAAAAGAAAACTGTTGATTTGAATAATGTGCTTTTAAGAGTGTGTGTATTTGCAGAGAAGTGAATACATTCACTGCCATTTCAGGGACAAAAAGAAGAGGGAAAATGACCCATAAGGACAAAGTGTCATTCATACTGAAGCAGTTTAGAGCTAAAGTACTCTATGGTAAGAATCTGTGAAGGTCTGAGGAAAGTAAATAATGAATAGTGAAACACTGGGATTGAATTAGGATACAGCTGACATGGAAGAAAGGCAGGCAGGTCCTAAAACCTCCTGGTGTTTAGTGCTCAAGGCCAAGCTTTGTAAAGTGTTCAAGGCCTGGCTGCCCTGAGCAGTGAAAGGTGCTGAGGTCAGAGGGGCTGGAGCAAGATGATCTCTAAGGGCCTTTCCAACCCCAGACATTATGTGACATGATGATTAAGAAATGAACCTTATAAAGCTCAGCCACTATTTTTCATGACAGACCGTATCACTTCCATGGTGTGTGTTTTACATTATTTATTTTAGAGTAATGAAAAAATGGCCAAAAATATTCATTCATGTATTTACAATACTGGATACCTCAGCTGCTGATTAAAAAATTTAAGATAAAGAATGTAAAGATTGATCTTAAAAAGTGTCATGAGTAAACCAGATTTTTTTCAAGAAAATAAGATGTATTTGATAACTGCTATTTTTCTTCAGGTAATATCAGAAGATTGCAATAGATTGGACAATTTCTAAGGTTGAATTCTGCTACTAAGAGTCAGTATGTAAACTGGTAATAATGGTAGTAATGATTTTCTGTACTCATTAAGTCAGTATAATATGGTTATTTCACTGACAATGTAAAACACATTTTGGAGAGACCATAGTGATATTAAGCCACACCAGCTCACTGTGTGACTATCAGGCTCTCCATTAACTATCTTAAATTAACGTTTAAATATCTTCAACATGTTTAAACAGAGAGCTGATTAACCATCCAGCACCCTCTGACTTTCTGTGTAGAACAGGAGCTAATGATTTCTCAGGTGTCAGTGGCTGAAGTCTTACAAGTTTAATGGGACACTTGCTATGCAATCTTTTTGCAGTCCTGATAAATTCAGGGGAAATTGCTTTTGACAGAGATTTGTGGCTACAGTCACTGGGGGGAAGCAGGTGGTTGCCAGAAGGCAGGAGGAGGTGTTCTACCACCCCTAGCAGGACCAGGAATTTTGACAAGATGAAGGTGGAGTTAAGCTGAAGAGTGAAGGAATTTCACTGAAAAAGTTCCTTGGAATAAGAGCAGGAGTTGGACATCCAAATACAGAAGAAACTCTAGGAGAGTGTGGGACAGAATGTTGAGGGCTTTCAGCAGATTAAGTACCAAACAGGTCTTTAGGAGTTTTGTACAGAAGGCATTCTTGACTTGGTGGTCCTTCAGTCCCTTGGAAAGTCCATATCACACCTCATTGCATCCTTGCGTGCTCAGGCACATCTTCCACATGCTACACTCTGGTTTTGAGCTTTAGCAACTTTTGAGCTTTGTCATCTCCTGAAGCATTCTCAACCTGCAATTGCAGCTAAAAGCAGCTTTCAAATAAAGCAAGTATCCTAAGAGAGCAGATTTCAGTACATGAAGGAGAGCAGAAATGACCTGTGAGGGTCTTCCCTGTCTCACAAGTCATGATATGTTTTCTATCTCTCTTCTCTTTCTCTCACAGTGCTCCAGGGTGAAATCCTACCCTTTCTGGAGCCAGTTGAAGGTTTCCTTTTGAGTCCACACAGCCATAATTTAACCTTTTTACACTGCCTTTAGTTGTGTTGGTTTCCTTTCTCCTAGTCCTACCACAGCAAAAAACCCTCTACACTAAACTCAGAATTGAAAATAAAACAAAACAAAACAAAAAAAAAAACCCAAACAATCAAAACCCAAAAACATAAAACAAAAACCCCAGGATAGTTTAGGATAGTTTCACATTTTTGTTTTGATGCCAGAAAGTCCCAGCTGAAGTTTGTTCTCCTTACTGCAGTATTAAATGAAAGGGTAAATGAGGTGAGCATGAGTTTGGTGGTTGAATGTCCCTAAACAGACTCTCATTCTCTGCAGGTGTGTCTGCAAGGCAACAGCATTAGCATGAAGCAACATGGATATTTCCTGGCACAGTTTACATCCCCATTTGCTGCAAACTTACTTTTCACTGTAGTGGATCTATGTATGCTTTAAAATATCTTGGAGTTCATTTCTATTTACATCACCATTGGACAATGTTATGTGGAAGCCCAAGAACCTGCTGGACTTCTGTTGATTTCTGCATTAACTTCTACCATTTCAATTGCAGCTAAAAAAAAAAAAATTACAAAAGTAGAATAAATATTTCTGTTCTTACTCTTCCAAATGGATGGCTTTTCACTTGTGGCTTGGTAACCCTTATACAAGATGACCCACTTATTGATGTCTGTAAGCATACATGCATAAGTAAAACCCCTTTTATACCAGGCTGAAGCTCTGGACTGTGATATAGGTAAATAACTTGTTGACAGCATTCAGAGTTTTATCTTGGATATCAGTGCTGGGTTATTTTTAAATCCCCAAGTTTATGGATAATGAAGTGAATTGAAAATTCTATTTCATTTCTAAAATCAAGTGCAAAAAAATCAGAGAGTCAAAATGCAAAAGCAAAAGCCTGACCCTTACCTGGGACCTCAGAGGACACAAGCTGCAGTTGCAGATTTTACTCAAACCACTGCATGGGTGAGTTAAGAAGGCTTGGTGTGCCTGAGTAGATTAAAGGTGCCTGTAAGGGTTGTTTTCTGAAAGCTCAGAGTGTTACAATAGAACCAATTTCCTATATACTTGGTATTGTAGTGATAACCCGTCAAAAACTCCCATTGTACCACAAGTACAAAGGACTAAGCCTGTTTTTTATGCCTTAGGCTTTTTCCACTCCTGTAACCGGTCATGTTGTTCTTTTTGTTATGATCTTGCACTCTTTTTTCTGTTCCTTGGGTTTTGATTTTTATTCCCCTGATGTTTTAGTTGGGAATATCAAAGAGGATATCAGGCAAAAATGCCAGGAGCCGTGTGTGGATGAACGAGGAGCACATGGGCAAACTCGGACACAAAAAAGGAAGCCTGCAGAGCGTGAAAGCTGGGACAGGTAGCCTGGGAGGAATGCAGAGAGATTGTCTGAGCAGATGGCATCCAGGCTAGGAAAGATAAAGTCCTAGAAGAATTATATTTCACCAGGGACATCAAGGGCAACTTGAAAAGATTCTATAGGTAAGATGGGAGATAAGGGAAAATGTGCTCCCTGTCCAGAAGGAAGCAGGAGGTCTCATTGCTTGTGAAGTGCTCCAGCTACATTGCCCAAGTTGCAGAAGGCATAGGCAGGAACTGAGAGAATGAAGAACTGCCCACTGTCAAAGATTAGGTTTGATACCATCTGAGGAAACTGAAGGTCTGTAGGGTCTGATGAGACACAACTGCAGATCCTGAGAAAAGCGGTGAAATTAATGGCTGAGCCACTGCCCATCATATCTGAAAAGTCTTGGCCACATTCTAGGTCCTGCAGGTGGCTCAGGGCCATCCCAGTCACAAGTAAAGGCTGGGCAGAGAATGGCTGGAGAGCAAACCTGGGGAGAGGAACTTGGGGGTGTTGGTTGATGAGAAGCTCCACGTGACCCAGCCATGTGCACTGGCAGCCCAGAAAGCCCCAGCTGTGCCCTGGGCTGCATCAGAAGGAATGTGGCCACCAGGCTGAGGTGGGGAGGGATTCTGCCCCTCTGCTCCTCTCTGGTGAGGCCCCACCTGCTGTGCTACATGCGGCTCTGTGATCCCCAAGGGTCCCATGTTGGATCAAATCCAGAGGGGGCCACAAAATGCTCCAAGGGCTGCAGCCCTGTAAGAATATAAAAAGGCCCCAGAAAGTAGACATAAAGCTTAGAAAGGCTTAGAAAGGCTGTACCCTCTGGGTACAGGTGGAGAGAGCTGGGAGTGTTCAGCCTGGGGAAGAGTCCAGGGAGATCTTAGAGCCCCTTCCAGTGCCTAAATGGGCCTAATAAGGAAGATGGGGACAAACTTTTTAGCAGGGCCTAGAACAAGAAGTAATGTGTTTAAACTAAAAGAGGGCAATTTAGGTTAGATATAAGGAAGAAATCCTTTCTGTGAGGGTGGTGAGGACTTGCCACAGGTTGCCCACAGAAGCTGTGGCTGCCCCATCCCTACAAATGTTCCAGGACAGGCTGGACAGGGTCTAGGATAGCAGAAGGTGTCCCTGCCCATGGCAGGGGGTGGAACTTGAAGAGCTTTAATGTCCCTTCCAACCCAAACCATTCTGTGATTCTGTGATAACACTAGAATACTTTTAAAGTTAATCCAGATGAAAAAGAGAATGGGAGCACAGCTTTGGCTATTTGTTAATTTCAAAACAGGATATTGCCGTATGTTAAGAAGAGCGCAGGCAAATTGATCTGCCCAGTTATTTCATTTCTGTTGTGTACATAAGCTACTAAGAGCAGAAGTGCTGTTCAGGCTCTTTTTTTTTTTAGGGAGGAAAGACAGTCAGCTTCCATTAGTCTATTAAAGTGCTGATAGCTCTTTCTAATGTCGGCAGAACTGTTCAAAGAACAACTATCAGTTCATTGATGTGCTAATACAAGCTAATAGATGACACCTTCTGTGATTTTAGATACAGCTGGAAGGCATGATTAACCAGCTCTGTCCTCTTTAAGTGTCTGCCCCAACACTGACTGGGAAATACAGTTTAGGACCTGATTATGCACTGAATAGAATCCAGCAACTGAAGCATTTCCAACTATCTGAGATCCAGATAAGTGTGAAAATACTATGCCATCATACTATTCTTTCTTAATTTTAACAAATGTGATTTAGAACTCTTTTTGTATAACAAGACCACAATTTAAATAAGCTTTTCACTGTTCTGCCCATGTCTGTATTCTGTTATTTATTTGTTGCATTACAGCAATGCAGTGGACAGCTGCTCTTTCTGTAGACACACATGAAAATATAAACCATTTTGAAGTATGCTTGTATTTCATTCTGTTGCATGTGGTAGAGACACAGACCTTTGAATAAACTGGCACACAAAGATATCTGCCCTTTGAAATGAAATGTTACCATCAGCTCCAGGTGGTCAGCTGGCAAAAGTGAATCAGAAGAGGCAGTGAGCAAAAAGATCTGTTTAAAAAGAAAGTCATGGAAATAAGGGAGTTCCAGTTGTTTGGACACATCTGCTGGCTCTGGCTGTTTGCCCTTTGGCCTGAGAAGAGGCAGCAGTCACCATGGAGGAATCAGCTAAGACCTAAACCAGGGGGGGAAATATGGGATTTAACGGTGCTATTCAAAGCACAAAGCTCACTATGCAGACAGGAGAATTTATGTGCTTGACTCATCTGTGGAATGGGGAGGAAGGTTTACAAAAGTGCTTGGGGCTCTTCTCACTTAATTTTGCACAAAAACATAATGCATAGCTGACACAGACTCAGAGGGATTATTGTTGAAAGTAAAAACCCTCAGAATCTCTTTGTGGATGAGGAACTGAAAAACAGAGGTGACACCAAACTCCTGTTTTTTCCTGGCTTGGTCCTGATTTCACCATGAATGCTCAGATAGTCTGAGCTAAGTCTGAGCTACCTAAACCTTGTTCATGCTCTGCACTGCAAAGACGGCAAGTAGAAAGACAGAAGAAAAAAGGTGACAGTCAGCTCCTGCTCTTGCTCTGCCTCTGCACACAGTACAGGTGCAATGAGCTTGAGCCAGCCAGCTATGAGGTATTTGATCCAATCTGCCTGTTCTTCAGCTGTACACTCTTGAAAGAGCACAGCCATAGAAACGTAAATCACTGGGGATTTTGTATTTCAGAAGACACCCTCTTGACTTGGAAACTATGGACACTTTTAACTGTGATATCAACTATTGTCTTAATTCGTAGAATCAGAGAATCACAGAATGATTTGGTTTGCAAGGGACCTTTAAGACCATTTAATTCCAATTCCCCTTCCAGGGAAAATGACACTTTCACTAGACCAGGTTGGTCAAAGCTCTGTCCAACCTGGCCTGGAATACTTCCAGAGATGGGGCAGCCACAATTTCTCTGGGCAGCCTGTTGCAGTGCTTCCTCACCCTCTTATTTATTCTTGATATCTAATCTAACCCTTCCCTCTTACATTCTTATGAGCTTGAGCCAAATATGAGAGTCAGCTCCAGATTAAATCCGACAATGCACATGGGGGTGTCCAGACGCACCTCCTGCTATGATCAGTGGTGGTTTTGAGCTCAGTTGTTCACACACAGATATGCAAAACTATCTGAGGCATCCTCAGCTGTTGTCTAACTGACTTTCAGATATGGTCCCATAGAGGGATACCAGCCTCCACAAAGGTTTTGTGTCCCCAGAGACATGCACGGAGATAACTAAAACCTGGCACCATCACTAATCTGGTGAATGGCTCAGTCTCCATTGAATATACAAAGCAGATCCCCATTGATCTGTGAACATCTTCATATAGGTGTCTTAATCTTGAAATAAATCTCAAACAGATTAGAGCCAGCCTTTAAAAACAGTAGGTAGATTGTGAACTCATTATCTTCTGAGTGTTAAATCCAAAAGATTTTGAAATATAAAATGTGCTTTTTACTTTTTCATAAAACAAGCTGTACTTAATTATTCACTTGGAGCTCAGCCTCTAAGAATAATTTCTATAGACAATCTGACTGTAATTCTCCTCCACAGGGAACTGCTTTTGTTGTCTTAATAATTTCATGGAATAAGATTACACCCACACTGTTTCAAAAGCAGCCCTAAGGCCTAATTTGCCAGATGTCCTCAAGGTCTACTGTCACGTGGGGCTAGTAGTTAGGTTTCAGATGACCACCTGGTGCAAGAAGAGGGAAAGCCTTTAATTTCCCAGCTAAGTTGAACTGCTCTCTGGTGCAACATAAATGGGCTTCAGAAACTAAGATATAGGTTGTCAAAACCTGCTACTTCTCTAAATGCCCACAGCTGAGGATTTATTCCCACACCAGCTGACTAGTTGATGGAGGGAAAGGACATAATTCGTGATCTCAGACTGCTTCTTATTCCTTTCTTCTTAACCCTGAACAGATCTGTAAGTGAACTACTGTAAGGTAAAGAGTAGACCTTACCATGCACTTTTTTTTTTTTGTAGGCTATTCACCATCACTGCTTGACACAAATGAGTGGTTTGTGCTTACAGGAGATGACACAAACGTGTAAAGAATTCTCTGTTTAACAATAATTCTGATCAAAATGTCAAAAGCTTATTCACTGCTTCGTGTCAAACCTTTGAAATAATTGGCTTTTATGAAGAGAAGGCCATGATGCATTGGTGGTTGCCTGGGCAATTTCAGTGTCAAGTATGAACACCTCTATGGAGTTTAAATACCTTTTCTTTAAAGCCAGGTGAATATTTTAGTCCACTGCTCCAATAATCTCAGTCTTTGTTCGTGCTGATTTGTTGCCAAGGCACTCCCTGATCAGCAGACACTCCTGCTTTGCAGTGCTGCAGGGCTGGCACGGTGACAGCCGTGTCCCCAGGGAGCTGTCACAGGCATCACAAAGAAAGGAGGAACGCGCAGTGCATCCCAAACTCCTAAATGCTTAGGGAGAAGACAGAACAGTAAGGTTACCTCTCCCCATCCCTGTATTCTTGCAGGATTACTTCCAGTCATACAGTCTCCAGTCTAATTGGAAAGGCGTGAGCCTGAGGTCCTCATCCCTTCTCAGGGGGCAACTGTTGCACAGGCCAAGCTGTTAGAACATGGAGTGAGGACATAATTTCAGTTTGGAATGATGGGAAAGGAGGAAGAAAGGAAAAAATTCCATGGTGTTTTACTTTTTCAGGGTACTCAACTATCTTGGCAATATCTGTTCATGGTTTAAAGGAGGTAGAAGTTTTGTCTGTCCTCAAAAATCATGGAATCTTAAAGGTCAGAAAGGCCCTCTAGGATCATCGAGTGCAGCTATTAGCCCAGCACTGCAGTATTCACCACTAAGCTGGGTCCCCAAGTGCCAGAAACACACACATACCACAACTTCCCTGGACAGCCTGTTCCAGTGCCTGACCACCCTTTCAGTGAAGAAATTTTGCTGATGTCCAACCTAATCCTCCCCTGCCAAAACCTGAGGCCATCTCCTCTTGTTGTGTCCCTTGTTACCCAGGAGAGATAGACCCACAGCTGTCTGCAACCTCCTCTGGCCACTCCTCATTGACAATTAATTTACAAATACTTCAATTCTCTCTGATTCTGAACTTGATGCATATGGGTATAGAATATGAAATATGAAATAGAATATAGAAATATGAAGAATACTAAGGTGATGGTGAGAGTTTGGGTTAACAGGAACATGGAAACACCAAATTCCAACTTCTGTTGGACCATGAGGAGAGAGGAAAGGATGAGAAAAAAAAACTTAATACAGATTGATTAAAAGAAAAACTACTCTAAAACTCCAAAGAAGAGAAAAAAATCTGAAAAACAAACAACAACCCTGAATGAATAATAAGCTGCAGAGCTGAAAAAAAGAGGTTGAAGAGGGAGAAGAGTTACTAATATTTCTTCATGCAGTGGTCATTAAAACAGCAGTATAGAAAGATTTAGTGCAGAAGAAAAAGCAGCAGCAATAGGATCTGAATCTCTCCTTGATGCAGAGAAAGTAAATGTTCATAGATAGTGGTTTTTTTTTATCAGCATAAAGAGGATAAAAGCAGGCAGATAGCTAGAAAAGGATAATGATTCATTAGTTTTCCCATGAGGCTGGAAAGAATAACTAAATAGTATTTTTCATAGTATTTACTATGAAAAAACATCTATGATGGGTTTGACTGGATGGCAGGTACTCATCAAACTGCTCATTTTGCAGTTTCCCCTCCTCAGCTGGACAGAGAGGAAGAAAATAGGACCAAAAATGGTTCATGGTTTAAAGTATTTTAATAAAGCAAAAGCAAAAACTTCACACAGAAGCATGGGAAAGGAGAAGATTTGTCCTTTACTTCCCATCAGCAAGGCGATGTCCAGAGACAGAAACAGAGAAGCCCAGAAATGTCCATGTTGTAAGGGACCTTTAAAGGTGGTCATGTCCAACCCCCTGCATTGACCAGGGATGTTTTTGGCTAGATCAGGCTGCTCAGAGCCCTGTCCAACCTGTCCTGCTTGGGAAGTCAGGCTTCAGTACAGGTAAGGGTTGCTTCAGAGGACAACTGCTGCAATAATGAAAGACCCCTCATGTTTTGTTTTGTTTTGGTTTGGTTTGGTTTGGTTTGGTTTGTTTTTGGTTTTTTTTTTGGTTTTTTTTGGTTTTTTTTTTTGGGGGGGTTTTTTTTTTTTTGTTTTTTTCACTGAACAGATATATATGGTATGGAATATCCCTTGGGACAGTTTTGGTCAGCATACCTGGCTGTGTCCCCTCCCAATATCTTGCTCATCTCCAGGAGAGCAGTTCAGGGGGATCTTAGAGAGAAGTCACTGATGCTGTTCCAGTGCTGCTCAGAGTAGCCAAAGCACTGCAGTGTCATCAATTTCCTTCTGGCTCCCAGTGCACAGCACAACACTGGGAGTGCTGCTGTGGCGAAAATTGACTTCATCCCAGTCTGACACAAATCAACCGGTGAAACAGAAAATTACAGAGAATGGTTGCCCCTTAAATTCATCAAACTATAGGAACTGAGCTTGGTGTAGCCAGAGAAAGCCAAGAAGCAATGGTGATGGTAAAAGAGTAAGAATGGAAGGACTTGTGTGCTTGTAATCACAGGTACAAAACACCTTCCTTTCCTCTTTTTTATGTGTCACAGGTACATACCTGTAATCACAGGTACATATACAAAACCCCTCCTAAGTGCACTTTTTAATAAAAAAAAAACTATACAAGACTGTGTCAAGTTAAATTTTAGCAACAACAATAAAAAAAAAAAAACAAACCCAAAAACTTAAACATTTCAGAACTCAAGAGATGTAAAAACTTAGGCAGACTATCCTTGAAACAATTTCTTTCATTGGGTGTTTTTAAGGACAGGTTATATGAGGTGAGAATTCAGTTGTGTGCTTTCAAAGGGACCTGTGCCGTGCCACGGAGGACTGTGCACGAGCTCTCACCATGATCATCCTGAGCCTTATGCTGCAATGGGGATGCACCCACCTCAGTGACAGGACAGCTTTGGCTGGTGTGACTGCTGCTGCTTACATAGCAAGTGCAATGCCCAGAGCTCATTACAAGGTCTTGAGATAAAAAGCCTTCAAGATGACAGACATGATGCTTGAGTTTTAAATTATGTGTTGAGTGAACATGGGAATTAATTCTTAGGAATATTTAGGTGTACCTTATTGCAGCACTGCGTGACATGAGCAATCACAAAGCCTTTTCTTCACAAAGAAAATTACTGCTGAAGGGATCAGCCCTAATGGAGTAATTGACACATTTACAAAATTGAAGAAAAACAGCCCATTGATCCTCATCCCACTTACATCCACAAAGCAGCAAAAAAGTCGACCTGCAGATTGCTGTATTAGCTGGAGAAGAGCTTGATTTGCCTTTGTATCCATTTTGGAATACTGTTCTTATTGGAATTCTGTCTGACTGTGCAAGGTGAGATGGTTCAATTATTTAATCATGCCATCACTCTCAATTTGAAAGGCCAGTGCTAGAGCAAATGTGCTTTCTGTTTAATTTATGCCAATACTTAACCTGGTTGGTCTTTTCCCTGTTTGCGTGTCTTCAGTAATGTATCAGAATGTAATGGTTATTTCCTCCATTTTTATATCTGTCAAATTTTATGAGTCTCATATTCCATGGGTGGCTCTGAATATGAAAGCTTTGTTCACCTCTATGTGCTTTTCCACAGACAACAAAGATTCTGAGGAGTGATGGGAAACAGATCGCTCTAAGTCTGTCCCCTTTCATATAGAGAGAAAAAGATTTGCACTTTCATTATACATCTGCAAGTAATTTATAAATGCTTGTACAGGCTGATTATTTCCATAGTAATTTGTTTCATTTTGCAAGCATGCTAGCTTTCTGTCAGTGTTCTAGTGACCGAAAACCTTTCAAATAAATGATTTCTCAGCCTGTGTTAGCCTAACAACACTTTCAGTTTATGCTATAGACCTTCTAAGAATTCTTTTCAATGGTGACTTAGAGTTTTCTTATAGACAGGAAAGTGTTAACAGCAGAAATCAGTTAGAAAGCAGTTAGTTAGTTTGTTTGTTTGTTTTGCTAGAGAATATCCTTTACTCAAAGTCTACTTAATCAAATGTCACACATAAAAACTGAAAAAGGTAAAGTTGAGATGTGTTTGGAGAAACCTTACAAGTGAGATTAAGAAAGAATTTGTAGGGTTCCTATATGTAGCTATGAGGATCCAAATATTATTTACAGAACCACGGAATGGGTTCCCACAGAAGGGACCAGAGTGGGCTCATCTGGTCCCACCTCCCTGCTCAAGCAGGGTCATCCCAGAGCACATGGCACAGGATTGTGTCCAGAGGGGTCTGGAGTATCCCCACAGCCTCTCTGGACAATCTGTTTAGGGCTTTGTCACTGCTCAGGGCAGAAGTTCTTCCTCATGTTCAAGGGGAACTTCCTGGCATCAGTCCTGCCTGAGAAAAAAACAAGACAAGTAAATGAAATTAAAAATAGATGGAATACATCATAAAATATATACTTTTACCTTATTTACCTTATTATCTTTCTTATACTCTCTTGGTATTTCACAGAATCAGCTTTGCACAGGAGCTGGAATAACTTTTATCAATCATCCTGAAAAGATTATTCATTTGACTGGGATAGTAAAACTTCCTGAAACATTGTTCCTGGAAATAATGAACAAAAAAAAAAAAAAAAAAATGCAGTCCCACTGTAATCAAAATATTTCTTTACATTAGGACAACAATTTTTTTCACAGAAACTTCAAGGAAGGAGTAGTTGGGTGAAGGGATGAAGCTCTGACAATATTTTGGCATCCTCTTTGAACACTTTGGAGTAAAATGTTTTGTGCATATTTTATAAGAAACTGTTCAAAAGCATGCTTCTTCCCCTATATAATAATTTTTAAACAAAGGCTGAAATCTAAACATTTCACAGGATTAAAAAATATTATTTTGAGGAGATCATCCTAATGCTTCAGATTTGTTATAATTTTAAGAAAACAGACTGAAATCCTGAGAGCAGTGTGGTGCTGCTTCTCCACAGTGTCTGTCACTTTCCAGCTGCCTTGTGGCTGTGATTGATCTCCAAACCCCAAAATACACAAACAACCACGCCCCAAATGGTAGCAATCTTTCTTCCCATCTTTTTCTTTATGGAAATGGAAGTTGCTGGATTTATATATCTTCAGTTCTGTGATGTTAATTAACCTACCTTTTCTGACTCAATGCCTGTTGTGTTCCATGTCTGCTTTCTACTGCTTCATCAAGCAAAATTGAGGAATAAAAATCAGGGAATAAATTACAGATTATTAACTAAAGGAGGGCCAGTGAAGTGGTGGTCAAAAGGTCTATATAAATACATAATTTATTTCTGAAACATTTATAATTAAAAAGAAAAAAAAAAAAAAACCAAAAACTGATTAAAGCTGTGACTGAAGAAGAACAATCAAATGCAGTATTCTCCAGTGGGGTGACAGAAAATTGTTAGCTGTCTAATTTTAGTGGTTATTGTCTTTCAGTTTGAGGTAAAACATAAACTTTAATTACTAACTGTTATGAGAAGAATATAAAGGCAGCATGTTTTCTCATCTAGTGACAGCAGTCTTGCATGGTGGGCCACCAGTGCTGTGGGGAAGATGGGACGAGAACCACTGTGTCACTCTTTAACATGGCAAGAAAAACATAGGGGAGGCTTATTTCAGTAAAATCAGTGTGCTGACTTGTGTTTGGACCACCTGTGTGATCCCAGACCAGGGTCACATGGTGGAAAACCTTTTGGGAGTGCAGCAGAGTCACACCTGCACAATGAGAGTTCAAAGGAAGTTTGAAATATTTGCTAAGGGATGGGGAACAGAAGCTGCAGCTGTTTGCCCAATAAAACAAATTCAATATCTGAATGAAATTGGAGCATATAATCAATATTGGCCTTGCGAGAAAAGAAACAATAATCTTATAGCTCTTTGGAAAAGACATGGCTTTGTTCACCTTCTGGTCATGCTGCAAAGCCATCTGTTTTTCTTCTGTTATATTTTGTTAAAGATTTTGAGGAGGGCATAGATTGAGCTTGCTATGCTGCAGTGACAACCTATTATTGTTTGTCTCTGCACTGATGCTATTATTTCCAAGTAATGAAATTATTTCATAGGAATAAGTATGCAGGAAGGACTGCAGAGGAACAAGGAGTACAGAGCACTGGTTCTGCAGAAATAAATGAGCTGGTATAAAAGGACCATATGATTAAAAATGCAGGCCAGTGGAAATTACAACTTCAAGATCAAATGTTCCTGAGAGCTGCTCACAGACTTGCCATGGATTTTATGTATATAGCAAAATTCATAGAAAAAAAAGGAGACCTAGATTCAGTATGATTTTAACTTCTTATTTTTCTATGAAATCTGAAAAAATTAATGATATTTATGAACTTTTCTTTTTGTTTTCAATCCTTCCATCCTCAAATGAATTTAATTTTCCTGAGATATTTTAAGATCTAAGAACCTAGTTTAACAGTACATTTCATCCTTAAATTCTGAGTCAAACAGGGATTAAAAGCTATTGTTGGAAGTTTTTCAACCCCTGGGAGCTCTTACTTTGATGAATACAAGAGCTCTAGAAGGGCATGAATTACACAATGCAGGTAGACCAGAAAATGGAAATTTGAGAAGAAAAATGTTGTTGTCTTCTTCAACAGTGAAAAGTAAAACTGCTCATGGGGAACTTGACTGGAAAGGAGGGACATAAAGAATGGAGAAATGGAGAGCTCATGACACAAAAGACCACTGAGAGGATGTGGGGGGAAAAAGGAAAAAATATCAGTCTGGAGTAAAGAGGATGAAGCAAAGGAGGAATGCCAGAGAAGGGCCTAACACTCTGTTCAAAAAAGAGAATAAAATGAGGATAGACTGTGGTTTTAATTGAATATCTTGTCAGTCTCAAGCATGAGTTCCACTAAATTAACTAAGAAAGTAGAGACTTTTTTTAGATATGGGAGTAAAACCTGATATCCACTGTTTTTGGTACAAAATGACAAAATGTCACATATGTAACCTTATCTCTGCAGAGCCTAGATTGCAAGCTTTTATTTGGGCATATGAGGCATTTCTCATGTTCTGTGAGTGACAAGGATATTGCCTATCTATTTATGTCTTTCTGCACAGTATCTGTCACTTACTTTACTTTTAACCACCATGGCTTTCAAAGATGGCAAAGTCTAAATGGCAAGTTACAAAGTTTTGAGGTTTTTTCCTAGTGCATTTTGCATGCTAGTAGTGGAACATAGTAGGCATAATGCATTACAATTCTGAATAAAGGATGCATAAGAGGTCAAAAGCACAAAAAATGCAAAATAATCAGACTGAAGTAATATTTTCTCAGTGATGACTGCAAAATAACAGAAGTGCAGAAGTGCAGAAAAGATTCAGTGAGAAAAAAATCTTTCCAGTGCCATATGAACACAGCAACTACAGATGCATAACAAAGTTATATTCTGATTATTTTCTTGTAAATAGTTTTTGTTTTTTTTTAAACCCAGCCAATTAGTTTACTTGCATACACGGAAAATAACTATTTTTAAAAGGTGATCTAAACCAGAAGGTTTGCAAATGGTTGCAGATATTCTTTTAATTCTCTCAGCACAGATTTAGATACAGTAGATGTTGTAAAGAATGATGAAGCCATCAATAATCACGGATATCCCCTCTGTATTTTCTGCCCTGCTTGGATTCCAAGCAGTTAAAAACTCTCTGAAAGTGTACCATGCTTCCAAATGAGAGCTTCACAGAAATCCAAATGTGCCATTTAACATAATTCCTCACCCTCTGCTGAGCCATCCGCGGCGGGCGCGGTAACGGCCTCCCCGCCACAGAATGCTAATGTAATGTGCAGCACTGCCATTTGGAAATTTAACCGGGAGTCAACTTTCAATAAGTCATTTCTCCTTTCTGATAGGAAGGTTTTCTTTCAAAATGGACCTATTTGTGCAAATTGCAGGCAGGCCTGGCTATTTTGCACAGTTGAGGGAAAGCAGGGTTGTGCTTTTTATGGAGTGAGCTATTGGGTAGATTCACATTTGACACAGAGTGCGCTGAGTTATCAACTTTCTCCAAGGGCAATCATATATCTTGTGCATCCAGAGCAAAATTAAATCTGACATTTCATTTAAAGCCTGAGACATCCTGATGCTAAACCAGAGCATGAGTGGTAAGAGTAGGAGGGCGTTCAGTTTTTCTGGATGGATGTTTCTGTTCCTGCCCTGCTTGTCTGGGTTGTAGATAAGGTCTAATTGCCCACCATCATCCTATATTTTAGCCAGATGGAAATCTCAGATTTAATTCTTTTCCAATAACATTCCTGCCTGTAGTAGTTGTTGCCTGGCAATGTTAAAGAGGACTACTCTGAGCTAGCTTCAGATGGCATTGTAACCATCCTTATTTATGTAGCACTTCGTGAAGATTTCTTTGGTTATCCCCACAGCCCTCACATCAAGCCTGGTAGTTTACAGATGAAAATGCAGTCTCTGAATTTCCCAATCTCATTCAGTTCAAAATCTTTATATCTCATTCTAGGTGTTCATTGCAGACAATCTTTTCCTGCTCTCAACCTCAAATTAAAAAACAGACTCTTTTGTTGAGGTGGTGGATGAGTAAAGGTCATCAGGATAGGTAAGGCAAAGGTAGTACAAAAAGCTTTTATCCTTCATTACAGGCATGGAAATATTCAGTTTCTGGACTGGTTTGTGATATCTATTGAAATAGACTCATAAATTCTCAAAATTTACACACTATCACCCAGGAGTCCTAGGATAGAATCTATATCTACTGAACCAAGCTGAAATTCTGTGTTCATTCCACTTTTATTATATTATTTTCCAGTGAAAACTGGATCAACAGTGATGACCCAGTCCCAATAGAAACATCCAGCAGGATGTAATTTCCTGGGTATTTCATAGCAGAATTACTTCTGTATTTTTATACCTCCTCAGCCATTCCATCCTGGGTCTGTTGTGAATATCGCTGGATGCAGCATGATTGTTATGAAGGAGTATTTTTTCCGATTAAGAATATTGTTCATGGCAGCAAATGCTATTGCTAAGGGTGAGAAGGCCCTTTTTACATGCTTCTATTGTTTCCTTCATTATGCTTTATTTCACATGTCACAGGCATGCACACCTCATACATCTTAATTATTTGATTATCATCCAAGATAGAGATATCTTTCCTGCCTCTAAGGTGGGGGAAGTTGAGAGGAGTGGGAATATAAAGAGAAATACAGGAATTCATACCTTATATATACCTTTTTTTTTTTTCACATTTCATTCCCTATTGATTTTTCAAAATATAATTTTTGTGGGTGTAGTGTGAGCTGCTCTAATTAGGAACCCATTGATTGTTAACCATTATTATTTCTTCAAATCTTGGAAATAGGAGGGAAAATACAGATGAGAAAAAAGAGGGTCAATATTTTATTGCTTTAATGTTTGTTAATTGCACACTTTGGGCACTCCTTTTAACATTCTTTTTCTGATAAAAACCCTGAATTTATTTTTTTTCCCACAATGACCTCTTTGCTTTTATTAAGGTCAAAGAGGGAATGTTTATTCCTTCATGAAGAGCAACCTTGGATTGATTGAAAGGAATAATAGCCCAGTGAACTCTTTTATTGAAAAGTGGCTGGTGCTTCAATTGCATCATCACTAAGCCTTGCTGGAAAAAGCAGAACTATTGTTCATTTCTCAACATCACCCACCACTGTACATTCTGTTGGAGAGTGCCTATTAGTTGTAAAGTTATCGCTTCACATGATTTCCTAGAAAGATTTCCAAGAAAGGGGAAACCTGCAAAATGCTGCCAAAATTACAAGTTCTCACTTTCCCTGTATTGCCAATATTCATCTGAAACTTCTTTTTCTAAGGAGTTTGGCATTGACTCACACAAAAGCCTTTTGAACTATGCTGAAGGACTCCTCAATATTCACATTTCCCTGTCTGCCTTGCTGTCGCTACAAAGAACTTGTAGCTTTTAACATACTATTACTACAGACCCTGGAGGTTAAAAAAAAGAAAAAAAAAATCCCAAATCTCATGTGAGAGCCAAGAGAAGACCCTGGGCAAAGCCCACAAGGACACCTAAGCATTGTATGCTCAGCTCCACAGCAGAGTTCCTAGCAAAGTTCTGTGTTCCTTTGGAAGTGGTGGGAAGGGTTAGGTACCAACAGCTGGGTCTCCAGCAGTCAGAGCAGATGCTGAAGACAAAATGACACCTCAACCATCACAAAAATATATTTGTGATCTCCTCCCACTGCTGGGTTTGGGTGAAAGCCTGGACACCTGAATAAGATCAAGACAGGCTTTCCTAAAATATCCCAACTCCAATTCCATCCCTGAATGGGAGCTCATGTTTCTTGGTTTTAGGTTTTTTTTTAACAATACATCCCTACACATATCTATTTCTTTGCTCACTGACACCTGAAATGTTGGCTCCTTTTTTACATAACTGTGCAGGAAGAACAGAGGCACACACATCACTTTTTCTCTTAGAATCATAGTCACAGAATGTCATGGTTTGTAAGGGACCTTAAAGATCATCTTGTTCCATCCCCCTGCCATGGACAGGGACACCTTCCACTATGTCAGGTTGCTCCAAGCCCTGCCCAACCTGGCCCTGAACACTCCCAGGGATGGGGCATCCATTCTTCCTCAGCTTGCCAAAGGCCAGGCATTCCCTAGGAAACATGAGTTGGGGTTTGAAGCTCTTTCACAAAGAGGGGTGTGGAAGAGCATTTCTGCTCTGAGCTGCAGAGCACAGAGCTGGCTCAGAGCAGGATGTGGTGCTCCCATTGGCCTCATTACTGATGGAAATTGCCGTGGTTGCTCAGCTCAGTGCCTGTTGCATGCTGGAGGTGTGTTCTGAGTACATCTGCAGGGCAAGTTTTCTCAGAAGATTTAAGCATGAAAAGATGAAGGAGTTCTATTTTGAGTCTCCTGCTGACGTTTTTCCTACTTTGATTTGTCACAACAGGGAGAAATTAAATTACCTCAGTCCTTGTGTACTCAGGCAATTAAATTCTATGCAAAGCTGAACCCCAGTCACCTCTGTGCTTCTGTGCATCAGGTGCTGATACATACCTTTTTCAAGGCCATGAGCACTATCTGCAACGGATCAAGAGATTTCATCCAGAATTACTCACTCAGCCCTTGTCCTTTGCCCGACAAAAGCTGCCACTGCCTCTCCACAGCTGCCAGTTCCACTCTCTCCTTGAAGGATGGCCTGGCTTCTAAGGGCATGTCTACATTGTCAGCTGCAGACAGACACATGCTGTGCTCTGAACTGGAGCTGCCTTTCCCTGGGAGCGGTGCAGAGATGCAAATGCCAAACTGCTTGCCACGTTAATGAGTCCAGCTGAGTGACATTGTGCCCCGCTGGGTTTTAGGCACATGCGTTCCTTCCAGGGAGAGCAGTGATGTCGTGATCAACATCCATCTCAAAACAACATTATTTTGTTTGGTGTCAGGGAGAAAAAGTATTAAAGAGACAAATAAGATTTTAAAATAACAAACAGTGGGAATATATATTTAGTCTTATGTTTTCCAATTTGACATGTCACTCTGAGTCAAGCTGGATAGGCTTTGATCCCCCAAAAGGGACTTTTTAAATGTTCTAACAATGCACCAGTTTTCTTACAGAATGGAGCTTATGTTACTGTTATGGTTCCCTTTATTTTTTGCTGATGCGCACAAGCCAACACTGCAGTCTTTAGGTTAATACCAACAGCATAAAACCTGATCTTGTTTCAAAACCAGACCGAGCAATACTAAATAAATATTCAGAGTGTAGGTCCTGTAAATATGATTCACCATGCTACTATAGATACAATTTTAGTGCTTAATTGGAGAATGATATGCTTTAAATCAAGCCTCGGACACCCACAGGCCCCGCACTCAGTACTGTGTGAATCTGAAGAGATTTGATGGCCTGGAGGAGAATGGAATAAAGCTGCTGTGGCTCCTTACTTGGAGTACTACCCCTTGAGTGACTAATAGAAAAAACAGTTTTCAATTTTCACAAGGTAATTCATCTGACTGTTGCCTAAACTGCTCCCTAGAGAGAAACAGTTTGAGTAGAAAAACTGTTTGTGAAATATACATCAATATACTGACAGCCACAAAAAAAAAAAAAAAAAAAGACTCAATGCATGTGACACTTGTCACATTAATGAGCACAAATCATATTAAGAGTTTGACACTTCCTAGCTAAAGTATTTGATTGGTCTTTTCTTGTTATTTTCCCCAAACAAAGCTTAGCATACCAAGTGTGCCTGTAGTGATCTGTGTGCATCTGTTTATAAATGTCCCAGTGCTGCCTCTTGGATGAGCGAGTGGAAGCGTCAGGTACAAAGCAAACTAAAGCTCAGCTTGGCATCAGGAGTAAGCCATTAAACACTCTGTGAGCATAAAGTTCTCTCTATCTGCTCTCTCCTCTACTCTCCTGCTCAACCAGCAGCAAATGTGTGATGTAATTGCCACATTGTATGCCTACACACTCCTGCCCTGGGTTAGCATAATAAACACCCTAAATCACATTATGCTGTGTATCAGTGGCTCAGCATTCAAGATCTGTTCCTTGCTAACTGAAAATTATGACTTATCCCTGCCTTTGATTTTCTCTATTGACTGCTGGCTGTTTCTGTAGGGTTACTGTGGAAACAGGAAGAGGATCCAAGGATAGCAGTTTGTCTGTGGCATGTCTGTGCATCCATATGTCACATCTATATGGCCTAGAGGTGTTGACGTGTAAGAGCAAACACTACAAGAGGAAGGGCTTGCAAGTTAGTAGAGTGCAGCAATCACTGTTCTGTCGGCATCAAATAGAAGGGCTCACAGTTGGCAGGAGTCTGAAATGCCAGTTTTCCTGAAGGATCTTCTACAACGCCTTATTCTGGACTAGGAGACAATATTCGCATCTGCAAAATGCTTCAAAATAAAGCAGACTTTTCTCAATTTTTTTTTTTCCTCCCACCTGGAGGGTTAAAAATCTTGATTTCTCTCTCAGAGTAATATCCACCATCTGCAAATCTTGAACAGTCTGTGTAACCCTGTCCCCACCTTAAAAATCAAGCCGAAGAGGCTCTGAATGCTGTGCCCAGCTCTCCCTTGGCTACACTTGGATTCTTGCACTGACCTCAGTGGGAAACCCTTTCCCACATACAGTCCTGGATGGATTCAGCCTTCAGCATCCATTCCTCCATTTCCCACAAGTCAGGGGAAATAAGGATACTGCCTTAGCCATTTGACTTCTTCAGACTACAATTCTCATAATTTGATTATTATGAGCTGTTTATTTTTATTTGTTGAAATATCAGATGCTGAAGATAGGCTATTAAAAATTACTCTGAGGAATGAGGAAGAATGGTAGGCAGCTATTAGTTTGAGATGACTTAGCTCAATTAGTATTTCATATCCTGTGATAAGATGAATTTCCTTCATAAGATGGATAGCTAAAATTTATCACATTCTCTGACTAAGCTTGCCTATGTCTGTGCTCTGAGGGCAGATTTTTAGTACTCTGAGCTCCTTTCAACTGCTGATATTCCCTGACTTTTCTGGGAAGGTGACTTTAAATCCTGAAGGCAGGAGCTGGAATTGAATGCACAACATTCCTGAAGTCTAAAAACACAGATGTAGCTTCTCTGCTGATGTTGTGGAACAGAGAGATTTTCCTGCTAATGCTGTCAGAGACAACATCTTCCTGCACAGGACAGAGAATATAAAAATACCTTAGAATCACAGAATATCCTGTGTTGGAAGAGACCAACAAGGATAATCAGTCCAGTTTCTGGCCCTGCACTCAACAGTCCCAAAAAATCACCCCATGTGGCTGACACTGCTGTTCAAACACTTCTCGAGCTTAGTGCTGTTACCACTTCCCTGGGAAGCCTGTTCCAATGCCCAGCCACCCTCTGGGTGAAGAATCTTTTACTAACATCCATTCTAATCCTCCCCTGACAAAACTTCATGCCATTAAGACACATCTCCATGACCACACCTTGAATATGTCATTGTTAGAAGGAGATTAGGGCTGTCTTGGTTTCTGTGACTTGGTTCTTGCTGGTCTGCTCTGCCGTTAGTTGGAGAAGTTTGGTCAGGATTCCTGGCCTGCTGTGCTGCCTCTCTGCCTGCCCTGGTCTGCAGACTTATGCAGGGATACACAACACAGCTGGCAGAGCAACTGGGAATTGGGAATGGATTTAATTTCCCTGCGCACTATGTGAAAAACCTGGAAGTGGCTGTCTTGGCCACCTTGTTGCTCAATTACCTCATTACTTCAATGGCATCGTGGCCCAGGAGAGGAGCTGCAGGACACAGAGCTGGTTTATCTAGCAGATAAGTGTTTAGAGAGGCCAGCAGAGACTGGCATTTCTTCCTGTGAAGCACTGCTGCAGTGCTCCCTGCTGCAGGCAGCCTAAATAATCTGCTGGAGCACACACAGAGTTGGTGGCAGAGCCCACAAAGCAATCTCAACTCTAAACTATCAGTTAGAAGCTGAAATCTCTCTTCTCAAAAGATGTATTCTGGTTTCATACATGGGAAAGCAGTCACAGGGCTTTAGTAGCACAGACATCATCCTGCAGTGAAATCAGTGGCAGCTAGAGATCTCGTGGTGCTTGGTTCCTTTGGTTCCAGACAATCACCCTGTCTTTGGATAGATTTTGGAGTGGGTGCAACTGAAACCACCTCTCATTTTTCATGACAGCACTTGCTGAGCAATGTGATTCAGGCAACAGAAGTCATCACCTGAGTGTTAGTGAGATCCAGCCTGTGCTACGGCCTCACCACTCTCACAGTAAAGAATTTCTTCCCAATATTTGATCTAAACCCACCCTTTTTCAATGTGAAGATGTTTCCCTTTGTTCTCTCACTGCAGGCCCTTGTCAAAAGTTCCTCTCCAGCTCTCTTGTAGCCCATTTCCATAGTGGAAGGTGCTCTGAGGTCCTCCTGAAGAGCCTTCTATTCTCCAGGCCGAACTCTCCCAGCCACCCCTTTAGCAAAGACATCCAGTTCCACATGTGCACTGAGCTGGAAAGTCAGTGCCATTCTCACAAACTTAGGATAAAGCTAGAGACGCAAAACAATAAATGGGTGTAAAGAATTAAATGTCTCCCTTTGGAAACTCCTTCAGGTTAGGAGTAAAGCCCATTAAAAATTGTATAAAAGTCAACGCAATTGTTGTTTTCATTTACTGCTTTAGGCACTATGGTACTATAGATGATTTATAATGACCAATTCTATTAAAATATAATAAACCAACTCTCTTTAGAGGCAGGATTTATAGATGAATTTTTGAATCAACCAGACTATTATAACCAGAATGTTGGTCAGTTAAAAAAAACAAACAAACAAAAAACAAACAAACAAAAAACCAAATCAACTAAATTGCTTTAATTAAAAAGGTATTTTGTGTACAAAAAAAGTTTTAAATATTTTCAGCTGGATGAAAATATATCTGTATTTTGAGAAACCAGGATCCATATGTTTTCTGGGGGGTTGTCAAATATTCACTGTCTGTAGAAACTACTGCCTTTATATGTTTATAACTATCAATTGCTGTATTAGTTTCTTGATAGAAGGATGCTGTGTTTCCTAAATCTCACAATGGAGGCTCTGCCTGCAGAGCAGCAGTATCAGGGCTTTGCTGAAGAGCTGTATCCCAGGAAGTTGGGAATTCACCCAATGCCACATTATTAAATAGGCAAGCACAGTAAATAGTGGTGTCCTGGACAAAACATGCTGCTTTCCCAAAGTTTCTGCCTCTGGCTAGAGAGGCTCTGCACATCCCTTCTGCCACCACTACCACCAGCGAGGGAGGCTGAGCGTGAGAGGCTGACTGCTCTCCTCTCAGCAGTTTCATGGTGGCAGTGGAAACTGGAAACCCACATCTTACAGAGGCTGTGGGGCTATATCACATCTCATCTGCTGCACCAGAGTAGTGCCAGTCTGTCTATGTGTTGGTATATGCACCAAAATTTCCTCCCTGAGCACCCTGAGCAAAGGGGCTCTCCAAGCCTGACTGTGCTGGTCTGGGTTGGTAGTACTGAGAGATGCTTTTTAGGGCAAAACAAAAAGAAAACCCCAGCAAAACAGACCAATGACCCTTTCATCCAGCCTGAAATAGCAGCTGATGTGAAAGGTGCACATGGATTTAAAGAGATTGCCCCGAGTTTGACTTTGTAGGGCAAGCAGGCAGACTGGGAAATAGGGAAGTGGTTTGCTTACAAAAGAGAAAGGTGTTTGTAAGCAGAGAGGTGGTGAGGATGCCAGCCTCTACAGAATGTGGAGACACAGGTGACACATTGCTTGAAGAACATATAGGGAGAACTTTATGTATAGAAATTGCAAAGTATTCTCATTCTTGAATGTCCAAAATAAAAAAAAAAAAAAAAAAAAACAAAATTCTAATAGCATCAGAGCATCATTCATATTTCTAAACTTTCTCCTGTTTTCTCTTCTGTTTTTTTTTCCCCTCCTTTTTTTTCCTAACAAATTCTTGCTATAAATTCAACACTTGCTTGCCATAAGATGAGTTATTGGTCCAAAGGAAGGTCAGATCTGAGGAACAACTGTAATGAAAATGCACAGTAGTGCCATAGTAACACAACATCAGTGAAGGGAAATTTTATGCCTTACTAAAACTGATGCAGTGAATTATCCAGTTATGTAAAATCAGACAGAATGAGTGCAGAACAATGAATTGCATAGCACTAACTGCAGCTCTGGGCCAGGATGCAGTGTCTGTGCACAGTAAATGCACAACACAGAAGAATGGCCTCAGTCTCAATGTGTTTTTGCTGCATTTATAAATACTTTCTTCAAACTTTGAGTAAAAAGAAGGACATGAATCAGAGTGGATATGCATATGAAATACAGGTATGGTAGACTTAATGGTGATTGCAGGTATGAAAAAGTGATTTTGGGAGGCAAAGAGAGAGAAAAGAAGGCTGGGGAGCAAGCATTTTATCATTTGAAAATCATCACACACCTGTGCAATCTGAACTTGCCTGTGCCCTGCTCTCCCTGTTGGTAAAGTGCAAATATGACACTGATCTCTTCTGCAAGGGTTTTGCTTTGAAGACAGTACTAGGTGTCATTGCTCATAAATTTCCTTGTAAGGGGTGTGAATGCATAGGTTTGGGAAACTATGGTTTGGTTTTCCTTGAACAGATACAATTTTTTTTTTTTTTTTTTTTTGGTTTGGGAGAGGAACATTTAATTGGCTCAAAAAACTTGTAAGGCTGGACACTTTGGAGTCATGAACTTTCAGGCTCTGCCTTGGACAAGCAGCAAAAGAGTTTCACAGTCTCAAGTGAACCTGAGAGAAACAGCTTTTGCTTCCTGTCCCCAGCAGAAAATCTTTTGTCTGAGTGTCTCCCAAGATCCCTGTGAGAGACTGAAATGTTGGTGGTTAATGGCTCAAGTAATTGGAGATTTGCAGAAGCAGTGTGGGCTTTGCTATGTCAAGGTAACAGCTGAGGGCTGAGTGTGTGAATAACACAAACCCAACATTTGCTTAGCAGGAAGCTGAGTTTAGAGCCAGATGAGGGAAGAGGCCAAGAAGAAGTAGATCCTGTGAGGTGGGATAGCGATTTTTATCCTATCCTAAGGCAATGTCCTTCCTTACACAGCTGGCTCAGGTGTAAAACTCCCACCCAGGGGAGAAATCAGAACATTTCCATGTAAGTCTGAAGGTTTCTCTGACTTCTAATGAGGCATTACTGGCTCAGCTATGTTGGTGTGAGAAAGAGAGGTCATGTCTCTGAAGAGCTCATAGGCCACCAAAGAGCCCAAAGTGCTCCCAGACTCATCTCTGGGGCCTTCTACCCCAGGACCATGCGTGATCCACAGTGATGCAGCAATCAGTGCAAAACTGCCTCTCCAAGGGATGTACCTGGGCACTCCCACATAAATCTGAGCTTATATCAACCCATTGGACTTTGTGCTCCATGAGCTTTCCCCACCCCTGATCCATCAAGGCAGTGACCATCACTGCAGCTATTGAAATTGCAGCAATCAAGTCTTGTAACTTCCCACAGGTGGGAAGATCTTCTTATTCTTATAATTTCTTTATCTTTCTTTTCTCTTATACATCTTCTGTGTTGTTTTTTATGCTTTTATATTGTTACATCTCTATAGATAATAATAACCAAAATGGCTACATACCTGTTTTCCATTTTAGGGTTCTAAAATAAACCCTACATGTATATATTTACAAATCCTGTTCATTCAATGCCTTTTCACCCTAATCCACTCCAAGGGATCTATTAACAAGAACCCGAATTACTCTTGACTTCAGAGATGGGTTGTAACAATCCCAAGAGAATTTAAAGCTTAGTTAAATTCAGGTTATTTATCTATTGTTAATTCCCCTCACAGACATAGGCAGGGTACTATTAAAACTGTAAACACTGTGTTTTCACTTTTTTTTTTTTTTTTTTTTTTTTTTTTTTTTTTTTTTTTTTTTTTTTTATTTTTTGTAGTATTAACATAAATTGCACTTTATGTAATTTCTTTCCAAATAATTTTGGGGTACCAAATCTGGCAGCCTGGCTTTATTCCAACTTTTTCTCATGCCAGTGTGAATTCTTGCTCTCCCTCAAGTCTTTTATTTGATATGTTTGTGTTTTCTCCCCCTTTTCTCTACTTAGCTGTTCTGTGATTGCTTTTTCACCCCAGAGAAATGTTCTTTTCTTTGAATATTAAATGATAATTGTGTAAAAGAGTCAACCTTGCAGATCCTTATTGCATCTAAGTTCACCTGTGCAGCTGTACTGAAAAATAGCCTTGTATTAGCCTGAATTGGTGTTTCTACATCTGTTTTTCCATTGTCATTAGTGGGAATAAATCCCACATAAAATGCATTTCACAAAATCCCAGGATGGGCTAAGACTGGAAGGGACCACAGTGGATGATTTGGTCCCACCTCCCTGCTCCAGCAGGGTCCTCCCAGAGCACAGGGCACAGGATTGTGTCCAGAGGGGTCTGGAATATCTCCGGTGAGGGAGACTCCATCCCCTCTCTGCACCATCTGTCCCAGTGCTGGGTCACTGCCCAGGACAGTTCTTCCTCATGTCCAGGTGGAACTCCCTGGGCTCAGTCCCTGCTCATTCCTCTGGTGCCATTGCTGGGTGCCCTGAGCAGAGCCTGGGCCCTGCTCTGGCCCTCCCTGCACACAGGGACAGACAGGGATGGGGTTCTCTCTCAGCTGGGGCTCCTCTCCAGGCTGAGCAGCCCCAGCTCCCTCAACCTTTCCTCAGCAGGGAGATGCTCCAGGCCCTTCCTCACCTTTGTAGCCTCTGCTGGACCTGCTCCAGGAGCTCCATCTTTCTCTTGTCCTGAGGAGCCCAGACCTGGACATAGCACTCCAGATGTGCCTCACCAGGGCAGAGCAGAGGGGCAGGAAGGATCCCCACCCTGACCTGCTGGGAATGCTCTTTTCAATGGATTCCATTGTCCTTCTTGGCCCCCAGGGCACTGCTGGCTCATGGACCACCTGTTGTCCACCAGGACCTCCAGGACTTTTCCCTCAGAGCTGCTCCAGCAGGTCACCCCCAGCCTGTGCTGGATCCCAGGGTTGTTCCTACCCAGGTGCAGGACCTGCCTCTGCTCTGTTGAATTTCAGCAGGTTCCTCTCTTCCCGTCTCTCCAGCCTGTCGAGGCCCTTCTGAAGGGCTGCACGGCCCTCTGAGGTATCAGCCACTCCTCCCAGCTTTGTATCATCAGTGAACTTGCTGATGGTTTGTGTACTATAATTTCACCTGATATTTTTTTCAAAAGCACTTTTAATAGCCCCTGGGTTTTACAAGCTGTCTTTCAGTGAAGAAAATACCTGGAAGCGTTCATAGCATTTCTTGTGGAGTTCTGCCTGACATTGCCTGCACTGTGCAATGAGGTCTGCATTTTGGATCAAGGATAATGGGCTGTTTAAAGTCAGGACTGATCATCAGCAGTCTCCTCTGGCTGTCTTTTGATAAACAAAAACTTCTCATCATCAATTTTTAAGACAATCTCACAAATAGCATTCAGCCTTAATAGATGGATGAGATCTCATTTATTTCACACTCCTTACATATGCTCTGTAATATTTCTTATATTTCTATGTTGAGTAGGTCTATTTGGGAGTTTTGTAGTACAGCATTATCACCAGAGAATTCTAGGAAGTTTAAATTGATAACATTTCTCTTGTTTGACTGATGTTATTCTTTATATTTTTTTAATAATTGAAATACCATATCTCTGGCAGAAATAAAGGAATAAAATGTATAAATTTTAGCCTTTCTTGTTCTGATTTTACATTATAAAATCAACGCAAAATAAACCTTCTAATAGTCTGGAAAAAAGACCTGAAAATGTCTCTTCAGATAGTTCAAATTAGGTTGAGCAAAGTCAGCCCATGGTTTTAAGTTTTTTATTTTCATCTTGTGACCCTGGGTAGCAAATCACTGTGAAAAATCAAAGTCAGAATTCTTCCCATGTTGTTCCAGTAGTTTTCTCAAAAAAATTTTTCACTTATCCTGCATTTAAATTGTATTTTAAGTAAAACATGAAAAGGGAACAACTGCTTCAGTTAACAACCTTGTTAAAAAGTTACAGCAACTAGTTAAAACTAATGATGTATATTCCATTTATTGACTCTACATGGAGACAGCTGCCTCTGGAGGGGAACCATTTACACCTGTTTCAGAACTACACTAGTTCAGAATTAATTATGCATTAATTATCCACAGTTCTTGTTATCTGTATCCCTTGTTGTTAATCAGGGTAAACCAGAGTGGCCTAAGTAAGATGCTGCACTGCTGTGTGGTCAAACCCAGGTGACACCAACCCCAAGTGTAATGCAATGAGGTAAATATATGACAAAGGCCTTTTTCACAGACTTGTAGAGTCATTTAGGTTATAAAAGACCTCTAAGATCATTGAGTACAACCATTAGCCAAGCACACTGCTAGACTGTGAACCAAGTGCCACATCCTCACAGTTTTTAAATTCCTCCAGGGACAGGGACTCCACCACTGCCCTGGGCAGCCTGTGCCAGGGCTGGACAACCCTTTTGCTGAAGAGTTTGAGAGATTCCTTGGATTTGTTTTGACATTAGCTCTTTAAGCGTCCTGTCTGAGCACTGAACATGGGTAATTTAGCCAGCTGAATGATCCAGTAGATATGAAAGTTTGCAAAAAACTCCTCATCAGATAGTGATGAGTTTTGGTCTTGCAGCAACTTTTTGCCTCTGAGTTCCCAAGGGCTTCAACAGATGGGGATTTGTGCCTGAAGAGTCAGCCTCATTTGCTGTTTGGAAGGGAGCAATGTCAGTTTCACAAAAAACAGTTTGAGAAGATGGCTGAACTCAGGAATGCTTTAAGGCTTCCTGTATGGAGGAGCAGAAATACTTCTGGGATGGATTTTGTATTTACTTTTAAATTCCGAGCTCCATTTAAATAAGAATGATCTGTGGAAAGGCAAATATTCCTTCAGCCTTCTGCAGCAGAGATTTCAAAAGTCTTCTGTGTGCAACCTGCCTATTTCTGACTTGCAATGAAAGTCAATACTTTCTGTTTCTACCACTGCACATAATATCTAGTAACCAGCTGTGAAAACCAGGTGCTTTCATTCTCCCCCTGCAGAAAGGAAGAAAAAAAAAAATCAATCCTTATAGAAACCTGAAATATTAAATCTAGTGAAGCTATCGTATTCTTTTATTAAGGAGGTCATTATTTTCCTGAGGCTTTTTCATTCATCCTCAAAGTTGAATTCTGGCATTTACTAAATCAAATGCTGGTTACAAATTAGGAAAGAAAGAAGCAAAATGAGATGCAGCCTGAAGTCTCTGCTTGAAGGCTGAAAGTTTAAATACCATTTTGGGTACAAAGCCATGCTGAACTCCATATGTCATTGCCTTTGCACAGTAGCTACGTATCCACTTCGTGAGTTCGTGTGGGTCACTGCTAACAAACCAGCATATGGCCCCTTCAGCTGGAGTCTGCTTTGGTAATGAACATCTCCCACACCTGCTCATATTTCACATCAGTAAATGGACATCCTCCAACAGGGGGAAGCACAAAAGCTCAGAAGGATTGGAACTAAAAAAAAAAAAAAAGAAAAAAAAAGGTGGATGAGATGTGTGATGAGATCAGTGGCTTGAAAGTGGCTGAGGAGGGTGATCTCCAGTGACTACAGCTGCAGTCGCTCAGAGATGTGGACTGGGATTGAGTCCTTAGGCCACCTGGCACAAATTGGATCTTTGCTGTGCTCTTCAAGTCTGACAGACCTTGAGTAAAACTGGCCACATCCACAGTTTCTCTAAGATGTAGGTACTGGCACATGTATTACCACTTTTGTACCAGGGTGCCTTATGGACTGAAACGCTTTTCTCACAACAGATTTGAGCAGACCAAGTTTCAAAAGAGCCATGGAAAGCTGCACAGTGAAGAGAAAGAAAGAACCACAGCTGAGCTTCACCCTCAGCAGGTCCAACAGACTTTGGGCCAGACCGTGGAACACAAGTTTTTGTTTAGCAGAAAAATATAAAATAATAATGCTCTCTTTGCTGACCTGGCATGTGAAAAGGGATATGGGCTCTATTAACCTGCACAGAGCAAAGTTCACAGGAGGCCATAAACATAACCCTCTTTTATCAAGGACCAGAGGCTGCACAAGACCAAAAGAAGCTCGAGGAAGATAAAATTGGAACTGGCTTTGGGGACCTGACCCCAACCTAACCTGTTAAGCATTTTTGAAGAATATGTGACATGCCCCAAGCTTTTAAAGCTGTTTCTATTTCAAGAATGACAAAAGGGTTGCACTTGCCTTTGGTATATAAACATCCATCTGTAACAGAGCTTTCCAGGGATATGTGAAACAAGAGTTCTCCTAGGCAAAAACATGGGTCAACCAGTATTTTGGGGAGGTGCCCAAACCACTAAAGAGTGGGGCTGGAAGGAAGCACCCCACAGTTCCCTGTGGAATCTGGGCTCCTACCACAAGGAACATCCTTCACCTCAGCTCAGGGAAGATTTTTAACGTTACTGGGTTTGTCAAAGCTCTTACTTATTATTTCTCTCCACTGCTCTTCTCAATTCTTCCTTCCCTTCCCCCTACAGGCACAAGTTCCAAAAAGGAGGGTGAAGGTCACACACTGGCCTGTCCCTAATAAGAAACGCAGGGACAAGCAGTGGTAACAGTCTGTGATGCCTTTTGAAGAACTAAGGCCATTTCAGATACCTTTTTTCTTCATAAACTCCTGGTTTTCAGCTGCAGATCCAACTTCCCTTCCTAGAGCCATACGGCCATTCCACTGGTTGGTCAGATAAAGAAACTCTCCGTGTTTTTTAGACAGAGAATAAATGTATCTGCACCTGTCTAAATAATAAACTTGCAAATCCTTTGCTGTAAGGTCTATGGTGCCTGAAAATCCACTTTTTAACAAACAGAAATAAATGTAATGGGAGTTCAGTCAGGAGTTCCTGGACTCTGCCAGTGCAAGAATTTTTGCATTGAAATCCCTGGACTAATGACAAAGAACTGAAGAAACAATGTGAAAAAAAGACCTCCTAAAAATTTAACTTATGTACTTTGGTAAGCAAATGTATTCCTGCCTCAAGAGTGCAGTGCACTAAATAAGATATTTTCTGTTACCCCTATAGAAAAAGCAGATAACTACCTGCTTTACAACCCTCCATGCTCCCAGTGTTCACCATTTGTGTGCCATAAAGGAAAATGCCATATTGACTGCAATTAGCCTTTTTTTTTTTTTTTTTTTTTTTTTTTTTTTTTTTTTTTTTTTTCTGTTTTTGCCTTTGTCTACACTCTGAAAAATAAAGAATGTTTGTTTTAGTAAGAGTCTGCAATTTTACTGAAGGTCAGCGTTCTTTGTCACAGGAGTGGGGTTTTCCTTTGCACTCTTGATAATAAAAGATCCAGAGATGCCTGGTAATTATATAGTCTTTTACCTAGATTGTAGATGAATATTTCTATAGACATACATAGAATTGTAGCAGTTTGAGAAGAGTGTACTACATTATTATTATCAGTCTTTTTGAAACTATTTTTTTAAAAAAATGTAATAACAGGGAAGAGAATATTTGGAAACTGTGGAGTAACATTTGCAGTCAATTTGCAGTTAAAGTTGTGAAGCATGAAAGAAACCATACAGGTTGTGTGTGTATTTCTGTGTTTATCTACCTAAAAATCCATCTGAAAGCATGGCAGAACAGGTATATATGGCAGATATTGCAGATACGACTGATGTGAGACAGTTCATTGCATTACTGTCTCATTTTGAGCTATTCAGTCAGCTTTACTAAGAGTATCATAGCAGCAAAAATAGGTAGTGACTTCCATGAGAACAGGAATGGCTGCCATAAATCTTGTTGAGATGCTCTAATGAAACAGCATCTAACCAGCAACTACCAGTAAGCTGAGCCCTAACTAATCTGTTAAAAACCTAGATCCTGCAGGCACTGCCATCAGTAGCCCAAAACAATTTGCAGCCATGCTTGTGAATAATTCAGTTCGGAAAAGACATCCATGATCATTTAACTCAACAATTAACCCAGCATTGCCAGTAATTGCATGAGCCAAATACACATGTGTTTTAAATCCTTCCAGGACAGTGACTCTACCACTTCCCTAGGCAGCCTGTTCCAGTGCTTGACAACCCTTCAGGTGAAGAAACTTTTCCAAATATCCTATCTAAACCTCCACTTTCACACTTGAGACTGTTTCCCCTCGTCCTGTCCCTGTTCCCTGGGAGCAGAGCCCGACCCCCCCAGCTGTCCCCTCCTGTCAGGAGCTGTGCAGAGCCACAAGGTCCCCCCTGAGCCCCCTTTTCTCCAGGCTGAGCCCCTTCCCAGCTCCCTCAGCCTCTCCTGGGGCTCCAGCCCCTTCCCAGCTCCATTCCCTGCCCTGGACACTCTCCAGCCCCTCAGTGTCTCAGTGGAGCACCTTGCTGTTCAAGATGAAGCAGCCACATCCCAACTCACTTGCCAGGAACCCTCTCTAGCCATCAGGCCTCCTGCAACTGTGGTCACATAGTGTTATTTTAAAAATTAAACTCAACTGTGCACACAGCAGGAGCGAGTATGAGCACAAGGCTGGTGCAGGATTCTCTCTCCAGGCTGACAGCTCTCACAGCTGCGCACTCACTGGTACCCAGTAAAAAAAAAACACCCCATCACCTCCTAGGTCCATGGTGCTTGGAGCAGACTGACAAGACAGGAGGGACCTTGAAGTTTTTTGTGATTTCAATTGCTGCTGGTTGATTTCCAAAGCAAATGCCATTCCTCTGCCCCTCTCTTCTTACCACCCATGTCTCCTTTTAATCTCTGTTGTCGTATTAATGCTTTCAAACTTGAGGAAAGTTTCACATCTGATCACCAAAAAAATGTAACAACCTCCCTGACATGAAGGGCAAATGAAACATTGATCATCATGGCTCTGGTGACAAGTTATGAGTGCCAGAGGCAACTGTCACTTTGCTGTGTCCTGGGTTCATGGAGCACCTAGTGAAGCCCTGCTAAATGCCACTGCCAAAATATCAGCAGGAAAAAAAAAAATCCTTCTCTCAACAGGTACCTTTAACCTGTTGGTGGCTGTCAGACCTGTATTTTGCTATGCAGAAAGTTCATGGAAGCCTGTGGGGAAAGTGCAAATATATCTAAGAATAAGATTTTTTTTTTTCATCTTGAGGCAGTCAGCAAAATGAAACTGTTCCCAGCTCAAGGAGTCTGTCAGATGTCTCATTTCTCTGCATTTTCCATCACATAGCTGGCACTGGTGTTTGCCCTCTGTGAAACAGTGGGGATGTTCCATGACCAGAACTTCCCAAAGTCCTCCTAAAAGTCATAAGCTGCTGGAAGTTTAGGGAGGCAAATACTCATTAGTGAAGAATCCTGTACTGCCTCAGTGTAAAACAGAACAAATACTAAAAGAATGACAAGCAAGGGAAATTCTGCTGATTATGGAGAAAAATTTTGGTGTCAGGACTTTTCCAATAACACAAAGCACTATGTAAAGAGCACCATTCTTCTCTCCTCTTCCAAAGAAGCCCACAGACATTTCCATATTTATGATTTACAGAAAATAACAAATCCAGTAGGTATTCAATTAAATACTATGACCTGTAGGTATTAGCCTAGATTTTATTTTGTTTTCTGGTAATAAGTTCTGCAAAAAGCCTCTTCTAATGTAGGGCTGGAGATGAAAACACTGCACAGCTCCAATGTCGAAGAGGACGTTTGGTCTTGCCTTGCCTGACTGTGATAGCTAAATTCTACAAAAAGTGAGCTCTAAGTAAGTAGCCTAAGTTGTTATCTGTTTATATTATGCTGTCATCCACTTCATTTTCACAGTTATAATTACAGTGGTATCTCTACTACTGCTCCAGCTACTTATGGAAAGAAAACATTTGCATATGTCACATTACCCATTATGTGCAGAAATGCTGTATTCCACAGATAATTGTGGTGTCTGAATGTCAGATAAATTAGATATGCTGAGACCTCAAACAAAAAGTAAACTGCACAAAACTGAATTTTTATGGAGGAGTTCAATAAAGTCTAGACTGAGAACAGAGTTGAATTTTCAATAACTTTGTTGTCATATAAATCTGAATTTTAATTCAGGGTAGGAGTTTAGGCAAGGGTAGGGGTGAAGTCTGTGAAGTGTGGTGCACTGAGCTTTTTAGAAGCATTGAAACAATGACAAGCGTCATCCTAAAGGGTTACAAAAGTCCTTTTTACTAGATGAATGGCTCTATCTGCCTGGATAAATATGTCTCAACTGGAGTACAATTTTAACTCTAATATGCTTCTAATTCTTTTTTCCTCTGTCACAGTATTACAGCTATGAGGGATAGGTAACAAACCACAACCATAAGCAACTATCTGCTTAAAAATGGTTAAATTAACATTTTGTTCGGGGTTTTATTTCATAAAATTTTCTTCATGTCTGTCTAGCAAGACACTGTTACTCCAAGACTCCTCTCCTCTCCTCTCCTCTCCTCTCCTCTCCTCTCCTCTCCTCTCCTCTCCTCTCCTCTCCTCTCCTCTCCTCTCCTCTCCTCTCCTCTCCTCTCCTCTCCTCTCCTCTCCTCTCCTCTCCTCTCCTCTCCTCTCCTCTCCTCTCCTCTCCTCTCCTCTCCTCTCCTCTCCTCTCCTCTCCTCTCCTCTCCTCTCCTCTCCTCTCCTCTCCTCTCCTCTCCTCTCCTCTCCTCTCCTCTCCTCTCCTCTCCTCTCCTCTCCTCTCCTCTCCTCTCCTCTCCTCTCCTCTCCTCTCCTCTCCTCTCCTCCCCATTTCTTCTCTATTTATTTGTCTTCCAGCAGCACATGAGGTTTATATATAATTCCATCAATACCTCGAGGCAAACTATTTGATGATTATAATAAAAAAAAAATCTCATTTTGCTGTAGTTTGTGGAGGGAGTTTCATTATTGCGTGACACTTGGTTACAAGATTTTATGGGACTGTAACTCCTAAAGGACATTTTAAACATACACTTTTTATGGCAACTAAACTCCACGATAAACGAAAGCATTAAAATAAGATATTGGAGTTGTTTCCTTTTATCTTTGATGGATATGAATTGTAGACATAAAAAGTCTTGTTTTACCCTTAAACCCCTGCAGCCTCCCCTTCCCTTTTGAGCAGGTTGTGAGCAGACAGACAAATGTGTTTTTTGTGAGTTTGGGCTGAGCAGCAGCACAGCAGTGACAAAGCCAAAACTTGGTCCTGCAGCACTAAAACAGGATTTCCTAAAACACAGGTTTTGCTTTCCTTTCCAACCCGTTTTTAAGTTTTAAAGGCAGGCATTTATTTTCATCAAAAGGAGTGACTTTTGTTCTTCTGTTAAGAATTCCTGCGCTCCAGCCATCCAGTTCATGTTACACATTTACCTCTTTGTCTCACTCACACAAATGCAGAAGCCACAGGAAAATTCCAGGGGCAGTTTTGAAAAAAAAATATTTGTACTGGTGGCATCTGAAACGGCAAAGACTTCTAGAGGGTTCCCTGTAGGCTCATGTGAACGACATTTGGAAGTGTGTTAAAAATTTAGAGTAATTAACTGAGATGCAGAAATGCACAAGCAATCAAGTAAAAAACTTCCCTTTTTATTCAGGAAATTTAAGGCATAAATTTCTTCCTCAGCTGTAAGCAGTGCTTATGGTAATCTTCACAATGTTTTTTTTTTCTGCTTAAAGCACAGAAATAAACCATAGAAACTGAGAAGACAATTTTTTTTTTTATGAAGGTGGGTATTTGGAAAATCGCAGGATCAAAGTGCAAAGAAAATTAGAAGAAGAATAGACTAGACTAGACTAGACTAGACTAGAATAGAATAGAATAGAATAGAATAGAATAGAATAGAATAGAATAGAATCAGCTTTTCTATAACTTTGGAAAACAGTGTAACAGCAGGTTCTAGCTCCTCATTATGCAAGATTAGAGACTTTAGGGAATGCAGATCACATAGGGGCTCTACCATTTCAGAGGCCAGGGGGAGTTACAACATCTTGTAGCTCTTTGAAGGTCCAAGGTTGTGTATGACTACACCTCCACTTAAAATTTCTATTTATTCCATTTCTTATTCCATTCTGAATGCTGCAAGGGTTTGAACTTTTAAATCTGCTTGAGTTTCCCTAAGAAAAACTTACCATTTGTTACCCTTTGTATTTTGCAAGTGCCTAATGAGTAGTGTTCAGCTGCATACCAAGGTTAAAACATAACAATGAGGATTAATGTTTAAGTCTTAATCAGAATAATAACTCTTTGATTTGAAGTCCCCTGAAATCAACAGGTCTGGTGCCATTACTGAGCCTCTCATCAGTGATCAAGGCTATCTTGTTGTAATAGCAGATACAAAAGAATATTTTAGTCGAGCTCACAGGAATTTGTGGACCAGGTTGAAGAAGAAAGAAAACTGGAGTTTGATAAGCAAGTGGAGTATTCCAGAGGAAGCAAAGAGCATTGGTAAAACAGAGGTTTTACCAATGAAACACAGAATCTCAGAATGGTTTGGTTTGAGGGAGACCTTAAAGTCCATCTCATTCCACCCCCTGCCATGGGCAGGGACACTTTCCACTATCCCAGGTCACTCCAAGCCCCATCCAGCCTGACCTTGGACACTTCCAGGGATGGGGCAGCCACAGCTGCTCTGGGCATCCTGTGCCAGGTCTTGCCACCCTCACAGGAAAAAAAAATTCTTCCATATATCTAAACCAATTTCCCCCTAATTCAGCTTGAAAGAGCCTGCAGCAGCAGACAGAGCTCTTTGTCTCTGACTCTTAGCCATAGCACCATCAAGGGAAGCTCCCTTAGTTTTGCAATAAACTTACATAGAGATTTAGATCTGGAGGTTTTTTTTTCTTCTTTTACTTTTTAAATTTTATTTCCCTTCTCATTATTCTTTGCACAACAAAATGTGTTCAGTACTTAAATGCAAAAGAAACATAGACCATGGGAAAGCAAAAGCTTCAGGGGAAAAGAAACACATATGTAATCTTTCCCACACAGAGTCAAACAATAAAAAAGGAAAGAAAAACATCAAGGAGACAAACAAGAACACGTATCAGATGAGGGAAGGCAGAGATCTCAGGAAGAAAGTAATGCTGGCTGCTGCTGTGCTGGGATTGTTTCCATGTCACATGGTGCTTAATCATAATAAATTAAGTTTTATTTTGCATCTTGCAGCATGCTAACTTGGCTCAGCAGGTAATGGGAGGAGTCCTGGGTCGCCAAATGGTGTTTAATGGACAATAACAACAGTTTCCCCCCCCCTGCAGGCTGGCATAAATAATGAATTAAAAATGTGCCTCTTTTGAGCAGATCATTCTAGCTACTTCTTGTTATTAAAGCTCGTTGGCAGGTTTAAAACCAGAAAGTCAGCCCTCCTGAAGCCACAATTACCATACTCAAGCAGGGCATTGGTGAGTTTGATCAAAACAGCTCTGTGTTGTCAGAGATGGAGAAGCACAAAGCTTCCTGCAAAGTTCAGTGAAGGTCTGGCCAAGGTGACCCACATCCCACTGTAAAATCTGCTTTGGGATGGACTCAGTTTGTCCAGCGTGGGTCTGAAATACCACCACATCTGAGAGGTGCCACACCTTCCCACCTTTTTTTTTTTTTTTTTACCAGCCCACAAATACCAGCAGGGACTTCAGAGATTTTGATCCTGGGCAGGGACATGCCAGGCATATAAAACCACAGAGGAAATTTAGGTCAGACAGCAGCAAGAGACAAATAAAATCCAATTTTTATAAGGCTACGTGTAGGTAAACATGGTGAGAGATTCCCTGGAGAAACAAAGGCGCCTCCAGGGCTGCAGTAAGGATAGGTTGGACAAGCAGCAGTCAGGGTTTAGGAATGGTTTGCCTGCTTGTGAGTGGAAGGATTGACCAGTCAGTCAGACCTTTGAGGTCCCTTGCAGCCCTGTGTTCAGTGATTGATGGAAATGGTGATATGCTTGAAAGCAGCTTGCTCCCAGGTTCAAGAGGGCTGCATGCAGTGCCTCTTCCTGTTTTCTGGAGTTGTTTTGCCATTGTCTGTGCTAGGAGCAGGGTCAGATCCTTAATTAAAGCTGTGATTGGCTGCAAATATATTTTCCTGTGACTAATGAAGGGTCTGCCACTTGTAAGTAACAATTTCCCTGCGGGTATTTTCACATTAGAAAAAAGAATGAGAGCAAATGACTGCACAGAAGGCACTGGTGGGTCATTAAGTAATGGAAATAAATATCTATGAGTATTTACAGTTGTCTAGGATTTTGCCTGATTTCTGGAAATGGAGGAAGGGGGGGGTGTGTGTGTGTGGTGGGGTATTCCCTTTTATCCCTATGGTCTGCAGCAAATTATCCCTGTCAAAATCAAGCCTTAAGAGAATAGAGAGCTTAAATAAACATTTCAATCCCTCTTTGTCAGCAGAGTGACAGATAGCCTTAAATGCAGTCTCATGTCTGTGCCACAGACCTGTGATTAGTGGTGTTGAACCCCAGTCCAGGGCCTGAAGCAAAAGGCTGTTGCAAGGTACAGATGTTTGTTTCCTACCCTAAAAGGAGTCTCTCCATCTCTCAGATGCAGATTAGCTGTGCCAGGAAGGCCATCCACCAAAAACCTTCTTGTCACAGGGTAAAGTGCCTCTCTGTGTCAAAATGCTTGTCCAGACTTGATTGTGGCAGACTTTGACCTTATTGGAGAAGTTACTTCTGGGGCAAATATGTCCAATTTCTGTTCTCTATTGCTCTGTGTACTGCATTTATCTCATATTACTGGCTTGACCCTCATTGCTGTGGTATCCTGGTACTCATGGGCTTGATTTTCCTTCATGCAGCCTCCTGAAAGGAGGAAAATTGATGCAATCCTCGAAGAGAGAGATGAATTCCCACTCTGTAATGGAGCTGGCACCTGGTTACTCCAGCATAAATCTTAATTGCTGTGGGTGGGTGAAACACAATCTTCTTGTCCACTAAGGGTTTGACACTTCATTCTGAGCAGTCTGAGTGAGGACTGAGGGGTCCTGGGAGAGGGTTTCACAGAGGTTTGTTTTCTGCTGAGATGAGGTGTGCCTGGGCTCAGTTTGTGGGTGGTGATTAGTCTGGGGAGCAAAAAGCTGAACCCCAGTGTCTGATATTCTGTTTCAGTAAGATGTGCCTGAGGCAGTTCTCTGATGTCTACTCCCTCGAAAAATGATGCTGAAACTTTTATCTTCGTGGGCCATGAGTGGGGTTTCTCTAGGCAGATGTCTGTCTTCTTGAATCTTTTTTGAACATATCTATGTTTTTTTGCCTGTTTAACGAAAATTTCCTGTGAGTTTGGACCTATAAATATGAATGAACTCCCTCAGGAAACGTGTTCACTGCTCTCTTTAGGAAACAAGAGTGATAAGCAGCACTGATAGGAAGTCTGTGACTTCTAACCAGCAAAAAAAGGTGACAGGTAAAAAATAATATTCTTCTCCTTCCAGATGCCACATCGGGTTAATCTTCGTTAGTGCCCAGGCAGAAAACACAAATTTCTTCTATATAACTATGTATTTTTTATTGCCATGAGTTACTGTATTTTATTTTTATGCTCTTTTTGCTTTAAATGTCCTATGTGTATTAACAGCAAAAATTAAGATAAGGCTGTTTTGGAGAGAGGATAAAAAATAGAAAAAGCATGTGAATTCAATTTATAGTGTACGTGAGGATAAATGAGACTTTGCCATTACCGTGTTTAATCCAGTTTCAACAATACCAATGTGTCTGTAGTAAATCACAGGGTATAATGTGAGGTTTTATAGAGGTACTTGGCACTACAAACTATATATTATTTGGGGGAAAAATATTTCTGTTTTACAATTGTTTAGCATAAAAATTACACCCAGTTTTCCAGGCCACACTGAATGATATAGCTCGAATTCGTTGATGTTATTTATTTTAATGGGATGTGTTTAAATTAGGCTTTGCTCATCCTGTTTAGTAACTGTGCTCCCATGAGGCTCCCATAACAGTGTTTCTGTCTCTTTTATGACAGGGAATCCAGGCCCATATAAACACCAGCCAGGCCCCTGGTGGGAAAAAGTAAAGCCAGGGATTGGTAAAACAGGAAAAGATGATGGAGGCTGCAAAAGAGGAAGTTGAGTGTCTGTAAAGTTCCTTGGGAAGGGCCTTACGGGCAGGGTCTCCTCCAGTTTCTTCCCCCAGGTTCAGGGGGATGCCTGTGGTTGTGTCCTCGGGAGGATGTGGACTTGTCAGTGAGACCGTCCTGACTTAAGAAAACAGTCTTGTTGCCTTGCATGGACCCAACATCTGCATAATAACCCACAAACCATGAGTTTATTTCCATAAAAAATTGATTTCCATAGGTCACCATTCCCCAGGAATCCTTCTGGTGATTCCATTCAGGACTGCTCTTCCCCTGGGATGTGCAGAGGTTCAGCCCATGCAAGATGAAGACCCCTGGGGCCTGTTGGGGGTTGACCTTTGTGCATGCTGGATGCACTGGCTGCTCCATCTCCAATGGGGAAGCCACTTGTCAGCTGGCCTCTCCTCTCCTCTCCTCTCCTCTCCTCTCCTCTCCTCTCCTCTCCTCTCCTCTCCTCTCCTCTCCTCTCCTCTCCTCTCCTCTCCTCTCCTCTCCTCTCCTCTCCTCTCCTCTCCTCTCCTCTCCTCTCCTCTCCTCTCCTCTCCTCTCCTCTCCTCTCCTCTCCTCTCCTCTCCTCTCCTCTCCTCTCCTCTCCTCTCCTCTCCTCTCCTCTCCTCTCCTCTCCTCTCCTCTCCTCTCCTCTCCTCTCCTCTCCTCTCCTCTCCGTTTTTTCATTAGGCTTTCAGATTCTTAGAAACACATTAATTAGTTCAACCCTTCTTAATGGCAGCAGGTCGTGTACATGGACACCTAAAATTCTAAGGTTAATGTAGAATTTTGAAAAAGTTACTTTAGAAATTTCCTCTGCAGCATAAAGAGCAAACATATTGAAAAGCCTTTAGAAATGTCACTAATCTTGAGCACATAGAATTTCTCATTTGAAATTCTATCAAATTAGTCAATGGCATTGCATGCATGAAGATAAGATGATTTAGAAAATATGTTTTGGAAACAGGGAAAGCAACCCATGAAATGGGGTATTTGGTCTTATTTTAATAGGGTATGAGGCCTTCTTGCAGGAGAAAATTATCCATGCTCTGGAAGAAAGGAGAAAATGACAGGAGAATTTTCATGGCGGTATACAATTAAAAAAAAAAAAAAAACAACCAAAAAAACACAAACAAACAAAGAAACAAAAACAACAAAGAAAGAAACAAACAAAATCCCCAAACTGTGTAGTCTGAAATTCTCTTGATTTAGGATTGTTGGAATTTAATATTGCTGGAAAAAATCTAAAGAAAAGCCACAGTGCAAGTGAGCACAGAGCACAGAGCAGATGAAGATGTGGTTGTAATGCTGATGTGCTAGTACAGGAAATTCATAACAAGGGTTTCTGCCCCAGCCTGGTGATTCAGCTGGAGGCAACCAGGGAGACTAAAGGGGAAGATTATTAGGCATCAATGTGGAAGGACCATGAAAAATGCCAGTATGATCTGTCAGTGCAAGTAGAGATAGAGAAACGTTAACGATATTGTAGAAGGCACTGAGACATCTCAATGGGAGTTATGTGGAGATTGGCTATCTGTAATGGAGAAAGATGAAATAAATCTGTAACGAATGATGGGAGAGAAAACCAGAATGTACCTGGGAACTGCAGGGGGATGAACAATCAAAGTTTCTGCTAAGAACACAGGGATCTATGTCAGGAAAAATTGTGTCTTGGCTGGTTTAGACTATCACAGAATGATTGTGGATCACAGATACAATAACATAATCAAAGGGTGAATCGTATTTCAGGATGTGTGACACTAAGTGTTTTTGTCTGTGGTAGAGAAGGGGCAATATTGCTACATGAAGTAAAGGCTAGACTATGTACTTAAAACAGAAATGGGGTAAGAAATCCAACAGGAGATCAACAAAAAAAACCACTTATACTCTTTAACCCTGTTATACAGATATTATTAATTGTACCCTGTGTGGCTGAACATCATGAGAGGAAGAGATATAATCAGACTGGAGGAATCTTTTTTTGCCCAAGAGTAAATGGATATTCACTTATTATGGAATGAGATACTTACTTATTATGGAATAAGAGATGAATAAATTTATGTGTAACATCTGAGTAGGTGCTCTAGCTACTGGAACAAGAGGATTACAGAAAGTTTCTCTGTGGGGTGGAAGAAAAGGAGAAAAATCTTGGGCATAAAAACGAGTTTAGAAAGTTTATGGCTTGAAATTAAAGCTGAAGAAGCTTGCACTGCTACTGAGCTTATGATGAGAAGTCAGGGACTGATGCTGGAGAGTTATGGACCTCTCCCCTCAGGGAGAGACTGCAATTCCATGTAATCTTGGCAGTAGACATCCAATTCTTTCCATATACTAAGTGTTATGCTGTGATTTTCAATTAGTTCAGAGCTTCCTTTAGCCTACTGTGGCCATATTTTCAATCCACATCAAAAAGAAGTGATATCAGTAATGTCGGAATTGGATCTATTACTAGATTTTAATTTTGCATTAAGCTATGCTATCATTTGTGTTATTTTGTTTGTTAGTTTCCTTGCTTGTTTCTCTTATTTTGCTCTGGAATGGGTTTTGGGAAGAAAAATATAAATTTAGCTAAATACTTTCTAATTTAACTTCCCTGTAAAGGCATTTCAAGGAGAGTGACAAGAGAATGAAAAATATTTAAAAATTAATAAAATAATTAATAAAATATTAATATTAATAATATTAATAAAATTAATAAAAATTAATTTTTTTCCATCATCTCAAACTGTGTTTTAGATCACTGTCTTTAAAAAATGTTCTTGGAAGTCTAGGAAAATAAGTCATATACCATATACTATAATGGATATTATCAGCTTATTGCTTAATTAACACTAATATTTTTGTAAAGGTCTGGAAAATGGAATTTTAATGTGCAGTAATCACAGAACCACAGGATTGATAACTTTCTCTCTGAAGCATCACTTTATTGAATTAGTAAGCTAGTTTTAGAAAGGATAATTCAAAATCATGTCTCCTCTGACTTGATTTAAAAGGCCTCTGTTGCATTTCCTATTCTAAAAAATAGAAACAATAAATAATTAGGAATAATATACAGTATTTTCTGAAAAATATAAGGTTATTTTAGTGGAGGAAACAAACAAATACCCTTAATCTGTCACTTTAAGATTGCACAGTGAATACCATGACTTTTTGTGATTATTATGATTATCTCAAAAATTCTTCTTCTTGTCTCTGCTTTGTTGCAGGCTTTCTCAAAGAAAAGCCACTTATCTCTCAGTGCCACCATTTCCCCTGTGTTTAAAGGAAATAATATAATTCCTTGCCTTGCCAGGGTTGCTAAAAGGGCAAGTGTTTTAAAGATTGAAGCTCTTTAGCTGTGGTGTAGGAGCTGGGACATATAAATAAATAAGATCTGGTGCAGCAGACTCAGGTTCGTGGCTATGTAAAATCAAAGCTTTCATCTGTCAAGAAAATACATGTCTGGAGGGAATGAAGTGCAGTAAGATGATGTGATGGTAGAATTAGGGTGATAGATATCCATAACCAAGCATACTATCTCCATCTCTGGCAAAAGAAAAAAAAAAAGTTTTAAACCCAGTCACCCGTCTAAATATAGTGATGATATCATTATAGAGTCTGCACCCACTGACAAATGTAATGCATTGTAGAAGCATAAACCACTTCAAATAAATAGTAACACAATTTTGTCAGAGGTTGAAAAGTTAATTCAGTCCTGGCCCCATTCATATTACTTTTATTTTTTTTTATTATTTTATTGAATTGGTTTATAAGGTATTAAATAATGCTCTTCAATATATCTGGGGTACATCAGTTGACAATGGGAACTTTGAGTGATGACAGAGCCTTGGAGTTTGGATTAATACAATATTATATTCATATAAAGTAAAAATTTTTCCTGTAATATAGCCACCTTCAAAGTATGCAGTGATTTCTGCTGGTTTTTGAGCCCTGGACTTGGCTTTTAGAGAGTTGTCAGTGTGATACTGCAAATATAACTTGGAAACTAACAGAAAATGAATTGACATATTTAATTTTTGAAATTATTTCATGTTTTCCTAATAAGGTATGCATTACATATGCACAGTTATATTTACAGAGAATTATTCTCCTAAATAATGTGTTTTTAGGATCCTATAAGTGCTAAAAATACACACACACAAAAATTCAAACCAATTACTAAACAAATTTAAACCCAACCAAACAAAAGATAGCCCCAAACAAATGATAAACACACAGAAACCTTGACAAAAATCTGACTCCTCTGATGGAGTTTGTATGACCTTTTTTTGTACATTCTGTGTCTCTTCATGCTTTATACTTCTCAAAATAAAGAAATCACTGTCCCAGTGCCTTTCATAGGTCCAACACACCTCAAGTGCTTCATGCATTGCTTGGGGGAATTTTGGGCTGAAGATCTGTAAGGCCCAACCCTGTCTGGGTTCACGTTTTGCTCGCCTTCCACATAATTTATTTTTAAACTCATTCTGATTTCCACTGCACTGGTAGCCTCTAAGAATTTTAGCAATTTCAGTTCAGATAGCAATCATCTCACCCAAAAATCAGAGAAATCCTCTGGTCCATCTCTAAAACAAGAACCCACACTGCTGAAGTATCACAGCATCTCCCTAATTTTGGGTGCCTTGTATTTCCAGACATAGGGATTTCTTACAAATGATTGGTTCATAATGCACTGGAGAACATGTGAAGAAGCTGTCAGATATTTTTCCCCCTTTTGATAATCTATGGCATCTAGCAAAGCAAGATACTAATGCTGGCAGATTATCCAGAAGCCCTGTGATGGTGGTGTGTTTCAAATCTCTCCATCTACTTGGAATTGTCTTATTTAATAAGTTTCAGGTCTGATAACAATCCTGCAGTCAGGTGGATAACACCTCAGGAGTGCAATGGCCATTGTCATTTCAAGGAAAAAGAAATCCTGACATTCAGTCTGAATTAAAAAGCAATTCTAATGTTTAATGACATTAGAATTAATAAATAATCTGTTATTTCTTTCTATGTAGTAATTATTCCCCCTGGGTCTAATCCAAACACTAGTTTTCCCCTCCCAGGACTCCTAAGCAATGTAGGCAAATGTAGACTTCGGTGTCTTGATGGTCAGGACAAGGGATTTCATCTGGAATGTTGAGGAGAACCAAGAGCTTGTGGAACCTTCCTGGAACCAGAGGAGAGGTGCTGAGTGAGTGAGCAGCAGCAATGACCACACACACACACACACACATGTACACTTTCCCACTGCAGAAACAGCCAAGAGTCAGTGTCTAGCCAGGGAGGTGAAAACAATCCCTTGCCATAAACCTCCCACTATTAAAATAGCAGATCACCAAATTGGTGGTAACAAGCAGAGCTCTTTAGAGTCGCACGACCTGAGCATCTCAGCTTGTGCTTAAAATTGTCTCGGCTCCTCCCTTCTTAGTAACCAGATCTCAGTTTAAGATTTGACCTTTCTATTTATCTATTTATTTATTTATTTATTTTAATCTTCTCTCCCGGAGAGGTCAGTAATTGGTGACAGAAGATTGATTATCAAGGGGAAAAAAAAAAAAAAAATGAAGAAAGGAAGTTCAAGAAAGAGAGCTGAATTGCCAAAGGCAAAGGAGAAAGCTCCAAACCCCATAATTATGGTGCATATTTTTGATGTCTTCTGTGTTATTTTGTTAAGAAATTCCTAAAAAATAAATGTTTCTTTTGGTTTAATAGATGAGGTGTCTTAAGGAACAGGGTGTAATAATGACAATTCTAGGTAATATATGTCAATATATATGCAAGAAGAGAGAAGTAACAGCAGCCCAGAATGGGCAATCCGACTTGGAAAGGGCACTCAGGGCATTGGCATTTCCTACCTGACATTCTGTGGATGCTTGGTTGTGTTTTGTTTTCTTAAGTAGAAGGAATAATTCATCTGTTGAAGGCAGAGGCTTTTGGCCTTTGCTCCCCTACAGCAGAAATCAAACACCTCTTCCAGCTGCTTTCGTGGCATGGTGGGGCACAGGTGTTTCCTTTTCTGCTTGGAGCTGGAAGGGGAAGAAAAGGACCAATAAAACATATAGCCAAAACCTAAATAAACAGCAGGGAGATGACTTAGGGGAAAAGGGCTGGAGTTTGTCATAATTTGTTTTAGCTATCTCAAATATTATTTAGTTTAAACAGGCCTTGGTTGTTCATTCAGCAGTCAAGGAGGGGAAAACTGAAATGTTCTCTGAGGCTGCCTCCAAAAGAGATGGGCAGTTTGGTTTTGGGGTACCCTGAAGAAACTCAGGAAAGAAAAAAAAAAAAAACCCTAGGTGATTCTACCCTGATAAATCTCAAAGGAACTTTATAGATTTTCAAAACCTTCATTTAATTTTTTTTCTTCATTTTACTGAGAAGGAAACACAGTAACTTCTATTTTGTCTTGTACTTTGCATAGCTGATGCCAACAGCTGTGGATTGCCGTGTTTGTGCCTGGCCCTGCACATGAATTGCACTTGTTGATGTCTCACTGTCAGTCCTTCTGCTGCTGTTGAAAGATCATGGTCTTTTCAGGGGATTTCTCTAGCTCCTTGCTAACTGTGTTTCAATGCATTATCCAGGGGAAAAAAAAGAACAATCACTGGGATCATAATTTGTGAGTTTTTTTCCTGCACATCCAAGTTCTCCACAAGCCAGTCCTTCAGAAAACAAAAGCCTCTGTGCCTTTTCTCTGCTTTTCTCTTGGTATTCTCTTTATTAGATTGGTCTTGACCTCTGATTCTAAGAAGAGTATGAAACAATTTTTTTTTTTTAAACTTTTGGTGTATGATGCAATCTAGGTCACTGCAGCCTGCAGGATTAAAACATTGAGATCTCATTAACTCTATTTTATTTCTTTTCCTTCCTTAGTCACAGAAAATAGATTAATAGGGTAGCACTTTGCAGTAAGTGGACATTAATTAATGCTAAATTACACCAGAATTCCACTGGAATCACATATTAACAGTCACACTAAGTCCAAAAGACCTTGCCATGATTAATGTTCTTGTAAGGAATAGCAAAAAAATTAATAACAATTTGTCACTTATAATAAAGTGTTACAGTTAATTTTATCCCATTTTCTCTCCTGATTTTGCTGTAAGAATGAGATGCTAGAAGTCTAAAACCTGGTGTTTGACAGAAATGTGAGCTTCCACTTTCTGATCTGCTCAGGACTTTTCAATGCAGCTTGTCTTGTTGATCCTCTTGGTATCCAGAAACAGAGCAAATGTCTCTTGGTTTGGGATGCAGAACCTGGGTAAGAAGAAGAGTTATTTTAATTCCCGTGCCATAATTCACTCCTCAGTATTGGAAATTCAAATTCTCAGACTATTCATTACCTTGACAAACACCGTAATGAGTGCAGAAAATGGCAGCACATAAATCCATTCCCTTGACAAAGAACATAATGAGAATGGGAAGTGACACAAACTAAATAGATCACTTTACAGTCTGGAGACTGTATATTCTTGCTTGTGTAACCACAGCTCTCCCCCCTTGCTTCCCTCTCTCCCTGTGCCTTTCCAGGACTCCTCTTTAGAAGCAAACAATAGGGCACAAGGAACTAGTTTCAAATTGCACCAGGACAGATTGAGATTGGGTATTAGGGAAAAAAAATACAAAAAAAAACCCTTACTGAAAGGGTTGTCAAGCCTTGGCACAGGCTGCCCAGGACAGAGGTGGAGTCCCCATTTCTGGGGGATTTAAAAGACGTGCACATCTTTCAGGAAGGGTGGTCCTTTCTGAAGTACACCTCATCCTGGGCTTCCCACCAAGACTTAATTTAACAAAGACTTCTGATTAGTACTGTTATTTAAAGGCACAGCTGAAGTCTTAGTTTTTGCAAAATGCTTTGAGAACTTTACATTAAAAATAAATTTAAAAAAAAACCAAAAACCTAAACTTGCTATTAATAAAATCAACTCCATTGCCTTTTTTCCACTAAAAATTATCCCAGTACCCAGTAAACGAATAATTGAATTCAAAACCTAGCTTGCTTTTCTCAATATCAGCATAGATAATTTAATATATTATAAAGTCCTTATTGCTGCTGTAAAGTGAAATTTAAGCATTTATTTGAGCCTTTCTTTCCTCTTCCTTTTCATTGCTGAGGAAAATGCTCTCAGGAAATAACACAGCTTGCTTAACTGCATAATGCTTTATGCAGTAGGTACTTTAATTTTCTGACACTGAAACCTGAAAAAATGAAATGTGTGAAACAAAGTCTTTTCCTAAGTATTCAATATCCGAGGAAATTATCAAAGCCTAGGTAAACCAGGAAATAAATACACCAAGCAAAAACAACGGAACGTTAAAGATGAATCCCTAATCTTTTCCCAGTGCTGTGCAAAACAGGCTTCCACCTCCTCTGCATTCAGTTCCAAGTCCTACATGACCTTCAGCTCTAAAGATGAGAGTCATATATTTAACTACAGTATTTTTTATTTACTATATAAGTTGAGATGTAAAATACTTAATCTGCATCGTAAAATGGAAAGTGGCTGAGTTTGCAGTGACCTTGAATGTTTCTATACCAACAGCCCTTTGGCTGTGCTAAATTGGACTTAAGTTATTTTTCAAAATCTTTTTTTTTTTTTTTTTGGTGGGGAATGAGAGAATACAAATCTAGGTGTTTTGCATGTATTTATTTATGAGCATAGATATTCCCTGGTTAAAGAGCAGCAAGGAGGAAATAGCAGTGGAGGATGTTCAAGGGAGTTGTTTGCTCAGTTCCTACTGACTTTCTGCTGAAATTGGATACTGAGCTCACTTTTCTCAACATCAATGCACAGAAAACTGCAGCCAGAAGCATCAACACCTTCACCCACTGAAGATGTTCAGGAAAGTGTTGATTAAAATCAATGATAAAACTCCTTTCACTTCTTTCCCTGTTGAATAGAGAGGGGATGCAAGGAATCAGCAGTTTCTTTGGGTGAAACAGTGAATATCTGCACAATTTGTCTCTTCAGGTAAAGCAGTGGCTGATTTTTCTATCTCCTATTTCACAGCATGCTGGCCCTTATATATCTTATAAAGCTCTGTTTCTGATTTCTTCTATTTTTTTTTCCCCTTTAAAAAATATCTTTTATTATTTCCTTTTTTATTTTTTTCTCTTAAATATAAGCCAAGCAAAAACCTTGTGCCACATTGCTATAATTATGTTTTTACTAGAATAATCACAGACTCCAGGCCAAAGAAGACAAATGTCAAAATCTCATGTTTTAGGCAGGTGTTACCTTTCCTGCTCAGTACCCATTAGATATTCTAATGTGATTATTCCTGCTCACCATCCCTTTCTTCCTCTGTTTTAAGTTGGGTTTTTTTTATGTGACACTGGCTTACCTTCCCCTACAGTGGTGGAAAATATCCCAGTTCAGGTTCTCACCTCATTCTACAAACAGAAGGTTGTTGCAGCCACCAGAAACAGAAACACATAACACAATGTGCATGTTTTTTCGGGATTGAGTTCATTTTTTCAGAGTAGCTGTGTGTGGGGCTGTGTTTTGGATCTATGCTGGAGAGAGTGCTGATGATACAAAAATGATTTTGTAATTCCTGAGCAGGGCTTGCACAGAGCCAAGGCCTTTTTATTTTTGTTCCTCACCCCATCACACTCACAACAGGGCTGGGGTTGCACAAGGGGTTGGGAGGAGACACAGCTGGGACAGGTGATCCCAGCTAGCCAAAGGGATATTCCACACCATGTGACATTGTAATCAGTGTGGATATTCTCAGTTCAGTCAGAGAGAAAAAGAGAAAGATTTCTGCCAGGCTAAGCCTGGGAAAAGTCCAAGAGCAATGTAAACAATCTATCATCTTGCTTTCCATTCATATTGCTTATAGATATGTTTTACCACACTGAGTGATACCACATTAAGTCTAGTGTACCAATCAGGTGAAATGTTTTTACTTTAAGACCAATGGAATTAATGTTCACGATGTTCTCTATAAAAGAGAGATGTACTTTTGAATAAAGCTCATTCTTTGCCTTCTGAAGATGGAGTCTCTTCATTCCCGTCTCTGCCTCAACAGCGATAGTAATTAGTACCTAAGGCTGGGGAAAGGAGGGGGAAGCAGCAGGGGGAGCATTTGGGATGATGATATTTGTGTTCCCAAGTCACCATTGTGCACGGTGGGCCCCGCTTTCCTGGAGATGCCCAAGTTCCTGCCTGTCCTGGAAAAGGATGGACTCCTTGTTTTGCTTTGCTTGTGCATTCTGCTTCAGCCTTTTCTGTTAAACTGTCTTTATCTCAGCCTGTGAGTTTTCTCATTTTGTCTGTTCTGATTCTCTCCCCAGCCCATGGAGGGGGTGTGGGGGTCTGTGGGGCTGAGCTGCCAGCTGGGGTTGAACCACCCCAGGGGGACATGTGGGATTCCTTGCCAGACCTCCTGGTGTCCAACAGCAGTGACAGAGCAGCTTTTGCAGACTCTGGAAGATTTGCTCCACCGTGTCATTTAGTCTGGGCTGTTTGTTCAAAACATTGCATAACATTAACATTTAATATTTAAAAAATGTCTAGGTGAGAGAGAGCAATGGAATAGCTTTCCCGTGCTCCCAAACCAGGGGATAACGGATGTGGCAAAGAGGGACATTAATATATTTAAGGCGAGGATTAGAGGCTACTGTATCCAATGTGATAAACTGAAATAGATTTATAAGGTTACTACCATTTTCAGAGACTATAGACCATTTTATAGGATGTACTGTATAGCTTTTGTTCCTTCACCCAAATATATGATCTTTACCAGAGGTTTAAAACAAAATACTGTAGCAATTTGGACTCTAAAGGTCAATAAAGGAAGAAGAAGAATGAAAGCAAAAATCAGTAGTGGGGAAAAGAAAAAATCAAGCCAGAGGAGGTTATTTCATTCATTCTATTTCTGGTGCTGTTTTCTTGCCAATTAAACTGCTATAAAGATAATAAAAGAATACATCTCTGGAAAATGAAAGTTTGCCTTCATGAGGAAAGATATTGAGACTTCTAAAAGCCTTTAAAATTATATTTCCTAATTAATAAATCAACAAATGGCACAAAGTCACATAAAACACACTGCACATCTCATTAACCTTTGGGATATTTTAGGGTTTTTTTTTAGGTGAACGAAATCTTTGCGGCAGACAGTTTGTGCGCAAAATTTGTAAGCCATGCTGTGGCAGTGTGCCCTGCCTGGAGCCATAGCCAGCTGTGGGAGCTGTGTAATCCAATTTACTGTGGATTTTGGCAATGGTGAACCAGGTGTTTTGCTGGTATGAAAATATGCCTGTAATCCATAAGGCTTCGTGGCAAGACATCCCACTGAGTTTGGGCACATCTCGGAAGTTTTCTCCTCCAGGGTGAGACACTCCTTGTTGCAGCTGAGTTTGAGAAGTGTTTGGACAACACTCAGGCATTGTTGGTGTAATTGTTGGGGTTTTCAAGTGCATTGGACTTGATGATCCTTGTGGATTTCTCCCAGTCCAGTACATTCTCTGATTCTGTGATGCCATTCCGTGAGATCCTCAGTAAGTGGTTAATATCGTGGTAAACTTTGAAATCATAGCTCAGATTTATTATGAACATATAAACTTTTAAATATAAATCATTGTCCAAGCCTGGGACTAGGAGTGGATCCAGCTGCACCCAGATTTCTGCCAGGGAAGGTGTTAAGAAGACCAGGGGATCATTCCTGAGCCTTGTGGCTCAATCAAATTGTCCCTCTGATGGTTCTGTCAGCCCTTGTACTCCATGCAGCAAACAACCAAGTTCACCTTGACACTGAGCCCTGTTAAACCACTTCTGTATTTTCTCTCAAACTGTGCTAATTTGCTGATTTATATCAATAAACATATTGCTACTTGTCTTGTAATGAGTGAAGTGTTCCACTCCATCCGTGACACATGCTGAGGAAAGGAAATTTGCCTTCGGGTTGGGATTCTGTCTCCTTATGCCAGAATGATGACAAGCATGGAGAAAACCAAATCAAAACAAAAAAGCCTCCAACCTCATAAAGAAGAGTGATTAGAAAGACTGAGTTTGTTTAGTTAAAAGTAAGAAGAATAAAAAGAAGAGAGGTGTAAAAATGCAAACTAGAGAGAAGCCCAATAAGAAGGCATAAGCACCTTTTTCTTTTTTTTTTTTTTTTTTTTCCTCCTTCTGTTTTTATTTAGTCATCTTGTAACATATTGTAGTAAAATGTTCTGCAGTCCTGTAGTCACAGAGGTATCACAGATTTCTCTCTGCTCCTGTGGTCTGGGGGATACAGATCTGGGGTGTATGAGATTCCATTTTTCATAACTGCTAGTTCAGTAAAACATATTAACTTTGTAAAAAGCCTTCTTTTCAGAAGAGGGAGTCAAGAACAATCTATGCTTTGTTTGATGGCAGAAGCTTAGAGAATAAGAAGTTATAGGAACAAATGCAATGGATATTGGTGTGGTGGGCTGTGTGTGTGTTTGCGAGACAGAAAGGGATGTTCTTTTTGGTAAACACAAGTGGTTTCCTCTGGACATTTCTAAAAGTGTTCATATCTTTGAAAGGGAGTCAGATAAAGGGTTAAAATAATACCAAGGATTGAGAGGTTTAATAGTAAAGAATATTCTAAAGAAGTTAAAGAGCCATCTGCTGTGACATCCTAGGACTTGCAAAGTTATCACTTTGTGCAGTAAAGAAAGAGCCCATATGAAAATAGAGCTAAGAAAATTAATCACATTAAGGACTGCCTAATATGATGCTAAAATGAGGGAATGGGCCTCTGCAGGAAAACCTCACAGTACTCAAAGAGCAGCTGGAGAACTTACTGGGAGAGAAAAATCTTGTGCTCCTCCACTGTAACCACCACTGACCAGAACAGGCTGAAAGGCCCTCAGTGATGGTGGGGGAAAAAATTAAGCTGTTTTTTTAACAGTTAAACAACCAGTTTGTTGAGATTTCTCAAATATTAGAAATGCTGTTTCCACCAGGCAATGACCAAGTGGGAATTGGGATCAAATATAACTTTAGAAAAAAGTGGTAGGGCAGCGGTGGGAACTGCTAGGGTGATGTCCTGTTCTTCTCACGCTTATTTTTAGCCAGAGAAGTAAAAAATTTCATTCTTAAGAAGCATTTAAAAATACAATATATTCTCCACTGGAATATGGACTTTTGAGATATATCTGGAAGGGGAAAAGAGGAGAAATTGAAGCTGTCTAGGATTAGTGACAGTCGCTGCTGGGACAGTCCCTGCAAGAACCAGGAAGCCTGTCTGAGGAATCTGAGTTGGGAAGATAAATACACCTACCTCCTCCCTCCACAGAGATAACCCCACCCCACAGATATACTGATTTTAATACAACTGTTCCAGTTGAAGAAAAACACACTAGCAAAAAAAAAAAAAAATTCTGGCTACTTCTTGTCTACAAGACATTTGGAAATGACATTCAGTGCAGCACAGGAGATATTTTTAAGTACTCTGTGAAATAAAACCCCACTTCAGACCTCAGTGCACTGGCAAAGCACTCCCTACATTTCTAGCAATATCAACACAGATAATGTAAACCCAGAAAGAGTGTGCACGCTATTTATGTCTTTCCCAGGAAGAAATTAGCAGGTGTAACAACCTCCCCAAAGGTGGTATGTAAACAACATGAGAGACCTCAGCCAGAACAAGAAATGGAGTATCTGCCATCTCGTAATTGGAATTCAAATTTAATTAAGATGGAGAGAGAAATACTCATCAACCTTTCAGTGAAATGCAGGAGCCCTTAGTGCTGCTATCTAAGCAGAAGAAAACAGCCTTCCTACAATTATTTTTAAACAAACAAATCTCTGTGTAAGAAAAATAGCCTGTAATCTTAAATTTCAAGTTTATAACACAAGGTAGTATTGAAATTGATCATCTTAGTACTAAGTCCCTAATTAATCTCAGCTGGTCAGAGACTGGCAGAAGTTGCCCAGAGAAGTTGTGGATGTCCATCCCTGGAAAAAAAAAAAAGTGTTCAAGGCAAGGTTAGACAGATCTTTGGGATAGTGGAAGGTGTCCCTGCCCATGTCAGGGGTGGAAGGAGATGGGCATTACTCCCTTCCAACCCAAACCATTCTATGGTCCTATTTCATGGTGTGTGCATGTTTTGTGACCTGGTCAGATCAGATACAGGCAAGCAGGTAACCCCTAGAGTTTGCTGAGCCTCTAGCTCCCACTCCCACTGCAATCCAGCAGCAGGAGGTGAGAGGATTACTCTGCCTGCATAAACTACTATATTATGCTACACTACTATGTTTCTCAGCTGTCCCTTAAGTATGGGAAGGGACCAAATTTCAGAATGGACAAATATTCTGGCAACTGGTTTCTCGTAAAAATACCTCCCAAGGGATCTGTAATCCTTCCCTGCTCATCTCACGGACTGCTGTTCAGGCATGTGAGCTGTTTCTGGTTATATGATTTCCAAACATGCCTGCTCTGGTCTCATACCTGAAACTGCATCTGCCACAGAACCTGAGCAGGGGATCTGACTGCAGGGGGTGGTGCTTACCACAGCACAGCTATAGTGCACCTAAAACTAAAGCACACCACTGTGGGGGCAGTGTGTGGCTTCCCACACAGCACACACAAAAACAATTCCACCTTGTTATTACTTTCTGAGGTATATAACATCTGGTTAAGCAGCTAGATATCTTTTTATAAAAGTATTTAGTCTTGATTTAAGACTTCAAGCAAAAGTGAATCCATCATGCTCTATGACAACATGTTCCAGTGGTTTATAACTTTCAGTGTTAAAGAAGTGAAGCAATTTGTAGTTTGAATTTATCTTCTACCATGAACCTTTGAAACTCATTATGTTTCCCTTTTCTTAGATGAAAGAGCTGACTGTCAGTTACCCTCTCTTTTGCAGATTATTTGAGACTGATCAAATAAAGCCTTTTCTTGGTCAAGATTGAGAAGGGCATTTTCCTCAGCCTCACCAAAAGCCTTTTCCCTCACCCTCCAACTTCATGACCACCTTGCAGTTCTCCCTGTGTTTACACCCTTTCTTTTGAAAAGTTCTGTGCCTGTAATGTACATGTAGGGCTGGAGACAGGATCCCATATTGGCACTAATAATGTTTGAAAAGGTTACAAGGTGATGGCATTGTGTTTTATGGGAATGGTACTGCCTTTGTGTCCTAACTTTAATGAGACCATTTGTTTCCCTTGATTTACATCCCAGGATGACCTGCTTGGAATCATGCTTGGAATTGGAGTTGGTGTTCTAGATTTTTATATGTCCTCAAACTCATTGCAGAGTTCCTTTTATCTGAGACACCACCCTCAGGCTGTTAACAGTGACCTATTGTTTGCTTTGCTTATGAGTGTTTGACTGGAATTTAACTGTAATATTTGTTAAAGTTAATACAACAGCTCATTAAAGAGGAATAAAAGTCCCTATTGGGTTGCAAAGCATTGTGGTTAAAGACCTGAATTTGGCTTCAGGAAATCTGGGTGTTATTTTAAGCTTTTACTGTAAGCTGCCTATGTAAATCTTAAAAATCAGGGGGACTTAATGTTCTCCTGCCCTGGTTCCATTATATAAAATGGAGTAACAATTTTTCTACACAATTTTTATTGTCTAGGCAACCAGTGAGCTAAAAAAAATTTGCAAGAGTGAATAACAGGAGCAAAGTAAAAGGCTAAAGAGGAAATTCAATGAAAAAAAGCATAAAAACAGAGTAAGAAGCTTCATAGTACCACAGACTTGTAAAAAGATCCTCCTGGAATATTTGTTTCAGATTCTTCTATTACATGTATTATGATTTAAAATTTCAGTCAGCAAATCCATTTTAAAATTAATTAGGCTTCCCCGCATTTAAAATCCCTCTTTTGGCAATGTGACCCAATGACCCTGACCTGAGTGTCCTGTTTGCCCTTTTGCCATCAATGCTCTTTTGGATCTGTGATTCTTACACCCTCTATTTGCAAATATAAATATATAGTTTCATAATGCCAATTCTTTGTGGTTGAAACAAATAGAATCACATGTATATAATAAATACATACATATATATGTGTGTGTATATATATATATATATATACACACATGATGTCACTGTATCTACTCAAGTGAGTGCTTGGATGGATAATAATCATGTTGGAAAGCAATATAGAAATGGTTAATCTTGCCAAAGCTCTGTTTTCAACACATATTTAAATTTGAAGCTAAACCACTGTCTAGGAGAGCCCAAGGCTATGCATCTGAACCAGAACAGGTGGTCAGGGCTGGCCTGTGGGTGTGGGGCTGTGAAGAGGGGCTGGTGACATCAGCTGAGTGCTGTTGTGGCAAATACGCATTTCAGTCACACAGCAAAGGCTGACATCTATATTTTAAAAATATTTATCCCAGCTAGGCACAGTGCATAGTGATCAGGATACAAATGAGATTAATTCCTCCTCTCTGGAGATAAATCCAGATTAATTTGCTCTTCCAACAGTGCTGCACTTTTTCCCAGCACCCTCAACAGGCTATTTTTTAGTTATTATTTTTTCCTCTTCCATTGCAGCCATTCAAAAGAACAATTACACTGTATCTATACATTATTGTAAATCCAGTTCTGGGGTACTAGATTAGTGTCTTGGGAGAAGTGGTGAAATGTGGTATTAAATTTAAACATAATGCAAATGGTTTAAGAAAGTGTCGTTAGTGTGTATATGATACGTAACAATTACAAATTGAAAAAAAAAGAAATTAATTGCTCTTTCAGGCTTTTCTTTGAAATATTTTGGAGTCCAAACAGGATTTACTATTGAGCCTCCTTTCCCTCTCTGAAGAAATGTTGTCAGTTGATTTGTGTTCATTTTTAAATAAATGATGAGAAAGAGCAAAACAAGTTAGTGTAAATATAGGGGGTGCTTGGTTCTGCTCCCCCCTGTGCCATTCCTTCCACTCACAAGTCAGGAACACGTGATGGGGGAGCACTTCCACAGCACTGACAACACCAGCTGCAAAGAAATTCGTCTGGTCCCTGTCCCTCCCTCCTGTCTTCTCCTGCTCTCCTTATAGGGGATTTTGACCAGTTAGGGTTTTAGCTGCAAACATAAAAATTTACTCCTCTGGCTCCCAGAGTAAAAAGCAGCCAGGAGAATCTGCAGTTTGTCCTCCTGGATGATGTCTGATAGCCCCTTTTGGTGTTTGGCTGCTGCTGTCAGCAATGGAAGCCACGTGTGTTTGGCTGATTACAATCCCTGCCTCTGAGGGCTGCGTGTAGAAGCAGCCATCTGTGGTATTTCCATTATTATTCCAAGGGAGGGATTATTATTATTTTTGTGAAACAATGTTTTTTCCATGGAGTTTAGTGACACAAACTGGCTAGATGTCACTGCCATAGGAAGGAGGTCCCTGCCCAGGTCACATCTGATGTTGAGGTGGCTTTGCTGTTTTGAAATGCGACATCCAAGGGACACATCCCGTGACCTGGCTGCCCAGAGCTGGCCTTTCATCACAGGTCTGGCTCCTTCCCTTCAGAAAGCTCTGGGTCTACCCTCCTACCAGTGTGAACAGCAACTGAGTCAGGAACACCATCCTGGAATACCAAACAAGTCCTACCTGTCAACTCTGTGTGGATTTCCTTGTTTGGCTTAGTCACACCACACGTGCCCGGGTTTAGATTTTATAGTTAAAAACACAAGTAATAATCAAAATGCGAACTCTCTTGTGCTTAAAAAAAAAAAAAAAATCAAGGCAGAGACAAAATTAATTAGCATGCAGTTCATAAATGTGACACTGATGAATTGCAGCATTGCTATTGATTAATCATCTATCAGTTACAGTGATCTAATCACTGTGGCTACAAATCAACTCAGACTTACCCATGGATTGATACTCAGTGCAAGAAATTAAATCAAAGGCTCTGAATGGTACAAAATTGCAGGCTAAGGTTTAACTCCAAGCTGATGCACAACTACCATGCTTGATTAACACTAATGGAAAGCTAACTAGGTATGCCTGCAGTGCACTGATATGAGAACAAACTTCAGCTGATTGAAGACTCCCTCTCTATTTATCCTGTTTTGGGCCCTGTTGCAGCCACCTCATTAACAAGAAAGTATGACCTCAACCTGGGTGTAATGGAGCTGCCACTGGGGTAAGAAATGCCATTTATTCAGCCACACTACTGAAGGAGCTAATTTGGTAAGGTTTATTTCTACAGCCCTATAGGATACCTAGTTTTTATTAAGCACAAAAAAGATGTGGGGACTAATTTATAGAGAAATAATTCCTGTGACTTCATTGAAGCATTTAGCAGAATATTTTTTGGAAGACCTGGCCATAATTCAGGAGGGTAGAAAACTGTGTCTGGTAATGTAGGCACAGACATCATGGAGAGTAATTAATTTGAAAACAGCTGTTGAGCACTTTTGATACGAAATTTAAAGGTGGTTCTGTTTCTCTCCTATATCTATTTGTCAGAGCTCTTGTATTTCCTGACACATATTAAAAAAAAAAAAAAAAGTAATTTAGGCACAACCTTGCAGATTTTTTAGATGTATTTTAAAGTTTTCATTTTAAAATGGAAAAAAATTACTTCTCCTAAGAAATCCCCTGTGGCAATTCTTTTCATTATAAAGGAGATCTGAGCAGTTTTGTTCAAAGGCATGTTTCTAATTTGGGTGTCTGTTATACTGAGACACACGACTTATATGTAAACTACTGGTAAAAACAATTCATTTTCAAGGAACTGTTTGTCCTTCCAAGGAAGACAAAGCTTTCAACGTCTTAAAAGAAAATTACATCATCTTTATTTCAGTACTTTAAGGATATTTTTATGTGTGCTTTCAAAAATATCTTCCTCTCTTCACTACTAGAAGATGAATATCTTTCTCTCTTCACTCATTTCTGTTGCAGTGAATTCATGGAATGGAGTCAGTTGGTCTCTGAGTGCTGCTCCAAGAGGACTCTTTGTGTCAGAGCTGTTGCACTGAATCTTGCATCTGATATGGAAGGGTCATGTACACAAGAGTGTCTGTAGAGAACTCTGAAACCCTTTCTGTACTGCTCATCCTTCGAGGATGGAATGAGACTTGGAGAAACCTGGTCTTAGTGGAAGGTGTCCCTGCCCATGGCAGGAGTTGGAACAAGATGAGTTTTAAGGTCCCTTCAAACCAAATTCTGTGATTAGCACAGCCATGCCTCTTAGCTGGATTTTTCCCACTTGGTTTACATTATCTAAATGGTGGTGACATACCAGGAAGCAGAAACTCTTTTTTTTTTTCCCCCATTTACAGGCAGCCAGACCTGCTTGTGGCCTCCAAATAGTATGTATGCTATGAAGCCAACAGCATCTATGCTCCATCCTCCCATTCCTGAAAGCAACAAAAGCCTAGTGGAACATATTGACTCACTGTTGTCAACATAATGATAGTGTTTGTAAAATAAACTCCTACCAAACACTCCAATAATTAGAATGTCTCTTTTCCCCCTCCCAACCTTATGTTCCTTTCAACACAATGACATCAATGTTCATTAATTCTATATTTGAATGTTCATCTTCTGTGGCAGCTCTACCAAACAAACAAAGCAAAACAATATTTAACAATAAGAAGATGTAAAATGCTTACATAGGAAGGGAATAAAGCCAGTGGTGGCAACAAAACTCTTAATCAAACTCAATTACAGAGACCAGGCACAATCTGCCAGAGCTGACAGTTTGCTGACTTTACTTATAGTGTTGTGTGAAGAGAAATCTTCCATTTGCAGCCCTCCTGAAAAGTGGTTGTTTAAAAATCATGGAAGAAAATCACAGGGTGAATTTTTGTCAAAATGAGTTTGATCACAGCGACTATCAAGGAACTGTGGGTATAAATTAGATGTAGTTGTTCCCTCTGACACTGCAGAAGATACTGTTTGGGTCACTGGTTCTATGTGTGCCTCTGGGAAAAAAGTCAGTCTTTGTCCCTGAGGTACATTTTAACAGCAGTGAGCAAGAGCTTTCAGGGGAAAAAAAAAAAAAAAAACAACCTCTCCTGTTGAGGAAAACCCACCTATTGGCAACTTGACAGGATGAGAGAAAATGTCTAAAGTTGTGATAGGTGAAGCTTAGATTGGATATTAGAGAACATTTCTTCATTGAAAGGGTTGTCCAGCCCTGGCACAGCTGCCCAGGGCAGTGGTGGAGTCCCAGTCCCTCCAGGGTGGGATTTAAAAGATGTGTGGCCTTTGGGGACATGGTTTAAGTGGTGTCCTTGCCACCAGTATTGGGAGAATGGTTGGACTTGATGATTTTAGAGGCATTCTCCAACCTAAGTACTTCTATTAGTCTATGAATGTAACTGGGGTTTTGTGTTAATCAAATCCATTTAACTGGAAATTTGAGCATGTTAGCTAAATAGTGAGGTAGAAAACAATGAATACTTTCCAGTCCTCTGTGTTGAAGAAACATGTCCTTTAGGAAGGAAAGCAAAAAGCATGTGAGGAATGCATTTTTTAAGTGTGTGTTCCTAAAACTGTGGCTTGTGTTGGGCAGAGGATCAGCAAAATCCTGGGGTTCACTGAAGCTTAAAGGTGAATTGTGAGTTTGACCCTCTAAAGGGTAGACTAAACTATAGGAAAAACAAAACAAACAAACAACAACAAAAAAAAGGGCCTTTCTGGTCTCAGAAACTGACCTGACTTACACCTGGGAGATTTTATAAAGCCTGTGCATCCAATACCAGTTTTGGTTAGTGGAATGTATTTAAATGGGATGTTACAGCATCCTGCCTGCATCCTACTCTCTAGAAAGTTTTTTTTTTTTTCCTTAGGGGAAAAACATTGATTGTTCTCATTATAAGGAGGCAATTCAGACTAATTATTTCCTTTGCACCATAGATTCTGTATTATTTTATAACAAAAAGTGTAGTATAACTAAACTTTAGATTACTGTTTCAAAGTGTGCTTAGTGCAATACACATAAATAAGAGGAAAATACCAAGGTAGCTACAATGTCACTTACATGACTTCCATATGAGAATCTTGTATGAATATAGAGGATAGACCACTAAAACTGCTCAGTCAACTTCTGGTTTAGAAATGGATGCACCTCCAATCATATATGGGGTGGGTTTTTTGAGTAGTCTTAAAACTGTCTGAATTGCAAATCCTTTTAAATGTCCATATAAATGTCCAGGCTTTGTGCCAAGAGGAAATAAATCTATGCAGACTCTGAAATCTTCCAGGTGTGATGAGCCTAATAGGAACATTAGTCCATTTTATGTTACCTCCAGGAGCTTTTACAGTGAAAGTCTCACCTCTTTTCCACTGCTTTGCATGCACTGGTGATTAATTTTAGTTGAACATACTCAAATCAAAATTAGTTTTTTTTCTAGAACTGTGTGAGAGTGAACCCATTTTTGGCATGTTTTGATAGAAAAATAGATTCTCTTGGAAAACGTTTGAAAAAGCACCTATGAAAACATGAACATATATTGGAGGGCAATAAAATTAAACATTGTGGGAATATATAGTTGGTGATAGTTTGGTATATTTTCAGTTTCCTTCTAGAAACCTGCAAAAGTTTTGCTCCATGGCCCCTGTTCCTCAGAAGAGGGTGCTGAGAATTTTTCAGCTGCTTAATCACACTAAAGTGAAGAGACACAGGAAACGGTTTTGAAGAAAGTTTCTTTTCCATTAGTGCAGCCTTACCCTGTGATGGACCAGCAGTTGAAATTGTGTTTTATATATGTATTTTATATCTGTCAGACTGGCATCTAGAAATTAAGCTCTATTCTCTACATTATTGTTATCCACGCCCTGTCACTCTTGTTCCATTTCTCCTTTTTTTTTTGCATGCTTCTGTTCTGGTCTTTGCATTTGGCTTCACAAGGGCTTACTGCTCTGCCCTGCCCTGCCCTGATTTGGGATCCTGTGGTGGCTTCCCTCACAAGCTCATAAATGGGCAGGGCTGGGATTTGCCATGAATTAACCTCCCCACATCTGAGCTGAGCCCTCTGTACTATGCTGTGGTCATGCCTCAAGGTAGGAATTCCAGTCCAGCAAAGGAGACAAAAAAAAAAAATCACAGTGAAATTCAAATTAAGGGCTTTGGTAAATAAGGTATTTAAGTGAAATAAATAAGTGAAAAAATTTCCATTGCTCCTGACATTCCACAAGTGCTTTGCAATGACACTAGTGAACAGCCAGCATGTCTTTGCTTCTTGCTCAGGAGAAAAGTGTCTTCCAGATGGTTTCTTTTTATTAATTTAGAGTTAAGCTCCATCTCAGAGCTGCAGACAGCTGACTGATGGATGCTCCTGGAAAATCTGCTGATTGGCAAGACTGTATTTCACATTAGCTGTTTCAGAGTTACTTTGGTAATTGGTTCCAAAGGAGAGGAGGAAAAAAAAAAAAAAAAAAAGATTTGCACCAGCCTAGATGTAACTGATTTGCCTCATTATTTCTGATTTAGAATTGACAAGACATAGATCAGCCATCGAAAGCTTCATGCCCCTAAGAATGGATCTTTCAGGCACTCTTGAAGTGCCAGAGAATCATAGATTAATATGTTCTAAGCCTTTTGCTTTTATGTTTGCAAAATGAATGCAGATTGGGTTGGTGATATATGTGTGTCATTACATTTCCCTACACCTTTTTTGATGATTTAACTGAAACAAATGGGTGATCTCAGGCCCAGTCATCAGGAGATCAGAGTTTGCCGTGTAAGAGTGATGTCCCACATCTCACCCCGTGTTCCTCCTCCTGAGGATGTCTGTCCTCCACTCACCTCCTTGCCTCCAGACAGGCCCCAGACACTTGAAGTGGTAGCTTCAGCTCAGGGTGACCTTCAAAGATGCTGTACTTTAAAATTGCACCTATTACATTCCCCTGGGCCTTTACAGAGTTTCTCACTGGGATTTCTGAGTTTCAGGGCAAAGTGCATGTTGCAGCTGGACTTGTATCACACCCTAATTCAGCACATTTCCCTAAGGTCTAAATTATTGTTGTTCCTGTACCTGTTCAAAATCTGGTGGAGTGTGAGGCTGATTTTTCACACCTTGCCTTCCCTATTAAAAGCCCCATGACTGTGTGATTGTTTGATTGTTGTGATTACTGACAACTCTGAGACAGGACTGTTAAAAGGTAACTTTTCTACTACTGTGACTGAGCTTTGAGCCCATTTGCTATGGGCATAGTGGAAGTTTATGTTTTTCATAGATTCAAAAGCAATTTTCACTAATGGAAAGCACAGCTGTCCAGGAGTGTTAAAGACTTAGGGAGCAGCAGTGCACAAGGGGCTGGGAGTCCATTTGAAAGGACAAAACCTACAATCTGATTTTGTTTTCCTATCTACTATTAGATGCTGTCAGAGACCAGGTAGCATGCTGGGCAGGCTGAGCCAACTCACCCCTTCTTCCATACCTAGATTTACAATGATAATCAGACTATCATCTAATCACTATTTGAAGGGATTCCAGCATCTTTCATACTCTCATCATCTTTTTTCCCCCACCCCCAAGGACAGTTATCTGAAAGTTAAACCATATTTGTTGTCACTAAAGCATCAGGGAAAATGAGACCAAGATGCTTCACTGGCAAAATGTTTCGTGGCAGCTCTTCTGTGCAAAGTGCTGTCACCAGAAGTGGCCCTCCTGCTTGGGAACTTGTGCCCCACATTTCTTTTTCTCTTCTTCACATTCACAGAAATCTCTGCCCTCTTGCTTTTTCTTCACTTCTTTGTGCGGCTAAACCCAGGAGATAAAAACAACACCCCTTAAAACACCACTCCCAACATAAATCATCTTGTTTTATAAAAAAAAATCACTTTTGATGAAATAATGTTATATAGAAGTGAAAAGGTGAATTGTTTAATAAACCTTGGGCTCATAACTTGCAGTATTCCAAAGACCAACTTTGCCAGCACCTTTCCCTAGCAGATGATATGTGCGGGTTGAATTTTACTGTTACATCCTAAAAGTGGTATTAAAATAAGTGAAAGTAAATGAGATTTAAGAAAGGCCAGAATATTATTCCAATTTGAACAGTGTAATATTGAATTTAACTAGTCATTGAAATGAAATAAAATATTTGCTCAGCCATAAAAAGGAGGTGAATCTGACCAGTTGGATACAGCATATGGGTAATCCATAGATTTTGCAAAGACTTCATACATCTGTTTAGCCCCTTACTCTTTTGGTTCTAGTGCAACCTTAAAATTCATTTTTTGAAAGCCTGATCATCACAAGAATACTTTATCAAATTTTAATTAATTCCCAAGATAAAGCTGCAATGGGCATCTTGGGGAATATTCTCTATTGAACTGACACACTGGCTAAAAAGTTGAGCAATAAAATTCCAATTCTTTGAAGGGCTGTTTGGATTCTAAAAAACTATCATCACATTTAAATAATTAATGCAGTTTATTTAAATTCTGAAACAGTTTTTATTGAAATCTTGTTTCTGCTATTATTTCATTCCTCTAGCTGCTTTTGTAAGGGTATGTCTTGTTCTGGTTTGGGGTTTTTCTGGGGAACGGGGGAAGATTGGGAAAAGCGGCCTGTTTTTGACAATTTGGCTGATATTGAGGAAGACATGAACAATTAGTAGTGTCTTCCTTCCTTCTTGAATCTGTCAGAATTTTTGGTCAAGACATGTGTGCTTTGATGCATTCTTTGCCCCTGGGAGTGGGCAGCATCACGTCTGCCAAGGACAATAGTGTTGGAATAGTTAATTTTAGCTGCTGAGAAGCCAACAATTTTTGGAAAGTTACAGAGCCAGACTTGTGGCTGTATGTTTCATACTTTTAAGCAGGACTTCCAGCTAGCAGAGCAGCAACAATGAAAGCAAATTCATTGTTATGGGTGAATAATGACAATCATGACATTGAAAGCTCCATGTGTTTTATGAACCTCTGCCCCCAGAGGCACTCTTGCATCTCTCGGGATTATAGAGAGAACATCACTAATCCTCCCTTACCCCATTCTCAGTTGTCAGGGTCTTGCAGAAAGAGATCAGTAAACGTGATATATCGGTTAATCAGTCAAATCAGATTGGTAGGGTTTGCATGCTGCACTGGTCTTTCTTTTTTTTCCCATCAAAATAACAATTCCCACATTAAAAATGTTTAATTTGAGATTATCTGTTTCCATTCATGTTCTCAACTGTGAGATGATTCTTTTCTCATCAAGAGTACAGCTGTTTCTCTTGCGTATTTTGTGAACCCAAAGGAGTTACAGTTATTACTTTCAGGGCATTTTTGCTTCAGTTAAGGATAGGTGTAACTTTCAGAGAAAGAAATATTTTTTTTTTCTTGGAGAACTCAATTAAAATGGGACTAGAAGGGACACTAAGAGGTCATGTAGTCCATCTCGTTTCATAAAGACAAGGTCAGTTATGTCACTTGTGACAAATGCCAGTTCAATTTTTCTTAAAAATCTTGAGTGATGAAAGCATTTCCTGATGCTGGATTTTAATCTTCTTTGCTTTATTACTTCTTCACCTAATAACAGTAGACAGAGAAAAAGTTTAATTCTTTCTCCAAGCTTTCTTTTATCATTGAAGACTGCTTCCACATTTTCTCCCAGTTTTTCTACTTATCTTATTAAAGTATATTAATTTTTTAAACCTTTTTCTTAAGTCATATTTTATGCACCCGACCAAATCAGTGTAATTCCCTATTGAGGTCCTTTACAAAAATCCCCATCCTTCTAAACTGCTGTGCCCTTTATGCACCCAAACAAGGTTTTTGACTCAGGTTGTGACTGAGGAGGTTGTAGTTGTTCCACCTGGAGAAGAGAAGGCTTTGGGAGACCTTAGAACACTTGACAGTGCCTAAATCAACTCCAAGAAAGCTGGAGAGGGATTTTGGACAACGGCATGAAGTGACAGGACAAGGGGGAATGGCTCTAACCTGTCAGAAGGAGGTTTAGATCAGATATTAGGAATAATTTCTTCACTTCGAGGATGGTGAGGCCCTGCCCAGAGGATGCTCCATCCTTGAAAGTCTGGACAGATCTTGGAGCAATTTGGCCTCGTGGAAGGTGTCCCTACCCAGGGAGTTTGAACAAGGTGGTCTCTTTGAACCCAAAACATTCTGTGATTCTGTGATGAGTTCATCTCTGATTTTTGTTTGGCTCAGTCTAATATTACTCAGATCTCATTCTGCCACACCTCTGCCAGGCCAGAATTCCCCTTGGTTGTTGTCGTTCTGGTTTCCAAGAGATTCACTTTACATTTGACCTTCCTGGACAGAGCTATACCATTATCTCCACTTCTCTCCAATTGTTTTGAATTCTACTCGTCTTCCCCACTGTTTCCTGATGTAAACCTTGGTGGTCTCTGTGACTGCAATAAATATGCTTTCTAAATATGCTTAAATATGCTTAAGTTGTGCCAGACTTAAGATAGAATCCTAAATAGCCCACAGTATTGACTGGGGGTAGGTACCTAATTCTGATGCTGTGACAGTAGCTACATAGTCCCACACTCAGAAGGGTCACCTGGATAATGTTTCTCAAAGCTTTTTCTAAGTCCTTCATGTGAGAGAGTGTCAAAGCTTTGCTAAAGTTGAAGTATATGACATTTCCTACTCCTCCCTCATGAACAAAGCCAGTTACCATGTCATAATAGGAATCAGACTAGTTTGATGAGATTTGTTTTTGATGAATGTAAATTTACTGTTGCTCTCCTCTTATTATACTCTAGGTGTTTACAAACTTTTGAGGTGTTTATTCCCGTATTTCTGTGGGAATGTAGCTTCAGCTAAATCAGTACAGGTTACTGTTCCCTGACTCTGTTACAGATAAGCATTGTATTTTCTCTTTTCAAGAGAGAATCCTAAATTAACAAGAAAAAAAAAATCTGAAATTTTCCTTTTCTAGAATTCAACCTTTTTAAAAATAATTTGAGGCAAAACAAGAAAAATCCATTTTATAGGTGTTAGAATTTATGTGAGATTTTTCTCTACATTTGGATTTTGAGTGAAATGATAGATACTAATGAAGACTTGTGTTTCAGGCACTAATACACCCACAGAATTGTAATTCTGTCAAAATATCCCTATCTACCACAGCTCTTCAAGGCAGGACTATGGCATCTGGACTAGAATTGCAATTGTGCTTCTTTAAACTCTGAAGACAAGGAAAGCATTCGCTCTTCTGTTAGTAGTTTAATTGAAATGACAGAGATTATCTGTCCCAACTTGGGAAGGACAAGTAAATAATACATTAAAAATTGCAGCTTTTTCACTCTCACACCTTCTGCAGCATTCACAAATATTTGAAGGCCATCAAGTGAAAATACACAGCTCAAATGGGATCAGACTGACCAAGTTTCAAAGTACTGTCCCCAGATCTCTTTCCCAAAATTTATTGTGAAGAAGTTTGTTCCTGGTAGGAAATAAACAAATAAGAAAACAAAAAAGGAGTTGAAATACAGGAGCATTCTAAAAACCTGCAGCTCATATAAATTTTTAAGCACAGACAATAACTTAGAGTTCTGAAAATGCATAGACTTGCAGAAAATGTGACCAAAATGCCTTGTTTGTAACATACTGGGTGCAAAGAAAGCACGCTAAAAATAACCAATTGTCTCTTATTCATCTCTACCATGAGTTAATTAATTCAAATCTCCCTAATAGACACACTGTCTATTTCTTGTCCTTTTTTATATTTGCTTATGAAGATTTCTTTGCCTTTTGATTCACTTAGTTGTTCTCCTCTTCCTGCCCAGTCTGAAGACAAGTAGGGGCAAATTTGGTCTTTCAGTACCCTGTTAAATTACAGATAGTGAGCTGTGTAGGTGTTAGCATTTCTTGGAAGCAGTTATCCCACTTTATTTATAGCTCTGCTGTTTAGCCTTCTGTGTCTTCATTCTGTGGTACCCTGCCAGAATGCCTACTGAATATGCAAGTTCATAGGCAGCCTCACTAGCAACTGAAAGCTTAGTTTGTGACTGAAATAAGGGATGTGCTTGGAGCAGTCACACAAAGATTTAGCATGAGTAATGATTTAATGAGAATCTGATAGGACTTGGTACTTTTTTGACATCTTACTTTGGTATGCTGCTATCCTTGATCTAGTGTTCAACAGGAAGACCTGAGAGAGTCAGTCCTACTCATCAGGAATAAATTGTGGTTCTTCTGACCCTGGTATGGTTAACAAATTTTCCTATGGGCAACACTCTGTCAGTTTAACAGACTGAAAGAGAGTAATTTCCAAAATCTGCTCTAATGGGCCTCCTTAGTTTGGACAAGTCCACATGCAACATTCACCTTTTTTGAAATGTAACAAAAACCCCCACCCCACACCCTGAAACCCTGCTCCAAGAAGCCCACACTCCAGCCAGTAGGACCTAGAGTTTGGTTAAAATATCCAGAATTAAGTGGCTACTTTTGTGCTGGATGGTGAAGTTGTCTTTACAGTCAGTGGAGAGCTTGTCAGGCTGTTGAATCGTTCTCTGGCACAAATCACCATCACAAACTGGCTACTCATCTAAATTCAGAGAATCGTGGAAACCTAGAATGGCTTGAGTGGAACAGTCCTTAAAACTCGTCTAGTTACATCTGTCATGGACAGGGATACTTTCCCCTAGACCAGGTTGGGCAAAGCTCTACCCAACCTGGTTTTGAATTTGTGTGCTGAATGCCAATGGGATTGTATTATCTCACTCCACTATAAAATAGATCAGAAATCTACCTTGCATACAGACACCTACATCTGGAGGCCTAAACTGAGCTCTGCTAAGATCACATCACAGACTCAGTTGCTTGAACAATTGAACTTGACAACTTGAACGGCCTGAACTAGCAGGTGCTTTGGTCCCACCTTATGGTCTAAGTCTTTTTGTTGTAGTTGATGGTTTCCTATATGCATTTTTTCCTATATGGCTTGTACCTACATCCTATACCTGGGATTTCTTGAACTGAGTTCAGCCAGTTCCTAAGACTAAAATTACTGTCTCCTTGTGTGATGGTTTCCAGTCTGAGCTAGCAGGAACTCGTTCAGTGCTTTAGAATTTTGAGTGCTCAGACACACAGGAGATGCATTTTAATGCATTGCCATCTACCGCATGTCCATCATTTCATCTGCTACATGGGTGCCACTTAATATTCCTCTCTGAAGCTGTTTGCTTTTTCCTGACGGATACAAAAGACCCATTTGCACATGGCAGCTACTTAAACACCACCCCACCCCCCGCAGCTGGCTTAAATGTGCATTTTGCTAATCAAACAAAATCAGCAAAGGGTCGCAATGCAAAATTAGGGGGGAGTTGAAGCAGAAACGCCGAGCAGCTGTCAGCACCATCTGACTGAAGACCCAGGTGTGCTGGGTTCCCTTTGGGGGACCTGTAAATGTCCTGTAATCACTCCAACTCGCTGTTTGAGGAGGGCAGGATGTTTTTGTGTTTGTAATAAACTGTGCCTGTTTCTTCAGCCAATGTGAGTGTCCCATTGCAGCAGGTGCAGCAGTAACTCATAAAAGATAGGTTTTCTCTGTATTAAAGGAACTAGGAATAGATAGAGACAAAGGATGGTGGAAGTGAAGCACAGTTGTTCTGAGCTGACAGGTGGAAATTGATTCACAAATGAAATGTTGCAAGGCTCAGTAAAACGGGGAACAGATAGTGAATTATGGGTTTATGGTAGAATCACAAGATAAGTGGTAAAGACAGTCTTGTATAAGGATCATCTGAAATCCAATGTGGAACATTGATTTTTATATATCTATATATATATTTATAATATATATGTCTGTGTTATGGTTACTGGTGTTATTTCTGCCCACCAGAAATAGTATTTTCTGACAGTATTTTCTTCTTCAAGACATTTCAGATATATATGATTATTACATCCCAGTTCCTGGAAATGATTCTTTTTAGATGAAGCTGTGTTTCAAGTGGAAAAGGTTCAGAGGTGTCATAGTCATGTCTTCTTTTATATGAAGATCACAAGACCACTAAGATAATATGATGATCAGTAACATAGGTTGTTGTAGACAAGTCAGCATGATTTTCAGATTAAATCTATGGCACTTCCTTCTGCGTGAGCTGTGCCTTCAATTCTTGAAGTTTTCAAAAGAAAAACTTATCTAAAGCTAGCAAACTGTGTCAGCAGTTATTTGGTTCTTTTTCAGAAAGTTCACAAAATATGAATTTCAATGACTTTTGACAGGATTCATGATTCATTATGACAGCTTCTGTACAGCTTTAGACTTGATAATATTTTGTACGTGTAGTGAAGTTATTCTTAATAATGACATGAATTTCCTCTTTTTTTTTTTTTTTTTCTTTCTTTCCTTTTACAGCTGGAAGAAGATCTGCCAATAGTATGATCACAGACTAATCCTTTGATCTCTTAGTACCTTACATTTATTCCTCTACATAACACAACCTGTATATCATTCTAAGTGCATTGAGCTTCTGGAGGGAAGGAGCCTCTATGTTATCATGTTGTTGCTATTAGAAATCATATGCTAATTTTTTGTCTATTGCTCTTGCAACACTATTTTCATTCCCAATGCAGGATAACTGCACATGGAGGCAGTGTCTACTCTTAGTCTGTGTGGGAGGGACACCAGATGGATGTGACAGAAAAATGGAGGAAGAGCAAGGTACCGGTAGCTTGATTATGATTTGTGTAGTAAGTGGCAGTCACAGAACTCCCACTGTCTAGCTATTGTCAGGCGTTTTGTAGTCATTATGGAACAGCAGGTAAATATTAATGGAAAAGGATTACACACTGTGAGACAAAGCATTAGCCTGTGTAAATCACGAGAGCTCAGCTCATGTCAGTGGAGCTGTAAGATTTCGGACCAGCTATGGGTATGGGCCTTAAAGTCTTCCTTCTCAAAAGAAAAGTATGTATCTTGAGTCTCTTCAGTGGTATGCTTCAGACTGTTCTCTAAACAGCTAGTTCTTCAAGTACACATATTTATATATACACTTAATGCCTGAGGCATCATTACTTTGAAGAAGAGAGGGCAGTACACACTATGTACTGTCCTGTACACCTGAGGAAAAGGTCTGTATCTGTCACAGTCAGCAGCTCCTCTAATTACAACCACTGTCAATATCAGGTCTGGGAATTCCCCTTTCATACCATCCACTTTTGTCCTCCTTCATCAGCAAGGCTGAGTGTGACATCCTCTAACAAGGTTGGTAAGGTGGTTATGCGACTCAATTATTAACTCAAATGCAACTCGCGTACTGCAGAAAATAGAATTTCTTATGACAGGCTGCTTGTCATATTATGGGTTTATTTGATTAACTCACCCCTTTGGAGGTGTTCATGATCTCATTATATCTTTAATGATAAAATTCCCTTCTGCTATGTGCTATTTTATATTATGTTAAAAGGAATTCATTCATTTTTCACTTGTCACTTGCATAATTGGATAAATATTTAACAGGGGCAAGTTGATTAAATTTCTGCTAAAATTGTACTCACTACCAAAATATATTCTGGACACCTTAAATGTTGGTCTATTGGCCATTGGTGGAGCACGTGGTAAATCCAGTGAGTCTCCTCATCTTTGAAGGTCACTTCTGCTTACAGCTGTGAAGTCACCAAAGATAATAACAAAGAATTAAATTCCAGTAGTAAATAATGGGTTTAGTAGATTACTGTGAAAAAAATTTAAATTAGAAGGTGGGAGCCATTACTGAGGTGGAATGTGGCTGAATTCTTCAGAAACAAGAGGTAGTGCATCTTGTGGTTAAAAGGTGAGATAAACAGGGTTTATTAAACAGATTAACATTGTTCTGAGTCTTTGATGCTGAATCACAAAGGCCAGGAACAGATTTTTAAACTCTCTTTGAAGTAGTTTTAATTTATGTCAGCAAATACAAACTGTATCTACTATTCAGGTCCACCAGCTTCCTTCTCCCACAATGATGTTTGGATGTCCAAATATTTTGATTTAGCCATATCTATGGAACACAGGACTCAGTATGTTATCAAAATTGGCAGCAAAATTTATGTTTTGAGTACTTTATTGATTCAGGGTATTGCTGTCAAACTGGCTCTTAATGCTTAAAAACATAGGCAAAATTATGGCTTTACAGGATTCACAAGTATTTCAAAATACTTTTTTTTTTTTCTTCCCATTGCCTCTGTTTCACTGTCCATAAATTCATATGATGTTAAGAACAGTGGATAAAAAGTTTCTTTCATTTGCTTTTAGATCTTAACATAAAAATCATTGGAGAACGACATACAATTATTAAACAACTTCATTTAAATTTTTTATAATATGCAAAATGTCAACTAATATAATCACTGACATTTTGTATACTGACAAAATAGGGGTAAATTGACATTCTTCAAAACTCAAAACTCTAATTTGATTACTTTTATTTTCCATTAGGGTGACATTCCAGTTATAAGATTTTAACCACCACTACTCTATAAAGCCCTGGGCTCCAAATAACAAAATAATCAGGGTCTCAGTAGGTCTCCTGGTTTATTCCTTTGCCCCAGGAAAATATGAGCAGGCACATGTTTTCATAGGCTGTTCTTAAAAAACTCCCATGCTGGTGATTTCACAGCTTCCCCAGGCAAACCACCAATGTTTCCCCATCTTTGCCATGAGATCTGGTCTTAATTCTTCATTGTGTATAAACTCAATTAATTTCAAGTATACTTTTAACTCTCTCCAAATACAATTTATTTTATAAAGTCAGGAATTAAAAATAAATAGATGGTTGGAACAACAACAACAACAACAACAAAAAATAAATAAATAGAGGAAAATTCGAATTAGAGATATTTTTTTATGTATTAAAGGAAGAGTAGGATTTTCCAAGTCTCATGTGGATCAAGCTATTAATGACTTCCAACTACACAAAGGCAGCAAAACTCCTCACACATCCTGCCATTTTTCCAGATGAGTCTCTGGAGTCTTGTGTTTTTCTTCATTAGCTATAAACAGAGATAGCTGAAGATGGGGTCAGGTGACCAAATTATATGCCTGAATTTTCTTGGATGCACTACACTTTTCTGATCTGAATTAAAATGGTTTATTCATCAAAAGGCACCACTCTAAGTCTGCTTTCTGCTCTCCTCAGAGGTTTTAGTTGCCTGGGAGCATTCCCAGATTCTGGAGAATGGTCTTTCAAACTGTTTGTAGGAGTTTTACCTTAGGTGGCACTGACCTGGGCTGACTCTCAGTCTTACAAACAGGTCCCAAAATAGACTGGAAGTTTTCATGGGCAGGAAGCCAATCTCAGCTGACGCTTTACATACAGCCACTCAGTTCTGGACAGCAAGAAGTGTTAACTGGGTTGATCCTTCCCCGTTGGCCTCACTGTCAGAGAACAGCACTAGAATTTTACCATCTAATTTACCAGGACAGACATAGCCTATGGTGCTCAGCCCAATTCTGAAAGTTCCAGGAAAGGCTACAGAGAATGGTCACATTTGGACATAAAGATATGTATGTAAATAAAATTTATCCAGAGGTCTGCAGCAACCTGAAAAATTTTAGGGAGTTCATCATTTGAGAAGGAAAAAAAAAATTAAAAAAGGGAACATATGCACATATCCCAGTTGATTATACTTCTATCCCTTTCTTTCAGTAATTGCATCAAACAGATTAAAAGCCTTGCCACATGATTGACATGGTCAATCTCAGAACAGCATTCTGGACAACAAGCACTTTGTATATCTACTGGGTGCCTGCCAAGGGCTGAAAACTATGGAATGAAAAATGAACAGTGAATATATTAATAAACAAATATGTTTGCAGAAATTAGGGTTGATTGCTACATGATTTGCTGCCTGAAGCATGGGACTACATCAGCCCTGAGATTTGGTGCGCAGTAGAATGATCTGGCTTTTACAGCACCTGATTGAATGCATGTTGAATTCAGCTGAAAGGTTCTCAGCTACTTCAGTGGACTTTGAATTAGGCCCATGGGACATCATTCATTGTTATATCTTCCCATGCCCTTGGAAAGAATGTTGTCATTATTTTCACTGCACAAGTGTGGAAATTGCAGTACAAACAGAGAATGGCCATGGTTGTAGAAAAGGCCACTGGTACAGCTCGTTGACACAGAACAGATGGAAATTGAGAAGAGTCATGTCCATGAGATTTAATTGCTATATACACAGAAGTAATAATCATTCATAAGAGTCTGGGATTGATTCATTTGCTATTGGGTGAGAATGGCAGAGTTTTGAGTACAGAAGGTGAAATTTGGAGTGCCTATAATATCACATCAAAAGAATTATTTTTTTTTAAAGAGCATTTTTTTTTTCTTCCAATAAATAATTTTTGATCTGCAGTATGAGAAAAAAAAAAATCATCTGCCACCTGAAGTCCTAAGCAATCCTTTCCCAGACCCTCATTTGAAACCAGTAGGTGACAGTTGTACTATTTCACCCAAATTCATCTGTCCTTTTAACCTGCAGGGGCCAAATAGGGGAAGCAGAATAACTTTTGCTCTTAAGAGATCAAACTGAAGAAAAACAGTGGTGAGGAATGGATTTTGTGCTGCAATCTCTCACTCATTTGAGGGAGGGGAGATTAACTGACTGCAGGGGTCAATAAAATTGCAGCACAAAGTGAGTTTTCATTCTGAGCCCTGAATTAACTCTATGAACTTCGTCAGGAATTCGCTGTAAACAAGTTACGTCCCAAAGAATTTGTGAGTATAAGCTATGTCTAAGCCAAAGCAGACATAAAGGGGCTAAGGGAAGGAAAACTTCACAATCCTGTGTGAAAAAAAATCTGCCTTGTTCTGCTCCTGGTGCAGAGGGCATATAGTGTGTGGCAGCTGGGACATTCTCCTGTAGGCATGAGTTGAAAATGATAGGGAAGGAGTGAAGATTCAGCACAACCCTTATTTTTCCATTTTTTGAGATTAAAGAAACCATGGCTAGCACATGGTCCTAAAACTGGATATTTTTTCTGTCTTTTAAAATAATTTTCCTAATAATGTTGGAATGTTAATAAAGATTTGGATTGTAAAATGACAATGAACAACACAGACCCATTGCTTCATTAATTTTATTCCTAAATATTCATGGGTGTGATAGATACTGTCATAAACTGCCTTAAAATAACAATTTGATAAAGAAAATATTCCACAAAAATCAGAGAATCACAGAATATTTTAAATTGGAAGGAAAAAATAAAAGGATCATTTAAGTCCAGCTCCTGGCCACGCACAGGAAAGTCTCAAGAATCACATCATGTGTGAGTCACATCATGTCTGGGTTAAGTTAGATGTTATCATGTACAAACAAAAGAAAAACTAAAAAACTATCATGTATAATGAAAGCAAAATAAAAAACTTGGCACCATAGATAGCAAAGTGAAAGCAAATTTTCCACTACATTTCAGGTTCACCAGCTGATCTCAATAATATGCACAACTTCTCCAACGAATGACTAGTGAAATTATGGAAATAATGGAGAAATGGCATAGATAAAATCAATATATTTTTCAAATCAAACAGTTTTTTGTTAAAAAAAAAAACCCTGTCATCAGTGCAGTAGAGGTAAATCATAATATTAAGTTTAGTTGTTGCCACCTAGGTATTTTCAGTTAAGGAATAGAAAGTGGGGATTCCTTTGAGATCCTTTAAAGAGCTAAGAAACGGTAATACAGGAGGTAATAGGAGGCTAGAAATAGCCTTCTGTTATTATTAAAAGTTAGGGTCATGCATTATTAGCTTTTTAAACAATCTTGGCATGAAGTACTGGAGATTGCTTATGAAATTTCCTAATGGCATGAAGGAGGAAGGCATCATCAATGCAGAAAAAAAAAGGGATAAAACACAGGAATAAATGGTAAATGTAGTAGTCAGGGTTAAAGATGGTAAAATTTCTTTCTACAATGTGGAAGCTCATAAGCAGAGGGAGTAATGGCAAGAACTTCTTGTGCAAACTTCTAGGTCTTCACTTAATAACATCTTAAGAGAGGGAAGATCAGGATGTTCTTGACAGTGGTAGGAGAGTGTTCACAGCACACAGACACAGTGGGAAAAGCAGTTGTGATTGCTCAGTGAGTGTCGTGGTTTGACATAGAAGCCTACAGCACCCGGTATCTTCATTAGAGGCAAGCAATCACTAATTTTTCCTGCACAAATTTGCAGTGAGAACTCACCTGAAATTGTACAGACAGTTTTGACGTGCGGGCTTAGATAAGAAGGAACAAGCTGGAACACGTTTAGTGATAAGCCTTTAGAGAAAGAAGGTGGTGTAATTTGTAAATGAGGAGCCTGACACTATATCTGCACCGCGTTTGCACACAGAGCCCAGCTCCAAACCCACCACAACCTGTGTGCTCACAGATAATGAGGCAGCAGCTCCGAGGTTACGAGTGGCAGTGTTTCAGCACAGACTTGATGCCTTAGTAGTGTAATTCAGTAACTTGCAACCTCAACAGAGAGACCTGGCATCTCCTTAAAGTGAGAGCAAAGGGGTGCTTGGACTACAAATTCCTTTGAAAAGTGATTGTGTTGTTTAGCTGAAGCCAACAGGAAGGAAAAACTACTCAGGACATTTAGGATGTTGTGGAGAAAAAGGGCCTCTGAGCCAAGGAAAAACTCTGGCAATGATAATGTGTGTACAATGTATAAAAGGGCTGTTTGGATCTTCGGCTTTTCTGGTCCTGTGCTGACTTGGGAGCTTATTTTTTCTCTGTAATCTGGGTGCTATTACCAGATATAAAAAATTGTCTTAGTAGTCAATGACCTCATTAATAAGTATCATAGAATTACAGAGTGGTTTGAGATAGATGGGACCTTAAAGCTCATGCAGTTCTACCCCCTGCCATGGGCAGGGACACCTTCCACTACCCCAGGTTGTTCCAAACTCCATCCAACCTGGCCTTAAACAGTCCCAAGGGTAGGGGAGCCACAGCTGCCCAGGGCAACCTGTGCCAGTGCCTCACCACCTTCACAGGCAAGAATTTCTTCCTTATATCTAATCTTCTTAATCTCTAATTCATTCTAATATCTAGCATATTTTGGAAATTATTATGTTCCTGTGATTTTCACTCGTTATGCAGCATTAGTCTGCCTCTTGCTGCTTTGGCAGTCCTTGTTTGCTGAGCTGTCTTCACTGGCCTGGTTTCCAGCTCTGTTGACACTCTTTTTAGTGTTTCTTCCATCACCCAACATGCTTTTGGTGGCTATTCTGGGGAAGGATAATGGGAGAAACGTGGATTGAAGTAGGAAGCTTCTCAGAGGCTTGTTTAAGGATTGAATTTGGTGCTTAATCACAGACATTAGGCAGCTGCCTAACCAGAAGGGCACAACTGTTCTGTGTACAGGCTCTGTGTCACCTCTGTCTGTCCTGTGTGGATTTCTTGTGTGCCCAAGACCACCCCAAGCTGTGCCAAAGGCCTCTGGAGATAACAGAGGCAGTCAATTCTTCAGCGTCTCAGCTCTCCAACGGAGCTTCATTATGCCTCTGCTGATTCAACCTGGATTTTGCATTTATTGAGGGAAAATCATCATCCCACAGGCACAAGGGTACAGTGACAGAGTGGTCTTGAAAATTTAGGGATTGTTTTAAGATGTACACACACTTCAGGAAGGGGGGTAGGGTAAAAAATGCCCATCTTTGGATTTAGTAGTAGGACTCAAGAGAAAAGAAGGATCTGAGTAACTGAACAGGTCAAAGGCCTCAGACTTTTAAGCCTAAGGTTAAATATACCAGCAGCTTACATTCTCCAAAAATCAAATTTCCTAAATTCCTAGTGCTAGGAAGCCAAATTTTTGACAGCTGACTGATGCAGGACTGGAATTCGAAGCAAACTGTGGGATCATCTCAGCATGGTGTCACCAACATTCATTCAACCAACATTCATTCAACCTGAGAGCTGTGGAAACAGTCCATCTTACATGTCTAAACTCACACCACAATAATTCTTCCCCTCTGATGCTTTCAGGAGACACTTATATTAGTGTTACTTAATGTATTTTAAACCCTCTTTAAAAACTGATAATTTAGTTTTATAAGTAAGAAAGTGGTGGTAGACAGGCCCATGTCTTCTCTCTATTGGTGTAGCTTTTTTTTTCAGTCAGTGCAGCCATATCAGCTTAGACCTGGCCTATGTTCCAAGACCACAGACTGCCTGGCTGTCCTTTTTTTTTTTTTTTTTTTTGTAGTCTAGCAGTGCACTAAATATCCATAGACATAAAATGTACTAAAAAAAAGTCTCCTAAGCCTGAGGGAATAGAACTCTAAATGTGCAAAACTCTGCATATATATGTCACATCAGCTAAAAAGGAAAGTATAGTTTCTTGATTGCCTATACAAGCTCCATTTACTAAACAGCAAAAGTACCAGGCATACATTTTTCAGGGAGCATTATATTGGCCAAAGGTCGCAAAAACAATTTCAGAGGAAGTCTGCCCACATTAGTTTCTTGAGATCTTGATTACAAATTTATAAGAGACATACCCTAGACATTGAGAGATGGTCTCAAAGATTACTGTCCTTCCTGCCATCTGCACACTCCACTGGGAACATTAGAAACCCTGTCCATCAACCAAAATAAACAGCTTTTCTCATGAACAGGCCGAAAGAATGCCCTATAAATCATATCTGTCAAGAATGCTAGTAGCATTGCAGAAGACAGAAATCAATCCAAAACTCATTAGTTCATCTGACAAGTGCTTAATCTTATATTGTTTAATGCCAGCCTGAACAACCCAGACAGAAAGGAACCATGCAAAGCAGTGCCTTGATTTTCTATTACAGAAACTTTCTCAGTGATTATGACTTAATCTTTCCTTTAGATCTTCTTCCTTTTAATGCTCCTGTTCTCTTCACCACCTGCCAGCAGATATTGACACCAACAGAGTTTTCTTACTTCTGCAGGGATAGACACATCAGGATAGCCTCATTCAGTAGCTTGCTAGATGATGCCTCTACATTTTGAACATGTCCTCTGCTAATCAGGATAAGCAGCTATATATTGGATTATAGGTGGTGGTGTTTGAAGAAGTTGCCAAGCAGAATGGATATATTGCTCACTTTTTTATTAGATTTGTACTAAATCTTTTAATCTGCCTGCCTGGAATAAAGGGTGAAATAATTCCTAGATCACGTGAGATAAAGGGAAAACACAAGTATTTCAAGAAAATCAGGGTATTCTCTTCACAGATTTGGGGGAAAAGGTGCATTGCAGATCCACACTAAACTCATATATTGTGAATCTCTTAAAATATTGGAAAAAAAGTGTAGCTTGGTTTCAGTGGGTTTATTTACGTGATTTAAATGTGATGAAGGACTGTTTTTTTCCACTCAGACATGCTGGTATGAAATGTGTGAAATCCATGCTGTTGGACTCCCTGCTTCTCCAATAAAGGATTCATTTCCATTACTAATTCTGAAAGGGCTGTTTACAAGAGCCCTAAATGGCAGTGACCAAAGCAAGATGCACAGGATGAGTCCAATAGTTTTAGCAAAATCCAAAGATGACTTCCCATGTGGAGCTAAATTTATTCTTGTATACTTGCTCTTTCTGTTTATTTTACCATCATACACAGAGCTATATCATCCAAACAAAAATGTGTCCTAATGTAAGAAAATAAATTTTAGGAAGAGAGGCTCTATTCTGAGATAGCTTAAAGTGACACTAACATCCATGTGGCATAAAAGCGGTGGAACTGAAACTTCAGAGGAATCATGACAGAATGCAAAATGGATTATGATTTTACATGCTCAGGTGGTGAGTTTGCCACACTGTTTGCCACACTAATGTCAGGTGTCCCTTTGGACTTGTTTACAACACAATAAACCATCAGAAACTCATCTCTGAATCAAGGAGTGCACACAGCAACTCACACACAAAGCCAACAGCTCTGCACAGAAGCTTCCTGTAAATTCCAGTGAAGACCCAGCTTGTACAGAACATGCTCCAGTCAGGCCCCAAGACATAAAGCCGGTCTGCCTTGGTGCAATCCCTCTGGATTTTGGGTGCCAGAGTCTATGGTCTGGGAGGAAGAGGTAGTCCTGTCTTTTACTGTGTGTTTTGTGAGTGCTGTGCATACAGCTTAATTGCCAACTGTGGTTACAGCAGGGATGTAATTAGCTTTTTATTATTTTTTTTTTCTTTCTCATTAAAGAGCCAGTTCAGCTCTTGAAGCATGAGGACCCTTTGTCAGTCATGTGCATTGCTGCATAAGTTAACTTCCCTCACCTCATGGATTTTGCTAAATCAGGCATTAGATCCAAATCCGGGTCTGTAAGTGCTAATTAATTTATTATTTTATTTTAATCTAACTGTTTCAAGATGAATACAAAGAAACTGGCTGTTATGAGGGCTGAATATCTAAGGACTTGTTTTAGGATTGTGGGGGGATAGACGAGAAGCATTCTGGAAGAAAACATGGTTTGGTAATCGAAATATTGCTTTGTGCTTTGGAACTGGGAAGGGGGAAAGAAAACTAAACAAAAAAAATAAAACAAAAATAAATAAATAAATAAATAAATCTGGGGTCATTCAAAGGAAAACAGCTGAAAGGAGATAAAGATATAAGGGAGGATGAGATTTGGTGCTACTGCTGGACCAGAACAGGGTGAAAAAGCATATTCAATTTTGACTTCACAGAGATTGTATCAAACAGCTCAGAACATCCATCAGGATCTGATAGCAGATGCTCAGGAATAACCTACAGCCTGTGCTACCTTAGGAACAATAAGTTCTGTAAATATATCCCGTCTGCTTTTTACAGAACAAAATGAGGAGAAAGAAGCAGAACAAAAGAATGGGATTATAAAATGCTGCAGCAGTAGAAGTTAAGGAAATGGAAATAGTGTCTGGTTTCTGTGTTAGGGCCCAGGAGAGCATGAGGACACTGCTTGATGTGGCTCCTGGATCAGTGTGTGATTTTTACTTCCCTACAGTTCCCCTTCTCACATGGCTTATTTTAAGAGGGGAAAAAAATGGTACTTTAAATTGAATAGTTTCTGTAATAATCCTTACAGATTTTACAGGTGTTGTCCTCTCAATCCTTTGGTCCAATCTCTTTTTCCTAAACTAGCCTCTCACATTTTTCAGCTTTTATTTAGAAACTACTTTCCATGGGGATTCTGACCACTGGCATCCCTGATTTCTGAGTTGCTATTTCCCTGGGCTGCTGTCCAGCACCAGCTCCCAGCTCCCATCAGTCAGTAAGGAAATCAGCCTCCTGCCCCCTGTTTTCCTGATCAGAGCCCTTCCCTTCTTCCCCTTGTACTTGAATCTCACCTGCAGCCGCATCCTGCTGCTGGTGATTCATCCCCTTTTTCTAACCCTCGCCCAGCAGAAAAATGGGATACAGTGAAAAAAAAATTGTATGAATATCTCTGTCTTCAAGCTTTTAGGTGTGTTCTGGTTTTAACTGCTATTCCAGTAAAGCATTTTAATGGATTCCCTCTCCAGCTTTACACTAAAGATCCTCTGCAGCTGGCTCTTTCTTACCCTCCTCACCCACCTCACCTCTGTTCCTTGTGAAGGGGAGGTTTGCCATGAATTTAAGAATATTATAACCCTACAGTTACCTGGAAATAAAGAATTCTGAATGCACAATTGCCTTAGGGTTAGCACCCTCTGAGCAGCTCCAGATGACACAATACCTTTTATTTTGCTTCAGTTATATTGACTCGAAAAACAAATTTTCACTGCATCTTTGGGGGGAAGATCCCACTTAAAGGACAAAATAAAAGTTCAAATGGGGTCAGTGATGGCAGAACTGGGAGTGTTCAGAGTCTCAACTTCTACTTCATTTTTTGCAATATACCATTTTAATAGCAACAACAACAACAAGAGCAAAAAAAAAAGTAATAATAGCACCTCCATCCTTGGAGATACTCAGAACTCAAGTGGGCAAGGTCCTGTGCAACCTGATTTAATTAATCCCGCATTTAGTATCAGGCTAGATTGGATAATATTCAGAGGTCCCTTCTGACCTTAATTATTCTATGAATCCATGATTAGTAGCTGTTAATAGCAACGGCCCTGAAAATGAAATTTGAAATATGCACAGGGAATGAGATGATTACTTATATACCTTTTTGTGGATCTTGAACTTAAATTATTTACTGATATGTAGGCACGATGTTATTTAAATCAGGGGATAATTTCTTTTCCCAAGAGGGAGAAGGAATCATAATTTTTCCTTAGACACATGCTTGAATGTCATGGAAATCAATGGATTTTGAAAATGTGCCTAATGTCAGGCACGTGTTGCGTATTTTCTGGAGCTGTAGCCCATGGTGGGGAAGCAATATTAATAACAGAAAGTGGCAGTTCCTGGAGATTAGAAAGAGATTACATCTCTTAGTACTTCACCTTGGGAAGTCTTTAACCATTCCTCAGAAAACAAGACCATTATAATGAAAAGTCTTCCCTTGTTGACCCTTGAAATCTTATTAGTAAATGGGATCTTTTCTTCCCCAGGAGCTTGATTGACTAACAGCAGAGGACTGATTCCTGCAAGGTTCATGGAGGCAGCCAAACTCTTATGTTGATACTTATTTTGTGGGCAACAGGAAAAAAGAACCTGTGGATTTATGTCCCATGTTTCACTTTATACTCCACTTCCAACCAGGTTCAAGAGATGTTCCTGTAATATTGAAAAATATTTCGGCATCCTGGTTAGTAATTGAAACAGAAAACTCACATCTACTATCATTTGGCAATAATTATTTTGTTTTTCTAGGGAGGATTAGTAAGATAAACACTTAATAGATAAAGTTCTAGGGCCTCAGGCTAAGATATTTATTGACTTGGAAGGTACTTATCTCTTAGTTCACTCCCATGTAAAAAATATAATGATTGTAATTATGCTAAAAATACAGATTACTTTTTAAATTATTTAAAAGTGCTCTTCCAGAATGTAACAGGATGATAATTGCTCTAGCAGCTTTTATGACCTCTGGGGAAAAAAATTAGGCATGGGGAAAAGGGAGATATTAACCTGCTCTTTACTGTTAATTCTACTTTATTTTAAAAATTATTTTTAGTTCAGCATCTTCATTTCAAATACTCCTGGCCATTGGGGAAATAATCTGAATTCTGAGGGTGGGGAAAGATTCAAACCTTTTGAAATTGACTGTTATGCTAAAAGTCCCAAGAGAGAGAGATATCAGAGAATTGCCAGAGTAGATAAAACACAGATGTAACTAATACTTGTAGCTCAGAATATCAGCATCTGATAGAAACCCAGACACCTGATTTTTTTTTTTTTTTGCATTCCAAAACCAGAACAAAATGTCATAGTTTGAGGACCCTTGCAATGTTTTTATACATGTTTTTTACATGTGTTTTATATAACGACAATATTCCTTATTCTGATTTTTGTTTAGGTGTTCCAAATTGTCATTAACAGAGTAAAGTAAATCTTGTAACAGAGATCATTATGTTCTTTGAGCTTGCTTTTGTAAATTTATCTCTCAAACATCCTTGGAAACAAAAAACAAAGTGTAATGCCTATATTTTTTCATATCTATGAAAAATAAAAAAGAATCCATATGGACACATATAGATAAGAAAGAGATTGGAGGATCAAGCTGACAAAAAATTTCCTCAAAGGGACTACAAAGCCTATAAACTTCCATTTTCCCCAGGACACCCTTCACATCTGTCCCTGGGTTTTATAAATTCCACCTGTGCTTTTATTAAACATGTTCTTAAAGGAATTTAATCAGATTATCTCAGGTTGATGTGGATATTCAACCCAAAGTAAATTGTTTCAATTTGCTGAACATCATAAATAAATAAATAAAAATGCTGATCCTAAGTGATGTTTGCTGTTCTGATTTGATTTCATTTCTGACCTGAAAAAATCAATTACTTCCACTGCCAAGTTTTATCCCCCTTTCTCCTCTAACTTCATACTTAAGTTAATGGACTGTAGAGTCAGAAGGGACCACTGTGTTAATGTAATCTGACGGCCTGCACAGCACAGACCATGGGAATTCCTTGCACTAATTCCTGTCTGTAGTAAAATACTTTATAGAGAAAGAAAAAAAAATCATCATAATCTAGTGTTAATTCATTTTCATCTGTCGTTGCAAGAAGCTCATTACTGCTCTGACTAATTCATTCTAGACGGGTCTACCTCTGTGTGCAAGGTGTGAGAATTTAAAATATATCACTTACTAAAGCTAAATAAATTGGCTTTGGGTTGTGGGTTTGATGGGGGGAGGGGTTGTCAGATTTTTTGTGTAGCTTTGTGCCTTGTGTTTTTTTTTTTCTTCAGTGAAGACAGGTTCATTTAGATGTTCTCAAGGAATATTATCCTACTTTGACAGATAAAGCCACCGTGAAAAAGCCCTGCATTCTCTCCTGAGTGTGACAATTTTAAACTTTTAGCTGTTATTTTACCCATTCTGTTTAGGAAGTAAAATTTAAAGAACAGATCTGCACAGGAAAATGCACTTTCAGAGACAACTAAAACTGGAAGCATTGTAGCTGTCAGTTTATACATTATTTACTGCAAGTTTAGCCCAGATATAGGTCTGTAGTGATGTAGCTACACTGCTTCCAGGACAGACAGTGTCTCTGCATGGCATTATACTATACTACACAAATGTATCATCTCATTTAGAGGCAGCTCTGGCATCTCTGCATGGGATGCTGTTGTACCAGGTAGGCAGCTCTGCGCTGAGCAATTCAGGGCAAGAACTCTCTTTTCATTATATGCATGTATGTGTAACTGCCTCTCCCTGGGGCCTCGAGGTATTGCTGTGCTAGAAATAAATTATAATAATGAATAAGTGACCTGGGCACACACACAGTCCAGGAATCTCTGATGTATGCAAATGGAGCACAGTGCAAAGGGCTGGCACTAAATCCGGGGGATAAAGTTAACTTACAGTTCTGCCCCTGTGCATTTTAAATTTTATCTCAGCTTGTTATGCAGAGCATTTTGCCCCAGCAGAAAAAAAAAATAATAAAATATAAATAAATAAATAAATAAATAAATAAATAACAAATTATAGCATCCACCTGTTCAGTATTAGCAAGGGCATAAGAAGATCCTGAACGCTCCCCGTAAACTGTGACACAGGAATACTCTGGCCATAATCCCCACTGACAGGCACCAAATTATTACACAGGAGCAAATTATTCCATGCCAAACAGTCAGCCATATATTTGCAAAGCTATCTGCTCGTGAATTTTACAGTGTGCCCAGCTCAGAGACATTGGGCCGCAATTATGCAAGATCTGAGCGCATGTAAGGGCAGGGATAAATATCCAGCACAGCCTCAGAGGGGCTTTAGGGGTGTCCTTATAGGGCTGCAGAGTCAGGGGGAATGTAGGGGTAGCAGGTATATCACCTGGCCAAGGTCCTCCAAGTGTAACCGTTCTTCTTCATTTTTTTTGTTCTTGACACTGGGTTGAAGCTTACAGCCCTTCCAATGATCTGATGCCTGAAGGAGATAATTGGATTTCACCCAATTACTGGAAATAGTGTGTGTCTTTCACCTGGTTCTTACAAATTTCTAGCCAGTAGTTTCAGAGGTATGAATACATGTTCAAGGTCCTGTGATGCTGTTATAAGATCCATAAGCTTCTACAGTGTGTTGGACTACTCTATACTTGTTTGTTTCCCAAGAAAAATAAAACCAAACCCAACAAAATAGTATTATTTTGAAAAATCACACATAATTTTTCAGATGAGCTGAACAAGAACAAAGGGGAGAAGCAATAGTGATCTGCAGTAATCACACATTCACATGATAATGTCTACTGGAGGTCCCCCTGGCAACTAATTTGTTGTGGGATTTGATTAAAAAAAAAAATTACAGGCTCAGATGTATGGATAACCATTAAGAACTTGTTCTCCATGTTAAGCAAACATGCAGGTCAAACTTCATCCACCAGACAAAACTGAGGCTGCCTCTGTCCAAAGATTGTCTGGGATCATCTTTGTTTCCACACCTTTTGATATGAAGCATTTTAATATTGATGTTAATAAAGTGGTCAGTCATTCCTGGACTTGTATTTTGCATTTTGGACCAATTAACCTATTGTGCTGTGAATAATTATGGTGATAAAAACCTTGTGCACACCAAAGAATTCCCCACAAGTGTTTACAAAAACTGATGTAGAGTGAAGAAGAAGCTAAAGAAACGAAGCAGAATAAAAGCCACATGGGAGCCATTTGCTGGTCAGGAATCACTGGCTAGCTTGTATTTCCAAGTTATTGTAGTTAGAAATACAATCTATGTCTGTGGCAGAAGGGTAAGAAATACTATTTATACAACTTCATGGATAATCGCCAGTCCTCTGAGTTAAAAGTCACAATTTTGGCTTGGAATATCAGAGCCTTTAAAAACCCATGCCTTGGTAACTAACTAGGCAGGGAGAGATTCCTAATTTGCCAACATTAAGATTTTGGAGACAGAAAAATAAATCTATTTTTCTTATAAATCATAAGGTAAATTTTGGCTAATTGAACAGCTTCAAAATACTGTTTTCTCTGTTCTCAGTCTATACTGGTGACCTTAAATAGCACAATGGTGTCTGTTCATATGCATATATATGTTTTTTATAGGTAATGCAAAGGGTTAAAACCAACTTGAAATCCTGACTGATGATAGGAATTGCTTTTAAGATAAATACTGATGAAACATTCATCTTACAGTGATGACTAAAGCTCCTCAGTAGTGAAATAGGAATCAGACATTTTAAAAAGAATTCATCCCTGGCTCTTTGCATTATTATCTGAAAATATTGTATTATTTTATTATTCTTCACAAAGTATATGTTCTGTACCTGTTGTGTAATGTATCTGTATTCTGCTCTGCTGCAGAAATTTGTTCTTTAGCCTGCAAATATGATATATATATATGATATCATGATACTTTACAACTGAGGCAGCTCTACAGCAGACCCTACAGGAATCGCTGAATGGGGAGAGATAAGCCCAGTTTCCCTGTCATGCTGTGAGTGGATCTCACTGTCTTCTGGAGAGACCCAGCATGATTCAGGGTGACCTCATTTTCCATGAGAAGAAAGATGCAAGGGGTTCCTGTGGTGAGAGAATGAAGAATAATTACTCACATCCAAAGGATAAAGAGGGTACCAAGCAGGAATGTGGGGTGCTTTGAGGAACGTGGTAACTTCTACATCTCTTAGCAAAGCATCCTCTGGCTTTATGCTAGAGCTCATTTTAAGATCTTCAATACTCTGTGGCACCAAAAAATCCCCTGTATTTTTTAATACATTATTTTGGGTATTGGAAGCCTTTCTGTAGATGTTGTGGCAACTACAGTGCAACAAGACCCTTATCAGAAACTTCTGAGATGAGAAGGAAAGCAGCTGAGCAGCTCCAGTGGACATCCCAAATTAATCAGCATCGGTGCCATGTGGGCAGGGTTTTGGAGGCAGCACTCAGAGCAGGGTGTTCTCAGGTGAAGGAGAGGTGTGAGGAGGGAGGAAGGAAGGGAGACATCCTGATATGCACATTACCTCAGTCAGCCTGGCATGAAATTTCCTTGACTCCACAATCAGACACCAGGGATTTACTTAAGAGCAGGCAGCTCTTGAAAGCTCAGTGGGGCTGCGTGTGATGGAAGCCTCACCCACCTGCACCCAGCCTGAGCTGGGGGTGTGGTTCTCTCAGCCTTTCAACAACAGGACCAATCTGCTCCTTCTCTACCTGCAGTTCTGTGAGGTTATGCCTATGCTGCAAATTAATTGAAACAAGGAGTGTTCTGCATGGGATGCTCCTCTGAACGGGGAGCTTTTATGCTGCCTGTGGTCAGTGCCACAGTTTGAAGATTTCTTGTCTTCCAGAACATCCCACAATGCCATTACAACAACAGGTTTGGTCTGCGTGTGAGAGACCTATCCAGATCTGGCTACAGATGGGAAAAAAGGTGCATTTCCACGTGTCAGCTCTCCACAGAGCCATGGGAAAGGGAGCGATGAGTGATCCAGCTAAATGACTCAGGTGCTCAGTCCTGAATCATGACTGCAGCCCTGGAAAACTAGGATGATTGCAGATATCTTTTTAAACTTTGAGAAATAATACACTTAATACAGGAATCACTCCTTATTACCATCCAGGGCCTTGCTGTAAAGTTATTGCAGCTGAAGATGAAACAATACAACCATTGAGCAGTGAGCATTTAGGTAACAGCAAAATAATTGTGATCAGCGTGATAAGCCCTGCTGAAATAACTCCTACTTTCTCATCTCTTTCAGAGAGAAAGACTTTGTGATAAGAAGGTAGCTAGGAAAACTAAATTTATTTTGCTGTCTAGAATTACCTGTAATTTATTCCTGAAAAGTATAGAGAAAATGCTGATATTATAGCAGAGAGCAAGAAGAGGAGAAAACCTGCTAAGTTTCCTCACATTTCTTATGCCTTCCTGTGGTTTTCCTGCAGGGGCTGAAATCACAGACTTGATGTACAAGGGGTATGGGAGCTCTGGATAATGGCAGTGCTTCAGCCAGATTTGCACCTCCCATGGCAGTGAAGGGCTTCACCGTTTCCAAGTACTTTTATTAATTTTACTCTCCTCTCTTAGAATATCTCTTCTGGTTCACACAAGACAATAACCCCAACACCTCCTCTGTTAGTGTCCTGCACCTCCTTCCTGCCCTCATCTCCATTCCCCCTTCTTCTGAGAAGGCCTTCCTGGCCAGATCCATGAATCCATCATCAGGAAACCATCAGAGAAAAGATACCTATAAGAGGAGTGGATTTTATTTCAAGAGCTGCCACTGTTGATGTGGACAAACCATGTTTGTGACTGATAATCTCTGCTTACACTGAATAATGCAGTTTTGTGTAGAGCCCTCATTACAAATTCTGGCAGATAGCTATTCCTACCTGGAGCAATGAGTCTGAGCTGGCATGGTCCTTCCTCACAAAAACAGTGCTACTGCAGGTATAATCATAGAATTATGGAATAATAGGATCACAGACTGGGTTGGATTGGGAGGGACTTTAAAAATCTCCCAGTTCTAACCCCCTGATATGAGCAGGGATGCCTTCCACCAGACAAGGTTGCTCCAAGCCCCATCCAACCTGGCCTGGAACACCTCCAGGGATGGGACAGCCACAGCTTCACAGTGCTCACAGTGTGTGGGTTACCTGTTTGGGGTCGCTTGAGTACCTGTCTGCTACATCCTTGGTACAGGTGAGTGGGGAAAGAGTTTTTTAATTTGTTTTTAACTTTGGACACAAATGTAACAAATGTGTCAAATCTTAAAAAAATATTTGAAAAAATGACATCTTTAAAGCTTCTTCAGTCCATTAAGTTTTGTCCAAGTATCCTTGATGAATCCAAAGGAAAACAGAGCTTCTGGGAAGGAGATAATAAGAGAAAAGTGGGGCCTGAGAAACAAGACATAGTGAGTGACATCCCTGTCCACAGCAGGGGGGTCAGAACCAGATGATATTTAGGTTCCCTTCCAACACAAGCCTTTCTATAAGTCTATGATAAAAGTCCAATTTAAAGTGGCTCCCTGCTGCATATGCAGAAAATCAAAGGCTTCCCATCTGCTAAAAAGGCCTTTCTGCAAATGAGAAAAGAGTGGGAGCCTCATGTCTAAGGGAGGCTGCAGAAAATATTAATAAACTATGTTATTTGGCAATCGAAATAGAGAGATCCCGGTAGCAGATGCCAATAAGAGTGGGAGTGAGAATGGGCTGCCTGTGGCCGGAGCGATGAGGGCACTGCCCAGCCCTCCCTGCAGCCCAGCGGGCTGCTGGAATGCAGTCTGGGGAGCAGAGGGATCAGAGCAGCTGCGACCTGCCTTGCAGCAAGTACCAGCATGGAAATTTCCACGCCGGCCGGAGCGGGGCCAGCAGGTGGCACTGCGAAGTAGCCCAAGACGAACATGCCACCATCCCGGCAGCATCCCAGCATCTCGGCTGCATCAGCTGCCGGCGCTCCCCGGGCTGAGGCTGCTGACAGACCACAGACTTTTTATTATTGTCATTCTCTACACCCCCGCTCTCTCCCCCGCCCCACCCAGCCCCACCACCCCCCTGGGTGGAAAGTGCAGTAATCAGCATGAGCGGAAAGGAAGAGTAAAAATACCCTAAAATGTGTTTAATTCCGAGAAATCTACTTCCTCTCCTCTCCTCTCCTCTCCTCTCCTCTCCTCTCCTCTCCTCTCCTCTCCTCTCCTCTCCTCTCCTCTCCTCTCCTCTCCTCTCCTCTCCTCTCCTCTCCTCTCCTCTCCTCTCCTCTCCTCTCCTCTCCTCTCCTCTCCTCTCCTCTCCTCTCCTCTCCTCTCCTCTCCTCTCCTCTCCTCTCCTCTCCTCTCCTCTCCTCTCCTCTCCTCTCCTCTCCTCTCCTCTCCTCTCCTCTCCTCTCCTCTCCTCTCCTCTCCTCTCCTCTCCTCTCCTCTCCTCTCCTCTCCTCTCCTCTCCTCTCCTCTCCTCTCCTCTCCTCTCCTCTCCTCTCCTCTCCTCTCCTCTCCTCTCCTCTCCTCTCCTCTCCTCTCCTCTCCTCTCCTCTCCTCTCCTCTCCTCTCCTCTCCTGTGGTTCTTCCCCACACCCTCTCATGAATCTCCCTCCCTATCAGCTCTCTCAGTTTCTTTCAGGACAGCCCTGCACAAAGTTTCCACAACATGAACCAGGAGAATTTCCCCCCCGACCCTTGTCAGAGACTGAGCATCCCTGTTTCCCTGCTTGGTTTAAGGATGTGAGACATCAGTTTTACCTTCTGTCCTGTGCACTCAGAAAGAACCACATGTATCTTTAGGAGAAGAGCCCTGGCCCTGAGGCTGTATCCCTGGTACTGGCCTGTTGTGACTTCCTGCTGTTCATTTTCCTATTTCCCCGTGGGAAAAGTTTCTGTGTTTCAGCTGCCCAAAGGAGAGGCAGTCTCTTACATGATGTGCAGCACAGCAGAGCACTGTGGAAATCTGATCTTCCCTTGCCTGGAGATATCACCCCTGTAGAAGTAATTAATCTCCGGGTTAATCATCAACTTTCTTTTTATATATATGAAACTAATATTTACAGAGTTGGCACAGAAAAATGAGATTGCAAGGGGTTACTTTTTACTTAGAAATGATGCAACTTTTTTTTTTTTAAATTTTCATTTCAATGTAATTTGTAATTAATTCACCATCTTCCTAAGTGGGCTTTAAAATTAGTGCCCTTGCAGTGTGTCTCTAGGCAAAACAAAAGCCCTGCCATCCTGCAATGAGGTTTTTATTTACAGAGTTGTTCAGAGCTGCAGCTCACCAGTAGCCCTGGTCTGGAGCAGTGCTTTGTGCACAGAGATGAGGTTTCATCTCTATTCTGGAACTGTTCAAGGCCAGGTTGGTTGGGGGGCTGAGTAACCTGATCTAGTGGAAGGTGCTGCTGTCCGTGGCAAGGAAGCTGAAATTAGGTGGTCCTTAAGGTCCTTTCCAACCCAAACTATGTCTCCCATGTGCAAAATGGCCTCCCTGAATTCCACATGGGATCCCCACACTGCATTGACACTGCTGTGTTGCAGGATTTTGATGGGCTTTAAAGCCAACAAGACTGTTTTGGTCCCACAAATCCTGTGTGACAGGCCACCACAACTTGAGGGTCCCAGAGCTTGGATACAAAGATATGACCCCATCCTGTGCTATATTGCACGTGGAGGAAAGGAGGCATGAGCCTCTGATTGCCAATGTCTACAAGCAACACATGAAAAAATATTAGAAAGGGGGTTTCCTAGAGAAAGAGCTGCAGATGTCTGTAGAGCTGTGGGGGATCAGCACGAGCCTGGCCCTGTACTGAGCTATGGTTATAGGAGTGATTCATAGATGTATTATCCTAGTTTTATGCATTTGTTAACTCAATAAAGAAGTCAGCCCAGGAGTGAATGGGAAAAGTCAAACTGGCAGCATCCCTCAGCGAGTGGTAAATCAATGCAATGAACCACCATCTCTTTGCCTGGTAGAAGACCTTGAGGGCTGTGAAAAAAAAAACAAACCAAGAACAAGAAAACAACTCTGTTTCCATAAGGAAAGCAACTCTCACACTGCAATTACATAGTCTTATTCTCCTTTGATATTTTGTGTCATTTCTGCAGGCCTTGCTCTGGTTAATATGTTTAAACACACATGTTTTCAAGGTTAGTTTGACATTAGCGCATTCACTGCTCAGGGCACCTGATACTCTGAAACACTTGCTCAGCTCAGTCTGCCCAGTGTCCTGACATGTTCCACAGCTCACTTGTGAAATCTGCTGGCAATCTGAGCTGCACACAGGTTATTGATAATAGAGCAGCATTTGCACCTTCCCTGGGGAACCTGAAATCGTCACACTGCCGAGTGCCAACATGTGTGGCCTGAAAACACATCAGTTGAGGTCCTTCCGACAGCTTTGGCAGAGTTATGGAGAGGTTCTCATCTCCTGGACACCTGACATGCCTTCAATAGTCTCTTAGTTAATTTACTTTATCTAAGGTTTTCTGTATTGTCATGAAATTCAAAAGTGGTTAAAACAAGCAAGCATCTCCTTTACATTTCTGGCTGGTTTAAATGCTTCACAGAGAGTGAAAGCATTTTTGTGGGAATTCTGTCTTTTGTCTCTGTTGATATATATTGATATTTAATATATACAACCTCACAGTTTCTGCCTAGTATAATAAACCATAATAAGATCAGAGACTTTTTTTTTTTCCCAAGGATAGGAACGAGTTAATAATACCAGTAAGAATGGAACAGACAATAAAACTCTTGTCTCTTTATTTCCTGCTGTACTCAATTATCAATTTCCTCTTACAATTAGGAGGGGCTGTAATTAGGGGAACGGGTGGCTTTGCACAAAGTTATTTTCATTCAGTATTGAAAATATTGCTTAGCAGAAGTTCAGTATCTGTATGACTTCTCAGCACTGCCTCAGTGTGAGTAGGAAAATAGTAATTTAGATATACATATGCACATGCATACACTTGCCAGCACTCTGTTTTAATGGAACATTAAGCTAATGTCACATTAAGTTACAATACACTTCTTATGGAAACAAAAGCAGCATCTATATAAATATCAGATAGATGTATTATGGTCTGAAAAATTGCAATAAATAGCAGATGGCTACGCAGTAATGGGACACTAAAAAATATTTATCACCTCTTCGGAGTGTGCTGCTGCTCCTGTTTGCTGTCAGGACAAATGGCCAAGCTTGATGTGTGGTGTTTGAGGCAGTGCCTTGGCAAACCACACACAGAGCCACCCAGGGTGGTTAAGATTGGGAGGCACGAGGTACCACAGTGGGGTCATCTGGTCCCACCTCCCTGCTCCAGCAGGGTCTTCCCAGAGCACAGGATTGTGTCCAGAGGGGTCTGGAATATCTCCAGTGAGGGAGACTCCATCCCCTCTCTGCACAATCTGTCCCAGTGCTGGGTCACTGCCCAGGACAGTTCTGCCTCATGTCCAGGTGGAACTCCCTGGGCTCAGTCCCTGCTCATTCCTCTGGTGCCATTGCTGGGTGCCCTGAGCAGAGCCTGGGCCCTGCTCTGACCCTCCCTGCAGATAATTGTAAAGTGATGAGGTCCCCTCTCAGTCATCTCTTCTCCATGCTGAACAGACCCACCTCCCATGTGTACTTGGAATCGTGAAGTATAGAACCACAGAGTACTCTGGGTTGGAAGGAACCTTACAGATCATTTAGTTCCAACCCCCTGTCATAGGCAAGGACACCTCCCACTAGACTACATTGCTCAGAGCCCCACACAGCCTGGTTGTGAAAACCAGTTAGGGTTTTGAGTGAAAATGACCTCATCCTGGTACAAATACTCAGGTTCACAAAACTCATACTGCTCTGGGTCTAGAAGAGCATGGGTGGTGAATAGGAAACAGAATTTTTTGTCTGCTTGGCAGGAGGGTAGATGAATTGCTGAATAATTTCCCTTTGGGCCTCTTTTTTGACTTTGTCTTGCCTGGCCAAATTTTCCAAAAAGGGTCTCCTGAAGCAGGAGTTTACATACGCAAAACCATCTTTTTCAGATCTGGCAACCTTTCCCTCTGTGTCTGCACCTCTCTGAAATCAGAGACACATCTGTAGAGGAGAGGTTTGATTTATACTTCAAAGTCAGACTGCTAAAGAAGAGAATGGAGGTCAAATTGCACCCACATAAATAACTGTTTATTAGAATGAGCTAGAAATTTCAATACTTCTTTCTTATATTTCTGGTTTTAGTCTTCTGTAATGATGACTTATCTGTTTTTTCCCATTTTGTCCTTCTTCATTAACTCCTCTTTCATTGTTTATGCCAGGTTTTAGCCTTACCTTCTGTCTGTCTCACTAGTTCCCCTTTCTTCTTCATCTCATGACCAATCCGACTTCCTTGTTGACTTTATCATCCTCATATGTGTTATCAGCAGGGTTTATGGACTTGTAACTGGGGACCTGGGTAATTTTAGTGCTGCAATTTTTCTTTACCAGATACTCAGGGCTCATTCATTCCACTGCTCTCTTTTCTTTCAGGGAGGAAGCCTGATGGTTTCATCCTCAGCCTAGGAATATTATGGGTCCCTAAAGCTGAGGTCATGATTGTAGGTTCCCATTTTAGTCCATTATACATGAGGCAAGTTGGTGGCCTTTGCACTAAGTGAAGTTAGTATGCTGAATCTGCCTGTTTGTAACTGGATGCAAGTACTGAATACAAAACTACATTTCTAAGGTCAGACAAACAGGGATATACATCACATATACTTATCCTTAATCTCTGTTGTTTGTGTTCTGGGTAGTAAAGGACACCTGAGAAAAAATAAGACTCATTCAGGTCATGTCTGTAGCTGACCATTCTGAAGGAAACACCCACCCATGACTTTCTCACCTCTCAACCTGTATCAGTCTCACATTCTGATAATGAATCCAAGCTCCCAAGCATATATGCTGGGAGAGGGACCTGCTCTGAAGTTGTTGCTAAAGATCTCCCTTAAAGATATTTCAGTCATGTAAAGGAAATCTCAGCTCAGCACTACCTGAAGTCAGAAGATCGGGCAAATCATTTCCCTGGTTTTCATTTCAACTGAGCTGCTTCTCTGTCCTGTGTGGCTGTGGTATATATCAAAATCCAAAGTTTATCATATAACTAGAGAATGGAGACAAAAACATCTTTGGGGAGGACAAGAGAAACTCAGTTTTTACTGTTGTTCCAGCCATTTACTTTTTGTGTTGTGTTCTTGTGCTTTGTGCTCCTCCCATCCACAGCAGTGTTACCAACCACAGAATCATGAAGTCATACAATAGTTTGTGTTGGAAGGGAATTTAGAGACAATTGAGTTCCATGGGTAAGTTCACCTTCCCCTAGATCAGGTTTCTCAAAGTCCCATCCAACCCCATTATCCTGGATGGGACATCCACAACTTCCCTGGGCAACTCATGCCAGGGCCTCACAACCCTCATAGAAAAGAATTCCTTCCCAATATCTAATGTAATGCCAACCTCCATTGCTTTGCATCCCTCCCCTCTTGTCCTGTCCCTCTGTGTCCTTGTCCCCAGTCCCTCTCCAGCCCTCCTGAAGCCTCTTTAGGCACTGGCAGGGGTTCTGAGGTCTTCCCAGAGCCTTCTCCAAATCAACATGCCCAGCTCTCCCAGTCTGTCTCCAGAGCAGAAGGACTCCAGTCCTCTGAGCAACTTTGTGGCCTCCTCTGGACCACTCCAGCAGCTCCACATCCTTCATAGAACTGCTGAGAGGAGTCTCAAAAAAAGCAGAGAGGGAGAATCACCTCCCTTGATGTGCTGGTCATGCTGGCAAAGATATTTCCCCATCACAGAGACTGTTTTGAGGCTTGTGCTCAAAACTAGGTGTGTTAACAGAGCTTAGAACATTTGTGGAGTGCACAAAACCCCTGGAGAGAATTATCAATGACTTAAAGAAGCATGGTGGAATCTGTGTGCACTGGGAGGAAAGGGTTAAAGCCTGCTGCTTCCTTACAGCATGATGGACAACACCCCAACCTCATTGTGCAGGGCAGCCATAGCAGCCCAGAGTCCTTCACCAATTAGCTACTGCTCGCATTTCCCTCGTTTCATACCTCACAGTTCAATAACACCTGGTCACAGAAGACCAGAAGGTGGTTAAGATATTTTATTTGAAGGGGGAAGAATGGAAAGGGGGGTAAAAAAAAAAGGAAAAAAGAAGGAGTAAATCTGCTCATAGCATTCTCATTTTCTGAAGTATACCAAAGAATGAAGCAAGTTATTCTCAACACACAGAAATTGAATAATTACCTCTGTTCCTTAAGGCAGTGTTATCATATTCGATGTATTTTTTCATTAAGCATATCAGACAGAGATCAATGAATGTAGAAGAGTTCTCTCTTCCCCGTAGCAGTGAATGCTAATGGTGCTGAACTGCCGTGATACCACACACCTCTCAGAAAGAAACAAATGCTGTGCACTCCATTAGAAACCTGAGTCTTTGCTACAACCAGAAGAAAGCTCCATTTTGAACACCGATGAATGGAAAGCTACAAATCCACGGTTAGAGTAAGAAAGGATCTTTTTTTCCTTCTCTGAACCCGCAGCTAATGCTGTGTGGGCAGCAGATAGCAGGACGGCACAATGTCAGTCTCTTCTCGTGAAGGTTGTTTAAAACACAAATGTTCACATGCACACAGCCTCCCTACAATTATAACTGCAAGTGTTGAAAAATTAGGGGTTTTTTAGTTATTTTCACACATGAAAGTTAGCAGACTCATCAGAGGCAAGCATGATTTTGTGACTATTTTTTGCTGAGTGTCAGCACCACACATGTTGGTTGTACCTGCCAGTTGATTGTGATGTAAACATGGAGTCATTCCACTAAAGCCTCTTTCTGACACTTTTTCAATGCCTGGAGCAGTCTGGAGCTTCCACAAGCCAACACGGAACAAAAAGCTGCAGTTCAGGGCCAAAAGAAAAAAAAAAAAAAAAAAAGATAGCTTTTATTTGGTATTCATCTCTTCTTTCCCATTTCACCAATAACTTCTTTCCCATTTCACCAATAATTAAGCAAGTAAAATTTAAACAGAAAGAAAATAGATCAAATTTACTTTATCATGTCTGACCAATAGAATTTATTTTGGAAGTATAGACTGTAGTATGGATATGGGTGCATTTGCATTATTCACTCTAGTCAATATAGGAAAAATTAGTATTTTGGCAGTATTGTTCATATGAGTTTTGTGTCTATATTTGTTCACATGAAACCCAACAAAGGGAGGCTTAATAACTTGAGTCTCTCTGAAAGAGCACAAACTTTTGTGTGTGTATGTTCTTACTGACCAGCTGAAAAATGGCCTTCTGCTGCTGGAAACATTAACTCAAGATTCATAAAGAAAAAATAGATCTTGGGTTTAACTCATCTGTATCATTAAATGTGGTGAATTATACTTCGTCTACGAAAAGTCCCAAGAACAGAAGCATTGAAAAAAGCTGTGTCTTTTCAATAGGATTTCTCACAGGGTTTAGGTTAAAAACTAGATTAAGAAGTTATGGATTCACAGATTTCAATAGAGCAATTATAATTTCTATAAACAGAGTATGTCTTGGTGTTTATTGAACAAATACCATATTGAGAAAAGTGTGAGGGAAACTATATTGTTTGACACAAAATATTCCCAAGAGACTCCCACTGAAATACTTTAGAATAATTCAAGGAAAGAAGGAAAGATTGCACAATTCCTATACAATATATCAGCTGTCTCCCTGCAGTGCTTTGGCACTTTTAACCATTCCTGAAGTACGAATTAATCTTCGGATTATTCAGCCATCATGTTTAAATAGCGGAGTTATGTAGTTTACCATTATCTTTGTAGTTATATTCAGGACAAATGATGCAATTTCCTGGTTTGTCAAATTTAACTTTGCTTTTGCTTTGGCTGAGAGGTCCCATGTGAAAACACTCTGTAGTTTATTTATGGTTCATTTGTAAAGCAGCTAGGTTCTGTTAAATAGACACGAGTTAAAAGTAAACTGATGTGCAAGCTGGCAAGCATATTTTGCCCTTCTTAAATTATATTTACTTCTATCTATATGACTTCAGTCTGGCCTGCAGACACTCTACATTTTGTGCTCTGGATAAACACATATATTTGTGGATATTTATCCTAGCTGGGCTATATCTATGCATGCAGGTTTTCTCTATTGTGACAAATTATGCCTATCCTGCCTTTGTCTTTTCTACCATTGTTATTCTGCTGAGAGCATCTGGTCCTGCACTAATAAAAGGCTCAAGTTGATCCGTGCTGTGTTTGCCTTGCATTGGCTTTCCCTGGTCATTCTGACACAGTTGTGTACGTATATTTGATATCTTACATAGGAAATAATGTTATCCATGCTAAGTGAAGGCAGCTTGACTTGATGTGGCCAGGAATATGAAAACCAAGGAGATCAAAAGCCCCCCCCAAAAGCATGCTGAACACTGAAAAGAAGTTAAGAATTTTAGCAATATTGAAGGAAATTTATTATTTATTAAATAGAAAGATTTGGGCTTCTGAAGCAATGGCCAATATGTATGTGAATTAGTCATCAGGAGAGATTATTAAAAAAGAAACTAATTTAGAGGGAATTAAAACCTTATAGAAAGTGGGCTAGTCATAAGGAAAGGAGGTAGCCTGTAACTCATATTGAGGAAGGGGTACATTAACACATTAATTTTAAGAGTCTCAATCTCGCTTTTATTTATATTTAAGCTTTTAATCCTTGAATAATTAGTCATTCCTAATTTTTAATGACTGGTTTGCTAATTAGGTATCCCTAGATGGAAGTAAAGGCAGTTAAACCCTAACAAACTGATCATTAACTACAGTAATGATCAAGTTATTTGGAATTATTACTATTATAAACTATAATTAACTGTTTATAACAGCTATATTTTATTTTGTATTTTGTTTTCTCTAAAAAAAAAAAATCTTGGAGTGTGCTATGAGGCTGTGCTAAAACTCTCACTGTTTGGAATGTAGTGAAAACACCCATTTCCTCCAGTTACAAAGGGAAATATTTAAATATTTTCCTAAAATAGCTGCTACAGTGTGTGGCTTGTTGTCAGATGTTGGCTGAAGAATACACCAGTGATGCATTCTAGTAACTGGAGGAAGAGGAAAAAAAAAAAGCAAATAAAAGAAAACAACTCATAAGATGTGGAGTGAAAGAAAGCCTTACCCAGACTCTGTAAATTTGCAGTTAATTTTTCTAAGGGGTCAAGTCCCAAATTCTGTTTATTTTTGTCCCATTTCCTACCACAATGAGCTTATCTTGCAGTTTGCCAGGGAGAATTAAACTTGTCTCTTATTGTTAAACCATCAGACCTCAGAAATGGAGCTGACTTGATTCTTTTCTCAGTAGTTGCAGTTAACTTGCAGTGAACTTTTCTTTTCTAGGGATAGGATAACAGTAAGGATAATTAGCCCAATTACCAGCTAGCTAACTCATTTTTAGGTTTGAACCAAGATGGGTGCCTTTTCTCTTAAGATTTTTCCTAAGAATGTCTCTTAAGCGTGTTCTTTATCAGAAACATATGGCTAAATATTGCATTCTGGGCAGAAAATCAAAGTAGGCCTAACCTAAATTTGAGCAGCTGAGTGTCTCTATTTAATTTTATATGTTGACTTAGTTTCCATTGAGGATAAAGATAGGTTGGATACCTAACTCATATACAGACTGCTCTTTGTAGGTAGATGTCTACTTCTTAAAGACGAATATGTTTGAGGAATAAATCTCTTTATGGGTGAGTGATCTGCAGACCTTCCAGGAAGGACTTGATGATCAATAACAGCTTACCATTTCTTATTCACTCACTTATTCATATTCACAGCTCAGCACCACAGATACATTTGTTAGTCTGTTTCCCTGTTCTTGCTTGAATCAGTATATTCATATGTAAATACCTCATGTTGTTGTAATTATAATTTCTTAAATTCATCTATAATGCTTTGACCCAAGCATGGGGGTTCTAAAGGTCTGTCAGCTCCTTAACATATTTGTTTTCAGATTTTCTCCTACAAAAAAACATTGCTGACAGAATGACAGACTTCTTGTGCCTCTCTCCTCATCTCATGTCCCAGGTATTCTTCCCATGCTTTGTAACAGAAACTAGGCCTGAAAGCAAAATCTGATTTTCTTTTTTTCTTAATTTGGTTCCTGATTTTATTGTTTAATTCAAGAGGAATTGCATCTGCTTTTCAGTTCTGAGGTGCAACCCACTTCAGTCAGCACAGGCTCCATTCCTCTGTGTTATCTGAGAATTGGATTAAGCAGTCTAGTCCTGCTCTGTGATTCACCTTTCCTATTCCTCTTCTACCCCTCACATTTTCCTGAGTGCTTCTGCTGCCTTGTAAAGGTTAACTCTAGGAGCTGTACAGATTTTTTTTGAAGGTCCCTCGGCACTTCAGTTGTCCATTTTGACCACAGCTGTCTAGTTTACCCAGGACTTATCTCTCTGCCAACTTAGAGGTCTAACCTTAACCTAAGTCAAACTATAATTCACTTGCTTTTTCTCCGACATTCCTGTCTAAGTGTAGTGGACTCTGGACTATGACAAATGTGCTCAGGCAGTGCAGGAAACACTGAGCCACAAATTGTCTTGTCACAGAAATATAAAACCACCAGCTTTGCTCATTAGCAGGAATCCTGAACAGAAAGAGACAATACAGAGCAGAGTGGGGACTGTCTATTGTTTTCATTATAATTGTATTCATTATAATAATTTTGCTTTGTTTATTAGGTTATTTACATGATTAAATACCTTTAAGGGGGAGAGGCTAAAAATCAGAGTAGGGGCTGATGCAGACTTTTTGTGGTGAGTGCAGTAAAGAGGGACCAGAAACAGAGATGAGAGTATAACTCAAGATAGAATCCTAATACGGATGATCAGGATAATTTTAAGGATGTTCTCTCACACTACCAATGCAATCTGAATTTTGAGAGGAGAACTGAGTGGGTATCTCTCCAGTAAACAGTCCTGAAGAAGGTACCAAAAATTATTCATAGGAGACCTGCAGATAAGTGGGTTCCTCTGATATGAAAGAAGCTGCAGGAGTTCTCACATTTAATCCTCATGACATGAGGGATGAATAACATAACCCAGCCTAGCTGGTACATTTTCCTAAACCAATGATATATGAAACAAGAGAGAAGGGTACAAAGCTAAAACCAAGCTAAGAAATTGTCCAGGTTTTCAAAGAGGGTATTCAAAGCAGGAGGGAATATCTGTGACCAGAGACCTAATTTTGCAGAAAACACCTGTAACAACAAGATGAAATGAGGGAGTGTAGCAACCAGTGGTGTAGCAACCAGAAAAACATGATTCAAGGAGACAGTGTAGTAGCAGTCATGCCCTAAAGCATAAATGTGGACTTCAGGTTGCAGTTCCATTCATGTTTAAAGAAATACAAAAGCAACACAATCCATTGGGGGAATTAACTGATCCACCAACAAGGGTTACAAAAAATCACTTGGTTAATTTGGGAAAAGATTCATGGCTAAAGCAAAGAAGAGGAAAAACACAACTTGGGGGTTAGGCTGGGATTTTTCCCTGGCCTCAGATCATCAATTTGTGTTATACTGCTCAGCAGGTGATGGAATAGGTGCTTGTAGCAGTTCCAAAAGCAGCCCGGAGCAACCAGGAACCTACTCAGAGGAGTCAACCCTGTCAGAAGGTCAGGATGGTCCAACTACAGGTTAAACCTGAACATTAGGATCAGAGCCATAAGCTCTGAGTTCCACACTGGATTTCATAAATAAATCAACTTGCTCAACATAAGCTGATGCAGTTGGTTCAAGCAGGGTGACACATTGCTGTCCCACATCACAAAATCCCAGACTAGCTGGGGAGCAGCAGTGGTGCTGGAAACAGCTTAGGCCTACTCTGCTGTTTTCCCCCTTTGGCTGCATCTTATGAAGACAACACAAAATCTACGGTGGGAAGCTAATTTTTAGCAGATGAGAATCTGCCTGAGTACCCAAACACAAAATGTAAATACTGCTGTATTTAATTTACTATGTGTACACCAGTAGCTCACCTGTCAGAGTGCAGCCACCCATTTTTTTGGGCAGGTCTCTGATTCCATAGGAACCTGTTTAGAAGGCAGGAGATCAGAAACTGTGTGAGAACACAATATTTTCCTCAAAGTCTTAAGGCAGCCCAAGAATCTATTGAACCATGAGAGCTTCTTAATCTAAATTTACTCAAAATTTTAAGTACCACACAGTGGTGATAGCTTAGCTGTACACAGTTACCTCAGCTGAAATTACTTTTCTTATTGGAAATGTAATGTGCAGTAGTATCAGGCAGGGAAAGCAGCTCTAACTTCCACCATTATGAGGCAGTTTGTCAAAGTTCCCCAGGGAATCTTTGTGCTTCCCATCATGTTTTGTAACAGGGAATGCCAGCTTTGTAATTCTCAGTTCACAACTGGCACATAAAGGATGTGTACTTTTAAATGCAGCTTGTATATGTGAAATGCAATTGTCTAAGTGATACAAATTGGCTGTCTCTGAGGTTTTATTAAAGAGAACTTGATGCTTGATGATAGCCTTCCATTTACATAATTAAGACAGATGTTGCCACTGCAAAAGGCTCTCCAGTATACTGTTATTTTTGTTGTTTTATCATTATATCAGTTGGTTGGTTATAAGGTGGTTGGAAAGTTTGGAGCTGATATTTTTAAAATCCTAGTACCCTGGTCATAACCAGGTCTGCTGTTGTTACTTTTTATTTTACTTATTTTAAAACATGTCCTAGATCCTGCTGTGCACTTTAAATTTCATGAACAGGAAGCTGGTTGAAATAAGCAAGAAAATAATAAATTTACAAGTTAAAAGTCCTCTTTTTAGAACAGCAATTCAAGGGGAAAAAAACAAAAAAAAACAAACCCAAGCTAAAAATTCGGGTACTATCCAATATGGAGAATCTTTTATCCTGAAAGAACTGGCTCCTTTTCAGTCCAAACCAAATTAGACTAAACATCATTACTGGCACCAAGACTGTTTATCAGCTTTACTAGGAGGGTCTCACTTATCTGCTGGTTTATACTGGCATGAAAATAATCTGACCCCCTGGTATCTAAGGGCCATACTCTTGGTGATCACTATTTTTTTTTAGTAGACATTTTTTAAATCTAAACCCACATCACATTCAGCAGTGAGAATTAAATAGGTTTCTTGCAAATAACCTTGTTTTTAATTTTGGAAATGGTCTTTTGGTAGCTAAGGAGCTGCTGGTAAAGGATATACTTTTCTGTTCAGAGTGTGTGGTTGCAAAGGATATACTTTTCTATGCAGAGTGTGTAGGTTGGACCCTTTTGCCAGAAATTATTAACAAAAGACTTTGGTTTGTTGTGCAGCAGCAAGTATCCATGTCTAGGGTCTCTGTGCCCAGGACTGATCATTAGAGTCTCACTTCAAAATTCAAGTTATGTAGCAGGTGAAAGTCACTCTGAAATGCACAAACAAAAGCCTCCAGCTTTGCTTCCCCTATTTTTTTTTTTTTGTTCCCACACTGTCCCAGAATGAAGAACTGCAGGGATGGAACTACCGATGGAACTCATCCAGCACAGAGGTCTGAAATATTTGGAATGTGGATTCTCATTCCAACCCTCCTGCCATGGGCAGGGACACCTTCCACTATCCCAGGCTGCTACGAGCCCCATCCAACCTAGCCTTGGACACATCCAGTGGTGGGACAGCAACCCTCAGAGAATTTATTCCTAGTATCTCATCTAAACCTACTCTTGGTTTGAAGACATTCCCTCTTGTCCTCTCATTCCAGGGAAGTTCTTCTCCATCTTTTCTATTATGCTTGCATAATAGAAGAGACAATTTGGCTCCTCATTATGTTTGCAAAAACATTGAAGGCTCGCCTTATTTATTTTTACCATTGGTTTGTTTTTTTTTTTTTAAATTTTACTTCTAGGTGCATTATTTCTTGCTTCCATACTACATCATATGGAATAGTTCTTTCTTGTATCCTCATTTTTTAGGAAATAAGCAATTTCACTCTTAAAGCCTTTAGTAAATAGAGTTTTACAGAAGATGAAAAAGTAGACTGGGTGAAATCTAATACATCCTTTGGATGACGCAAACATTTCCCTGAATTCTTTATTAACAATCAGAGGCGTGTTCACAACAACCTTTTGATCTATTACTTAAGTCTAAATTACATTCTCTTTGGCTTTCTCCATTTACAAAGCCTGCAAATCAAAGCAATTCTCACACTTTCCAGTGTCTGAAGTCACTTAGATTTGGCCTTATAAATCATTATGAGTGTCACTTTTTGGTAAAATATCTAGTATATCTTAGGCTATCATCAAACTTTGTAATCATATAAAAATCAACAGATGCATTGGAAGTTATAGTCTTAGCTAAGAAAGCACCATGAAAATTTACAGCATTAAATTCTGGACACCTGTTTTATGTGCTTGTGTTAGTTGTCCAGTAGCCACAGGCTTCACAGAAAAATGATAGGTAGTGAAAGTCTAGTTTAAGGTCTTTGACTTGTACTGTGAGTTCTTTCTCTTTATTTCTATAAAGAATATATATATATATATTCTTTATTGAATATATATAAAGGCTATGCAGACCAGCCTCCAAACAAATACATCTAAGTATAATTTTCAAGGCTAAGAAGAGCTAGTAGGCTTGGTTTTTTTCCTCCATCCAACATGAATTCCAGTTGCAAGTCACTTTTACAAAGAACCTTTTGGGAATATGCTGGTAGGTAGACATCATACTCCTATTTATCCATCTCCAGGACAGATGTCACCATGAAGGTGTCCCTGATGAGGAACTGGGAGTTGGTCCCTGGAGTGGACCTGGAAGATAATCTAGTTTTCCCCTTGGTGAATCTATGTTGACTGAAAAAAAAAAAAAAAAAGAAAAGAAAAGTAAAAGAAAACAAGAAAAATAAAGAAAAAAAAAGCTGGAAAAAAAAGATAAAAAGAAAAAGGAAACCTTATTTCTTGTGTCCTTATCCAAAGTGGTTATACAAATATAATTGGAATTGGAAAATTGGAATTTTGTTTGATTTTGCAGCCTTGAACCTTTTACCTAGGCAATTAAAAAAAAGATAACCAAGATATAATAAAATCCTGATGCAACTCAAACGTCTTCCTCAGCTACTCAGGAATCTCTCAGGAAAGGTTTCTTAGTTTTCTCTTATAGGATTTGGGTTTTTTTTCCCCTCTGTTTGGTTTTGTTGGGTTTTTTTTTTTTTGTTGCTTGTTTGTTTTTTGTTTGTTTGCTTTTTGGTTTTTTTTTTGAGAATTTTGGGGTTTTTTTGTGTTTTTTTTTTGTTTGTTTGTTTGGGTTTTTTTTGTGTGTGTTTTTTTTTTTGTTTTTTGTTTTTTTTTTTTTTTTTTTTTTCTTTTTTTGGTTGTCTTAATTTCTTATTTGTAAATAAACATGAAATTGCTTCAAAGACTCTACAGCAAAAATTTACAAGTTGGACTTATGGAGCTTTATCTGGTTTCCAGAGACAAATTGTAAGCAATATATCAGCAAGTAGGGAAACACAAAAGTTCAAGAATGTGCCAAGCCTGTTTAACAATCATTATGCATTTAGTATTATGGAAGAAATCGAGCAAGCAAGGGACACAGAGAGAAATCAATATTGCTCACCACTGAATAACCACAAGCCATTTCATAAAAAAATTGTATTCCATTTTATAAAATGGTGGCAGTTGAAGCCATTAGCCATTCAAGACTTTTGTTTAACTGGAAACTGTCTGGCTTCTGGAAGAAAAATCAGAATAGAAGCAGTATATTGTAGATAAGGCAGTAGAAATTCTTAGCCCTTGTATCTTAAATGTAACAAGGACTGGAGAAGGCTTTCTCTGCAGAGGCGCCAAGCAGGACATCTCTCAGATGTTTGTGGACAAAAGTCAGTCACAAGCTTGGGCAAAAATATGTTGTCTTTTAGATGGATGTGTACACAGCTTTAGTCTGGAACTTGTTCGTTCATATCTGAATGGTTCAGAGAGTAATTAAAAAATTCCATCAAAGTTAGGGCTGACTGGGTAGATCTGTCTATTGATCCACCTACTGATATGCCTTTCCTGCCTGGATTCAGTGGTAAAAGCAGGCATTGTATCACCAAGGCACTAGGACCAGCCTTCCTGGACAGCTGCCCTCAAGGAGAGATGCTTCAAGAACATGCAGACACATCTTTGCATGAAGATGATCAACTACTGTCACTGGAGAGCTTTTAGCGTGGAGAAAGTTACATCTCCTACCTGAAACAAAGAGATTTTCATTTTCTCATTCGCCATCTCTAATTACTGCTACACATTCACATATTTATACGTATATTTATTTATTTGCATACTCAGTCTATTTAATTAATTTGAGTATCTAAGCTGTATTTAATTTTTGAGCACTTAGTAAAATTGAGATAATTAATGACAGTAGCTGGACTAAGATTTCAGACCCCTGCAAGTCTAATCACAGCCCAGTTATCAACAAGCTAGTTTTGTAAAAAGTCATCTACAAAGAAGTAATTTGATAGAAGCATTGACACAAAATTGGATATCCAACAAGATGCCTGATGGCTCTGGAGAATAAGTTCTATGAGAAGCAGCTGAGGGAGCTGGGAAAGGGGCTCAACCTGGAGAAAAGGAGGCTCAGGGGGGACCTTGTGGCTCTGCACAGCTCCTGACAGGAGGGGACAGCCGGGGGTTTGGGCTCTGCTCCCAGGGAACAGGGACAGGACAAGAGGAAATGATCTCTAGCTGTGCCAGGGGAGGCTCAGGCTGGACATCAGGAGGAATTTCTTCATGGAAAGGGTGCCTAAGCATTGGAAAGGACTGCCCAGGAAGGTGTTGAAGTTATCAGTCCTGGAGGTGTCGAAATCATGACTCCTGGAGGTGTCCAAGGAACTACTGGACATGACAGTGCTCTGCTCTGGTTGACAAGGTGGGGATTGATCAAGCTGGACTCAATTATCTAAGAGGTCTTTTTGAACTTAATGGTTCTGTGATTCTGTGACTGGGGAGCAGGGGAAAGATTCCATGAAGAGCAATGGATATTTGGAAAAGAAAGAAGCATAGTGGAAAATAAATATCTGTAGCTGGGGCAGGACATCTTTGCAAGAGATGCAATCAAGGCAGCAGTCAAACTATAGCATTCACAAAATCACACAAAGTCTTCCTCTATTATTACAAACCTAAGGACCCCTTGAGGTTTTTTTATTTTCTTTTTTTGTTTTTTAGTTTTCCACTTAATTTTTTTTGTTAAGGAACAGAGAATCCCAGCAGCAGTGATCCTGGACCAGCCAGTAACCACTTCATCTTAAAATCATGACCTAAATTTCTGTGATGTCATTACATCCTTCAAGCATCTCAAAGCCCAGTCATTTAGGAAAACCTGAAGTAATTTCATTGCCTTGAATTACATTCTTTTAACTTCTTTTAATTTACTAAAGTACTCTGAAATCCAGTTATGACAGCGATCACAGTGAGCCAACATTACCTACCCTCTGCAAGGGACACACTGCACGAGTCTGTTAAATAAGAATAATTCAGCCAGTACATTGTCGAGGACCAGAAATTCCATGGTGGAAAATACAAATTTAACTTAGACAAAATAAATCCCAAAACCCTAGAGAGTCTACAGTGAACTGATATGAATCAATATAAATTGAAGTTTTTGCTAGATAACCCTAGCCAATCTCCCTGCTTTTGAGCACTTTCAGTCTGACATAAAAAGATACAGATCTGTGGGAAAGTAAAGCAACACTACACAGCTCAAGCTCCCAGATAGATTTCATTGTTGCCAAGAGAATATAATGCGTGGTACATTCCAGTTACAGGGGTGGAAAAATAATAACAATTCTCCTTTAATGCCAGTGGCTTAGAAGTCTGCCTGGATAAAATTAACTTTGCAATTAGTGATATGATTCAGCACTTTAATAAATTTCCATTTATACAAATCACTGGAAAAAAAGAGATGGCTAATTATAATTGATGAGGTGGAGCACCTTAGCAGCCTGCTTTCTTAAGGAAAGTGCTTGGGATGTGGCTGTAAGAGAGCTGTGGTTTTTCCAGTAATTGCTGTAATCAGCTCTGGAAAAGTAGGTGATCTGTGAGTAAGCCAACTCCTACTCTAACAACAGGAGATTGTATCTGACCTTAATATTCATGCCATGTGATGATGATTGCACACATTCTTGTCTCAAAGAAGTAAGAGTACAATCAAAGGTTTTAAATTACATCATGTGGAGCACCTCTGCCACTGCACTCCCTGCACAGCAGGGTGTGCAGGCAGCAGCTGTGCTCATCCCTGACTTGCTACTGAGCCTGGGGTTTGCTGAAAGTCCTGGTTTGGAGATTCCAACATCAACGGGTCCCAGAAGCGGGTCAGAGGGCTTTGAAAACAGCAAAATTATGTGAATGTGTTGCTTAAGGATATGCTGGTGTCTGGGCAGAAGCACAGCCCTGTGTTCTCTGCAGCCCCCACCAGCTGCTGGTCTGGCACTTAGCGGATAACATGTGTTTCTGAAAACTAAACCTGCTCCAAATCTTTCCCCAAAAAAGTGGATTAGTGGAATGGGGCTTAAACAAACATGATAGATTTTCTTGTACACAAACATGCTTGAGAAATTTATCTACTCCCATGTCCTGCTGAGACATTCAGCTTGTTTTACTCTGCTAATAAAGTCATAAGTAAAGCATAGGAATGGCAATGAATAAAAAAAAAAAAGAGTAATGACTTTTAGATGTACTGATACTATATGAAGTTCAGAATGATCTCCCCTAACTTATGGCAGCAGCTAATTTGTCCAACTTTATGTGGTAGTTTAGGTCTTGTATTCATGGAAGGAGTCTAGAAAAAAGGAACTATTTATTTTTTGTTCTGCCTTCCTAAAATCCTTAAAGGCAGTGAAAGTGGATTCTTACATTTGAGATTCTGGAGATCCCATTCTACCACTGTTCCTGGTTTGTTCAGTCCATGACTTGCCTTAAACCCAGCTGGACCAATAGCTGGAACTTTTGCCTTCCCTACCTTCAATCTTCTTCTCTGAGAGGGAAGGTTTCCATTACCATTGACAAAGGCACTGAGGTACATTTTTTACATCACTTTCTAAAGAAGACACATATATTCAAATGAGTAGTATTCTCGTGTTCATTGGTTTCACAAAGACTTCTTCCAGGTTGGGATGTCAATATTTTTAAAAATTTGACTTTCAGGTTTATCCAGGCATTTGAGTGGATGGGAAAAGTGGAAAATCAGCCGTAGTGGAAGGTACTCGTTTTACCACTCTGGTTAGATCTATTTTCATTAAATAAACATCAGATACTGGGTATACATTCTAAATGAAATCAGTCTTCAGCAAAAAACATGTTTGGGCAAAAATGACAATAAAATGTTGAAACTTTCCCATTTGCTATTGGAGTTTTTGAATAATTCCTAGTAGGTTTGATTTTGCTTCTATTCTACTGCCTTTTCTTATTTTTCTTTCTTTTTTTTTTCTGCTTGGTTTTTTTCCTTTTTTTTTTTTTTTTTTTTTTTCTTCCTTTTGCTTGCTTTCTTTGTTCTGCACAGGACTGGACAAAATGCTAGAAAATGAACCTAAGGGAGCAATCCCACATTGGGAATTCTGCCAGATGCTCTATCTAGTGTTTTCCATCTGTTCCATCCCTTGCAGTGTACTTTTCACTGGACTGTCGATATGAACTGGAGGAGTGGCGTGGATGTGAGTACATTTGTAAAAATGTTCCTGTAATTCATCACAGGTTTTTTGTTTCCCACAGTGCTCTTTCTGTTTCATTCTTTGATGAAATCATGTTAATGGAAGGCATTTCAATTTAGCGACAGCAATTAGGGGACAAAGGTGGCATCTGGGGCACACTGCCAGGCCCCTCTACACATCATCAGAGCTGAAGCAGAGCTGTCAGCCATCACCATAAAGGCCCGAGTTATGAAGAAGTCTCTCTTGCTAGCCCTGAACCAGCATGGTGGCTTCACCAACTTTTCTTTGCAGCTAGAGATGTTGTTGAGAAAACCTCCTTCAGGCGGCCATTAGGTCATTCAAGTTGAAAACAGGTAAACTAATAAGAATTTTCTTTAAGGAAATGTCCCAAAATGCTGTTATCACTAGATTCTGCTTTCACT